>NC_092344.1:60830337-63266444 GCF_963676685.1 Mytilus edulis | reverse complement strand
TTATGTTTTTTTAAAGGTGTATATAAAGTTGTTATGTACAATTCTACACTATGGGTAGTGCTCCACAATTAATGGAGGAATATACAGGAAACTGAACTGAATAACAGAACGACAATTCAAGTTTGTTTGGGGAATTTTAGAAGTGTTTTGTTTCGTTTTGACTTATTTTACATACAATTGCCAACTATTTTGGTACAAATGCAATTAACACAAACAAGAAGATATTTTTAATACACGCGTGACGTTTTCGTTGTTTAGCGACGATCAAGTGTCAAGAGGGACCCCAAAAGAATACAGAATCGAGAAATAACCATGGTTACACGGAAACCGTGCGTGAAAATTCTTTTCTGTCAACAGGATCAATGTGTAACTTGATACGTTTGAAGGTTAGTGTACATTTTAACCTTTTCAAATAACCCATTTTATTGTTCGCTAAAAAGATAAAATACCACCTCTTTTTTATAAACTGTTGAACATCTGTTGCTATTATTTTCTGTCAGATTTATATGAAGACAAAATAATATCTGTTATGCCATTTTTATATTGCATAAAGGACTAAACATCATAGGATAATGCAGGTTAATGAGATTAATTAATTGTTTAAACAAGATTAATTTGAATTAACTTAAGATCATCATGAGAAATATCCAACTTTCATAATATCTATATATATAGATCATGGAAAATACCCAACTTTCATAATATCTATATATAGATAATGGAAAATACCCAACTATCATAATATCTATATATAGTTCATCCAATTTATCAACAAAGTATTTGATATACACTAAATGAAGTGGCAATTTGTGTTCAATGATTTTCTGCTGCTTTTGTAATAGCTAGGTGTCAGGTGTTTTATTTTAACATGTTTAACAGGACAAATTCTTTTTATACATTTTCTAGTTTATATCAACACCTTATATAACATTTATAAACTAAAAGATATTTTATGTTGCCATTTTTATACGACCGCAAAAAAACATTTTGCGTTCGTATATTGGTATCACATCGTCGTCGTCAACGTCGTCCGAAGACACTTATTTTCCGGACAATAACTTCAGTTTTTAAGTGAATGGATCTCTATGAAACTACAATAGGAAGGTTGGGATTGATTTTTGGAGGTATCGTTTCAACAATTTAGGAACAAGGTCCCAAAAGGGGTAAACATAAGTATTTTCCTAGTTTCCAGACAATAACTTGTGTGTAAGTGTAATGGATCTTTCTGAAATTGTACCACATGGTTTAATTCCAAAAAGGAAGGTTTGGATTGATTTTGGGGGCTATAGCCCAACTGGCCAAAAAAGGACCAACACAATACCTTTCTAATACTTTGTATAAATTACTTTTTTCTAGACCAATTTCAATGGGGTTTTATTCTTGAATTCTTGGGGTTCTTAAATATGCTGATTTAACCGTGAATTAAGGTTTTTGGAATTAAGTCCTCTCTTTTAAATTGGTCCAAATGAGGTCCAAAGGGTCCAAAATTAAACTTTGTTGGATTTCATCAAAAATTGAATTATTGGGGTTCTGTGATATGCCGAATCTAACAGTGTATTTAGATTTTTAATTTTGGGTCCCATTTTCAAGTTGGTCTATATTCAGGTCCAAAGGGTTCAAAAAGAAACTTAGTTTGATTTTAACAAAAAACTAATTCTGGGGGTTCAATGATATGCTGAATCTAAACATATATTTGGATTTTAGGTAATTGGCCCAGTTTTTTTTTAAAGTTAGTCAAAATTGGGGTCTAAATCAAACTTTGTTTGTTTTTAACAAAAATTGATGTATGGGGTTCTTTGATATGCCAAATCTAACCATGTATTTCGATTTTTGATTTTTGGGCCCTGTTATTAAATTGGTCTGAGGTCAAAAGGGTTTAAAATAAAAAATCAAAAATTCTTCGATGATTGTCTTGAAGTGATTATCTGTCAATTTAGTTTTAGCAGTAAATATTAATTAATATTAATTTTAGCACTGACTATGTCTGTCATTTTATATTTTTAAACTTGCATAATGTATTTAAATGGGTAATTATGGTGGCAAACTCCATTAGAATTTTGAATCGAGATACTTACCATATCTTGCGGGAAAGATTTTTTTGGGGAATAAGGGAAATGGATGGAGGTGAACAAAATTGGAGGGGGCGGGCAATTTTTCTCATTTCCGATTTCAGAAATTATTAGAAAATTTCTTCAAAAATTTTGTTTGGGGTTGATATTCAACAGCATATTGTATTGAACAAAAGCAGAATAGCGGGGTAAAATGATTATTTTTTGGAGGGGGAGAAAAGGAGGGGGGTCAATGATGTAAGGTTCTATGATTAATTTTGTCTGAGGATGTGTATTTATTTCAAAACATTAATTGTTATAATATAGTTGCCAAAACCTGCTTTTATATTTAAAGTAGGAGAAATACCTTTTTATATTCTTAAGGGGGTTCGCTGGTCTAAATCATTTATATAGGATTTCTCTATATTTTTCTATAAATGAACTTTATCTTATAGTTAATAGAAAAATAAAATAAAAAAGTGGGGTCACCGTTCATTTGCGCTCACAATCTGCCTTCGAAAGAAGCATACATTTTTGTAAAGGTGTTTTTTTTCTGTTGAAGTAATAGGAGAAATAAAGGTAATATCGATATAAAAAAGGGAAATTTATTACAGAAATCGCTAAAATTTTACAATAATTTAGTTTAAGTACAGCTTATATGGAAATTATATTAAAAAAGATAGGTCACCGATGAGTTGAAAAAGATATTTCAATTTTAGAGCCAAAAAATGTCATTTTTCCACCAAAGGGAGATAATTTGGAACTTTTTTCAATGATGTATACATTTTGAAAGTCATCTAGGGCCAACACGAATTGATAGTTTTGAATGACTTTTGTACCATATATTTAACATGGTCTATGACAACAAAAGGAAAGTTGGGATTGATTTTGGGAGTTTTAACTCAAATAGTTTAGGAATTAGGGGTCATAAACAGGTCCCAAAATAAGCATTTTTCTTGGTTTGTGCACCATTACTTTAGTATAAGTTAATAGAAATCTATGAAATTTAAACACAAAGTTTATGACCACAAAAGGAAGGTTTGGATTGAATTTTGGGAGTTTTGGTCCCAATGAATTAGGGGCCAAAAGGGGCCCAAACTCTGATTGATTTCTTTAAAAATGAATTAGTGGGGTTCTTTGATACGCCAAATCTAACTGTGTATTCAGATTCTTTATTTTTGGTCCTGTTTTCAAATTGGTCCACATTAAGGTCCAAAGGGTCCAAAATTAAACTTAGCGTGATGTTTACAAAAATTAATTCTTGGGGTTCTTTGATATGCTGAATCTTAACATGTACTTAGATTTTTGATTATGGGCCCAGTTTTCAAGTTGGTCCAAATCTGGGTCCAAAATTATTATATTAAGTATTGTGCAATAGCAAGAAATCTTCAATTGCAGAGTATTGCGCAATAGCAAGAAATATCTAATTGCACAATATTGCGCAATAGCAAGATGTTCTAATTGCAGTTTTTATGAAATATTCTTTGAAAATTGGAGTTATCTTTCTTTGTCCAGAATAGTAGTTGAATCAACTTAAATCATTGTTTTATACAATATACAATGTATATGCACTTTTACTACCAACTAATAAATTAAAACAATATTTATTATTCAGTGATTACAAGCACTTTTTTACATTTTAATATATTATGATGTATTTAAATGAGTAGTTATTGTTGCAAACTCCATTAAAAATTTGAATTAAGATCAGTTTTGGAATAAGAAAAAGGGGAATGTGAAAAAAAATTGGTGGGGGGGGGGGGGGTCATTTTTCTCATCTCAGATTTCATAAATAAAAAGAATTCAAAGGCAAAAACATTTTTTTTAAGTTCATTACACTTCATTCATTCCGTGTCAGAAACCTATGCTGTGTCAACTATTTAATCACAATCCAGCTTGAATGTTGTGTCCATACTTGCCCCAACCGTTCAGGGTTCTCTGCGGTCGTATAAAGCTGCGCTCTGCAGGGCATCTTGTTGACATACTGTAATCAATTAAACTGCATAAGACTCTAAGGTAGTTGGGTGTATTTGCATGTAATTAAAAAATGTAATCATCATGATAATAAGCATAAGCGACAAAATGGGTTTTCAAACTACTCATACGGTCGGACCGTACGCGTACGGTCTGACTAATTTTAAGAAGTTGATCAAGTTCACTGATTAGACTAAAATATGTATTACATATCAAGATAACCGAAATATCGTATTAATTTTGAAAGTTAATAAATTGTATAAAAACTAAATACTTAAAAAAGACAGGCTATTTCAATCTGTTTATCTCCTGTATTTAGCAAATTACTTGGAATTAACTTTCAATCATTGCAATTGAAGTTATTTGAAGTAATCATAATGATGGAAGATTTGTTTTGAGAATATTTACGAACTTTACCACAAAAACTGACAAAAATACTGGACAGAAATTATTAAAAAAATAATTATGGAATTACATTAAGTGAAAAAAATAAATAAGGATTCATATAGACAATTAGATAAATATTTAATTTTAATTGATTAAAATTAAATGTTCACTTATTCACTTGATTCATCTAATTGTTATAATATTGAGTTTTAAAACCAATAAAATATATGTTTCAGCTCGTACTAGACCGTACGAGTATACGCATACGGTCCAAATACTCATATGGTCCGGAACAGCTGTTTTGACGGATCTGATTAAATATCTTAACTCAAGTCGGCAAAATAGCACATTTTTTAGACATGGCTATTTTACCGGCTCAGCAATCTAATGAATTTATAATTTTGCCGGTTCTTTGTAAAGAGTGAAATTTAAAATTCACTTAATTTGAAAAATACTATAAAACTGAGCACTGTCAACATTAAGAATCAAATGATTACTGATATACCAGTAGTTGAATAAGAAAATAGCTTACAATATTTGAGACCCAATCAATCGTTTTAAATCATTTATCAGTCAAAGTATTCAGATTTATAACAAGAACAAAATAATAATAAATTGAGTATCCATTTGTTGCAATGGAACCATATCTGAACATGTAGTTTATTTTTAAAATTAGTCAGTGTAATGCATAACAATAAAATCTCAAGTTTTCTCATTCTATGTTATAAAAAAACGAAGTTAAAATTCTAATTGAATCATGAATTTATAAAAAATTATTTAATAATACAAAGTCAATCAAAAAGCTTCAAAAATCAAACATGTTTAAATTAAACTTGTTTTTGAAGTAATAGTCAATTATTTGAATTACATATATGTATGAATTTGTAAACAAAATAGTTTTTAACATTGGTTATGTCAGCGAAATAACATACTTTCTTTATTTCAGCGCCAGCAACAAATTCATTATATTGCTGGTCCCGGTTGAATATCCATTTTTATTGAAAATAGACTATTTTGTAGGCTTGAATTATGATATTTTAAGCAGACCCTGCGAAATAACAAAATAGAGACTGCCTTACATCTTATCTCTTAACATTTCATATAAGGAATAGCACAATACAAAGATTGTATACCTCCCAAGTTTTAAAATGCTGTAACTTTTTTTATATAATGCTTGAAAATTTATAAAAGTGGTATATCTGGATAGCTAGCAGATGACTCTTTCAAATTAATGCAATGTTAGTTTTATACAACACTTATGTAATCAATTATAACGTTAACTATGTCTACAAAATTGTACAAGAAATTTCCACTTTCAATTGGAATAAGCTTCGTCATGGTTACCACTAGAGGGTTTATTATATGTTGTTCCTAGAGTCATTATCTACAAAAGAGTGTCTCAGATTTTGGATAGAATGTAAAGATAAAATTTTACACTTAATCAAACATTTCCTACTTTTATGTGGTAATGATGTTTTATTACACTAATTACAGATTTATGAGAGAATGGAATATGATAGCGATAAGTTGAGAAACCTTTTTGTAGTTCCTGTTGTGTTGATAAAGATTTCGTTTAAATTTCCTGTATAGTTATAGTGATGAAAGAGAGATTCATTCAAGTGAACTGACCAAGATTTTGCCATTAATTGCATAATAATTGATTACATAATGATTGCATGACAAAAAAAAATACATTCATTTGAAATTCAATCTTTTATCTACCTATATATATACTTCTAATACGTTCAGGTATTTCACATCCAATTTTTTATGGAAATATTCTTTATAAAGCACAAAGGTGTCAGTATTCACCTCAGAAACTTACAAAACCTTTGAATAGACTTATTAAGAAGGGATATAATTAGGATACTGTTGTCAAGTCATTAAAGATTGCATATTTTGGCGTTAATATTGAGTCACTGATAAGGTCTTTGCATCGGAACTAAACACATTTATTCTAAAAACAGTTGTTGGCATGACACGGGTTATGTTCTTCTCGTATATGTTATGACGGTATGATACTAAACCCCTAACGGGAAGGATTGTGCCTAATGTTCATATGATGAAATCATAATCTTTCAGTCAGTTTATTTGAAGTCTGGAGCTGGCATGTCAGTTAACTGCTATTAGTCTGTTGTTATTTATGTATTATAGTCATTTTGTTTATTTTCTTTGGTTACATCTTCTGACATCAGACTCGGACTTCTCTTGAACTGAATTTTAATGTGCGTATTGTTATGCGTTTACTTTTCTACATTGGTTAGAGGTATAGGGGGAGGGTTGATATCTCACAAACATGTTTAACCCCGCCGCATTTTTGCGCCTGTCCCAAGTCAGGAGCCTCTGGCCTTTGTTAGTCTTGTATTATTTTAATTTTAGTTTCTTGTGTACAATTTGGAAATTAGTATGGCGTTAATTATCACTGGACTAGTATATATTTGTTTAGGGGCCAGCTGAAGGACGCCTCCGGGTGCGGGAATTTCTCGTTTCATTGAAGACCTGTTGGTGACCCTCTGCTGTTGTTTTTTATTTGGTCGGGTTGTTGTCTCTTTGACAAATTCCCCATTTCCATTCTCAATTTTATATATACCTCTTTATTAGTTTAAATACATTATTAAGAAAGTAACAGCATTCTTAAAGTCATAAGAAACCTCAAATTAAAAAAAAAATATGCATATATTTTTTATAACTAAATGGATAGTTTTCATTATACAACTTATGTACATATACTTTTTTCTGAGGAAAATTCTTTAATTTGTCCACATTTAGAAGAAGTTTACTTATTTTTAATTGCTTGCTTCTAGGAAGCAATTCGCCGACATATTTTCCGTATGCATAGTGACCCGAGCGTAACCCTCCTCGTAAAAATCCGGTAATCGCAATACGCATGGATCTGTATTGAAATAAACAAATATCTGAGTATACATGTTAAACACGTGCTCAATACCCATGCTTTTTGTGATTTGTTTACTATAAGGTGACAATCGTTAAAACTCGGCTTCAAAACACGGCATCTAATGAGCAGCCATATTTTTTAAATCATAACAAACAGAGAGAAGAAAAAAATTGACGATTATAGGATATATTTGCGAAAATAATTAAAAAATCGTGCACAGAGGACTAAGTTTATGATATATACATGCATTGGTTCAAGAATTGGATAAACATTATTTTTCACCACTCACTCGTTTCATATGACTTTAAGGTTTGAGATTGGAAGTAAAAAAATCTTTGTAATGTGCTTCCTTGAATGTGAAAGTTGTAGCTACTCAGCTATTATAATCAGGATTGTTAATATTCAGCAGGCCATGTGCTGCCGAATTTATCAATCTTCATGTGTTATGACCTGTTGTATTGTCACTTGTAACGTTTAATTTGCCTTTTATATATACAACCTATGTGTTTTCAACTAGTGGTGTAGGAATACTGATAAAAGCATGATTCTAGGATCAAATGGTTGTCCCCTTCTGCATAAAACATACTTTGAGTAAAGTTTGCAAACAAAACGTTAAAGTCATTGGCTTGCGAGCTATTTTCCAATCCTCTACTCTTCTTTCGGGAACATAAACAACTCATGACAATGAGATAACAGTATTCTTTCAAACTTTTGAATGCACAGGTCAAGTAATTTATTTATGCTATACATGCATAAAAATACGGCTTGTAAAATTTTGGCTGATTGATGCTTGGGTATGAAGTACAAAGTGTTTATAGGTATTGGTTTTGTCCATGATCATGAAACATTCAAAATAGTTAACCATGTTAACTTTATATTAAAAACAATAACCAGAAAAACTGTAAAGGTGAAAATGTTTAGAATCCTGTACGAACTGTGACGCCCGTATATGACACGGAAACCAGGCGTAAAAATCATACTTTATCCTGGCGGCATTGCAGTGTTTACAAAATGCATGTCCAGGCGTCAATCAGGCGTAAACTTGGCGTAAATAAGGCGTAAACCAGGCGTAAGGTTAGGCGTAATATTTAAATGAGTACGCCTGGTTCACAAAAAATAGGCGTAATATGCAAATGAGTACGCCTGGTCAATAAATAAACCAGGTGTAATATCCTTACATAATACTACACTTATTTTAGTTTAGTGTATTAACCTAAGCTGTGTACATTTGTGTATTTGATACAAACTTCTGTACTGTTGCTTTTATTTCTTATCATGCTTATTGTTTGACAAAAAACTTGTAATATTAACCATTGAAGAAGCTAATATAGAAATAAATACATTTTATGCAGACAATGGCTCAAATAATTTAGTTTATTAATAATAAGTTTAAATAAGAATTATGACCATTATTTTTTCTTGAAATAAAAGTAGCATTTTAACTAAGTTGTTTTTGAAAATTATTGTCTTTTGAACTAAAAAATGATAATACTGCAGTTGAACTTAAAGTAAAAGATTTTAATTTTAATTATGCAAGGATAAAGGTTTTGGGATTTCAAAAATTCTGATAGAACATAATACTTAATTATACTCACATTATTATTATTTACCATGTATTACTTCTTTCCTTTTATCTCACAATTTTCATTAATTTATATGATTCAGTATTTCCAATTTCAGATTCTTCCAAAAAGCACAAAACAAGTAACTTATCCCTGAATATATGAAGCTGCCATGTGTCCAACTCTTGCAAACTAAAACCAAAGAGCCAAATTTTGAGAAAAAAAATCCCATGATCCTTTAAACAAAGCATTATGGGTATTTCTATTTACGCCATACCAACAGTTTTTCGCCCGTAAGAAAATTTACGCCTTGCTTATTTCAATTTATGCCTTGCTTATTTTAATTTTCGCCAGGTTTCCTGCTTTTTTCTACGCCCGTAAGGACTACAAATTTACGTTTCCTGCTCCCTTACGCTTGGATCTAGACACGTAACTACCACTTACGCCTGGTTTACGCCTTATTTCCAGGCGTAATACGCCTTATAATTTCGTACGGGATGTTATAATTTGCAGTTTTATTATAAAAATTACATTCAGGCAAGACATATATCTTTGCTTACAGTGCAATGCTCATGAATGTGCTTAAGGTTTGCACTCAGTTCCTCCGTCTGTCTGTCCGGCAAATCTGTTGTCCACATTTTTTTTTCTTTTTGCGCTTGAAGATATGAATTTCATATTTAGTGTATTGTTTTGTCACCATGAAAGTACACCTATCCACTATCTACTGGTAAGCCCGCCCCCATTATCAGCACATGGCAACCCAGCATCCTAGGTCAAGCTATAATCATCAAAATGGTGGTTATTATTAACATTGGATAATAACAAAGTGAAGATATAACAAATACAGTTATATAAATAAGAGCAATATTTTGTTCATATATATGTTTTTGTGTTAAAATATGAAGAAATAGTTACCTCTCAAGGGACGAGAGAAAGATTTATGACATTATGAATAGATTCTGTCCATTTATACTAAATAAAAAGAAACAAATAACATATTGCAAATTTGAAGATATTTTAGATTACTTTCATATCCAAACAAATGTAGTTTAAACAACAAGATATAAAATGTAACATGATTGACAAGATAAAGTATTATGATAAATTATAGGTTTGATTAAGCATGGCTAATGGATGCTGATAAGTATGTTTACTATGTAAACAAACACTGCAGTGGGTCAACTTGTAAAACAAGCATCATTGCTCCAGTACCTATTAATTGTTTATTGAATAACATTTAACCGATTTTCTTTTTTTATGTCCATAGATAACTTACTGATAATTAAAATTCCTATCACTGTTAAAGTAAAAAATAAAGAACAAAAGAAAATTAATTTATTATTTTGCTTACATGTATATTTGGTCATTGTTTCAAATTCATATTCAACTCTCATCCTAAACAGAATTCTTTGCATATTGTACTTACCCTTTTTTTCAAATGAAGAAAATGAAATATATCCAATACTTCTAACTTCTCTTCCTTTTTTTTTTTTTTATCATAAAATATTTGATAAATAATGGTCAAGTATAATCAGCAAATATTTCCAAAAGAGTCATATAAAAATTAGACATTATCTTACTTGCTAGGAAGCATCTATTGCAATATATCTTTTTATTATTATTATTGGAGTTTCCCCTGTCTTTTGACATAATTCTAGCAATAGACATAATTTTTATTCTTAGTACATGTAATTGAAATTGAAAACTGTCAAATATTTTTCTTTAGTTGCTGAATCATTACGTTATGATATATCATTATAATTTCCAGAAATAATACATACTAACTTAGATGTTTTATAGTATAATGAATCTTTAAATGAACGAACAAAATATCAATATCAATTTTACACCAATTGAAATCTTATGTTTCAGGATATATATGTTTCATTCATTGTTTGTTTTAATGGTAAGCATGTAAACAATATATTAAAACAATAAGCACTGTCACCATATTACTTTTTAATTGATTTATTGATTAATGTCAATAATTAAAATAATCTTTTCTTTTGTTTAAAATTAACAACTTGACCTTCCTCTACTCTCTTACATTGATTCCTTTCCCTAAAATAATATTCTTAATGATTTAATTGTGAAAAACTCATGAAATGTATATCAAATTAACTGTTCAGATAAGAAAGCTTGACCGAGGTTATGTTCGACAACATGTGCTGCTATCAAATGTTTACACATGTGGTAAATTGTCCACATGTGATTGGTCAATTAACCGATGATTGACAGGAGAGAGGATAGGTGTGTTACAGGTCAAGTTCGAATTTTGTTCCGTTCTGAAGATTTTGTGCAGAGTTATGGTCCTTGATACTGACTAGATATTTGTTACATTGTATACACCATGTCAAGTGATAGAATATATTCTGATCTGAAAAGTTAGCATTTTGTTCCATTACAAATAATTTTAAGCCGGTAGCCTAGGGGACTATGTATTATGCCATGCAATACTTTGACAATCCTTGTTAATTTACGTTTGTTGATGAAAATAAACACGTGATAAAGGTGACAGTATCTAAACGATGTTAAGATCTTGTAAATTGAATAAAAAGAGACATATCAAGGTAACCACAAGCTAAGAATGAGGGAATGGCATGGATTCCAAAAAGTGAAAGACCGGGCACATGTATGTCAACAGGATAATTCTCTCGTGCTATATTAAACTGGTAATATTTTATCTTCTCGTAATATGTGAACTTTGGCATATCATTTAGCATTGTCCCTTGGTGCCTCTTGCAGTTGTGTCACTTTAAATAGTACTGACTCCTCTGCACCAGGCACGAGGATGACATACCAGTTATGTGCAACTTCTTACAATATCTTACCATATCATTAACGTCCCGATACACATTTTAATATGCACCCACTATGCCATATAGCACCGTCCCTTGGTTACTCCTGCAGTTAAGCTAGATATATTTAGCCTACTCACAGAAATCTTTTTTGTTACTTTCTAGAGGTGTGCCTGAGACGAAGGTTTTATATATACTCCTATATATATACCAATATATAAAAACTGTTGTTTCTTATTTGTGTTTGTAACTATGTATACTGTATTGTTTATTATATTTGTAAAATAATATTATAATGATATTACATTATGCTCCTTGTGAGCCTATTTGAAGGAAATAAAGCATCTTCTTCTATACAATTAAGATGATGTGGTAAGATTGACAATGATACAACTCTCAACCAAAGACAAAATGACACAGATATGAACAACTGTAGGTCACCGTACGGCCTTCAACAATGATATGCATGCATCACTTTCATGTTAATTCACACTCCGTCAAAATGTCAAAATCGGGAATAGGACTTATTGCAGATCAGGTGACTGTATTGGTATCTTAAAAAAGAGGCTCCAAGATCCTGTGTCGCTCACCTTGGTCTATATGCATATTAATCAAAGGACAGAGATGGATTCATGACAAATTTGTGTTTTGGTGTTGGTGATGTGTTTGTAGATCTTACTTAACTGAACATTCGTGCTGCTTACAATTATCTCTATCTATAAAGAACTTGGCCCAGAAGTGACAGTGGAAAATATATTGGTAAAAATTTACAAAAAATTACAAAATTTTAGAAAATTGTTTATAAATGACTATAAAGGGCAATAACTCCTTAAGGGGTCAATTGGCCATTTTGGTCATGATGACTTATTTGTTGTTCTTACTTTGCTGTTCATTCTTGTTCTTTACAGTTTATCTCTATCAATAAAGGCAACAGTAGTATACCGCTGTTCAAAACTCATAAATCCATGGACAAAAAACAAAATCGGGGTAATAAACTAAAAACAAGGGAAACACATTAAATATAAGAGGAGAACAACGACACAACACTAAAATGTAACACACACAGAAACGGACCAAGCATCAGACAAAATCCCGGGAGAATAACAAATATAACATCAAAACCAAATACATGAATTTGGGATAAACAAGTACCGTGACACGTCTTATCGCAATGTGAATGTATACTCTATAATAGAATTCAAGATAATAACCAAAAGCTGCAAAATTTTCTTAAAATTACCAATTCAGGGACAGCAACCCAACAACAAGTGACCAGATTGGTCTAAAAATTTGAGGGCAGATAGATCTTGACCTAATGAACAATTTATTCTACATAAGATTTGCTATTAATGCTTTGGTTTCAGAGATATGAGCCAAAAACTGCATTTTACCCTATGTACTGTATTTAGCCATGTCAGACATCTTGGTTCACAGGCAGGGTCATCGGACACATTTTATAAACTAGGTACCCTAATGATGATTGTAGACAAGTTTGGTTAAATTTGTCTTTGTAGTTTCAGAGAAGAAGATTTTTGTAAAAGATTACAAAGTTTATTGAAAATTGTTAAAAATTTACTATAAAGGGCAATAACTCCTTAAGGGTCAACCGACCATTTTGGTTATGTTAACTTATTTGTAGATCTTACTTTGTTGAATATTATTGCTGTTTACAGTTTATCTCTATCTACAATAATTTTCAAGATAATAACCAAAAACAGCTTAATTTCCTTAAATTACCAATTCTGCGGCAGCAACCCAACAACGGGTTGTCCGATTCATCTGAAAATTTATGGGGAATTAGATTTTGACCTGACAAACAATTTTACCCATGTCAGATTTGCTCTAAATGCTTTCATTTCAGAGATATAAGCCAAAATCTACATTTTACCCCTATGTTCTATTTTTATACGACCGCAAAAATTTCAATTTTTTGGTCGTATATATATTGCTATCACGTTGGCGTCGTCGTCGTCGTCGTTGTCCGAATACTTTTAGTTTTCGCACTCTAACTTTAGTAAAAGTGAATAGAAATCAATGAAATTTTAACACAAGGTTTATGACCACAAAAGGAAGGTTGGGATTGATTTTGGGAGTTTTCGTCATAACATTTTAGGAATTAGGGGCCAAAAAGGCCCAAACAAGCATTTTCTTGGTTTTCGCACTATAACTTTAGTTTAAGTGAATAGAAATCTATGAAATTTTGACACAAGGTTTCTGACCACAAAAAGAAGATTGGAATTGATTTTTGGAGTTTTGGTTCCAACAGTTTAGGAATAAAGGGCCAAAAAAGGGCCCAAATAAGCATTATTCTTGGTTTTCGCACAATAACTTTAGTATAAGTAAATAGAAATCAATGAAATTTTAACACAAGGTTTATGACCACAAAAGGAAGGTTGGGATTGATTTTTGGAGTTTTGGTTCCAACAGTTTAGGAATTAAGGGCCAAAAAAGGGCCCAAATAAGCATTATTCTTGGTTTTTGCACCATAACTTTAGTAAAAGTAAATAGAAATCTATGAAATTTAAACACAAGGTTTATGACCATAAAAGAAAGGTTGGGTTTGATTTTGGGAGTTTTGGTCTTAACAGTTTAGGAATAAGGGGCCCAAAGGGTCCAAAATTGAACTTTGTGTGATTTCATCAAAAAATTGAATAATTGGGGTTCTTTGATATGCCGAATCTAACTATGTATGTAGATTCTTAATTTTTGGTCCCGTTTTCAAATTGGTCTACATTAAGGTCCAAAGGGTCCAAAATTAAACTTAGTTTGATTTTAACAAAAATTGAATCCTTGGGGTTCTTTGATATGCTGAATTTAAAAATGTACTTAGATTTTTAATTATTGGCCTAGTTTTCAAGTTGGTCCAAATGGGGGTCCAAAATTAAACTTTGTTTGATTTCATCAAAAATTGAATAAATGGGTTCTTTGATATGCCAAATCTAACTGTGTATGTAGATTCTTAATTTTTGGTCCAGTTTTCAAATTGGTCTACATTAAGGTCCAAAGGGTCCAAAATTAAACTAAGTTTGATTTTAACAAAAATTAAATTCTTGGGCTTATTTGATATGCTTTATCTAAATATGTACTTTGATTTTTGATTATGGGCCCAGTTTTCAAGTTGGTCCAAATCAGGATTCCATATCAAGTATTGTGCAATAGCAAGAAATTTTCAATTGCACAGTATTGCACAATAGCAAGAAATATCTTATTGCACAATATTGTACGTGCAATAGCAATTAATTTTCAATTGGAGTTATCTTTCTTTGTATAGAATAGTAGTTGATAATATATGTTGGAAATTTGCCAGACATGACTATGATGTCATTTTCTATTTTTATTTGCCAATAACTTTATGTAAATAACTTCATTGGAAATTTGCCAATATAAAATGTTGCTGATGAAGCTTTTTTACCTTATCTTATCTAAAATGTTTTTAGATAATGTATGTTGGACATTTGCCAGACATGATTATGATGCCATTTTCTATTTTTATTTGCCAATAACTTTATATAAATAACTTCATTGGAAATTTGCCAATATAAAATGTTGCTGATGAAGTTTTTTTTATTGTTTTATACAATAAACAATGTATATTCACTTTTACTACCAACCAATCTTTACCATTCAGTGATAACAAGCACTTTATTTTACATTTTAATATTTTATGATGTATTTAAAAGAGTAGTTATTGTTGCAAACTCCATTAGAAATTTGAATTGATATCAGTTTTGGAAAAAGGGAAACGGGGATGTGAAAAAAAAGGGGGGGTTAATTTTTCTCATTTCAGATTTCATAAATAAAAAGAAAATTTCTTCAAACATTTTTTGAGAGGATTAATATTCAACAGCATAGTGAATTGCTCAAAGGCAAAAAACAACTTTTAAGTTCATTAGACCACATTCATTCCGTGTCAGAAACCTATGCTGTGTCAACTATTTAATTTTAGATTTAAAAAGTTTGAAGAAGAAATCTTTAATTGATTTGTAAAATCTTGACATTTGTTTTGTGTAAAAAAAAACCATGTAATGTCAAAAATTTGATCACAATCCAAATTCAGAGCTGTATCACGCTTGAATGTTTTGTCCATACTTGCCCCAACTGTTCAGGGTTCTACCTCTGCGGTCGTATAAAGCTGCGCCCTGTGGAGCACCTGGTTAGCCATGGTGGCCATCTTGGTTGGTTGGCCGGGTCACCGGACACATTTTTTACACTAGATACCCCAATGATGATGGTGGCCAAGTTTGGTTAAATTTGGCTCAGTAGTTTCAGAGGAGAAGAGTTTTGTAAAATTTAACGACGACGACGACGGACGACGGCCGCCAAGTGATGAGAAAAGCTCACTTGACCTTTCAGGTCAGGTGAGCTAAAAATGATGTATAAGACACGATCAACTTACTGTCAGTAAATGTCATATACTTATCCTCGTGTTAATGACTAAAACTTCAAGTATAGTGAAAAATCGGGACAAAATTTAAAAAAAAAAATACAGAAGAATTGGGTGCTCAAATATAAAAATAGAGAGTACTGATTACATTTTAATATAAATGATAGCAATAATTGATTGCATAATTAAAAAAAAGTGGATGATGATATATTATATTTTTATTCATTTTTTTTAGAATGATATTCTGATCTGAAAAGTTATCCATAAGTAAAGCCATCAGTTAAGATCCAAAGATGTATTTGAATAGCTATGAAGAACATCGTTGTAAGAAACTTACTTAGGATTAGGAACAAAATAAAACTATATATTTAAGACAATGGCATCTAGACTTTCACAAGAGGAAGAAAACTATGTGAGGATGTGCTTGTTGATGACGGGAATATCTACTCGTGCAGCAAGAATTGTATTTGATCGTGAATTCGCTCCGTCATGCTTGGATTCTACACTGAAGAGAGAGACAAAAAAACTGAGAAACCTTCAAAGCAAAGGAAAAATAAACCAGATCCAGTGGAATCTCCTTTTCCGGAATAAACCTGGTAAGTTAAAAAAAACAACCTTTTGTATATCAACCAGGGTAAAAGCTCATAGTTCCTTAGTTTTCCTGGTAACTTATTTCAACTAAAATGGAAACTCCTGTTCCCTTATTATACCCCTACCAACTAAGAGAAAGATGATTTTAGATTTGAACTCTGTTCCTCTTTCCCACCATCCATCCGTCCAGTCTGTCTGTCCGGTATGTCTTTCTGTCGGTCCGTCCGTCCGTTTTTATACGAAACTTTTGTTCTAATGTAGCATCTTTTGTCTCATCTGTGCTGGAAAGTCACAGAATGCAAGACATGTAAGGTTTATAATCCAGCGTCATAAACTATATATATGAAGCTTTATTTTTCAGAGGATCAAAAACTTGGATGCTTCATGCTTTGAATACTAAAACCTTATGTTTACGAAGTTTCTGTTATAAGTCCATTGTCATTGAATTTTAAAAATTTTCATGTTTCAGTTGCTGCTTAAAAAAAGTGATGTGTTAGAACAACACGAATGGCCCATTTCGCAAAGAAAAACTTGAGGCCATTTTTAGGAGTGGAAATCTCTATATAATTTTATGTAACTGTTTTTATCGTATGTCCAAAGCCTGCATTTTGGCATTTGGTTTATGACCACAAAAGGAAGGTTGGGATTGATTTTTGGAGTGTTGGTCCCAACATTTTAGGAATTAGGGGCCAAAGAAGGGCCCAAATAAGTATTTTCTTGGTTTTCGCACTATAACTTTAGTTTAAGTGAATAGAAATCAATGAAATTTTGACACAAGGTTCATGACCACAAAAGGAAGGTTGGGATTGATTTTGGGAGTTTTTGGTCCAACAATTAGGGAATAAGGGGCCAAAAAGGGCCCGAATAAGCATTATTCTTGGTTTTTGTGCAATAACTTTAGTATAAGTAAATAGAAATCTATGAAATTTCAACACAAAGTTTATGACCATAAAAGGAAGGTTGGGATTGATTTTGGTAGTTTTGGTCCCAACAGTTTAGGAATAAGGTGCCCAAAGGGTCCAAAATTAAACTTTGTTTGATTTCATCAAAGATTGCATAATTGGGGTTCTTTGATATGCAGAATCTAAAAATGTACTTAGAATTTTGATTATTGGCCCAGTTTTCAAGTTGGTCCAAATCGGGTTCCAAAATTTAACTTTGTTTGATTTCATCAAAAATTGAATGATTGGGGTTCTTTGATATGCCGAATCTAACTGTGTATGTAGATTCTTAATTTTTGGTCCGGTTTTCAAATTGGTCTACATTAAGGTCCAAAGGGTCCAAAATTAAACTTAGTTTGATTTTAACAAAAATCGAATCCTTGGGGTTCTTTGATATGCTGAATCTAAAAATGTACTTAGATTTTTGATTATTGGCCCAGTTTTCAAGTTGGTCCAAATGGGGATCCAAAATTAAACTTTGTTTGATTTCATCAAAAATTAAATAATTTGAGTTCTTTTATATGCCAAATCTTACTGTGTATGTGGATTCTTAATTTGTGGTCCTGTTTTCAAATAGGTCTACATTAAAGTCCAAAGGGTCCAAAATTAAACTTAGTTTGATTTTAACAAAAATTGAATTCTTGGGCTTCTTTGATATGCTGAATCTAATTAAACATGAACTTAGATTTTAGATTATTGGCCCAGTTTACAAGTTGGTCCAAATCAGGATCCAAAATTATTATATTAAGTATTGTGCAATAGCAAGAAATTTTCAAATGCACAGTATTCAGCAATAGCAAGAAATCTTCAATTGTACAGTATTGTGCAATAGCAAGAAATTTTCCATTCCACAGTATTGTGCAATAGCAAGAAATCTTCACTTTGGGGGGTCAATTTTTCTCATTTCAGATTTCATAAATAAAAATAAATTCTTCAAACATTTTTTTGGGAGGATAAATATTCAACAGCATTGTGAATTGCTCAAAGGCAAAACAAAAATATTAAGTTCATTAGACCACATTCATTCTGTGTTAGAAACCTATGCTGTGTCAACTATTTAATCACAATCCAAATTTAGAGCTGAATCCAGCTTGAATGTTGTGTCCATACTTGCCCCAACCGTTCAGGGTTCAACCTCTGTGGTCGTATAAAACTGCGCCCTGCGGAGCATCTGGTTAATCTATATTATGAAATTAAACAGACAATGAAACATTTAATTGCACGAGCTGCTTAATTTATATATCTATATTTATGTTTATATCGTTTATATGGTCATCGGAGGTGTTCGGGGGTCAACTCGATATAAAAAAGAAGATGTGGTATGATTGCCAATGAGACAACATTCCACAAGAGACCAAATAACACAGACATTAACAAAGGTCACCGTATGGTCTTTAACAATGAACAAAACCCATACCGCATAGTCAGCTACAATTATAAAAGGCCCCGAAATGAAAATGTAAAACAAGTTAAACGAGAAAAATAACGGCCTAATTTATGTACAAAAAATGAACGAAAAACAAACATATTACACATAAACAAACGACAACCACTGAACCACAGGCTCCTGACCTGGGACAGACACATACATAGTTAATTATATGGCGTCTTAGACTAAAATACACACGAAACGAAGCTACATAATTATTATCCAGCTAATGACCTGTGATCTGTTTATTTAAGACTTTCAATAGTTTGGACAAATGTTTTACATTGTTATTAATCAAATATGAGAATTTGAGTCAAATTAGAGAACATGAATTTGACAGCTAGAATTGTAGTGCCCCTGTAATGTTTTGCAGTCTTCATTTCTGAGAACAAATCATCTTATGCATTATTTAGAAATGATCAAGTTTTTGTGATCTTCCATCTTATTTTGTTATTTATTGGTCTGTCATTATTCCTCAATGATTGATTTAATGATTTATATATTTTTTATTTTTAAGACTCTCAAACATTTGATGTAACTCTAATGATAACATTAGTAAGACACCTGACAGACCCAAAAGACCTGATCCCTCCTCATGGGGGATATGACAGGTTACCATTTGCTAATGAAATAACACCAACCTCAGATTTAGCCAGGATAAAGTTTTATAGAAACTTCCTTGCTCACCTCGTTGACGAGAAAATAGATGACACCGAATTCACCACAGCATGGGACATTGTCACTGATGTAAGTTCATTTCATTTAACTGGTTCAACTGGCTATTTAATATATATTTGCTTTGAAGGAATCAGTTCGGTAATGGCCCCATTTTGCCTTATATTAAGTTAATTGTTTCAAGATAAATAGTGTTTCAAATTGATGACCAGATATATTTTTTAAGAAAATGAAATAGAATTATTTTTGTTGAGTTTTTTTTTTTATAAAGCATTGACATTTGCACCTCTATAAAACTGATAGTACTTCTTATTGATGCTGTTTGGATGAAGCACATTTAGTTCCACTATCCAAAAGCTTTCCCAAACTTGTCACTGGGCATCGCTCCAGTGAATGTTCTGTTCAATCTATACCGAACTTTACCTTTCGCTGTAATAACAATATTTGAATAGAATTGCTGGTAAATTGTATAATGATTTCAACTCCCAATGTAGCGGAGGGGGCATGAAGTTTTACCCTTGTCCGTCTGTACGTTCGTCCGTACCTCCCAAAGTTGGTTTTCGTTTCCTAACCAAATGTTTTGATACTTATTCACAATGCTCATTACTTCAAAACACAGATCAAGTTTGAATTTCGATGGCTTCACATTTACCGTTCTAGAGTTATGCCCCTTTATAAATGGAAAAATTGCAGAATTTTTAGGTTCTGTTCTCTAACTTTAGTTTTCCGCAACCAAATGTGTTGATACTTATACACAATGCTTATTACTACATAACACAGATCAAGATTGAATTTTGGTTGCGTCACTTTAACCCTTCTAGATTTATGCTCCTTTCTAAATGGAAAAATTGCTGAATTTTTAGTTTCCCTTCTCTAACTTAAGTTTGCATTGACTAAATGTTATGAAACTTATACACAATACTTATTACCACAAAATTTAGATAAAGTATAAATTTGGGTAGCGTCACTTTTACTGTTCTTTTGTTTAATGTTCCTTTGTAACTTTAAGTGATATGCAAGCGGGGGCATCGTCGTGTCGCATGGAAACATTCCCCCATTTTTTTGTTTTAATATATAATATATAGTCATATCAGCGGATCTAACATTTTTATATTTTAACTGACAAATAAAATGTGTATCACATAACAAATGTTACAAGTGTGAGTGTTGCCTTTTCCCTTTTTTATTAAGGGGCAATCAAATAACCAATCAAAATAATATTTGCTTTATATCAAATGTTACTAAATAAAATTGTTAAAAATTGAATAATGAATAAAAGTCAATTATGTGTCCAGTAGTTGTATTCGCAGTGATTTAGAAAGACTATTTCTAAGACTTGTCACTCACACAAACTATTAAACATATTACAGTAATATTAAGTGGTAACCACAAAACTTTGCTTGAATAAGATTCATAAAAGTAAGATATAGTTAACCAAGTCACATGTAAATGACTTCATTGTACTCATGTCTTGATAAGAGACCTAACAATAACATATTAATTAGTGAATTGGTGCAGTGCATACGTTTATTTTTTATACGACCGCAAAATTTGAAAAAATTTTCGTCGTATATTGCTATCACGTTGGCGTCGTCGTCGTCGTCGTCGTCCGAATACTTTTAGTTTTCGCACTCTAACTTTAGTAAAAGTGAATGGAAATCTATGAAATTTTAACACAAGGTTTATGACCACAAAAGGAAGATTGGTATTGATTTTGGGAGTTTTGGTCCCAACATTTTAGGAATAAGGGGCCAAAAAGGGCCCAAATAAGCATTTTCTTGTTTTTCGCACTATAACTATAGTTTAAGTTAATAGAAATCTATGAAATTTTGACACAAGGTTTATGACCACAAAAGAACGGTTGGGATTGATTTTGGGAGTTTTGGTTTCAACAGTTTAGGAATTAGTGGCCAAAAAAAGGGCCCAAATAAGCATTATTCTTGGTTTTCGCACAATAACTTTAGTTTAAGTAAATAGAAATCAATGAAATTTAAACACAATGTTAATGACTACAAAAGGAAGGTTGGTATTGATTTTGGGAGTTTAGGTCCCAACAGTTTAGGAATTAGGGGCCAAAAAGGGACCCAAATAAGCATTTTTCTTGGTTTTCGCACCATAACGTTAGTATAAGTAATTAGAAATCTATGATATTTAAACACAAGGTTTATGACCATAAAAGGAAGGTTGGTATTGATTTTGGGAGTGTTTGTCCCAACAGAATAAGGGGCCCAAAGGGTCCAAAATTAAACTTTGTTTGATTTCATCAAAATTGAATAATTGGGGTTCTTTGATATGCCGAATCTAACTGTGTATGTAGATTCTTAACTTTTGGTCCCGTTTTCAAATTGGTCTACATTAAGGTCCAAAGGGTCCAAAATTAAACTTAGTTTGATTTTGACAAAAAATGAATCAGTTAGGTTCTTTGATATGCTGAATCTAAAAATGTACTTAGATTCTTGATTATTGGCCCAGTTTTCAAGTTGGTCCAAATCGGGGTCCAAAATTAAACTTTGTTTGATTTCATCAAAAATTGAATAAATGGGGTTCTTTGATATACCAAATCTAACTGTGTATGTAGATTCTTCATTTTTGGTCCTGTTTTCAAATTGGTCTACACTAAAGTCCAATGGGTCCAAAATTAAACTTAGTCTGATTTTAACAAAAATTGAAATTTTGGGGTTCTTTGATATGCTGAATCCAAAAATGTACTTAGATATTTTATTATGGGCCCAGTTTTCAAGTTGGTCCAAATCAGGATCTAAAATTATTAAGTATTGTGCAATAGCAAGTCTTTTCAATTGCACAGTATTGCGCAATGGCAAGAAATATCTAATTGCACAATATTGTGAAATAGCAATTTTTTTTAATTAGAGTTATCTTTCTTTGTCCAGAATAGTAAGCAAGAAATATCTTATTGCAAAATATTGTGCAATAGCAAGATTTTTTTTTAATTGGAGTTATCTTTCTTTGTCCAGAATCAACTTAAATCTTTGTTATATACAATATACAATGTATATTCACTTTTTACTACCAACTGATAAATTAAAATAATCTTTACCATTCAGTGATAACAAGCAGTTTTTTTACATCTTAATATTTTATGATGTATTTAAATGAGTAGTTATTGTTGCAAACTCCATTAGAAATTTTAATTGAGATTAGTTTTGGAATAAGGGAAAGGGGGATGTGTTTAAAAAAATTGGGTTCAATTTTTCTCATTTGAAATTTCATAAATAAAAAAGAAAATTTCTTCAAACATTTTTTTGAGAGGATTAATATTCAACAGCATAGTGAATTGCTCTAAGAGAAAACAAAAATTTTAAGTTCATTAGAACACATTAATTCTGTGTCAGAAACCTATGCTGTGTCAACTATTTAATCACAATCACAATTTATTGCTGAATCCAGCTTGAATGTTGTGTCCATACTTGCCCCAACCGTTCAGGGTTCAACCTCTGCGGTCGTATAAAGCTACGCCCTGCGGAGCATCTGGTTTGATTTAATGTAATCGGCAATGTATCCATTGTTGCGTGACGTAGGAGGAGTAAAATGATGGAACTTTTTTTTACATTTTGCAACCTATGTAATAAGTTATAATTAATATAAATGTATAAAACTCATGATGACTGTTATCTTTAAATTTCCAGGCTATCAGTAGATTAGGTGGAAAAACAATGAAGCAGGAGTGTGATAACTTGAAGGTGAAGATACTAGACCAGAGTAGTCGGGAAATAATCCTAGAAATTAAACGTTCAAATAATGAAATAAAGGAACTGAAAAAGTCAATGGAGAGCCTGAAAAAAGCTAATGAAGATATGAGCACAGACATGAAAAAGTTAGAAATGTATCTTAAAGATACAGTACCTTGGAATATAAGGGGTAAATATTTGACCGTGTCACTTGATATCATAATAAAACTACATGAAGCATGCGATAAAATGTAAAGGCAACTGTAACGTGTAACCAAGCGTTTTAAATCTTAAACGAACGTTCCAGTAAATACTTGGATTCAAGTTGTCCACAAACAATACTAGTACATCAATACCAGAAACTATAACTTTTTATTCTATGCACAATGAACCAAAACATATACTCTAGCTCCTTGCCGATAAAAAGTAACAATGAACAATAAAACAATTATATAAACACAAATATAATTACAACACAGCCTGTCCTCCTAATAGAAGAATCTGTCCTATACGACAGTTCAGGCTGGTACAACTTGTCCTCCGAGTAGGACAGTCTGTCACTACCAGACAGTGTGGGCTGGTTCAACTTGTCCTCCGATTGGGACAGTCTGTCACTAACAACTAATGTGGACTGTTGCAGTCTGTCCTCCGAGTGGGACAGTCTGCTTTACCAACTTTCTATGTTAGACCAACTTGTACTCAGTACAAGTTGTCCCAAATACAAGTTGTCCTCCTATTAAACTTACAGCTATGTAGCGTACTCACTATTGTAAGCCAGTCTTCTTTTGTAAGAACATCGACAGAACCCAAATTGTATTCCTCACCTACTTATATACTCTAGGGCGAATTCACTATTTACTGGATAGGGGTGTTCTCTATATGTTCTCGTATCGAACACAAGAGTACCTCTCAAACACCCCCATACCAATGGAACCAACCACTGACTTTCCCGCCAAATGTCTAAATCTACACATCGCTTCCTTTTACATGAAATATGCATATATACAACAAGATTCTTCTTGTTAGTTACCTTAACAACCAATAAATATTACATAACCCACCATGACGCCTCACTCTACATGCGTCCCGCGTGACTAAAAAAGACTTAAATATAATAAATACTACTTCATTTAACCAATATCTTTGGTTTGAAATGGATGTCTACTCAATGTATGAAAAGCTTTAGTAGGCTTCTTTAACTTCCACTATACGAATCTTCTTTGGACAAGTTGTTGCAGTTGTTACAGTTTTGTTATACAACATGGAGTCTGTTTGAACTCCACACGAAACTTAACTCGCTTTCCTTTTCTTACATGATGCACAGAGGGCAATACTTTCCTTGTCATTAACTTTACTTCCCCCTTTGTCAGTTTGTTTTTCTAGGCTGTCAACTGGTAATCCTTTTGATTCAGTATTCTTACTGCCAACTGCAATAATATCTGGTCCCAGCCTTTCAGCAAAAGTATTTCTCACCCCTGGAAGTCGGGGCTTAGTCTTTTGTCTTATTATCCGTCCTAATTCTTTGTTACAAACAACATGTACATGTACGTTCAACTAGTTCACCTGTCACCATGTTATCATCTTTCTTATTTTCAGACTCTTTTAACTTGTATTCTTGTTTTTTTCTTGTTCACTGTGTTCAATTTTATCACTGTCTTGTCCAAGTGTGTATCCTGGATCCTGACTTTTCCAATCATTCTCAGTCTCGGACCCTGATGAATCACTGAGCAGGTCTTTGCTCTTGCTAGTACTTTTTTCTATATCACTTTCACTATCATCGTCTTTTTTATGTTTATATTTCATGTGTCTTAGCAAGTTCTTCGACTCTTCTGTATGATAAAAACAGCCACATTCAGTACAAAACAATCTTTCATTTGCACAGGAAGTCAGATGTTTATTCCTTTCTTCTTTTCATTCATATGAAGTCGGACAAAATCCACATTTCCACTGTTCTTTTTTCTAATTGTAATTTTTTTTTTTGCCATCTTGATCCTGCAAATATAAAACAACAAACATTAAATCTATATACAACAATAAACTAAAACTTAATCAAGTATATAATCGGCCATCCAGACTGGTATTTTCCTTTCACAGCGACCACTTTCTTCTTCTATATCTATTCTGTCATCCTGATCTATGACATTATCAAATATATCAATTTCACGTGGTTCTGTTACTTGGGGATCATCAATGTCTTCATACATTTCCCCTCTCAACACCTTCTTGTGCTTGAGTTTAATCCTATCCACATGAATGATCTGTGGGGTCCCGCGGATACCGCAGTCAACCTTATATGTAAGGTCACCAATCTTCTCTAAAATTGTGAAAGGCCTTCTCCAAAACCAAGTCAGTTTTGGGGATTTTCCCGTTTTCCTTACAGGGAAGTAGACATATACTTGATCTCCAGGGCCTGTATGCATAAAACATCTTAACTTAAGTATTCCTTATACTTAGATTTCACTAAGAATTCCCTAAGTTAAGTAAAAATCTTAAGTCGTATGCATAAACTTACGTAAGTCTTCATTTAACTAAGGAATACTTAAATCGAAACCTTTCTTTAAATTCCCGTAATTGACCCCGTAATTAGAGATCCCCAAAAAAGTTGCCTCCCTTATGACGGACATTAATTTTTATTTACAATGGAGAGCTAGCAGAAAGAGCAAATCTACTTGTGCGTAATGTGAGTAATTTATAAGATTTTCAGATCTTTTAATAACATTAATTAGTTGTTTAACTAAATACTTTTGACATCAGAATTTATTTTTCGTGAAATATTAGTTAAACCGCCGATACATCACTTTCAATTCATCAGGCTTTGCATTGGATAAAGCCAATTTTGTCCGGTATGGAACCAGTCCACAATTGACAAAGTGAAGTAATTTGTTTAAAAAGTTTGTAATAACAGAATCAAATCGGTAATTGGCAAATGGACTATTGCCGTATGATATAATTATATGATCATATTAGCTCATCGCATGTACTGATCATCTGTGTAAAAGTTTTTATGAGTATTTACATTGATTGATCAATACATACTTTTATTAAGAGCTGGGTCAAATGGATAGATTGATAACTTAGATTGATATATAAGGTTTTATCAACATCTTAGTCCGATTATCAATATTTTGTTCGTTAACAGCAACTTGGCACTGCATACATGTATATAAGGAAACATGAAACATACGGTTAAGGTACCATAAATACGTTATATAGACTTCGATTCGCATGGCAGTGACGGATCTAGGGGGTCCTTGTGTTGGACCTCTTTTTTTTCGACGATCAATGTGCATGGGGACATATAGTTGAAACCCCCTTTATCCTGGGTTTGGAACCCAATTGTAAAAATGGCTGGCTCCGACCCTGCATGGGTTAGCAGTGGCGGATCCAGAAATTTTCATAAAAGGGGGGGGGACTGACTGCCATAAGGGCTCCAATGATTTCCTAAATAATCAACCAAATTGCACCCCCTCTTTTCTCCCTTAAATCCACCAATGGCCATGGGGATGTCTTAAAAATTTCCGATTTTGTAAGTGAAACAATTTCTGGGAAAATTTGCCTTAAACCTTTAGAATAAAACTAAATAATGGAAAATTTAACCGATGTCGCTCATACATACACGCATGCAGAAAACATGCAGTCTTCATCTCTCTTTTTTTTCCTTTTCATACTGATTTTTTACTAACGGTTACAATTGATACCACGGGGAGTATTAACAGATCAACGTTATAAGTTATGTGTGTAAGCATGCATGTACAGAGTAAACAAAAGAAAATAATAGCATGAATGCTCTTCTGTATAGATAACAACGAGATTGAGAAATAATGGTATGATGGAATTATATATTTACCTCTGTTATTACTTGATTTTTTTTATCATACGTGATTTTAAGAAAATTACGATGATCGTTAATATTCAGCAAAAAACAAACGAATTATTAGTATTTTATTAATGATATTATTATTTAATTAATCAAATTTTATCTATGCTATTAATGCTCTGCAAAAAAAAATCATACTTTCAACTGATTTTTAGCTATTTCTGAAAACTAAAGGTAGCTCTATATGTACCTTAGACTTAAGTGAATTCTTGAGCGCTTTCTTTGTATAAGGGGTTTTATGCATACCACTTATGTTTTGTGGGCGAGACTTAAAACAACTAAGATTTTACTAAGGAAATACTTATTTTAAGATGTTTTTATGCAGACCACTTAAATAAAAAGGGCGGAGTTTCCTTAACTTAAGTGTTTACTAAGAAAGTTCTTAACTTAAGTATCTTTATGCATACGGCCCTAGATCTAAAACTTTCGAAGGATAATTTGAGATCATGATAACTCTATTGTCTCCTCATTTCTCCTAACTTTCTTTGCCTAACAAAAGAATGTGCATCCTCTTACATTTCTGTTAGTTGCCAAGCCCATTTATGTTGTGGTATACCTTTAATGGATGGCGGCATTTCATTCAAGATATCTAACGGGGTTGTATATTCCCTACCAAACATAGACGGTTTGGAGTCTGTCGAAGTTGTGTCATGTTCGGAAGCCCTATACGCAATCATAACAAAGGTGATATACTTGTCCCAATCCCTTTGATGTTCTTGGACATATGCACTAAGCATTGTCAATAATGTCTTGTTGAATCTTTCTACCATACCATCCGATTGAGGATGATAGGGTGTAGTCCTGGTTTTCTTGATATCAAGTACTTTACAGACCTCTTGAGTAAACCTACTTTCATATTGTCGTCCCTGGTCAGAGTGAATCCAGGACGGAACACCGAATCGAGCTATTACCTCCTCTACAATTATTTTGACAACAGTACTTGCTTCCATATTGGGCATAGGGATGGATTCTGTCCATTTGTATAGTAGTCTGAAACAACTAAGATATATCGATTGCCATTTTCAGTTTCCGTAAGTTCCCCAAGAATATCAGTAGCCAACTTTTCCATAGGACTACTTTTCTCTACTAGGGCCATTGGAGCACGGTTTTTTTTTCGTTGAGGTTTATCTCATAGCACACTTATCGGAACCAGCGACATATGCTCTAACGTTAGCTTGCAAACCTGGTCAATAGTAAGACTGGCGTATTTTCTCTAAAGTCTTACGCATACCTAAATGACCTGCATACTTTGCATCATGACAGAAGTGTAAAACTTGTTTTCGTTCAGACAATGGAATTACAGCTTGCAATTCAACAACCTTCCGTTTATTGTCATAAACATGTCTGAATACCAAATCATCTTGAAGTTCTAAACTATTAAACTGACTCCATAATGACCTTCTAAAGGAACCTTTACCGAAAACTTCATTGTAAAGTGGCCTTTGACCATCTGACAGCCACTGCTTAACTAATTTAAGGTCTGGGTCGTTTGATTGTTTATCTGTCAACATCCAATCTGTATCATGGTCAGACTAGTTACTTATTTTAACCTGACTTTCTTCAGTCTTGTGACAATCACTTCTCGTTTTTGACTGCCAGTCTAACGTATACCCACATTGTTTACAGGGAATACGACTTAGTGCGTCATCATTTCTGTGTTAGGTACCTGGTCGGTGTTGAATGTGCATATCATAAGCACTCAGTGTCTAAATCTATCTAGCCACTTGGCCTTCTGGGTTTTTGAAATTCAACAACCACCGAAGTGAGCTATGATCCGTTCTGATCGTAAATTTTCTCCCATATAAATATGGTTAAAAATACTTCACAAAGTATAATACAGCTAGCAAGTCACGCAGTATCTACGTTCGGCTTTAGACAGAGCGACTGGCATATGCTATAACCTTTCCTTACCGTCTTCATGACGTTGTGATAAGACACACCCTAATGCGACATTACTAGCATCTGTATCTAAGATGTACTCTTTGTTAAAATCAGGATGTTTTAATATTGGGGCGCAACTTTATTTTAAGTAAATCAAATGCATGCTGACAATCAGATATCCATTCAAACCTTTTGATTTTTTCAGTCAAAACATGCAGACATTTAGCAATTGAGGCAAAGTTTTTTGATGAACTTTCTATAATAGCTGCACAGACCTAAAATGAATGCACTTTAGTAGGGTTTGTTGGAATAGGCCAATTTTGTACAACTTTAATTTTCTCAGGATCAGTGGCTATCCCATCACGCTATTTAGTTTTCTGTAATCCACACAAAAACGGTACGTGTTGTCCTTTTTTTAACCAAAACTATCCATGCAGCCCAATGGGCTATGTGAAGGCTCTGTAACCCTGTTTTCTAACATTTTATCTATATTGTCATTAACGACCTTCGATAAATGAAAAGGTGTGCGGCGAGGAGGTTCTTTAAAAGGCATAGCATTACCAGTTTCTATTTCATGTTTGACTAAACTAGTCTTACCTAAGTCTGAATCTGTTTAAGCAAACAGACTTTCATATTCTTGCACTTAACTTTTGCATTCTGTTTTTTCTGACATTGATAATTTGTCAGATGTTCTGTTCAAAAGATCATGCAAATCTGACCTCAATCCCTTTTTGTTTTGTTCGTCATTCTGAGAGGGAAAAGATTTTTCTACGTGGCTGATTTCACACCTCTGTGCAATAGCTGTACTCGGAAATAGAGTCTTAGACTCGTTTTCTAAGTTCATGAGTCTGACTGGTATACTGTCATTTGGTTTGACTAAGGAATATGTCAATATGTAATCTTTCCCTTTATTTTCACTAGCTTTTACTAAAACATCATTTGTTGGCAATGTTTGATCTTTTGTCAAGCAAACCTTCCTAGGAACTACTATCTCTGATCGAGCTGGTATCGTAACAGATTCTGTAGAAATTACTCTGAAACATCCCAATGTACCTTGAAAAATTAAGGGGAAAATTGGGTTATCGATGTGAAATATGTTTTTAGATAGGTCAACCAGAGACTTGTTTTTCTTTATAAAGTCCAAACCCAGAATGCCATCTACTTGTAGCTCAGTTACTACGGCATCTGAAGTAAACCTTTCCGTACTAAAATAAAGTTTGCCTTTACCTCTAAGGTTCAAATAGTGTCCACATGCGGACTTAATTTGTGACTTAGTTACACTCAGATGTGGCCTATACAAGTCAGGAATAAGATCGTACACTTTTGTAGAAACTAGATTAAATGTAGCTCCAGTATCCACTCGAACTTGACTTGTATATCATAAATGAGTAACTCGACAAGCATTCCTGCATCCTCTGATGCTGAAATGACAGCGCCTTTATCTTTATTTGTCGCCTTTTCTCCAGACTTCAGTGTCCTGACCGATCCGTCCGTTTCAGGTCATTTCGTATATCCTCCTCGAGCATTTTGTTTCTTAATATTATTGGGACAATTTCTTGCAAAGTGTTCTATTTCACTACAACTAAATCAAGGACAACCCTTTTTTCTGTTGCATTTTTTGATAATTTAAATCCGTAAGCGTCATCATGTCTTTCGTTAAAGATGGTAAATTATTCTCAATTGTCTGCATCCATGTCGCCATATTCTCCAGTGATACAACGGTATCTGGACTATTAGATGCTTTTGTCCATTCGTCACTAGTAGTCTGTCGTAAGTGACCCATGGTTTTCATTGTTCTACTCTCAGCTTTGTTGTAAGCATCAAGCTCAACTGCCAACCGTATAGTATAATTGAGACCTTTAGAACGAAACTGTTTAATTCTAAGTCTCATTTTAGAGTCAACTTATGCGTCCAAAAAATGTTCCTTGGCAAGCGTGTCTCCTAATTCTAATGGAACAGTAGGTTTTGCCAGATTAGACAGTCGTCTCACTGACTGATCTAACTCCGGTAGAGTTTCACTTGCTTTCTGGCGTCGTTCTTTGAATTGAACGCGATAAAGTTCCGTTTGACTGGATGGAGCAAAGCGTTCCTCCAGTGCAAATACTAGGTCTCAAAAAATTTGTCTCTGTTCCTTTGGTAAATCACCAAGGACTGCTTGGACCTGTCCAATCAGTGACATGGCCAAGTACAAACCTTTTTGATGTTCATACTACATATTAATAAGGGCACAAAGTGTGATAAATAATCCATCCAAGGAGTAAGGCCATCATAATTTGAAGGTTTGATTTTAACATCATTTGATCCAGAGCTTATAGTATGAGCAGTGCTTTAATTTTTGGTTGATTCCTGCTTAGGAGGAATATTTTGATTTTTGTCTTGCACTATGGATTTTCTATTATTTACCTGAGGATTTGTTATGATATCACTATCTGACAAAGGAAGTGTATCACCCACGGCTTATCCTACAGGTGTTGATAGAGACGGCACTGTCGTCACTACGCCTGAATCTTGTTCTTTGTTTTCCACAACTTTTGGACGTACACCCTGACCGCTAGGTGTAGAAGATATAAAGCCTTGTCCATGTTGTATTGTTCTTTCGCTGAGAGACTGTATTTGTCTTCTTATTTCAGCAATTTCATCGTCAATATTTGACATATCTATTACAGTACAGTGTAATCAAAATGAAACAATTTTTATTAAATAATACACTGGTGTTACAAAAGAGGGACGAAAGATACCAAAAGGACAGTCAAACTCATAAATCTAAAACAAACTGACAACGCCATGGCTAAAAATGAAAAAGACAAACAGACAAACAATAGTACACATGAAACAACATAGAAAACTAAAGAATAAACAACACGAACCCCACCAAAAACTAGGGGTGATCTCAGGTGCTCCGGAAGGGTAAGCAGATCCTTTTCCACATGTGGCACCCGTCGTGTTGCTTATGTGATAACAAATCCGGTTAATAGTCTAATTCGGTAGGTCACATTCATGAAAGGAAAGGGGATTGTAGTTACGACGTACGGAACATATCCGATATTATTTGTGAAACGGTTATTCCATAACGGTCAACCAACTCGTGATGGCGTCCGTAAAATTTACGAAGGGATGATTTCAACTTCACCATTTGGAACTCTTGGTTTAATAGCTTCCTTGTGAGCAACAACCCTCTATCAAGAAAGTCATGATAGGAAATGCAAGCACGGGAATATCGTATCAATTGGGAGATATATACCCCGTATGCAGGTGCTGCTGGAATGTTGCTACTTAGAAATGGAAAGTTCACAATTGGAAAGCTGAAATCATCTCTTTTGTCGTAAAGTTTTGTTTTCAACCGACCCTTTTTGTCAAGATATGAAGCCGACTTAACTGTATATGTAGTATCCTTTATCTCTAGTTCGATGGGATAGTTCCACATAGTCACCAAATTTTGAATTATTTAGTGAAAGAACATCATCTATATAGCGGAAAGTAGAGTTAAAGGATGATATTGCTAACTTCTTATCTTTCTTCCTAAGAAGTTCCTGCATGAAGTCAGCCTCATAATAATAAAGAAACAAGTCGGCAAGAAGAGGCACTTAGTCGTGACTAACAACTATGCCTCATGGTTCATTCACTTTAATCTTTTACGTAAACACTAATATTAACGGACAATAAATTGACAATCAATCAATAAATCAAATAGTATATATACAACTTGAATCACAACTGCCAGCCACCAACTATAAAACGTGTAACCAGACGTTTATATCTTAAACGAACGTACCAGTAAATAGTAGGATTCAAGTTGTCCACAAAAGTTATCAAAAGTATCAGGATTAATTCACAAACAATACGTCAATACCAAAAACAATAACTTTCTATGCTATGCACAATGAACCAAAATATATACACTAGCTCCTTGCCGTTACAAAGTAACAATGAACAATAAAACAATTATATATACACAAATATAATTATAGAACAATCTGTCCTATACGACAGTGCGGGCTGGTACAACTTGTCCTCCGAGTAGGACAGTCTGTCACTACCAGATAGTGTGGGCTGGTTCAACTTGTCCTCCAAGTGTTACAGTTTGTCACTAACAACTAATGCGGAATGTTGAAGTCTGTTCTCCGAGTTGGACAGTCTGCTCTACCAACTTTCTATGTTAGACCAACGTACTCAGTACAAGTTGTCCCAAATACAAGTTGTCCTCAAACTTACAGCTATGTAGCGTACTCACTATTGTTAGCCAGTCTTCTTTTGTAAGAACATCGAAAGAACCCGAATTGTGTTCCTCACCCACTTATATACTCTAGGGCGAATTCATTCACTTATTTACACGATAGGGGTGTTCTCTAAATGTTCTCGATATCGAACACAATAGTACCTCTCAAACACCCCCATACCAATGGACCCAACCGCTGACTTTCCCGCCAAATGTCTAAATCTACACAGCGCTTCCTTCTACATGAAATATGCATATAATAATATATACAACAAGATTCTTCTTGTTTGTTACCTTAACAACCAATAAACATTACATAACCCATCGTGACGCCTCAGTCTACATGCGTCCCGCATGACTAAATAAGACTATAATATAATAAATAATACTTTATATACTTGTATACCTTAACAACCAATAAACATTATGCAATATTTTTATGTATAAATAGATTGAATAGGTTCAATAGGTTTACAAAGGTGAGGTCAATAAGTCCTTTTTGAAGATGTTTTAAAAATATAAAATAAAAATAATGTTTATCCTGTCCATATGTCTAGTTAAACATCATTTGAATGTCTAGATCTTGAAGGTTATTAATGAACATTGGTCACATTGTTATTCACAATGAGAGACTTTGTAGCAAGTAAGGTTTAAATGTCTTCCTGCATGATCAAGGTGACAAACTTAGTTCAAATTTACATTACCCAGCTGTTGCTTTTCCGGTGGCAGCAGCGACAGAGTCAACAATTGTTCAAATTCCTGCTAAATTCAGTCATAGAAACAACTTGTCACTTATTTAAGGCATGTTTCCTAGCTAGGTTAAAGTCCAGTGACTATAATTAATTAGCAATTTTCAATAATAATCAGTTTTCTGTGAGTCAGATAGATAGGAACTTCTATTGATATCCATGATAATTTTCGCAAAAATTAACTGTGTTTTTTTTAAACATTTTTCATACATTTTCTGTGTTTATTTTAAAAAGCAATATGAAATAATGAAGCAAAAAAAAATCCTTTGTGCCTTGCCTACAACAAAAGTCACAGAACGCGATACAAAGCTACAATTGTTAAGTTTTTTGCTTATGTCAGTATGATAGGAACGACTTGTGATAGACCAATAATATTTTTATACGACCGCAAAATTTGAAAAAATTTTCGTCGTATATTGCTATCACGTTGGCGTCGGCGTCGTCGTCGTCGTCGTCCAGCGTCCGAATACTTTTACTTTTCGCACTCTAACTTTAGTAAAAGTGAATGGAAATCTATGAAATTTTAACACAAGGTTTATGACCACAAAAGGAAGGTTGGTATTGATTTTGGGAGTTTTGGTCCCAACATTTTAGGAATTAGCGGCCAAAAAGGGCCCAAATAAGCATTTTCTTGGTTTTCGCACTATAACTTTAGTTTAAGTTAATAGAAATCTATGAAATTTTGACACAAGGTTTATGACCACAAAAGAACGGTTGGGATTGATTTTGGAAGTTTAGGTTTCAACAGTTTAGGAATTAGGGGCCAAAAAAGGGCCCAAATAAGCATTATTCTTGGTTTTCGCACAATAACTTTAGTTTAAGTAAATAGAAATCAATGAAATTTAAACACAATGTTAATGACTACAAAAGGAAGGTTGGTATTGATTTTGGGAGTTTAGGTCCCAACAGTTTAGGAATTAGGGGCCAAAAAGGGACCCAAATAAGCATTTTTCTTGGTTTTCGCACCATAACGTTAGTATAAGTAAATAGAAATCTATGATATTTAAACACAAGGTTTATGACCATAAAAGGAAGGTTGGTATTGATTTTGGGAGTTTTTGTCCCAACAGAATAAGGGGCCCAAAGGGTCCAAAATTAAACTTTGTTTGATTTCATCAAAATTGAATAATTGGGGTTCTTTGATATGCCGAATCTAACTGTGTATGTAGATTCTTAACTTTTGGTCCCGTTTTCAAATTGGTCTACATTAAGGTCCAAAGGGTCCAAAATTAAACTTAGTTTGATTTTGACAAAAAATGAATCAGTTAGGTTCTTTGATATGCTGAATCTAAAATGTACTTAGATTCTTGATTATTGGCCCAGTTTTCAAGTTGGTCCAAATCGGGGTCCAAAATTAATATTTGTTTGATTTCATCAAAAATTGAATAAATGGGGTTCTTTGATATACCAAATCTAACTGTGTATGTAGATTCTTCATTTTTGGTCCTGTTTTCAAATTGGTCTACACTAAAGTCCAAAGGGTCCAAAATTAAACTTAGTCTGATTTCAACAAAAATTGAAATCTTGGGGTTCTTTGATATGCTGAATCCAAAAATGTACTTAGATTTTTTATTATGGGCCCAGTTTTCAAGTTGGTCCAAATCAGGATCTAAAATTATTATATTAAGTGTTGTGCAATAGCAAGTCTTTTCAATTGCACAGTATTGCGCAATGGCAAGAAATATCTAATTGCACAATATTGTGAAATAGCAAATTTTTTTTAAATTAGAGTTATCTTTCTTTGTCCAGAATAGTAAGCAAGAAATATCTAATTGCAAAATATTGTGCAATAGCAAGATTTTTTTTTAATTGGAGTTATCTTTCTTTGTCCAGAATCAACTTAAATCTTTGTTATATACAATATACAATGTATATTCACTTTTTACTACCAACTGATAAATTATAATAAATAACATTCAGTGATAACAAGCAGTTTTTTTTACATCTTAATATTTTATGATGTATTTAAATGAGTAGTTATTGTTGCAAACTCCATTAGAAATTTTAATTGAGATTAGTTTTGGAATAAGGGAAAGGGGGATGTGATTAAAAAAATTGGGTTCAATTTTTCTCATTTGAAATTTCATAAATAAAAAAGAAAATTTCTTCAAACATTTTTATGCCCCACCTACGATAGTAGAGGGGCATTATGTTTTCTGGTCTGTGCGTCCGTCCGTTCGTCCGTCCGTCTGTCCCGCTTCAGGTTAAAGTTTTTGGTCAAGGTAGTTTTTGATGAAGTTTTAGTCCAATCGACTTCAAACTTAGTACACATGTCCCCTATGATATGATCTTTCTAATTTTAATGCCAAATTAGAGTTTTACCCCAATTTCACGGTCCACTGAACATGGAAAATGATAGTGCGAGTGGGGCATTCGTGTACTGAGGACACATTCTTGTTTTGAGAGGATTAATATTCAACAGCATAGTGAATTGCTCTAAGAGAAAACAAAAATTTTAAGTTCATTAGAACACATTCATTCTGTGTCAGAAACCTATGCTGTGTCAACTATTTAATCACAATCCAAATTTAGAGCTGAATCCAGCTTGAATGTTGTGTCCATACTTGCCCCAACCGTTCAGGGTTCAACCTCTGCGGTCGTATAAAGCTACGCCCTGCGGAGCATCTGGTTTTAAAGTGAGATTACTTTATGTACAAATCAGTTTGATAAATATATCAAGGTATTTTCCGATGACTATTGTCCATCAGATTGTCTTGTGTCGAATTTTCTGCCGACAGTCAATATATATCTCTGTGTCAACAGTTTATTAACTCAGCCATGCTCAATCTATGCGATCACTTTGGTTTTGGAGATGGTGCAAAATACTAAGTTGACGTAATATCATGAAATTGATAAGTAATATGTGTTTTTACGACTTGCAGAAATTTTATACATCAATTTAATCATCAACTGTCAACTTTTGATATGTTAATTGTCCTTCAATTAAGAAAATGTAGGGTGACATATAGTTGCTAATTTCTACAACATTTGGTCTCTTGTGGAGACCATACCACTACTTTTTCTATAGTTATAAGTGTTATAGTAGGTTAGTAAGTAAATACATTTTATTATAGCGACATGTGTAATAACAATTTAACAGAATACAAATATATTATATAAACAATAAAATATACCAGACCCATTGGGTCTATAAGTCACTCCCAAATCATAAAACGTATTTCTTTGATCAGGGATTTCAAACAAAATAATGAATAATTTAATTCAAAATAATTGATTCACAATGCAGAATGTTATATTATTATTTTTTCAGCTGAAATTAAGGAGATCCTTGATGAGTGGAAGGACAATGATAAGATGTTTATAATAACCAGAGCTGCCAGTAATGTACTGAAATGTATAAAGGAGAACAGTTGTGTAACTATTACTGCTAGTTCTGGTGTAGGAAAGACAGTCACACTCAAACATGTGGCATTGCAGATGGAGCTCGAAGGGTATGATGTACTTCTAGTGACAGACCCAGGTGACATTGTCAAGTTTTATAACCCAACCCAGAAAACATTGTTTGTTATTGATGATTTATATGGAAACTATTCTTTAAACCAGACTGACATTAAAGTTTGGGAACCTGTCATGGAGAGGATCGAAAGGATCCTTTCGAATGAACTGTCTAAAATTATTGTAGCATGTCGACTACAAGTGTATCAGGATGAAAAATTTGAATCTTTATCAATATTCATGTCATGTGTATGTAACCTAGTATCACAGAGCATGCGCTTGTTAAAAGCTGAAAAGGAGTCAATAGCTGAGTTTTATCTTCAAACAACAGCTCCTGAGATTATAAAATATTGTGATTTATATGATTGTTTTCCACTTTTATGTAAATTGTATCATGACAATCCTTCACCTAATATCACTGATTTTTTCCAAAATCCTTTTACAGTGTATGAAGCGGAGATTGATAAGCTACAGAAAAATGGATGTTATAGTAAATACTGTGCTCTGGCTTTATGTGTCATATTTAACAACAATTTGAATGAGGAAATATTGATAGAAGACATTGATGACGAAACGAGAGCTATCATTGAGAACACATTTGAGGCATGCAGACTGGACAGAGGAACAGCTAGGCTTATTTTACAGGATGACTTTAACTCACTCATACATACATTTTTTAAAAAGGAGAAAAACATATACAAAGCTATTCATGATAAAATATTTGACTTTCTGGTGTACTACTTTGGACAGAAAATAATCTGCTGCTTGATAAAAAATGCACACAGTGGTTTGATAAAGGAAAGATTTTTATTAGAAAGACAAAACAATGTGGATAAATTTGTAACAATTGTGCCTCCTAAATATCATCAAATGTATATACAAAGAATGATTGGGGACTGGTCAAAGGGTGAGGTCAATGCTGTAATTTGTAACATTAATATGAAGATACCTCTGTTCAGACAAAATTTTCTCTGCTGTTTGAATAAGCTGGATACATCTTACCAGAGACAGTTAGCCCATACCAGTGATGTATATAACAATGATACTGCTCTGTTGATATTATGTTTTAAAGGTGATATTCCTATGATTCACTGGTGTCTTAGTCATGATGTGGATGTTAATCAATGTAGGAATAATAGGGGAACTCCATTTAATGTAGCTGTCAAGAAAGGATGGACCGAAATAGTAAGGATGATGTTAAACATGGGAGTATATTATAAAAAATGTGACATTGATGGTTGTTCGCCTTTAATGAATGCTTGTAGTGCTGGACATACAGAAATAGTAAGGATGTTGTTAGACATGGGAGCAGATTATGATACATATGACAATAATGGTTGGTCACCTTTGAATTCGGCTTGTAAATGGGGATATATAGAAATAGTACGGATGTTGTTAAACATAGGAGCAGATTATGATGATTGTAACAATACATGTAAATCACCTCTTATGTATGCTTGTAGATATGGATTTATAGAAATAGTACGTATGTTGTTAGACGTAGGAGCAGATTATGATGATCGTAACAATACTGGTATATCACCTCTCAAATATGCTTGTACATATGGATATACAGAAATAGTACGGATGCTGTTGGACGTAGGAGCAGAGTGTAATGCATGTGACAATAATGGTTGGTCACCTATTTTGAATTCTTGTAAATTTAAACATACAGAAATAGTAAGGATGTTGTTGGACAAAGGAGCAGATTTTGACAAATGTAACAATAATGGTTGGTCACCTCTAAAGTCGGCTTGTTGTGTTGGACATACAGAAATAGTAAGGATGTTGTTGGACAACGGAGCAGATTTTGACAAATGTAACAATAATGGTTGGTCACCTCTAAAGTCGGCTTGTGGTGTTGGACATACAGAAATAGTAAGGATGTTGTTAGAGAAAGGAGCAGATTATAATAGATGTGATAAAAACGGCTCATCACCTTTAATGAGTGCTTCTGGACTTTGTAACAAATTTGTCTGGTCACCTGTAAAGGTTGGTTGTAGTGTGGAACGTACAGAGATAGTAAAGATGTTGTTAGACAAAGGAGCAGATTATGATAAATGTAACAATAATGGTTGGTCACCTATTATGAATGCTTGTAAATTTGGACATACAGAAATCGTAAGGATGTTGTTAGACAAAGGAGCAGATTATAACAAATGTGACAAAAATGGTTGGTCACCTATAATGAATGCTTGTAAATTTGGACATACAGAAATAGTAAGGATGTTGTTAGACATAGTAGCAGATTATAACAAATGTGACAGAAGTGGTTGGTCAGCTATTAAGAATGCTTGTAAATTTGGATATACAGAAATTGTAAGGATGCTGTTGGACGTAGGAGCAGACCGCGATAAATGTGACAATAATGGTTGTTCGCCTATAATGAGTGCTTCTGGATTTTGTTACAATATTGACTTGTCACCTGAAAATATTGCTTGTAGTGTGGAACGTACAGAGATAGTAAAGATGTTGTTAGACAAAGGAGCAGATTATGATAAATGTAACAATAATGGTTGGTCACCTATTATGAATGCTTGTAAATTTGGACATACAGAAATAGTAAGAATGTTGTTAGACATAGAAGCAGATTATAACAAATGTGACAAAAATGGTTGGTCACCTATTATGAATGCTTGTAAATTTGGACAAACAGAAATAGTTAGGATGTTGTTAGATATAGGAGCAGATTATAACAAATGTGACAAAAATGGTTGGTCACCTTTTATGAATGCTTGTAAATTTGGACATACAGAAATAGTAAGGATGTTGTTGAGCAACGGAGCAGATTTTGACAAATGTAACAATAATGGTTGGTCACCTCTAAAGTCAGCTTGTTGTGTTGGACATACAGAAATAGTAAGGTTGTTGTTAGACAAAGGAGCTGATTGTAATAAATGTGATAAAGATGGTTCATCACCTATAATGAGTGCTTCTGGATTTCGTTACAAATTTGTCTGGTCACCTGTAAAAGATGGTCGTAATGTGGAACATACAGATATATTAAAGATGTTGTTAGACAAAGGAGCAGATTATAATAAATGTAACAGTAATGGATGGTCACCTATAATGAATGCTTGTAAATTTGGATATACAGAAATCGTTAGGATATTGTTGGACAAAGGAGCAGATTTTGACAAATGTAACACTAATGGTTTGTCACCTGTAATGATATCATGTAGAAGGGGACATACTGATATATTAACAATGTTGTTAGTCAAAGGAGCAGATTATAATAAATTGTTCGATAATGATTGTTGTCTTCTAACAAATGCTTTTAGACATGGACATACACAAATAGTTCAAATGCTGTTAGACAAAGGAGCAGATCGTAATTGTAATTGTGATGATTGCTTTTTCATACGGACACATTGATAAAGTTAGTCTGATACATGAACGTTCCAGAAACATAGTTAGTCTGAGGCATGAACATTCCAGAAACGGAAAATGGACTAAACAATATTTATACAAGTCAACATATAAGAAATAACTCTTGCATGACATGCTCAATGCTCGTTTTTACATGGTCAAGCATTATCTTTGTAAATATCTTAATACCGAGCGTTTACTATGCGATATATTAAATGTTGACAAATATAATGCCTACCCATGTTTAAATGAGCATAGAGCATGGTTTGATAGAATTATATTGACTCTAATTGGAAACATTTGTACTTCGAATGGCAGCCATTTCGATTTCACGACCCAAAAACGTTACAGAAAATCATCAGTTTAACGAAAAAAATGAAAAGATATATGTTAATTTACTTTTAGAATGATTTTATTTAATTTCCTATCAAGCAACACTAATACACATGTCCATTTTGATCTCCAGCGTTGTTCAAAATTCAACTAACGTTGCACTTTCGATTGTGACATTAATCACATGCAGTCCATGTTTTATTAGAATTAAAACATGGATTTGTATCCAAAACCAAAGAAGAATGTCATTTTAGAATACAAGTATATGATTTTGTTAGACCATTCTGTTTGAAAATTTAAATTAATCTTTACAACGATATCAAAATACTAAACCAGTTGATAATGAAAATATGCCTTCATATTATCTTATTGTTACAACTGTACTGTTATGGTCCTGAATAGTATTTGATATTTGTCAATTGGCAAGCAGCAATTAATCTATCTATAAGATAAATACTCAGAAAACACATGTTATCCAATGTTCAAAGTAAATTAGTTGAAAATACAAATATAAATATGAACAAATTGGCAATGTGTATACATATATATTAAGGAGGGTCGTGGGTATAAGATTTTCAAAAAAAAAAAAAATTTCATTACAAATTTTATTTATTACCTTTAGTAGTTGTTACTTTATGATATGGTACAAAAATCATTCCAAAAAATTCGTGTTGGCCCAGGTGTTTTTTAAAATGTAGATATCATTGGAAAAGCTCAAAATTTAAATATCTTTTTTTAACTCATCAGTGACCTATGTTTTTTATTGTTGTTTTCGAATAAGTGGTACATAAACTGAATAATTGTAAAATTTAAGCGATTTCTGTAATTAAGTTCTTTTTTTATTTCGATTTTACCGCTGTTTCTCCTATTAGTTCAACAGAAAAAAAGGACATTAACAAAAATGTATGCTTCTTTCGAAGGCAGATTGTGAACGTAAATGAACTGTGACCCCATTTTTTTATTTCATTTTTCTATTAAGTATAAGATAAAGTTCATTTATAGAAAAATATAGAGAAATCCTATATCAAATAAATTGATTTAGACCCGCGAGCCCCCTTAAAGTTGTACACTTGATGGCATGTGAAAGTTAAGGAGAATAGACCCTGAAACTAAATTAAATTCAGGGATTAAGAAATACACTAGCCCAACGCTCGGTTCTAGATCATTTACACCTTGGGCAATCAAAACTTGTAACTTGTAACCGAATAAAAAATTATGTCCAACAAAAATCCTTGACGTTTCCAAAATACAAAGTTGAAAACCCTGTCATACCTATTCTATCCTAGCCAATCATATTCAATTACATCATTGGTGATTCCAAGAAATTGTTCTGATTTTGTACATGTTTTAAAATTAGAACAAATGACTCTGGGTGGACCAGTATCATCAAGGATCTGTATAGTAACAGTTCAGCTCAGCATAAATCATGTAAATGTGTATTACATACACATACATAATTGATAGTACTTGTATTTAAAACAGCAGGGGTCATATATCATATTGTTCAATGTACAAAATGTTTGTACATGAATGTCATGTAGGAAGGCAATTTGATCATGTCTTTCGATATATATACCTTATAAACAAGGCTCATACGTTTAGTCCAGTCATTGAAAGGGGAGATAACTCTTGCAAAAATGAGTCTTTTTTGGTCAGTTTTTGGTTGTTTTTCTTGAAATTTATGTTAAAATATACTTTGATGGGGTTATAAGTTTGTATTTGACTAAATTATATAATCTTCTGCTCATGAAATGTACAAAACCGAAGTGTTATGGGTAGTTTTATTTTTTTCGTGCATTTTTCAGTAAAGAAATTGCAAATTTGAAGCTATGTAACCATTTTGAAAAAATAATGTAAAAAGTTGGTATTGTTTATATCTGTTTATTATATTTTTGCAGCAACTTACTTATCTAAAGTAAAAACTTTAAACCACAAAAAGAAGAATACCTACTTAATTATTTTTATTAAATTTTAGATTCTTTACCTTGACATGTTGTAAAATGCAATAAATGGTCAACTAATGAATTACGAAATCTAGATTATAGCTTGATAAAATATATGAAAACACCTTTAAAGTTGTTTGTTATACTCTAAACACTGCTACAAAATTAATTAAGAATCAATACATTCTGATGAATAGAAGCGGTAAATTTATAATTTTGTATCAATTTTTATTGATATTTCTGCCTTTTTTGCAAGAGTTATCTCCCTTTTCAATGCAAATCTCCATAGGAATTTTAAATGGTGATTTTTTTAGTCTTCCTCAATTTAGATTTTGTGGGACTTTTTTCTGTGTATATTTGGGATATAATGCTAAAGATTAAAACTTTAAAATCTTCTGTTGCAATTACTTTCGGGTTTGGGTCAAATTTATGCTAGATTGACTGGACTAGTTAGACACTTAACCAATTATCTTTTGTTGTGGTTGGTAAAGCTAAAAAAACATATATAGGCTTTAGAAGTAATTCCTGGGGAATTTCACAATAAAACAATTTTTAAAAAATCAATCTCCTTGATGATGACTGGTTCGTGTCTTGGGAGTTTCAATATTTCATATTTGGTTTGTAAACCATTTGTAGGTCAATTACCTGACCGAAAAATAATGTGATATTCTTTCATACATATATAAACACATTATATTATATATATGATTGTGTATAATATTTTACTAAAAAAAATCAAGATACATGCAAATTTGGGGAATGAAATTCATAACAGTGTAGCTACGGCCATCCATTTGACTGGGACAGATTGGGTGAAAGATCGTCTGTAATTCCCACTGATCAAGACGTACTTACTAAAGACATTTATACTATGGGGTCACCAAAGGTTCTCAACACCTAAATAAAATAACTCGAAATACTAATCAGAAATTACCTTTGTGATTTGATTTATATTGAATACTTAAACTTCTTTACTTATGTTTTGTTTTATTTTGATAATAAGTTTTCCTATTATGATATCACACCTTCTTTCCAAAAAAAAAACTGACTTAAATCTAAAATTTTATTTCAGAACGAATGCATAATACACTTTCAAAAGTGCAAAAGTTGGCAAATACCATAAACAAATATTGACAGGATATTCTTCTGTCCTGTCTGTTTCGTTCTTGCAAGTTATTGGAAAGTAAAAAAACCTATTTGGATTAAACCTTATGAAATTTGTATTTACGTTATTGTATTGGTAAAAGGTCAAATATTGTGTACATAGGAAATTTGAAATTATTTTGTTATTTTGTGTCATGAATTTGTATTGATGCCTTCTCGTATGTTTTTAAATATGAATAAGTAGTCAGTCAATGAGACACAAAAAAAAATACATCACAATAATATAAGTTTCATAAGAAAAACAAAAAAATCGTGAGAAGTTGTGGCTAAGGCAAACTGACAGATATCTGAATGAATTGATCAAGTTATGGTATTAAACACACAAATTAAATGATTTTTTAATTATCCGGAATTCTTCACAAACAAATCCCACATGTATATGCATTATGCATTCACAACGTAGAAAAATTTGTTCTCTTAATCAATTAGATATTTTGTGAATTAACCCCATTAACTTAAAAGAGTTTTTTACAATGAATAAATCTAAAAAAATAATATTATTAAATGATATCAGCTCTGAACTTTATTATTCTTAAAAATGACACTGTTGTAAGTGATGGTATAAAAAATATGTAAAACAAATTCCTTTAAACCTTTGTGAAAAGAAAGTTTCATTCTATGTATCGAAATCTGTAACAAGTAATCATTTCAATCCCCACTGGAAGGCCTCTGGTAGACTGAGTAAGCATAAAATCATAGCCGTTGACAAACAAGTTATAGGTAAATTCTCAGTACTATAACAGTTAATAACTTACAAACGTTTTACGGCCGACGACACTGTTATGAAAGTCATTCTATGTATGACCATTAGCATGTCGTGTATTACTGTACAAAAAGCATGCAACAAAAAGTTTATACTTAATGTTTAGAAATTTAAATAGTTTTATTATTCTGTCGAACAGAATCTATACCTCTGAATATTTTGCACATTTCCGTTAACAATTGTCTATAGTATCAATCATGTTAAAATTAGTACAATTGAGCAGCAAACACAACAATCACATCACACTTTGCATATTACATGTATTATATATGCTGTCGTACAGAAAATTTATTTCTGCACTATTGTTTCATCGTAAAAAAAATGTGCAGTGTATACAAAATGTACATGTACATGTTTGTGTTAAATGTAAATTTACATAATATTGCAATTTTTTAAGTAGGAACGGAATTGTCATTTTGATAATTGCTACTTTAGGACTTCTTATATTATAATAAATGGGAGTTCTTGTTTTTGTGATTCTCAATGAATCAAATGGAAGAAAATAAACTTGCATTAGTTACTGAATTTGCAGTCATTTATATATGATTTGTGACATTTATTTTAAGATGTACCCATTTTCTAAATGTATTATCAATTTAAGGTGCTAATTAGGACTTTAATGAAAATGTATGGGGATAATGCTAGTGAAGCAGCTAATTTTCTTAGGACAGTTGACAAATTATTTGGCTGTTTAAATTTAAGAATCCTCTATGAAGGGCGACACAAAAGAAATCCTGGTTAATTCTAAGTTATTTTGATTCTTGGGAACAATCTGGTATGCAGAGACCAGGTGCGTTTATAAACAAGCAGGGGAAATGGATGCTTTTAAGTTGACAAACATTGACTAGTTTAAAGATACGTGTGCTGTTGATTGTTGCATGCGTAAAATTTCTTCTTGAGATTGGAGCTAAGTTAATGTTAACTCACAACTTCAACCAGGATGTCACATTCCGTAATATTGACATATCTTAACCGGATACGATCCGGACTTTATTGTTATGTATTATGATACTTTCCTGTATAGAAGGTTATTAAATCTAGTTTGTTATTGTCAACATGTCTTCGTACTTATTGAACATCTCAGATAACATTACTTTGTTGGGCAAACATTGGTGATTGGTTGGCACAATTGGTAAACAGTTGGCGTTAGTAGGACAACAAGAGACCAACGTTGGCCCAACAAAACTCAGCCAACAGTTATTTTGACACTGTTGGCCCCTCGTTGGCCCAACAACTTGGCACCAACTGTCATTTGTGTATGGTTGGCCCAATGTTGGCCCAACATTTTCTTACCAACTGTTATTTAAGTAGTTAATTGGCCCAATGATATTCGACTTATGTCATCCATTGGTTCGGTGTAAGATCTTCTGACTGAACCTACTGAACCAATTTTAAACAAACTTTATTTGAATGATTCTTAGGATTATATATTTCATAACAAATATAAGCCAACATTGTGCCAACAATATGCCAACGTATTAAGTGCTTATCTCCCCGTTTTATAACACAGCTTTAGTTTTTTTTTAATATTATTCCAAAGTGCAAACAAAAAAATGTGCTCTTCATTCTCTTTATCTTATATTTCAAATCTTTGTAGTCATCTAGATGTATTTATGCTTGAATATTTTTTTGCCCCAAAAAAAATTATTTTTAACCAGCCTAAAAAAATAAATAAAATTTGAATATAGTTTTATTTGTTCATAACTCAATGATTATTTCTGATCAATTGAAACGAATGGAATTTCTCACTCTCCAACTGACAGTTGAATGTATATTATCTATACACAATACAGTATAGACTAGAATATACTGATTACTAATAAATAATATGGAAAGCTTAAATAAACAATGATGATCAAAATGACGTTGACCCAACATAGTTTTCCAACGTTGGCCCAACAATGTTGCTAACAGAATGCCAACGTGGGCCCAACACATAATTGCTATCTGGGATGGTGTCAGACTGAACCATCGCTCATCATAATGAAAATAAGCCATCCCTTGATGGAAGCAATCTTAAAAGTTGCATGAACAATCCAGCTACCTAATTATATAAAAATATCATAATCATGGATGCACTATCAGGATCTCATCCTAACAACGGACTGGGAAGCAACAGAACTGGTGACCGCTTGGGAATCTTTCCAACAACATACACAGTTTTCGTTCGCGGGATCTCTGGCTAAAACTGCCGAAGCACAAAAATGTAACTATCTAATGATATGGATAGGCAAAAAAGGTAGGGACATATATTCAACCTGGGATCTCGCGGAAGATGATAAAAAGAAACTTAATGTGCACTATCAGAACTTTGAAAAAACACGTCCGCCACAAATCAAACAAGATTTCTTCACGATACAAATTTTTAAGCCGTGTACAAAAAGAAATTGACACTTTCGAAGAATATCTCAAAGACCTCAAAATACTAGTAAAAGATTGTGGATATGCGACGCCGGAGGAAATGGTACGTGATGCCATTGTTTTTGGAACTAAAGACCACAAAGTTCGGGAGAAATGTATTACTGAAGGGTCCGAACTCTCGTTAGAAAAGGCTATAAATTTCGCTAGAACTTTCAAAGGCTCAACTTAAAACTATGCAAAGCGAAGATAAAACAATTAACATGTTAAACAAACAAGGATCAAGATCATCAGGTAAAAAGTATGGCAAGCAATACACACCACAAAGGGGACCACCTCAAAATAACAGGGGGCAATCACCCAATTTCGAAAACAAATGTAAAAACTGTGGAGGTTAACATGAGCGTAGAAAATGTCCTGCATTTGAGAAACAGTGCAACAAATGGCATAAATACAACATCAGTTTGTCTGTCATCAAACAAATCATCAAAGAAAATGCACACTTTAGACATATGCAGTGAATCTGATGACGATGAACTTTTTGTAGCAACAATTGATGATCAAGAATTAAATACCGATGAATGGACCGAAACAATCAACGTCAACGACGTACCAGTTAACTTTCAGCTAGACACACGTGCAAAGTACAACGTACTTTCCCTAAACAAACTGAAAACCATTTGTTTGCATCATATCATCAAAAAACAAGTATCGCCACTCTGTTCATACTCAGGACACATCGTTGACACTGTTGGGATAATTCATCTTATGTGTAGTTATAAATGCCGAGATCATGCCGTGAAATTTCACATTGTAGACCGTAATGTACAATCTGTCATAGGTGCCAAAACGTGCGAAGCGATGAAACTCATAAAGCGCATACATTCAATCACTAACACAAGCGAACCGTAAGAAACGACAAAACCATTTTTACCAGAAAATATGGAACAACAATATGGAGATTTATTCTCAGGCCGAGGATGTCAACCAGGAACACATAAGATACGTATCAACAAAACTGTAGCACCAGTTGTACACGCACCGCGTAAGATACCCATAGCTATCAAAGTCAAAACAGCAAGAAGCTACACAATGGGTCAACTCTATGGTTACTGACATTAAACCAAACGGCAAAATTCGAATCTGCATTGATCCCCATGATTTAAACAAGGCAATTTTACGTGAAGATTATCCGTTAAAAACCATAGAAGAAGTTATCTCTCAAATGCCGAACGCTAAAGTCTTTAGTAAACTGGATGCCACCAGTGGATTTTGACATATTCAACTAGACGAACCTAGCTCAAAGCTATGCACATTTAATACACCATTTGGACGTTATAGATTTGCTCGCTTACCTTTTGGAATAAATTCAGCATCGGAAGTATTCCAGAAAATTGTGTCTGAAATGGTATCCGACATAGAAGGAGCAGAGAGATTATCGACGTCATTCTTATTTAAGGATCAGACCAAAAAGAATTACCCGGCCACGTCCACTTGTATTTTTGTCCATCTGATGAGTTAAGCCTTTTTCAACTGACTTTTATAGTTCGTTCTTATGTTGTACTGTTATACCACTGTCCCAGGTTAGGGGAGGGTTGGGATCCCGCTAACATGTTTAACCCCGCCACATTATTTAAGTATGTGCCTTTCCAAAGTCAGGAGCCTGTTATTCAGTGGTTGTCGTTTGTTTATGTGTTACATATTTGTTTTTCGTTCATTTTTTTACATAAATAAGGCCGTTAGTTTTCTCGTTTGAATTGTTTTACATTGTCTTATCGGGGCCTATTATAGCTGACTATGCGGTATTGGCTTTGCTCATTGTTGAAGGCCGTACGATTACCTATAGCTGTTAATGTCTGTGTCATTTTGGTCTTTTGTGGATAGTTGTCTCATTGGCAATCAAACCACATCTTCTTTTTTTATATGATATGCGTCTTTCACAGGTTCTAGACATAGCGCGAGAACACAACTTGAAACTCAGTGCCGGAAAATGCGAAATTAGCAAACCGGAAGTAACATACGTTGGACACCGTCTAACAAGTGAAGGCGTGAAACCAGACCCAGAAAAAATCCATGCAGTCAATAAAATGTCAAAACCGGAGTGCGTCAAGGATCTGCAAACCTTCACGGGTTTTACTCAGTATCTTGGCAAGTTTATGCCAAATATGTCAGTGCACCGTTGAGAACACTATTAGAGAAAAATACACAGTATGGCACTGGGATGAAAAACAAGAAACTAGCTTTAAGAAGTTGAAAGAAATGGCAACAAATGCACCACTGCTGCAATACTTCAATCCGAACATACCGCTTACACTCAGTGTTGATGCTAGTTCAAAAAGACTTGGAGCTGTACTGATACAAAATCAAAAACCAGTTGCGTATGCCTCACGTGCTCTTATTCAAACACAGCAACGATATTCGCAGATCGAAAAAGAAACTCTTGCAATTGTTTATGGATGTAATAAATTCAATGAGTGCGTAATACTATATGATCGCCGAGTTCAAATAGAGACAGACAATAAACCGCTCCAATCAATCTTCCTGAAACTGCTTCACCACACACTGCCTAGATTACAGAGACTTTTAATAGCATTATAAAAAGTATGATCTTAAAAATGACTATAAATTAGGCAAAGAGATGTATCTAGCAGATTATCTCAGTAGATCGTTTCTAAAAGAAACAAAGGAAGTATTAGTACCTGACTTAAAAAAAGAATGACATTCATTTGATATCATAATTGCCATTTACACCAGAAATGTATGCTAAATTTCAGAAGGAAACTGCAAATGATGAACACCTTCAGGAATTACAAGATGTCATATTTAATGGATGGCCAAATGAAAAATCTGAACCTTTACACTCTTTGAGGCCATATTTGACTTACCGTGACGAACTTTCAGTCATCGATGGACTATAATATTGTACAAGGCGATACCATAAATTACTTAAAACTTTTACTAAATTCTTTCATAGATACAAAGATTTGATTAGTAAATTTGGCTATACCTGTAGAAAACTTATTAAAAATGGTATTTCACATCCTAAATTTTATGGTAATATTGTACTTAAAGCGAGGAAATCACTATGTGATCCGTGTAAACTCATCGAACCTATAAACAAACTTATAAGTAAGGGTTATCGAACCAATATTGTAATTAGATCTCTGATTATAGTTTACATTGGCACTAATATCGATTTTTTCATTAGCAAATTAAAACTTGACTATATTGTATCTTCTTTTGAGGCGGGGTGTATAGAGACACAGACACGTTAATTTTTATCTCTATAGAAGCCGCTCCTCACTATCCTTCTACCGGTCGATACATTTATTTTTGGCATTGCACAAGTCATGTGTTCTCGGACTGTTCATGACGTTAAAATACTAAATCCCTGGGATGTGTTTAGTTGATTTTAGTCTCTGATGCATGATTTTTTATTATTATTTGTTTTTGGCTTTTATTTAGCTGTCAGTAACTGCGAGTACTCTCAAATCGTTGATACTGTTTATAATGCTTTTTTGTTATTTTATATTTATATGGATCTTGTCTATATACCAGCTTTGATTGTTTGGAATATATTATAATTTTCACTTCTTCTTACTACATTTGTATAATTTAAAACTTCGAGATTTACCTGTATTTTTTAAAACCGATTTTTTTCTAAAGTGAATATTTTCGAAGGGTTAAATATTTCGCAGTGGTGTCTTGCCATGGCGTTGTTTGGACTTGTTTGTTTGCTTTTTGGCCTTGAATGTTTGTCCCTTATATTTCATTAACTATGCATTTGCATTCAGATATCGCAGATCAAATTTATTCGTTCATAGTGTATTAATTTACGTTTTTTGATTGAGTTAAGCCTGCCAATTGATATTTTATCGTGTGTTTTTCTATGTTGTCATGTTATGCTATTGTTTCAGAAAAAGGGAGAAGGTTTGGATCCATTTAAAATGTTTGCACATGTCCTAAGTCAGGAATCTGATGTACAGTAGTTGTCGTTTGTTATTGTAATTTTTTTTAATTTTTTTTTTATATATATAGATTAGACCGTTGTTTTTCCCGTTTGAATGGCTTTACACTAGTAATTTTGGGGACCTTTATTGCTTCTTGTTCAGTGTGACCCCAGGCTCCAAGTTGAAGGCCGTACATTGACCTATAATGGTTTACTTTTTTTTAAATTGTTATTTGCATGGAGAGTTGTCTCATTGGCACTCACACCACATCTTCCTATATCTATTGTACCAAAAGCGCTACAAAATGAAATGTTAGACAAAATACATGAATCACATCTTGGAATCGTAAAATGCAAAACCGTGCACGTGATGTACTATTCTGCATCGGCATGGGACAAGACATCGAGGACAAAGTTAAAGCCTTTGCGCTCAACATCAGTCTCTAAAATAAACGCAAAGAAACCGATGTTAATGCCGGAAATACCTAAAAGACCCTGTTCCAAAGTGGCTACCGACTTATTTGAATACCAAAAACAACTTATCTATTAGTAGTAGACTACTACTCAAAGTGGCCAGAAGATATGAAACTAGACAATAAAACTAGCAAAAACACCATTGATTATTTAAAAGGACTTATGTAAAGATTTGGATATATTGTCAAATTAGTTTCTGACAATGGTCCTCAGTTTTCTTCATTAGAATTCAAAAAGATTTGCTACCGAATATGATTTGAACATACCACGAGCAGCCCACACTATGCTCAGTCAAATGGACAAGCAGAAAGAAGTGTTCAAACCATCAAGAAGCTAATTATGAAATCGAAGGATCCGCACAAAGCTCTTCTAGACTATCGAAACACACCGTCCGAGGAAAATGAAAGTATTGAACAATCTAAATCACCCATTACAAGATCTGGAAGAACAGTAAAAGTGCCAACCAAATTAAATGACTATGTAAAAATTTTGTTGAACTGTCAATTAGATTTTAGAAAGCATTTAGCTAGTTTTAGTTAGTTATCAGAAAAGACAATATATAGACTTTAACTTAAATTTGAAAAGAGACATTAATCTAGTCAGTATAATTTCAAGTCAAAACCAATTCAGTATTAATTTATAATCAAAATCATTCAGTATTAATTTTAACTGGTCATGGGTAATACTCAAATTCATTTATTCATTAAATCATTTCATTTTCATTTCATCTTTTAGAAAGAGGGGGATGTCACATACCGTAATATTGACATATCTTAACCGGTTACGATCCGGACTTTATTGTTATGTATTATGATATTCTTCTGTAAAGAAGGTTAATAAATATACTTTGTTATTAACATGTCTTTGTACTTGTTGAACACAGGACTCCTTTGAACAACATTTGGAGCATTATAGACATAGAGCTGGTGACAACTCAAATCCAACTGTGTATGATGTACGACATATGATGACACCATTACTAGCCGTAGGAGCCGAGGCCTTTGCACCACGACACTCTTATACGAACAAGAAAAATTGAAATATGGTCATTGACAACAGCAAGCTTCCAAAACATGGACCCTACTTTTGATAACTAATGTATGTTATATTGATGTGGAACAAAAAACTAGTGTCACTCGTAATTATGGAAAATGTGTGGGGTCAACTTCTGATATGAAATGGTGCAATTTTGTTTTTCACACATTTGTCAACTTCTGATATGAAATGGTGCAATTTTGTTTCTCACACGTTTCTCATGAAAACTAGTATTATTCAAATGAATTTCTAGATTAAGGTTGGAGAATATTTCTTTAGAAAAATAAATGTTAGTAGTTTTAAATGTTTTATTCTACATAAACAGGAACATCACCCCCCCCCCCCCCCTTTATAGAAAAAAAGAACTTGCTATTTCTTTTTCACATTGTTAAAGTAATAATATATGGCGGTCTTTTCTCTGACCATGTATTGCATTTGTATATATGTGTATATACTATAGAATATGTTGTGTCACGGTAAATACATATCTGCAAAATTTGTTCGAATCTGTGTACAATGATGTAAAGATAAATATATTAAAAAAGCAGATATGCCGGATATTTTAATAAAATATTTAATACTTTCATTTTCACTTACATATTCTAAATGAACTATTTCGCAAATGTTTGTACATTTCATAAAAAAAACCACACTATCTTAATTTTTTTGTTACATTTCATAACTGTTACAGTTGTATTTCTTAATGCAAAATAACTTGAGCTGTACATGTTGAAACCAATAGTCAAACCAAGTAGCTAAAAATATTTTTAAAACTATGAAAATTGATTTACTAGACTGACATATATTACACAGTATATTTATTTAGTTTATAAAAATCTTTCAGTTTTTAAAAAATGTTAAAAATATTGTCTTTCTGGTACTGACGTTAATTTATTTGTTTAATTGGAAGTCTTTATTTTATTGTAAAAATAAATTATTGAACATCATCTGTAAAATTTCTTTACATGCCAGATTGGTTAATATTCTGCGAACCTGCTCTCACTCCTGGCGGTGGGTGTATATAAAGTATGTCTCCCTACCGCCTTTGCCTTTGTCCAATTGTTCAGGTAAATATGTATTTTGTCCCGGCCGATAAAGCTGCTAATAATATTGTTATTGTTTGACCTAAACTTTACATTGAGGTTCTGAAAAAAGGAATCACCAATTCATCAACATTCCAACTGACTCCATTTTCAGAAAACGACATCTGTAACAAACATAAACTTTTAGCTACCTCTTTAGAAGCAGAACCAAATACAATGAAAGTCCCAACTACTAGTTTGTAATGGCTTCCAATTTGAAAGCTAAACTAAACACCTCACAAATATAGATTTATTTCGTCTTCAAGCCATTGTTCCACTACTAAATTGTCTATTCGTCTTACTAAGTACAATTGGTACAATCAAAAACCTGATAATAAATTGTTCAAATAAGGCCGTTTAAAATAGTGGAATTAATTACTTTTGGAGTGTCAAAAACTCGTTGGAAGTACTTGATAAATTGCATGCATATATTGGTGATTTTGAATCTGTTCAAAGTTTTGATTTGTCTACCCTATATACCACTTTGCCTAATATTCTCATTAAGAAAAAATGCACACACCTAATTAAATGGGCATTTAAAAAGTCAGAATGCGAATACATAAGTTCAAACTCTTTTAGATCATTTTTTAGTAGCAATAAACAAATGAACTATGTCAATTGGACATGGATACTATATCTGCCCTTGAATTTTTACTATATAACATTTTTGTTCGCTTTGGAGATTCCGTATATCGTCAATTTATCGGAATTCCAATGAGGACTAAGATATATCTGAATTTGATAATGTAAATGCAGCATATGATAATTTTAGTAAAAGTTTCATTGAGGTAGCTGACAAACACGCAGCTTTTTAGGAAAAAAAAATCCAAATTAGGTACCATATATGAATGCAGAGCTTAAAAGTGCCATTTATAAGAAAAAAATGTTGTATAATAAATTTCAAAAATTCAGTGGTAGCAAGAACTGGGAGACATATAGGCGCCAACGCAACTATTTTACAAAACTAAAAAATAAATCCATTAACGAATATTTTGTAGAGAGGTGTGCTGGAGGCCCTAAATAGAAAGATTTTTGGCCAACAGTGAAACCTTTTCTTACAAATAAGGGAAATGGACACCAAAAGGAAGCTGTCCTCTCTGAAAATAATGTTTAAATTACAAAACAGGAGGAGGTGTGTGAGATATTTAATGACTATTTTATAAATGTTGCAAAGAATATAGGAAGCAGTCAAATAAAGGTTGATGGTGATCACCCGAGTATTTTGGCCATTAAAGATAATCTTCCAGATCTTGATCAAAACAGTTTTACCTTTTCCCCTGTTGATCAAGATTTTGTTGAGAAACGTATACGTAAATAAAGGCAACAGTAGTATACCGCTGTTCAAAACTCACGTACGTAAGATTAATGTTAAAAAAGCCACTGGTATAGATGGTATCTCACCTAAATTACTGTATTTTGCTAAACCTGCTATTGTTAAACCCCTTACAGATAGTGTTAATTTATCATTATCATCATCGACCTTCCCTGGCCGTCTTAAGGAAGCTAAAGTTGCACCTATTCACAAAAAGAATAGTGTATTAGAAAAGGGAAAATATAGACCGGTAAGTGTATTACCGGCTATTTCTAAAGTTTTTGAAAATGCCGTAGAAGTACAATTAGTACAGTACTTTGATAAAATCTTCAGTCCATTTTTGGCAGCTTTTAGATCAGCTTTTGGATGTCAGACAACTTTATTAAGAGTGATTGAAGATTGGAAATTAGCCTTAGATCAAAATTAATACCTTGCAGCTATCCTTATGGACTTGTTAAAGCATTTGACTGTCTCACCCATGACTTACTGCTACTGAAACTAAAAGCTTATGATCTCTCCAAATCCTCACTTGATCACTTGATATGTTATATAGTTATTTAACAAACAAAAAAAAACACTCTATTTAGCATAGTTTTTGAGATAAGTAATAAAAAAACACAAAACTTGTCAAATTCGTCATAATTATTAGCATTTTTAAGCTCGTGTATAGCAGATTTTTATTTTGCTACTTACAGATTCTAACTATTATTATGTTGTTTTTTTTTATTTGCCAACTTATCAAAATTAGTATTAACATAATTGTTGTTGTTTAGAGGGGTCTTCCATTTATTTGGCCCCATTGTCGATCTTGTATTTCTGTATAAGTTTGCTGTTTATAGTTTTTGCTTTTGTATTTCTTAATTCTTAAATTTTTAGAGATAATAAGCAAAATACCTTGAATAGGTCAAAGTTAGTGTCATTTTAGGGCAAAACCAATAGCTTCGGACGTACTGATATTTTTGTAGATCTTGTATTACTGATCTTGTTTGCCTTTAAATGTCCAAACCTACCTAATATGGTGTTTAGGTTAATAGGCAAACACATGAAAATTATCCAAAAATCATCGTTAAAGGTCATTAACTCCTAAGGATGTAGATAAATATTGACATCTTGATCATGTTTGACCCGTTAGATTTTCAACATCTATTATAGTATTCAAAATTTAAGACAAGTAACGCCTTTTACCCTTTTGTTTTATTTTTAGCCATGTCCGCATTTTTTTCAGATCTACTCTTAAAAGTTTAGATTGATCTTCCATGTACATTTATAATGTTTATAATGTTTTGTATTTCCGAATTATAGGAAATTCGATGGGCAAGGTAAACTTTACTTTTTCGACGTAAGGAAAATGCTTTCATTAGGGACTTTCCGTTTTGAATATTCCTTGGAGTTCGATATTTTTCTTATCTTACTTTTTTCAGTTGTAACTAAGCATAGTCACATATATAAAGTTATAATTTGATCATTCAAAGGATACTTTCTTTTGACAGATTATGGCATCAAATACTTTAATAGAAAGTGAACTCCATGCAAAATTTGACAGGGAAATTGTTACTTTATCGCCTGGTGATAAGGACGTTACTCGTTCACGCGGGATGATTATGCTTTAAGATGGTCGTTTGGTTGTAATTGATCAGAAAAATAGATGTATGAAGATCTTCAAACCTCCCAATTATAATTTCGATTCTCGCAAAAATTTCACCGACGAACCACGAGGTTTAACTTGTTGCGGAAAATAGGAGATTGCGGTCTCATTTGCGAATAAACAAGCAATTAGGAAGTTTAAAATTAACCAGGATGGCAATAGTGTACAATTTGAAACCAATTGGAATGCAGGAAAACCCTTTTAGCATTTCTTACCACAGGAAAACGTTTGCAGTTGAACAGGGTGAAGGTAAATATGGATCTATTGTCATACTGGAAAACGTCGGAAAAGAATCACACGTTATTTCTGGAGCAAGTTGAGATTTCGGTTTGTTCACCGGAAACACTATACGCTTAGCTCACGATAACACCAAAGGTTTCGTTTACGTAGTTGATATTGTTAAAGGATGTGTTAATCATGTTAGTTATGATGGAGATATTAAATGGATTATGAAAGTTAATTCCCCTAGAGGAATTGATTACTGTGAGCAAAGCAACATTTTGTATGTTGCCAGTAAGTCGGATAATTCGGTAGCCCAAATGCAAGCTAGTGATGGCACAATTGTGCCGTTTTTGACACGTGATGCTAATGTTTTCCAACTAAGATTTATTTGTTATCAACATCAAGCAAAAACACTTACCATAAAAGTCGGAGGAAATATTGTTAATATGTACAGCTGCATTTAAGAATTGAATACTTCTTTTTGTAACTTCATTGGGGTGTAAAAGCGTTGACCAAAGTACATTTTGTATGAAGCGCGGAAGCGCTTCATTCTAAAAATGTGCGCACGGTCAAAGCTTTTACAACCCTATAAAGTTACAAAAAGAAGCATTTAATACTTATAATTACATTTTTTAGCTAGGATCATGAAAACACAAAATTTATCAATTTTTTATTTAATTCACCTGTACACTTTATTGTGGGACCTCGTGTTATCATAAATGAAAAGTTTTATTGAGTAATGCAATTGGTTAAGGAATAGCACGTGATGTGCAGATAGCCAATCAGAATAACGCATTATAGTGAAACAAACATCTAATGTAATCATTAAGAAGTATCAATGGTGTAAACTCCTGTCATCAAAGTTGACATCTTATAAAGAAAACATTATTTTATCTTCTGAAGGGGTTCTGTAAACTCACTTGACACACATGTTCAATGTGTCATGTACTTCTGTTTTCTGGACCTAGTTATGGCATTTGGACTTCAGAAAATATCAAAACAAATATGGTTTTCTGCTCAAATTTTAGCCATGTAAAGGTAAATTAAGCTTAAATCTGGCAACAAACTTGTAATTCTAAAATGAAAAGTTGCATATATGTTAAATCAAGATTATGTTGTAGTTAAACACGTACTTCAAATTTCAATTGTCAGTCCATAATAGATAATATGCTGATATTTAGCATATACATTTTATTGTTTTTTTTTGTAATTGTATAACAATGAGAAGTTAGTAATCCAAGTTTGATTTTTTTTTCTGGTTGACATACGACCTAGTGACATGAAAGTCTCAATGTTAGCCTCAGCAATCCGGTTGTGTACGACGCAATACAGTTGATTCTTATAAAATAATCGGCATTTGATTCTTTTAAAATAATCGGCTTTGTAGGAAGAAATGCAGTTGATTCTTTTAAAATAATCGACTGTGCAGGACGAAATGCAGGTTGTTTTTTTTTTTTTTTTTAACAAATATTTTTATTTAATCATTTCCTGATTTTATGAATACCCAAGTAGCCCCGGTTTATTTATATTTAGGGACCCCTGTATTTCAACAGCCTTGATCATGGGAAAAACAAAGCCACACGACGGGTGCCACATGTGGAGCAGGATCTGCTTACCCTTCCGTAGCACCTGAGATCACCCCTAGTTTTTGGTGGGGTTCTTGTTGCTTATTCTTTAGTTTTCTATGTTGTGTCATGTGTACTATTGTTTGTCTGTTTGTCTTTTTCATTTTTAGCCATGGCGTTGTCAGTTAATTTTCGATTTATGAGTTTGACTGTCCCTTTGGTATCTTTCGTCCCTCTTTTATGTAAGCTGTACGTTCCTGTCACCCTTTACTCTTCCATATTTAAACAGTTTTCACAGTGACCCATCGATTTCTGCATTTTTACTTTCATTTTCAAAGATTATCACGTGACCACGAGAAAAAAGTGATGATTTATGCAAATGAATATAATCTAACACCTCGTTCATTTACGATGCAAGTAATCTATATGTCCGAGAGATTCCGACTTTTATCGTGGTTGGCTACTAAATGCTTAATACCGATCTCCTTTAAAGGAGATGAAAAATCGTGGTTGGCTACTATATGTTAAACACCGATCTCCTATAAAGGAGGTAAAAAAAAGCAAAAAATAGTTGCATTTGCAAGTCTCTCGTAACTTGATGTCCATTTGAAAATAAAATAAAAAATGTCTGAAACGATGGGTCACTGTAGAAACTGTCTGAATATAAGAAAATAAAGGGTGACAGGTAGGTGAAACTTACATAAATGAAGAGATAAATGAAAAATGAACAAATTGAGACCCGATTTATATAATTCCAAGGCCGTTAGTTGGCACTAGAAGCGACGTAGCAGCGCATCTATTTTGGACGGGCAAATATCCACTTTTTGATATGGGACGAGCTGTGACGTCCCACGACCCCAGCTTGTCTGGCAAAACAGCCGTTGGACGTCAGTGTAATCGCGGACTTAATTTTAGGCCTACCTTTCTGTATTTTTGTACATGGGTTTCTAGAAATTTTATATTATTTATTCATAGCAATCTTATAGTTGCATTGTGATTCAAGTTAAAATGTTATTTTCATCATACTTGTATTAAGATATACAGTCATATTAAAAGACCACAAAAGAATACCATCCAAGCTATAGAGATTTTATTCATAAAAGGGGAGTAACTTTTATATCTGGGCGTCACTGGTAAGTCTTGTGTGGACGGCGCATTTCTGGCGTATTGAATTTTAAACCTGATGCCTTTTGTTAGCTATTATTCATGTATTTCTTTGTCTAATATGTTCTCCTATTTATTTGTATTGTAGTCCTGTAATATTATGTTGTCATTTTAAGGTTATATTTAACATTGCCATTAAAGTGCGAGGTTTGGCATGCCACAAAACCAGGTTCAACCCACCATTTTTTTCTTTATAAATGTTTTGTACCAAGTCAGGAATATGCCCATTGTTATAAGGTAGCACTCCACAGTTATAAAATAAAATTAAAAATGAGTCACAAAATGTTTTATCATCTCCTATTCATGGATTTCTAATACATTCACCTAACTGTTTTTGTTGTACATGTGCATATGTATGTTATCAGTATATTCCATAGATTTGATTTTCAAAAGTTAAAAGAGTGAAAATTAATTCCTTTTATGTGTATCCATGGCAACATTCTGCATTTATTTACCATAAAATATTGCAAAAAGGGGGGTAGATATGTCACATATCCCCCCCAAAATTTGGATCAAACTAGAATTTCAATGCCTTTGAGTGATACCTTTTTAGAAACTGTTTTCATAAATCTTCCTAATGATCAAATAAAAAATGGGTGTCTTTCGCCTCATTTTTTCGTAAAATCCAATCACAAAGTTCGTGGGATGAAAAGTTGAAAAAAAAACATTTCAATAATTGACAGACCAATGTATGGTAGGGACATGCAAATACGGACTGTCATACAGAAAACAGCCGATATTACATACATTACATAATCTTGATGTTCATATAAACCCAATACAAAGACTATTTTAATACTCAGCTATCCAAAAATGAATTTTATTGCACACTAGCTCTAATATTTGAAAAATCCACAGGGGCCAAAATGCGAAACTACACACCTAACTGTGGAGTGCTACCTTAAGGTGAAATTTTCCCCCTCCTGCCTCTATTTATTATATTTTCTGTGTTCTACTAGCTGTTGCGATGAAAATGGTACCTTAGTTTTTAAAATTGGTTCAGTAATAAAGATTTTATGAAGGTTAGCAGTTGATGTTGAAACGCGACAAAAAGTGATTTAAAAATAAATGCTGGATCATAGTGAAAAACTTCAAGTCTGTCTCATTTTTGGGGTAAATTTCTAAAACTTTTCTCATTATCTTATTTAAAATCATAAAATTACATTAAAAGAGGACAAATTGTACAATTTTTAGGTATTTGAAAGCACTTATAGGTCAATTTTGCTGTAAATAGCATTCCTAACCTTGGTTTAGAAGTTCTCAAGCAGGGAATAAATTTCTAGCAGTACTGGCATCATTAAATTTAATTAATGTCAAATTATAATATAAAATCCTGCTAAAAATGTTTATTTGACTTATTTGCATTCAAAAATATAAAGCGATACATTCTGAGGATATGATATAAAGCGCAATCTTTGGTTACAATGGCGAAGCTAATGGAGTACAAATTTAAGACCGCAACATTTTTAAGTGTCATAATGTGTATATTTGGTTGCTAAGGACAGTAAACAATAAAATAAACATAAATTGCATGCCTAGCAGATTTTTTACCTTCAGAACTAAAACAAGAACATAAAAGACTAAAGACTTTTGGTAAATTTTATCTTAAAAGGTGCATTTCTGTGCTTTCTGGTGTGCCATAAGGTAGCACTCCACAATTTTTCGTCGTATATTGCTATCACGTTGGCGTCGTCGTCGTCGGCGTCCGAATACTTTTATTTTTCGCACTCTAACTTTAGTAAAAGTGAATAGAAATCTATGAAATTTTAACACAAGGTTTATGACCACAAAAGGAAGGTTGGGATTGATTTTGGGAGTTTTAGTCCCAACATTTTAGGAATTAGGGGCCAAAAAGGGCCCAAATAAGCATTTTCTTGGTTTTCGCACTATAACTTTAGTTTAAGTAAATAGAAATCTATGAAATTTTGACATAAGGTTTATGACCACAAAAGAAAGGTTGGGATTGATTTTGGGAGTTTGGGTTCCAACAGTTTAGGAATTAGGGGCCAAAAAAGGGCCCAAATAAGCATTATTCTTGGTTTCGCACTATAACTTTAGTTAAAGTAAAAAGAAATCAATGAAATTTAAACACAATGTTTATGACCACAAAAGGAAGGTTGGTATTGATTTTGGGAGTTTAGGTCCCAACAGTTTAGGAATTAGGGGCCAAAAAGGGACCCAAATAAGCATTTTTCTTGGTTTTCGCACCATAACTTTAGTATAAGTAAATAGAAATCTATGAAATTTAAACACAAGGTTTATGACCATAAAAGGAAGGTTGGTATTGATTTTGGGAGTTTTTGTCCCAACAGTTTAGGAATAAAGGGCCCAAAGGGTCCAGATTTAAACTTTGTTTGATTTTATCAAAAATTGAATAATTGGGGTTCTTTGATATGCCAAATCTAACTGTGTATGCAGATTCTTAATTTTTGGTCCCGTTTTCAAATTGGTCTACATTAAGGTCCAAAGGGTCCAAAATTAAACTTAGTTTGATTTTAACAAAAATTGAATCCTTGGGGTTCTTTGATATGCTGAATCTAAAAATGTACTTAGATTTTTTATTATTGGCCCAGATTTCAAGTTGGTCCAAATCGGGGTCCAAAATTAAACTTTGTTTGATTTCATCAAAAATTGAATAATTGGGGTTCTTTGATATGCCAAATCTAACTGTGTATGTAGATTCTTAATTTTTGGTCCCGTTTTAAAATTCACAAAGGGTCCAAAATTAAACTAAGTTTGATTTTAACAAAAATTGAATTCTTGGGCCTCTTTGATATGCTGAATCTAAACATGTACTTAGATTTTTGATTATGGGCCCAGTTTTCAAGTTGGTCCAAATCAGGATCCAAAATTATTATATTAAGTATTGTGCAATAGCAAGAAATTTTCAATTGCACAGTATTCAGCAATAGCAAGAAATCTTCAATTGCACAGTATTGTGCAATAGCAAGAAATCTTCAATTGCACAGTATTGTGCAATAGCAAATATTTTCAATTGCACAGTATTGCACAATAGCAAGAAATATCTAATTGCACAATATTGTGCAATAGCAAGAAATTCCAATTGGATTTCAATTGGAGTTATCTTTCTTTGTCCAGAATAGTAGTTGAATCAACTTAAATCATGGTTTTATACAATATACAATGTATATATTCACTTTTACTACCAACTGATAGATTAAAACAATCTTTACCATTCAGTGATAACAAGCACTTTTTTTACATTTTAATATTTTATGATGTATTTAAATGAGTAGTTATTGTTGCAAACTTCATTAGAAATTTGAATTGAGATCAGTTTTGAAATAAGGGAAAGGGGGATGTGAAAAAAAAATTGGAGGGTCAATTTTTTTCATTTCAGATTTCATAAATAAAAAGAAAATTTCTTCAAACATTTTTTTGAGAGGATTAATATTCAACAGCATAGTGAATTGCTCAAAGGCAAACATTTTTTTTAAGTTCATTAGACCACATTCATTCTGTGTCAGAAACCTATGCTGTGTCAACTATTTAATCACAATCCAAATTTAGAGCTGAATCCAGCTTGAATGTTGTGTCCATACTTGCCCCAACCGTTCAGGGTTCAACCTCTGCGGTCGTATAAAGCTGCGCCCTGCGGAGCATCTGGTTAGAAACTGTTTTCATAAATCTTCCTAATGATCAAATAAAAAATGGGTGTCTTTCGCCTCATTTTTTCGTAAAATCCAATCACAAAGTTCGTGGGATAAAAAGTTGAAAAAAAAACATTTCAATAATTGACAGACCAATGTATGGTAGGGACATGCAAATACGGACTGTCATACAGAAAACAGCCTATATTACATACATTACATAATCTTGATGTTCATATAAACCCAATACAAAGACTATTTTAATACTCAGCTATCCAAAAATGAATTTTATTGCACACTAGCTCTAATATTTGAAAAATCCACAGGGTCCAAAATGCGAAACTACACACCTAACTGTGGAGTGCTACCTTAATATAGTTCGTTTCTGTGTGTTACATTTTGACGTTGTGTTTCCGTTATGTCGTTTGTTTTCTCTTGTGTTTGAGTGTGAATTCACATTACTATAAGACGTGGCACGGTACTTTTCTATCCCAAATTTCGTGTATTTGGTTTTGATGTTATATTTGTTATTCTCATCGGATTTTGTCTAATGCTTAGTCCGTTTCTGTGTGTGCTACATTTTTATGTTGTGTCGTTGTTCTCTTATATTTAATGCCGTTCCCTCAGTTTTAGTTTGTTACCCCGATTTTGTTTTTTGTCCATGGATTTACGACTTTTGAACAGCGGTATACTACTGTTGCCTTTATTTAACTTGACACGACTGATCTGACTGAACACAATATATCTGAACAGAGTCTGAGGGTCTAAACAGGTCTTAACGTTTTTCCCTAGCAGTAAATTAAGTCTATTAAAACTTGATCAGACCAAAATGACCGTTTCAGACTTAAATCTGGCTACTATATAGTGATTGGTATTATTCGGGAAAGAAAAAAAATACCAGCTGTGAATAGGGAACATTATTTCTTTCCTTTTCCTGCATTGGAGGTCCGATGGTTGTAAATGAAAAGCTGTTCTTGACATCTTCCGTTTGACACCTATTTATTTATCCTTGGCAACGCGTCACCCAGTATGTCGAAAAAAGTTCAACTATTTGGCATGCTGTAAGTTTTTTTATCAGGAATATTTATTTTATAATATTATAAGACATTTCTCCACAATACATGGTTAAAATGTTGGATTATCTACCTTTCATCGTAATAAATCTATAATAAAACTAAACTCTATATTTCGAAATATTAAGAGGTGGTATGAGACAATGTGTAAAAAGTAAACAACTATCGGCCAAACTATGGCCTTCATCACGGAGTCTAGAAAGGACCTACATACTTTTTTTTTGTAGAAATAAACACAAATGTCTGAAAAAAGGTGTCGTACACTCGATTTGTCTTCAGTAGAATTATTCACGCAACTACTAGTAAAATAAGTTAATATACATTATTCACATTGAACTTCAATATTTTAAGTAAAAATTCGTAAAATAAAGCTGTAACTATATAGAGTGTATTTTTTAAAAGTCAGTCGGCTGAATAATCACACTTAAAATACACTTACCGTTCAACATGTACTAGTGTTCATGCCATAGATAAAATAGAGTCTACAAATGTCTACAAGATATCGGTTTTTGCTGTTTCCCGTTTGTAAGTAAACATTATGACGTATATGCATGCTAAAACGAAACTGGTGTAACCCTCCCCATACATTTATATAACTAAGAAATGAAGGGGCAATATCGTGAGTGAGTAGACATGTTGCTGTCATTAATATTCCTACTAAGTTTTAACTCCAATGATGTCGCGTCCTTTTTTTGGTCAGTGTCCTCACACCAATGAAGAGATCGATATTGAGTCCGAGCATCGGATTGTGAATGTTAATCACAAATATTACACAATGGTCTTGAAGTATTGATTCTGGGTAATGACGTTGATTATCATCTTAATTACGTGTTATAGTATTCTTTTATTTGTCTTTATGTTCATGACGTTTAATGTTTAGTCTGTTTTTGGTGATATCCATTTGACAATGTTTGACGTGAATCTGTACTTATAGATTCCGTTATTGTGTTATTGTTCTATGATACGTTTGGTATTCTTGTATGTCATTTTTGCTAATGTGATTTTTCTATACTTAGAATGCCTTTTTGTGTTTCTTTGATACATTTGACGTGGCTTTGTACTTTTTGTGTCATTGTCTTATTATTCTATGATAATTTTTGTAATGTTGTCTTTCAGTTTTGCTTATGTGCTATGTCTATATGCCCCTTTTTTGTGTTTCTTTGAACCATATGACGTGGCTCGGTATTTATACATCCCGTCATTGTTTTATTGTGCTAATGTAAATTTCTGTATTCTTGTCTTTCATTGCTGCTACTGTGCTATGTCTATATGCCTTTGTGCTTCTTTGTTACATATTTGTTTGTTTTTATAGTGATTAAAATTATAACACAATGTTGACTGCTGTACCCCTATCTTTGACATTTTTACCTATTACGTCTGTTTGTTTTGTTCACACAACGTTGTCAATATACTGGAAATCGATGCGACTGTCATACAAGTGAGAGGTTTAGCTAGCTATAAAACCAGGTTTAATCAACCATTTTCTACAAACGAAAATGCCTCTACCAAGACAGGAATATGACAGTTATTATCCATTTGTTTGATGTGTTTGAGCTTTTGATTTGCCATTTGATTAGGGACCTCCGTTCTGAATTCTTTCTTGCAGTTCAGTATTTTTGTGATTTTACTTTTTAAATAAGGAAATACGTCATCCACTTTGTCCGGTTGAGAACCGACCCTTTGTGCTTGGTGCAGAAGTCACTTTATGTCTTATTCCACCAAAACCCGTATGCATGTTGTTCTTCAATTTAATTGAATATTTTCATAACATACGATTAAACATTATATATGTTGTATCTTTTGATTGGTGCATCTTGGGGGAAAAAAACATTTATTGTTGTTGTTGATATTTGCTTCATTTTATTTAGTTAAGTTAGAGTTTGTTGTTTGCTGTTGCCTTACTGTTTTAATTAAAAATTGGAATGTTGTAAGTCTTGATGTGTACATCTGGGAAAAGTATAAATTGTTATTGATGATATGTGTTAAATTATATTAAGTTCAGAGTTTGTTGTTTGCTCTAACCGGACTAATTAATTAAAAGCTGAAAGAGGGAGTTATTTCTTCGTGATTTCATATTATTTGAACGGAATTTAACTTACTATTTTTTTAAAGGATCAGGGGAACACACCCATCATATACCTAGTTCTACTTACCAAGTCGATTCAACCGCAACAAAACGATACATACGTAGAAACCAGAATCATTGTTGGAAACTGGAGATACCGGATGTCAAGACATCCTATATATATGGATAGTTATCAAAAGTACCAGAATTATAATTTAGTACGCCAGACGCTTGTTTCGTCTACATAAGACTCATCAGTGACGCTCATATCAAAATAGTTATCAAGCCAAACAATACAAAGTTGAAGAGCATAGAGGATCCAAAATTCCAAAATGTTGTGCCAAATACGGCTAAGGTAATCTATTCCTGGGACAAGAAAATCCTTAGTTTTTCGAAAAATTCAAAGTTTAGTATCAGGAAATTTATAAAAATGATCACATAATTGATATTCATGTCAACACCGAAGTGCTGACTACTGGGCTGGTGATACTACCTTAAAGTTTCCGTACAAAAAAAAAGAGTTCTGCGGAAAAGTGCTAAACACCAAATTAATTTCGAACAATAAATGTAAAAATTGCATTTCGTCAAATGTTTTTAAGGTCAAGTAACAGTAAATGAACGCCGTCTAGCGGAATACGCGAAATGTTGCGACGTTATGTACGAGTTACGTCCCTTTGGCCAGATTTTTCAATGTTAAAACCGGCGACTTTCCGACGGGACAACGGCAAATTTGATGGGAAGTATGTATCGTCTAGAAAAATGAATTTGTTTCCTAAAATTCAAGATGAAGAAATGCAACAGAGTTTTGTAAATAAATGTGAAAATAGTCCTGTTGACGATCTTCAAAATGACAATCAGGAACTTGACTGGCGTCAGGGCCGTAGGGTGGTAGAGCTTGGATACCTTGCTGACCAGTTAAAACAATGTAAAAATTGTAGCTCACCACTATTTCTACATAATTGTGATGAGGAAAAACAGTGTGGTCTAGGCAGTATACTATATGTAGTTTGTCAGAACTGTCCGTACAGAAACCCAATTTTCACTGAGAAAAGACACCGTCCAACAGAAAATAAGAAGAAGGGGATGCAAGTTTGGGACATAAATACTAAACTTAGTCTTGGTAAGATATCCCCTTTTTTGAAAATTACCACACCAGTCGGAATTAGTAAGAATATTTTCAAATTCAAGAAATGGAAATGAACCACAAGTCCACATTATTTCTCAGCTGCATCAGTCAGTCTTGAAACAGAGAACACAAAGCTATGTCATAAATATATTTACATTAACCTTCTACACGGTTGCAACACTCATTTAATATTTATCCATTATCAGTTTTTAGACTGTAACAAAGAAATCATAACAAAAATGAGGTTTCACAACAATTTAGATACATCGCTGCATTTTGTATTCTTACGTTTTTTTTATTATGGTGCTTTCTTTCTCGTCCGCATTTTTTCTAAAAATAGCTTACAAATCTTTAAATAGATGCATGTATAAATAGTATATGGTTTGCAGAGTTATTTACGTGGTATATTCTCCTATGAAAAGAACGTACAGTGGATTTTTAAATGAATTTGCTTAGTATTGATTCGTATAGTTGTCTCCCCAAAGGAAATTGTTATATATGGCTAAAACATTAGCAGAATAAATTATTTTATTTTTTTTTTCATTTAAAAGTTGCATTCCAAATATAGAACAGAACATTTCAATTCTATTTAATCATAATACTTAAAAAGGGAGAACGAGATTCTATCGAGTATGTCGATATCACACTGCTATAAAGTATATACATGTATCTACTAAACAAAATTATATAGTACACACACACTTTCAGTACCTAAAGTAAAAAAAAATATCCCGGAAGTAGTCAGTCCTTCAATAAGACAGCAATCAGACAACAACACTAGGTCATAAACAAAGAAAAGTAAAAGCAATCTGATGAAAATTTAAGCTTTTGTGGAGATAAGACTTAATCAAAAGACAAAATTTGCAGTCATGTCTCAGCCTCAGCCTAGCTGTGTGTGACAGTTATTTGTTGTTGAATTATCTAGTAAACATATTATATATACATGTACATCTGTTTTTATGTCATGTCTCAACCTTTGCTTGGTTTTCTAGCAAATGTTTTACACGATATATGTTAATTATTAACTCGAAAACGTAATGAGAAACATCATATCTTCATTTAGCCTATGTAGATGCAGGAATGGGCCCAGTCCAAACTGTGAACTTTATAACGGCTCTCAACTTACCTGCTGTCAGTATTACCACTTTAAAATCCAGAGAGAGAGAAATTGGAAAAACCCTTGAAGAATACGCTAAATGGTCATGTCAGAAAGCTTTAGAAAAAGAAATAGCACTGAGCAAGTACGTAAAATATGTCACTATGAGTAAATGGCGTTACACAATCTATAAAACCAAATATAACACTGACACCAAATACATGTATATATGTATGCTTAAAATAAAAAGCAATCGCTCACACATGTATGAGTGGAAATCATCAGGGACGTATCTATCCAGTTACAAAGTTTGGGTTCCGACCCATTATTAAAGGTGGTGTTCCAACTATAAGTCCCCATGCATTCAACATGCATTTATCGTTAACAATAATATGGGGTTCCAAACCCCGCACCCCCCCTCCTGGTTCCGCCACTGATAATGATTACAAAACTTACAAAGTATGAACTTTAACAGAAGGAATTGGGTGAACACTTGCATTGGGCATTTGAGCGGGTTGGGATGGGGGATGCAAATAGGGTCATAGGGGCAAAATTCACTGGATTAGCCTTACCTGGATTTTGAAAAAGGATTATAGGGGGAATTCCCTGTGATCTTTTTATATGAATTGATAAAATATTTTTAAAAAGTAAAGAAAAAGAGAGTTTTCAGAAATATATGTACTCTAATTTTACAACCGGGAAATTTGACCTTTTTTATATATAGTGTTCCATTTCGCTCTGCGAGACATCCCAATTTCATGCTCCAATGAACATAGAAAATGATAGTACGAGTGAGGCATCCGTGTATTATGGACACATTCTTGTTTTTGTTTTTTTGTAAATGTTTTATATTGTATTATTTTGTAAACACATTCAATGGAAAATAGAACAAAATAGTCTTCCTTTTCAATACTGCATTCTGCGATGGTCTATTATTGGATTGAATCCGTGTAAAAGAAGTATCCAGTTGTGATCACGATAAAATTAGTGATGTTAAAATGTATCTATTATTATATTAACATAAACCTAAGTTTAAAGTCTTTCAAAATTAGAATACCAGAAACCACTGCTAATATCGGAGGTGATGAGGAAACTGAAGTAGACGGTCAAGATGTAATACATGTATCGTTTGATGGTGCGTGGCAAAACGTTACCAGAACATGCAATTTTCATAGAAATCATATTAAGTAATATATTCATGGTACTGGCAAATATGTTTTCTGATTATTTTTAATATTTATATGTGTATGTTGCTATAAACAATATATGTTTTGGTAACGTTTTGACCCTTTGAATATCTTGAAATTCTTGCATAGTAACGTTTTAAAGAAAGCTGCAAAAACAGGCGAAGTTGGTTGAAGATCTGTTATATTCAATCATGAGCCTTATTCAAAAAGAAATTTTGACACAATGTGACTTTAATAAATATGTTGTTATGAGTAAAATATCAATGTGAGTAAGCCTGTCCAATATATTAATGTTATGTGTAAAATATCCACTTTAGATTGAATAATATATACGGTTTCAATGCTACTGCACAATTCGACAATATTAACATGTTAGTTTTTCTCGTTTGAATTGTTTTACATTGTCCTGTCACGTACTCGGGGTAGTGACTTCTGGGTATCGTACCAAAGTTTACCCCTGGATATTGGAAGCTGCACCGTTTCTTATATTTTTATCTTTAATTTATTAACTTTGGCCTCTGACACACAATAACAATTTGTGGGACGTGTTACTGTCTTTGAACAGACCCTGTGTTAAGCAACAACCAGTGCTAACCTGTGCACTATTCCAAACCTTGCTAATTTCTACCTATGCACTACTATCCTGTGCACCGCTATCCTGTGCACTATCTGGCTTATTCAGCCTGTGCACTGCCTATTCAGAATCTATTTAATCTTTACAAAGTGAAAATTATTACCTTGAAGTTCTTCCTTCTTCTGGACGTTTGGATTATCCAACAAGCACCCTTGTTTTGACAGCTCATCAGCTTATATACTAAGGTTTTGGACCATACCATACCATTTAATTTGGACGATACCATATGTCTTATTCATATGAATGTTTATAATAACCTAACCCTTAATGCTAAAACGTTTGAATGACGGCACTTATGATTACGACTACCGATCGGAATATTTCCGGGTATGTTAACCACGACCGGTCCGTTGCTGATTCTAAATATTATAAATATCCATAGCAGTGTAAACAAAACAAAACCAAAAGTAGACAACTGTTCACTTTCAAACATAACGAGTTCGTATAACAATGTTTCAGTTTGATAAAAGAAATAAGAAGAACACTAGTAAAATAAAACAGGTGAACCAAGTTCATCACAGTCCTTTCGGGACCTTTATAGCTGACAATGCGGTATAAGCTCATTGCTCATTGTTAAAGGCCGTACAATGACCTATAGTTGTTAATTTCTGTCATTTAGTATCTTGTAGAAACTTGTCCCATTGGCAAACATACCATAATTTCTTTTTCATTTGAATGACATGTTAGCGATATCAGAATTGGCATTGCTGTATTCCCTTAAATAAACATCATAAGCTTTTTATGTCAACTTTTTTTTTCAGTCTGTCGTGTTTGCTATGTTAACTCACGTTTTCATGATTGAATGTTTTAAAGGGATTGCTTTACATACATTAAACTGTTAGCAGTATGAATATATAATAAAGTGTAGTATTTCCCTTATTTATAATTGTCTTATTTATTTAAGCAGTGATTTTTACCTTAAATAAAGGACAACAGTAGTATATACCGCTATTCAACAGCCATCAACGTTAAATGCGAATATCTTTCATCTTCTAATTCGAAATTGAAGACCGTGATGAAAAGGAATTTTAAATCCTGAGACTAAATCCGACATAATTTAAACAAGTTTTTTATGTATCAGAGGTACTGATTTAAAAGACTAAACATTTGAACCTAATTATCAAAACCAATCAATTTGGAAGATTCGGATGAAAGGAAACTAGCTGGAGAAAAGGGTCGCACTAGTTTAATTTATTACAGTAATTGGGTTACACACTAAATTCCCTTTCGGTTAGCCATAAAATGTTAAATTTATAATTGCAAATTAAACCAAGAACCTGTTGACTGAATGTTTTATATCAGGTTTTTTTTAATAAGTTTAGTAACACAGTTCTATACAATGATATTTTATTGTATATTTAACATGTTTAAGTATATAACAATAAATTATATGATAACATCGAATGCAAGTGACACTAATGAGAATGCACTTATCAAACTTATAATGCAAATGATACACTGGACATAAATAAAATTTACTATAGATGATACAAAACGTATTTTCTAAACAAAAGTATGATGCGTAAAAAACTAAGATAACATGATAGATATTAAATTGGATTGAAAAAAAAAGATGAAATGAAATAAAGAAATTTAACAACTTCTTCAGAAAACAACATGAGTAAATATAAAAATAGAACTGTTTTGACTTCATGTCAAAAGTGGTGGTTCAGTAACGACAAATGAAAACTTTACTTCGAAAGACCATCCTCAGTCATTACTCGAACTACAATTTAAAAAAATGAATTGATTACTAAAGCACATAGATCGTTTTATTATCTTTAAGATATGTCAATAAACATGACTTGTTGATCCGATAACACAATTAATTTGATGTGTATTTCATAGAACTATATTATGCAAATTTAAAAAAAAAACAATATGGTTTATTTAAATTTTATTTTCTACAGTTGATAACTTTTGGGACACATTTTATAAACAACACTTTATCCTATCTTAATCAAAACATAGACGATTCTATTTTTTCGAAGTGGTCTTCAATTCAGGATAACAGTATCAGGCCTACTCATTTTTGATTATTTTAAAACCCTTCGTTTTTTATTTTTTTCCCCATTTGATTAACTACTTTTAGGACACATTAGGTCGAATGAGAGAAAACGTCATCGCCTCTAAATCAAAATATAAACAAAGCTATGTTAAATGGGTCTTAACACAATCAGGCCTACTTATTATATTGCTTTTTTAAACTGATAAAATCAATATATAAGTAGTTATCAAAGGTACCAGAATTATAATTTAATACGACAGACGCGCTTTTCGTCTACATACGACTCATCAGTGACGCTCAAATCAAAATAGTTATAAAGCCGAACAAGTACAAAGTTGAAGAGCATTGAGGACCCAAAATTCCCAAAAGTTGTGCAAATAAAACCATTTTACTTATCATTTAACATTATAATTTCACCCCCCTGTCGCTAGTTTTGCAAATATCATGAATAGATAAAGTTGGAAGGTGAATGGTAATAAAAGCAAATAATACACAGACCACATTAAGATTATATGTGTAGATTACTCAAATCTAAGGGAGGTAATTGTGTTATCAGATCCAGTACGAGTGCACCGCATGGAAAATAAATGAAAGAGTGATAATTGTGTTCAGACTAGGCACTTTTGCACAGCGGGAAAAAATGAAAGGGTGAGATAAGGGATCAAAAGCCTATACTTAAACATACCTAAGTTGTTAATGCACAAAATGCTTGTACATAAACATGCTAAATGAGAACTTATTAAATAGTTTACGACGATTATTTACACCGGTTGATGTGTTAAATAAATTTCCATTGCATAACAGAAATCATGATTTGTAGTTGTCTCGTTATATGAATAATAAATATGAAAGTGTGAGATCTAGATACAACGTACTGATTTAATAAGTTATGAACGTCACTTTGATTCAATTTCAGGAAATTGAACATAAATATATTTTTATATAAATTCAGTATATTTTTTTACCAGTGATGCAATGAAAGTATTTCACGTGTTTTGAGGGAAGTTTGTTTTCATATTTTACTCATAAAAAATGAAAACAACACTTATTCATTACACATGGTATGATTATTATTGAAAACAATAAAAGTGAATAATTCAGTTTATTCAGTTTTTAAAGACAGTAGCTAAATTCAAAAAGCCAACTAATCGATAGTTTCTACTTTCATAATTTCAACCTTCATTTCTGGTCCATCCTTGACAATATCATTACAACTACTAAAAATAGTTCTAAATCACAGAAAAGATTTAAAATACGCTAACAGCACTGTAAGCTATAAATTCAATTAAACAGATGATTAATATCAATTAGCAAAATATATGAATGGGATGTAATATTAATTATTTTAGTTTTTATTTTTTTTAAATCATTTAAAAGAAATTGAACCATTGTTTTGAGTATTCATATGTTTAAATGAATCAGCAAAAATGCTTATCTATACATCAATTAAAAACAATGATATGAATTAGAGAAGAGTTCAAATATAATATCCAGCATGTAGGGACATGCAAATATGCAAATAGTTATTCAGTTGTAATATCAAACATATTAAGTCGTCGAGAATTTGCAAATTTGTGTATGATAACCAATGATTCAAAATTTAATATACATTTCTGACAATAGAATGTTTTAGTTATTTCACAGAAGTTGTAATGCCTAAATATAAAACATTTTTACGTGTCAAACTCAAGTTCAAATGCAAAAAAAAGTACTTTGTAATCTCTTGGACACATCAAAAACTGAAACATATAAATTTTAGTATTGTAGACAAATTATCAATGAATACATATGTTTCTTTCTTCATTTATCGAATTAAGGTATCTTCAAAAGCACATCATAAGAATATTTACTGCGTGTGTATGTAAATACAATATTTCATACATAATTGGCAATCAATTACAATCATATAATCATTATGTGAACTCAATTAGGAATATTTTGAATCAATGATTATTATTAACTTTTATTATATCCAAATTGACAGTATCCTGTGTATTGAATAACTCACTAATACAAAGTGGGTGAATCAAAAGCTAGTAGGAGGAAAAACTCCTATTGATCTACAACTACAATGGATGTGTAGCAAACTAAAAAAAATATATCACTAAACATGAAACTACAAACACAAAACAATGTATTGATGACGGATTCTAATAATGCACATTTCTTTGAATGAAATACAAAATATCGTATTTAAATAAATCTAAATGGTAAAAAAAGACAAAAACATGAAGAAAACTATTCAGATGATAAAAAAAACATGCATGCATTGGAAAAAATAAAAACAAGTTTTTTTCTATCAATAAGGGACAATTTATATTACAAGATATCACAATTTGGCAAGACAGGGACTTAGGAAATATATTCCTATTACTAAGTCTATCTGGCATCTGATGTATTCTCCATAATATTTTATTGTGTTTTCAATCTTCAAATATCGTTCTGTATCGCTGGCTAAATAAAGTTGTTTGCTATGACTAATCTCTATTTAGTTCATTGTCACATATTTCCTTAATAAAAGCTTTTATATGGCATAGTATGTAATTAATAGGTAAATTACCATGAATTCTTTCCCGACTGTATCATAATCAACAACTCTTATTACTAACATAAGGTTAGAGTTCATTACTGATTGTCAAAACGTATTGCTATCTTTAATGTTTAAGTCATTTGACACGCTCAGACTTTCACTTTAATTGGTGATTACAAAAAAGAACTGAACTATATTTTTTGTCTCCTTCATATTTCATACTACATTTTCGGCCGGTTACAATTCACGCACGACATTGTTTCTGATTTGTGAGACAGATACAACTATCTTTTCCTTCGAAAATGTACTACTGGAAGTTCATATCTTTGTGAAATTGTCTACTCCTAACCCATTTTGTTTATTTTTGTTCTTGTCATATTCACTGAACCCGTTACTATCCCGTCCATTTCCATTCTGAACTGAATTTCGGGGACTTTGAGGACTATTTGTGTCAACAGTGCTATCAATGGTACTACAATTGTTTATCCTTGAGTCATGTAAAGCTTTGGAAGACGAAGAAGAATCCGTCGTTGATGGTATCGGGCCTCTTCTTCTTTTGAACTTTCCAGTCTTCAATAGATATAGCCAGGATAGACGCACTTCTGTATTTATCAAACAGCGGAAGACGAATATTAGAAATCCTTGCAAAGAGTTTAACACCACAAAAATATAATTGAAAACTACTTTTGATTCGTTGATTGCTACTGGTCCAAAAACCCAAGTAACTCCAAGAAGAACCATTACTGTGAATGCTCCTCGAACCTGAGTAGGAGTAACTTTTTCTCTTCTTCCTCCATTCGGATGACCTCTAAACTTTGGTTTTAAAATTACCCTGGCAACTAAAGTAAAGACGACTGTGTTGATAATTAGAATGCAACAGGCAGGTCCAAGTAGGGCAATATAAAATGCAATTGTGCTGGCATGAGATATAAAACAACTGAAAAATAAAAACAAAACAACATGTTATGCAAAATGCAATATCTATTTGCTAGAGTTTTTTTAGTACCTGTATTAAAATAAGTGCTGATTTACTGTTGAATTTCAAAAGAATTACATTATTCTTTTCCAGTTGTTCATGTAAAAATAAATTGAGAAGAATAGTAACCATTTTCAATATTTGCCTGCTGTACCATTCTATAATGTACAGGGAGCCTTATAAGGACATTTTCAATTTAGAATAATTTCCACGTTATAGTTTATTTGATTATCAGGAAAAAACAGCAGTAATGTGATAATTTTACACCACAAATTAGATTAAACACCATATTGCATCTCAAAGATAACCAAAATATATCAGAGCCCACGATCAAAACAATATCGGCGCTATATTTTTTTTTCTGAAACCACGGGAACTCGATTAAGTAGGCATAGAATTCTATACAGGGTTTCTTATTTCAATTCTGGTATCTATGTTTTTATATATGAGTTTATTTACACCCACTGGGTCGATGCCAATACTGGTGGAGTTTTAATTTCCCGAGGGTATCACCAGCCCAGTAGTCAGCACTTCTGTGTTGACTTGAGTTATCATTGATATGTTCAGAATTATAAATTAACTGTTAACAAAAATGATTTTTTTGAAATACTAAGGCTTTCTACCTCAGAAATACATTACCTTCGATTTATTTGGTAAAACTTTAAGCAATTTGTTGTCACCTATGCTCTTCAATTTCGTACATTATTTGGCTTTTTAAAAACAAAAATTGTTCGATCGTCCCTGGTGAGTCTTTTGTAGAAAAAAATGTGTGTCTGGCGTTAATATAAGATGTCAATGCTAGTATCTATGATGAGTTTATTTACAAAATGATGATACTTACAAATCCGTTTTTGAGTTATAATTATCCATTTTGTTGACACCCATAGTAATAGCCACAACAAGTAATGGTATGCCTAAAAATAAAAAATAATGAAGTTTTCAAACGTTATTTTAATCATACGCGTCATGAATATCCTGGATTGTCCATTCAACATTACATTTTTTAAAAAGAACTGGTATTTCGAGAATGCTGTTTTGGATCATACATTTTATTTTGTCTGAAGCTGCTTTCCTTAAAATATCATTCGATTTATTCCAGGACATTGTTTACATGTTGTCATATCAATCGATAAGAAGTATTGACACATCTCATGACGAGATTACATGCGTCTTGTGTACTAAATGCAGGAGTTGGATATCTCAGTTTCTTATTTATATCGCATTTGGAATCTGAATGGATATGTCAAACGAGATAATTACCACTCCGTATGAAGAGCATTTCATATTTAAAATAAAACAACCTTAAACGTATTCATAGTACGTCTACAATAGCCGCCATTAAGACGAATAGTAAACCGAATAGTCCACCTTTCATATATAAAACAAAACACATAAAATAAAGTTCACAAGATCAAAAAGGAGCAAAATTGTTAGGTACAAAGTGTTCACCCGGTTTTGATATTTTATGAATGAAATAACATTACGGTACCACTATCTACCCCCCGTATAATATAAAACAACAGTGTACTAATAGAGAAAATAAAATAATATAGAAAAATTACAAGTGAGGAGTACTGAAAGGTATTTGATATCCTTGGTTTTTTTTTGGCAGACGATCATTCGGAAAATTAAATATAAGAATGGAGTACTTTCAACACTATACATACCCCACGCTATCACACAACGTCTCAGTATGAACTGTGAGGAATATGTTGTGAATACAGTTATCAAAGCATGATACATATTGATAGCTTCTGTCAACATCCACATCAATGAAGTTAAAAGGAAGTAGTGAAGTAGAATTGCTATAGTTGTACAAAGAGCAGAACTTTCGGACTTTGTAGTCTCAGCCATCATTAGAAAGGCTACGTTCATTAGAAGCATAGAAACACACATGTTTAATAGAATTCTGCTAGATTTTTCTCTATTCAAGGACCTATAATACATTAAAACAAACTTGATATAATTAAGAATAAAAAAACAAAGAAAATTTTGACTAGCACGCAATGAAAAAATTAAATAGTAGAAATTATTGTTTTATTTTTTAATTAATTCAATGCAAGTTCAATATATTGTGAATGGCATCTTTTTTAAATTTTCTTCAGATCACACTTAACGATTTTATTTGTAAAATTCCTACGGATTTATTTCATGTAAAATCTGTTTAAATAATGTAAATGCAATTAACAATAGCAAAGAAATTATTTCATACATTTGGAGGTGGTCCAAGTCTCATTAAAATACAAAATATTTTTAAAAGCAGCTCCTTACCTAAACATGCTGTATGTTACGATGGTGACAGCCAATCCAAAAATAGATACGGCACAACCGATATATGATATGTATGTCATAGCCTTGTCATGTACTTCATCAAGTTCGTATGATGGAACTGGATCCTTAAATTATATGAAAAAAATAGAGGTTAAAGTATATTTTTATTTATATCATGCATGTATCTATATTTCAAATCACAACAAAAAAAATCATCAGTTTTCCTTTTAATCTGTCTTCTTTTTCTGCAAAATATTTTTCTAAGGGTTACTCTCGCCCTATTTATATATATTTTTTTAACTACAATGGATATTTGAAATACACACTTTTTCCCTCCTTTCGCAATAAAACATTTAACATATGTAACTTGATTTTGTACCAAGCACTGAGTGCTTTATTTTCTTGTCACACGAGATGTACCGAATGGTTAACGTAAAAACTTATTCAATATATATGTCCTATAATGCAGTACACCGGACACAAAATTTGTAAAATGAATAATAAAGATAAATTTGTATAATATAAAAAAAATTATCTGTTTTGGTCATACATCCATTACACAAAACTGTTTACCTATACTATGAATGCATGCAAATACCAACAAACTAACAACTGTAGAATTTGTGAGTCTAGCAAAGCTAAAATTGACTTGTTTAACTACTTATTATATCGTACCATTAAGATAGCAAAACTTGTCAAATGTGTAGTGTGACATTCTGTTTTGTTTCCACCGGTTGAAACTGTGTATACTCCTTCTGTAGACCAGTCTGGAGAAAATAAAACACATTGTTTTAATGATTTCTTAAATTCAATTACTACAAGATGTAACAATCATCGAATCGAATTATTTACAAACTACCTACAGTTACCTGAGCATTGAAATCTGTCTTAAAATACCTTAAAATAGCGTTATTATGTTTCATTTTGACCTATTTTAATTTATGTAAGTCTGTATTCAGCTCTTAAAGTATGGACTATAATAACGTTTATTGTTTGTTGAGGAAATGCTTTTTGTTCATCTAGCTATGTTCTAGTAGTTAGCAAGAATGCGTCCATTGTACACGGATGCCCCACTCACGCTATCATTTTCTGTGTTTAATGAACCGTGAAATTGGGTTAAAAACTCTAATTTGGCATTTAAATTAGAAAGATCATATCACAGGGAACATGCATACTAAGTTTCAAGTTGATTGGACTTCAACTTCATCAAAAACTACCTTGACCAAAAACTTTAATCTGACATTTGCACTATCATTTTCTACGTTCAGTGAACTGTGAAATTAAGGTAAAAACACTAATTTGGCATTAAAATTAGACAGATCATATCATAGAGCACATGTGTACTGAGTTTCAATTTGATTGGACTTCAACTTCAACAAAAACTACCTTGACCAAAAACTTGAAGCGGGACGAACGGACGGAAGGACAGACGGACGGACGCACAGACCAGAAAACATAATGCCCCTCTACTATGGTAGGTGGGGCATAAAAATAGTTGTAACAAAGGGATGAAAAGTGAGTTGTCATACAATTATTTTTATGATAATGTCAAAACGTAAATAGACTTAAAGTTTATTCTAACTTTGGCATTCCAAAAATAACAGAAAGTTATGATTTAGAATCTATGAAAATGAAACAACATGCATCTTATTTTTTATTTATTTATGGAAGATACTATCATAATAACCTTAGCCGTATTTGGCACAACTTTTTGGAATTTTGGATCCTCTATGCTCTTCAACTTTGTATTGTTTGGCTTTATATGAGCGTCACTGATGAGTCTTATGTAGACGAAACGCGCGTCTGGCGTACTAAATTATAATCCTGGTACTTTTGATAACTATTTACACCACTGGGTCGATGCCACTGCTGGTGGACGTTTCGTCCCCGAGGGTATCACCAGCCCAGTAGTCAGCACTTCGGTGTTGACATGAATATCAACAATGTGATCATTTTTATAAATTTCCTGATACAAAACTTTGAATTTTTCGAAAAACTAAGGATTTTCTTGTCCCAGGAATAGATTACCTTAGCCGTATTTGGCACAACTTTTTGGAATTTTGGATCCTCTATGCTCTTCAACTTTGTATTGTTTGGCTTTATAACTATTTTGATATGAGCGTCACTGATGAGTCTTATGTAGACGAAACGCGCGTCTGGCGTACTAAATTATAATCCTGGTACTTTTGATAACTATTTACACCACTGGGTCGATGCCACTGCTGGTGGACGTTTCGTCCCCGAGGGTATCACCAGCCCAGTAGTCAGCACTTCGGTGTTGACATGAATATCAACAATGTGATCATTTTTATAAATTTCCTGATACAAAACTTTGAATTTTTCGAAAAACTAAGGATTTTCTTGTCCCAGGAATAGATTACCTTAGCCGTATTTGGCACAACTTTTTGGAATTTTGGATCCTCTATGCTCTTCAACTTTGTATTGTTTGGCTTTATAACTATTTTGATATGAGCGTCACTGATGAGTCTTATGTAGACGAAACGCGCGTCTGGCGTACTAAATTATAATCCTGGTACTTTTGATAACTATTTACACCACTGGGTCGATGCCACTGCTGGTGGACGTTTCGTCCCCGAGGGTATCACCAGCCCAGTAGTCAGCACTTCGGTGTTGACATGAATATCAACAATGTGATCATTTTTATAAATTTCCTGATACAAAACTTTGAATTTTTCGAAAAACTAAGGATTTTCTTGTCCCAGGAATAGATTACCTTAGCCGTATTTGACACAACTTTTTGGAATTTTGGATCCTCTATGCTCTTCAACTTTGTATTGTTTGGCTTTATAACTATTTTGATATGAGCGTCACTGATGAGTCTTATGTAGACGAAACGCGCGTCTGGCGTACTAAATTATAATCCTGGTACTTTTGATAACTATAATAATCAACAAATTATCAGATAACAATATGAAACGTCGAACGTCGTCACTCACCTGTATCATTCCAATATACACATGTATGATTTCTACCATTCTGAAAAAGAAGAGACATAAAGGTCGTTTAGTATAAATTATAAAGAGAAGTGGCAAAATCACCAATTAAACAACTAGCCACACACTAAAATAACAATGATATAAACATTTAGGTTCCTTATCACTATAATTACAATTGCAAAAATACGCATATAAAATTTAATTGTAAAACAATCTTTCTAGTCTAAATTCATATGGTTCATGGATACTTCTTTACATTACGATATATTTTGAATTCATATTCAATCTTAAAATTTGCATAAGAAACAAACATACCTCCATGTTGACAACACTGTATTTAATAGGAGTTGATAAATTTGCTATAGTTTTCCCTCTTATTTCTGCAGTTACTACTCTCTGTTTAAGCACTACTTCTTCTGGCGCAGCAGCTTCTGGTATGAAAAAGGCCGAGGTTCTGTATGCTATGAAATGTAATCGTACGTTGGATTCTTTTGTCTGCCGCATAACATTTGCAGGCACAATCATGCTAATTCCACCCTGTTGAAATGTAAGCGACAAACCATTATTAAGCAATCAATTTATAAGCAAGATTTTGGTACCAAAACTGACATGCATAATCAAATCAATTCCCTATAGCTAGTTGAGTATATGATATCAACATAGTATGTATGTCATATATGTCAAGTAATTCTATGCATGATTGGGTGATGTATGCAGAGCAAGAGATGTGTACTGTCGAAAAACCGCGCTAATTTGTTTTATTTCCTCAGGTTCGGCTGTTATCAAGATTTCTATGATCCGACTATACTTTTCGAAATTTTAGCATTGGTAAACAACTGTTATTTAGTATTCGTGTGGTACCAATTTTTATGGATTGCATGGCACAAGTTAACAACGATTTTGAAATCCAATGTTTAACTTATTACAAATTATCAACGTATGCAAAACAACGAAATCAAATATGCACAAAAATGCAAGTTTTTTCATTCCTGGAAATTGTATACAATAAAAAAAAAATAAAAGAAACCCAACTTATTTGTTCTTTCTTCTTCTTTTTTTATTTCCTTTATATTACTTCTGGTCAATTGTGAGTTATCTAGTACTGTTCCAGCTGAATTTGCTTCTCGCTTAATCACAAAGGGCATTCTAAAAATAGCTTTTTGTTTTCCTACGAATATATAAATACTATCAAAAAAACTGACCTGTTCAAAAGAGCTGTTGTGCGAAAGATATGGCTGGTAGTGAAAATCTTTATGATCATCGGTTAATGAATGATTGACAACCATAATGTTAATGTTCTTTGTCTCAATGGTAGCATTTGAGTTGGTGTTCATTGGTACATCTTCTGTATACTCGTGCAGCAATTCAACCAATCTAAAAATATACATTAGGAATGAAAGTGATATTGTTCATTTTACTTAAAATGTTTAATGTTTTAAAATTTAAACAGTGGTTGCCTGTGTTATTATAATTAATATAATAAAACTACGCTGCCTTAATTCTTGTTTTTGACCTGCCCTTCTTACCTACCATTTATGTCATTTCCTAACTATATATGAAGGCAACAGTGGTAAATGAACCAAAACATCACATCACATCTGAGAGAACAACAGAAACACAACGAACTATAATATAACAAAGGCTATTTTCCTGACTTGTTACAGGACATTTTTAGAAACAAAATGTTGGCTTGAACCTGGTTTTGTGGTAAGCCAAACCTCCCACTTTTATGGCAATGTTATACAATCAAAGAGATAAAAGAAACCCAACTAATTTGCTCTTTCTTCTTTGTTTTAAAAAAATAACATTTAAATGACAACAATAAATGACACGACTACAAGACAAATAAATGGGAAAACATACACTGACAACGGACTCGGACCTTCCTTGAACTGAATTTTAATGTGCGTATTGGTATTCGTTTACTACATTGGCTAGAGGTATAGGGAGAGGGTTGAGATCTCATAAACATGTTTAACCCCGCCGCAATTTGCGCCTGTCCCAAGTCAGGAGCCTCTGGCCTTTGTTAGTCTTGTATGATTTTTGATTTTAGTTTCTTGTGTATAATTCGGAGTTTAGTATGACGTCCATTATCACTGTACTAGTATACATATTTTTAAGGGACCAGCTGAAGGACGCCTCCGGGTGCGGGAGTTTCTCGCTACATTGAAGACCCATTGGTGGCCTTCGGCTGTTGTCTGCTCTATGGTTGGGTTGTTGTCGCTTTGACACATTCCCCATTTTCTTTCTCAACAGAGGGACGCCCGTTTCGTCTACATTAGACTCGCCGGTGACGCTCAGATAAAAAAAAATCGAAAGCCAAAACAAAGTTCAGCATATAGAACCGTTCTCTGCATTAGAATCAAACTATTGATTAGGTGGTCAACACGTTTTATGTCAGGTTCATACTTTAAATGAACCTAATGCAGTGCAGAAAAAGGTTTGTGGGTGAAAAATTCTGCAACCTTATATGCAATTGGAATCTAAACTATTGTTTATGATAAATTTTTATTAATAACACCTTAATAGTCTCGTGTTATCTATTTTAATTTTATTCGCTGTTTTCTATTTTTTCTATCTTGTACTACTCATGAGAAAATGGTATTGCGTTCCCATTATTTTTGTAACTATTATAGATGTAAAGTTATGTTTTGCAAGTTCTGTTTATTGAATAATAATTAATTGAAACCGCACAGGTCCTTCCTCATCGCTGAAGTTAAATAGTTTAATCACCTTCCAAATGGCCGTTTGTCATTCAAAGTTGGAAACAATGAATTGCCAATGATACACCACTACTATTTCAAACCAGTCGACAATCTGTGTTATACCTCAAGTTAGTTAGCCAGTTAATGTTGCATATCTCAATTTTGTTTGTCTGCGTTATACCTCCGATAATCAAGTTGATAACACTGGTATCTAAATTTGTCATTACAGCAAAGAAAAGTGCAATAAAGATATTATTTAAGAATTAAAAAAAGAATCTTAAATTGTTGTCTTCAGCCATTATTCTTACTAGTTACCAAGTTGGAGAAGAGGGATAACTATGCAAAAAAGGTCATTACCTTTCACTAGAGTGGTTGTTATGGTTACTCTCTATCAACACCGATTCTCTGGCTTCGAGAAGGTTACTGATAACCATAGTCATGTCTTTGGCAATCTAAAGAATTGAAACATGTCTTAAAATGTGTGTATAAAAGTTGTATACAATATTGTAATTTACATATATCTTATGTCAAATTTCAATTCAAAATTAGTGACTAGGAAGTCTAACAAAACGCAAAAGTGACACAAACTGATGCCAAACAAAAAGAGAAGTAATCAATCTCATAAATAAAAAAATAATCTTGTTCTTCTTTTTGCGCACAAAGGCTTATTTACAAAATATTGAAATTTTGAACAATGTTTTTCTTTCAACCTAAACAATCCAGTTTATAATATAGGTGTCATCTGGCTTGATGAGTAAAGTATACAAAACTAATGATTTTCTCATAGCTGGTGATAACGATTATATATATATATACCTTAACATCATCTACAGCATACGCTGCTAATCCTTCAAGTTGATTGGTTACATTCGCAACTTCCTGTGACGTCAGATGGACGCCATCTCCTGTGTATGCAACTAGATTTCTCAGTGCCATATCAGCTTCAGATGCAGTCAACTGTTAAGAAATATGCAGAAAAAATGTATTCTTGGTTGTAATTATTAGTATACATGCCATATTTCAAATCTATTGAACGATCTATAATTTAAAGAAAATATTACATTATTAGCAAGTAATAACTCTAACAGTTGTAATACAATTTTTATAAAGAAAACACACTACCAAATCTACATGTCTGGAGTAAGGTTTGATAGGTTAAATTGTAGTTGTTCTGAGAATCATGCCCTGTAGTATCTGTTATAAGTGAACAGGTTTGCCTATGGGAAGTTTACTCGACGTGTTTAAACTTCTAAACAATGAGGCAAGCATTCTACGCTAAATGTCACAAAAACTATAGTTTTATTCATATTTTCTTTAATTGGACGATATTTTTATTTATCTTACCTCCTATACATTTCCAGGAATATGATTGGTTAAAAGCATCCGCGTGCAAACCGTGTATATTTGATATTAGGTTAGTAGGGAGGCGGGGCTTATCTCATACACGGCTAGTAGTGGAGTTACGTCCCTTTATATTCCTTATTAGGTAAGAATGGGGCGGGGCTTATTTCATACACGGTTAGTAATGGTGTTATGTCCCTTTGTAAAAAACAAAACGGTACTGAGAAAAAATCTTAAAAGTTCCAACAGACGAAGAAATTGATGATTAAGATTGAAAGAAATTCATAAAACACATTTAAACCTTACAAGTCGTTATTGTTGGCATCTGTTTTTGTAGGATCAATGGAAGTATTTTCTTAGCGCTAACAGTATTGAAGACTTGCTCGTTTTGAGAATCACTAGTCTTAATTTCACACGTTAAGATAGTCGGTAAGATAAATTCGTTACATAGTGTGCTAGTGACGTAATACGGTATATATGGGGTCAGTAAATTCCATATGGGGATTCGAGCTTCGCTCTCACCCCATATGGAATTTACTGACCCAATATATACCGTATTAGGTCACTAGCACACTATGTAACTAATATTATTTAGTTTATAGTGCTGCTTTTTATCAACAATAAGACAGATAACTCAAAGTAGATATCACCTGATGATTTATGTTTCTTTAATTCTGATAACAAGTGTTGTTATTTTCTTTCGGATATTTTTATTATCTATTATATGTAGTATGATAAGTTGTACCTTTTTGTCTGGCAAACAATCTAATAAAGTATTAACCACGTTTCAAAACTAAGTATGACCGTTCAAATCATGGCAAAGGAGTTAATTACTTTGTATATTTCAACATAATCTTGATAAGTGCTTTTTTAGTAATCTGAATGAAACAACAATATTTCAAAATTCCCTATTCTTGCTCACGGTCTTTATAAGAGTGGGATAATAGAAATGTTTTCCATGTGCGTAATTTGTTCTTCCTAGGTTAATGTAAAGGTGAAAAGGCCTTTGATGAAAATATTGTTGTTTTTCATTATCAAATTTGTCGTTATACAATATAAATCTTGTTGCTTTCTAGTTAAAATAAATACTTTGTTTTTGGTAAAATGATTTATGGGTGTATTTGGTTTTCTTAGGTACAAGTCTCCATTTTGTTTTGCTTCAGGATCTTTGAACCAATTCTCGTTTATCTATTGCCTTACATCATATTACGGTTTGTTTTACACCAAGTTATAATTAAACAAATTGATGATCATTGGCAACAACTCTTATAATGAATTGTTTCAGATGTTTTCTACATCCTATACAAACATTCGTAATTAAGTTAGCATGCTGGTTTGACTGTCTGTTAATTAAGATGGCTTTTTGAAAACAAATAACAGTATTTCATTTTAATTTTGTGTTAATATGAAAGATAATCTTTAAACATTTCACGAATCAATCATCTAAATGTTTCTTTTAAAAAAATATTTCAGACTCATTTGGAAAAAAAGCTTTACTAGAGGCAACAGTAGATACCTGTATAGTTTACCGATGTTTACAAATAAAGGCAACAGTAGTATACCGCTGTTCAAACTCATAAATCCAGGGACAAAAAACAAAATCGGGGTAACAAACTAAAACTGACGGAAACGCATAAATATAAGAGGAGAACAACGACACAACACTACAATGTAACTAACACACACAGAAACGGACCAAGCATCAGACAAAATCCCACTAGAATAACAAATATAACATCAAAACCAAATACATGAATATGGGATAGACAAGTACCGTGACACGTCTTATCGCAATGTCAATTTACACTCAAAAATAAGAGAAAACAAACGACGCAACGTTAAATTGTAACACACACAGAAACAAACTATAATATAACAATGGCCATATTCCTGACTTGGTACATTTTTTACAAAATGAGGGTATCGAGTAAACTTCAGAAGGAGCACTGGAAACACGTCTTATAATTACATTGGTCATCTGTTTTTAGCAACTTAGTAAAGCCATTGACAATTATACTCTCAAATGTTTGATTGTTGGGATTAAGTGTACATGATGAAATATATTACAGACGTTTGTTAAGAACGCAAAGAAAACTATATCATGCGTTTTATTTTAACATTCTGTGATACTGTCAAGATGTTTATTTCTAAAGACTAAGTTTGTTTTTTATTTGATAGAATAAGTTAAGTTAAAGGATTAATCAGACATTCAAACAATAGTAATTTTAGACAAACTAAATCTTAGCAAAACTGTAACTAAAAAACAAAAGATTTAAACATATCATTAAAAGAATTCAAACCGGAAAAAATAGTCGCATAATCAGATACAAAAAAGTAACAATCTGGATGAAAGGATTTTTTTGAAAATCAAATGAAACCTCAAATTGAAAAAAATAATGCATATGATTTTTATAAATAGATGGATAGTTTGCATTATAAAACGTATGTACATATTTTTTTTCTGAAGAAAATTCTTTAATTTGTCCACATTAGAAGAACTTTACATTGTTTTATTTACTTGGTTCCAGGAAGCAATTCGCCGACAATTCTCCGTATATGCAAGTGACATTAGCGTGACCATTCTCGTAAAAATCCGGTGATCGAAATACGCGTGGTTCTCTCATTTAAATAAACTATTATCTGATTGTATATGTTATACACGTGCTCGATATCCATACTTATTTGTTGATTGTTTACTATAAGGTGACAATCGGTAAACTTCGGCTTCAAAGCACGGCAATTAATGAACTGCCATATTTGTGAAATCATAACAGACAGAGAGAAAAAAAAATGACGACTATTCGATATGTTGGCGTAAAAACTAATAAAATCGTGCACAGAGGACTAAGTTTATGATATATACATGCATTGGTTCAAGAATTGGATAATCATTATTTTTCACCAGTCACTAGTTTCATATGACTTAAAGAAATGTTTAAAAAGGTAGGGAAATGAACAAAAATTAATTTTCATTATTGTCTACATTCTAAATGATATCATCTTCAATTATTCATTGCGCCGTGAGTATTCTCAATTTAGCTCTGCATTATAACAGCTAGAAGCCAAAATATTCCGAACGGAAAGCATGCTTACCTGTTTGCAGTGCATTGTGTTTGGTGTCGCCCATTTTGGAAGTCCTCTTGAGTCTACTCGACACATACGGAACACTTCTTCTATCGTTGTTGTACTGCCATGTGGACATACTGATTTTGCCATATATCCCACTTTTGTCTCTTGCCATATATATCGTCCACTTTTATCATGATATTTACTATCAGGGCAGGAATCTACAGTGAATAATGAAAGTGTTTAAGTAGGAATATCAGCTTTGTTTTGATTTCCTGACCATTTTAAGACCATCAAAACAATGATTTGTTCATGTAACAATATGGTTTGAAAGGTTAAGTTTGCCTGAACAAATATATATTGTTTTGAGAGAACAGAAAATCAGCAACATCAAACTTATTTAAAGAAGCCCATTTTGTCATACAACATTGTAGTTTTATATGTGTTTTTGTTTATTTATTCAAATTGTAAGGTTCTGTTTCTCCTTTCTCTCACTTCGGTGTTCTGTTTTACCATTGCTTTACTCATATTGTTGAAGTGTTTCCCTCTGCATGCTCTGATTTAGTTTATAACCCGGATTTTTCTCTCTCAATCGTTTTATGACTTTTAAACAGCGGTATACTCATGTTGCCTTATTTTCCCTTTCTTCTCGTAGCTCTCAATCGCATTTATATCGGTAATCTGAAGCTTTTTCAACATCCTTGGTTTTTTTTTTAGCATACGACTTAAGCTGATATACAAAATATTGAAGCAGTAATCACTTTGCTATAATCATTGAGGGTAAATGTCTCCAATACACTCTGTGATTGGAAACCTCAGAAATAATGAATAAGTTCAGTTAACCGCTCATAACATTTCCACTTGAATACTAAATAGCCACGGAATGTTTTTAAGATCAAGTCAATCAATTCGTTTGAATGAATAACTTGATAAACTTATTTGTTTAATTCAATAAAATATACTATAACATGAGACGAGAGAAAATGAAGACGTTTTGTTCTTCTTTTTTTTTGTGTACATTCATGGTACTGTAATTCTAAGTTATGTTTGAAAAATTGATTGACATTTTCTAATAAAATTATTAATGATCATAAAAGAGTCATGTTTCCAAGTTTTAATTCATACAAGAAAGAAGTAGTTGATTACTTATTGTATCATTCAATAGACATAAACAGACTAATGAGATTGTAAAAGAAGTTTTTTAAGACAACACATTAGTACAGCAACTGACTTACAGATGAACTATTTGCCAACCCATTCTAATGGGCTGGAAAACGTCTTGTGCATTTATAATTATATCTCATATTTGCTCGTTTATTTGAAAAATCAACACTGAGAATGTATAATAACATGATTAGCAAAAATTTAATAATTAACTTTTATGAAACTGAAAATGAATAGATTTACAAAATCATTTGCTGACAAAAGGTTTATGGTTAGAAATGAAAATGGGTCTAGTCACATCTGTGTTAAACAACGAAAGACAAATTGGTAAACTTTAAAAAAATTCATCATAAATACCAGTCATAAAATTGTGTACGCCAGACGCACGTGCCGTTTACAACAGATTAATCAATGACGCTCGAATTAAAAAAGAAAAAAAAGGCCAAAAATGTATGCCGAGAAGTTTGAAAGCAATAAGAACCCAACATTTTGGAAGGTTTGAGCAATGTAGCTTTAACAGTCATTTATTTTTGCTCTAAAACTATTCTACGATTACAAAAAAAGTGGAAGGAATGGAAAACTTCATATGATATGCTGAAGGATATCTAAAAATAGTTCAGATAAAAATGACTAAATATGAGATGCATAATGGTATTGGGAAGATATGAGAATTTAAAGTTTCATTGACTTCTGAATTACAGTATTGGAGATGACAAATGAAAGAAAGATCATCCCATCACTATTTACTTCCTTGTTGTTTTTAAAGCTAGAGTATAACAATAAGCTAATTTTGGATCAATGATTTTGTAATACTGTCTCTTTTACATGCAAATGTATCCCTTTTGTTTGTATTCAATAAAATGTACAAAAAAAATAATATGACTGTATATTTTAAGGCAGTTAAAAATATGTAAAATGCCTTGTTCTAAAATATTCGATGTACAATCCTCCCATTGTCAAGTTATATGGAGATATGAAATATTTGATTGACATTTTCTAATAAAATCATTTATAATTATACTAGAGTCATGCATTCAAGTATTATTTCATACCAGCACAAAAATCATGCTTAACTTATTTGATCATCCAATAGACAAAATTAACCTTCAGAAAGATTAAATGAAATATTTGTTTCGAAGATGCATAAGGCAGAACATCTTGGAATGCAGGTCATTTATATATTATTTGAATGTGATCTTGTAATATGTATGAAGACATCTGTTCTGTATCGTTGCAGTTATATTGAAAGCTATAAATGTTTGGGGGGGGGGGGGGTTGAAAGAAGATAAGCAATTCGGTTGCTAAATAGGAAAACCTTTTCTCAAGCACAAATGACAATGTTTTCGAAAAGTTAGTTGTTGTCTTCGAATTTCTGGTTGAGAATCTAAAATGTTCAACAGGTGAAAATCATCTTGTTAGTCCTATATGAAAAACCATGAAATTATAACAGAGCCTCCTTGTGATGTTCTTGATTATATCATTTCTTGATATGTTATAGACTGAATGATTATTTGATTACCAGACCAAATATTTCATGATTCTTTGATTATTTGATAATATAGGACTGTAGTTTTGATTATTTGATTATTTTGTTTAAAAAAAGTACTTAATGATTAAGTGATTATATTTTCAAAGCTATTTGTGATTATGTGCCTTCTTGGACATCCCCATAACATGCATAAGGGCCTCGTATATTAAAATGCTACTCACCGTCACTACACCTCCTTTGTCTAGTATTATCTGGGCAAATACAAATATAATTGTTCCCTTGTTTCTGGCAAACGCCATCCCCACAAAGATTATGGTCACATGGATCTGTTTTGAACTGACAACGGACACCTGGAACATAATATATAATATTAAATAACTTTAACATGTTTAATATATGAGACACCTTTCGGTGGGGTTTTTTTTTGGGGGGGGGGGGTTGGTTTTTTTTTTGGGGGGGGGTGCTTATGTTGATCTATAACTTATACTCATTAGGTCACTCATCTTCTTATTTGTATATTAAGCTTTCTGTGTTGTGTTCTGTGGATTTTCAATTCTTACCGTGGTGTTGTCAGTTTATCTTTGCCTTATAAGCGGATTATTATTTTTATATCATTCGTCTCTCTTCAAAAAGAGAGAATTATTAACCGAGTGTCCTTTTTATACTTTTACCCAATAAAATGAGGAGGCCAACTGTTCTCAAATCAGTATCAATAGTATGTTGTATGTTATTATCTCAATACTTATTCACTGTATGTATATTTGTTCTGAGTAAATCTCTCATATGTACAAATATTTCATATTTACACATTATTAGCTTTAAATATGTTAAAATACTATTTTATCAAATAAGGAAATCATGTATAGATGTTCAACATATTCCATAATGATGACGTTCAAATTATCTTTAATAATAAAAACAGGAAACGGTTTATAACATAAAAACCCACAATAATGGCATAAATGGTTAGTTTTTATTGATACTTGAACATGACTGCAATGCTATACATGTCTTTTATCATCATAAATTAAATATCACTTATACATTTTGACAGTCGTGTACTATTCGCCGTATAAACGTGTAAATGATGTATACTGTCATACAATCCATGAATTATGCAATATCAATAAGTAGTTCATAAAATGATTACTTGTCTTAGCTATTTCACCTGTGAAATATTTATGTGTATATGTAAAATAAGAATGCTTTTGATATCTGAGTAACATGGAATTTGTCATATCATTAAACGGAAACGGAATTAAATTTCGTATTTCATGTTACTACAATTCATCCCAAATCAAGTATTTAGAATGTTTTTAGTTTTCTTCTATTTAAATCTACAGGTGGTAATGGGCACCCTTGTCATATCCCAAATTTGAATATTGACTGAATCTTTGTTCTTATGATTAGTATTACACATTAATTTAATAATATCAAATCTGCGTCAAACAGGTATGCATCATCATAAAATGTACTTTCACTAAAATCAAGGGCGAAAAACATTGTAAATGAATTTGAAAATGACCATTGTTTTCTTTTTTGTAAATTACCATATTTTCAATCTTATAAATATTATAAATAAATGTAATAGTTTGACTCATAATGAACCTTTATGACTCATCAATTGTAATAACATATCCTCTTCCCCTCAGCAATTCTATGTAAGACGTAAATTATGAAAAATGTATTTTGTCGTTCCCCTTGAGAAAAGTGTCCTATGTGAAAAGCGGTTAAGCGATAACACCTTCTAAAGAGACCGTTCTTTAAAAACTGCATTGCACACATACATGAAAAAAAGTAAAATACCAAAAATATCAAACTTCGAGGAAAATTCTAAACAGAAAGTCCCTAAGCAGATGGCAAAATCGAAAGCTCAAACATGCATGTCAAACAAATGGATAACAACTATCATATCCCTGACTTGGTACAGGAATTTCTTCTGTAAACAATGTTGACTAAATCTGATAAAGCTTTTTTCAGTATCTCATATCTCTACATTTGAGTTTTTTTTTTATATTTTTATCTATATTTTGTAATAAATTATATTCTTTTCATAAGAATTTTTTGTTCCATTTTATAAATTATTCAATAAAACCATAAATTAATTAATAGGACGTTCGTATATTATTCTCAAACAATTCCTCGTGCAAAAAAAAAGGTCGTTAAAAGGAAGAGACAATATCCATCTAAGCCAAATTTAACAATCCATGCAATAAGTTATCTGTAGTATATTAATTTTATAACTGTTCGAAATAACCCTTTCTAAAAATGACTTCTATTAATTGGAACAAACAAGTTTTACTATTCAGAACTCACAAAATGGCGTGTGAAAAACAAGTAGATGCTCCAAATTAATATCTGTCGAAAAAATATCGTAAAAAAAACAAGAAGGCAAAAGTAAAATAATAAAAATACCAAACTCCAAGGAAAATTCAAAATGAATTCAAATGGTAATATCAAAAGCTTAAACTCATAAAACAAATGGAAAAACAACTGTCACATTCCAAACCAGTCAGAAAAATATGTGCACCGTACAGGCACTGAACGGAAATTGATGACTGCACTATTACTTAATAAAGATTGGGGGAAATCAATTTGTTAAAAGATATGAGATCATGCTTTTTTTAAATATGTTTAATATATGATAAAAATGAATCTTTTTCAAGAGTGACCTAGTTCGTTAATGTTTTTATGAATGTTTCTTGTGTATTTGGTTGTGTATTTAGTTTGATTGACAGTTGAAAGACGAACTGTATAATGATTAACCCTAGTTCTGACATTTGTGACAAGTTACAAAGATGTAATTGACGGAAATTCATGTATGCAAGGTGATTATACCATCATTATTGTAAAAACAATGTAGTTCCTGTTTTATACTCAGTTTTATACCATTGTATTACTTAAAAATTATCATATTTGTCACTGGTACAATAGCATGTGCTAATTGTTTAGTTCACCGGTGCTTTATTTGTAATAGTGAGACTTTTAAAATATACATTTTTGAGCGGTTGAAGAGGGTACATTTTCAGATGATTTATAAGTATTTAAGTAAGTACTTAAGTAAGTACTTAAATACTGTCTTGTACGTTTTTATTCAATTATTCATTTGTTTATCTGTTACTATTTTTTTAAAGTCCTTACTGTATCAAATCTCGGTTTAATACGGTCAAATAAATGATCCGTTGCAGTGGTAAGGATTGTATCTGTTTTATCCCCAACAACAAAAAAGTTGAATTGATCAAGCATGCAATTTTTCAAATATGCCGTTTTAAAACTAATAAGCTGTTGCTTTTAAAACGTTTGTGGTGGGGACATAAAAAAAGAAAATGTTTGTTTGACGTAACACTACCTATCCAGAAAATAGCTGCCTACTCAACATCTTTCATTCGTCCTGATGTGAAAAATAGATAGCCATGAAGACTGAAAAACATCGCATGCACATTTCAATTTTGTCTTTGCCAATCAAAAGAAGAATATGCCCTGTCTCTATCACGGCCTGGTCTAGAGTGTAGGTTAAACAAACACACGTTTTGTTCTCGCGGAAATCCTACCCGTTACGTTTTTTTTTACAATCGTGCAGATTCGGCATAATAATTAGTTCTTGTGCAAGACCGTTCTTTAAATTTCATAGCAACGCAAACTTCTGGGGTTCAAAAATACAAAACAATTTATAAAGATTAAACGTGCAATTTTAAATTGCCGCGTGATTATTTAAAAAACGAGACTGTCAACATTCAGACTAAAATAAAAGATAATCCTTGAATATTTATATGATAACCTTTTAATAAACTTTCTTGTTGACATTACTTATTCTATTTCTTATTTTAACTTTTTAAAATGATTTTTTAGTATCTATGTCCCGTCTTATTTATCCGTCTACTTGACTTAAAGGACTATACACTACTGTTTCATCCATAAATAGAACAAATGCTTATATACGAAGGAGAATCACTTAGCGTCTTAACAACAGCCCTATTTGTAATAAATAATTCTTAAATCAACAATAAATTTGAGAATTCTATGGTAGTTAAGACATTTGTGGTCATTCAATCTCGTACCATGATACTAAACGGTAACAGATTTAATTCAATACCTTTTTGTATGAATGACTACATAAAATTCGATTCTCAGATAAGAAATGAACAATTTTATCAAAAAAATTAAAATCTCCGACAATGACATAGGTATGTGTGCATAAGGCGGTAGCAGACGAAGACGACAATTTAGGCGGCAAAAGAAAAATTAGCATAAAGTTGGTTTTTCGCTATCTCTCACAAATTAATAAAGTTTTTTTCATAAACTTTAAATTTCGCGGGCAAGAAATCATTACGATTATGTTTTTCTCTCTCATGCAAATTACTGCAGTATTCTTTGTTTTACATAAACTTAAATTTTGACGGCAAGGGACATAATACCAGTTATGCTTTTTTCTCACTCCCTCACAAATTACTGCAGTTTATTGCATAAATAAAAATATGCAGTATTACTTAAATTTTGATTTCTTTTCTAAAATAAATAGTAGAATAAAAGATTTTAGGCATTATATCTGTCCATCTATTTCAAGTGAACTGGAAAACTTATCTCTCAAACTTAGTATGTACATACGATAGTAAAATATGTATTTGCAGTAAAGACAAGCAACTCCACTAGGTATTTGAAAAAAGAATTCCAAATATTTTCAGAAAATCGGAAATGAACTCACTTGTGATTAAGTGAAAACACGTTTTAACATATAATTTTTATTAATTAAAAAAAATTGATTGAATGATTTATTTTTGATTTTTAATTTACATAAAAGGTTTATGTTCCTTTTTATTTCTGACGCAATAAAATATTTTTAATTAAATCTAAGTAGGTCAATGTGTTTAATTGTTACTATTTAATACTTGCGCCATAACTGATGCGAAACTAAACCACACATTTTGATCATAGAAATCAGCATAAACGTCACTTTATTTTCCATTTACCTGACAAAACATTAGGCTTTTAATGTCAAATCTAGGTGCTATTGACTTTAATCATGGTCACAAACCTTGTATAACGAAAAATATTTAGTTAACAGTTCGCATAACCTTGAAGAGGAAGAACGTGTAATTTGTGAAAATAAGGGTTGGGTCATAGACATTAACCTTTAAAGGGCAATGCACCCAAGAGGCCTAAAATTCACCAATCGATATGGCGTACAGGAGTGGCAGTTTGGTTTTTTTCGAAAGAGTTGTATGACTCTTGCAAGTCATGGTTGATTCATTCGCAATACGGGGGTTTGAAACTTGCTAATTCATAAAATACAAAGTGCTTTCCTACTATGTTACCAATCGACATAAAATTTTTAAAAATCATTACATTTACAAATATATCTAAAGAATAATAAATTAAAGTAGAGATTTGATAAAATCGACAAGATAAATCATTTATGAATTGAATATTATTTGTTTATTGGGGTGCAAAAACGTTGACCGAAGCACATTTTGTACGAAGCGCAATGTGCGGTCAATCACTAAATTGATTTCTCAAGGTAGAATCAACTTTTAATAGATACATTCCCTTCCTTCCACCGAAAGGTCGGATTTTTATCAAATATGCATGTAATGTTAATATTTCTTAAACATTGTTAAAGCCTTTATATAATTGCATAAAAAAATCATTATTTACTCTTTTACTGGATTGACTAACTAGATGATAACATTGACTTACTAGATGATAACATGTACTTTCAACTTATGAAAGGTAAACGAGTACAAAGAGAAGTCGAAATTGAACCTAACAAATGATTAAATCCGTACAATTACTACTTTAAATTTAAAATATCTTTTACAAGTTGTAACAGTTTCAGTAAACATTCAAAATGACCAATTTACTACCTTTTTACATAATCGTATACTACTTTCACTTCAACTAAACATTCGTTTGTGAGTTAATTGGTCCAGTTAACACATTCAAATACTAAGGAAAAAATCATGCTGATCCAATTTTAACACTTCTGTAAAAATATGAATTTCTCAAGGTAGAACCAACTTAAGATTAAACTTCTTTATAGTTCGAGATTTTATTAGGACATACGTGCATCTTCCATAGAACATTTTGAACCTTGATATTCAGTTATCATTTTTATTATAGCCTGTTCGAATATTGTAGACCAATTAAAACTAACAAGAAAGATGCACAGCACATTACTTTTCTTTTTAGTTATTCCTTCTTTCAAATCTTAGATTATATAATGTCTATGCAAAAATGTCTTAAACAACAGAATGAGTTCAAAGTGATATGCAAGAAGCACAACTACTACTTATAAAACAAAAGTCTATGTTCAGTGTTTTAATTATAAAAGTTTGGAATAATAATGATGAGAAATTAAGGGCCTACCCTCACTTTGCAAAAGCAGGGGTAAATCTTTTTGTAATTATGTTTTACATCTATATTGTACGACCAAAATTTATGTAAATATTTTAATTTTTAAATTTTGAACAATAAATTCGTTCCCCTAAAAGTCATTTGAAACTTCAAATTAAAAAGAAATGTCAGATGCATATGGTTTTTATAAATAAATGGCTAGTTTTTATATTTTCTATAAAACTTATGTAGACATACTTTTCTTTTAAAGAACAATCTTTAATTTGTCCAAATTTAAAAGAAATTTCCTTTTTTTAATTGTTCCCTTCCAGTCAACAATTTTACGACATGTTTTTCGTATGCAGTTACCTCGTGACCTTTTTTGAAAAAAAATCCGATAATCGTAATTACGCAAGTGCGAAGGGGAAACCCAAATTGGCAGAGAGAGTCAACAAGAGTAAACATCGCTCCGTCATCGAAATAAACTATATCTTATTGATTATATACACGTGCTTACCTGAATATCCATGCTTCTTTGATGGTTGTTTACAAAACACAACCATTAATAAGCTGCCATTTTTTCACAACAACACCGACCGAGTGAAATATTTTTTTGTCGATTTTATGGAATAGATGAGTGAAAAATGATAATAACGTGTACAGAAGACTAAGTATATGATATATGCATGCATTGGCTGAAGAATTGGACAAACATATTTTTTTCACCAGGTACTCGTTTCATGTGACTTTAATTATTAGCAAAATTTGAAATTTAATTTCGATAATTCGAAACAAAAATAAAACAGACAAAAGATGACTTTATCTTAAAGATTGAGACATAGACGGACGGACAGACCTTCCTGAAAAAAGAATGGTCCCTAGAAGGACGGATCTTTTACCAATACTTGTCCAAAATTTCATTTGAAATGCAGTAACTGAAAGCTTACCTGTATAACCTACAGGACAGTGAGAACACGTGTACCAATTTGTCACGTTCGCCGTCATAGTTTGGTTGATCACTATTAAGTGGTGGTAGGTTTTCTGTGTTAGATGGCATCTAGCACCACGAATACACATCCTGGTAGCATTACAGAAATCATAATTCTCACATCGAGTTCCGAAGAAATTATCCGGACAAACACACTCATAAGATCCATCTATTATTTCACATGTGCCTTCATTCAGGCAAGAATCACGAGAACAAGACCTCTCACACGATGTTCCGCTGTAACCGCTCTTGCATTTGCAATACGGTTGCGAATTATAGCCTACTGTACACGTTCCACCTTGTCTACAGGGCGAAGAGTTACACAAACAATCAACGGCGCCAGTCAATGATGTGTTCTGACAAACCATGTTTGTGCCACATTTGTGAATCTTGCATCCATCTACATATTGACAGTTTTCGCCATATCTCTCCTGTTTACATTCACAGCGGTAAAGTTGGTCGGACAAAGCCCGACAGACACCGCCAAACTGACACGGGTTGCTCGAACACGGATCATAATGCTGACATTCGTCCCCATGGTAACCACGACTGCATTGGCAGTCGTATTTCTTGACAGTATTTCCAATTATTGGAACACATGTAGCACCGTTTTTGCATGTATTTATCATGCAGGCGTCTGTTATATTGCAATATTTCCCTGAATTACCCTTATAACATGTGCAGTTGAATTGGTTGTGGTCAATATGAACACACCAACCGGATTTGCATGGATTGTGTAATTCACATTTATTTATGTTTTCGCAATCATCTCCATAGTAACCTTGTAAACAAGAACACACATATTCTGTGTTTGTTAATCTATGACACAAACCGGTGTGATTACAAGGGCTAGGACTGCAAGGATCTGTAACCTCGCAATGTTGTCCCGTAAAATGAGGCCGACAATGACATTCGTAACTTCCATCAGTTTTTGATGAGCACGACCCTTGATTTAAACAAGGATCACCGACACAACTGTCCTTCTGGTGGCAGTATTTCCCAAAATAGCCATGCGCACATTGACATTGGAATCCATTTTTTTCAGTCCTGTTGCACTGTCCATTATTCATACAAGGCGAAGGAAGACATGGATCTTTAACTGTACAATTTCTGCCAATCCATCCTTGGAAACAATCGCATTCATACGACATATCTTTCTTTGTCAAACACTTGCCATGTCTACACGGCTTCCATATACTGCAGTTACTGAAGTTTAGACAATCCCCATATAAACCTGTTGGAAGAAGTTGAAACAATTAAAACAGCAAAAAACATATTCAATTGTTCAAGTGTAAAATTGTTGAACTGGATAACACAAACTTAGTGTGAATGGAAAAAAAGGGACGGTTTTAAATAAACGTGTAAGGGTGAATTAGAATAGTTAACGATTTTGCGATCGTCTGCCTCAATCTTTCATGCAGCCGAAAATCTCTAAATCCTCTTGATACTGCTTAATTACCCCAAACCCCACTCCATTTTCACAAAAGTTATGTAGCCCCCTTCCCCTTTCCTATTCTCGACCTGCAACGAACACAAAACCGCAGATTTAATTTCAGTCACCAAGATTAATCTGCATATTGGAAGGTTTTATTCAAGGGTATGCATGGTAAGCCATTGATGTGCAATACAATTTGAGCGAATTTAACAACTATAGATCACCGTACGGCCTAGAACAATGAGCAAATCACATACGCGATAGTTTGCTATAAAAGGGCCCGAAATGATAAATGTAAAACAATTCAACGAGAACACTAAGAGTCTAATTGATGTAAAAAAAGAATGAATGAAAAATAACTATATAACACATCAACAAACGACAACCACTGAATTACAGGCTCCTGACCTGACAGACACACATACAAAATGTGGCGGGGTTAAACATGTTAGCGGGATCCCAACCCTCTCCTAACATTGGTGTATAAGTACAACATAAGAACAAACTATAAACAGTTGAAAAAGGCTTAACTCAACAGATGGATACAAATAGAAATACACACACACGGAGTGGACGTGGCCGGGTACTTGTATATCCTAACAACAAAAAGACTTTCTGATTATCATAATAGAATAAATCCCATTTAAACAGAGGTAGTTAAAAAGATATTTTAATGTAAACAACTTTTTTTAAACGAAGATATTAGAAAATTGGAATCGCCATCTATAGCTTTTTGAATGACGAAACAGTATCGCGTAACACCCATCCTAATTCTGATTGCGGTATTATACATTATATATGAACAAAGTTATCAAGAAACATGATTCATGATCTTCTGGTTATCATTTTATAATCTTTATATACAAATGTGACTATGATTTAAGTACAAAAAATATGACTTTCACAACCTTGCATCATTTTTCATTTTGAAATATTTCATTGTTTGTACTTGAGATATTTGAAATATAACAAACAAACTGAAATATGTCTACATGAATGAAACCTATTCAATGACAATTTGTATGTATTAAACATCAAATAAAATATCAAATGTCATTTCTGACGACAAAAATTTACATATATTGTATTCTTACTAATTACAATCGTTTTAATGTTTCTTGTCATTATCGTATATTGAAGGTAACAATATTGCTAAAATTGTAGAAGTACCGAATTATATGCTTCGGACAGAAAACTTTTCAGGAATTTTCTTCCTATTTTTGGTATATTTTGCCTCCATCGTACGTAAAGAGGACTGATAAAAAAAAACTTGTGTATGCCCTAACATGATCTAACATATTTCAGATGGGGAAAACGTTGAAAACAATATTGACAATCTTTCAAACATCGATGCAGTTAAACCTTAGATAACCTATCTTTCAACAAAAATAATGGTTGAAAAAAAGACTTTTATGATGTGGAAAAGCTGTATTACAAATTAAAGATTGACAAAGAATGCATTAAAAAAATCTGAAATGGGAGGTTACTCGTGATGAAAAACTTAGTCACGATTCCTAGTTAAAGTAAATAGCTTCAGAATTAAAGACTATGACTACTTGAGGTTGTGCTAACATTTGAATTTTTTCATTAATGTGATTTATGAAAATGGGGAAGACTTTCTAGTGTAAGTTCTATCATTGTACCATTTAAAATCGTACTATTAATATAATAATTATATTCTCGTGCAATAATGTTACTGGGATTGAAATAAAGTAAGAATGCAGAATGGAAGTCAAACCCTCTTGTAAAATCACTCAACAGATCTAATTAACAGAAGCATTAATTTGAATAGTTATTATACTTATAAAAATGAGAATGGAAATGGTGAATGTGTCAAACAGACAACACCCGACCAGAGAACAGAAAACAGCCTTCAAAATAGTGAGAAAATCTCGTACCCGGAGGTGTGCTACAGCTGGCCCCTTACCAAAATGTGCACTTGTTCAGTGATTAAGCATTTATTGCAAATTTCATCGTATTTTATTTAGTATAATTTTTATAAGAAGAAAATACATTTAATGTGGACACTGCGCATGAAGTTACCAATTCAGACTTCCCTGTTTTTCGTTGTCGCACACATGGGTATTTGGTGTCTATTATAATCCCTGTTCTCACTTTAAATGGATAATTAAAGACATTAAAATAGTTTTGTTCAAAAAAAGTACAAAAACTACCTAAAAGTTTCAAATGCCTGAACTTACCCGGTTTTGAAATATTTACAAATCTCTGAACACTTGCAGGACTCCTATCCGTTCCATTAAAGATTTGAACTGTGAATCTGTAGGATCTTTCCATGTGTTGTCCACTAACACTGGTACAGATCTCATTTCGTTTCCCATGGATTGCCACAGGACGTGTTGTTATGTTCTTATCGTTAACAGTAAACTGTAATTGGTAATTGTTAACAAACTGTCCATGTGTTGGATCTTTCCAGCAGAATTTGGCTTTTACTCCTTCAACGGATACACAAAATATATCTGGAGCTAAAGTGAAATAAAATGTCAACGTCAATGAGAGCATTTTCTTCAAGTATATTAATCCACAGAATTTAGATTATTCCAAAATAACAAATAAGTTATTGCATCTTGAATGTAAAAACGTAATATGTTTGTTTATCAACTAATAAAGATGAAGTTCTCACGAGAGTTGTAGTTTGTTGTCAATAAATATTTGATTTCCTATCTCGGTGTCCCAGTACACAACACGTATGACCAAATCTATTACTTATAAACTCCTGACAAGTGACGTTCTGACCGTACACGCGGACATAAATTTCTTGACGAATATAAAAACATGCAAGCTGAACGAATAAAATGACTAAAGGATATATAACGACATCAAAAGCGCCTGTCGACTTTCTTTGCTACTATTTATCAACTAAACTAACGTATAATGACAAAGTTTAAAAATGGATAATTTGTCAATGAAACTCGTCGACGTAATAAAGAAACCTCAAATATCTTCAACTGATAATTCCTATTTTACTATGCAATTTATGAAAATGTCGATATCAAATTATTTGATGTATAAGGTAGATTGTCCCATAAAAATACCACATTTATCAATTGTTGACACCTCTTCCGGAAAGCTTTAATTTCTCTTGTTTTAAAAAGTCAAAATACCGCAAGAATAAACAAATTTATTCACGGTTTTTATGTAAATCATTTGTTAAAAGTTTTATTTATTAAAAAAAATGATATATCGCTAGTTAAATCGTCTTCAGTCAATATTTGAAAGTTTTTGTTCGATAGAAAGTGTACGGTAAATTGGTAACAGCCGACACGTCCATAACGTTAATCCGATTAAGACGTGGGCTTTTTTTCTGAATGTTTGTGTCAAGAGTATTTTGACCTGTTCGTCTCGCCCAGTTATGAATATAAGTTTGACCGAAATATTTACTTAAGATGTTCAAAGTGCATATCTTAGCAATTGTCATTCGACATCTGCACAGACACTAGAACATCGACCTAGATATGGTGCGAAAATAACTTTTAACTAGATTAGGGGAGGGTTTGCGCCTTCAAACATGTTAAACCCGTCGCATGCTATATTTGTCTGTGCCAAGTAAAAAGCTTGTAATTCAGTGGTTTCTGTTTTTTGCTGTTTTTTCGAACATTGTTTTGTATATAAATCTGGCCGTTAGTTTTTTTCGATTGTCATTTCGGGGCATTTTTAAAGCTGACTATGCGGTATGGGTTTTGTTCATTGTTGAAGTCCTTACAATGACCTATAGTTTTAACTTCTGTTTTTTGGTCTCTGGTGGAATGATTTTTGTTGGCAAATTTACCACATCTTCTTATTTTCATAGTAAAATCTGACAGTATTCAAAGAAAGAAGGAAGAAATTCGGTTTGTTATACCAATCTGGTATTCAAATGTAAAAAGAAAACATAAGTAGTTGCACGTTGTAGATTGTTATAATAGAAATGATCACTGTCTGATTAAAAATGCTGATACTTTCTCCATGCGGTGCTGTTTTAGTGATCCTTATGCCAGCAAAACGTTGACATAGGTCTGTATTTCAATGAGATTGACGGGTCACTGTCTGTGTTATATACGTTGAAACGGACATGACAAACAAGGGAATAAAGCTTGATGTGTTAATTGTCCGATGTTATAACGAAAAAAAATGTGCATGCTTTTAAAACAGACTTTATAGACGTGAGTCTCTTGGTTCTTTTAACAAGGAGCAGAGATTGTATTATTTATATGTACACGTTCTTAAACTGAATTGGTATTCAAATTGTCCTTTCATGAAATTACCTAAACCGATATGCACCCACTAAGCATCGATATTCGATAATCGAGGATATTTTTATGTATTTATCTTTAGTCAAACTTGATATGTTTTTCTTACTGATTATACATCTACTTACGTGGTATATCTGAGATTTTAACATTTACTGTGATGTTGTTCATTTTCTGGGGCGAACCGGCATCAATGGCGACAATGCTGAAAGTGTAAGAGTCTGCATCGTCTGGGAAGTTTTGTTTTGATACAATAATAACCTTTCCTGAAGAATCTACATTAAACAGTCCTAAAACCTGTGTATCAAAAATAAAATAATCAAACTTTGAATTGTACATTTCAAAATCAGCGTCAGTTGCCTGCACGGTTCCGACGAGTTGAATGTCCAAATCAGCTGATTTCCTGTAAGCGATAAATTCATACGTCTGGTTTTCAAAGACCGGTGGATATAAGTTTGGTTTACTGACTTTTATTTTAATTTCCTGGTCTTGTACAGTTCCTTGATGAGTCCCGTAAACACGAAATCGGAAGACATAATTTAGTGGTTTGTTCATGAACTGTTTTGAGTATAAGTACCACTTGTTGTCCCCTGCTTTCGGGACTTTGAGCGTGAAATAGCTAGCATCAGGCGTATTGGTTATTTGTACTTGTTCTAACCGTTGTCCAGTAGCGGCATCGTAACCGGTGATGGAAAGAATTGGAGTACCGGGAGGTGCGTTGATATGAATTAGGGCAGGATTTGGCTCGACACTCAGTATTAACTTCCTGAACGATCTAGTAGCTAAAATAAAAAGGATAAATAAGACTTTTCATATATTTTGTTTATGTCACAACTATAGTTTTACTTAAATGACAATAAAGAATTATTATAATATAATAAAGCGCGTACAAATGGTTGATACAAAAATAAAATAAAAACAGAAAAACCATGCATGGACTTGTATAACTGTATTTTCATGAAGAGAGTCGATGACCGCTGATGTCACTATAGATAAATGAATCGGTCTCCTTTTACTTTTTTGTTCAATCTCAAAGTGTTTTGTATATAATTTGTTTTCATATCAAACATTCAGCCTTTAAGGCTGTTTGAGATTTACAAAGAAACATTTGATGTACATAGCAACAGTGTCTTTCGTGTTTGTTGGTATACAACAAAAATTAATGTGTATCACAAATGGACATGTACACATATAAATAACATTATAACAACCTTAATTAATTGTAAAGGGTACCAATATGGCAACCATAATATAAGTCTAAAGACTTATGACACAATAACTAAATGAACAAAGATAAAATGACAACAAACCAAAAAAGACTTCATAGAAACAAAATTTAAAGGATTAAGCATCGTTATCCCTTCACCTAAAAAAACTGTTGAATGAGTTTAAGTGGTTTGATAATTGAAAACACTGGTACTGTTATAAATTGCTTGTAACAATACTTCTATCATTTACTCGGTACTGCTTTGTTGTCGCAATGACAGCAAAACTTTACAACAGTTTATTTCAACTGACCATAGTTTAACTCTTTTCCGTTAAATCCAAAGTCTTGAATGCGGAAGTTTTGCTTAGAAGCTGTGACGGCATTATTAGATTTATGAAACCTTTCGGCTATCAATGGTTGTCTATTTTAAATATATTAAAGAACATATATGATACATATCGGTATATATCGGTGCAACGGACACACAGGGCGTGTATCTTTATGTATACATAATAGACAATTGTGTAGTATAAGCCGCGAGGTTAAGATCAATGAGTTCTAGAGACAAGTTAGAAGTAATCGTTGATACAAATAATGACTCCCTCTTCTATCTTGTTCATTTTAAGGTGTGTTCTCCGCCGTATGAAACGTTTTGTATGAAATTCTAATTTTATAAATGCAATGATTTAACGAAATTACCTTCAAAACAAATGATAGTACTTACTGAACAACGTTTGAATTTATATATATAAGTGTTTATTAAAATTAATTATTGCATGCGTTTTATTTATGACTCCTTGCTATTTGATTTTAACCAACTTTCTCGGCTTTAAATCCTGTTTGGGAATACGATAAATGCAGAGTATAATGGCAAATCTCTTTACTTGAAATGCCTCTTTACTTTCTAAACATCTTTTGATTGAATGATTGGAGCGACTTTGGTATATCATAAATCTGTTTTTGTTCTGCTCTTAGTAACTGTTGATTTTTCAAGTTCTTCATATACCATTAACTAACTTAAAGAATGATCTCTGGCCTTTGATGTGAACGGTCTTTATAAACCATTTATGAAATCTTCATATATCTGTTTACGTTTCGTCCTGGTAAAAGTTTCGTTATCATAATTTTCATTTTGATTATCAGCATTACGTCTGCGTGTGATCAAAAAGAGTAAAAACCACGAATATTTGTGTCTGCGTTAACTGTAAAAAAGTGTTGCTATGGCGAATTAGAAATATTTGGGATGTATTAAACGTTCAAAAAAGATTAAAATATCGAAGTTGCAAAAGTTCATCTCGATCTCGATATTTATTTAATTTTCTATAAGCTTTTTAGTCCAAATTTTTGAATTAAAAAGTTGACTTTTCGATGAAATATATTTTGAAATAAAAACAAAACATTTCTTTTAATTTCCATCCCAACTAATCCTCATTTTTATTCAACATGATGGTGGGTAGCCAAATTCTAATAAATAATGAAAACGCTGATGCATTCGTAATTTGTTGCTGAAAGCTAAAATTTGGAAAGATTGAAAGACGTAAAAAGATTTATAAATAGTAGCGCTCTCAGGAGGGCATAAATATATTTACCGACAGACAAAAAGGTATTTACTATCGTTTCAATTAAGGTTCATTAAAATGATTGAACAAAATAGTTGTGTTTACACTCGTCAAATTCTTTTTGTGAACATAGAAACATATAAAGTTGGGAAAGGTTTAAGGCCTATCATCTTCCAGTTATATCAAGTTAATGCATTTCGTGTTACAGATAGATAATATCTTTCGAATTTTGTTGTTTATTATTTTCTTTTTCGTATCATGCATTTCAAATTGTGTCTAATTGTTATGGTGAACATTTCAGACGAAATCAAATATTAATTTTTTTCAACATACTCCCTCCCCCCTTTCCTTTAAGTATTTTGTGCTGCACAAGAAAACTTTAAACATTTCATATTTATTTGGACTAGTGTTCCTTCACTTTGTTTTTTTTGGGGAATTCAAGTTTGGTTTTGTTGGGTAGTTGTAGTTTATCTAATCAGCTTGAAGTCAAAAACAAAGTACGTGACGATGAGATGGCCACTGCTTTTATGTCTTACACATAAATTCCAATTGGCTTTGAAATCGGAAGTAAAAATTTGTGTGCGGTTAAAATGAAATTTGAAATATTGGGATCTTACCTGTGTATGATGACGTCACTCTTATTCCGTGTGCTTGCAATGTTTGGTTACCTCCAATGATTTGAACATTCATTAAACTTCCTACAGATTCTACAAGGCTTACATGTATCCATAAGAAAATCCAAACTACCATTATCTTAACACAAATTGTCAAGTAACAAAGATTCAGTTATTTGTAAATTCATTTTCATTATTTACACTGTTTAATCAAATAAAAAAGAATAAAATGCTTTCTTTGAAGGTGCAACGGTCCATTTGTCAATTTACAGTTAGTTAAACTACAGTGTCAACATGTTGAACTTTTTCTCATTATTTCTTCAGTCACTATACATGCTTTATAGTGTTTCTCTGATGTAGATGTACATGTCAAATTAAATGTAACATATGTATGAAATATATTCCATAAAGATATAAACAAATGAAAAAGTAGCGGTGGTTGTAATAATTGGTGTCAGTTCGTAATCCTCCATACATGTATTTACATTTAGGAAACCTTTGTGTATTTGTCATATGAACAATATGAATAAGATTATGTCATGCTTGGAATATATTGCACGCATATTTCCTTCTTTCATGTAAATTATTAAATTGTTCATTTCAATTTCCGTCTATTATTGTCTGATACGGTTTTAATTAACAACTTGTATGTATTGCATTGAACTGTTGTAGCTGTTAAATTCGCTTCAAATAATGTTTCCAGCGACAGAGCAAGATTTTATAAAAACTGAACGAAACATTTACATTTATATTGTAAATATTTGTATTATCCCCTTACCCATATGCGATGTTCGATTTGCTTTTAATTGATATCGACGCATCGAAAATCAGTTATTATAAACTGATGAAGATTCTTAATCTATTAGCATTACTAAACATGTTATTTCAATAAGATTCTTGCACTGACCTTCGCTAAAATATTTTATCTATATTTTTTTACGATTTGCAGTGGTCATAAATCTTTATTTTATTGTCCATAAAACTTTCATATCTTCAATTAATGTCGGAAATATGTTCTAATTGATTCGATGGATTAATTAATGACATGTTTTATCGCTAGGGGCGAAGACTTTTTTAACATTTTGAAAAAATAAATCAAGAAGAAAGTTTTTTTATATTACTAACACTTAAGGGAAAACCCATCAGAGTCATGTGTAATATTTTCCTCTGACTGATCTTTTTGCGTTATCCGATTTGATATAGTTGCACATTTTATGTTTGAATACGTTTGTTATACACTTATCCAGGAATTACTTTTAGCCCGATAGTATACTCTTACGAAATACTCTTATCCTGGAAATTTCATTTTTTTTCCATTTTAGCCCGATAGTATACTCTTACGAAATACTCTTATCCTGGAAATTTCATTTTATTCAAATAAATATACTTAAAGTAATAAAAAGCGGTTCTTTTATTTGAGATCGTAAGTTATATTGATGAATTGTATTTTTTATGCATTTACTATTAATATTGTTACAAATTCATTTAGATAATACCGAAATAGGAATCATAGCTGCCGAGATCTAAAATAATGTCTCCCGTGTATCTGTAACCCCCTTAGAAAACTTGAAATAGAAACCAGCTCTAGTTCGCGCTATTTCCGAAATTCGTGTTCGTGTTGCTTAATCTTTATTTTTCTATGTTGTGTTGTGTGTGCTATTTCCGTTGTTGTGTCTGTTTGTCTTTTTCTATACTTTAGCCATAGCGTTGTCAATTTAATTTTGATTTATGAGTCTGAATGTCCATCTGGTATCTTTCGCCTCTCTTTTTTCAATATCCTTCTCGAAATTTATATCGTAGAATATTCTTATGATTTTAAACAAGTGTAAACGCCACAGACACTTACCAAATAAACGTTAAATTAAACCCCCGTGATAATTATCGACTATAGATGTATACTTTTTCATATCTTAAGCAAAGTTTAGCATTGTTTCTTTTTATTAGTTTTTACCTTTTTTCGTTTAGGACTTTCTGAAATTATAGTATATCGTATGTATACATGTTTCTGGCAAGCACATGGCATGCACAATGAACTAGGTATCATTCATGTACAAATTTGTATACATCATGATTAATCAATTGTTTTTTATGTATACTATCATCATCAACATTATCATCATCAACATTATCATCATTCATATCAAAACTTTATATTATGTCTTGATTAAAAAATAAAATCCGAAACGTTCAGACTACCATTAAAATGCTTGCTGTCACCGCATTTCTGCATTTTTTCAAGTAGTGGTAGGTAAAACAAACATTCTACGATATAAATGTTTGTAGTATTTATAGTTTAGAACTCATTATTTCTTGTGATTACGTCAGGAGACGCAGCCATGGGGTATGGTAAACCACATGTCTTGTCTAGCTGGCGTGCAAACTTTATTTGTTGTTGGAAACATAACAAAGAGTTACGTAACTAAAATATAAACAAATCTGGTAAAGTCATTTGCATTTCAAATAATTACCTATAACACATAATGCAGAACTTTTCGTTCAGAAACTTATTTTCCCTATCTTTGAAATACAGATGAATGAATTTAGTATTCACCGTTTTTCTTTTCTTTTTCTCTTTAAACTAAGAAAGATATATTTAAATCGAAACTACAAAAACAAATTAGTTCAGATGCGAAACAATTGAGTGTTTGGACAGTAATGAGACTGATACAAATTATAAAACATAACACGTAAACTAAAAAAGCACCGAAGGTAAAAGGCAGTTTCAGTGGATCTTTTGTCAAAATAGTCCGAGATGATTCTAGCGCTATAGATGGTCCAAACAAGTCTCAAGCATAGAACAATCTCAAACAAACATCTAACCCAGAACATCTTGGGTTGAAGTCATAAAACTTTGCTCAGTTCTCGGAGCACAAAAAATATGCTCGAAACATGAAATCAAACATTTTCATTGGTTGATTTTGGAGTATGAGTACCAAAAACTGACTCAAAAGGTTTAGGACTTCAAGGCCCGGTGTAATTCACCTGACTAATTGTATGTGATGACGTTTTGTTGCAGTCATTATGCTATAAACGTAGAAAACATATTTAGTAGAGTTGTCGGTGAAGTTATTTGGCATCAAAATTGTGTTAAGGAAAATGTATGTTTATCCAGTGCAGAATAAAGGATTTTATTCTCTAAAAGGGTTACCAGAGGAATCAGCTTTGGTGTAGATACATATTATAACGGAAAAGAAACGTAATGACCAAATATTAATGTACATAGTTAAATCTGATGGTAAATAAGGTTTGTGATGACTTCCATAAATTTAAGAATATTTTCGAAATGACAGATTACTGGTGATCATTTGGTTATCGTGTCCTTGTCGGATATAGAATTTACTTATAATTTGCCAAAATAAAGATTTTACTATGCAGTTTTCAAAAATATAATAAAAAGTATGGGTCACCGTGCTATTTTTCAAGCTACGAGTCTTTGAAAATTGCCTTTATTTGCTAAGAATGATCATGATAAAACACATTTTTGTGCATGAAAAGAAATCTATTTCAGATAGAATTTAGAATTAAATTGTAAGAAGATAGGTTATATAATATGTTTTAAGAAAATTATTAAAAACAATTGATGTCATCGAACTTGTTTTCTTGGTACAAGTAAACTGAATAATAAAAATCCCAATCAGTCCAGTATAAATTTTTCATTAAAAGAGTCATCTCCCCTTCAATGGCTTAGCTGAAAGAATTATTCTAAAACAAAAATGTTTGGTATTTGTTTAAATATTTTGAATAATGCAATAAATCAGCAAGTTTTCTTCATATAAAAAGACAGTATAACCAATAAAAGTGCACTTCTTTCTTCAAATTTGCACATTTGGGAAAATAACTAGACTGATAGTGTTCTGCGTTAGTAGAATCCAAGATGGCGGTTTAACATGCATGAAGCTATTATTTTCATACGACATCCACGTCATCTTGAAATTATTACGTAACGAATATTGATTCTCATTGGTTGAATTAATATGATATGGTAAATCAAATATTATTTTGGCTTGAATGATGTATAAAATTGGATACATGTACAAAACAAGATTAAACCGGCGATGCCGGAGAAATAAAATTTTATAGTATATGTACTAGTAATAAGACCTGACGAACAAATATTGTTTCATGTTGACGTAATTCATGATACTGCAAAGCACTCCGTACCTTTTCAAAATGCTCTTTTGACTTTGTACTTGTTTGGCTTTATAACTATTTTGACATGAGCGTCACTGATGAGTCTTATGTAGACGAAACGCGCGTCTGGCGTACTAAATTATAATCCTGGTACCTTTGATAATTATTTAAAAAAGGTCGAACTTGTAGATTGTCAGCCTTCAAACTCTTTTCTCTTCCAATATTTGTCAAGATATAGCATCGACTCGTTTAGGAGATATCAATTGTCACAATCCGCATCTGTGCAGTGATAGAAGTACCGTTATTGTTCTTACAACCTCAAAACTGACTAAACCAGGGTTAAAATAGTCTTTCACGATAAAGATAGGAACAGTGGAACACGTTTATATATACAAGTTGTTCTTATGTATGTACAATTACCAATAAATACTTAAAAATCTATATATAATCATGCAAACTATATATAGGTGCCATTTTAATAAATTTTGTAATAAATTACACTGTTGATGAATATATTTAATGAATGGTGTCTATAAAGTACATGTATTCTTTTATATTTCCTTCATTATGTCATGTAGGTATTATAATTCGAGTTGAGGCACTTAACTATGAAGTTCAATGCCATCTTGTCAATATAGCAAGCGTTTTCTAGTTTATTTCACTTAAATCGCTGCCCACCTTGATAAATATTTCTGTAAAAGAAACATGTTTACAATTCAGTCTTGGCATTTTGTACTTTAAAGAAGGAATTTATCATTGAAAATTAATTAAGTTCATTTTACACTTTGAAGTACAACGGAATCAATTATGATGGTTTTGCACTTTCGAAAAATATTTTTGTACCAAAAAGTTAATGATTTAGATGAAATGAAATGATAGGATTGCTCGCTTATCTGCTCATGTCGCTTCATACTGTCTGTAATTTGTGGTCTTGTGCAATTATAACTTTAAAGTATATTCCAATATCTATATAATTGCAACTGTAGCTTACATACAGATTGAGAGTTCAAACACAAAAATATTTTTTTATTTCGGAATTCTTTAACAGTTTGTAATATTGGCCACTGGAATGTAACATTCGATTTGGATATTTGAGAACTAGGGGAATATCAGAAAGCCTTACGACAAACTGACAAACCAAGAAAACCAGAACTGCTTGAGGACTAGCGTACAGTTTACTTTTAAAAAATAAAACCCATGCTGTAATCAACAAAATACACGTACGAAATAACGCTCAGGCTTGGGCATTCGGACTCCCAAAAAAACAGTCAGGACATCAGTTTCAACAAAAAATTAAGCATACACTGCTTTGAATCCAGTTCTCGATTTATTGAACATGTACGTCGTAATATATAAAGCCAGTAAGATTAAAAACCCGGCATTGAACACGTGTCCAGGTCTCGGTAATGCAGAAAAGCTTGCGTACCGCAAATGCGTCATTTCCTTATTAAACTTTTGAAAGGTGAACTCGGTGCAGCTATTTGTCAATCTTGAACACAAATCCCTTGTCAACGATAACTATCAAAATGATAAACAAAGAAAAGCAACAGGATTACATGTTAGATAAACTAAGTTTAAAGTATTTTTGAAGGACATGTATGTATACCTCTTCAGATTTCAAACACGCGACATGGCAGACATGTTAAAAGGAAAATTAACGAGACGAACAAATAAAAAAATTGGCGCCAATTAACCAGCATTAACTACAGGCAAAAATGATAGTAAAGCATGTTAAGGAAGAATGTGCTAAATTGACATTTTAAAAACTATAAACTGTCTACATAGTAAAAACAAGTTCAAATTTAATTATGTTTAACCATATGTAGTATTTGATATTTTAATAATAACTTAATTGATTAAATGGATATTTTAGTGATTGATTGATTGATTGATGAATATTCGTGATGTTAAGGACAACTGACTAACCAAAATAAGACATAAATTCATGATGCTTTGAAAATGGAAAACGGAAAAATACGTAATAATTTTGAAATGAAACTGGAATAATAGAAATTCTTGAGCCTGTGAAAATGGAAAACGGGGAAAATACGTGTTTATTTGGAAATTCAACTGTCTGGAATATCATGGCCTTTTAAAAATCAAGAGTAACACCTTGTTGAAATAGAGGTCACAACCATTGAAGATCAGTGTATACCTAAAAAATAATTACAGAAAAGTGCGTTTTTTAAATTATCAATGCTCTATGACTGTACTAAATTATTGGGTTAATGGATAAAACATTAAAAGCACAAAATAACCCGGGAGATTTTCAACTTTGATAAACTAGCTTTTATAACCCGTTCCAGTTCGAAAGAATGAACAAGATTTTTTCAGATTGTTTACGAAATTGAAAGGCGGGTCTCTTGAATGCTTATCTGATCGTAATTAATTCAACTTTCTGTAAAATGTAACTGTAGTTTATATATAAAATGGTAATCTGTATAATTACACAGTGTCGATACCGTTACCTCTCACATTTCGATAACTTTCACACAAAATTGATTTATGAAATATGCACCATACGATTAAAGATAATTAACTCTTCTGTTTTTCTGTTTGATATTTGTTTAGAAAATTAATATCTAGTAAATAGTGATTAGTTTTATTTTGATAGTTTTGAATTATTTTTACAATGGAAAGTTGAATGAACCTATTAGAAAGCTAAGAAGGTATTTATAATGTCTATGAAAGCATTTGCAGATGTTTAAATATTGTTTTTGGAATGTAAAGCTGAAGTTATATAAAGAATGTCATAGAAGTCGGAAACTACGAAGAGCTAATCGAGAAATCATTGTTTTCTTGTTCCATAGACTGCACACGGCTTTGACAAGGCAACATAAACATATTCTGTATTTTCTCGATTTCCACATGTTATTTTAAATTTAAATGCATACTAGATGAGAAACAATAAATTATTGATTTATGTGCAATAATAACATGAAATAATATTCAATCATTTTTGAATTTGGTAGGAACATTTAAATTGGTGAAATGTACGCCAATCAGAGGTGGATTTAGGGGGGCAGGGGCCCGCCCCCCCCCCCCTTTTTGGAAAAAAAATGGTTGCTTATAGGAAATCACTGGAGCGAGATTGGAGCAGGCCCCCTCTTAGGCAGTCAGTGGGCCCCCACTTACGAAAATTCCTGGATCCGCCACTGCCAATTTACAAGATGAATGTGCCGTTATATGCACGTAAACACCATTGAACTAACAAATATTTGTCCTTTGGTTCTTAGTTTATAGTTTTCTGATAGACAATCATACCAAATCTACCCATTCTAAACACAGCTTACACGTCCCAAAGATGTAATGAAAATGTAATGTAAAAACATAGTGACAATCCATAGAAAACATTTTACCATGCTATGAGTCAATAAAATGTCCTGCTAGTGCGATATTTTTCTTTCGATAATATGAAAATTCAAGTTGTATTTGAATGATTATAAGGTATTGTAAGTAAAATATTTTCTGAACATTCAAGATGAAGTAAAGGCATCATGTGATGGTGATATGCTGCATATTCTTCAAGGTTTTAAACTTGCTAATTCTCATTGAATTCGACATTTGCTACTTTTTCCTCAGGCAGAATGCTGTTTCAAAATATGTCACGCTTTCTGGCATATTTAAAACAAGTTAAATTATAATACAATGTCGACAAATTACATACAATTATCAATTATATAATAATGTATTCTCAGTTTCACTTTCTACTTTTTTAATCGTTGTGAGTTTCATTTATTTGGCAATACATTACAGTACTTGCAAACAGACTTTACCAATTGATTTCTGGGATTTGTTAGTTATATACAAACGCCTATGGTAGAATGAAATTCAAAACAGTGTGGCTGTGGCCATTGATTGACACATTAAATTCATCCATTGACTGGGACAATTTACGTGAACGTTTGTATGTAACGACCACTGCTCACTATGTACTTTTAAAAGACATGTAAACTATGGGGTCACCAAAGGTTCTCAACACCTCAATAAAGTAATTCGAAAAAATTAATCAGAAATAACACGATGTTTTGATTTATATCAATTATATAAATCAAAATATAAAGGTTATTCCTGATTATTTTTTCGAATTATTTTATAATTAAAAGAGTTAAGAAACGTTTGGTGACCCAACAGTTTAAATGTCTATCGTAGGTACGTCGTGAACAGTGGCCGTTACAGACAAACGTTCACGTAAATTGTCCCAGTCAATGGATGAATTTAATGTGTCAATCAATGGCCACAGCCACACTGTTTTGAATTTCATTCTATTAAAACGTATAGATTAGAAAGGCGTAAGATACCGTTTCAACATGCAAGACTTTTATGCAAATGACAACAACAAGTTAATGTTGGAAACCCTTTGCATGTGCAAGACCTTCCAGCAACTGCAAACAACAACAATTTGGTGTTAGATACCATTTCCACATGTAGGGCCGTCAAGTAAAATAGCATTGAATTAACAGCAACACATTGGTTTTATGTACCGCTTTTATACGCAAGGCCTTCCGGAAACTGCAAACGAAACAAGGCCTTCCAGATACTGCAAACAACAACAAATTGGTGTTAGATACTGTTCTCACACGCAAGGCCTTCAAGCAAATGGTAGCAACAACAAGTTGATTTCCATCAGCAACGCCATCGAGCAACTGTCTACATCAACAAGCACAAAAGGCTTTATTTGGTTCGTTTATTTCACGAGATTTTTGTCGTCTATACATGTCATACATTACCCTATATCCATATATTTTGGCAGAAATAATATTTGTCTTACCTATTGTTGAACATACTAAAACCAAGAGCACCAACACCTTCCCCAAGGGGGACATCTTCTACACCTGAAAAATACAAATTTATTTTTTAAAGACATGAATTTAAGAAAAAAAGATTTTGCATGGTTTTACCTTTGGGTGAAATTCGAGAAAAAATTCACGGATCTATAGAAAAACGAATTTGAACTTAAATTCAATAACACAGTGACAAAATAAATATTAAAAAAAAATGCGACAAGTTATTTTTTACTTTGTTTTAAAACTTTCTCTTCCCATATGCACGAAGGACTGGTTAATTAAATAATGCATGCCTAGCGTCCAGTTGCAAATAGTTGACGAATAGTCTAGATGTGATTGGCTACCAACATCCCCAACAATTGAAATACACCCGATGACGTGACTGGTTATTTTCATTTTGGGATACAAACTATACAAATTAAGATTCATATAATCCTTTAGATTATGAAACGAAAACTTGTAACAAACTGAATATTTTGTAAGTATTGCACTCGGTTTTTGATGGGGTTCGTGTTGCTAAGTCTTTAGTGTTCCATATTGTGTTTTGTAGTTTTTCTTTTTAAGCCTCCGTCTTATAAGTTTTGATGTCTCTTTGGTATCTCCTGTCTGTCTTGCGCAATCAATTTGCTTAAAAGTTCGCAACACATCTATGTGCCCGAAATTAACGTTGTTGGTTATCGTTTTGTGTTGGTTGTTTTTTCGTTCTTCTACTTACGAATAAAAGTAAAGGTTGGCCTTTGTCGAGAAAAACAACTACCCAGCATTATTAAAAGGGCAACAGCCATGAGATTTTACAACATGACACAGTTGAAATCTTTATTTTTACACGTGTGTACACCATCCATTTATCTGGGACAAAAGATATGTCATACCAAATATTACAAAAAAACAAAGCAACGTGAAGTAAGATCTAAAGACAACTAACCCATAAAGGAATTCCAAATTCGGGATTTAATTTGGAATTCCTTTATGGCACATAAACATATAGTGGGGACTAATATAAATCCCTACCCTAATAATATCGATCATTTAGATATGAAATATTGTAAATACGGTAGACTACACGTCGTTTAATTTGAAAACGCGCGTATTCTGTCAATCCGACAACATCTGGATTGTTTACGCCATAAGTACGTGGTGTACTAAACAAAACTGGACTAGTCAACTGATCGAGCGGTCAGATCCATGCGTCATGTATTGACATATTTATTTGTTTGTAATGATTATATTTTGACAACAAATCATTAACCATATCGATCAGGTGCGAGGTAAACAGATGTATAGTTAATAAACATGAAACAATAACAAAAACTATGGTCATGGTAACCTTAGTTATTGTTTCATTCATATATTTAATCCTGGTTTTTGCTATTTATCGTTTCGATTGACGACATTTTTATGCGCCTGCCTTTTCCCTGAAAAACACGTGACCATTTATCGACGTATTATTGGTTAATAGTTATGTCTCATTGGTTACCGGGTGTAAATATATATATAGGAAGATGTGGTATGAGTGCCAATGAGTTTACTCTCCATCCAAATAACAATTTATAAAAGTAAACCCTAATTATAGGTCAAGGTACGGCCTTCTAGTAAAGTCTGTCTTCTTGAACAACCACACTCATCTGGAACCAAGCTGTTACTTTAGGTTATCAACAATTTGTTTTTAATGATGCGCTCCCTTTTCAAAAAAGAGTCCATTTTGAAACGATAAGTACTTGTCCAAATGAAAGACCATTGGATTATCAATAAAATAACTTGGATCATTCGATATATATGTAACGCAATGTCGGACGACCAAACCACACACAAAGACATATAGTGGTCATCAGCAATACAAGTTAAACTCTAAATTGCATTTGTTGTATGTCTGGCAAACATTTAATGAATGGCTATTATCTATTTTGAATTTATTGAACCATAAAACTAATTTTTGACTCTTCACATTGAATAATCCGCGAAGCGGATTATGTAAAATGTGAAAAAACTAATTTTTGACTCTTCACATTGAATAATCTGCGAAGCGGATTATGTAAAATGTGAAGAGTCAAAAATTAGTTTTATGGTTCAATAAAATCAAAATAAATTATTGCCATTCATTATAAATAAATTTCTATCAAAAATAAGGCTCAAGGAACATTTTCTATTATTTATACTAACAATAACAACGTATACACATGTTGGCGTATGAATACACAACGTCAGAGTGGGCGTGTCGCCATCAAAATTGACAACATTGAAAATAAAACTAATAATTTTAACCAATCAGAAGACAGTAAATACACCAAATCTATTTATATGAGTATACTGTAAATCAGTCACATTCCCATTATGCAAAAATATAGCAAAATACATGTACAACTATACAAACAGATATATCAGGAAGCAGACGCATTCTGCCTTTTCAGTTTCAAAAAAATGTCAATTGCATACTAGTAAATTAAGTATAAACCAAATTATATTAAAAAAAATAAAGCTAAAACAGAACACCCAAAACAGAAGGCAAACGAAAAACAAAACAAAATAAAAACAAAGCATTGTAGTGACACAAAGGCATGGATAGTCAATTGCATTGCCCAAAGTGGACACAAAACGATGATTTGTTTATGTACTATTCGACCTTCTAAGATTCTGTTAGACATTTCTAATTTCTTTAGGTCCAATTACATATTCATGTATACGTAATTAAGTCTGCTCTTTGTTCAGGTTGTTGTCTCTTTGGCATATTCCACATTTTCATTCTCAATTTTATAATATCGGCGACTATTGAACTGAATTTAACAATAGTGTTTATTCAAATAAAAAGTTTTTTTGCCTAAAAGTTCTTTCTGAAATATGAATAATAATAACAAAAGATAAATGAATAACACTTACTTGAATTTAGCGTTTTTGCAGAAATAAATATAATCTTATGAATAAAATTTACAATCCAAAGTTGTCTAGGAAGTGACAAACATTAGCATTTAAAAGTCCTTCTTATTACGGATCACGACTATTAACTTTATAATGAAAACAAACAAATTAGCGGCTTTAGTATAGTTTCGACAGGAAACCAAGGTGAAAAGTCATTATTCTGGTATACAGAAGTTGTAGAAACAATACCATTTTACTCTATCTATCTTGATTAATTGTGGAAATAAGACCATTCAGATACACCCAAGAACCTGTTATAATTTCTCACAGGGCGTGGGATTATAGTAACTCTGTACTGTTGTGTTTCACTTTTAAGAAATGTAAATCTCCTATCAATCATAAACTTGAAGTATAAATGTGTTTTCAGCAGTGGCAGTTAACTATTTTCAACTAGGTTTAAATCTATAAAAGTGTGCAATTGCACCAAGCGAGACAATTAATGCACACTTTGAATGATATAATGGCCCTTTGGATGCTGTCGAACGTTTACATATGAATCACTGCAGAACGTACAGAAGAAGTTAAGACTGATATTATTTTGTAAAGCTCTATGTAAAGATTGGTACATTTAGTGATGCATTGGGGTCAGCAGATTATGTTCTTAGCCAAAAACAAAACAAAAACTGTATAGCTAAATTCCGACACACAACCAGAGCTATACATGCATTTCTTGATTCAACATTTATTTCCCTAAAACAGCAAATATAAAAATAACATGTATCGTTATGTTATATGCAAATCAAAAGTAAAGAGCTACCAGGCTTAAGATATCATCAGGAACTGACGATCAACCTTAACTGGTCTACCATTAACTGTTTTAACTTTTACTAAAATAAATGTCTCCTTAATGATAATCGGGGCTGATATATTAAAATATCCAAGACAAGAGATGTTCAAACAAAACAAAAAACACAATGCATTGCCAAATCAGATGTTATTCATTAGGGAGATACATTTCTTAATTTACAATTGTTTCCTTAATAGTGTAACAGCAATATCAATAGAACAATTTTCATATTTGTATGCCAGTACTGTATACGTAGTACTGAACTATTGAACCGATGATAATAACCTGAGGACTGACAGTCCACCAGCGTAGGTACGTAACTACGTACCCATTGTTGTAAAACATTTAAGGTACCAATTCAGGTGATAGCTGAACCAGCAGCGCATTTTGACATTAAATATCTCTTCAGTGATGCATGAGGCCAAAATATTATTTTTTAAATTCAAATTCTAATGCAATCGTTGACAAGCTGATAAAACTAAAAAGGGTCAAAATGTAAGGTCAATTTGGGAAAAGAAAGAGGAGATACATTTCTAAATTCCAGTTCATTTCATAAATTTTAAAACAGCAAATTTACAACAACAAAAAAACAATATCCTTATGTTCATATACTAGTAACAAAGTATACTGAGTGTATCTTGAAACTGTTCCAGCTGATAAAATATCTTAATCCACGTCGAAGTTGTTTCGTAAGAACCAATCCCTATTAAAAAGGTCATTAGATACCCGGTTTAGATGAAGGATTTCCGATGCGCGATTCGTCTCTTTCAATAGTACGGATGAAATCAGTTGAAAGTCAAAATTAAGTTGAAAATGTAGTACTTAAGAAGTCGACTAGTCAATACGTCCCAAGTCATAATATTGAAATGCAACAAAAACAAATGAATTCCAGATCGATCTGGCCGGCTATATTTTTAAGACTATCTATGCGAAGGATAAAAACGTTCGTGAGTGCGTCAAATGAATTTATATATTGTGTTTTCCTTACCTCTCTGTTATTTCGGTTAAAAATCAAACTTGAAACTTCTGGGGGAAAAAATAAGTATCCAATATCACTAAAACTTGAGTCGAAGATTAAGTGGTAGTAGCCACTGCTGTAAAAATCCTTTTGGAATTCCAGAAAGTACAATATTCGACAGTTAACTTTAAAATAGCTGAACCTATACTACAACTGTGATATCATTTGTAGAATTAAGAACATTGTTTGAGTGATATACTTAACCAGTTTTAATTTATCATTAAGTAAACGTCAGAAGTAGAAATATTTGTTGGAATGGGCATATACACGACAATCCCTTGATAAGGACAAATTTGTTTATAATAAGGCATTAGATGAACTAATCATAGGGATTCATATATGATATGGTCATAGTTAGAGATTAGCGTGGTATTTCTGTTGCGCATACTTGTTTAAGTGACCATCAAAATTGACACCCAAGCTGCCCATTTTTAATGTGGGCGAATCCGGGTAACTGCACATAACTACAAAATTTCTTATTAACCATTCGACATGTGTGGAAATTGATAATTATATGCAAAGACATTATGAAATCACAGATCACCAAACTGAAAAGTGAAATTTGGAAACTTTCGAAGAAACCATTGCGATTCTAATTGGATATAAATGAAGAGAAGTATTTAAGTGAATGTGTTACACCGAAAAATTAAAATGTCGAAAACAGAAAGGACAGGCCAACATTGTGTCAATCCGGCCTTGTGACGTTCAAAAAGGCAGAACGCGCACATAGACATATACATAGCAAAAAACGTAGAAAACTAGAGCTTACACAATATTGAGGCTCTGCTAAAATTAAAAGTAATGTTAGATTAATATGTTACGGAGATTCGGGTGAACATAACCTTTTCAGCATTCGAAGTCGTTCCTATCGCCGTTAAGGTAACAAAATGATGCATACATGGTTAGTATGTTTTTTGCCCAGACACAATGAAATGAAAAAAAAAGCGTAAAAAGATTACTAATTAAAAATTAAAGGATGGAACACACAATAGAACAGGAATAACACGAATGTCTGAATGAGGTCCTTCATTTTCCTCTATTCTTTATAAATTTTACGTAATTTGTTCTATTATTTATGTTTTGGTCGTTCTTTCCTATCATTTATCTATTAGCTCCATATTCATTCCCTTTTCTTTATTTTTTATTCCCTTTTCTTTATTTTATTAATTATTCTATTTTCTCTTTATGTCTTGTACGTGGCACATTCTTGCTGTATTGGCCAGTTATTCTCTATTCTGGCTATAAACCCTACCCAGACTTTTCTCGAAAGAAGCCAAAGTATTTCTGGTTTTCTACCCTGACAACTTGCTAAGAGGTGAAGCAGCAAATGTCAAATATAAAATCTAACTACTTCGGTGGTGTTGTAAAGACTACCCGTGAGAGTCATGTATGGTCAGTATTAAAGTCTTCGATAAAATCATTTGACCCGGTCGAGGACCGAAACGCAACCACGAGATCGTTAGGTACAATGGGAATGTACACCTTATAGAGATGATTACCTATTTCAATTTTTAATTAAATACTTTTATCTTATTGCATTTCAAGAAGAATAGTAATTAAATGTGTCGAATAAGTCCTCAAAAAAATAAATCAGAACCATGTGATGAAAGTCAAAAATAGATATGCAATGCACGTTAACATCTTGTTTTTATAGTAAGAAGAGTCAAATAGGTACGGCCGTGATATAAAACAGTAAATAATCTTCACTTGTAGTGTAAACTTAGTATATATTATAATGTTATCGGATGACTTTGTGTGGATACAATTCTACAAATAATATATACAACTACTTTAGTTGAAATGTATGAGAAATGTCAATAATTGACCAAATTCTTACTTTCTTGTTTACTCAGTTTCCTTAGCTTGTCAGACGAATAAGGATAATAGATTATCTAAGGGAGCTACCATTTGATTTTTATGGGGGGGGGGGGGGGGGCTAGGATGAAATTTGAAAAAAATAGGCAGGACAGGAGTTTTGAGTAAAAAAAAAAGGCAGGATGTGACACTTGCAAAAAAAATACAGGACGACAATTTAGGTAAAAAAAAGTCAGGATAAACTAAAAAAAAAAAAGGCAGGACCGATTAGAGTGAAAAATAAAAAGGCAGGACAGAGACCACAGCTAAAAAAAAAATGCAGGACAAAATTTTTCATCCTAGCCCCCCCCCCCCCCCCCCCCCCATAAAAATCAAATGGTAGCTCCCTAAGTATTTTTGAAAATAACATTTTCTGTAAAATCATTGGTGAAATAAGTAAAAGTAACAATAGCGCTGGACATAAAGAATAAACTGAAGGAAAAAATAGGGAGAGGGGGATGCTGGAAAAATAGTACGTCGAAAATAAAATGTAACTGCTTCTATTCAGTCATATGGCAATTAATATTTATGTTTTTGACTTTATTAATAACCTAAAAATTGATTGTCATTTGGGTAAAATTACTTTATAAAACTGTCTGTTAGCAAAATTTCTTTGAAAAAAAATTATAAATGCAAAGCCGTTTATGCGTTTGGAATTAGCGACAGATCAGAACAACACAGATCGGTCACGAGTCTAACAGTACCGCATATATAAACAATTATACGATGAACATTAGAAGGAACACAATATGATGTAACGAGTTTTACTTTAAATATTTGATATTTTTTTATTATTATCTTATTTTCTTTGTTTTAATAGCCCTCAAATGACTATCAACATTTTTTGGCGTTCTCCGCATTTTAGGGCACATGTATCGTTGTCTTTTTTTCCAGATGTATTTTTTAAGCCCTCGCACCTTATTAAAAGACTTTACAAATCATATTTGTTTGAAGCAGGAACTTATGGATTTTTTTTTTCATTTGTTACTATTTCCCTGCCTCCTATACTCTATAGTATCATGGACTTTCTTACGTCAATGATCTCTGTATGGTAACTAAAAACCATGATGATTTCAAAATGGAAGTTAGAAGTGCATAATAGAAGAGACCAAATTGGTTATGTTCATCAAAAACACACATATATTCCCTGTAGTATAAGTGTGATAGATTACGTATATATGATATTCAAAGACACTTTTTATTTGTCTTTTACGATACAACGGATACCACGGTACAAGGTCTCTCCATTTTATCACTAAGAATGTCATCGATAGAGTGAAAAAGTCAAGGAAATACGCATGTTTTCGTAATGTGACGTGATATTGCGAATCTGCGATAAAAAAAAATGTATTTGTTTAAGGTGGTAGACCTAGGTTAAGGGAAATAACTCTTAAAATCATCAGTACGTTTGTGTCAACCATTTTCAAAAACATATTCTAAGCTTCTAGGTTACATAGATTATTTTAAATCTGTATCAGGTAAATGCTTAAAATACATTGGTGAACTTGACTTTTAAAAACGCTTGACTGATTTCAAGAGTTATCTCCCTTAACCTAGGTCCACCTGCTTAAGTTGAATGTAAGAAACACAATCTCGCGAGATTTCGAAGTGGTAATACAAAACTTGCTGATTTGGAACAACAGGCAAAAAAGTCATATTTGAAAAGCTAATCAAACAAATATAAAACATATATACAATGAAAGAGATGTGGTATGATTGTCAATGAGACAAGTATCCACCGAAGTTCAAATGATGTGCATGGATGTAAGCAATTATAAGCAACCGTACGGCCATCAACAATGAGAAAAATCCATAACGTATAGTCCGCTTAAAAAAGGCGCTGACATGAAAAAATATGAAACAATTCAATTGATAAAACCACTGAACTACAGCGGCTACTAATTTTAGATAGGCATAGAATGTGGCGGGGTTGAATATATGGGAAGGCGCAAACACTCCCCTGGACTGTTGAACAGTTGGGCAACAAAACAACATAATAAAAAAATCAGTGGAAAAGGGCTTTACTCATCAAACTGATACCAATCAGAAAAACACAAATCGGACGTGGCAGTGTATTTATACATCCCTAAAAACAAACCTTTTAGAATAGGTTTATTCAAACTGAGACTTCTATATATATAACACATAGTATAATAGTCTCAGATTCAAAGGACTGATAAGGTTACCTGAATCTTAAATATTATAGTCAAATCCGTACAATAAATAAGAGCTTTACATACAATGGACATCTATTCCATAATTTAAAACAACTACATTGCATGAATGTTTCAGAAGACTCTGTTTTTTTTATATTGGATAACAACACTTGCGCGTCATACTAATATCAACCTTTATATCCCAATGAAGTGTAATATTCATGATGACACGTGCAATCATAATAAAGTGTACAGGTTTAAAGAAATATGTGATAGAAATCAGTTTTTCATGACCCTAGCATAAAAATGTAATTATAAGAATTGAATGCTTCTTTTTGTAATTTTATAGGGTTGTAAAAGTGTTGATCGTGCGCATATTTCAAGAAATTCAATTATTTTAAATGAACTACAACAATATAAACGAGTGGTTTAGTGAATCTAGATAATTCGTTAACTCATAGTTGTACTGTTGTCCTTTCAAAATGATCTGACTATCAATACCTTATATAATTTATTGAAAGTTACTGAAAGTCACGTAAACTGACTATTGAATTCTATCCAGCTAAAACAAGATTTCATGATATACGAGATTTACATATACATTAACAAGATTTAGGAGAAATGTGTCCATCATATGACCCTAAAGTTGACCATTGGATGACCCTTAAAACCATTCATGTAATCATTGTTTCATTGTATTATGTTGACATCATCATTTGTCCATATGTATAATGTAATAATTGCTTTAACAGGGTGACACGCGGTTGTTGTCATAATTAATGAGATAATATTATGTTAACATAATAAAAATGCGTTGTTTTCCACGAGGACAAGCGCATGCGTAATCGAAAAAACTTCGGAAATAGTTGAGTTTCTGTTCCCTGTTTACAAATTGAAACACGAAACATTATGGGGTTTTTGTTGAATTGAAATAAAGTAAACACAAATTTTGTAAAATGTGTAGGCCCTTTTATAGCTTATGTTTGATATATGTGGATGATATAATGTTTTTTTACACATATAACATGCATATTTAGGGCGAAAAAGTAGGTATTGTTGCATAATGGGTCGACCTGAATGACCGAATGCATGTCATGGAAAAAATAGTACCTTGGATAGTGGCAAAGTGATGGCCCCAAAAAAAAGTGTCTATCTTTATTGTACGTGGCTATGTATTTGTGCATCCCGCAAAGTGAAGCAGATTCTTCCCTACAAGAGTATGTGTATCATTAATAGGCGGAAGAAATCTTTGAGGTCATATTGCTATACTCCTGTAGATACATAAAGAAGGGTATGAAATACATAAACAAAATATTCCCTATTTTTCGGCTTATTTTTACAGATTGTTCTGTTACACTACTGTCTTTCAAATTTTTTTTTATTTTTTTTTTTGTTTTTTTTTTTATCATGAACCAGGCCGTTGGTTTTCTCGATTGAATTGTTTTACATTTAGTCATGTTGTGATATTTTAGTACTTAATATACGGTTTGGGTGACCAAACATTTCTTAATTCTACGTCATTTGCAAATTAGTATTGGTCTATGGTTGATGGTTGTCTCATTGGCAATCGTTACAAATCTTTTTTTTTTTTGTGTATAGAATCGTAAATTATATCCACATCCACGTGTCCAATGACAAAGACTTGACAGAGACCTGATAAAACTTGACAACTTGATTTCCGAACTTGATATACTGACCAGCATTGTAATAATGACAAAGCTTATATTCACATGATTTCGTGAAAGAATGACCTTTGAATTTGTGTTGGGTTGCTGTGTGATGGTATAAAATTCCAGAAAAGGAGATCATTTAAAAAATTTAGACACTAATCTTGTTGAACTAGTACTTGTTGAACTTAAAATAGTTTAGGGGAAATCGTTTGAATTTTTTATGACGCTTTATTTGGGTAAAATAACCTTTGAGACTTTATTTCTATTTGCTAGTGTTTTTTGGGCAAGTGCAAGATTCGAGTTCAACATTACAAAATTAAACTGGTTAACAAACGAGTTGTTTATGCTGTTACATGATAGAAGTAGCGACAATATCCCATTTTTTGTTGTTGTTGATACCGTTGGTTCAGAAGCAGGGAGTTGCTGGAACCTACACAAATTTGAACATCACATATTTGATATAACATAGGAAACGGATTAATGTTAGCTAGCAGATTGTATCCGGATCCTATTAATTATTCAGTTGTACCAAATTGTTTTTAATATTTCATTCCAATTTAATTAATAAAATATGTTTATACAACGAAACATACCTTACGTAAACAGATTATTAATATTATCAGAAGTCCATTACTATATCTTGTAATGGATTTCTGATATAATACATACAAATGTACTGTATCCTTAAAATCAAAATGTAATTTACCGCCTAACTTCACTGTTGAAGGTCATTGTGTAACCATTGTACATTTTGCAAATTTTGTAAAAAAAATAAAAATAAATACGAACTCATGTAATGTGTATCTGAAAAACAAAAACTAGCTTTTTCTTTCGATTGAAAATAGGTGTTGGTATAAACTTTCCTTCTAATTATTTCATTTAGGTAAATATATGCAAAACTTCGTAAATTTCTTCGGTATCTTTCGGCATTTATCATTTGGTCACAAATTACATAATTTTCCCCCAAAAAAAACATGATGATATACATACATAATGAAGCTGTACTACTGTGAATTTAAGTTAAACTTTGTACCTTGAACAATGGCTCTGGGGTTGAAGTCATAACACTTTGCTCAGTGCTTGGAGCACAAAAATCATGCTCGAAACACCAAATTTTGTATTTTGATTCGTTGATTCTCGAGTCCGAGTACAAAAATCTTGCTCGAATATTTTATGACCGTAAGGCCTGATGTGTAATAGAATCAGGGGAAACAGACCTTACTTTATAGCAATACAAAAACTTGTTTTGTTGAGGGAAAAACTCTTCTTTTTTGTTTGCAAGTTAGCTTTTTTTCTGTTGAGGGTTAATAATCCCCTGTTTCTATTTCAGATATTTTTTATCACTTTGTGTGATGCATAGTTTGTTTTTTACCGATTGTTACTTTTTCGTTTGTTTTGTTTTAAATTAGTGGTAAATGGTGAATTATAGTAAATATCTCACATTTAAAAAAAAGAACTAATATATTATGAAAATGGTGAAAAAAGAATACGCTGATAATTAAACTTCTTCTATCCCTTATTTGTTTGCAACCTGACTGAAATTAACTATAATAGTTATCGCGGCAACTTGAATTGAAATTTGTTTTTATGTTTTAGATATTAGAATATGTGGTGCACGTCTGAGTGCCAATTAGACAACTTTCCATTCAAGTCAAAAATTGAAAATGTAAACCATTAGACTAGTTTATTAAAAATATATGGATGTAAGCAAAAGTAGGTATAATATATCAATGCAACAGCATGCAGATATTAATAAAGGTCAATATATGGGCTTAAAAATAGACAGATACCTAAACTATATGTCACGCCTTTAATCTCTTAGTCTTTATTGATTGATTGATTGTTGGTTGCCTAACGTCCAGTCGCAAATATTTTATTTATATTCGGAACTTTGCTCAATATTGAAAAGTTAAAAGATCTGTTATCAACATCACATTCTCTAAAGAACAAATAACTCAAGTTGTATGATAATTGCAGACAATTAACTCCTGAATAGGTTCCTGACTTATGATCACGTTTCGGATTTAAAACTAGATTTGTTTGCTATCGATAGCTCTATCATGCAGTTGACTATCAAAGACAAATAAAAGAACATGAACTGTTCCCCAAGAGATACGTCTCGCCTGTGTAGAAAACAGATGGAACAAAAAACAGTTGCAGATCTGACATTATATAATCAAAAAACTTAGAAATCATATTGCCACGACAAGGAAAGACAATGAAATAATACTCAACGAAGAAGCACTTTCGCTTGGGAAAGCTTACATTGGTCGCTTTCATTTATTCTTCTTTTGCTCTTCCGGTTTTATAATTATAAACATTTTACATATCTTGCATCTTAAAACTTTGAAACCGACCAATTTTCCCTATTGAGGTTTGGGGACGACCTTTTGGCATTTTTGTAAGGGCCTTTGAGGATTTGTGTCCAGATACGGATTGGTAATCTTTTTCATCTGTTACTGTACATGCTTAATTTGTTCACTCAGTCTTATGTTGCGTGATTTATTTTAGTTCTGATCATCCCAAGTTATTCATTTTCAAAATTCTCCTCCCCGAAATTAAAATGATCGTCCCCTTATACAAAAACTCTTTGGTTCAATTGGAAATTGGTCACATATGATTTTAATCAAACTGTAAACAGATCAATATCTTATGGCTATCTCTCAATGGCCCTTAGAACTTGAAGATATCCGGGGACACTAGACTTCCAGTCAGTTCGTGACAATAACACGCTTTTGATTACAAGATCTTCTTATTGACTGTAAGATCTTCTATAAAGGCACATTCGAGAGTTCTTATAGCTAATTGTATTGTTGTCTTTAAGTGTTTCAAGTGTTATGTTGTGTCAGTTTCTATATGAGCGTCACTGATGAGTCTTATGTAGACGAAACGCGCGTCTGGCGTACTAAATTATGATCCTGGTACCTTTGATAACTATGTATTCAGGGAAACATAAAATGATAATCATTATTTTTGCTGCTGCTGTTGTTGTATATACATGTAGATATAGATATAAATGTTTGTCAGAAAAAAATAAGAAAAAAACAGCAAAAATTGAAAGGCGTTTCTTTATATCCAGATAAAATGTTATTATAATTATGCTATACATGTATCTAAAGTTTAAGAAAAAGACCAACATACAAAAGCTGAAGACTTGTGACGTTGCTGTTGAAACAAACAAAATATTTTATAAAATAAAACACTTAGTCTTATGTTTCTTGTTAACCAACATCTTAATAAGCAAGATAACTGATTAGAAAAATAAAAAGTCAAATATTGATAATAATAATATAAAGAGATCAATGATTTTTTTTTTAAATATTTTAGATTTATAGATACACAAAAAATGGAGAAAAAACATAAATAAATAAATGATGATAAATAAATAAACAACGGGCAATAACAAAAGAAGTACAAAATAGATTCAATAGTTCTATGAAAGTCCATTTTTTTAAGAATGCGGAAATAAAAGTTGTTCTTAAAAGAGTTAGTAATGAAATACTGAAGCGGGCTCCTTACGTATTATGTTCAGAAAACAGCTATTATCTAAAGAGAACACCACTAAGATATGCCATCAACAATCTTAAATTTACTTACCCTAATCACATGTAAATACAGCTCCTGTGTGACAGATTAAATACCCTTTTCCTCATTTACAACGGGTTACTCACTATCCATTTTGAAAATTAAAATTAAATCCATCTTAAGAATTCAATAATGTGAACATATGATGAGAAAAGTAACTTTTTTATGCTGATTTGAAAATTACATCAATGCTTGTCCATACTTGTATAATACCACGGATGAATGGTTCCAGCAATAAAATAGCAGATAACGAGACTACTCTGTCCTTGTCAATACGCGTGCGTAAATGTGTCAATCATTATGTTAATGAGAAGTAATAAAAATTATGTAAAAAATATAAAGTTAATTTAATATCTTGTCAATATGATCTTTGATATTAGAAACCGTTGATTGTACAAAAATCCAAAAAACAACAAAAAAACTAAAAATTGAGAGAAAAAAAAACAGTCATTGCGCTCACAAACATGTTAAACCCCGACCCTGTCCAAAGTCAGGAGCCCGTAGGTCAGCGGTTGTCGTTATTTCACGTCTGTCATATTTGTTTTTTCGTAAATAGTTTTGTTATAAATTAGGCCGTCAGTTTAAACTTATCATTTGAATTGTTTAATTTTTTCCGTGTCGGTGCCTTTTATTATTGCTGACTATACGGTATGGGTTTTTCTCATATTTGAAGTCCGTATGGTTGCCAATGATTGCTTACATCCACTTCATTTAAACTTTGGTGGATAGTTGTCTCATTGGCGCAATCATACCCATACTTTATTTTCATATCACATTCGTATCACAATAAGTCCACTCGAAATCCAATATTCACGATATCGATTTAAAGTGTTCGCACTCGATTATTTTAGATTATCGATATCTGAAACAGTATTCTATTTATATATAATGTCACAATACATCGATATGTAACATGTCAATCTTTATTGAAAAATTTCAATTAAATTTCTTTTTTTATTAATTCATTCAATGAATAAATTTGATTAATTACTTACATATAAAGTTACATTAATATTTGGACAATTCCTCCCAGGCTTCTGTTTAAGATTAACTTGTAACAAAAGTAACATTGGAAAAAACACGGTTATTCGCTTTTAAAACTAGTGTAAAATAACTTTTATCAGTTATTATAATCACACATCTCATAGATGGGTATTACATCTATGCACATCTTAACTAATGGGTGTTGACATCTTTAGTTTAGGAGTATATTGACTTATAACAGTGAAATCGATCTACCACGGTGGCTTACGTGGATAGATGTAAAAGAATAAGACCACTCGATAGCCAATATTGACGATATCGAATTAAACTGTTCGCACTCGATCTTAATTTATCGATATCCGTGAAACGAACTTCAGATCTATTTATAATGTCACAATACATCAAGTATAGCGATCAATATGTTACATGACAATCTTTATTGAAAAATTTCAATTAAATTTCTTTTTTTAATGTATTCAATGAATAAATTTGACGAATTACTTATATATATAAACTTACATTAATATTTAGACAATTCCTCCCAGGCTTTTGTTCAAGATTAATTTGTAACAGAAGTAACATTAGAAAAAACACGGTTATTCACTTTCAAAACTAGTGTAAAATAACTTTTATCAGTTATTGTAATCAAACATCTTAACTAATGGGTGCTGACATCCTTATTTTAGGAGTATGTTGACTTATAACGGTGAAATCGATCTACCACGGTGGCTTACGTGAATGCATGTAAAAGAAAAAGTAACAGTTGTCTGCTGAAAAACTTCACAAAATACTAGAGTGTTATGGGTAATTAACGAAAAAACTTATTACCTCAAGTCTCGTAAGAAATTCTGCAAATATTGAAAAGCGATCTGTCTGTTTTAAAGTAGTCCCGCCAATTCTATTAATTTTTACAACTTTACTATACAGAAGCGCTTTCAATATTAAATTAATTCATAAAACCAATTATTTAGTGATAACGACTTTGCAATTCTTTTTGTACGCAATCATCAAAGACATCAAGAAAAACTTACTGTTATGTGTTCTGCTCTGTTGAGTTTTTGTATAGATAGTATGCTAAATTATATAAGAATCGCGTCTCTTCAACTGACAAACACATTCGGGGTTATGGTGTCCTTTTGCACGAATCCTATGTTCAACTTTGACAACACCAAGTTCTCACATAAATTGCGATTTAAAAGAACGAAAGAACGAAACAGGAAGTTCAAATTTTCATTCAGTATTAAAATGAAAAGCCTCGATGAATTTCGTGGGATCTGCTCCAACCGAATTCAAACCGGCATGAACATACAAAATACTGATTAAGGGAACAACATAGATAACTAAGATTTCCTCTAACTTTTCTTCTTTCACTTTCAAAGAACAAAAAGTCGGTGAAGCATTTTGAAAGCTGATTTGCTTTGTTCTCAGCTTTTAATCTTTTTAAGCAGTCATACTTGATCTTCAGCTTAAAAACTTTCGGCCTCATTACAATTTGTCAAACACAGAAAATAGATTTGTATTGTCGATGTGAGGGCGTATAAAGAAATACAATCCCGTTTAGTGTCAGTTAAAATCAAAAGACGTAAATAAAGCAACAATCATTAAGAATATGTGTTTAGTTGCATTAACATTGGTTCAATATTCATCAAAACAGACTCCTCTCGAACTTCTTTCAAAGACCAAAGTACAGCTTATTGCGATACAAGAAATGAGAAACTGAACAAAAATTGGAAATGAATATTTTGAATGTATACTTTTAGCGGGTATGCATAAAGGACGGTTGAAAACTCTTTTGAGTTAGCGGTTGAGATGATCAATAAAAAAAATATAAACCTGAATTGCATGCAATGCAGAAGAAGGGTCGGGTAAATAATAACACATACAAATTGTTCTCGTTGTTTTCTCAACGTTGGTATATGTTATAAACATTCGTTTTGAATATTGCCACAAATGCCAGAACATTAATGCCATCGATGCATCATACGTTTTAGTGTTATGCGCGCAAGCTCAGACATTATAGTTTTATCAATTTACGATGTGTAATTTTGCAGACTATTTTAGTTGCATTAAAATGTAAAAAGCAGTACTGTATTTGAAGATTTCTGGGCATCAATTGACGTTTATAGTCGCAAATAATTTAACCTGTAATGCTTTCTGTTGTCTCTAATTCTTTTCTGCTTAAGCACATGAAACCCATCTTTTTAGTCGATTGTGTAATCAAAATTGTAAGAAAAAAATTATGGTAGATTGTCAGAATATTTTGCACTTTAATAGTAAAGCAGTTAAATATAATAAATTAGAGCTCCAACGTGTTGAATTCTTAAAAATTGCCATACGTATTGTTCGAAATATTAAAAAATTGACAATATCGCAAGTGAGATAATTGCTTTGAACCAAAGACATATATCATAATATATTTGTCGCTGAATGAACCAAATATTATTCCACAGCTCAGTGGTTGCCGATGGTTGCTGTTCGCTATATTTGTTTTTCATTCATTGTTTTATCATTAATCAGGGTGTTGCTTTTTTCATGTTTTAATTGTTTTACGTTTTCTCATATCGGGTCCTCGTATTATAGCTTACTGTACGGTATAAATGGTGGTCTCCTAGTTTTTCATTTTGTAAAAAGGAATAGAAAAAGATTGGTAAAGCATAATTATGGAAATGGGGAATTTGTCAAAGAGACAACAACCCGACCAAACAGCGGAAAACAGCCATTTCATTATACTGTTGTCCTTCGTTAGAGATATAACACAAGTCATGTTTTTTTCATAAAGCAAGATTTTATTATGTTTTGTCTTTCGTGGAGTACATTGTATGTAGACTACTTTATCCTGCTTTCAAATATCAACAACACAATGTTTTCAGTCAAGCATAATGACATCTGACTAGGTCATATACAAAAAAAATTCTGGCACAAATCCACAACTCTGAAGAAGAACATTATTTTGGTATAAACTAGAGTAATTATTACGGTTAATATATAAACAATGAAGTGTATACTAAACTTGCACCTGGTGTGGGACATTTGTCATTAAACAATATTTAACATATCTATATTACTACTTAACGGTCAGTTTAAACTATTTGTGGAACTATATTGCGGCGTCGGTGTGGTAAAAATACTCACTAATTCATAACCATATAACAATACTTAACTGCATGGTGGTATTTATTATCATTTTAATAGAGGTCTAGCTATCAAGGTATTAATATAAATAGAAACAAATTTAGAAACACTAATATACTACACCTGCCTTGTGCCGCATACAAATATTGCATAAAATGTCTTTAAAAAATATTGACACCCCCTCCAAGATTATTTCATAATACCATGCATGCGAGTACAGTGTACTAAATGTATGGTTGTCGTTTTTGGTGTTTTCGTTGTTAATAAAGTATAATACATGTGTTTTAAAAAATAGGTTTATACACGTTATCATTTTAAGATAGGTAATTGACTGTGAACCAGCATCTCAGCACTAACAAGGTTTGGAGCAAAACCTGAAATAATGTATTCCCCAGACCCTCAACGTTTTGAACAAAGCCTAAATTAATGCATTGCCGAGACCCTCCACGTTTGGCGCAAGACACTTGATTGTTGATACTTTTGCTATTATGTCGTTGCCTCTTTATGACGTTGCCGTCTTAACAACAGAACTCTATATATTCCTTGTCAACGTTTTGTAGCAGAGTGAGCTTTTCTTATACCCAAGTAAGTATTTACAAAAGCTACTTAGTTGTGTGTACCTTAATTCCAGACATTTTATTTGTCAGCGTTACGATCTCCATTTCACATAAGATTTCAACATAGTTATATATGTATAGTCTTCTAGCTTCTATTCCAATAAGATTTCGCTGTCATTAGTGTGACTATCCTGCCACATTTTGGTGTGCGCTTGCATAATTACAAGTCCAAAATAATTTTACAGAATGGAAACACAAGTGTGTGAATTAAACCTTGAAAAGTAACGCAGAGTAACTGTAACTCATTTCACAAAAAAAAATATTACTAAAAATATTCGGCGCAAATATTCTCGTAAATTAATTCGTGGAAGCTTCAGTATATCTTATTAAAAAAAAAATACGATAATTTTAGTCGTATTTTTTTTTTTTTTTGTGAAAAGGGTTCACTAGATTCAGATTTTTGGCTGGGTTTTATATAACTTAGAAATTTGTTAAAATTTACTTTTGTAGACAGAATAACGGCTGAATTTTACAGAATGGATGGTATTGCTGCTATGAGAGACCCTAACTCTCTTAATGACCATGTTATGGTAAGCACAATGTATTTGTATTATATTGGGAAAACGTTCACATGCAGAGTTGGGACAGTCATTTACCATATAAATAAAAATGTAGCGAGCGTAGCGAGGCGATTTTTTAAAATCAATTTTATGGGAATGGCATTTTTCTCCGATCAAAAAGAGTTGTCTCATTGGCAATCATACCATATTTTTATATATATATGATGATGACTAGGACGTTGGATTGGTGTCTATGGTGTTCTGGGGCAAAAATTACAAACATATGAGACAACTCTATGGTTTGACCCGGTATGGTATTGAACCTCGACTTCCAGCACTAGAAGCTAGAAAGGTACCACGAGACCTCCAATATTAATGCGTTCGCTGCGTTTAAATTAGCAAATGAAAATAAAATATTGGTTACAATTAATTAACATCCAATTAGACAGCATTACCGAAATTTGTACAGAAAAAGGCTGATAATTATACATTATCTAATTGGAAATGTGATGCAACATATTTAAATTTGAATATATTAGTATGCTTTTTCAATAATCAAAATGTTACTCGGTGCTTTATTTTGACACTAAAGACGATACAATATGTTAATTTTTTGTTGGTGAATATTGATAGGGGAATAAGACTATAGTTTTTTTATTATGGAAAATAAGTTTTACTTTTTGTTGTTGATAAATACAGTTCTGATGAATCATTGGCTTATGTAATGATTATCAAGTTGTATTTCTTACATGCGATCTAAAAAGAAGATAGAACCACAAGGGACGAACGTCACGCAATGATCATAATGTAAATTTGAGTAAAAATTGTAAATTTAGTGAAAAAAATTGACAATAGTGAAATAAATTCCTGGGAAATAATCCACACCTATATGAGATACTGTATGTAAATATACAGTGTAACAGTGACATATTTAATTTCTTTATAGATCCAGTTTGACGGTGTAATAGGGGAACCACCCACGGCTGAAAGTATGTACTGTGTTTGGAAGGCCTCTGATAAAGTTTTCACCGGAAGTATGGATTGCTGTTACAAAGGTTTGACTGCAGTTTGTGGAGTGCCATGTGCTTTGATGTGGGGACTGAATTTTGCCTGTCTCAGTTTTAAATCTGTTTGGTGTGTCACTCCATGCGTCAGAATGATGAAAACATGTGTCAATTCATGGAGCGGAATTTATAATACGTGCGTCAAATGTGTCTGTCAGCCATGCTATGAATCCGTGGGTGCTATGTTTAGTAATATCAAAGTTACCCAAGAATAAAATATATAAAAAGAAATCAATTTTATTTTATAACACCTCGAATTGAATTTGAAAAATTAACAAAACCAAAAGGCAACATGAAAAAGACAGTGTATGAAACTCGGACAACAAATTCAGCAGACCGACATAATTTCCAACCCGCATACTATTAGAAAAATACTGATTACTTTATTTATTACTGATCTAATTTTGTTTGAAAATAATAGAAGATCGTCGTCCGTTAGTTCACACACACACAATGACAAATGCAGTTTATGTTCCAACAAAACCTCGATTATAATTTTGAATGGATCAATTTAAAGTCCAGTGGCCAATATTACATACATTTCAATACACAAAATATTAACTCGGATTTGTACTTAATGAAACACTCAAGTTTAATTTCGACATGCTGGATAAAAACCTAAATGTAACAATGTCACATTACCCAGACACATTTTTTTTTTTGCTTCACCTGATCAGTCTTTGCCTTTAGTGTCAATCATAGATTACTGTAACATATGTTTCAGCTTCTAAAAACCGCTTGCTTAGCGGAAAATCATTAAATACTAATTTCAGGATGATCTTTAAAACCTTCTTTTTATGTAGATTTTTTTTATATAATGATACAGTACTAGTATTTGAAATTACTATTAATGTAATAATCTAAACATGGATTTAATTGGTTAAAACAACATTCTTGATGACATTGAAAGTTTTTTTTTGACATTCAAATTTCAAAGTAGATCTGTATACACTCCATTCAACTTTGTTTTAAAGAAATTTCGGAATCCTCTGGTTTGGTCCCAAATTTCATTTGATGATGTAATAACTACCAGAATACGATGCTGTCAGATCCTTGTAAGCAAATTTTAATCAAGATAGAGATGGCATATATATATATTTTCTTTCAAAGGGAAATAACTGAGAGAGAAAAAATAACTTTAAGCATGCATGTGATAGCTAACAATGTTATATCAATATATAATTTCTATTTCCAAGGGACATAACTTCTTTGAAAAAGAATGGGTTCTGCACTCTTTCTTTGCCTATGAATTTGATAAAAATTTCACAAATAGATCGACAAGAAGCGCAGGTGTAAGAGTGCTTACAATGCAATGATGAATACAAATAACATTTCAGAGATATTACAACTGTAAAAAGTAATTGATCAATGCTCAAAATGGGTAGGAGAGTGCTTGTAATGCATTTTGTTTATATATTTCTAAGCAGCATTTTACATTTAAAAATAGTTGTTTGACACTGATATTCTAACTTGTAATATTTGTTGCTGATATAAACTTTTTGAAATGATTATCTCAAAATTAGTTAAGGTTTGCACACAAGACCTATAGTTGTTAATTTCTGTCATTTTGGTCTCTTGTGGAGAGTTGTCTCATTGGCAATCATACCACATCTTCTTTTATACATGTATATATATATAGATTGACAGACACAAAGTTTTTCTGTCCCTCTTAACAGAAAGACTTTCCTTAATAGAACAGGTGTGTTGCCAGGTATTCAATTTCTTTTTTTTGATTGATTCTGCTCCATAAAATTATGATAGAACACTTTAGTACAAATACATGAACAACAAAATATTCCAGGACAAATAAGGCATGTTCCTGATTTGAATGTTTGAGGGTAGGGTAGAAGAGCATATTTTATACCTCAACCACCCATGTTATAAGATATTCATTTAATTTGCAATTCTTACAAATTTCTACAGAAAATAAACTTTTTTCACAGAGATATGTCTCGCCTTTTTGTAATTTTGATTATGCAAATGATGAAATTAGAATAACATTTCCATGTCTGAGGTACAAGGCTAAAAAATCTCCATGTATTAAAATGAGATGTGCCAATGCTAATACAACTGTTTACAAAATACCATTGACTTATCAAAAGTTGTTCCCTTTAAACAAACCTTAACACAAACATTAACTTGTAAACTATGTAAAAGTTTCAAAGTGAATGAATCATGAAGAGGGGTTGGGCCATATGATCTCCATGGAAACATAACCACTCTGCAAATGCCCACTAATGGTTCCCTATAACTGACCTAATCACAAAGTAAAACATGTAAAATAAGCAAAAGTTTCAAAGTCAATAGACCATGGACTGAGGGGGTAGGGCCAAATAATCTCTATGGAAATATAATTGACTTAACACTTGTTGTTCACCATAAACTAGACCTATTCACAAAGTAATACATTGTTGAAGCCTTCGACGGAAACACCATACCTTTGTCTGGCTTTTTAACTCCATCAAGGCAGGACAAAAGAACCATTAACAATTCAGTAATTTGAATGCCACCCCCCCTATTTTAAACCTGGAACAGCCCTAAGACAACTTGACATTAAAAAAATATTTCAAGTATTTCAACATTTTATTGAAGTGAATATTCAACATGTACAACTAATTCTCAATTAGACATCATCTTATAATATTGAGAAGTTTTATTTACATCATAGGATGATGAAGTTTTTTCATTCACTAGCACTTCTAGATGATAACAATGAAGGAACAAAGTTCTGTGAATCTATGGAATTAGTATTGTTTAAATATCTTTAATGACATCTTCTAATTCTTCTTTGGAAAACATGTGAAAGAATTTCTCTGGTGTTACCTTGGCCATCTGAAAATAGAAATAACATTTTTTTAACTGGGTTTATATATATGTTCCGGACCATATGAGTATTTGGACCATACGCGTATGGTCATGACCATATGCGTTTACTCATATGGTCCGACCATACGCGTATGGTCCGACCGTACGCGTATGGTCGGACCATATGAGTATAATACTCGTTTGGTTATTAACAGGCCGGACCATATGAGTATTTGGACCATATAGGTATATTTATTTTTCCAAATTACATTATAAACGTTTCAATAATACAAGAACTTTATCTAAAAAAAACAGTGATGGTTTAAAACATGACAATTTTTTTATTTTATAAAAAAAAAAACTACGTAAAAATTTAATATTGATGCCATAGTTAGTTTTCATCGCTAGTTACATTAGTGCATGTAGGCTTGGATGACATTCACTTCCACACGGTATCATAGCTTTTTTGCATTTGCAAGTTTTGTGCACGATCTTTTTCATTTACACATTTTGTTTGCGAGTGAAAAACAAGCCTTTTTTGCAGCTGCGTACAGTGATACCGAGGTCTTTGGCAATTCTGATGTCTACAGTGTTTTTAAGAAGCTCTAGATCTCAAATGGTTGACTGCAATACACCATCTTCACAACACAACTTAAATAAACTAATAGTATGCTACTTTCCAGTGACTTCTTATGTAACAGTTCATTAAGAAATTTTTGGAATTTAATTTTTTAGTCAACATATTGCCATTTACTCGTAATAACAAATCGGTTATGACCATCGGTAATGACCATCGGTATAAAATGTGTTTACTTTAAATTTGACAATTAAGTAAAATTAACAATGTGAAACTTCTTATTTTTATTTAGCTTATCTTTTTATTATAATATAACGATAAAATTACCTATATGATAGCGTCTTTTGAATGAACGGTCATATACCATATGAAGAGTTTAGAAGTATTAAAAGTAAACTGTAACAGAGTGTTAATTACCCCGACCATACGCGTATGGTCGGACCATATGAGTATATACCCATATGGTCATGACCATACGCGTATGGTCCAAATACTTATATGGTCCGGAACATATACAAACAAATAATTGTAGACTGAATTAAAGTCATAATAAAGGAGTGACCTGTGAAAAATAATGTTATTCTAATTCTTGAACCAATGCATACAAACACCATAAACTTAGTATTCAGTGCATGATTTTATCATTTTTTTTTACTAAATTACGTTTAATCGTCAATTTTTTTTCAATTGGTCACTGTTGTTGTGAAAATATGGCAGGTAATTAAAGTTTGTGTTTTGAAGCCGAAGTTTAACGATGTCACCTGTTTATCAACAATAAACAAAAAAGGTATGGATATTGAGCACGTGTTTAACATGTACAATCAGATAATAGTTTATTTTAAGGACATCCATGCGTATTGCAATCACCGGATTTTTACGAGATGGGTCACACTGAGGTCACTTTGCATACGGAAAATATGTCGGGGAATTGCTTCCTGCAATTGCAAGGAAGCAATTAAAATAAAGTAAACGTCTTCTAAACATGAATATATTAAAGAATTTTTTTCAGAAAAAAGTATATGTACATAAGTTTTAAAATGAAAACTATCCATTGAGTCATATAAAAACATATTCATTATTTTTTTTAATTTGAGGTTTCTTATGACTTTAAGATAGAAATACCATTCTGCATTAAAATTTCCATTGGGTAAAACACCCAATAATTTGTTTCATATTTATGCCCATTTTAAAGAATAATGTCTTATCATTTTGCAACCTGGATACAATATACATCTATAACAAACAAAAAATGCAAACAACATGCTTAAATTTCTAAAACTAGTTGAATAATAAGCTGGCTGCCTATTTAATAATAATAGTTGAGGTCCCTTTCTAGTAAACAGTAAATACTATATGTAACAAGGAAACAATGAACCTGACAGACCAAACACAATTAACCTATAAATCTTAGCAACGGAGAACTTGAACTAACTTTAATGTTTATCACTTAACAATGAAAAGAGGTCAAGGTTAAATGACTCACTTACAGACTAAAATATATTAGTCAAGTTATTAAATTTGACCCCCACCTTGAAGTAATTGCAACAGAAGGTTTGTAAGTTTTAATCTTTAGCATTATACCGAAATATACACAGAAAAAAGTCCAACAAAATCTAACTTCCTATGGAGATTTGTGTCAAAATGGGAGATAACTCTGCAAAAAAAAAATGTCTTTAATGTACCAACAATCAAAATGATCATTTCTCTAGTTTGGTAGATATCAACCTTTAATACAGTACACAACAAACCTTTAATTATGCAACATCAATGATATTAGTTATATTCCACCCTGCACAAAACATATATTATATTTGTATAATCTTATAGATTACGGAAAAACTAGACTTCTTTCAGGGCTCACACTACTTCAGAATTATAGGGAGAAGTGACTTCTCTTTTTGAAACTGATAGGGAGAAGTGGTGAGATTTGAAAGAGAAGTGCTCATTTGCGCGGTGCGCTACAATGTTTGGATTTTACAATAGTATAAAGGGCCATATGTAAATAATGTTCTTTTTATATTGTTCAATTCATATCTGAGTAAAAAAAATACAATTAAAGTAACATTTGAAATTAAAAGTTGTTTAAGTTTTACTAAGGTTCTTGTGAGAAACTTATTCCAACTAAATATCTAGCACTAAAAACAAAATTATTTTAAAAAATGTAAAGAAATTATAATATATCATTATTACAATTTAATTAAAAATTATCTTGTGTATGAAATTCAGTGTTTCTCATAAAAAAATATAAAAGTTATTAAGCTGGGCCATAATATATTGAAATTAGTATAATAGTCTCAGAGTTAAGCAACTTTAATCAATAGTTTGAAACAATCCATAAAAAATATAGGGAATTATATACATTTTGTACACCAATCAATTAGATGTAACCAAAAGTATCTTAATGTGTGTGGAATGCGTAATTTTTCCCTTTGGGATCAATATTCTTCTGTCAGCTGTTCCGTCTGTGAGTCCGTAGTAATTATTGTAAAAGTACAGATTTCGGTCATAGCTGGTCCAGTTCAGATCCGTAGTTTAAAAATCGGTCAATGGCGGACGAATGCAAGAAAATTTACAAAAATAAACGATGTTTGACAAGTTATTTGAAAAGGACCATGACGTTTTTAATGCAATAAATGGATTACCGTATTTGGGCATGTATAGTCCGCACTTTTTTTCCTTAAATATGTAGTTTGTACAAGGGGTGCGGATTATACACAACTATAGACGGTTTTTGAAATTTTATAAAAAAAAAATTTAATTTTTTTTTTTTTTTTAATTTCCTTTTTTCTGCATGAATATGTATATTGGAGACGTTTATTATATTTATTTCATTTCATTCTTATTCTTTTATTCTTTTTTAACTTTTCTCTTCAAAATTGATTATTCAAAGTAAAGGTGTGACATCCTGCAAAGGTAATCAAGAGGGGTAATTAAGGATTAAAACATTTGATTGGTTGATTGTTGGTTGCTTTACATCCAGTGGCAAATATCTCAAACTTTTTATATTATAGTACAATCTTACCTCAACATTTGTGGAATTCAATTTTTCTTCCATGACTTGTTTTAGAATCGTAAGAGCTGATTTACAAGCTTCTTTTAATGTCATAGACTGAAAAAGATGATATAGACTAGATTAAAATATAACATTCTAGAAACCATCATTACACATAGTTTTTCTAATAAGAGCAGATTTTCAGTTTACACTCAATTGCATTTTACCTCATGCAATGAAAAATATCTAATTTCACAAAAAAACACAGTCTAACTCTCCAGTACATTTATATACTGTGTTTGTGTTCACATAACCAAGGAAATGATTCTTGTCTATTCACTTCTGGTAACTGTTGAAAGTGTTAGTGGGGTTAAATAAATGAGGTTGGACTGGAAACCAGAATCTCACATATATTTTTCTTTGGCCTTATAATTACCTTATGATAGACATCTTGAAGTGCTTGCTGTGCTCCCTCTGACCCAGATCCTATTGCTTTAGCATCATACTGTATAAAGGTTCCAGAAGGATCCATGTGGTACCTGAAACCATATACTTATGTTGATAAACTTTTATCAGCATCCTTATGGCCAGTCATTACCTCACTGGTTTAATATGACATTTGGTCCAATAATATTCTTAATCAAGTTTAAAAATAAAACAGAGCCAGAAAACTAACATATTGCTTTTGCTGGATTTGTTATGGAATTTAAAATCTAATTCAAAACTCTTGTCAATTCTTTAAGTATGATTGAATACTCCCTCCTTCCAAAAAATAGAGGCAAAACAGGTGCATATAGTACAAGCATATTTCCCCCAACCCATCCCCCAATTATTAAAAAAAATATCAAAACAATCCATCTTTAAATGGGCTTTGATCATCGTTAAAGGCTTACAGTGACTTACAGTTGTTTACTTCTAAGTCATTTAGTCTCTGGTGGCCAGTTATCTTATTGGCAATCATAACACATCTTAGTATTTGCATATTGTGTAACCATTCTAGAATAATTAGAGGTCTGTAATACTTTGTCAAATGAGCTGCGTCGGATAGAAATCGACCTTATGCAAGTGGATGTACACAGGTTCATGTATAAGACTTTGATCGATTTTGGAATAATTAAGATATAAAAGATGCATTTTGGTCTGTTTTAAAGGGTTGTCTTCTTCTGCAAATCTACCTTTGGAACAATTACAGACTTTCCGTAAAAATTATTTCAACCCAAAATAGGTTAACAGAGGTATTAATTTTTGTTTGCATAAGGTCGATTTCTATCCGACGCAGCTCAAATGAAGAATGTAACTTACAGTTGAGGTCCCTTTCTATCTATCCCAGCAAACAATAATGCAACACCAAAAGGACGGCTCTAGAAGAAAAAAAATGTTTTCATACATTTTATGAAAGGCAGATATTTAATTATTGTCTTAACTCCTATACATTTCTAGGAATATGATTGGTTAAAAGCGTTCGTGTGGAGACCATATATATTTGATATTAGGTTTGTAGGGAGGCAGGGCTTATTTCATACACGGTTTGTAGTGGTGTTATGTCCCTTTATATTCCATATTAGGTAGTTATCTAGTTTCTTAATGTTAACAGTATCGAAGACTTGCTCATTTTGATAGGTCACTTGTCTAAATTTCACATGTTAAGATAGTCAGTAAGATAAATTTGTTACATAGTGTGCTAGTGACGTAATACGGTATATATTTAGTCAGTTAATTCCATATTGGGATTCGAGTGTCCATCTCATCGATCCCATATGGAGTTTACTGACCCAATATATACCGTATTAGGTCACTAACACACTATGTAACTAATAATATACCTTTATAATGCAGTAATGTTTTATATCAGGTTAAGATATATCATACAAAATCTATTGTCATCTGGAATAACAAGAAAATATTTTTTTTTAAATTTGCTTTGAAAGAAATCTATTTCAAGCATCATTAAATCTATTCTTGGTAAATCTGAGGTCAATGACAATTTGTTTAAAAAGTTATGATGCATAATTCTGTAATCTTTAGAAGAAGTTAAAATGAATAAAAAAAGTTATTGCCTCAATAAGATCACACACTGTTGGTATAGATTTTCAAAGAATTTTAAAAATCTCAATAAAGACAAACAGTTAATTGAATACATTTAAATAAAAAAGACATTAATGATATTAATTTAAAAGCTTAGCAAACAGAGGTTTTGATTTTTTTGTTTAAATCTTGAAAGTTGCATTGTGTACAGGGAGATAACCCTGATAATATAATTGTGATCTTTTGTACTCTTTTCTGTTACCATTCATAAAATCAGATGTTGTGAACCATTTATCTATTAAATATATAGAATGTAGCTTGGGAGCTTAAGCAAGCTCATGAAATTTCCTTTTTATTTTGAGTTTGGAATATGCACGACATGAACCACATTTTAGCAACTAATTTTTACTGTTTCCCATTTCTCAAGAAAGATAATTACCAAACTTGAGCAGTAATTTTTTTTTTTGTATTTTGTATCCATTTAAAGAAATTTTTGCAAAGTTTTTTTTACATGAATTTTGAAATATGGACAAAATGTGAGATTAGTTACTGCAAATTCAGGATATGTTGCATTCCATGTAATGACATCAAACTCAAAATCTCAAGTTTTAATTTTTTTAATAACATTAATAATATTTCCCATAATTTTTTTAGGCAATAAATGTCTAAATTTACAGTTATACTTCCATACCAGCTTAAATGGATGTATATTTGTTAATGTTTACCATTGCTCCTGGATCTGCATCATCATCACCAAACTGCAAGGCCACATTACTGACAGACTGTGTTACACTCTCTACTGACATCTTCTCGTTGTAGGTAAACCAATGATTCTGTTAAATAAAATAAAATATCATTGAGATAAAACAATATAAAAAAGAAGATGTGGTATGATTGCCAATGAGACAACTATCCACAAAAGACCAAAATGACACAGACATTAACAACTATAGGTCACCGTACGGCCTTCAACAATGAGCAAAGCCCATACCGCATAGTGAGCTATAAAAGGCCCCGATAAGACAATGTAAAACAATTCAAATGAGAAAACTAACGGTGGCCCATTGACAAGAAAACTAGTCAATGGGCCACCATTGGCAATATTACATTTACAGGATCAGTGAACTGAGAAATCTGGGTTCTTGGGCAATCTTGGCATATGTTTTTAAAATGTTAACATCATATTGGACATGTGTACCGGCACTTAGTCTAAAATAGAGACTACAACTACAAGGTGATTTACCTTAGACCAAAATATTCACCGCATGAAATGCCGGGATGAACTATTGGAAACCAATAACAATGCTTTATCCCAAAAGCATGTACAGCTTATAGGATATATAAACAATATTTGACAAACTAATGATACATCCACCATATCACCTAAATTAGCCCATTGGTTTTCCTGTTAGAATGGTTTTACACTAGTAATTTGGGGCCCTTGATAGCTTGTTTGTTTGGTGTGAGCCAAGGCTCCGTGTTGATGGCCGTACATTGACCTATAATGGTTTACTTTTATAAAGTGTTATTTGGATGGAGAGTTGTCTCATTGGCACTCAAACCACATCTTCCTATATCTATATAATGATAAAATTTTAACTACATTTAAATACATTAAACCAATTTCATACAATACAATTTTCAGTATAACTCAGAGTATAAAATTCATAAATTGTTAAAAGTTAGCATCGAGTTTCTCAGCTAATTTTAAGTATTTACCAAGATTAATGTTTAGTTCTTTTATATTTTGTACAGATAACAATTGTATCAATTTATAAGTAGAGGGGTGTCTCCAATAATATTGTTTGATACGTTTTTCCGTAATGTCAGCATATTTGTTACATTCCAATAAAAAATGAAATTCATCTTCAATAGAACTTGTATTTATACAATAACTACATAATCTATCTTTCCTGTCAATATTATAATATCTTCCTGTCTTTATATTCAAATTATGTGCACAAATATGGTATTTACAAATATAAGGTTTATATATATATAATTCACTTGTTTGTTTAAGTAAAACTTTAAAGTTTCAAAGACAGACTGGAAAATCAGGGTAGGTAGGGCATAAAATAAGATATTTCTTATCTAAACAAATTCAGATCTTGCTAACACCACACTGATAAGTATTCTGATCAAAAAGAAAACAAATGAAGCCAAAGCCATCATGTACTGAATAATGTGTAAATGTTTTATGGAAATTTATTCCCTTGGTTCAGAAGAGCTGTCGACAGAGACATTATAAACGGTTATATCATTCTTACCTGTGCTTCTACACGTGCTCTGTCTATTAATGTTCTAGAATCTGCAATAAGACCACTCATGGCACATCCTGAAAATATGATATATTTACATACATATATTACAAAATGTTGTTATCTATCAAAGATAAAACATGACAGTTTATTAGTATTACATGTGGATTTTATCAAAATAAATTCTAATATGACAACCTGCATATATAATCAAAGTATAATATCTACTTTTAGTTAAATACTAAAAGAATATTTCTATTAAATAATGTTTTGGATAACTGACTGATTATATGTATACTGATAAAAAACTAAGTTTGTAAATCAAATACCTATATGCTCATCTATTTCAAATACTTTTTCGATACTAGCTGCTTCAATGAGAGGCGATGTAACTCTTTTCTCAACTGCCAACACTACACCTTCACTGGTTTGTATTCCAATAGCTGTGGAGCCAAGCTGAAAAAACAATTCAAAAGAACAATTTATTCACTAAGCTTTAAAACAATTGTTCATTTTTATTAAGTAAAATAAATATTTCTATGCTTTTTTGTTTATTTTTGGAATAATTTTTGTTGAATTTTTTTTTTATTCTGTTTTCTCCATATTGTTGCATATTTGCCCTCTCAAACTCTTCAATTTTACTTGGTTAAAATAACTTTCATTACTTTAGCTTTGAAGACTACAAGTCGCCATTGTGGTGGTTATGATCATGATGATAGGGCCTAGATTAATATATTGTTTGTTTCCCCAATCCCGACCCTGCCTAGTCAGGTGTGGGTAGGTAGGTAGGGAAATAATTTTATTTTTCCAAAAAGCTTGCACATTATCGGACGATCCAGCAAGCCTGAAAATCAGAAATGAATAAAATAATATTTGACTTAGTTTTGACAATAAATAAAATTTTATGAGTAGCACCATTTTTGCAGGGTCCGTCGGGATTGGGGAAACAAACAATATTTTATTTTAGGCCTAGAACAAAAATATTATTGAAGTTCAACATTGTTCAATGTGTAATGTTCTTTCTTTCAGAATAAATATGTGTAATGAAATACTAATAAAACATCAGTACACGAGTACAAATGTACATAAGGCCAAAAAAAAAATATATGTTTGTTTAAGGTGACATACTAAAATAAAATAGGGTAGGTAGGTCGGTATTTCCATTTTATTTTATTTTTCATTTTATTTTTTGTGACATAATTTTGAGTCATGCCGTTTCGTCCTGTCGTGGTCCAAGTTGATCATGGGCCGAGTTTACCCGTATTTTTATTGAGATTGGATTATTTCCCTTTGTTAATGGTTGGGAAAAAATGGCGGCAAAGTGTTTATTTCATCACACAAGTGGCGAATTTCCTTCAAACAGCTATTGTATTCACGATTGTGAATATTGGGGTGTATCAGACAATATTATTGTATCATTGGCAACACTTACTTCACTTTTGACTCGAGTTCAGTTTATTTTTCACTTTATGATGGAAATAAAATTACTTAGGGTCGGCGCTAAAAAATTAGGGATGGTCGGGTAACCGTAAACAGACATATATATTTTTTTTTGGCCTAAAATAAAACATAGAGACTTAACCAGAGAGGAAAAGTGTTTGATTTTAATCTTAAAACACATAATTTTATCAGATTTAAATCATACAAATCTTGGCCTCTTTAGACATGTTAGATGGCTTTAAATAAGGGATATATGTGTCAGACCAAAAAAATCAAGCTACATTTGTACATATTCCCTGTAATCTAGCTCAATCCAGCACATTTTGAAAATCATTTTTAAGATGTTGTTGTGATAGGTTGTTGTTTGCATAACATTCAGTGTAATATAATTCATTTTATACCCTGTTTTTATAATTAACATACAAACATGACAAATATATATAACCAGGTGCTCCGCAGGGCACAGCTTTATACGACCGCAGAGGTCGAACCCTGAACAGTTGGGGCAAGTATGGACAAAACATTCAAGCGTGATACAGCTCTGAATTTGGATTGTGCTCAAATTTTTGACATTACATGGGTTTTTTTTACACAAAACAAATGTCAAGATTTTACAAATCGATTAAAGATTTCTTCTTCAAACTTTTTAAATCTAAAATTAAATAGTTGACACAGCATAGGTTTCTGACACAGAATGAATGTGGTCTAATGAACTTAAAAGTGTTTTTTTGCCTTTGAGCAATTCACTATGCTGTTGAATATTAATCCTCTCAAAAAAATGTTTGAAGAAATTTTCTTTTTATTTATGAAATCTGAAATGAGAAAAATTTAAACCCCCCCTTTTTTTCCCATCCCCGTTTCCCTTTTTCCAAAACTGATATCAATTCAAATTTCTAATGGAGTTTGCAACAATAACTACTCTTTTAAATACATCATAAAATATTAAACATGTTAAAATGTAAAATCAAGTGCTTGTTATCACTGAATGGTAAAGATTGGTTGGTAGTAAAAGTGAATATACATTGTTTATTGTATAAAACAATAAAAAAAACTTCATCAGCAACATTTTATATTGGCAAATTTCCAATGAAGTTATTTACATAAAGTTATTGGCAAATAAAAATAGAAAATGACATCATAGTCATGTCTGGCAAATGTCCAACATACATTATCTAAAAACATTTTAGATAAGATAAGGAAAAAAAGCTTCATCAGCAACATTTTATATTGGCAAATTTCCAATGAAGTTATTTACATAAAGTTATTGGCAAATAAAAATAGAAAATGACATCATAGTCATGTCTGGCAAATTTCCAACATATATTATCAACTACTATTCTATACAAAGAAAGATAACTCCAATTGAAAATTAATTGCTATTGCACAATATTGTGCAATTAGATATATTTCTTGCTATTGTGCAATACTGTGCAATTGAAAATTTCTTGCTATTGCACAATACTTGATATGGAATCCTGATTTGGACCAACTTGAAAACTGGGCCCATAATCAAAAATCAAAGTACATATTTAGATAAAGCATATCAAATAAGCCCAAGAATTTAATTTTTGTTAAAATCAAACTTAGTTTAATTTTGGACCCTTTGGACCTTAATATAGACCAATTTTAAAACTGGACCAAAAATTAGGAATCTACATACACAGTTAGATTTGGCATATCAAAGAACCCATTTATTCAATTTTAGCTGAAATCAAACAAAGTTTAATTTTGGACCCCCATTTGGACCAACTTGAAAACTAGGCCAATAATTAAAAATCTAAGTACATTTTTAAATTCAGCATATCAAAGAACCCCAAGGATTAAATTTTTGTTAAAATCAAACTAAGTTTAATTTTGGACCCTTTGGACCTTAATGTAGACCAATTTGAAAACGGGACCAAAAATTAAGAATCTACATACATAGTTAGATTCGGCATATCAAAGAACCCCAATTATTCAATTTTTGATGAAATCACACAAAGTTCAATTTTTGACCCTTTGGGCCCCTTATTCCTAAACTGTTAGGACCAAAACTCCTAAAATCAAACCCAACCTTCCTTTTATGGTCATAAACCTTGTGTTTAAATTTCATAGATTTCTATTCACTTTTACTAAAGTTAGAGTGCGAAAACTAAAGTATTTGGACATCGACGACGACGCCAACCTGATAGCAATATACGACCAAAAAATAAAAAATTTTGCGGTCGTATAAAAATCATCACAACAAATAAAGTTTTCCTGTTTGTCTAACATCTGTAAAATGCATATTGATTCACCACTTTTAAAATTCCTTTCTTTCAGGAGTGGATATATTATTTTTACAAAAATAAACTTACTTTAATTGCTTCAATGGCATATTCTACTTGGAATAATCTGCCTTCTGGTGAAAATGTGTTCACACCTCTGTCATACTCAGATCTTGTCAAAAACATCTTTTGTTATCTCTGAAATTACAAACAATGAATTATTTTATACAAATAAAAACTTCCAATTTCAGTCAGTAATGTAAGTAACTTGTGTTGGATGTATTTTGAAAATTCAGATTTAGTAAATCATTGTAACAAAGGAGTATGTTCGATAAGGTCCTAAAATGGCCCACTTTTTTAGCGTAAATTTCAAATTCGGATTTATTGACCAATATCACGATAAATTATAGCTAATACATTGACTAGATAGGATATAAGCCATTTTGTTTAAAATTTAACATTTCTGCGTTTCATTATGACGTCACAAGTTGTACTCATATTGATTTTTCACGAAAAAATCAATGAAAATGGGTAAATTTCCAAAGATTATTTGACAGGAAACATAGAGCGCATACGTCGACAACAAAGATCTTTTAACATAATGTTTGTGAAGACATTTAACATGTCTTATTTGAATATTAAGCTTGTCGACGCCTGCGCTCTATGTTTCCTGGTCCTTTATTTGGTTGAAATCCCGCTGATTTTGTCAAATTTCACCAAAATCCCTTATCTTGACCATTTTGGAATGTAAAAATCGTTGTATTAGAATTAAACTTTGACAAAAACAGCTCTGTTTAACTTTTGTTACATGTCTTTAAGGCAACTTAAAACAATTATTGTCTTGTAACCATGAACTTTATAATTGGGGCCAAATATGGCACTTACCGAACTTACTCCTTTACAATATAATAATAGTTTCACTTCTGAATTTAGTAGCTAATGAGTCTTTCATATTCTGATAATACTATTGATATCAGTGTTATGGTTACAATGGAGTAACTTGACTTCTGCATAGATATTGTTTTATTTGAAAAGGAAAGTGCATACAGGTAACACATGTTTCCTTTTATGGTTAAATATGCAAATCTGCATTGTAAATTGTAATAAGAATGTGTAAAAACAATGCAGGCAATTGTGTATTAAACATGACGATGGTTGATGTAGTTGTATTATTTCTACTCTAGGATGTTTTTTTGGCACTATAAGATGAGGATTCATCAATTTCATGTACATTACAGAGATTTCAGTGAGTCAATAATTTTTTCAATGAACCAATTAACATGATTAATGACAACGACTTTCTTTTATTTTTATTATCATAGTACTGTTCATGGTGTTGTAGATTAAATAAGCAATACACTTCTCAGGATCTTGAAAAAGGGCTTTGCAGCATTTCTGTCTATTGTGAATCTGATGAATCTGGGTCCGTTCGCCCTGATTCAGGTTCGCCCTAGTACCTGTTCGCCTTGGGTTCATTTGCCCTGATTTTTATTTTTTTCTTATTGTTGTCTAGTCGCATAATTTTAAGTATTTGAACAAAATGTTTTAAAGTTTGTTGAAAAATTGACAGAATATTTATATTGCCGCAATCAATTTATCATTTTCCCTTTGATTTTCAGAGAATACTGGAATACAATGTATTTATCTTTATTGATATTTGTTTATCAAATTATAAAGAAACCGACATGTTTATCACCCACTTGACATGACCCTCTGATGTACCAGGCTGTTACCGCGAGCAGTTCGGGCTATTAGATAAATCGCATATGTCACATGATTGTTATCAGTGACTGGGTCATTAAAGTTCAGGTGTATTTTTAGTAACAGTGCAGTGCATAGGTGTTCATGATTTGGAAAAAGATTTGACGCGCAATTTCAAAATCAACCGTCTGTCTATGGTGAAAAAAGATAAAGAAATGACAAAGTTATGAGGGTTTAAAGGAAAGTTAGTGAGCGATTTATATTCAACACTACATTGCTTTAAACAAAGATTTTCGCTTCACCTGTCAATTTCTGTTTATTAGAATTGGCAGGTAATAATCATAGAAAATATACGAATATGCAATGTACTTTAGTTACGGTGATGGGTAACGACTGGAAAGAATATTTGCAATTGAAACATAGAGAAATTTATCGGGAACAACGTAAAAGTGACTTTCTGTTATGACTGTTGATATTAACATTGACGGCAATGAGACAGATATTCGTTTTATTTCTATTGGTAATAAGTTTACTTTTAACATAAAATTTTAATTTTTAATTACTTAATAAAAAATATCTAAAAAAATCTGATTAACATTTCAATAATTGTATATCCAGTCAGTTTATGACACCTCGGGTGTTTCCGTTCTTACTCGGGTATGTAATTAGGACAAAATCTCCCTCTGTGACAGAGTCGATCTCAACTAATTAACAATTCAATTCAATTCAAAGTTTTATTGCCATATAAACTATACAGTTTGTGAACACCCACATACAGAAAAGTCGGTAATATTTTATGTGTAATTATCGTCTTTCGTCCTCTCTCCTTCTAATATAACCACCTTGGGCGAACGGACTCTACGGGCGAAAGAACTTAGGGCAAACGGACCCAGGGCGAACATGTTATTAGGGCGAACAGACCCGATACTGAATCTGATGATGCCTTTGTTTTTGATGGAGTGTCAGTGCGACTTAAAAAAATCTATGTTTAAACCATATATATATGAAGCCCCAAACAGGAGGGATGGTAACTGCTTCCTTATATATAAATCTGACTTAGCAAGGTACTAGGTGGGTGGCTATAATCTTGTAAATACTATATTTTGAGTAAGATGATGGATCATGATATTGCAGTTTTGCAAAACTTGAAAGTTTTCATTTATTTATTGATATATTGAAAAGGTACGAAATATCATCAACGTATAATTTCAATAAACATTTATAAAGAAAAAAGATTGTTTCGTGTTGCTTCTCTGAGTCTCTTTTGTTTAGTGTTAAAAGATGTGTTTAAAATTGTGAAAAATGAACTCACCGGCAGTTTGCAACTAAGGATTGACTAACTAACGAAATCGGACGACGTACCAAACCTGAATTTCTCCGGATTTGTTAAAAAATTAAAACAGCCACGTGTTTTTCGTCAATAAGCGGCGGAAATGTTTTTGCTGACGATTTTAATTTAAAAAGAAATAAAAATGATGTCATTTCAATGCCAGATTTGGACATTTAATCCATTAAAACGCTAATATACAAATACAAATGCAAATATATCTTTTTTTATCATGGCACAAACTCAATAACGATCATTACTATACTATATATAAAAATATTAATTTTCGCGAACCATTTAGGTCACGGAAATTCCAAAATATGGCATCAGTAAGGAGAGTTGTGCAAATAATGTGAATACACAGAACCCCCATCCAAATTATCTTTAGCTAAAAGTATTCATCATTTTCTATTTTATATGTACTAACAACATTCCATTTTTCTATTATTTCGATTAAAATATTCCAAAATCTGAGTTAAAAAAAGTCAAATGCCCAAAATAAACATTGTCTGATTGGTTGAAGTACTGTGGCGTCAATGATAAGCATAGCAAGCCTCGATGTAAAGCACACGCTTCACATGAATAAGGAGAGTTTTACAAATAATGTGAATACACAGATCCTCCATCCTATTTATATTTTGCTGAAAATGTTGCAATGTTCATCATTTCTGTTTTGATTCTGCTAACAACATTCCATTTTTTCTTTAATTCCGATTTATATATGTGGAACCCGCAATAAAAATAGATGGCCTCAATGATTTAAACGCAACGCAAAAAATTCCGTTGACCCTGAATTCAACGGATCGATATTAGCATCATCACCATCAACAAAATGTTTACCGTTATCTTTGTGAAATTTCAGTTATATAGTTCTTTAATTAGAGAAATTTTGGTAAGTATTACTTATTAATGTTAAGGTTCTACTGATGTGCTCCTCTAGACCTTTTTGACGGTCCGTTTTATCCCATTTATCTCAATATTATCTCCGATGACAGTAATGTCAGAGACATATAATACAATTGTATTATATGTCTCTGGTAATGTCAACCCGACCTATTCGTGTCAAAAGTGAAAATCGCATCGATTTATTGAACTAATTTCTTCTTAAACTGTGCATGCATTATTTCTGTATTATATGATAACCAATCACATTCACGTTGCATGTTTGCATGAAAATGGTCATGTATTAGTGAATTGTAAGGGCGATGCAACTTGAGGTCAGTGCGCGATCACGTGACATTATTATTTGTAAACAAATTTAAAACATGCTCCCCGCGTAACACGTGTCTGAATTATCCTTTCAAAGTGTTATGAATCTTTCAATCACTATTTTATGAAATATTTCTAGGTTTGCATATCAGTAGTCAAAGTGAATTAAACGTAGTTCTTAGTTGTGTTTTTTTTTATATAGAATTAGAAGGTAAATCTACATAAGGGGGTCTCATTGGGGGGGGGGGGGGGGGGGGGGGGTGGTGTTCTGATCCCAGATCCCACTTACTGTTTTGTCAGATTCCCATATCCCACTTACACTATGTACATGAGCAATTTTCATTTTTTTGTCATTTCCGGGGTCCTGCAGAACCCCATTTCCCGTTTTCACGACAGACCTCATTTCCCGTTTTCATGACACAATAATTTGACTTTCACGTTTCACGCTTGCGAAAAATTGTCAATATTGGTCACGCTTAGACCCAATGAGAACCACACACTAGTCAGTATTTAACTTCACCCAAAAAGATGACTCAACTTCCCTCTATATTTAAAACCTGCATACTAATTTAAATAGCATTTGCTCCCCTTGAACACTACTTGGCCCCTTCCGTGTCATTTCCCTTTAAATTTGCTGAAAAGTCATACTTTAAGTCCATTAACAGTAACGGCTAATATTTGATTTTACCATCTTAATTTCAATTTTCATATTGAACACATTTGACCATTCAATATGAGTTCCCATGTATTTTTGTCATATATGAAGGAGGTTTTAGGTCATGTTTTCCTAAACACCTTATTGCTATTTGTCTGTCTGGATTGTTAAAACCACAAAATCAAATATTGATGAATATGCAAGTTTTCAACAATCCCGGAACATTAACAAAGATGTGTGTGAGAGGGTGAAAATTACCCTTCTGATGTACTGATATTTTTAGCACCCCAAGTGAGAATCTAACTCAGGACTTTCAGCACTGTAGCCATCGGTCTTAACCACAAGATCACGAACTCACATTTGATGAACTAATTTCTTCTATATTAACTGTACGTGCATAAATTCTGTATTATTTGATAACCAATCACATTCACGTAGCATGTTTGCATGATAATGGGTTCTGTATGAGTGAACTGTAGTGTATTGCAAAATTAATGCAAATTGTGACGTCAGTGCGCCTTCACGTGACATAATTATTTGTAACCAAACCGGCTTCTCATGTAATGTAACGGTTTATTTCGTCCTCTGTGATATTTTATCCTGAGGATAATTTGTCCCGGTAATTTTTTTCCAGGCATGTTATTTCATTTCACAGGTTGATTTTTCCCAGAGGAGTGAAAATCTATCAGATTTCTGTGTTATGCGGATAGTATGTACGGGTATATATTTGCCGTATTATATTTCACAGAACCGTGTGAAAAAGAGTCCCATTAACTACTATGTAAGTTACTCTCAATCAATATATACCTGACTATAATTATAAAATGTTTACAAAGGTAAGCAACTGTCTAGGGCCAGGTAAGGGAGGGGAAAAATTAGTATTAGTACTATTTCGCAGAACGATAAACAGATGCATAGACAGACCAAGGGGGTGGGGGAAATTTAGCTTATGACATATATGTAAGAAATCATTGAAGCTTGATGGGAGTGGGCAACCCTCTGGTCCATCAGAGCCCCCACACCTTTTTGAAAAGTTCTGGATCTGCCACTGAGATTTGCAGGTTTTCTTAGTAAAGATACCTTAAAATATCACAAACTGTGTGCTTTCCAGACCATAGTTTACATTTTTTTCATATTTTGCCGTGTCAAAATGACCTAAATTTAAAGGACAGTATATAGACCCAAAAATGGTATATCACATTCTACACATCAAGATTTTAGCAGGAAAGACTGCCATTGGAGTTTTTAACCATTGTGACTTTTTAATTTGATCTACTCCACTAATTAAAGTCGTTGAAGTAGAATATTTAATGTAGGTTTGTCCACATTTTGGTATATATTAATACATGTTTAGAAATAATGTTGAGCCTGTTCCTAGATGCCTGTTATAGACTTCAATATTTATTGTTAATTGAAAATAAATGGAATCAATTCTTTCAGAAAAGTTTAATTCTATGGAAATGTATCCCCCCTTTTATAAGTTGAAAAGGCTACATAGAGGTCAATATACAGTCTCCAACAGAAAACCAAAAAAGGAAAAATAAAGTGAATTTTGGAGAATTATTAAATGTACATGCATTTGAAATATTTAAGATATATTGTTTCAATTTTTTAGTTCTAGGTTCCACATAACTACCATTTTAGAAAACGATTTCAATGCTAAGTCTATTAGAGGGATATTTGATTTTCATTGGTTGTAAATATGGAATCTTATTCAGTGGCAAAGGAAATAGACACTGACAAGTCTTAGATAACATTTTATATAGTTTTGAATTTTTCTTCGTCAGTTGACTAAAATTAGATGGAGGTGTGTTCTAATTTCCAACAGAGGAGCAATCAACCTATATCAATATGTGCATGAAGCAAATTGATAGTTGCTAGATACTGAATGATTATATCCACAATAAAGGTTTAACCTGTGCATATATACTTAAAACAAGATAAAAAAAGTCATGTCTTTTTCAGGACTTCTGAATCCAATCATGTAGTATGGAATGTTATTGAGATATGGTTTGGGTGGATGGATGGTCATGAAGGACCTGTAGTACAAAGTATATCACTGGATTTAGCTCTTTGTCTAAGTGTATTATTAAAGTACCTTGCTTTGAGCTCAGTTCATTGTTATGCAATTCATTCTTTGTGAAATTAAGATTTGACAGACAACTCTAATGGACAAGGATTTGTCAAAGTAGTATCATCTCTATGTACAATGTAAGTATTCAGGAGATAAAAGCATTCTATTTTGATTTGAACCATACATTTTATAAAAAAAAGTGGGAACAAATTTACCGGACAATGCTACTCCCACTACTAGCAATATGATGCTAGGTTGTTTTAATACATCTGTATTGCCTGCTGATGACTCGGCCCTGAGTGTAAACGGTCCTTCAATTAGGAGGGAAAAAAATTATAAGGCCTATCCAGTCTAAGGGAGCTACCATTTGATTTTTATGGGGGGAGCTAGGATGAAATTTGAAAAAAAGGCAGGACAGGATTTTGAGTAAAAAAAAAAGGCAGGATGAGTAACTTGGCAAAAAAAAAAAAAGCAGGATGACAATTGTTGTAAAAAAGTCAGGATAAGCTAAGAAAAAAAGAGGCAGGACCGAATAGACTGAAAAATAAAAAGGCAGGACAGAGATTACAACTAAAAAAAAAGGCAGGACAAAATTTTTCATCCTAGCCCCCCCCCCCCCCCCCCCCCCATAAAAATCAAATGGTAGCTCCCTAATCGATTTCTAAAACTATACTTCATTGCACATGTTCAACATTTTTATACAACCACAAAAAATTTGGGGTCGTAAATTGGTATCCTGTCCGAAAGATGGTTTCTGGATAATAACTTTATTATAAGTCAACAGAAATCAACAAAATTATAACACAACGCTTATAACCACAAAAGGAAGCTTGGGATTGATTTTGGGGGTTATGGTCCCTAAGGTTTAGGAATAAGGGGTACAAAGGTGCCCAAAACAAGCTTTAATCTAGTGTCGGTTTAAAAAGTTGTGTATAAGTATTTCAATTGTTCTGAAATTGTACCACAATGTTTAATACCATAAGTAGAAGGTTCGGATATATTGTGTGGGTTATGGGACAAACAGTCTAATAATTACGGACCAAAAACAAACATTTTTGTAAATTCAAGACCCTTAATTGGAGTTTGTCCAGAATGGTTCTTGAATTACCTAATACCAATGCTTTATGAAATCTTCTTTGAAAATTGGAGTTATCTTTCTTTGTTCAGTCAACTTAAATCAATTATACAATATACAATGCAATATTCACTTTATTACCAACTGATAAATTAAAGCAGTCATTAATAACCATTCAGTGATTGCAAGCACTTTCTAGGGTATGCCCTTTTACAAATGGAAAAATTATACATTTTTTTAGTTTCTGATCTCTTAACTGAAGTTTGTCTCCTCTAAATGTTTCTCATTTCAGAAATTAAAAAGAAAATTTCTTTAGATATTTTTGTTTGAAAGGATTAATATTCAGCAGCATAGTGAATTGCTCCTAACACAAAAGCAAAACAAATATTTAAGTTCATTAGACCACATTCATTCTGTGTCAGAAACCTAAGCTGTGTCATCTATTTAATCACAATTCAAACTCAGAGCTGTTTCCAGCTTGAATGTTGTGTCAATACTAGCCCCAACTGTTCAGGCTTCGACCTCTGCAGTCGTATAAAGCTGGGCTCTGCGGAGCATCTGGTCCATTCATTTGTTTATTTTTCAATTTGTGTGAATTAACATAGTTACAGTAAATGCTAATTACTGCACTTTCATACCACAACAAATATTGTATTGGTACATGTATCACTCAAATGTGTATCCATATAACAAAAAAAATGAAAAGGAATAATTTTGCATTACCTTTTGAATACTATGACTTTTTAGATATGTAGACATATTAAGACTCATTAGTAGATGTTGATAATATTGGCTTAAAATGCTTGAAATTCTATCAGATTACTTTTGGAGCAGTTATGAGTTTTGAAATTAGAAAGATCATATCATATGCAACAAGTGTAGTAAGTTTCAAGTTGATTGGAATTCAGCTTCATCAAAAACTACTTTGACCAAAAACTTTAACCTGAAACTCCCACTTCCATTTTCTATGTTCAATGGACCGTGAAATTGGGGTCAAAAGTCTAATTTGGCTTTAAAATTAGAAAGATCATATCATAATGAACATGTGTACTAAGTTTCGAGTTGATTGGACTTCAGCTTCATCAAAAACTACCTTGGCCAAAAACTTTAACCTAAAGCGGGACAAACGAACGAACGGACCCACATACCAGAAAACATAATGCTATTGTAGGTGGGGGCATAAAAAATTTAATAAATAACACTCATAATGCTCAGATTGGTTGTCATCGTGCAACATAGTTAATAACACCATATAGAAAAAAAATAGAACTCATTTTGTCATAAGACACTGTCAAACATCCATACATACTATCCACACTCATCTGTGTCCACACTTGTTACAGTAACAATAAATTGTTAAGGTCATATGAAACGAGTGATTGGTGAAAAATAATGTTTAACCAATAATTGAACTAATGCATGCATATGTCATAAACCGAGTATTCTGTGCACGATTTTATCATTTTTAACGTAAACATATCATATAATCGTCATTTTTTCTCTCTCTGTCTGTTAATTATGATGTGAAAATATGGCAGCTCAATAATTATCGTGTTTTGAAGCTGAAGTTTACCGATTGTCACCAATAGTAAACAACAAGTTGCTTTCTTTAAAAAAAGAAATGCAATCGTAAACCCAAATGCTTGTTTGGCATTATATATATATTAGATAATTGTTTAATAAAGATGTATTGTCTTATATTACCATTTTGAATCCAATGTAAACAAACATGAACCTGATCAACATACGAGTAGTATTGCTGTCGGCTATGCTGATAACAATTATCTACAATAAACAATTACAAACAACCATTGGTACAACGCAGCAAGTAAATATTATACATCATAAAGAACAAACAACATGGGTTGCACGTAGTATCCAGCTGACATCGAAAACTAGGAAGCTACAGTCCTTGAACAACGTAAATAAAAAAATCCAACACACCCTCATATACTTGAGTTTTATTTTATTAATAAGATCAGCAGATATTGAACTTAATCCTGGTCCACGTACTCCTAAATATCCTTGTCAAATATGCTCCAAAGCGGTAACATGGAAACAGAGAGGGGTGGCATGTGATGATTGCAGTAAATGGTACCACGCAGACTGCATGTTAATATCTACACCTGTATATAACGCACTGGCCAATTCCAACATTTCATGGCACTGTGTAAATTGTGGAATGCCGAATTTTTCGTCATCATTATTTGAGTCCTTCATCATCGATTCAACTTATAACTCGTTCCAATCTTTATCCAGTGAAACATCAATATCAAGCCCAGGACCACCCACATACTCATCGTCACCTAAGCCGAAAAGCAAAAAAGACCAGCAGAAACAAAACAAGAAAGGTAAAAACACAAAAATCGTAGTTGTGAACTTTCAAAGTATTAAAAATAAAAAAGAAGAATTACTGAACATGATAGACACTTCCAATCCCGAAATTATATTAGGGACTGAAACATGGTTAAGACCAGACATATTAAGCTCTGAGATATTTCCACCACAATACTCAGTTTATAGAAAAGATCGTTCTGATGGATACGGAGGTGTATTGATAGCTGTAAGAGATATCATCATCAGCGAAGAACTACCCGTACAAAGTGACACAGAATCATTATATATTAGAGTAACAACACCTGACAGTAAATCCATCATAGTAGGATGTCTCTATAGACCACCCAGTAGCGATATCACCTACATGGAAAAAATGTGCAACACCACAGAAGAAATATATAAAGAGAATAAATTGTCTATATTATGGCTAGGAGGAGACATAAACCTTCCTGATATTGACTGGAAATCCAATTCAGTATGCGGCAACCAATATTCTACACAACTCAATAATAGGTTCGTAGATATGGTTAATAACTGCTGCCTAGACCAAGTGGTAACATTTCCCACTAGAGGATCCGCAACACTCGATATTTTCCTCACAAACAGACCATCCTTGGTAAATAGATGCGAGCCAATTCCTGGAATAGGCGACCACGACATCGTCTTCATTGATAGTAATGCCATCGCAATGCATCCAAAACCAACACAAAGAAAAATTTACATCTGGAAGAGAGCAGACATAGAAAAAATGAAATCAGATGCACAGGAACTATCTGAAAAATTTCATGGCTTGTATAACGCTCAGAGCTCAATATCAGAGATGTGGGAGTTCATAAAAACAGGACTCAAGAACATTCAAGACAAAAACGTACCATCAAAAATGTCATCAACAAGATTCCATCAACCTTGGATAAATGGCACAATAAAACGTATTACACGACGGAAAAAGAAAGCTTTTAAAAAAGCCCAAACAACAAAAACAACAAAAGACATCAAGAGATACAAAACTATCAAAAAGAGCTCACAGAAAGAATGTAAGAAAGCCTATTCAACATATATCCACGACATTATAAGCCCAGAGCAGAAATCCAACCCAAAGAAGTTCTGGAGCTTCATAAAGAATAAAAGATGCGAAAATGGAGGAGTAGCACCACTTAGAAACACAGATGGGCTCACATACTCAGACAACAAGATGAAAGCAAACATACTTAACAACCAGTTTTCCTCAGTATTCAACAGCAATGAAGACAAATCTACCATAAAGAAAATGAAAACAAAGCCGTACCCAGAGATGAAAAACATCACTATCTCGGAAAACGGAATACACAAATTACTTTCAAACCTCAACATACACAAAGCATCTGGGCCAGATGAAATTTCTACAAGATTATTGAAATCAATAGCGCCCGATATATCATCAATACTTACCACCTTTTTCCAAGCCTCTGTTGATCAAGGCACATTACCATCTGACTGGAAAAATGCAAACGTTGTCCCAATATTCAAGAAAGGGGATCGTAGCCAGGCATCAAACTACCGACCTGTATCATTAACTGCAATTCTATGCAAATTGTTGGAGCATATCATCTGTACCAATATCATAAAACACCTTGAATGTCACTCCATCTTGACCGATGCTCAACACGGCTTTAGAAAAGAACGGTCTTGTGAATCTCAACTAATTCTCACAATTCAAGACCTAGCAAAGAACATCGACATTAAAGAGCAAATAGATCTCATCCTCTTAGACTTTTCAAAGGCCTTTGACAAAGTCCCACATGAGCGACTACTGTACAAGATCGACCACTATGGCATAAGAGGGACAACAATAGACTGGTTAAGAAATTTTCTGGACGACAGACAGCAATGTGTACTCCTGGAAGGAGAATCTTCAGAAACCTCACCAGTGCAGTCTGGAGTTCCACAAGGTAGTGTGCTTGGCCCTCTGATGTTTCTCATTTTCATAAATGACCTTCCAGAGTATGTGTCAGCATCAAGCGTTAGACTTTTCGCAGACGACTGTGTCCTCTACCGCCAAATAAGAAACCAAGAAGATGCGAACACCCTTCAGAACGACCTAAATGGACTACAACAATGGGAGGCAGACTGGCAGATGGAATTCCACCCCCAAAAATGCCAACTCCTAAGAGTAACAACAAAACGGAACACGATTAAGGCGAACTACACCATACATGGCCATGTCCTAGAAGAGGTTGACTCGGCGAAATATCTTGGCCTCTCTATACACAAAACATTGAGTTGGAACAAACATATAGACAACATCGCAAAGAAAGCTAACTCGACCAGAGCTTTTCTTCAAAGAAACATCAAAAACTGTCCTAGTGAAACAAAAGCCTTATGCTATCAAACGCTTGTAAGACCACTCATGGAATACTCTAGCACCATCTGTGATCCAGCTACTAAGGACAATATAAACAAATTAGAAGCCATACAACGACGATGCGCACGATTTGTACTGAATGATTATAGAAGAACAAGCAGTGTAACATCAATGCTACAAACTTTAAATTGGGATACGTTACAGGAAAGAAGAGCTAAATGTAAAGCCATCATGTTTTATAGGGTAGTGCACAAACTCATTGCTATACCATCTATAAACTTACAGCTAGTAACAACAACAGTACGAGGGCACAAAGAACGATTCCTTGTTCCTTTTGCCAGGACTCAAGTATATCGATACTCGTTTTTCCCAGACACCATCAGAATCTGGAATGGACTGCCACAACAACTAGTAAGCTGCACAACCCTTGATTCATTCAAAAGGGGCGTGCAAGTGGTCCAGCTTCGATAGATGTCCAACCATGTTTTTAACCTTATTTTAAAGAATCACCGTTTCACTGTAGATATTTCGCACCTACCCGCACATTTGTTGTTCTCACATCGAACATGTACATAAAACAGTACGATAATACTCCCCTGGGAGGCCTGTACTACAAAGGAAGAAGAAGAAGAAGATTACTTTTGTTGTGCATAAGAATTAGAAACTGACATTGCCTGTTTAGTGGTTTAAATAATGTAATACCGGCTTCACACATCAACGTATAGATCCAACGTACGTCCGCCGAGGTAAAAAAAAATCATGCACGCAGGCTACCAAAACGCTAGTAATTTTGATGCATTCAACCTGTCAATCATATCTGTATCGTGTGCACAACGAGCTTAAAGCGTGTATTGGGTGTGCGTAAAGCGTACCTTAGCGTTTCTCCTGGTCTTCCTACATTCCCAACTGCAGGTCTGTCTATATGTGAATGTTTGTCAATAAGTCTGTCACATTCGCCCGTCTGTTTACATGTTTACCAGTCCGTCTATGTCCACTGGTTCGTCTACATGTTCACTAGCTTTGAAATAGCTTTCGGTAAGTGCGATTATTTCAGTGATTTGTGTCTATTGTTTTTATGTAAGTGATTATTGTGCACCGTACCCATAATTTTAGGGACGCGAATTGCAACTGATATTTTACAGTTTTTTCTTGCGATGTGTTGTCCTTAAGGTTTGGTTCATTTTGGAGGGTTGGGTTTACATTGTTTATGTGCCAATGTCCATTCTAAAGCCAGAAACATGTAGTACAGTGGTTGTTGTTCATAATTCATGTCGGTCAAGTTGTTTTCGTAAATTATTTTGTTATCAATAAGGCTGTTTAGTTTTGTTTGATTTTTGTTTTTAAATCTTAATGGTCGGGGCATTTAATAGCCGACTAAATAGTAGTTTTTTTTCATTTTTGGAGGCTGCTCGGTGGCCTTTAAAGACTTACTACCACGTCATTGTAACTCTGGTTGGTATTTGTATCATTAGTGCTGGACCATGGTCGATCCTATATGCACCTTTGAGGCAGGCGGGATATTTTTGTCATTTTTGTAGATCTTGTACAGCTCAAACTAATGTGAGTAGTTCCTGTACTTCTATGTCTAGTCCCATGTTGCATGGTTAGAGAGGATGTAATATCTTCTGTAGGTTTGATGAAGTTTCACCCGTATCGGACTTCTTTTCCTACATGAAAGCTTTAAGGCGACGAGTATTTTTGTATGCAATGTGCCCGTAACGTGTCTAAAACTTATCTGTAGCGTTTTCAACGCTCGTGTAGCATGTATATTATGTGCGTGCAGTTTACAGGTACATGTATATACGTTTGACAAACGCTTGAGCTGAATGATTTTTTTTATGTTCCATTAAAATTTTCCTGAAGTAAAAGCGTTCACCAAGCGTATACCTTTGCATTTCGACGTACTTCAAACTTATGGAACGCGTGTTTAAACGCTTGCGTAAAGTTCCTCTGGTGAGCAACTAAGTTACGCATACGATGATACGGACTTTGTTAATTTTCTTTTTTGACTGATTGTTTTACATTGTCATTTCGGGGCCTTTTAAATCCGACTATGCGGTACGTGCTTTGCCTGTTGTTGAAGGCCGTACGGTGACCCATAGTTTGTATTCTGTGTTATTTTGGTTTCTTGCAGATAGTTGTCTCATTGACACCAAACCCGATATCTTCTTTTTTTATATTCGATATCTTATCGCCGACCTGGTTAAGTCTGCTAAAAATGTATGCATGATTCATTTTTAGGTTATCAGTCGTAATTAAAGTGGCACATTTAATTCGTTGTTTCATTGCTTGAAGTATCATTTCTTACATCTGCATGGTCAAATGTGTATTTTTTTAAAATAAATTTTAGATTTAGATTTCAGTCACGGTTATTTTTTCCCCCTTCATATTGAATATCTATACTTCAGTATCAGTCGCATTTTAATGACGAAAAGGATTCAGAGGTTATTAAAAAAAGTAAATAATGTTGCAATATTTAAACAAAGAAAATAACTATAAATTTGCAATATTAATGAAAATAAATACGGACATAACTTTCATAATTAATTTTAACGTTATTTTCAATAAACGATTTTTTTTAAATCCTCGTTTTTACACCTATTTGAGGCACGTATTTATGATTATATTTCCATGTCCTTGGTCTATCTAGACGTAAAATTTCAAAAAGTGCTAATACTTTTTTTAAAGACATTATTTTTAATTGTTTTCGTTCAAAATATTTTATTTTTTCATATTCAATATCTATTTAATTTTATTTTTAATAACCATTTTTTTTTTTTTATTAAAGTTGCAATATTTAACCCAAAAAAATAACTGCAATTTAATCATATGAAAGAAAGACTTCCCTTTAATTTCAGTATAAAAAAATAAATAGCTTGCTTTTTACAACATGTACATCTTCACTAAACGTAAAATCTAAAATAAAGTGCTACTAAAACTCTTTCTAAAGATTTTATTTTGAATTATTCTCGTTCAGAATATAAAGCGCATTGTTTACATGAAATCTTATCTCATATCTAAACACAGCTGGTTACATCGTTTGACTAATTAAAATAATACGCATGTAGGTTAATATTAGCAGCTTGTAATCGTGTGCAAGAAAATATTATATCATAATAAATTTCAGATCATACGTAAAATATCTCTATAGCAACTTAAGATGCTAATGCATATTCAACAGATTTGTAAGCTATTGCGCATGCATTTGAAAGGTGGTCATAGCTATTGCGCATGTATTTGAAAGGTGGTCATAGAAAGACCAGAAGTGTTCCGACTAACATCCGGTGTTCCGAAAGACTACATCACTCGTCCAATATATACTGCGTAAACCCTCAGGGGTTTTATTTATTAATATAATAGAATTGAAATTTATATGTATTCTTCACAAGGAGCTTGGACTTGTTGAAGACAATGTAACAAGCTACTGATGGAAATAATGGAATTTTGAAAATAAAAAATAAGAAAATAGGTCTTAAAGTCATATGAAACCTCACTGAATTAAAAAAAATATATGATGCATATTTTTTTTATAACAAAATGGATAGTTTTCATTATAAAACTTATGTACATATACTTTTACTGAAGAATTTTGTTAATTTGCCCTCATTTAGAACTGAGAAGTTTGCCCTTTTCAATTGCTTGCTTCCAGGAAGCAATTCGCCGACATTATTTTCCGTATGCAATTGACCTTAGCGTAACCCTACTCGTAAAAATCCGGTGATAGCAATACGCATGGATCTCAGTCACTGAAATAAACTATTATCTGATTGTACATGTTATACACGTTCGGGTTTACGCAATCAACAAAGAAGCATGAATATTGAGAACGTGTATAACATGTACAATCAGATAATAGTTTATTTCAGTGACTGAGATCCATGCGTATTGCTATCACCGGATTTTTACGAGTAGGGTTACGCTAAGGTCAATTGCATACGGAAAATAATGTCGGCGAATTGCTTCCTGGAAGCAAGCAATTGAAAAGGGCAAACTTCTCAGTTCTAAATGAGGGCAAATTAACAAAATTCTTCAGTAAAAGTATATGTACATAAGTTTTATAATGAAAACTATCCATTTTGTTATAAAAAAAATATGCATCATATATTTTTTTTAATTCAGTGAGGTTTCATATGACTTTAAGACCTATTTTCTTATTTTTTATTTTCAAAATTCCATTATTTCCATCAGTAGCTTGTTACATTGTCTTCAACAAGTCCAAGCTCCTTGTGAAGAATACATATAAATTTCAATTCTATTATATTAATAAATAAAACATCAATCTAATAAATGTATCTTAACATTAACTAAAAAATTATCTTCTTTTAACTTCTTTGAATAATACATTCGTTTTTTAAATTCTCTAATGAATAGACAAAAAACATCAACTTCTTTTCATTTTCTGATCGTTACATAGTAGGATTTATAAATTGAAAACCCAATAATAGTAATAAGAAAGTTAAAGCCAAAGTAATATTTATCAGATATTTTATAGCCAAAAACAATATCTTTCAATGTGAAATCTTTTTCTATATTTACTTTTTGCAATAAATTATGATTTTTTTTTCCAAAAATCGTGTAAAAAAGAAAATGACATAAAGTAATGTTGATAATCTTCTTCAGTAAGGCATTTGTTACATAAATCATTGTCTGTTACCTTCCATCTAAATAATAACTTTTTAGTAGGTAAAATGCTTTTTAAAAGTTTCCATCGATACATCTTCAATTTATTTTCTTTTAAATAGTAAAAAATAAAGTTGTACAATGGTTTCAAATGAAATTCTGTCTGTAATGGTAAAAAATTTAACCATAAATTTATACCAATAGGTTTCACAATTTTTTTCTTTACTGTTATATAATAACTTATTTGACAAAAAAGAAATGTCAATATAATTACCACTTATTGACAAATATTGTTTTTTTATATTGACTATACTTCTCGTTGAATTTTCTGATCTAAGACATTGTAACCAATCTTTTGGAATTGCTTTTTTTTAGGGATGTCAACTCAGCTATCAAGTTGGATTTATTTTCAATTTTTGCAAAATTGCATTTTGTGAAATTTGCCCATTTTCATTTTAAACATCATTTATATAAATCAAGTTACCTTTTCTCCAATTTTTAAAAAAAAAGACATTTGTTATTAAATTTAATGTATTTATTCCCCCAAATAATTTGTTTTCTAATTTCGTAAAAGGTTTTTGGTATATCTGTCTGTCCTCTTCCTAATTTCATCCAGCTTTTTAATACATTTTATAAAATTTTGGAATATTAGGTATGTGAAGTCGATACTCGATGTACAGATGTAGGCCTTGTTTAGATTAAGTGTACACAAAACTAGGCATTTAAAACATTAGTTTCACCGTGTTTATTTAAGGAAGAAACAATTTGTGAATAAAATTGATATTTATAACAATTATTAATAAAGTTCTTTACAGAAATATTTGTCTAAACTTGATATATATATTTTTTTTTAAACTTAACGTAGCTTTATTAGCCCTTATCAAGACTCAAAGCAGCATCATTGCCGAACACATAATTCATTTGAAAAATAAGGCATTTCCGAATCGACTTGACTTGCACTCATAAATGCATTACTTAAAAAGTGTGAGGTAAATGTATTGTTTGTCTAGTACATGTATCTCGGATCCGTTAAATTACCCTTAAAACTAAAAAAAAAAACCAAAACATTACCCCTCCCTTTGCCAAATACTCCTTGGAGAAGAAATACCATTTGAAAAAACCAGAAAAGATAGGAATATAGTGATCCCTAATATATCATTCCTTCTTCTTCAATCTCTGTACCGATGTAATGCATTGGCTTTAGGAGAATAAAAATATATTCTTCGCCCGTAAGCACGCTGCTGCAGCCTACGTTTAATAATGCTTATATAATCGAGACATCTTTATTATTTTTAAACTACTGCAAATCATCAAAACGTCTTTCATAAAGAAGCAACCACTTAACTTAAAAAAAGGGGCGCGGTATTTTGTAAATTTGTCTGAGCCAGAAATTTTTCCGCGCAAACGTTTTATTCCGGTTTTTTTTCGATGCTCGTAATAAATGTCTTTTTTCAACATTTAACACTATATAATAATGTATGGGGAAACTCTTGATTTAGAATATTTTTGTATCATCTGTAGGACCTTTTTTTTTTTATCCAATCGGGGTTCGGAATATTTCCATCGATACCCCATTCCCCCCATCCCCCGGATTTAAAGTCAAATAGTCGTTCCCTTACTGCTAGAAAAGTTGTCCGAAAACTTAATTTGCATTCGGTTCTACGTAATGAACATTTAAATGACATAGAGTTTACAAGTGTGAACAAATCTTATGTATACAGGTAATTAAACAAGGTGTATAGATGTGAACAAGTTTAATGTGAAACCAATGTCCAGTACATTAAACTAATTGTAAACAAGTTTACTGTACATGGCGTTCGGTGTGAACACGGCCTTACAACAGTTCACACAACACTAAACATACCTACGTATAACAGTCCACAGAACACTACACATATCAACTTAAAACAGTCCGAACAACACTATACACATAATATGAAAGAGCGAACCAAATCCATGAAATCAACCTTAACAAAATACCAGGGATGAACTCAGATAAAGAAACTAGCAATAGGCCTCTGACAGTTTTGATAAAAACTAGCATTACTGCGAGCAGAGCTATAGCAAAATGAAATCTCACCTCTAGCAAAAGCACTTATTGGCTACAGAGAAAAAACAAAGATTTTCATGAAATTATTAAAAGACATGTCACAATGATATGATTGAAATTGTGAGAAATTTAAATAAATTGTTATAAGGGGTTTAAGACGAATCATGGATAAAAATATAGGTAACCTCAATATAAAGCAATGAGAAAGAGTACACTAGCTTTATATGGTTGAGAATCTGCCAAAAAAATCATGTAATTTAGGCAGAGAAGCGTATGGAACGCCATAGCTGTATTATGTGTCTTTTTTTATTGCTTTTCTATTATACGAAGGTGGAAAAGCAATAAAAAAGACACATCAGACAGCTATGGCGTTCCATAGTAGCGGATACAAATGTTTACTATAGTGTGTAGATATAATGTCTTCCAGAAGTTAACACAAAATCAATGTAGTCAAATGATAAATATGAAATTATAGGCACAGAAGTAAATAATTTCAGTAATATTTAGTCAAAGTCTCATAAAGTTTCGTTCAGCAGTTTTTAAGCGCAGAGGCGGATACAAAAAAACGCGACAAAACTACGAACGAACAGACATACATACGGACGGACTCCTCCATCGCTATGTAAGGCGGGATATGATTAAAATACCATGCACGAAATTGATAATATTTACCACAGAATAAGAATCATGGAAAACGTTGCGCTTGCGCTAATTCCATTCTTTTCGACGTCATAAACATCTCCGCTGCCAACGCTATCGTCGAAGTATCGCCGATAGAAGCAAAAGAATAATTTTTTAGAGGTATTAAGATTGATCCCGTGAAGCTTTTAAGAAGATAGTCGAAATCGAAAGAGAAGTGTGGTGAGTTTTTTTTATTGTACCTTTTAACCATGTACTATGCATTTTTGTTCTGTTTTCCATTCTAAAACCTTCAGCACTTCGTAATCTGTAAGTTAATGTAAGTCATCTGTTTCATTGTCTGGAACTGAGATTGTTGTGTTTATTAGAAATCTTTAATTTGCTGATAATCCTCTAGACTTCCATATATTTTGTGCTAATTTGATGTGTCAAATTGCTAATATTAATATGTTGAATATACTTTTGACCTTAAAATCCGAGATAACTATACCGCAGTAGTAGTTTCAGATAAAAGGCATGCAAAACAAATCCAAGCTTCTCTTTGTCTGGTCGTTCTGGTCCTTATTATAATCAGCAAAGTAGATCTTAAGTTTCGATTTTACTAGATTTTCGAATATAAAGACGAAAGAATATAAGATATGTATCAATTTTGAATTCTGACTACAGTTATCGTGGTTTCGGGGTTTGTATGCCATTTGAAAAGATGGAAATTAGCAAACTTACATTTTGGATGGATAAATTTGATTAAACTTTGAATAAATGCATTGTTCGTTGAATGTTTAAGAATTAACATAGATTTATGTGTTCATTTATACAATACATTAAGTAGTCCTATAAGATACAAGCATACTATCTTTAGTTGATCAAGCAGATTTATTTTTTAAAAGTGGGATATAGGAGAGGGGTTACAATGGATTCCACAATGCATTTTTAATTTTATCATTTGACTCCACAATCAACAGGATAAGTATGGAGTTAACATACCAAGAAAAGAAGGTACACCAGGCAGCGAATGGCTTATGTGAAGCCATTATAAGTGTTGCACAGTTTGAATTTACACTGGAACAGTGGACTGTAGTCGAGGTAGACATTAGAGAAGCTGAAGACATGGAATCTGCATTGATAAAGGAATTAGGTATGTCCGTCAAATAGTCTCCCTCCCCTGCCCTAGCTTACACTTCTGAATATAAAACAAAATCAAGATTGTCTCTTATGATTCTTTTGTAAATTCATTGACCACTACTAGTATTTCCTTTAACCTATGAATGAATGATTACGTTATGTTTTTTTTTAAATATATCTATAAAGATGCTATTGGGTATAGAACTAAATTGATTGACAAATTGTAGATATTTTTGTATTTAGTCAAACCTAAGTAAAAGTTCAATGCATAATGATGGATCTTTCTCAGATAAAAAATGTCATTCTGGTTTTCTGTTTCGAACTTGAGCCTTACAATATGTCAAGGTCAACATCGCCTCGCGTCTATACAAGTGGTCACTTAAACTTATCAGACACTTTTGTTTATTTGAGCTGTTAGGTTGTTGTCTCATCATGTACAATATACCTGCTATCTTCCCAATGTTCAAGATCATTGTGATATATAGAATTGAAAATGGAAATGGGGAATGGGGGGTGTGTCAAAGAAACAACCCAACCGAAGAGCAGACAACAGTCAAAAGCCACCAATGGGTCTTCAATGCAGTGAGAAACTCCCGCACCCGGAGGCGTGCTTCAGCTGGCCCCTAAACAAAAATGTATAATATACTAGTTCAGTGATAATGGACGGCATACTAAACTCTGAAATATACACAAGAAACTAAAATTAAAAATCATACAAGACTAACACAGGCCTGTTTCTCCATTTAGATAAATTAAAAGATCAGAACACAACAGCAGAAGAAAACATAGAAACAGATGACAATGTATTGACAGTTCCAGACGACACTCAGTGTGTAGATGATATATTGAAAGACCTAGGGGAAGCACTAAACGAAGTAGAACAGCAGAGAGTACCAATGCGAGCAGCAGGTAATTACGGTACTTCTTGAATCTCATTGCGCATTGTTTCTATTTTGCGTTCAGTTTAAATTTATCTTATTCGTTAAATTTTAGCAAAATGGACGAAACACAAGTAAGTCATGCACACGTATGAAATCTCCATTAATTGAATTGTAATATACTTTTGTTCTTTTTTGTTTCTGCTAAAAATATAGTTAAAACAATATGTTTTAACAGTTATATCTATAGATTTTCCTTGGTTTATGTTCATGATTTACTCTGAGCTAAACAGTAACAGTGTTTGATCGTTCATTTAACATCAGTAAATTGTAAAGTCGATTTATTTGAAGTAGTTGGATATTAAGAATTATTTAATGTTTCATCTTCATATTTCAGTTTACTAAGTTTTATTTTTTCATTTTCTAGGATCAACAGAGAAAACACTGAAAAATGCCAGATATGTTTTTAAGGTACAATTAAAAGATTAGTAAATTAGAATGGGAAAGATGTTGATGACAGTAACAATCTTATGATCGACTGTGAAATAATACAGTAGACCAAAGTCTTTTTTTTTTCTTCTCTCTCCTGAATATACACAAAATGTTTGCCACTGAACATTAAGGATACAACAAGTACTCTGTTCATGTTTTTGTTTGATTTAAAATAGTTCTCTTCCTTATCATCAGCTGCAAGTTTTCTTAAGAAAAAAAGTGAAAGTGATCAAATAGTTATATATAAATTTTTGGTAAAAACTTGCTACAAAAGGTTCTATTCATTGCCGGTTTTTAAATTGCTCATTTTCAAAATACCTAGCGGTCAGTCAACTCAATGTTACTATTTGATGTAAGATTTAACAACGGTTGTTTGATAATTTCCGGCAGCAAATATTTTATAACTGGAATGAAAAGCACTGAGCAACATCACAATAAAAAGAATTATTACTTGAGAAATATTAAGCTAGGTGGTTGAAGTCATAAAACTTTGCTCAGTGCTCGTTGCACAAAAATCATGTTCGGAACATAAAATGCAGCATTTTGATTGGTTGATTTTGGAGTATAAGTCATGACAAAAAACTGACTCTTAAGTTTTATGACTTCAGATCAGGGTAAATGATGTGTCTTTGTTTACCCTTAGCAAATAAGATATATATTTACAAAGTTCTGAAGAAATATACATGTACCTCTTAAACATGACAGCTGGAACCTGTTGAAGCAAGCGTCTTGAAGTAGCAAGTTTTTATTCTGCTCTCTAATTATGTGCTGGCTTCCCCTCCCCCTTATAATGGTCATCTTGTTGGTTGTTGTACTTTAAAGGTTTTTAATTGTATGTTTTACTTTTACGACATATGAACACGAACACTACATGTCGTGTGCCATTACCAAATCTGACTATTTTCGCCATATAATGTCTTTTTGCATGTATATAGTGTTTCTTTTCCTTCTGCGGAGTGGGGTATTTGTGCATGGTTGGTGTGATCAAATGCATTGTCCAATATCTGTTTTTTTTTTTGTATAATAAGTCATTCATGTTATCTTTTGCATATGTCAATTTCAATCGACAGTATAGGCGAAAGTCTTGTTGTACATAATACACGATATATAATAATTAGATTTATGAGCATGTAAAACTGGTTTAGTACCTTACCGCATGTTGCTGTGATTTTACAGTCTGACTTTCTTTGCCATATGTTGTATTGTTAGTTCTTCGTTGTCTACGCTTTATTGGTTCGGAGTAGGGAGGTGCTGATGTCGTTGTTGAAGTCTGTGGTTCTGTCCAATATTTTGGAAATTCAAGGCCTGGGTTTTTTTTTTTTAATGTTTTATGAGTTATTATATTAAAGACACTTTCCCCAAACGATAAGGGAAAAGAATAAAATCTAGGAGTACAAAAACGATGGTATTTTTTTTATAGGATACAGTCCAGAATTTTGATTTAAATGGAGCTGTAAGCAAAAAAACAAAAAAGGACAAAAAACGGGAAAATAGCACAACAAAGAAAGAGGAGATCATAAAAATGAAAATCGCTAAAGAAGAGGAAAAAGTTGTGCAGTTGTATTTCAAAGCAGTAGACAAGATAATGAAAAGGTACAGCAAGGATGTTCAAGCACAACATAAGAGGGAAGAAAAGAGGAGGAAGCTACTTAAAAAGGCGGAGAAAAAAACCCTAAAGATGTTGGAGAAAGGTACATATTTATTTGATTGAAATAGACACTTTCGGGGTTCTTCTCCTTCAGTGATTCCATATAGGGCAATGTTTTCTTATTAACTTGCCAATAATGAAAGAAACATTATACAAACTCGAAATTTACAAATTTTTATTTTAACCAAAATTTTTAAATGTAAAAAACTAGAAATTAAAAAAAAAACCAACTAGAAATACAAGTTTACAGAGAAACATGCAATACAAATACATATACAATAGATGAGGTAATCAAATAGTTATACAGTACGATATTATAAAAGGAAATACAAAATTATGATGGCATACCCTGTTTAGTAACATGTATAATAAAAATAAAATATAAAAATATCAAGAATCTAAGATTGTCAGGTGTGCGCAGAAAATCTTCGTAAAAAATGGATGATTCGGTGAAAATATCCAGTGGCTTATAATCCAGTTGTTTGTGACGATGACGCTTTCGTGCAAAATGTTTGTTTAAAACATTCTTAAATTCAGTTGATTTAACATATAAATTAAAACAGGATCAAATAGTTGATATCAACTTAATACCGAAATAACTGGTGCATGTAATAAAAAACTGAAACGTTTTTTGCCCATTGGTTTTTAATCATTATAAGTATCTCGTTGAATATAATAGCACTGATTTGCGTTATTTTCAATTTTTAATTTTAAAACTGCATGAACTTATTTGATTGTAACACTTACGTTTATAGAAATAAACAAGAGGGAGAAAGAATGTGTAAAGAACGAAAAGAAGAAACCGGCCAAAACATTAGATGTAAAGAATAAACACAACAATATAAAGAAAAGCAAAGCGAAAAAAGTTACAGGGAATAATAAGGACTTTGAGAAGAAAGAGTTACACACTGTGGATGAAGAAAATGCTTTGAAGAATAGAAAACCAAAGAACGGGGAAGAGAAAATCATAGATGAAAAGGACAAAGACTCTCAAAATATGGATACCAAGAAGAAAAATATTGATAGAATAGATACCACCATTGGTGGAAAGAAGAACACATTTTCAGCAAACATTCGTTCATTTTTACGGATCTTTTCTTGCAACAAAGGACAGGATAAAGCTGTAGTTTGATAAATCGTTTTTTGTATAACATTAAATTTTCTACATTTTTAACTGTTTTTACATTCTATTTTCTGAATGAGAAGTCACAATAGTATGAGGTGTATATATAGGGGTGCCACAAACGGACCTTCCTCTTACATAAGATGTAATTCGCCCGTAACTGGAAATAAAAGTTCGATCTCTTAGTCACGCTTTATTGAATACAAACAAATCAGAATAAAGTCATCAGGTACATTCAAATTTAAAGAGGGACATTACAAGTACTATTCTAATGTATTTTCTTTGATCCAAGAGCTGTAATTTTGTGAAAGTAGTTTATCCAAAATACAATCTCGACTTGTACTTCACCATCTTACACATACTAAAAATTATATAAATAAGAAGATGCGGTATGCTTGCTAACAAGACATCTAGCCACATAAACGTAAATGTATGCAATATAGGGCACTGTACCGTTTTCAACTATGATCAAACCCCATACCGTATATATAGCAAGCTCTAGATGCTACTACGTGACATATTCAATCTCCAAAAACCATAGACTAACAATGCTAAAGTGACAGACACAATATACTAATATGCATGGCAGACAACAATCAAAGACCACCACCTATATAGGCTCCTGACTTTGCACAGACACAAAAATAATGCGTCAGGGTTTAACATTGTTTGCAAGTTCTCAAAACACTCAAAGCGTCATTAACTGTCCTGCAACAACACACCATAAGAACAAACCATGAAATTCAGTAATTCACGTTGATTTAGTATTTTTTCTAGGGTTTTATGCTACTTACCGATATGATGAGCTCAGCACTTTTCCAACTGTTTATTTTACAGTTTGTACTAATGTTGCACTGTTCAGTTGCACTTGTAACTACTATCCTAGGATATGAGGAGTTTTGAGGGCTCACAAACTTAGTAATACTACCACATTGTTTCCGTGAGTCTGATTACAATGTAGTTATATCTCAACTCGAGTGCTCGTATATATAATATCATACGAGGATAACGAAATCAGAGATCTACATTTTAATCATATTTTCAGAATCGGTGTCCAAAAACGATGTTATATCTTAACTCGAGTGCTCGTATATATAATATCGTATGAGGATAACGAAATCAGAGATCTACATTTTATTTGGCCTTTTAAACTTTTTTGGATTCGAGCGTCACTGATGTGTCTTTTGTAGACGAAACGCGTGTCTGGCGTACATACTAAATTTAGTCCTGGTATCTATGACGAGTTTATTTAAGAATTGGATGCTTCTTTTTGTAAATTTATTAGGGTGTAAAAGCGTTGACCGAAGTACATTTTGTATGAAGCGCGGAAGCGCTTCATTCTAAAAATGTACGCACGGTCAACGCTTTTACAACCCTATAAAGTTACAAAAAGAAGCATTCAATACTTATAATTACATTTTTTAGCTATGATTATGAAAACACGAATTTTATATATTTTATTATTTAATTCACCTGTGCACTTTATTGTTGGAGCACGTGTTATCATGAATGAAAAGTTGCATAGAGCAATGCAACCGCTGCTTACGGAATAACACGTGATATGCAGTTAGCCAATCAGAATAAAATATTATAATGAAACATACATCTAATGTAATTATTTAATCATATTTTCAGAATCGGTGTCCAAAAAGCGATGTTATAACCTCAATGCAGTTATATCATAACTCGAGTGCTCGTATATACAATATCACATGAGGATAACGATATCAGAGATCTACATAATCATTTTATTAATAATCATATTTTCAGAATCAGTGTCCAAAAAACGATGTCATAACCTCAATGCAGTTATAACTTAACTCGAGTGCTCGTATATATATCATGTGAGAATAACGAAATTAATCAGAGATCTACATTTTAAATATATTTTCAGAATTCAGTGTCCAAAAAAACGATGTTATAACCTCAATGCAGTTATATCTTAAACTCGAGTGCTCGTATATATAATATTATATGTGGATAACAAATCAGAGCTCTACATTTAAATCATATTTTCAGAATTGGTGTCCAAAAAAAGATGTTACAACCTTCGGATAAAACCTTGATGATAGTTATACCAAGAGTTATATACAATCAAATAAAAGTCAGTATGATTACAAGTATATTGCTGTTCATGTATTTTATCTTATACGTCGAGTTATAAAAATTAATCAAAGCATTACTAGGCTTCTGTATTATGCATGTGTCTGTTCCAAGTTAGTAGCCTGTAACTCAGTGGTTGTCGTTTATTGATGTGTTACATATTTTTTGGTTCATTTTTTGTAAATAAATTCGGCCGTTAGTTTTCTGGTATGAATTGTTTTATATTTGTCATTTCGGGATCCTTTATAGCTGACTATGCGGTATGGGCTTGGTTCATTGTTGAAGGCCCGTACAGTGACCTATAGTTGTGAATTTCTTTGTCATTTGTGGAGAGTTTTCTCATTGGCAATCATACCACATCTTCTTTTTTTATTTTTACAGTGTAGTACGCCAGACCAAATGTTTCGTTTATATACTCATCATTTTTGTCTGGGTAAGACAATCTGTGTATTCCCAAGGATGTTACAAAATGTGTTTAAAAATATAAGGTAGAGACCATGTGGCCAATAACAGACAACAATGCACAAAACTAAAAACGACTAAAAGACAACCAAACATCATTTAAAAAACCCTCAAGATTGAGCAAAGTACCCTTTAAAAAAGCCAGTGGTGAAATCGGGTGCTCAAATATTTCCCAATTTATAAGATATTCCGTAGCTTCATTTCATACCATGATTTCCTTAATGAGTGTTGCTGCTTACAAGGAAGCTATTTACCTAGGGTCCAGCTTCGAACATTTTACGGATAGCATAATGAATGGGTTAGTTGTCCGTCATGGCATATCTGTTTCACAGATGACGACGAATATGTTACATTATTACTAGTAGTTGTTATTGGCTTTGAACAAATCGATTTGGTACATACATTAGGCCGTTAGTTTTCTCGTTTGAATTGTTTTACATTGTCATTTCGGGGCCTTTTTGACTATGCGGTATGGGCTTTGCTCATTGTTGAAGGCCGTATGGTTACCTATAGTTGTTAATTTCTGTGTCATTATGGTTTCTTGTGGAGAGTTGTCTCATTGGCAATCATACTGCCAGAGGGTTTACGCGCACACACACATGTTCAACCCGGCAAATTCATAATGTGCCTGTCCAAAGTCTGTTATTCGGTGGTTTTTGTTTGTTGCTGTTTTTCATATTTGTTTTTTGTTTATCTTTTACCTACGATAGTATGTATTACGTTTTTGGTATGTGCGTCCGTCCGTCCATCTGTTCCGCTTCTGCCGGTCAGGTAAACGTTTTTGGCCCAAGTGGGTTTTGAAGAAATTGAAGTCCAATCAACTTGAAACTTAGTACACATGTTCCCTATGATATGATATTTCTTATTTTCATGAAAAATGAGGGGTTTTGACCTCAATCTCACTGTCCATTGAACATAGAAAATTATAGTGCGGATGGGGCATCCGTGTACTAGGGACACATTCTTGTTTGTTTATCTTTTACTACGATAGTAGATGGGTATTATGTTTTTGGTATGTGCGTCTGTCCGTCTCTCCGTTTGTTCCGCTTCACGGTCGGGTAAAAGTTTTTGGTCAAGATGGTTTTTGATGAAATTGAAGTCCAATCAACTTGAAACTAACCTATGATATGATATTTCTTGTTTTAATGCCAAATGAGGGTTTTGACCTCAATTTCACTGTCCATTGAACATAGCAAATAAAAAATGATAGTGCAAGAGGGCATCCACATTATCGTCTTTAATCATTTATTATATATAGATATAACGTATTAAAAAAAAGGCTATTTAATTGTCAAATTTTCAACAATTTGGCTGAAAAAATAGGGCAAGGGGATTTCCAAAATTTATCTGCTGAATCTGGTCTGTATGTAATAGTTCTATCATTTCATATAAATGTAAAATTTCAATTTTAACTAAAATAAAAAAGAAACGAAAAGAGAAGAGAAGCAAATAGGTAGAAGCAGACTAAGAAGTGTGGGGTCGACATTCTTTTGAAACACATTTATTCTAAAAACAGTTGTTGGCATGACACGGGTTATGTTCTTCTCATATATGTTATGATGGTATGATACTAAACCCCTAACGGGAAGGATTGTGCCTGATGTTCATATGATGAAATCATAATCTTTCAGTCAGTTTAATTAAGTGACGACTGGAGCTGGCATGTCAGTTAACTGCTAGTAGTCTGTTGTTATTTATGTATTATTGTCATTTTGTTTATTTTCTTTGGTTACATCTTCTGACATCAGACTCGGATTTCTCTTGAACTGAATTTTAATGTGCGTATTGTTATGCGTTTACTTTACTACATTGGTTAGAGGTATAGGGGGAGGGTTGAGATCTCACAAACATGTTTAACCCCGCCGCATTTTTGCGCCTGTCCCAAGTCAGGAGCCTCTGGCCTTTGTTAGTCTTGTACTATTTTAATTTTAGTTTCTTGTGTACAATTTGGAAATTAGTATGGCGTTCATTATCACTGGACTAGTATATATTTGTTAAGGGGCCAGCTGAAGGACGCCTCCGGGTGCGGGAATTTCTCGCTACATTGAAGACCTGTTGGTGACCCTCTGCTGTTGTTTTTTTATTTGGTCGGGTTGTTGTCTCTTTGACACATTCCCCATTTCCATTCTCAATTTTATTTTGAAATTAATAAAATAAAAAGTTGTTTTCTGTTGTCTTCAAATCTAGAAGATAGTCAGTGACCACTTTCAATTTATTTTTTTATTTTTCTAATTTTATGAAAACTGAGTGGATTCAGGAACATTATACTGTTCCGGTCAGGTGGATTGCGGCGCCCTGGTCACTACGACTCGTTTGCCTCTGCAAGTGGATCGACATATATCATGTCCACCATTGTTTTATATGTTGTGTGAATTTTTACAAAATGCAATATGTACGCAATATTTAGGGGACGACCATTTGATATTCTGGGGGGAGGGGGCAGGAGGATTTGTTTTTGATTGGTTATTTATTTTCGTAAACTAAAAGGACAGATTATTCATTTTCTGCACTATTGAAGCAAAATTTTTCATTGTCATTAAAGCAAGGGACTAATTATTCATTTTCACAACTATATTTATGATATTCGAAAACATACAATTTTTAAATGATTTGTTTATTATAAATAATACATGTATAGTAAAGTCATTAAGTACCATTTAATCAGAATTAATCATCATCCTCTCAGTGCAGAAAGGAATCTCTTTATGTTCCCAACTGCATATATACATGTATTGCATACAGACATATTATTAAAGTTTGGTTGTAACTAGCATGTTTTAAAAGTATGGGCAAACATATTTTGTCGAGCGGAGCGAGGCAAAAAAAAATTTTGAAGGGTTTTGGAGCCACTGCAGGCCCAAGAAGCTATAGAACAAATGATACAAAATCATGCTTTCTGGGTGTTCCGAAGACCCTTTTATAATCTAAAAATGCAAGTTTTGTTTTGATAATTTTTTGACAATATTTTGGTCTCAAAGCAAAATGTATAAATTCAGTGTAAGACTTAAGTTTCTAGGGACAACATCAAAAGACCAATGTGCATCATGATAAAGCAAAAATGTAATTCATATAGTTAAGTCTGTGGCTGCTGTTTTTTGTTTAAACATATGATCAAGTTCATAACAAAATTACTAGATTACAAAAGGAATGCAACACTAACAGAATACAGAAGGGCAATTAATGAACAAAAGACAAATAAATAAGAAACATTGATCCCGAAAAATCAGGGCTACGTCTGAGGGAAAACAGAACTTGCTTCTTGCAAGGCACTCGCCGTGAACACAATTTGATATGGAGACAAGCGTTTGGTTTTGAAATTTCCTACATGAGGCATTTGCCTCTTTGTAGTTACGGCCCTGCAATAAAATAAAAGTGAGGTAAGGTTTCCTGAGACAATATACCTAAAGATAAATGAAACCAATTTTCAGACATTTCAAGTATATTTAAATAATATTTATACTTTTATTATTAAAAAGATTGGGAAGAGTTTCCCGATTTTTTTGGGAAAAAAGATGAATTTATGAAGCCTATGAAGAATCTAGTGCCATCTCATACTTTCGATTATACCTGCTGAGTTATTTATTTTCAAGACATTGCAAGTCAGGTAATTTATTTTCAAACTACCACAGAACAAATCATTTATTTTTGTGATTATCAAGGCCAAGTTATTTATTTTCAACCCCCCCCCCCCCGCCACACAGAATATCAAATGGTCGTCCCCTTACTATATATATAGAAGAACAATAGCAAAAAACTAAAAATGTCAAGCCATAAGTTATTTATAACCTTGAGATGGGTTTGCCAATGAAATTGTTATGAAATGAAAATATGAAAATGTCCTACATTTTATTGTTTTTAATTTGATTTTTTGCTTGAAAAGGCACTTTTAAACTTTGAAAAGGATTTTAACAAATAGCCGTGGTTTTATAAAATAAAGAAAAAAAAACACGGAATTAGTAACGTTCTTGTTACCATAAATTGTTTTACATATTAGTTTTAACAAAGGCTCGCACCGAATCTCTTAATTTTAAACAGTTAAAGTTAATCAATTACAAATAACTGACTAGTGGTTAACATTGAAAATAAAATATCAATAATGTAGGCGACTGACTACATATATTATTTTGATATTATATATTTGGTACAAGTTATGACCAATGACAATAGCGGAAAATCTTGTGTGCGATACCAGTTGAAAAGCGAAAATGGAATCTGCAAAGGTAACGTCAAAATTTGGTATTTGTCATTTGGCAAGTCCTTTGGTGCCACTAATTTGTCTAGAATTACAGACAGTCGCTTCAATTTTCTTTTTTTCTATACGTAATCCATACTTCGTCTGATATTGAGTCTAATTATATGACAGACCGGCTTAATGAGTAGCATGACCTGTCTGCTAATTTAGAAGTTATCCTGTTATATTCTTATGCAGTTTTGTGTTTTCTTAGTGCAAGGTCTTGACTTGTTCTTAGAAAATCATGAAGTTCTCAACATAAGTTTTAAAATAAAGATGTTATGAGTCGAACTTTAACTGACATTATATTTGTATACTTTTAAATTAAAATGTATATTGAACATCAACATGATAATGAGTCATTGATATTTTTAAATCAATGATCAGTTATCCCGCTTTATTTATTGCCATATATTACTGTCTCAAACACAAATCAGCCAAATTTACCTTCCAATTTTGAAAGGAAGTACACCCTTGAGCTGTTGAGAGGTGCTGACATTAATACATCCTTATGGGATTGTGAGCATGATATATTGAATGCAAACAGGTCCCCCTCAAATGGGGAACTATTCCCTAAATGAATAACAACCCCTCATTTGGGTAATCATATGAAAGAGCTATAAAACAAAATATTATTTTTTTTTAAACCAATTTTAACAGCTAAATCAACAGCTTCAGCAATGATCATACATTGTAGTGTATATGTTTCCTGTAAGTTTCAGTAGAAACAAGCTATTTTTACATCCCTTCCAAGTAAAGTATTGCTCAATTTTCCTTAAGCTTCTGAAACAATTGTTTTTTCATCCCTTCTTAATCCAATAAAACTTTTTTCTTTCCTTTTAAATGTTTAAAATTTTTTTTGTTTTTTCTCTCAACATCGATATCATTGAACATGCTCAACAAAATAAAAATGAAATTGTACAAATGTGCATGTATGTCATTTATCATGTTTACATGGTTTATGTACATGTACATATTTAATTTAAAAATTGTTTCATAATCTTTCAAAAATTCAAAATCCTTTTTCATATAACATGTTAACCAAACTTATTAGACACTGATAAACATTTTCAATTTCTAGTTCTATGTTTAATGCACTTGGACTTTTTCATGAAACTGGCTCTCTAGTAATACATTTGTAGATGAAAAGAAAAACAAAATGTAGAATCATAGCCTTCCAGACAATACCAGAAGGAACCTAAAAACCCTGATACTTTTGATTATAAACTATCAGACATGTCAGACAGTAGCAGAAAAAAAACTTAGACATCTTAGACTTAATCAACTAAAATTCAGCCTATTCAGTCATATCAGTACTAAACATGCTAAAACTCAAACTCAAAGTCGATTTTTAATATATTATTTACTTCACATTTGATTTTAATCAACTTCAAAAATGAACTTATATAATTAGGTTATAGAAAGGAAGGCCATGGAAAAATGAATGTTGGTTTCCCCATACATGTCATTGTAAAAGTTATTCTAGGGTCCAGCAGCCTAGCAGACAGGAAAAATCTTTCATTTTATTTTTATTTTTTCGTGAAAAAAAGTCGACAGACATGACAGAGAAATTCCTGTTTAACATTCAATATTGTGGTAGAAGGTATGTGAAACTAAAGGATTAATAATTGAGCAATGTTGAAACTCTTTTAAGAGACCATCAGACAATTCTAGAAAGCATGATCATGATGATTCAAAATTGTCAATAGAGACAAAAGCAACATTTTTTTTATCATTTTGCAAATAAAGGAAAATTTTTAAGAATTGAACCATAGGGTAAAAACAGACCAAACCTGTAGGGTAAGCATGGTAAGGGGAAACACACAATCATTTTTGCATGGCCATATTACTAACTGAATTCTTTGTCAAGTAAATGTCATGAATGCATGGAATGTCTACAAGTATAATTTTTTTAAATGAATTTAAATGCCTTTTTTTAAATTACAGAATGCCATGATGACTGGCATGAAATTCAGTATTGAGCCACTAAAAGAACCTCTTGGTTTCATTAAACTTTTACAGTTTGTAAGTATAAAATTAAAGTTTTTGTGCATTGAAAGGTCTTTTTTGATTTACAGAATGCTATGAGCTTCAGTATTGAGCCACTAAAAGAACCGAGAGGTTTCATTAAGGTTATTCAGTGGGTGAGTAACATAGATGTTGTTATATGCTGTATATTGCTGTGTGTTTATTCTAGTTTTCTACATTAGCTAGATGTTATTAGTTGGGATGGGATGGGGGTGGTTTATTTCACATTTTTGTATCACACAAAAGATGTTTTAACCCCTTTTGGTCTCTGCATCTTTGTGTTTGTTCCAAGTCAAGAGCCTCTGGCATGGTTAGTCTTGTATGTTCTTTTAATTTTAGATCAATTTTATATGTACATGTTTCCAATTTTGTTTTGATGTTAATTTTCACTGAACTACATTTAGTACACAATTTTGTTAAGGGGCCAGCTGAAGCACACCAATGGTGCAGGATTTACTCGTTGTGTCGATGATCCATTGGTGGCCTTAGGCTACCCTTTAGTCAGGTTGTTGTCTCTATGACATGCTTCCCATTCAATTCTCAAATTCATGTATCAAATTATTAATTGATGATGGTTTACATACATGTGTAGCACAAGCCATTTAGCTATGTCTAATAGTGTGTTGTTACATATTTATTTTCACTTTATAGTCCCCATATAAATCTTAGTCTTAAGATTAGTTAGATTACAATGACAAATATGTACTTGATGTAGAATGGAATGCAATAAATTTTTCTGCTTGGTTGACCTTTTTTTTTCAATGTACTACAAATGTAAATGTACATTATTTTTTACAAAAGTTGGCTAAATCTGTCATGGTTGAAAGCAGTGTCTGCTTATGTTAAAGCTGGTGAAGACATGGTAAATGAATGCTTCACCTGTTTGATATGTCATAATCTTGGCTAAAGTGATTCCAAAGGATACCATATCCATCAAGGTCAAGGTTTAATTACAAAATAGATACAGAAGTCTGCATGTTTTAAATCAAAGAAAGACAACTCTTGATTATCAGATGTCATATAACTATTGATCATCAATTGGATATATATGCAGTGAAAACAAAAAAGAAACATTTTTGAGGTTTACTATTTGTGATGTTAAAATGTTTTAGAAAAGAAGAAAAAAAATTATTCATGTACTCAATGAATCAACATTGTCACTTAATTCCTAATCAAACCTAATCACAATTTAGCTGGCTGTCTCATTGATGTCATTGATCATGTTTTGATTGGGAAAAAAAGATTTTTTTTTTGTGGATGATCAGTCCCTGAAGAGTACACTTTTTTTTAGTATTTCTTTAGAATTTAACATGCATATAATGCATGTAGTAGCATACATGTATGTAATAAAACAACTATTTTGATCTTCTATTAAAATTCTTCTGAGTTGGAAGATGAACTTAAGTGTTTTTGAAAATTAATTTAAAAAAAAATAAAAAATCAGATTTTGTCATAAAGAATTACATGAAATTAAACTTTACTTTTTGTTGACAATGTTTTATATTTCTTTTCTGTTTCTTTTCAATATTTTTTTAAAGCTCATTGAGAGACTTTTTTTTAGCTTTTTGCATCAATGTGTTTATTCACTTCGAAATAGCCATGATAACCTATAAATAAACTTACATACATGTACCTGTACAAAATGTCAGATGTACATGTTGTTAATTAAATAAATAGAATAGATCTCTGTGACTGACTTTACCTATACTTGTCACTGGCAAATATGAAATTTATATTACAATGTACATGAAGATTCATATCCAAATCATCATTATCATTTGCCCATGTAGTGACTTTTGGAGGCCAAATAAAAAAAGTATGTGTGGTTCCAGTTACATCTGAAAAAAAGTAAGGGTAGGTAGGTAGGGATTTTTTTTTATTTTACGTTTTTTTTTTACATTGAGTCTATGGGAGCAACATTCTCACTTTAACAGTGCTTAATGAAAAAAGACAATAAAATCTTTAGGGTAGGCTATTTTTAAGGTGAAAAAGTAGGGAAGGTAGGGTTACTGGAACCACACATATATTTTTATTTGGCCTTAAATATTTCATACAGCTATTTATGTTAAAACATACATGAAGATTTTCTGGAATGACAAAATTTCATGAAATTCTGCTACTTTAAAATATAATTAGTAGTACTGTAGCTAGTTTACTGTTTTCCAAGTTTTATTTGGATCTTAGTTTAATTTCAATCTGTGGTCTTTTTTTTGGTTATATAAACATGATAAAGAGATTTATATATCAGCATGATCACCAGATTGGATACTAATTTACAAATGACCTGAAGTTCAACCTTATTTGGGATCTTATGGATATAGTTGTGTCATTGGTTATCGTACCACATCTCTTTATTTTGATATGCAGAATGCAGTGTTCTAGGATTCCCATTACCCGTTACCCGGGGTAAGTGGATTAGGACAACGGGTAAGTCATTTTTTAGCCTTTGTCACCCGGTGGTAAGTCAATTGTCAAGTTCGGGGAAGCCGAAAAACTCTTGAAATTTCCCGGTCCTCTTCAATTTTCCCATATCTGCTTTTTATTTTTATTAAATCACGAGAAAAAACTTTGATAAAAGATCGAAGATGTTGTCGATGTCTATCGGCGCTTTTATTCAAGCACTCGTTTACTAGGTGTAATCAAGCGCAAAAGAGACCACATTCTTCTCCTATCATTCTAAAAGTCGGTCACGGTGTCGGTAAAATCGGAAAATCCGGATTGATAACTGGTGCTTAAATCGGGACATAAACGATTTTTTTTCTTGTCATCGGAGGAAAATAAACTTACAGTTGCATTTATTATAGCTCTTAATAAATGACATAGTAATAACTATAACATATTTGTCAAATTTAGTAAGAAATCGTTTTTTTTGCGCCGTCCGCATTGGTTGGCGGATTTAACTTTTAGATGTGGGTAAGTAATTTTTTTATTGATCTAACATCTTACCCGTGGTAAGTCAAGGTGCCAAAAAAATCCTAGAACACTGAGAATGCTTTAGGAATTAAAAGCTAAGAGGAAGTTCATGACTAACAACTCATTTAAATGATAAGTTGCAGTAGATTGACTATAGTGGTTGACATTAGAATTTTTAATGGCCAGCTACATGTATATATTCGTCTTATATTTATTCAATACTGGTCAACTAGGCAGAAGGCTGATTTCTACCAGCACCACTTTGTATAAGTTGTAAAGGACCTTTTTGATTAGAGTAAACAACATGTAATCTACAAAGACATTGAAATTAAAAAATGAAATTATCAATAAGAAATGATGAACGTAAAAGAGGTTATTTGTGAAAACTGACATTTAAAAAATATTTTTGCAGTGGATGAAACTTTTCGGTTGTTCTGCATCACTCAAATATTTTCTGCCAGGAAATTAAAATTATATAAGGGAATAGACATGAATTTAATAGCCATGTGACAGTAAAGAAAGATGTTCCTGTCTGGCTATTTATTCAAGCTGTACACTGAAATTGAATGTCACTAATTTTATTGTTTTACTCAAATATTTTCTGCCATGAAATTTAAATTATATAAGGGAATAGACAAGAGAATACAAAAATAGTCATGTGACAGTAAAGAAAGATGTTCCTGTCTGGCTATTTATTCAAGCTGTACACTGAAATTGAATGTCACTAATTTTATTGTTTTACTCAAATATTTTCTACCAGGAAATTTAAATTATATAAGAGAATAGTCATGAGAATACAAAAATAGTCATGTGACAGTAAAGAAAGATGTTCCTGTCTGGCTATTTATTCAAGCTGTACACTGAAATTGAATGTCACTAATTTTATTGTTTTACTCAAATATTTTCTGCCAGCTGGAAATTAAAATTATATAAGGGAATAGACATGAGAATACAAAAATAGTCATGTGACAGTAAAGAAAGATATTCCTGTCTGGCTATTTATTCAAGCTGTACACTGAAATTGAATGTTGCTATAATTTTATTGTTTTACAGAAGTCATCATTGATTATTTATTAAACAAATTATTCAGTTGACTGGAAAAACTCAGTAGTTGAAATAAGATCATTGAAATGGTTTGAATTATAAATGATTTTCCTCAATTGAGTCATGTAAGTCCAAGTTAAATTCTGTAATCATTGTAATAGAAAGATACTTAGATTTGTACAAAACCATTTTTTACTGTTAGTATGAAATGTTTCAGAATTTATTTTCAGTCATAATGTAGATATCATGACCACAGGGAAATTACGAAATTAACAGGAGTGCAGTCCTCATGATGAGAATTGGTTGACATTTCACATTCATTTTTAATGTCATTTGGACATTGGTTAGATATCATTATAGATCGGTAAAGTCCAGTAAAAATGTTACATTACATGTTTATTTGTGGCTGTCATATAAATCATGTACCATCAATAAGCCTTTAAAAAAATATAATAATAAACATTTATAACTTATCATATTTTTCTTCCTAAGATAAAAGTTATATGGGAATAATTACATCAGATGTATGTTTCATTATAATATTTTATTCTGATTGGCTAACTGCACATCTCGTGTTATTCCGTAAGCAGTTGCATTGCTCAATACAACTTTTCATTCATGATAACATGTGCTCCAACAATAAAGTGCACAGGTGAATTAAATAATAAAATATATAAAATTCGTGTTTTCATAATCATAGCTAAAAAATGTAATTATAAGTATTGAATGCTTCTTTTTGTAACTTTATAGGGTTGTAAAAGCGTTGACCGTGCGTACATTTTTAGAATGAAGCGCTTCCGCGCTTCATACAAAATGTACTTCGGTCAACGCTTTTACAACCCAATAAATTTACAAAAAGAAGCATTCAATTCTTAAATAAACTTCTATATCACAGAGTTAACTTGAGGCACATTTATCTTTTAAACGTCTATGCCGTTTTTCAATCGGAGTGACAGGAAAGATGAATATTTATAGTAGAATGCCATCTCCATCACTACAAAGTTTTATTTTCCCTTATTTTATGTCTTTAATCATCCTATATTTAGCTGCTGTCAAGCTTGGTTAACTTTTTAACAAATAAGGATCGTAATAAATATTACCCATTTATTTATTTGTACCAGCGTAACTTTATCATTAGATGAATAATTGGTATTTCATAAATGGACACAATCGTAAAGGGAAAAATTAATCAAGGCGTTTTTCCTGGGAAATCAGTATTCTGTAGATCATAACGGAATTAGAGGACAGGATTTCATTTCACGTTTCTACAGAATTACAGGACGACCTTTTCAATTAGAATTTTCTCTGTTTTCATTAACGCGTTGTTGTCAGATTTACGGACAAATCTATTAAGGGGTTCAATCAGAACAGTTTTTTATGGATTGCAAATGTTTTGTTCAATTTTGAATAAAAAAAGTTAATACTATTGGATTGATATAACAGAATTGTTCGATTAGATTAAGAAAGTTGATGTAATTTTCGATTCATAAGAAAAGAATAATGAAAACAATTTTACCTTAATTACAGAAATGTTTTACCCTTATTCAGGCCTCTAGACTGATTGAAATCCTGGAAATAAGCGTGACATAAATCATAAAATGGGACATCGTTAATATAAAAATAAGAAGGTATAGTATGATTGCCAATGAGACAACTCTCCGCCATAGACCAAATGACAAAGAAGTTAGTAATATAATAGGACATCATTCAGTTAATTAAAGTACTGAGTTTTCAGATGGAAAGTAAAATCTTACTTAAGCTTGGTGGTACATAACACTACAGGGAGATAACTCTGTAAAATCAGCTGAACGTTTTAATTATGTTATATATAGATCAGAAAATATTAAGCTTCTCAATGATCAAAAGGAGTGTTTGCCAAACTGCTATATATCTTTCTGATAATGTGTCTGGTTCAAATTTTTGGAAATTTAGTATTTTTTGTCAAATGGTCAAAATACAAATGTTGTCAAAATTTTATGGAAATTAAACGAGTCAAATAAATTTTAAGTCAAGGTGTTAGGTACCACCTTAATTTTCAATATTGACACAGAACAAGATAAACATTATTAGGTTATTCTTCTGTTGTCACCTTTAGTGAAAGGTTTGAAAATTATTTAATGATTGATAGGTGAAATTAAAAATTATATCACACACATAGTCAGAAGAGATTTTGAGGTCAACATATATAGTCTTTTATCAAAGTCAACAGAAAACAATAGTACTGGTACACATGTAGTAAGTGTGTATACATACAAAATGTCAAGCTGGTTTCCTGCCGAAAGTCATTCACTCACTCAGGTTCTCTATCAATCTATACATGCTTTACGCAAAACACTAAATTGCTCATAGTCGTAAAGATATCGAATGAATTGAACTACATGTAAGACAGTATCAAAGATCTACTAAAAACCTATAAATTCACAAAGAATAAACAAAAAAACATTATGATATGACATGATGTAACTTTTCTTTTGTGTTGGATGGGCTCATAGGTATATGTTACTGTGATAAAATAGTAATCTTTTTTCAGATCTTGTCCCCCGATTCTATTAATCTCAATCAGTTGACTTAAATATATAAGCTGACATTAACTTCTAAATAATTTGGTCTCTGATGGAAAGTTGTCTCATTGGTAATCATACCTCATTTCTCATCTTCTTTTTATATCAATGTATTTTGTATGCTCCTCATACCATTAAAATGGTTAAAGACCCTTGAAGATTTATTTTTCAACCCCAGGGTATTTCTAAATACCTGCACTTAAATATCTTCATATTTTTTAGTACAGTGTAACCTTTTTACGTCACTGCCAATCTAGAAATAGTTTTATATAATACAATTAGACATCATGTTTTCCTGTGATAATTTTAGAATTCGAAAAGCTTGGAGGATTCTTTTATTCAAATTTGTCTTCCAAGATTGTCACTCATGATTGTTTTGATCGGTTTCCTGAAAAAATGTCATTTAAACTAATTACTTTGAAGCATTGAAAATGTAATTTTGTAACTTGAAAGATTTCCGTCACCAATTAGGATGATATTGCCTACCATAGAAATATTGATTGGAATATAACACTTATTATATGAAATGTACAAGAGTAAAAACAACTAAGTTGGGAGCATTTAGTCTGAGGATGCAATGTAAAAAGAAAAGAAAGTTTGAATATCAGCTTAATTAAGCAGTTTTCATACAGCAGTTAGATTTTCCCTCTAAAAAAATCGAGGTTAATGGTGTTTTGGCATGTACAATTTTTTGTGAAGACTTCTGTTAAACTGTTTACAGACAGTTTTTATCAAACGATACTTTGATACGTAACAATTATAAATAAATGATGCATATTGCATATATTAATTTTATTTTATTTTAATAGTAATAAAACGTAAGGGTGGTTATGTATAATAGCAATGCATTCAATATTTCCGTAGTACAATCTAGTAACCTGCTAAAAAACAATTCATTATTACAGTAGAATAAACTCATATGAAACTGTTGATATTGAATGAATCCTACATCACATGCAGTGTCAGTGTGTTATATACATGATCTAGTTCAGTATTGGTACATGTATTTTCATTTCTAGGAGTTTATTTTTTTGTGTACAGCCGATTAAATCCATTAATGATAGTATCAAGGAAAAAAAATTTGTTTCCATTCTATGAACTGAAGTATCACGTTATGATAGATCAATAGCTGTTGTCGGACACTTCAAATTGCTTAATTTTATTTTATAAATGGCCAGGTAGACCACAACTTATTCTTGGGAAAGATTTATTTCCTTAATAATAAAAGTATTAAACTATTTCTTGAAAAACCTTTGGAAAAGGAAATTTATAAATAATTGAATCTTGCATCACTGAAATAAAGGCAAAATGAAATTTACAAATTTTTAATGAAATTCAAAATTGATTTACAGAGAATTTCAACACAGATGGGTAATTTAAATACAAAATGGTTTCCTTCTATTAGGAGTTAATGCTGAATAATGTTATTGGTTTATCAAAATATTCCCTGAAGACTGCAGAAAATACATTTTTGTTCTATTTCATTACTGGAGGAATAAGGTGCCATTTCTTTAAATTTAAGGAAAATTGCTAGACTTTTACAGTTTTATTATTCAAATTCATGATATGAAATAATTCCTTTATGGATATCGATTGGGATTTTGGAGCATTCTTTGTAAAAGCATGTAATCATGTTAATATAATGATGGTGAAATATTACTTGCAGAGACAAACCCAAAACTATACCTGTGTTTAACTAAATCAATTAAATTGAATTCTATTAAAAGAACTGTTAAAAAAATGTGTTATCTGAAATATCAATGAATATAGCTTAATTGATGCACTTTGGTTCAGGTGACTTTGCTGTAGATTTCATCTAAGCAATTCGTATTTTATCTGAAAAGATTTAAATAGCTCTTGATAACATTGAATTTGATCATTTATATAATAAGAGAGTTTTTGTTATGGTGTATTGTATATTAAAGTCATATGAAACCTCAAATTAAAAAAAATGATACACTTTGCATTGCAATTTGCAGTACAGTGAAACCTGTCTCAACTGAATCTTAGTAAGCCAGAAACCTGTCTGCAATGCAATCTATGAGAACACTGAAAGTAAAATTCTAGAGAAATATAAACTAGACCCATGTCTATAGTGTGAACAAAATCCAACGTCTCTCAGGGGGTTTTGTGAATACAGTTTTCACTGTATTTGTCTATTTTGCCTCCAATCAGACAGTAACAAGCTTGGATTACTGTCATCATTATAAAATGTCTCATTTTGATTAGTGTATTTATCAGACAAATTTAATTTCCTCCCAATTTTTCTGATTCGATTGCTAACCAGGAACTAATTTCCTTGTTTTAAGTACGCTTTCTTAGAATTCTGATAAACAGACAAAATTATTGTTATATAGTACTTGAAGGAAACATTTTATCAAGTTTCTGTTCAACACATTTATTACAAGTTTTACATTTTATATCAAATTTATTATTGATGTTATGCATAGATTGCTACATGAAATTATTAATCTGATATAATTTTTTTTTATATGGAACAGAAAGAAAATAAAACTTAGTTAATACAATTTTTTTTTTATATATTTGTCCCTTTTATGATAGGAGGTAGTATTTTGTTTAACAGTCTGTGTGTCGAACCATTATGAGGAAAAAGTTGCTTTTATTGTTAATTGTCATCAGTTTGCATAAACATAAACATTGCAATTCTTTAAAAACCTTCTCTTCTGAAACTCCTAAATAGCTGCAAACCAAAGCTTAATGTCTATAGATAAAAATTATTGAGTTTGATTGTTGTTCAACATACATACATATATATGAAGCTGCCTATCTCAAAATAGAACATAGGGTCAAACTACAAAAGCTTTGTCCTAAAACTGTAGCAATTAGAGAAAAATGATTAGGGTAGAAATGGTCATTACAACAAATTCTATATACCCTATACATTTTGGAATATCTGTTCATCTGTTTTGGATTTATTGCCCCTGAAATAATGATTTTCAACTTTTTTAGCATTTTCTTTCCATTTATTTATAAAGGTAGAGGAGCTTAGGTTAAAAGTGTAAATTGCAAAAAAATATCCTGTATAACCTGAAAACTGAAAAAGATTTACCAATCTTCTTTGGAGTCATCGCCCCTGTTATTGCTCTGTTTAAATTTTACATGGCGAGCATTCACCCCTTAAAAAATATATTCCTTACTTTAAAATTCTCCTATAGTACATTGTCAACTTGGCAAAAAAACCTATCTCAGTAGATTATACGTATGATTAGCCTGAAGACTTCATTGATGATTTAATGCACATTACTGAAGAGAAATTTTGTCAAAAGGATGGTAAATTTATGAATTTGGGGACAGAAATTAATGACATTCATCAAAGCACATATAATGGTGCATTTACTGTGACAACATCAATATTGTCGAAGCGATAATAATTTTCCGAAAATAAGTACTGTTTGACAGGTCTCCCTGACTGGATACCATTAGTAAAACCTTTCTGATTATACTGGTGTGTCTAATTTGATAATTCATTATTATTAACTCAATAAATCTTTCTGGCCTTCATTGTTTAATTGCACTGTTGTCTTATTGACTATTGATGGTAACTTCTTTTTCAGAATGGTCACAATCAGTATCTGTATGGTCATAATTGTATTGTTGTGGTTTTTTTTTAGAAAAGTTGTCCTAGAAAAAAGATCTGGCATTATTATTCCAATTATAAATTTAATTGGCAATTTTCTTTTCACTGTTTTTTTTTTTTTTTGTAGAATACAATTTTTCGCTTAAGCTTGCTATCATCCGTTTCTAAGTTAAAGATCTGTTCTTTCCTCACCACCCTTAATGATTGATCATAGAGTGATGAAATCTTTTTACAAGATGTATTTATAAATACTGAGTGAAATAGTTCAGCAACATATATTAAATGAATTGAAAAACTTTGAAATGAAAATACCCAAAATTTCAAATTTTAAAATACAAAGTTTTTGACTAGTAAAGTTAGTATGACATCCATTTTAAATGAACTGGTACACATTTTTGTTAAGGTGCCAGCTGAAATATGCCTCCCATGGTGCAAGTTTTTCTGGCTGTGTTGAAGACCCATTGGTGGCTTTCGGTTGTTTTCTTGTCTTTGGTCAAGGTGTTGTTTCTTTGACATAGTTTTCTGTAGTGTGCCCTATGTCTGTTGATGCTAACTAGCCACTGCCTCTACAGTTCTCCTCTGTGTCATTTTAAGTCTTCCTCTTTCTTTTACCTTCTTGGGTCCAGTAGAGAGTGTGCATGTAGTCTATGTGATATCCTTCTGGTCTTTCCATAGGACATGTCAAATCTGCCTCCAGTGTCTTCTCATTATCGAAATTATTTTTTTTGTTGCTAAACTTTTTTACTCAGTATATTTGTACTGAATTAAAAATCTATTACTTAATGGTATTGCCATTACTGGGGACAGTAATGATGATTAAATTGTCACCCTGATAACAAATTAATAGGATGTGTGTGTAAATGTAATGTATAGAAAATTAATGGACAGATTTAAAATTATTAGAGAAGATAAATAAGGTCATAAAATCAAGGTCCAATTATGGGTTGTTTTTACAGAATCGATATGTTCTGTTCAAGTCACCAGACCAAGAGGTGTCATGCAGACTATGTCACCAGAATTCTGTTAAAAACAAACCAAATGGTTTTATCGGGAAATTAATCTCCTTAATAGATAATGTACTACGAAAATAACTTTGAACAGCTATTTAGAAATATTAATGTCATATGGTAATACTGGTCAAAATGATGATCTTCTTTAACAATTTATTTCTTATGGACAGGACTCTTTTGATAACCTTTAGATTTCTTTTGCAATTCCAGAGGCGGATTTAGGGGGGGGGAGCCTCTGAGGCCCCCCCCCCCCCTTTTGAGAAAAAAAATTGGTTGCTTATATAGGGAATCACTGAAGCGTGATGAGATCGGGCCCCCTTTTAGGCAGCCAGTGGGCCCCCACAATTATTTTGTTGTTTCTTGCCTGTGCACAATATTTCCATAACAGAAGTAAAGATGGAAAAATGCATAAAATCTGTATTTTTCATCGTTTTTTTGAAAATAATACATTTTATGATGTAATAGTGACGTCATCAGGAAAAAATCTTCATGTTTTCTTTTATATTTCTTGAACCTATGCATTTCTAAACATTATGTGCCAATTTGAAATAGATATCAAACATTTAATTTTTTTGGGCCAAATCCAGGCCTTAATCATGTTAATGCCCCTGAGTACTCCTTTGAAAATAGAAAAAAAACGGCCTTAAAAAGGTTATGTAGGCTCACCTCAGCTGCAAAGAGATACTTTATAGGAATTGCTGAATTTTTATATGCCTGGATACCAATTGTTGTGGAATGGGGAAAAGTCCTTTTATCGTTGAAATTTGATTTTATGGTTTTCCTAAAGTTTGTATTTGACAAGGCCTAAAGAAAATAAATACTTTGTTTAACGTTTAAATTTTGTGATTCTGTATTCTAATGAAACCAATGAAAATTGGTACCGTACCCTACGAATAATAATGAACACACATAAAGTATTATGAAAACAGGGTAACAGTCTTAATTATCTAAATACCTTCACAGTTCTGTTGTCGTCGTTGGATAATTCCAATACAGTCATTGTTTAATGGAAGTATTGAGAATCAGATATGCGAGTTATTAGTCGAGCTTTGTCTATTTGTGAAGGAGGATAATAAATTGTTCACATTATCAGTTGACGATGGATGTAAAATGATTGTTACTATTATTTTTCTAAAAGTTGTAAATCTGGTAAGACACAGTTTGAATATTGATTGTGTTTAAATTAAAATACTAATTATGCATTCATTTTGAGAATGTGTCAACAGTCATGCTTAAGTTTTGTAATTTTTTCTGTTTTTTTTTTCAATTTTGAAAATAAGATTATATATCTGAGCCCGTTATATTGAAACATATTTTTACATAGTTGTATTTTTAGTGGTTTTAGTGCTATACTTTTATCTTTAAAAAAAGCCCAGAAAATTATCCTGTTGGGTAAACTGGAAAAAATAGATTTTAAAGTTGATCTCTTTATCTTGTATTTATTTTTGAACCTGCACTTGACATGCTTGAAACATGAAAATAAAAAAATAAACTTTTCATATTTGATGTATCAAAATTATGGAAAAAGGGAGGTGTATACTTCCATTGTAAGGTGCATGCAGCCATTAGCATTTAAAAAAATATTTTTGCAGTAAAAGAAATGTGGATTCATTTTATACGAGATGAGGAAAAATCATGTTTGTAGAGAAAATCACCAATTGAAATTATTTTATGTAAATTTAAAATTAGTTAAGTTTAATAACATGAAAAACAATAAAACATCAAGGAATTAAGGATTTATACTTTCCTAAATTATTAAATGCATTATCCTTTGTTAAAATTATTTTACAGAAAAACAAAACACTGAACTTCTGAAAAAACATCCTCAACATTCATTGAAACTGAATATTTGATAACAAATATAAACTACCAATTACCTGACTTGATACAGGACATTTTAAGAGAAAAAAATGGGTTGCACTTAGTTTTTATTTTATGGCTAGCAAAACCTCCCACTTATATAGCAATGCTAAAAATACAGCTAAAATAACAACATTATGTGACAGGAATTCAGTAAATATATAAACATACAGAAAATCAGATTAGTTAAAAAGTATTCGTAAATAAAATTTATAAAAAAATTTTATCATAAATTGATAATTCATATAGGAGATTCCTTTCATTAAACATTGTCTCTTGCATTTGTAGTTTTCCAGATTTGACAAATTGTTAATTTGTAGTTTTCCAGATTTGTGTTTGAATGCTAAAACATTTACAATTTGTAACAATATTGACCTTTTCTGTTTTTTATTCTTGACAACAGGATGAATTGCTTCGGCCACTTTTGATTTAGTCTTAACACCCTATTATAAATGACTTAAATCTAGCCAATGGTGAGTCTCTAGTGCTTTATTCATAAATTCCCTGCATGATTCTATGCAGATACTTCTGATACATGTACAAAATTTATAAAACTTATTTTTGAAAATACAATATTGTAAAAGAAAGGCATTAGATACTTAAGGAATATTCAAACTTATACTTAGTTGAAAACAAATTGACAATGCCATGGCAGAAAATGAAATACGATCAACAACAAACAGCAGTTCACAAAACAAAACATAAAACACTTAAGTCTTAGCAACACAAACTCCACAAACAAACAGGGTTATGAATAGTAGTACTTTAATTTGAAGAATTTCAGCATTTGTATTTTTTTTTATATAAAAGCAAAATGCATGCACATTTATTTACTTGGTATAAGCCAAATCTTATACTTTGAATTAAAAAAAAAAAGATTATAACATTGTATTCTAAATTATATACCCTTCTATTATCTTTATTGACTCAGGTTTGAATTAAAACTATTGACCTAACAGCAAACATACATTGTAATTAATGATTTTATATTTGAATGGTATTTTATCATGCAAGCAGTGCATGCACTCGTTAGTACTTTGAATCTGTGGTGAACTGTAATTCAGCTTTAAGCAATTGACTAAAATTAAGGTCTAACACCCTGTTATGTGAAATAGTGGGTAAAACATACTTGGGAATCTCAAAAACTAAAAGTTGAAATGCAAATAGACATAACTGCAGACTGACTGCCATAAGAAAAAATAATGGACACAGAAATCTTAAGATAAGCAGCATTATCTGATGAACCTCAACAAATAATCATTGGTGAATTCGTCAGCAGTTCCTGTTTTACAAAGTAGCGCCTGTCATGAAACTTTTGTCAGAGGTTTAAAAATGTATGCTTTTTCATGGCCATTATACATCCCTAAAAAAATTTGAACAAAACTTTTGAAAAGTTCAATTGGTAAAAAACATAATATTTCTTCTATTGAAGCATGTCTTTTGCAGGCTTATTTTGGATTCTTTTTTACAATGGCCTAATAACTTTCAAATTGAGGTTTAATTTTAAATTAGAATAAGTGTCGTGAATATAAACTGAGAAATATTTTTAAAAGTACTTATAAATAGTGATTCTATGTTTTTTGTTCCGTTAACACATTTTCTCGAACCAGTTCCTATATCCACATTTTCACATACTCCTTAAAACAATTTTTAAGCATCCTTTTATTCTTTAATATAATGAATAAGTGAAAAGTTTATGCTTGTCATTCTCATAATCCCTTGATGGGAAAATTAAAGATTTTTCCTTTAAAAATAATTTTGATGGCCTGTGATCATATTGCTAAAGGTTTCTAATAATCCCTTGACAGTTCACATTTCTAACTAGTCAGCTAAGTATGACAGTGTGTTGTATTGGAATCAAGATCATGGATACTCTTTTGATTTGGAATCAAGATCACCAATACTCTTTGATTGTTCTCAACTTGAAGCATACGACAATTCTATAATCATTAAGCACTGATAGGGGGTTTAACCACTTGATTCAAACTCAGATGAGATACTTGTGTAAAAGTCATTTTTCTTTTGAAGCTTTACTACTATTAATGATTTTTTTGAGAGATGAAAATCACGTATAAGATCTTCTACTTGTTTAGATAATGAACGAAGAAAATCTATGGTTTCTATTGATGACAATTTTTAAAAGATTTTTAAAGTGTTTGAATTTCTTCTGTCAGTTGAAAATAGATGTAGGAAGGGTTTCTATTCATTAGAAATTGATTTATTGGAAAAATTCTATCTGTTTTCAACAAAGAAGGATTTGTTTTTTACCTTAAACTTATCAATGATTAACGAATAATGCATTTTAGCATGGAATCTACATTTTGAGAAGAAAAAAAATAAAAGAACCCTCTCAAAATAAAGGTTACACATGCAAGAAGTATATATTAATTAATTAAGAACACATGCTATACACAGGGGAAAAATGAAGTACAAAAAAATTGTATGTTTGAAGAAGGAAAAAATCAGACATGGAGAGAAAAATTAGGAAGGAAAAAAATTGCAACTATCTAAAACCATGTAGACATACAAATTACAAGGTCATTATATTATAATTAATTCATTATAAACTTGTCTCTAGCTGAAGAGTACTAGATGACCTTGCTATTATTTACTGATAGCTTCCTTTGGAGGCAATCAAGAAATTTATTAAAGGGGGATATCTAGGTATGTGTTCCTACTAGAAGTATGGAGGTGGGGTTAGTACGTGTATTTTGTTTTCAAATTAAACCTACACATCTGTCTGAAGGTATTGAAGTTAATTGAACATAATTGAATCTAGTGTGTAACATATTGGTTTTCAAGACAAATCTTTACCCTTTTGATACTAAAAAAATTATTATTGCAATTTTTAAAAAAATGGACCAAAATGGACCAAAATGCGAAATTTATTATTGTTATTTTAGGAAAATCTACATACATTCATATGGATCAGATATCAAAAACATTACCGTAGTTCTTTTCAAAAAGCCTTCCTAGGATTCTTATGGTGTCACCCATTAGTATTATTTAAGCATTGATAAAAATCTGAAATAATTTTTGAATTTATAGCATCAAAACAGATTTTTTGATTGTGCAAAGAAGCCATACTGACATGACAGATAGATGTTTAAGATGTAAAAAAAAAATTATATCTTTTCATTTCAGATTCTATCTATATTTGCTTTTGCAACAACTGTTAGTTTGGATGAGAGAATTTCTTTTCATGCTGTCTGTAGAAATGGAACACATAATACTAGTATAACCACCGCAACTGAAAGTATTCAGGTTGCCTATCCATATGAGTAAGTTTGGAAAAAAAAGATGTGGTTGTTTTAAAAGTATGAAGTGGATTTATAATGTGACTTATAGGTATAAGTTATGAATCCAGATAACTTTACGTAAGAAAAAAAATGCATGAAAAAAATAAATGTTTAGTACTTGTCAATGAGACATAGATATAAGAAGATGTGGTATGAGAGCCAATGAGACAACTCTTCATCCAAGTCACAATTTATAAAAGAGAAATCAATATAGGTCAATGTATGGAATTCAACACAGAGCCTTGGCTTGACAATATTGTTAAATTTATAATTATAATATATAGTATGATTGCCAATGAGACAACTCTCCACCAGAGACCAAATGATTGGTGTAGAAGTTAGCAACAATAGGTCCCCGTATCATCGCAAATGGCCTTCAACAACTTTTATGGTAAGCTATAAAAGAAACAGAAATAACAAATCTATAAAAGACACAGAAATAACAAATCGATAAAAGACACAGAAATAACAAATCTGTCAAAGACACAGAAATAACAAATCTATAAAAGATACAAAAATAACAAATCTATAAAAGACACAGAAATAACAAATCTGTCAAAGACACAGAACTAACAAATCTGTCAAAGACACAGAAATAATAAATCTATAAAAGACACAGAAATAACAAATCTGTCAAAGACACAGAAATAACAAATCTATAAAAGACACAGAAATAACAAATCTATAAAAGACACAGAAATAACAAAGCTGTCAAAGACACAAAAATAACAAATCTGTCAAAGACACAGAAATAACAAATCTATAAAAGACACAGAAATAACAAATCTGTCAAAGACACAGAAATAACAAATCTATAAAAGACACAGAAATAACAAATCTATAAAAGACACAGAAATAACAAATCTATAAAAGACACAGAAATAACAAATCTAAAATGTGGTGGGGTTAAACATGTGTAATGACACCAAACCCTACCCTCACCACACAGGCACTTGTCTCAGAATTAAGGTATATAGGGGGGAGGAATTCTGAGACAGGGCCAGTGGTGAAACAGTTCAACTTTAGAACAAACTTAAAATCAATTCAATGAAAAGGGCCAAACTCATATGACCAATACAAACATTTGACAAAGCAGATGAACATTCAACAAACACACAGACCGGACATACCAGGGAATTAATAAATGTAATACATTTTACATCCCTCTCACAACAACAAAAAAAAAAATACACCAAACACAAAACACAAAATACAGTTCCGAGGAAACTCACAGTTACTGAAACCTAGTTCAAAGCCAATAAAAAGTATTAAGAAAATCATGTATCTCAGACTAAAACAGGTTTAAGGCAAGTCATGAGTATAAATTTAAAAGAGAGTACCATATATATAGTATTGCTATTTTAATTTCAACATTTGCAATTTGCTTTCAAAATAACAAAGGTAAAACATATCTCTGTGTTTACAGTTAGATATAAATATATTAAGTGAATAATAATCACTGTGATATTGCACATGACAAAAAATTACAAACTAAACTGTGGTCATTCTTTATGTGTCATCAAGCATTTTTACTTCAGAAATGCTATCATGCAGGAAAAATTAGATAAACTAACTGAAACAACAATAAAACTGTGTGTACAAATTATTAGTCATTTAATAAAAAAAAAATCATCTAATTTCAGCTTGCACAATGAATATTTTATGTGGCCATTGTGCACTAAATCACCAACTGGTCCTGGCCAAATGCCATTGTTGGAAGGAGCAAAGTCATCAGCTGAATTCTATGTGTTTGTAGGAGTATTTGTGTTCCTATATTGTTTAGCAGCGTTAGCATTATATCTGCTATTTGATGAACTCTATCGGTCTAACTCCAATATAGTAACTGCGGTAAGTACTTTGGTCTAACACCAATGTAGTCACTGCAGTTAAAGTACAGTAATTGTTGACCATATATTGACCCCTAGGCACTGGCTTAAAAACTTGTATTTTCTGGACATGTCCTGTAAATTTATTCTTGTCTGCCGTATATTTCATCTGAAACAGACACCAAATGTATGTTTGCCAAATTGCTATACAAATGTATAATTGAGGAAAATATTCCATTTTTATGCTCCATTTATGGGCATTATGTTTTCTGGTCTGTGTGTCCGTCTGTCCGCTCGTTGTCCGTTTGTTCATCCGTCCGTCTTTCCAGCTTCAGGTTAAAGTTTTTGGTCGAGGTACTTTTTGATGAAGTTGAAGTCCAATCAACTTGAAACTAGTCCCGGGGGGTTACTTCCTATATTTTTAGTGGTATGAGTGTGCCGCAAAACAGGGTCCCTTTTTCATGCCCTGCTGGTTAGAACAGGTTCCCTTTCTCATATCCTGCTGGTTAGAACAGGGTCGCTTTTCCATGCCTTGCTGGTGAGAACAGGTTCTTTTTTAAAACAAAAGTATTTGTCTAGTACAGGATCGCTTATTTAACTGTTTAAGATACAGTCTACAACCCGGGCCGTCTAGAACAGCATCTATTTTATACGGTCTACAACAAGGTATACATTTTCTGAGCGTGTCTAGAACAGGGTATGTTTTTCCATATTTCTGTTTAGAACAGGGTATGTTTTTCATTGTTTTCTGGTCAGAACAGGGTATGTTTTTCATTGTTTTCTGGTTAGAACAGGGTACGATTTGGCAAGTGCTGTCGGCACAGGTATACCCAAAAGGATAGTCAGTAACACCCCCCCCCCCCGGAAACTAGTATACATATTCCCTATAACAGGATCATTCTAATTTTAATGCCAAATTAAAGATTTTCCCCCATTTTCACGGTCCACTGAACATAGAAAATGATAGTGCGGATGGGGCATCTGTGAACTGCCTGGAGACACATTCTTGTTTAGGTGATCTTTTTTACTAGATTTGTTTCCTTGCTAAGAATAGAATAATTTTCTGGTCATAATAGTGACATGAGGAATAATATCTCTAAAAACAAACCCTGATGTTAAAAGGCGATGTCATAACCAGTGATCCTAAATCACTCTGAAATAGCTCTATTAATACTATACCACCGTGTCATTAATCACAGTTAGATCTGATTCTGAATCGCTCTGAAATATCTCTTATTAATACTTTACCACCGTGTCATCAATCACAGTTAGAGCTGATTCTGAATCGCTCTGAAATATCTCTTATTAATACTTTACCACGGTGTCATCAATCACAGTTAGAGCTGATTCTGAATCGCTCTGAAATATCTCTTATTAATACTTTACCACCGTGTCATCAATCACAGTTAGAGCTGATTCTGAATCGCTCTGAAATATCTCTATTAATACTTTACCACCGTGTCATCAATCACAGTTAGAGCTGATTCTGAATCGCTCTGAAATATCTCTTATTAATACTATACCACTGTGTCATCTATCACAGTTAGAGCTGATTCTGAATCGCTCTGAAATATCTCTTATTAATACTATACCACTGTGTCATCTATCACAGTTAGAGCTGATTCTGAATTGCTCTGAAATATCTCTTATTAATACTATACCACCATGTCACCAATCACAGTTAGAGCTTCAATCAACAAAGACTGTCACAACAGCTTTTTAACTGAACCATTTTCATGTATTGTCTAGAATTAAACATGCAATAGTTGCCACTGAATGTAAAGCTAAATGCAATTAATCTATTAATCATTTTGTGTGTACTGTATATTTTTAATCTACTATAAAAGCAGAATTTTCATTGAGATTCGGAATTGTTGAAAAATGGTGGTCAGAAGGGTTTTAGCTACCAAAATTTTGTAAAGAATCAATTTTGGTATTTTGTAATAGAAATACTAGTGAGCATCAGGTGAGGACTAGCAGACTTTCTTCAAGGAAAAAAAAAGATTTCCTGTTATTTTTTGGATAGATTATATCCACTAAATTAAAACCCTAAACTATATTTAAACCAACATTATGTCATTGATTAACACTTTCACAAACAGGAAACCACAAAAATAAATCCAAAGTCAGAGACCAAACCATGAAAATTAAACCTGTAAAATTTAATGTTTCCTTAAACTTTTCTAAAAAGTATAACAATAATTTCTGTTTATTTTTTTATAGGACTTTATAATTTCTGTTGTCCTGACCCTGTTCTGGTTGATTGGATCTTCAGCCTGGGCACAAGGATTAGTAAATTTGAAGTACTATACTGACTTTAATAAATGTGGACAATTTGATCAGATGGGGACAGATTGTAAGGCTCCAAATCAGTGTGTGCAGACAAAGTTTCCCAATTTTGCTAGCCTGAATGTTTCAGTCGTAAGTATTTGTATATAACTATACACCTGATATAAATAGTAAAATCACAAAAATACTGAACTCAAAAAGGAAATTTCAAAACGTAGAGTCCCTTATCAAATGGCAAAATCAAAAGATCAAACAAAAGGATAACAACTGTCATATTCCTGACTTGGTACAGGCATTTTCTTATGTAGACCTGGTTTTATAGCTAGCTAAAGCTCTCACTTGTATGACAGTCACATCAAATTCCATTATATTGACAATGGTGTGAGATCAAAATTTTTAAACAAACAATCATAATAGGTAAAAAAGTCAAAAATAGGGGTACAGAGGTCAACATTGTGTTATAATCCTGATCACTATAAAAACAGAGAAATATGTGTTAAATGAAGAAGCACAAAAAAAGGCATATAGATAAAGCACATAAGCAAAAATAAAAGACAAGAAAACAAAAATTTACAACATCACAATAACATAGTCATGATAATTATATAATGATGGAATGTATAAATACAGAGCCACATCATTTGTATCAAAGAAACACAAAAGGGCATATAAACAAAGCACATTAGCAAAAATGAAAGACAAAAATACAAAAATTATCATAGAACAATAACACAATGACAGAATGTATAAGTACAGTATAAAGAATAGAGAAAAATGGTCTAAAAAAATAAAAATGAAGAAATAAAGGACCCCCATCCAGGCTTTGCAATTATGAATAGCAGATTTTGTTCCATGTTACCTCTTGCATCTGTTGTACCTATAGCTGGTAGTAAATATGACGTGTGTATTAAAGAGGGTCAGGCTGGGGTTCACAGAGAAGGAAATAAGGGGCAAAACATGCAGAATAAAGGGCAAACAAACAAACAAATAATAGTGGTCAACATGATAAAAACAGGCAAATGTTATACAGAGTGGAAAATAATGGGCAAATATATAAAGAACAGAGAAAAATGTTCTACTAAAATCAAGATTAAAATAAAAATGGAGGACACCCCATCCAGATCCTTAATAAATGTTGCTGTTATTTCTAAGGTCTTGAAAGCAAAAGAATAATGGAATTACGAAAATGTTTTACTAAACCTTCTCTATTGATTTTTGGTATAATTAAACAGATATATATCATTTTCAGAAGAGTTATATGATAAAATACATGTCTTGTGAAGAAATTTAATTAAACTCCTGTTAGCAATACAGCCAAAAAAAAATAAAATATGACATTGTCTGTTTTAAACAAACTTGATTTAAGCTTCGATCTTATCATTGTTTGTGTGCATCTACTTTTCACCTACATCTCATTTGTTGTTAATTGACACAAATGAATTGACAAAGTTAATTATTGACATATTACAAATGATAAACTACTCGTATACAGTATGTATCGTGATATATAGGACTCGACTCAGTCAAGACGATATTTTTCGTCTTTTTACTCAAAAAAAATAATCGACCAATTGGATCCTTGTAATTTTTTTGGCAAGGAACATTAAAATTACTTTCATTTATAGGTCTTTCTGATTTCTATAGCTAGCAACTCTTAAAAAAGAAAAGAAGAACAAAACAAAGACAAGAAAAGCAAACAAATAAAACATTTGGCTTGATACAAGATCTTCCAATGAGTTCCTAGAATAAAATTTACTTAAGGAGGTAGACCTAGGTTAAGGGAAATAACTCTTAAAATCATCAGTACGTTTGTGTCAACCATTTTCAAAAACATATTCTAAGCTTCTAGGTAACATAGATTATTTTTAATCTGTTTCAGGTAAATGCTTAAAAAACATTGATAACCTTGACTTTTACAAACGCTTAACTAATTTAAAGAGTTATCTTGCTGAACCAAGGTCGACCCCCTTAATAAAGCAAATATCTGCATGACACTATGTTTCCTATGACACATTTTCCCACAATGACACCAGGTCAACGTAGGATGTTCATTAATACATGTATATAATGAATATTCTGTATAAGAAAACACTTCATTTATTTAAAATCTGACTGGGAAAATATCAGTTAATTTAATAAAAACTTGTACAAATATCAGTTAATTTAATAAAAACTTGTACAGTTAAAGGATACTGTTTATGTTAGTTCTAGCATAAACAACTCGAATATTAATTAATTTGAAAAAGTTTATAGTAATTTGGTCTTATGTTTCAGATTTTAGGTTCTGGTACAGTCAAAGGATATGTGTTTATGTGGGTTCTAGCGTAAACAATTCCAATATTAATTGGTTTAAAAACATTTATAGTTATGTTTTCCTATCTTTCAGATTTTTGGTTTTCTGAATATGCTGGTGTGGGCTGGCAACTTATGGTTCCTGTACAAGGAGACCCCATGGTTCAAGGTCAGATCAAAACCTCCCCAGGAACCTTCAACAGATCCTCAGAGAATATAGATCATCTGTGTATAACAGCAGACGTCTGCTTTTTCAAAAATGTAGAATGGTGAATTTGTGTTTTAAATAGTTTTACAAGTTTTGAAATGGCTGAAAGCTGCTCTTATATTCCTGATAGTAGTATAGTTAGTTTGGATATTTATCTATATAATCTATGTTAATGTAAAAGTACTGAAAAGAAATGTATACCAAAGTTTACAGTAAGGGTTTTCAAAATGGCTGCCTTTTGTGCACCTAAGAATCAAGAACAACTGTTTGTCATAAAAATTATTGTCAAAGGTTTTTTTGTTTACCTGTTCTTGTACAAGGTTTACTTATTTTAAACTTAAAAAACATTTAAATAATGCTTGATGTACTCACCGTTTTGGCTATTTTTGTGCTGAATAAAAGTATACTCTTTTTTAACCTTTTACTAAGGGTAACATTGCTAAATTCATGGTACATGTAAGCTGACAGAAACTTCATCTGATTTTTTTTACATTCCTTTTGCATAAGTGTAAGCAATTTCCATATGCTTCAATCTCAAAAGCAGACATCACCTAATTATTGTAAGAGGGTGGATTATTGTATTGGACACTTACATGTACATACTCATGCTTATTGACTTTTCAGCTTGACACTAATCATTCTCACAAGCTCAGGGTGTGTTTATTCTTTTGTTTCAATAGCTTCATAGCTCTTGTCTCATTGGAACAAAAAAGGAAGTTTCTAATTATGATACTTTTCAAAATTTGAATGCAAAAAGGTTAAACTGTAACATAAATTCAATGTATTAGTTTCAGGTTTAAACCATTTAAATTTATGAGTTCATATTTACCAATACAAAGGAACAATTCCAAGTTTCTAAGAGGTGGCAGGGTAAGATCTGTAATATTTTCAACCTTGAATTTTGACAGTAGTACAGCATGTAGATCAGGATGATTTAAAGGTGTAGACCTTATTTCAGGGAGATCACTCTTTAAATCAGTAATGCGTTTGTTTAAGTCAAGTTTTATCAATATATTTTAAGTATTTACCTGAAACAGGTTAAAAATAATCTATGTATCCAAGAAGCTTAGAACATATTTATGAAAATGGCTGATACAAACGTACTGATAATTTTCAGAGTTATTTCCCTTAACCTAGGTCTACCTCCTTAATATGTACTTATATTTATAACATAATCATATCTCATATCTTAGAATTGTAAAGTTCAAATGTATTCTTGTATAAATAAGGTCATTATTTATTTTGTATGGGATATGTGAAACAGATTGCTTGATGATATATTTATTCATATTTATTTTGGAATTAACAAATGTTCTGAATCAAAAAATAGATTTATTTTATTTACTTTACTACTCCTGTGTACTAAGCAAGCCATTGTAAAATTAAAAAATATTTATTAATTGGCATACAATGTATAGGTGTCCAATATTTTTTGAAAAATTCAAATGAAACTTTGAAATACAAATAATGTAATTGTAAAGGTATTAATTCCTTGTTATATTTTGACTTGTTTACTGTAACAACAAGAGTATGTTCATGAAATTTTAGAGGATGTTGAAAAGCATAATTTGTCTACATATTTAGGCTTGAAAATTTATATGTAAACTATTTGTTGACATGTTAGTTTGAAAAGTTTGTTTTATGGCTGAATGTAAACATTACCATCACATTGTGATTTTTTTTTATACCTCAGCTTTTAATATGCAGATAATTTTGTACTGCAAGGAGAAAGCTTGTTAATAATATATAAGATTCTGTGTATTTGTCAATAGCTTATATAGTTCTATCAAAAGTTTGAAATTTTATATTCATCCTAATACATTACATGTCCTGGGGTAGGGGTTTTAGAAGGCAATGACAGATGCAGTTGTTTTATGCAAGCCTACCAGAAAGATAGTTTGTATCTTAAAGCAGCCGGCGTAAAGACACAGTGTTTGTTTTAAAATTTAAGCAATACAAAATTTTTACGAAAGAACTTGTTTATTAAGCTTTCCAGATGACTGCATTTAAAGCAATTTAGAGGTTAGCAAATGTTCAAGATACATGTCTACTTTTGAAAGTTGTTTGTAGACCTCCAAATGTATTGTTTGTTTTATTGTTTGTGTTTTGCGGTTGCTGTCTAATAGACATATATACCTTGTATTTCCTTTCTAAAAACATATAATTGTATTAGGATAGATATAAAATGCATAGTTTATTGTTAATTTTGTTGAAAAAACTTTGAAATCCATTCCTTCTAGCAGTTACAGTGGAACTAAAACATATTTATAATTCATAACTTAATGATTGTGTGGAATTTATCTCTGTCCACTTTAATACATGACTTAGATTAAGCAATTTAACACTTGCATTGATAAGAAAAAAAAATATGATTTTTGTCCTATGAAATATTTGCCACTGGAGGGAGGTTAAGTACAACACCAATCAATCAATTGTCATGTTTTTATGCATTGAATGAAATGGTCATTTAAATTCATGCACTTCGAGCTTTACATATGGTAAGTTCAAAGTTCCATTGTAGATTAGAGGGAATTCATTGATAAGAATGTTTTAAATTGCTTAGTATTGTTAGTGAAAAAATCAAGAAAAGATGATTTAGCTTTTGTATTTATTTGTTATTAATGTTGATTTATTTTGATTTTTCGTGCCTTATACACATTAAGCATAAGAGTTATGAGTGCTATTGTGGAATTCTATGTCATATTTTTGATGTTCGTCAAGAATTCCACACAACAGAGAGAAAGGAACATAAAATTCAATTTGAATGATTCAATTACTGAAAAGTACTTTTTTTCTAACATCAACTTGTTTTTGAGACTTAAACAATGAATATTTATCTCTACAAAAGCCATGGAAGCTGATTGCATTTTTCTGAAAGGAGTGCTTTTAATTCAGATTTGAAGACTGGATTTAATCAGAAGAATTATCAAATATTTGTTTTTAGCTATATGATCTATAGAATTCCTACAGTATGAATTGGGAAAATAAAACATGAACATGAAAAATAAAATGTTAAAGCGCACAAAACTGGTGGGTTTATTTAATGTAGGAGCTAGTTTAAGGATTGTTATTGTTGATGTATATATTTGGTGTACAATTTTCCTACAGAATACAAATGTATAGTATAATTATGGCTTGTCATCACATTCCAAAAAGATATTATTTTAATATATAGGGTATTTTATAGCATTTATATGATGCATGGGCCTCTAAAAATATTTTACTTAATCAATCATAATTTTGAATTTTTACAGCTTTAACATTAAAAGTGAAACTATCCTGATTCTCAATATCACACCAATTTAAACATTATTTTGAGGTGACTTACTGCTACTTATATAGATCTGTTGTTATTTTTGAAAAGCATAATATTCCCTGCAGTACATGTACTAAATTTGGTGTTTAAGAAAAAAATGTTTGGATTTTGCAATCCATAGTTTGTAAAAATGGAAAAGTTATAATAATTTCCATGACATTATTTCTGTTGATAATTAATACTACCATTCTAAAAAATATAATCTTCACTTTTCAAATGATACTAAAGAATAAACTACAATGTAATCATCTTTTATTTAATTAAATGTGACTTTTTAATGTACATTTCATTGTTCTAATATTTCAAAACAATTTCTGCATATGTCAATTAAAAGAAGCATTTATTTAGTAGGAAGAATTATCGTAAGATGTAAGATAGCTCATGTCAACATGTTAGACATGCCACATCATTTACGTGTACCAGTAGATTAGAAATACAGGTCAAGAACAGAACATTAATTTCCATATCATCATTTTGCATGTTTTTAAAAAAATATACTGATCTGGTACATAGAGTAGATTGTTACCTTAGCTTAAACTACCTACCACATCCAAAATGTAAAAAAATGAAAACAAATAGTAGTTACAGTATATGTCTAAAGAAACCAGCTTAAGACCAGTATTCAATAATATCTATTGTAAGGCCTGCTAAGAAGTAGAAAAAAGTACATTGTATTTTGTAAATACATGCCATAGTGTGACTGTTATATATATATAAAAGCTTCGTTATCATGTGTGTTGATTGTTTTATATTGCTCATTAACATATTCTTCTGTTTATAGAATTAAAAAGTTTTGTATTTATCATGCACATTTTTTTTGTTTTTTTGTAACATGAAACTAAATGTTTAAGCTTTTATTATAAATTTTGCTGAAGAAGATACCCGAATACTGCACATGAAAATTTCTCCGGAAATATTTAGAAATGCATGGAACTGTATATCAAAGGAACATCTGTAAGACGTTTCAAAAATAAGATGTGGTATGATTGCCAATAAGAAAGATATTTTGTTTCCACCAGAGAACTATTGACATAGAAGTCAGCAACTGTAGTTCACAGTACTGCCTTCAACAATGAGCAAAGCCCATACATGTATATCAAATGAACATCCTTGTTTCTTGTTGTTCTTCATCTCGACAGTTTCTGGTGTTGACACCTAACACTTATGGTTTATTTCATTTCATGAAAGTAATTGATTTTAAACCAAAACAACGGCCAAAATCATGAAATATGGTCATTAGTTTCAGGCTAAAATAAATTATTACCCTTGACTGTGATTTTACTACAATAAACCAAATTTCGTTTATTTTTGTGGATATCAATTCCCGTGGATTGAGGAAGTCTGGATTCTACTTTGTCAAAATTATCTCCCCATCACGCCAGTTCATTTTCACAATCGTAGAAATGGAAGCCATTGTAGGGGTGAGGCGCTGCCAATTTTGCTCTCGGAAACCGATAAATTTATCCACATTGCACCATTACGATCCTTATATGTCAGTTGTATTTTAAAAGACAAATGTATCAACTAGCTAATGAGCATCAGTTAATGATCTTGTCTGCATTGATTCAACTTAAAACTATTGTCTGATCGGTTGTCAGGTGGAATTTTTCAAAATTCATAAACATTTAAAAAAATTCCAATTAAATATTTCGTGGAAAGGCAGACTAGATTTTTTTAGTGGTTGAAGACTATAAACGCTGGTTATCACACACAAAATATTATAATTTTTCGAAGATATGCATTTTCATCATCCAACTTGAAAGACTGTCGTCAAGTACTTTCAGTAAAAAAAATAGCTATTCGAGCACACCTACTCTGTTTTTGTGATTCATTAGATAGGTATATCACTTGACCCATATATTTCATCTTTTAGCACTGTGATTTTTTTGGAAAGATTAGAACTTGTTCTAAATCTTTACTTAGGCACCGGCCTCCCTAACAACAGGACAGGTTAGCTACTGTTACTAAATGTATTCACACTGAAATATAGTTCCCTATGGTTCTGATGTATGTGCACATAATACACATATAAACTGAAAAAAACTGGGTATATTATTGGAGCAGTTCATTCAAGAATGTATGTCATTAAGGTGTATTGATGTGCAGGCTTTTTAAAAAAACATTTTGATTAGGTAACTGGGTATTGATTCAACTAGTATGATTGACAACTGTCATTAACACTAAACAATCAGAGACAAGGTAGACCTTTAATTACAATGCCCCACCTCCTAAACTGCCAATCAAATTGACCACATTACCTATCAACCTCAGTCTTACATAATTATATAGACCACTCAATATAATTCTTAATACACAAGTATTTGACCTCATAATTGAATACACAAATGTGTATATTAGATGTTTGATATTTATAAGGATGATAGATTAATTTATTGCCAATTACTTTTGATCTACATTACATAAAGTGATTCTGTAAATTAGAACGAAATTCATAACAGTGTGGTCGACAGTAAAACGTTTATTAGTAATTGTACTGAAAAGTTTACCTTTAACTTGTTTGTCGTGGGCGATGATTTTATGCTCACTCAGTCTATCGGAGGCCTTCAAGTGGGGATTTAAATAATCATTTGTTACACATTTTGATACATAAAATGAAACTTTCTTTTCACATATCATTTATCGTTTTTTTTTTGTGTGTATCATTGACGTATAAGACAACCTGAATCTTCTTTATTCAAATTTAAAACATACGAGATGGCAATTATGACGCAAAATAAGTAAATTAAACTTACAGCAGAAAGAAGATAATGAACATCGCTTTTATAGTCTTCTAAATATCGAAGACGCGTGGTCTTTTTAAAAATGATGTAAATTTATAAAGGAAACAACAAACAAAATAGTTTGAATATTTATATTGGAAAAAGTAACGGTGTGTAAATCATAACAATTATTTTATTTCAATGAAAATCAAACTGTTGAATTTTTTCCGCTGCGAGCAAATTTTTAATTTTGGTCGCATTTTGAAAATCAATAAATCTTGTATTCTTGTTGGAAGCTGCACTGTGTAGTTTATACCCGTTTTTTTTCAATGCCACACAAATCCAACACAGACAAAAAAAATGATAGGTTCAAGAAATAATTTATGCAAACTATACTTTATTGTAGTTTTAACATGGGTAGGCATTATATTCGTGATTATTTTTGCCCGAGCGATATCGATAAACTATTATAAAAAGTGTCCTAGTTCAGTGAAAATGTACGTCATACTTATTTCCTAAACAAATAAATAAACAAACATTAATTAACATACAACACTACCAAAGGCCAGAGACTCCTTACTTGTATGATTTTGTAAAAAAATGCATCTTTTTAAAACAGTCGAAAACAAAATTGTCTGTCCAATGGAAAAGTCGAAGCCCAAAAAAGATGAACAGTGCATTATAGAAACATAGAAGCTGGTTGCAAAAGTTGACGACAAGATCTATTTTATAACTTGAGTATGGCCTAATACTATTAACCTGAAATAAATATATTTATAGCAATTCCCTTGATACGAAATATCTACATGTTGCCTTGGGCTTTTTTTTTTCTTTTATTTTTGCTCTTTGGTTGGGTTTTTGTCTCAATGACAATTCAATTTTCATTCTTATCATAGATATAACTGCATGTTAAAATAAGAATATGAAGTGTGATAGGCAATCAGACACATTCTTTCCAGGGACCAACAGGCGTTATCAAGCTATAGGTCCCCGTATGGCCTTTGACCATTAGCAAAATACACACTTTATAGAATGAAAGCTCCAAGAGGTCTTGGGATGAAAAAAACAAACGTAAAAGATGAGCGAGAAAAAAAATAGGGATACCACATGGAAATTGGAAAATGGTCCGCAACATTAATTTAGTCAACTCACTTTGTTGAAATTAAAGACCTGGCGAATTTTAGCCTTTTGCAATGGATGTGATGTATGTTTAAAAAAAAATCATGGTTTGTTTGGACATTTTTATAAATCTAGTCTTGTTTTTAAATTATTTGCAAGTAAGATTTAAGTCATGAACAAATAATCACTCACAGAAAGATGTCAAATCCATCAACAAAAGAAAAAAATTAATAGACGACCGACAACGCACAGAATATCATGTATGTGTTCCGGACCATATGAGTATTTGGACCATACGCATATATCATGACCATAAGGGTAAACTAATATGGTCCAACCATACACGTATGGTCCAAATACTCATAAGGTCCGGAACATATTTTATTTGCGATCACAAATGCACGAAGACGTCCATTTCTATGTAAATTGGGTCGATTTTTTTATATAGATAAGATGAATGCGTTTCTGTTGCCAAGTGTTTTTCACAAGTATAGTAGCAGTATAGCAGAACGGTTTAAGTTTCCTATATACACCAAATGATACATTTTGCCAATACAATAACGTAAATGCATGCAAATTTCACAAGGTTTAATCCAAATAGCTTTCTTACTATCCAATAACTTTCAAGTACGAAAAAGACAGGGCAGAAGTATATTTTGTCTTTATATTTCGTATTTGCACAACTTTTGAAAGTGGATTATGCATTCGTTCTAAAATAAAATTAGACCAGATAAAAGTTAAAAGATTACATAACTCGACAATCGCAATTGTTAAATCCGAAAAAGATAATCAATCAATAAATGCATTCAGTAAGTCATTTTTTTTTCTGAAAGAACATGGCTTTGCGATATTTTATTATGAAAATTGATTGTCGAAACATAACAAAAACACAAGTAAAGGACGTTTAATTAATCAATATAAATCAAAACACTTAGCACATGCTTACAACTTCTCGTCCAATCAAATTGCTTGAATTTGCCTTCTAATTTTCATAGTACATATTTTTTCCGTGTACTAAGTAACTACGCATGAATGACCACAAGGGTAAGATTTCATTGTATTGTAATCAAGATATTAGAACAAAAATTGCTACTGGCTATTTTGAAATAAATGATGTGTTCCAAATTTAACTAAATAGTTTGTAATTAGTTTTCAAACAGATTTTTAACATCCTACTTATCAATCTTTTGATCTAAATTTTGTTTTGACAATTAAAAAAGTTTCTTTCATTTAAATAAAGAGTAATAATAATGGTGCTTTATACCTTGATTATTAAAAGTACAACTCAATCTAAAATTTGTAATCCTTTATCTTCCATGCAATTACTTTGTACACAAAAAGAGTCAACCATGAATCTTTTGAAGGGAAATTATTAATAAAGCGATTTGATATATTTAGTCATAAATTGGTCGATAATTGGTTGCCTAATGTCCAGTGACAAATATTTCATGCATATAAACTATCTACTAGACTACCTATGGGTACATACCAGGGGCAGATCCAGCCATTTTTAAAAGGTGTTTCAACCAAAGATGTGGGAGGGGGATCCAACTGTTTGTACTCATTCAAAAGCTAGTTTTAGGTTTTATGTGAAATTAAAAAAATGTTTTCAAGAATGTAAATCTTTCACTGCAATTTAAGAATTGTCTGCTCTTGGTCAATTCATTTTGTCATCTTACCATGTAAATAAGTACATGTATAGTAAAACAACGCTCCGTTCATATCAATAAACATACTTACACCAGCAGCTACCTTCTTTACATTCTAAAGTCAAGGGCCTTTTGAAATCCCATTTTTACAATGATATTATAGTGAGTAGATTTACAAAACTACGTAAATGAGCTACATCCAGTCAGCCAAAACAAATCAATAGACTAATTACAGGATTACTCAAGTTGTAAATATGTGCTAAATGGGATATTGTATAGAAAGGTATATACTATGAAAATAGCCCCTCGCTCTAATTTTCATAGTTTATACCTTTCCATACAATAACCGAGACGAATTCCTGATTAGTATTTCGAATTATTTTATATAGGCGTTAAGAACCTTTGGTGACCCCACGGTTTAAATGTTTATATTAAGGACGTCGTGAGCAATGGGCGTTATAGACGAACGTTCACCTAATCTGTCCCAGTCAATGGGATATTAAAGTGCGCCAATCAATGTCCATAGCCACACTGTTATGAATTCGATACTATATCTGAAAGATAAATGATTAATGGATTAACAAGATCTTAAAAAAAATGAAATATGAATATAAATATGAATAAATAAAAGGTATTCATTTAAGGCCTATAATTTACTTGATAAATTTCCAATAATCGTCTATAATTAATCAACAATTAAATTAGTACACTTTTTTTTATCAGGAATTGGCTTGAAACAGTTTTAAAAATTTAAAACTTTTAATTATAACAAACTTTATTAGTTTATTTCCCGTCAATCATTATGTCTATTTTAGTCATTTGAATTTTTATTAGAAGTGAATATATATTTTTGCAATCAAAAAAGAATCCACATTTCAATAAGATAAGTTTTTTAATTAGTTTACGTTGAAAAAGTACATTTTCAATGCCCTGTGTTGAAAAATACTTAAAAAATTGATCAAAAGGCACTCTAAAACTTTTAATCTTCAATGCCATATAACCTCTGTTTCAACTTACAAAATGCCCAAAACAACATTTTTCTATTTTTGTTGTTGACACTTTAAAGTTTTAAGCTGTTGGTCCAGATTTATGTCTTACAAGGATAGTTGGTAACTTTTACTAGACGAATTTTTGCATTTTTTTGTTTTTTTGAAACATGTTCAGAACCGGCAACATAATTTCGATAAGATATAAACTGCAGTTTAAATAAAATTGTGCAAAATAAGAGACCCATATTATTTAATTTGAGCTCATTTTATCCTCATACTGGAAAAGCAAGTTTCCTTCTAAAGACCTGCTGTAAATGCAATTTTCAGCAATAGTGCTTTATAAATGTTCATTTTTCCCCACCATACCTTAATATGAAATAATTCAAACTTCTCTTCTAATCTTTCCATGAGTGATTTACTTCACTTTGATTATGTTATAAAGTCAACCTGTAGCTTTGATTTAAAAATATGATAGAATCTGAAGCAAAACGATGTATGAAATATTCTTGCTTTGTATGATATCAAGACAAAATATTCAACTCAAACACGCCCTAACATAAAAAAGTGCACATGATTCTCTCTTTTCGATATAATTGTTACCCATTTTTTGGAATTTTTTCTCGAGTCACATTATGGAAGGGCAGACACGAAAATTACTGAACTAATAGATTGATATGTTTTCCATCCGTGGTAAATTTAAAAAAAAAATCGGAGGCTATGCATTTTCTACATGCAACTTGAAAGATACCCATGTCGTCGACTTGATATCTAATTGTTTTGCTTAACTATGTACTAGATAAATTGAAAACTTATGCAAATGGTGTTTTTAAAATAAAACACTTCATAATTAAGAAGAAAATTGTAATTTTGTTTGTTTCTATTAACTTTTTAATTTTTTGTCACTAAAGTAAACATTACAGTAAGCATTTATCGCCTTCTCTAACAAAGAGCTTCGATTCTTTTGTTCTATTTCAACCGGGTTTCCGACTGGGAATACTTGCATTTTCTTGAATACTTGATTTTGTGGTTTTACCAATGTCTGCATACAAGCCTATAGATGATTTGAAATTATTTAAGCATTCAAGCTTGTGGTTCATCTTTTCCAATGAAACCCACACAAAAATTGGTATCCAATGAACAATATTGAATCCAAAGTACCAGCTGTGACCTTGACCTACAAAAAATGACCTTGGATTATGGTCATTCAGAAAATTTGTTTTAAGTGCTGTTTGAATCCACCAGGCTATATTAAGATTTGTTCTGTACATAGTTTCAATATATGGATCTGCTGTGGTCACTTTTATGTTCTTCCAACCTGCAGTAAAACTTAACAAAGTAGGGCCTTCCCTTTAGCTGTGCAGGATCTACAAGTATGCAGCAGTGTCTGGTTAGAAATTGGATGTTTAAATCTCATAACTACTTCAAATAGGGAGAGTGCCAAGCTCTCTACACCTGAAGAACCCTTCCAACACCTCTGAAGGGTTCAGCGGTGGTCTATTTCAAGGCAAAATTTCTGTCCCTCTCCATATACCCTTATTTTCCAGTGGCAAGTTCATACTTTCCCAACCTTCATCATGGACAGCCTCTATTACATAACCTTCATGTTGTATTTCCTGTTAATTTATTCTCATTCTGAACATGCATGAAATGTTTGCCACTGGATGATAAACAACCAGTAAAACAAATCATATGCTTTGGCCTTGACTTTCAAGATACTGACATGTGTTAAGGGTAAGACCAATCCTTGCAAAGCAGGAAGATATGAAATTAGACTGAAAGAGAAACCAACACGGACAGATGGATGAATGACAGAAAGAGCAGCAAAAGGATATATAATATTTCCCACAAACAAGCTTTAAGGTGGTACCCAACACCTTGACTAAAATTAATTAGGCTTGTTTAATTTCCATAAAGTTTTTACAAAATATTTACTTTGATCCTTGGACAAAAATTTCAAAATTTCAAAAAAATTGTAACAGACACATAATCAGAAAAAATTGGTTGGTTATATAGCAATTTATGAACCTTAAGTTTAATCATTGAGAAGCTTTATATTTTCTTAAGAATACAATGTGATTAATAGGTTTACCTGATTTTACAGAGTTATCTCCCTGTAGTGTTATGTACCACCTTAATAAAGGAGGTAAAACAAAAAAATAGTTATTTTTCTTAAACTTTATTTCACAATAATAAATAAAGTAACAATTATACTAAAAGTAAAAGATATCATATAAAATAACATGCATGCTTACTTAAACAAAAGAATACATTTTTTGTCATTATTATTTATTTTTATTCGAAAACTCTGATCATACCATTAGTATCCATTCTAGAAAACTCTACCAACATATAGGAGGCATTAAATCAGGAATTCTTTAAATATTTTGTCAATGTAGTCCCCTTTCTTGACAAATGACACCAGTTTGTGCCCATCACATATCATTAAAGATGCAATGTTCTCAAGCCACAGGTTATCAGATCTTTCTGAAATTTTTACTTAACCACCAAATACTGGTGGTCTTTCAGGTCTGTTCTTTGAATCTGTCACTGTACTTCTAAAACACAAAATCTGTCCCTTCAAAAGAAGAATCAGTCAATGACATTACTGGATAATTTTTACTGTAGGTTGAAAAAAAATATAATAATTAGACAAGAACCAGACATGGACAATGCCCCCCTCCTTTTCTGCTCTGCCATATACATGAGTACAGTTCCACATATTTTAGATTTGACAAAAAAGTGATGTTGGCATACAACTTAAAATTATTATGCAGACGGCAGTAAGACAGAAATAATGCCCAGCCTGACCATAGAAGATTATAAATTTAACACTATGTATGATAATGTAACTGTAGGAGAGAGGAGTCAAACTATCTGTCATTTTCAGAATATTTGGAGAAAAAAAAAATCAAAATCATGTGGCCATGCACACCTCCATTATGTGTTTGAACATCTTACAAAATTTTAAAGTTGTACTCCAAATACTAGAAGGAGAAAGCTGGACAAACAATGTATCCAAATCCACGCGAGCAAAAGACAGTTATGGGTAAATTAATATGTAAGGCACATCACAACGAACAACAGGATTCCCTTATAACAGGTGACTAAAATAGTAAGGGAAAGATGGCGCTCTTAGAAGTTATATTTATTATGAGGTCAAATGTATGTGATATGTAAATTAAAAATAGTTTCAATGTGTAACATTTGTTTGAAATCTAACTGTCGAAAAGTAACTGCTTTGCATGTTTCTAATATCCCCAAGAATGTGGAAGAATTGTCCCAAATCATCCAGTCTTTTCACAGCAAGAACTGCCTGTTTAGTTTATATACTATGTTTTATTCCAGCATATGATCTTTCGAGGAAGCACAAACTGTATTTAACTCAAAAATTTGCTATTCGACATACATGCAGTGCTTTTAAATGTTTATAAAACAATGAAAGACTTCTTTGCCTATATAAAACATCTATCAATATAACTATTCTTAGCAAAAAAATTCATTAAGTACAGCTTATTCTCAGTATACAAACACAGATAAATTCACCAAGGTATAATACCTTTAAGTTTCCCACAAACAAGTGTCAAAATTTAAATTTGCATAAATGTAGGTCACCCATTTCAACTATTCACTTCCAATGAAACCATTTCACCATTAATATTGTGCATGCACACTCTGCAAAATGACAGAAAACTTAATTGGGGGTCTCATTGGGGGTTCCGATCCCGGATCCCGCTTACTGTTTTGTCAAATTCCTGTATCCTGCTTACACTATGTACGTAAGCAATTCTCATTTTTTTGTCATTTCCCGGATCCCGCTAGACCTCATTTCCCGTTTTCACGACACAATAGTTTGACTTTCACGTGTTAAGCTTACAAAAAATCGGCAATCCCGCGTCACGCTTAGACCCAATGAGACCCACTTAATTGATATGTATTTACCTTTTTGTGAAATCTTTTAATGTTGTAAGATATATGATGGACTTGTTTCCTTTTACTAAGTCCTTGATCATTTCTGGTTCATCAAGGTAAACTTCCAACCAAATTTGCCTGAAAAATGAAACGGCTAATTTAATGAGTTATCTCCCCTAGATATTGGACATAACATTGCTTGTCCATAAAAAAACTAACTTAAACAGTGAGTGAGTTGGCAAACTGATTCCCTGCCCTTAAAAGCTGTCATCAGATAACCTTTATCCTAAATCTGAACTAATTTGGAATTTATAATAAATTTTAAACTTTAAAATTTATACATTGTATCACAATTCCCAAAATGTAAACTGCAGTTAACAGTCATTAAAACTTTTTCAATTAAAAATTTGCTGAATGATGGAAATCTTTCTAAATTCTGTATACAAAATTTTAAGAAGTTTAATCTTTTAAAACTTGTGTTTTTATTTTTGTTCTGACCTCTGTTTGAGTAGGATAAAATTGCATGAACTTTCAAGTTATTTAAAGATTGCATGAACAAAATATTGTTATTTGCTTTTGTCAAATTAATACACACCTTCAAAAATTTGAAGGCTGTAATTTCATTTGCTGAAGTAATAATTTCCAGATTAGAAAGTAAAATGGAGTGTTGCAAGATCAGTGTAAGCAAAGATTGAACACAAGATCTGTATTTTTTTTTATCAAATTGCATTCCTCTGATAAAAAAAAACTGACTTTAGATATATAAAATTGTCATATAACTGCCTTTAGTATAAAATGACAGTAAAATCCTAAAAGTTAAGTAAAAAAATCCTGTGAAAGTACATCATAACAGAACTAAAAAGAAGTAGGTTTGGTACAATTAAAACATTTAATCCCGCTGCAATTGTTTGCAGCTGTCATAAGTCAGGAATCTGATGTTCAGTGGTTGTTGTCAGTTTATGTGTTTCATAAGTGTTTCTTCTTTCTTGTTTTTATATAGATTATAATGATGAATTTCCCGTTTGAATGGTTTACACTAATAATTTTTGGGGTTTTTAATAGCTTCCTGTTTGGTGTGAGCCTAGGCTCCTTGTTGGACACTGTACCTTGACCTATAATGGTTTACTTTTATAAATTGTGACTTGGATGGAGAGTTGTCTCATTGGCACTCATACCACATCTTCCTATATCTAAATATTTGCCTACCCTCCAACAGAAAGAATTTGTGGAGCCAAGTACAAGATCTGTCTAACAACATCAAGTCCATCTTTACCGCCATTTAAAGCATCTCTGCTCTCATATCTGAAAAGAAAATTAAAATATCTGCCATTTTGGTTTTTATTTACCAGCTGATCTAGCCACAGCCAATGTGACCTATGCCAGTAATGCATTGTAAGACAAACAAAACTAGAGGCTCTAAAGAGCCTGTGTCCCTCACCTTGGTCTATGTCCATATTAAACAAAGGACACAGATGGATTCATGACAGAAAATTCTTGCTACTTACAATTTACTCTATCTATATAGACTTGGCCCTTTAGATACAGAGGAAAATATTTTGTAAAAATTTACAAAAATTTACCAAATTAATGAAAATTGTTAAAAATTTACTATAAAGGGCAATAACTCCTTAAGGGGTCAACTGACTATTGTGATCATGTTGACTCATTATTAGATCCTACTTAACTGAACATTTTTGCTGTTTACAGTTTATCTCTATCTATAATAGTATTCAAGATAATAACCAAAAACGACAAATTTTCTTTAAAAATTACCAATTGGGGGGCAGCAACCCAACAACCAGTTGTCCAATTCATCTGAAAATTTCAGGGCAGATAGATATTGACTTAATAAACAATTTACCCTGTCAAATTTGCTCTAAATACTTTGGCTTCAGAGTTATAAGCCAAAATCTACATTTTACCCCTATGTTCTATTTTTAACCATGGTGGCCATCTTGATTGGTTGGCTGGATCACCGCACACATTTTTAAACTATACACCCTTTTTATTATTGTGGCTAAGTTTAGTTAAATTTGATCAAGTAGTTTAAGAGAAGATGATTTTTGTAAAAGATTACAAAAATTTACGAAAAATTGGTAAAAAATTACTATAAGGGCAATAACTCCTTTAGAGGTCACTTGACCATTTAGGTCATGCTGACTTATTTGTAGATCTTATTTGCAGAACATTATTGCTGTTTACACTCACTTACGGGTCACTTTACAGTTTATCTTTTTATCTATAATAGAATTCAAGATAAGAACCAAGAAGGGCAAAATTTCCTTAAAATTACTAATTCAGGGGCAGCAACCCAACAACCGGTTGTCCAATTGATCTGAAAATTTCAGGGCAGATAGATTCTGACTTGATAAACAATTTTACCTCGGTCAGATTTTCTCTAAATGCTTTGGTTTCAGAGTTAAAATCTACATTTAACCGTTATGTTCTATTTTAAGCCATGGTGGCCATCTTGGTTGGTTGGCTGGGTCACCGGGCACATTTTTAAAATTAAATACCCCAATGATGATTGTGGCCAAGAAGTTTAAGAGGAGAAGATTTTTGTAAAAGTTAACAACGATGAAGGACGCCAAGTGATGAGAAAAGCTCACTTGGCCCTTTGAGCAAGGTGTGAGCTAAAAAGACAAGGTTTCATAAGAGCCAAATTACATTGACCATGAAATTAAAAATTAAAAAAAATCTTTCATTGATGAATTGTCAGGATGATATTATGTGCTGGGTGACTGTTTGAAAACCAAATTACAGTATAGCGGGTTATTTTCACAGGGTGCAAAGTTTCAGAATAGAACAAAATTGCCAAAATAAATTCTGCCAATTTAAAACAGCACATGCAAAGGTATTGATAAAAGTTTTGAATCCGCCAAAATATTTCGTATACCTTATTCAATGAAAATTGCGAAATTTTATACCCGCGAAAATAACCCTCTATACGGTAATCAACAAAACAGAAGCATTCAATTTTTATGATTACATTTTAATGCTAAAACAGAAAAATCTTTTGTTTTCCATACACATTTGTGTCACATTGGCATGAAGGGGTCTCTGTGGTGGTCTAAGAAGTCAAGCTAATGTAACAATAGCCTTTGAACACTAAGATTGTGAGTTCAAATCCTGTGCATGCAGGTGTGCTCGACTCGAATCTTAATTGACTATGATTGTCAGTTTTCCTACTGAAGATTGTGGTTTTCTCCGGCATCCTCCCACAAACAAAACTGGTAAAAAAAGCACAAAAGAGCTGAAAAAGCCATTAAACACCAATCAATAAAGGAATGCATGTGATGTCATGGATGTTGGGTATGGGATATGGTGAATAAAACATACTTTTGAAACAACTAGTCATTATCATCTGCCAATCAAAATGATGGAGTTTGTTTGAAACACCTAAACATAACAGATTATTTTATTAATTTAGAGTTTATTAAGAATTCTAGAAAGTAGATCGATATGCATTTTCAATTTTAACTGAGATTGTGTCAAAGTGCAAAACATAAATACCACTATCTGCTGTGTCCAATGCCATTGTAATTTGAGAAGATATTATTTTTTTTAATCATTTGTTGGCCAATGGTAATCATTATATGAGTACATCATAACACTACATTGACCATTCTGGAATAGCAATACTGGATAAAAGTACATTGACCATTCTGGAATGGCATTACTGGATCAACCATTCTAGAATGGTAAAACTACATTGACCATTCTGGAATAGCAATACTGGATAAAAGTACATTGACCATTCTGGAATGGCAATACAGGATCAACCATTCTGGAATGGTAAAACTACATTGACCATTCTGGAATAGCAATACTGGATAAAAGTACATTGACCATTCTGGAATGGCAATACAGGATCAACCATTCTGGAATGGTAAAAGTACATTGACCATTCTGGAATGGGAAAACTGGATCAACCATTCTGGAATGGTAAAAGTACATTGACCATTCTGGAATGGGAAAACTGGATCAACCATTCTGGAATGGTAAAAGTACATTGACCATTCTGGAATGGCAATACTGGGTCCAACCATTCTAGAATGGCAATACTGGATCGACCATTCTGGAATGGCAACATGGGATGGACCATTCTGGAATGGTGACAGTACATTGACTTTTTTGGAATGGCAATATCACATTGACCAATTTGGAATGGTCTTAGGTCTGTTACTATATGGATCTTTTTTTGTTTGGCAGCAGTAATAACTTAAGCAGAGCATCACTGTCTTGCATGCATCGTGGGAGTTTCATTTCTATCAGGTAACAAAGACCATGAAAATATGAGTAATAAACTGTTCAATTTTGTTTTCTGTTGGAGAATTGTCTCATTGGTTATCATATCACATCTTCTTATTTCTATATTCAAACACTATACTTTTGAAAAAAAATTGAAACACCAGTGGAATATAATTTATGACTGAAACTTTGTAAAACTTGCATGTAAACAGACTTAAACCATGAAATTTGCATTTTGGTCAACAGCATCATTTACAGAACCTGACTAATAACAAGAAATGACATACCAAAAAAGTACTTGAAGCTACTAAAACCTACTGGTACCAAAAAAAATATCCATTTCAAGTGATAAATAGAGAACAATATATATTTACACTTTGGGTATTCAGCTGAATTTTGTCTCCAAATGACCTCAGATTTGTCTCCAAATAACCTTTTGAATTGTGATGCAATTTTTTATGGGAACTTGTGTGTTTTTCATTAATGGTGGATTAATTTGCATACAAGTGTAATTATGTCTATACAAGTTATTCATATGTTTTTTATTCCCTTTCTTATTAACTATTCAGGCACAAACCATCCATTTTTCTTTTGGGATTTATTTTCTAAGAACAAACATTTTCTCTTTTTAATTAGATGCTTTTTGTGATAAAATAAAGTATACAAGACTTTTTTTTTTAAATTTCCTCCCAAAATCTATGTCAATTAACCAACTATGTTTATTGTTTTCCTTATTAATTAATGTTTGAGAAAATCTAAGTTAAACCATTTAAAGATTATCAAAAGAATGACAAACCCACAAAACATTGAATGAACATAACCTTAGTTAAAATTCAATATAAAATAAGATAAACACAAATATCTATGACTTTATAACACCAGAAGTTTATTTCCTTCTATAAAACACAAAATTTTCCTGTGCAGTCATTATTTTTCATATTTTTATCTCTACAGTACATATAAAACATGCTAGTTTGATACAGAATAGTTTTACTTTGTATTACAAAATATATATGAGATGAATAATTTACATATGTTGTAATTTTATTTCTACCATTTTACATTTTTTATGTACACATTTGATTTATAAAATATTAAAAATTATTAAGGTGGTACGTAACACTACAGGGAGACAACTCTTGAAAAATCAACTGAACATTTTAATCTAGTACTAATAGTAAAGAGAAATTAAGCTTCTCAATGATGTCATACTGCTATATTATCCAGTGACATCATGCCCGTAAATTATGTGGTTCAAAATCTATAACTTTTTATACTTTTCTGAGCAGGTCAAAGTAAATGTTTTGTCAAAATTTAATGAAAATTAAAGGAGCCAAATGCATTTGAGTGAAAGTGTTGTGTACCACCTTAAATTGTACAAAATATCAATTATTTTCAATTGCTGAATAAGTCTTGTGATGTACAGTTTTCTGGCGGCTGTGTTTCAGCATTACTTTCATTCAACAAATCAGTGAGTGAATCTGTAAGAGATTCATCTTGAATAAAAGCGCTGTCACTTATATCAATACTTGTATCAGAAAAACCCGAGTCGTTACTGATGGTCATGGTGTCATCTTTTTCAGTACATATGGATTCATCAACAGCCTTAAGTATTTCATTTTGTTTTTTTACTAATTTCAAGAAAGCCTTTTTTTTATATGTATTCATGATTGTTTCAATGTTACAAATTTGTGTTATATCTTTTCCATTTAAAGTCACTGTGAATTTAATTTCAGGATTAAAATCCTTCAGCACACAATCATCCAAATCAGCAGTTTCAGATGCTTCCTGGCAATATTCTACAAATACTGCAGGAATCACATTCTTTGTTATTTCCAATCCTGCAAATATACAATTAAAAAGAATTACAAACAGTTAGGAGATTTCATCAAATTTAAACTTGCATGAGCAACACAATGGTTGACACCTGTAGTTGGTACTTATCATTGTTTTTGTACTTAATATTATCTTATTCTCACTAGTTGTTGAACCTATTTTTCTTATGGTAAACATTCATTTTTGCATTATAAAAAATCAATGAAATGTATGACCAGTCGCTTTCACATTAAAACTGCATTGTGACGTCACATGTCCTTTTCAAACATTTTTAAACGTTTGGAAGAAATTACATCATTGTGACCTTGAACTGTCACCAATGACCTAACAAGTAGCCAATGAAAATGCTGCAATATTGTTTCAGGAGGTTTCATTGGCTAAACAAATAAAGGCATTTTTGTATAACACACAGGACAGTGTAATATGAGAACTATCTATTCATGCCAGAAATAGAAAACATACCCAAACCACACGAAAAACATTATTAGCCCCAACTATGAACTTGTTTGTCATATTAAATTCTTTATAATGCAGCTTTTAGATTTGAGGGTGTCAGATAAGTTTATGATTGTGTTAATTCAGTTTATTCTTTAAATTTACAGGTATTATGAAAACTGAACCCTTGTTTAAATATTTATAAATTACGTTTTTGCTTTTATCTTCAGGTAATTGTAATACAACTTAATTTCTAATACCTATAAATCTGTCAATTCCATCCCAATGGTCTGGATATATCTCTTTACACGAATTTGGAGTTTTACATTTTGTTATTTTCATCATACACTCCTCTAATTTTTTTCTTTTCTTTGCAAGTTTAACTTTTCTAAGTGACACTTCAATTGACTTGTCAAGGGCATCTTGAAGAAAAGATGTCCTGTCTTCATCTTTGATGCCTTGAAGTTCTTTGAATAGCTAAAATATATAAGCAGAGGATAATTAATAAAAAACTGCATTTTTGTCAACCAAATTTTTCTACCTACATGTAAGCATTGAGAAAAGAGTTTTAAAGAGGATAATATACAAAATTTAATGAAAAACAAAATCAATTCACAAACAATTTTTACATGTACATAGCAACATGATAAATTAGGAAGAGCAAGCCCTGTTGTCCTCTTCCTTTTCTGTGCAAGTCGTATATTTGTGTAAGGTACGCAGTATGTAAAAAATAAACAAAAACAAAATGCTGCTAATACACTTGTGTGTGCTGATATAAGTCACAGTTGAACAAACATGGATTTGATGTTTTAATTTATTACTATTTCTTATTCACTGGTTGACAAGCTAGATTATTTTTAATTTATTTTCATGATTAACACTAGATGTGTTTAGAGTTAATCCTACTGACATTTTATTTGATTGTATAAATTTAAGACCACTGAATTTTCAAATTATTAACAATCAAATCCTTAATTGTGCACGGCCACTTTCATTATCATGGCAAATGACCATGCAGTGACATACAGTTATTTGATTAACAAAATTTGATTGTCAAACTATTTTCTGTAATGCTATTTTAATGCTATTAATTTTGCCAACAAAAATGCACAGTAATAAATAGTTTGAATCAACATATTAAAATATACATAAAGGCAGTTGTTTTTCTTGATGTTTAATGTTTTAAAATTTAATACAACAGATTCTATCCTTTGAAGCTGCTTATATAGTCAGACTTTTGTTGGGAAAATATGTTGAAGGCCATACTGTGACCTATAGTTGTTTATTTCTGTGTCATTTGGTCTCTTGTTAAAAATTGTCTCATTGGCAATTACACCAAATCTTCTTTTTATAAAGTGACCTAGTAGTAAACTAATAACAATTTTACATCAGTTTGTATTTTTTGACTGATGAAGAGATGTCTCATTGATAGTCATTCTAAATCATACATCATAAAGTTTCAGGTCAATGGCTTGATGCAAATCTTACTTCAGGTGCAAATAAAATTTTAAATTAAAAAAAACCCAACCATTTGCTTTATATTCTGGTTACATCTGTTGCATGCCTACCCTACATAGACATCCTGAAGAAAAAAAAAATGCCCCCTCCCCCCCTTATTTTTTTCTGACACCCCACCACCCCTTTTTTTTTAAAGAATTTTTATTTTTGTTAAATGTGGTACAATTTTAGAGATATCCATACACTTTCACACAAGTTATTGTCTAAAAACTAGAAAATGCTTCTTTTTGGCCCCTTTTTGCCCCTCATTCCAGAATGGTTTTGGCAATTACACTCAAAATCAATCCCAACCTTCTTCTTGCTACCATTTCAGAGCAATAAAAAAATTGATTCACAAGTTATTGTCCGGAAACTAGAACAAGAGTGCACATGCTGAAATGTCTCGCCTTCTTTACTTATCATTGATATTATGTTGATAGTGCTAACTATATAGCTTTACTACAATTATCACATAAACTTAACATTTACCAAGAAAACTAAACATTGGTCGGGTTGTTGTCTCTTTGACACATTCCCCATTTCCATTCTCAATTTTATTGAGCAATGAACCGTATAAAAATGAAGTCAAGGTCAGATGGACAATGGCAGGCAGACATATACAGCTAACAATTCTTCAATACAATAATTTCAGTTGACCTATTGCTTATAGATTAAAAAAACAGACCAAAACACACAAACTTAACACTGTGCAATGAACCATGAAAAGAAGGTCAAGGTCAAATAAAACTTGTGCGACTGAAATATAGATCATACAATATTTCCAATCATAGAATATAGTTGACCTATTGCATATAGAATTAAAATAAAAGACCAAAACTCAAAAACTTGACTTTGACCACTGAACCATGAAAATGAGGTCAAGGTCAGATGACATCTGCCAGATAGACATGTACACCTTAAAATCATTCCATACACCAAATATAGTAAACCTATTGCATACAGTATAAGAAAAACAGATCAAAACACAAAAATTTAACTATAACCACTGAACCATGAAAATGAGGTCAAGGTCAGATGACACCTGCCAGTTGGACATGTACACCTTACAGTCCTTCCATACACCGAATATATTTGCCCTATTGCTTATAGTATCTGAGATATGGACTTGACCACCAAAACTTAACCTTGTTCACTGATCCATGAAATGAGGTCGAGGTCAAGTGAAAACTGTCTGACGGGCATGAGGACCTTGCAAGGTACGCACATACCAAATATAGTTATCCTATTTCTTATAATAAGAGAGAATTTAACATTACAAAAAATCTTAACTTTTTTTTCAAGTAGTCACTGAACCATGAAAATGAGGTCAAGGACATTGGACATGTGACTGACGGAAACTTCGTAACATGAGACATCTATATACAAAGTATGAAGCATCTAGGTCTTCCACCTTCTAAAATATATAGCTTTTAAGAAGTGAGCTAACACCGCCGCCGCCGCCGGAACACTATCCCTATGTCGAGCTTTCTTCAACTAAAGTCGCAGGCTCGACAAAAATGCTTGTTTTTTGCCCCAAATTCCCAAATCGGAGGGACCAACACCCCCAAAAACAATCCTAACCTTCCTCATGTGGTATTGAACCTTTTTGGTGAAGTTTCATAGAGATCCATAAAATTTTACTAAAGTTACTGTCCGGAAACCAATCTGTCTACAGGCGACGACAACGTGGTAGCAATATACAAACACATTTTTTTTGTGGTTGTATAAAATTGGATAGGAATGAAACTATGGAAAATGTCAAGAGACAACAACCAAACCAAAACGTACAAAAACAATTTTAAGCCCACCGGAATGGGTCTTCAACAGAGATGAACTAGAAGAAAAAAAATATTTAAGACTGACAAAGGCTATAGGTTCTTGTCTTAGGACAGGTGCACAATCTGGCAGGGTTACACATGTTAGTTGTCGTTTGTTCATGTGTTACATATATGTTTTTCCTTCTTTTTTTTTTTATTTACATGAATATATATAGCTGACTATGCTGTATGGGCTTTGCTCATTTTTGAAGGCCGTATGGTGACCTATAGTTGTTAATGTTTGTGTCATTTTGGTCTTTTGTGGATAGTTGTCTCATTGGCAATCATACCACATCTTCTTTTTCATAAGTACTTACATTCTGAGGGATGCTTTTAAAACTTCCATTTTTCTGTTGAAATTTTGTGACAAGCAAATTATACAATTTCATGTTAACTTGTCCATAGTTTGCCACACTGACAATGGTGCCAACACTTTCCTTTGCAACTTCCTACAAAGAATTTAATATGTTAATAGAACATCGAGGCAGAGTTTGCACTGTCAATTGCCATGTTTAAACCATGTCAGTTTGATGGGACCTTAAATCTGAGGCCCAGTGTATAGGGATATGTTACTCTCTGTGCATGTAAAAAAACTCCTAAATATTTTCGTTAAGAGTAGGCTATTTGGGCTGTTGCAATGGCCAAATTTTTTAGGGACCCCAAAACTTTCTCATCAGCATGGACACTCTAAATTGCAGATGTGGTAAAACCCTTTTCAGCATCTAATTAAGAAAAAACTAATCTTATATGAAATGTTAACTTATTTTTTAGTTGGTTGCACTTTTGCTCATCATAAACTACCAAAATTTAAAATTTTCCCCTGATCCTGGATATATGAGAGAGAAACAGACTGATGAATGGACCAGAAAACAAAATACTCTCTACAATCATGGGGCCTAAAACAATGCTCAATGGAGATGTCATCTTATTACACCTTATAAAATAAAATTGAGAATGGAAATGGGGAATGTGTCAAAGAGACAACAACCCGACCAAATAAAAAACAACAGCAGAAGGTCACCAACAGGTCTTCAATGTAGCGAGAAATTCCCGCACCCGGAGGCGTCCTTCAGCTGGCCCCTAAACAAATATATACTAGTTCAGTGATAATGAAAGCCATACTAATTTCCAAATTGTACACAAGAAACTAAAATTAAAATAATACAAGACTAACAAAGGCCAGAGGCTCCTGACTTGGGACAGGCGCAAAAATGCGGCGGGGTTAAACATGTTTGTGAGATCTCAACCCTCCCCCTATACCTCTAACCAATGTAGAAAAGTTTTCAAATTGCCACTAAAAAGTGTGTATCTTTTTTGCTACAACATAGTGTATTACTGAAATTCTTTTATATATGTATACAAAATTGTCTGAGTTGCCTCTCCGTCTGAAGCACCATTTAAGTGAATTATAAATAATGTATTGCAAATATCTTTTCATTCAGGATCATACCTTTTTTGTTATTGCATAATAATAATAATAAAAAAGAAATAGTTTCACCTTCATTTCTATTTCAGAAAGCATCTGTGCCACACTTGCTGGAAGAGATGTTTTGTTTGCTTCTTTTAGTTTTAAAGCCTGGTAAACAGTGTCCTGAATATAAAAAATCAACACTTAAATGTAAAAAAAAATGCATGTACGTCAACTTATGTTATTGTTCAACAAATGGGTCATTAAAGAACAATGTCTTCTTTAGCAAAATTACATTATTAATATTTTTAATCAAATTTCCATCTTATATAACCAATATTTTTTTTTCAAAAAGCTAAATGTGACTGAACTACAGGAATGTCAATATCTACAAAAGTCCATGGCAGGATGTTCTGACAAAAATCTGCAGAGTTATGAATAGTTACCTTGAACTATAACTCATCAAACATGATCACTTGCAGATAATATACCAGCTCAATATTTGAAGGTGTTTATAAAAAAAATTGATGCAAAATGATTGGATGACGGACAATCATAATATTAATCATTTCAAAGATAATTGAGTTTGATATGTCAAAAAATTATCATAACAATATGACATGATTTGTTTTTTTTAAACAATCTTGATTACCTGAAATGTTGGTTTGAGATAAGCTTGTGTGCCATTGTGACTATTTGAAACAGTCATTGCCTCTTGTTCATTCAATCCAAAGTAGAGATGGATCTGTACATTTCTAAAAGAAAAAACATATTCATATATTTGTTAATAATTTAAAATAAATTAAATCATTCAAAACACAATCCTTTGCCTTGGATTGTTGAATGGCAAAAACTGAATGCACATGTATTTACAACCACTGGTTCAATGCCACGGCTGTTGAACATTTCGTCCCTGAGGGTATCAACAGCCCAGTAGTCAACATTTTTGTGTTGATATGAAATAACAATGGTATTTTCATTTTTTTATAAATTGACTTTTTGAAATCTATGAAATATTCGAAATACTAATGATTTTCTACCTCCATATTTGGCACAACATTTTTATATGTATTGTCATCTCATCAGTGGCCCTCTTCAACTGACCTTATCACAATGTGCATGATTTGTATCGTATGTGTATATTTGAAGAAATAATGGTGTAATACATTAATTCATACCTAATTTCATCCAGATAGGCTTCCTTTGCCAGATTTTGCATGGCAGTTCTTAAATGATTTCCACCTAAAGTATATAGCTGGTATGTGGATAACTTTTCTGCTGAAAATTCTGATCTTTTCTTCACCTGAATAATAGTTTATACATATCATATAAGTTGTAAATTTGACGGAGGAATAAAATGCACATAAAGGAGCAGCCTGATAAGAACACAGAAGTCCAAACCTGATCATTTTGGGCAAGTATTGACCCATAACACTCAAGCTTAATACATCTCTGAATTATGGATTGTGATTATGGACGCATAGTCTTTTTAAATTTATGCCATGTGAGCTAAAAATAATAAATAAGAAACAACACCAACTCTACTAAAAACCAGGAGTGGAATCAGGTGCACCGGCAGGGTAGGCATTTCCATACTTAGTTATGAATGTGCAAACATTAAATATTATAATATTTCTTATATGATTTGCATATCCACAAATACTTAAATGTGATTGGACCGTAAGAGCTTCTTCCTTTGGAAAGAGAACTTTGTAGTGTATTCATGCGCAATACATAATGGAATTCAGATGTGTAAAGAAAGTTTAATATAATAAATTATAAGTAAGGGGCAGGATTTTTTTTTAAAATTTTAGGATTTCTCACAATTTATTTTGCTATTTCTTTGTCTATAGTCTAAAAACAGATTTACTTAGTATTGCAAAACAGCACAGTGTATTGCACAACAGCAAATTGTATTGTGCAACAGCATGAAATCTTCAATTGAAAATAAATCATTAACCCTTTCATCCCCCGACGTTGCTTTGAGGCATCGCCTGACGTTGGCCCGATGTTGCTTTAACAAATCATTTATCCAATTTCAAGTTCTGTGACGAAACATTTATACTATGACAGAAAACTATTATATGTCAAATATTTAATTAAAATCCAAATTCAGCCTGTATCAAGCATGAATATTGTGTCCTTTTCTGCCCAAACTGATCAGGATTGGACCTCTGGGGTTGTATCCAGGTGCGATCGGCGAAGCACATTTTTATTCACATAATAATGCAAGATCAATTAAAAACTAGAGTTCAGAGGTCACAAAAATCATATCATACTGCAAAGTTCAGGTTTATGGAATTGGAAACCCTAAAAATAATTTTGACCAATAAATAAAAAAGGAGGTGCTGAATTGCATAAAATTACCAAAAAATCTGCAGCCGGTTGTACATTGTCAACGTCACAGACAAGGTGATATAATGTCAGTGACTGTATATCACCTAAAAGTAGACAGTCAACGCATTTTGACTGCTCAAATAGAACAATTGCAGTATAACTATACATATGCATCTCCATGTTAAAAAATATCAACATTTAAATTTCAGATATGTAATAGCATTTTTGTGTCTACTAGTTGAACTGGGCATTTTCAGAAAAGTCAAGTTAAGTTTCCTGATGAAGGGTCATACCCATGAAGATATTGACCAATTATTCTCCAGGTATAGTCATAAGTTATGCATTATGTTTATCTTATCAGTTGAGGTTTATTTTGTGTATAATTGAATTTTAACCAATGTGGTTTGAATTTACCAAGGATTCACTTAAAGAATATACTTTAAAGTCAAATTTACTTTTTGGGCAGAAATCTAAAACTTAAAACTGATACTGTAAATCACAAGGTTATTAGTAAAGGAATTAATTAAGCTAAGAATATTGATAGGTTATGAACTCATTTTTCAAATTTTTGTGAAAAGGCTTTCTCTAACTTATTCCCTTTTTGGATGACGTCAATATGTCTAAGCTTAGAACAACCTTAATTTCCAATAACAAGATTGAGTTTGGACCCTATCTGTCTATATATATATATATATGAAATATGTAATATGCAAAAATATTTAGACATGAGAACCAGTCTATGCAATTTGTTAGACAGCTGTCTTTCCAAAAAAATGCATTGCTTTTTTTGATATTTGGATAAATGTATTAATGATGTATAAACCCTACATCTTTATTTCATAAACAGTATCAATGTTTACAATTGATATCCAAAAATATAACATGGATGGATGGATGGCCAGTGACAAGTCAGATGCATACTCAGGAAGAGAACATGATAATGCTAAATGAATATTAACCCTGCTAAATGTACAAGACCCAACACAATGATCAAAGTGGATAGGGATTTATACAAGTTGTGATAACATGTTTCCCAATCCACTATGAATAAACATGTTTAAACTAAACCGACATGCTGAAACTGATATTTATCCTGCTAGCTCACAAGGTAACAGTTGGCAGGAAGACATGTCACCTTATCAAGACACATTATTCTGACTCTGGGTCTGCCAGTCTTTGCTTTAACGTCTTAATGCAGCGTGCTTGGTGGAGAGGCAGCAAATACTAATTTTCAAGTATTTGGTTTGATCTGGCCAATGGTTAACTCAGCAACCTACCGCACTCGAGGTGAGCACACCAACTGTTACACCAAAGAGGCGTTCAAAAATATGAAAATTGAAGTTTTGAAGTATTTATGTTTTAATCAATATTAAGACTCTTCAGAACAAAATAATAAAAAGGGGTTACTATTTATCTTCAGGTTCTCAGTTTGGCTCAATAAGAATAATGCCCTTTCCATGGAGGAGTTAATCAAAGGATTTGAAGATTCTTTTACTCCAAATCCTATTGGAGTAGAACAATCTATGGTTTATAACTTCAGTGAATGGATCATGAAATATATCAGTCCAATGAGAAAACATTCACAGCCACATGTGTTTAAAATATTTAAAGTAGACAGAAAGGCCAAAATAGTATGCAAACAATGGACAACAGACAAGGTTTGTAGATTCTCAATTTAAACAAGTAATAAATACCAAATTTCAGTTGAAAATGAAACAATGATTTTCGTTCCAGGAATTTGTGTAAGCCATATGTAACCTTCATTTGACTCAAAACTTAATACATCCATCTGAATTTTTTAATTTAATACCGGTAATTAAGATTGGCAATTAATATTATTGAGTAAAATTTTAAACTGTGTCTTTTGACTAACATTTATTGTAACTAGTTTTAAATAGCTAAATATAACACATACTGAGACAAATAATGCCTTTAAATAATGATGTTATGCTTGAAGCCATGCAAATGATTAAACACAATATTAACAAGCAATTTCATTATTCAAATAATCGCATTTTATATTTAACAGATATATCATGTTCTTTGTGGTATTTGCAAAAATAGCAGTTGAGAGAATGTTAAATTTTGAGATCCACCAAATGTTATCGTTCAAAAACGCATTGATGATCGTGACGTTACAAGCGTCCAGTCGGATAGAGTATTTTTTGGCAAATTACTCGGCAGAGAGGGTAAAAAAAAGGCATATCTTTTTTGCATATACCCCAGCGATGTTAATAAAATGAATGATTTTCAATTGATAACTGTAAATCGGTGAAAAATCTCACCAATTTACAGTTATCAACCAATCAAAACCCAGGATTCTTACATAAGATGTAATTATAAAAAAAAAATCATTGTTTTTTATTCAGGTTTATAAAGAATGTGTTGGGTCAATGGAGTACTTAATCAATGAAATCCCAAAAGATGCACCCGAGGCAATTTGTCCAATTTATAATGAATTGGACAAAGTAAAAGATTCCATAACTCTTGCAAAACCATTTCTGACCTCCAGACAGCAAACACAGTGGCAAAATTTTTTCAAAGATAAAGAGGAAGAAGGTAATTTTTTAGTCATTTATCACATATTTGATACAAAAACAATGCAATTTCAATGAGAGAGCCATATCAGCCTTGGTGTGCAAAAGATCCCTCTTATTAGCTTTAAAGAGTCATGTACAATGGTGACATCTATGAGTTTGTTATATGTATAAAAAAAACCTGCCATGCATAATACAAATTGAATCTCACAGCAATTACAAATGAAATAGAATAATCATTTTGAATCCACATCTTATGATGCATTTGTGGAAAAAATACTTCTTTGTAGTTTGTCAGTGAAAACCAGATGTTAAGTGGTGATGGAATTTATTATGGAATTTAAAAAAAAATAAGAACAAAGATTAAAGATCGAACATATAAAAACAAAGGAAAAGCAAATAAATTGAATAACTAATTTGTCTTTTATTCAATTGATTTAAATTCTACATTCATGATCAAATTTCATAAGGTAAATATGTGATATATATCATTACACAACATATTGCATATGCTTGCAAAAAGTCATTATACTGGAAAAAAATTCAAATTGAATCCTTGTCTGGTCAATGTTAAACTTTATACTAAATACAAAATTGTTAATAAATTTCTGAAAAAAAAAACAAAAAAAAAACCTGATTATTTCATAGAATTTTCTAAGTCACAGGTCCATGTTAAACATGCAGCAAAAAATGTTCAGACTGGAGCTAAATTCATACTCGATCTGTGAAGTCCTAGTAATGATAACACTGTACAGTCGAAACCAGATTTTCTGAATTTCAGGATGTATGTACGAACAGAATGACAGACAGAGCGCATACCTATCTATTCCTTTCAACAAATAAATTGAAATTGCAGGATAAAATCAATGTTAACCCAATCAACAATCATTCAAACTACTTGTATGAATATGAGTTTTATTTTTTATTCTTCAGAATTTGACTTCAAGGCAGAGTCCAACTTTAAACTTTTAGAATTATCTGAGTATGTGAAGCAGAAAAGACTTGAAAAATCAAGAAATTACCAGCCAGTTACAATTCCACAAATAGTTACTGATGATAAAGATATGGAACCAGTAAGCATTTAAAGCAATATTAGTAAAATAAGTAGAATCAATCATAATATTATAAGATTCTGTTCTTTATTTAATTCCACCTTATGTACTAATGCTGTATTTTGATTGGATGAGAAACATGGGATTTTTCACCTATTTCTATATACTGAGATTTTCTTGTCTCTGCTGGGGTATTTGCCATTAGGGAATTCCATGTTCCGGGGTATTTGCTAGCAAATACCATGGCAGATGGGGAATATCATGTCTAAAAATAACTCAATGAATTATTTTTATTCTAATATGACAAATTCGTGCTCATTCTATATATATGGTTTTAGATGAAATATTTAGGATAAAAAGCATCATTATTGAATTTGGACTGAATGACGTAAAAATTCTGAGAATGACGTCATAAATAAAACTCAACAGAAAGGAATTGTCAACCGGTCACATAAAACTGGAATCCACTTGTATTACACTTAACTCTCAACCGGTATTTTTGGCAAATACCCCTTGCAAGCATGATATATTTGTATAGTATACTTTCCTATTCTGAGCTTTAATCATACAATTTGCAAAATCCTGCTATGAAAGAGTGTGTATATACTTAATATGTCTGTATATCAAATGAAATTTACAATGCAGTCTTCTGAGATGTACCAAGACTTAGAGTTTGTATGTGGCTTCTCAACCAAGCATGCAACATTAAGGAGGCTGGGAAATACTGGTCAGAATAATGTGTTAGGGTAAGGTGACATGTCTTAAAAAAACTGTTACATTGTGTGCTATGCAGGGTTAGTAATCATTTCTTATTATCATGTTATCCTGCTGAATATGCATCTGATGTGATACTGGATGCTAAACAACAATCATCCATCCATCTTGAAGACTAGGTAAAATTACTGATATTGCAGACTATATACCTTACTTTGATAAATTATTTAAAAAATACTCAATTTATACTGCTTAATGTTGTTAAATTCAAATATTTATTTTTTCAGGTGGTAATTGGAAAACTAACAGCAAGTAAAAAATCTAACAATATCACATCACTAGCACTAGAGGTTGGGCAAATGGTGCTAGTGGATATTGAAAAATATGCTGATGAGTGGCCACAGGTTGGACAAATACTAGAAATTGCAGCTGGATTGGTTAAGATTCACTGGTACAAAGGCAGCAAGACAGGACCTTGGTGTCCATGTACCATTCCTGTACCAGGAAAACGAGGAAAAAGAATGCCATGGATTGAAGAGATAAGGGCAGAAGAAATATGGAATAATAATTTTAACTTAACCAACAAAAACTGTTTGACAAAGCAAATTAGATATGCCATTGACAATTATGACAATTAAGGGGGCTCCTGGGTATAAATAAATATTTTTTTCTAATATAGGATTTCGCTATCTTTTTTCATAATTGAACTTTATCATATACTTAAAAGAAAAATGAAATAAAAAAATGGGGTCAACGTTCATTTAAGCTCAAAATCTGCCTCCAGGAGAAGCATACATTTTTGTGTATGTCCTTTATTTCTGTTGAACTAATAGGAGAAATAAAGGTAATATCGAAATAAAAAAATAACCTAATTACAGAAATTGCTTAAATTTTACTATTATTTAGTTTATGTACAGCTTATTTGAAAACAATAATAAAAAATGTAGGTCACCGATGAGTTAAAAAAGATATTTTTAATTTAATGCCAAAAATGGTATTTTTGCACCAAAGGGAGATAATTTGAAGCTTTTTCAATGATATAAACATTTTAGAAGTCATCTGTGGACAAACCGAATCGATTTTTTGGGTTGATTTTTGTACCATATCATAAAGTATCAACTAATAGTGTAATAAATAAAACTTGTAATGAAAAATTAAAGGTTTAATTATTTACTGAAATTTTTGTACCCACGAGCCACCTTAAATCAAAAATATTTATGTGGTTCAAATTTCTTGTTTTTTAAATATTTTTATCAACTCAATATTTGGAAAGAAATTCCCCATTGATTTTATTCATAAACTTTTGAACGAAGGTTACTTGAAATCTGTTCTTCTGAAAAAGTAATAGAAAAATATGTCTGACTAGAAAAGTATACAGTTTTCATTCACATTTAATTTTTTAATGCTTATCATTAGCAATTTTGCCAAAACAACGTGTAAAATTTGAATGCATTTTTATCTGCCCTTGCTACTGTATCATTTGACAATTTCAAAATCATTTAAAATCAGTATCATGAATGCATGCAAGACAGCTCACTGTGTGGACTCTTTCTTATTTAGTTTGAATTAAATGTTGTTTAACATAGTGTTGGATATTATAAGTTATATGGTTCGCTACTGACCCCATACGGATCCATAGAGGGTTAGTAAAATCCATAGGGGCTGAGGCCAGAGGCTGAGTCCCCTATGAATTTTAGTCATCCTCTATGGATCAGTATGGAGTCAGTAGTTAACCGTTTAAACAATTTATCGGAAGCTGGACTTTTTCTGCAGCGTTTTGTTGAAAATTAAACAACAACATTAATAGATGACGTCGCCATTAATTAAGAAATAATTGATGCCAGCTATACTTTATTGTAGTTTTAACATGGGTAGGCATTATATTCGTGATTATTTTTGCCAGAGCGATAGCGAGGGCTAAAATAACACGAATATAATGCCTACCCATGTTAAAACTACAATAAAGTATAGCTGGCATCAATTATTTCGATTCTGATTAGGACAATTACGGTAATATCTATGTTCGCTGTGTATAAAGTGTACGGTATTTGTGAAGGCTCTTCCATCAACCTTCCTGTCGATTTTTATCCAACTAGTTCATACCAGTTTAATTTGGCAAAGTTGTATAAATTTCTAAAATTCAAAATTGAAACAGATATTAATAATTAATTTATTAACTAAAACAATATTTGTGTCACAATATAACAGAAAAGTTATATTTCAACAGTCTTTTCCTTTGAGGTCAATTTCTGACACGCACATTTTCAAGTCAGTCGTCAATGGCGGTGGACGCACTAGGAGAATCGGGTAGGTCTTTATTTACTAAATTAATCGTAAATATTCCGCCGGTTAATATTGTAGCATTGGTAAATATGTTCATATCTGATAGAGGATTTCTTGATAAAGTTGTGCTGACATTCGAGACTTGGCAGGAGGGGCCCTTTGACAGAAATCCATTTATACTTGCGGTGGCTACACCACAGGAGGTTGAAATCCTATCAATGAGGGTCTATAAATATGTCAACTCGACTATCACAGTAGAGCTTCTCTCTACGAGAGAAGCTCTACTGTGATAGTCGAGTTGACATATTTACGAGAGAAGCTCTACTGTGATAGTCGAGTTGACATATTTATAGACCCTCATTGATAGGATTTCAACCTCCTGTGGCTACACCTTTTAAAGTTGATCAAAGGGCACGCCTTTGTGCATCTGACGATTTCAAATGCTGTATTTATACATGAGATTAAAATTAATACTGGGTGACAATCTTGTTGCATTTGTAAAATGGATTGGAAACCTTGGTGGTATATTGGTAATTACGCCTATTTTGTTTTATAGGAGAATGGGGTTCGATTCCCTGCTAGGGTCAATCCATTCTATCAGAAATATGAAACAATTTTGTCATTTCAGTACTACAGTAACCTATTCTTTATTTTATATTTTATCGTCGGAACATATGTTTCAATGAAATTAATATACAATGACATGCCTTTTTAACAGGAGAGATGAAACGTGTTTTTAGGGGGAGGGGTTTTGAAGTTAGAACAGCCAACATGGACGTTGCTGTATCTAGGTCAACTATTTTCAATTACGAATTGTAACACATTGTTGTCATTGTTAAAGTATTAGTAACAAAATGTGTATCATTTTAGTGTTTGAAAGTGTTTTAATTTAAGGAAATACATTAAATGCATACCATTTTGACGAAATTCATTTTTCTGCCGTAGTCAATATACGCATGTGCAAACTAATTTTATTGGATAATAAAGTATGGTTTCTTTACAAAGCTAAATAAGCACGTCATATTAGAATGCGTCATGAACCCTATATGAAACTTACTAACCCCATACGGTCTCATAGGGGGTCACCGTGTGACGGCGTTTAACAAATCACAACGTGATAATTCATCTGTGGTCTGATAATTGTATATGTAATGTTGGTCATAGTTGTTATTTATATTAATTAATATTCATAATATAACAATAAAAGGGCAATCCAAATAGACAAGACATAAAACCAAAAAGTTTAAGTTTATTTTTGTACAACAATTTTTGTAATACTTATGTTAATTATTAATGTTATTGTAGGTAATGGCTAATGTGTTGTACCCTGTTTTTTTAAGGTGGTACATAACACTACAGGGAGATAACTCTTTAAAAATCAGCTAAACGTTATTATCACATTAGCAAAGACAAATTAAGCCTCTCAATGATTAAAAATAGTGTTTTTTCAAACTGCTATGATATCCACTGAAAATATTCCCATAAATTGTGTGGTTAAAATTTTTCAAATTTTATTGTGTTTGTCAACAGACATCTTTTGTCAAAATTTTATCAAAATTAAACGAAACAAATTTATTATAGTTAAAGTGATGGGTACCACCTGAAAGAAGTTTTAAAATAAAAAAATATGTAGTAATTTTTGTTTATTGCTCTGATATCATTTTCTAAAATCAAATACATGTGACAAGTGCTGTTAAAATAGGAAGGCGATCTACAATAACCCTGTACAACACTGTCTTGATTGTGAAATAGCAATACACAATTAGTCTAAGTTATTTACTGTAATTGACAAATTTGACAGAATGAAATATATGCATTATTTTTATTCAATAAAAATGTATTTTGGTAATTCATTGTATTATTGAGACACTTTGTACAAATAGTAAATATTTAATTTTATTTTTGAATATATTGGTTAACTTTAATAAAAATATTTTAATAGCAGATAACTGATATGAAAAAATGTTAAAAATCGTTTCTTTCTTGAAGCTGGAAAGCGAGTTTTGTGGCCCAACTTTAATTATTCATCATCCAAAAGCACATTGCTAAAGCTAGCTTCTCATATTTTATTTCAAAATTATCTGTTAGATTTCTTGTATTCACAATAATGTATTTTTAAAGGATAATTTGTTTAAAATTGGTCAGTTTCGCACAACCTGTAGTTAACTTTAATGAACCCTGGGTTACATTTTTCTTATATTAATGAAAAAGCATGGTAAAGTATACATTCTCGCAAAATATAAGCAAATTTTATTATACTTCTTATGTAGACCACCAACTCATTCATGTAATTATAGATTATGGTTCTTAATTAGGGCCCCACCTTAAGGCGGGTTGCCCTATAGTGATCAGTCTGTCCGTCCGTAACACTTTAACTCTTTGTCCGCTCCATATCTAGAGAACCATTATGATTTCATACTTTAAACTTTACATGTTTATCAACCACCACCAGAGGGCGTGTCATGATGTATGTACAACTTTCTAGGTCAAAGGTAAAGGTAAAAAAACTTTGGTTTCAGTTGACAACCCTGTGTCCTGTGGTGAAGATCGTGTCCGCTCCATATCTAGATAACCATTATGATTTTATACTTAATACTTTTATAACCAACACCAGAGGGTGTGTCATGATGTACGTACAACTTCCTAGGTCAAAGGTCAAGGTCAAAAACTTTGGTTTCAGTTGACAACCCCATGTCCTGTGGTGAAGATCATGTCCGCTCCATATCTAGATAACCGTTATGATTTCAAAGTTTATACTTGACATCCATTTTAACCACCACCAGAGGGCGTGTCATGATGTATGTTCAACTTCCTAGGTCAAAGGTCAAGGTCAAAAACTTTGGTTTCAGTTGACAACCCCATGTCCTGTGGTGAAGATTATGTCCGCTCCATATCTAGATAACCGTTATGATTTCAAATATTATACTTGACATCCAATTTAACCAACACCAGAGGGTGTGTCCTGATGTATGTACAACTTCCTAGGTCAAAGGTCTGTCTGTCTGTTGGTCTGTCCATCGCTAACAAATTTGATCCACACTATATTTTGAGAGGACAGCTGTTATTATTTCATACTTTATACCTGACAAACAATCACAAATGAGACTATGTAATAACTTCAAATAATGCTTCATATCAGATTATCCATACAACTTGTTTACCCCACGTTATTGACAGTGGGGCCCACAGAGATGGCTCCCGTCTCAATGGCATCTAGTTTCAAATGTTTATGCAGTTTTTTTTATATCTGGTTTAAATAACTTACCAGTTAATAAATATGTAATGATGTATCATTATTACCATGCATGTTATGAATATTTATGATATTTATTTTTTTTACTACACAAGAAAATTGTGTGTTAAAAATATGCAAATAAAGTTCTTGTGCTATAAAGTCATTGATATCTGTGTTTACTTTGATATTTCATAAAACTCTGATTAAGGCAGTGAAGATCAATACAAAAATGGTTTGTGCCTAAATAGTTAATAAGAAGGGGAATAAGGTGAATAAAAAAACATATGAATATCTTGTATAGACATATTTACACTTGTATGCAAATTAATCCGCCATTAATGAAAAGTAAAATCACAAACATTAATGAAAAACACAAATTCCCATAAAAAATTGCACCACAATTCAAAAGGTTATTTGGAGACAAATCTGAGGTCATTTGGAAACAAAATTCAGCTGAATACCCAAAGTGTAAATACGTATTGTTCTCTATTTATCACTTATTTTTTTGGTACCAGTAGGTTTTAGTAGCTTCAAGTACTTTTTTTGTATGTCATTTCTTGTTATTAGGCAGGTTTTGCCATTTGTTGCTATGTTTACGACTTTCCAAGTTTTACAAAGTTCCAGAGTCATAAATTATATTCCACTGGTATTTCATTTTTTTTCCCAATAGTATAGTGTTTGAATATAGAAATAAGAAGATGTGATATGATAACCAATGAGACAACTCTCCAACAGAAAACAAAATTGAACAGTTTATTACTCATATTTTCATGGTCTATGTTACCTGATAGAAATGAAACTCCCACGATGCAAGAAAGACAGTGATGCTCTGCTTAAGTACTGCTGCCAAACAAAAAAAGATCCATATAGTAACAGACCTAGGACCATTCCAAATTGGTCAATGTGATATTGCCATTCCAAAAAAGTCAATGTACTGTCACCATTCCAGATTGGTCCATCCCATGTTGCCATTCCAGAATGGTCGATCCAGTATTGCCATTCTGGAATGGTTGGACCCAGTATTGCCATTCCAGAATGGTCAATGTACTTTTACCATTCCAGAATGGTTGATCCAGTTTTTCCATTCCAGAATGGTCAATGTACTTTTACCATTCCAGAATGGTTGATCCAGTTTTCCCATTCCAGAATGGTCAATGTACTTTTACCATTCCAGAATGGTTGATCCAGTTTTTCCATTCCAGAATGGTCAATGTACTTTTTCCATTCCAGAATGGTTGATCCTGTATTGCCATTCCAGAATGGTTGATCCTGTATTGCCATTCCAGAATGGTCAATGAACTTTTACCATTCCAGAAGGGTTGATCCAGTTTTCCCATTCCAGTATGGTCAATGTACTTTTACCATTCCAGAATGGTTGATCCTGTATTGCCATTCCAGAATGGTCAATGTACTTTTATCCAGTATTGCTATTCCAGAATGGTCAATGTACTTTTATCCAGTATTGCTATTCCAGAATGGTCATTGTAGTTTTATGATGTACTCATATAATGATTACCATTGGCCAACAAATGATTAAAAAAATTAATATCTGCTCAAATTACCATGGCATTGGACACAGCAGATAGTGGTATTTATGTTTTGCATGACACAATCTCAGTTAAAATTGAAAATGCATATCGATCTACTTTCTAGAATTCTTAATAAACTCTAAATTAATAAAATAATCTGTTACATGTAAACTGATCAATTATCAATAAAATTCCAAGGGCCTTGCAATTTACATTCTTTTCTGTATTTAAAGCGACAAAAATGTCTGAAAACTAATGGCCTTTATTGAATTTAGTAGATTACCTCTCAACCTCAGGTTCCAAACTATCTATATCTGAGGTAGGAATATAGGGAGGATTGCTGATGACAACATCAAAGGGTAAATATTCTTGTAATTTCTCTACTGTATCTGAAAATTGAAATGATGATTATGATGGGTAGCTGCTTGAAGATGTTACGTAAGTGACAAATTAAATGTATATACATTACAAGAAAATGTTAATGTAATAAGAATATTAACCCTGCTTAATAGTACAAGACCAACATGCTGAGCCATATTTGAAACATGCTTCTACACAAGATGATAATCCATGGAAGACATGTCACACTACCAGAACACATCATTCTGACTCTGAGCTGACCAGTCTTTGCTCTTACACCTTATTGCAATGTACTTTACAGAGAAGAAGCAAATACCAATTTTAAAGTCTTTGGTTTGACCAGTCTAGGATTCAAGCCCACATCATTTGGTAGTCAAGTCAAACAAGCTACCACAAAACCACTGAGAAGGTTCATGAATACAATGGGATGAGCAGTAGAGAGATTTTTTTCCTTGTGATTTTTTTCTGCGCTGTATTGTAACTAATATGTTTTTTACTAATATGTAAGACCTGGTTGCAAATAACAATACCAAAATTGATAATGTTATGAGTGTTTTTTTTCAACAAATCAAGCACTTGCACATCTGATGAAATTTCATGTTGACATGATTTTCATTTGTATTGTATAAAAGAGAGGCGAAAGATACCAGAGGGACAGTCAAACTGATAAGTTGAAAATACACACAACACCATGGCTAAAAATACACACAACACCAAGGCTAAAAATACACACAACACCATGGCTAAAAAAATATACACAACACCATGGCTACAAATACACACAACACCATGGCTAAAATTACACACAACACCATGGCTACAAATACACACAACACCATGGCTACAAATACACAACACCATGGCTAAAAATACACACACCACCATGGCTAAAAAAAACACACAACACCATGGCTACAAATACACACAACACCATGGCTAAAAATACACACACCACCATGGCTAAAAATACACACAACACCATGGTTAAAAATACACACAACACCATGGTTAAAAAAACACACACCACCATGGCTAAAAAAAGACACAATAATAGCACACTAAACACAACATAGAAAATTCAAGATTGAGTAACAAAAAACCCACCTACACTTTCAACCTCAACTTTAACTTTAGTATTTACAAGAACCGAAAATGTAATCAATCATTTTAAACTATGATACTGAGAGCACGCCATCCCTTAGACCTAAATTTTTAAGATCCATTAATCTTCATGTATTATCCAAAAGATTTCATATTAATGCAACATCTATTCCCTTTAACTTTTTTGTATCTTGAATCTAAATATTGACAAACAAATAATATTTTGAGCATGTCATCCTTTTTACCTACATTTTGATAATTCTCAATGTATTATCTGATGCAGTTGTTTTACATTGATACAAATGACATTTAATTATAAGTGATAAATATAAGCACCCATTTTCACATGTATATCACTAGCATAAATATATTAAACATGCATGTATAAAAGAAACTTCCTTTTAAATTTCTGCACAGGTTTTTGAATGGTTACCTTTTTGGAAGATATCTATTTGATGTACATTTAGTCGTTCATTAAGCCCTAGGTTTCTGGCATTCTCTTTTGTTAAATCACAGGCATGATTATGTTTATCTATAGCTACCCCAGTTATCTGAAAGAAAATGAACAAAACAAATGAGACTAAAAAAATCAACCAATTCGAAGACAAGGTTCAATCTAAAAATTAGGGATGTCAAAAGATCTGAAATTTAATACTCGCGGATGTGTTTTAAAAGTTTATTGAAAAGTTTAGAATTTGGGTGGAATGCAGTGTTTTTGTTATTACCTTTCATAAAATTTATTACAAACATAGCTTGCTCTTATGTTTTTTGTGTCAATTAAACAATGAATTACCGACCACCGTTTCTACAAATAACCTATCATAATAGCAATTATTGTTAGTTTACGTGTTCATGAACCCAGAGACATATAATACAATAATATGAATGAACAAAATTCCAATAAAATTAAAATTTTTGCATACAAAGTCTGACAAAGAAGACTACATTTGTATCATCTGTTCCTGATGAGTCGGTACTTTTTTATATTACGACTTGTCCATTAAGTTGTCAACAACAGCATTGGACTTCAAATTATTTGTGCTTTTTCGTGTCGCCCAGTCTTACTTTTTTCCTGTGTTTTGTTTTTTTGCACTATCGTTTGTCTTATTTTCCTTTTTTTATCCATGACATTGTCAGTTTATTTTCAACTTTTGAATTTGAAAGTTGATTCTGCAATTACTGTCACCTATCTTTAGTTAGGTTTCAAACACAGAGTAATTAAATTAATTTAGATATACATCTCATACCAATCACATTTATATAGAAGTCTTGATTAACGAACAAAGGTAAGTTTTACACTTGTGATAAGTTAATTATTAATCCATGAAAGTGTTGATCCGTTTATAACCACCGTTCAAATGTCTCTAATCAGTTGCGTAGGTTTCACAGCAGTTATTAAGAAATATGATCTGGTCAACAGTTACAGACGAAAAGGACGTTGATGGTACTACTATAACAAATAGTAACCTAAGGAAAACATATTTATGCTGTTAAGGATGTACTTAGGTGAGGTTTTGGAATAAGTGTCAAATGTTCCGACTCCTCAGTGTTTTTCATACGATAATATTTTGCCCCATAACACCTATTTATCTTTTAACATAAGACTTTATAATTCATAAAAGGTCATTTAACAAAATTTAAGCAGATTCTTAATTTTATTTCTTTTGATTTGAGACCCAAATAAAACCAATGCAAAATTAAGGTAAAAGTCTGAGTCAGCCTTTTCCTGCCATATTTTATAAATTAACTATCTCGAAAAGGAGCTCCATGACCTATCGATATTTTTAGCTGAGTTTGATCCTTTTCGAATACTCTTCCAGCTTGAAGTATCAATTTTGAATTCTTGATTTATTTAATTTTACCTTAGATTACCTAAGTACATCTTTAATTGATTTTTTTTAGTATAACGAAGGGGATATTTCATCGCAACTAAAGTGAGTGGAAATGTGAAGAGAAATATCTCAAGATGTATAACAGCAAATTAGTATCTGAGTATTAAAACATTACTCGAGTACTGGGCCTTTCGAGAGAGTACCTGAGTACTTGAGTACTTGTTGCCATCCCTACTAAAAATATATATTTTCTTTCCAAGAATAGAATGGTTATAATTTTTGATGTTTTTATAAATAATGTACATATATTATGACATATTGCATCCAAAAATACGTTTTTAATTTTGTATTTTTACCCTATAGAAAAACTACCTACAGACAAAGTTATCATGAAGTGTCCAACCATTTCCATATGCATACAATATTCTGAAATAGCCCTTACCACATCTTTAAAAATAAACCAGTTTAACCCCACCACATTTAGCATGTGTCTGTCCAAAGTCAGAAGCCTGTAATTCAGTAGTTGTTGTTTGTTGTTGTTTATCATATAAATATTTCGTTCATTGTTTTGTTCATAAATCAGGGAAGTGGTTTTCTCATTTGAATTGTTTTACATTTGTCATTTTGGGGCCTTTTATAGCTGACTGTATGGTATTGGTTTTGCTTATTGTTGAATGCTGTATCGTGACCTGTTGTCATTAACTTCTATATCATTTGGTCTCTGGTGGAGTGTTGTCTCCTTGGCAATCATACCACATCTTCCTATATTTAAAATTAGAAATCTTGAACTAAAAGTTCAAACTTCAGTGAAATATTAAACCTAATAAAGCCATTATCATGATTATAACAAAATGTGTTTTCTGCATTATTTCTGAAGGTATAGAAGATGACTTAAGATAATTATCAGTTAAAAAAGATATATCATATCTAACCGTCTTGAAAGAATTCAATATGTGTAATGATATGGCTCCTGATCCACAACCTATGTCCAGAAATTTCCCATTTTGAAGGTTACTGGATTTTATAAAGTTACATACAAAATCAGCCAGTTCCTGAAATAAAAAAATTAACAAAATATGATATTTAATACTATGAAATTTTAACAATATGGATTATCAGTTCAAACATTTATTTATCATTAGTTCTTTCATTTCAAATAACCTCATTATTCGATTACTATAAATGCATAATTGATAGTTTTTCATTTGTTCACACATATCCCAAATGCAAAAAAAAAATTTCAGGAATATTTTCTCTATTTATATCAAAATGCATAATAAACCAGCTAACATTAAATTTGAGAAAAAGGCAAAATAAGAACCTTGTAAAATTCTTACTGTCAGAAAAGTTGCAAAACTTATCATCTTTCAGCATGTTATATGTAAATAATTTAATTCAATCATTCAGGAGATAAAACATGTTTTGAACAATTTTGAAAAGAATTTTTCATTAAGGGTCGATTAGGTTTTTACTACAAGTTTTATTGCATCAACTTATTACTTATCATTGAATTGATCATGAAGGTTTATTTACAAGAAAAAAAGTTTCAGCACCATCACATTGTGTACTTGTACCAAATCAAGCATTTGTTACTGATTGTCTTTGGTTTGTGGGTATGACAGAATATGGCTGTCAATAGTTTTATGTGGTGTTAAAATGACCTGAAGTCAAAAGAAAAAACAAATTATCTCCCTTATAACAGTTTCATAAGGGAGATAATTTACACTATTGAAGCAAAATGTACTTAACCAATCGCTACCTCAGTTTCTGGTCTGGGTATAAATACTGGTTCTTTCATCTTTAGAACAAGATCATGGAAATCCCACTCTCCAATGATGTACTGTACTGGTACCCTTAAATTAAAATTTGATCACATTATACATAGTCATCGAAAAAACACAACAATTAGTGTTATTTTATTTGCTATATTATGTATAAAATATTTATCATGAGCAACACAACATGCGCAACATATGGAACAGGACTTGAGTACCCTTCCAGAGCACATGAAGTCGTCTTTGTATGTGTTGCTCAGTTTTTAGTTTTATAAATTGTGTTTTGTGTAAGGTTACTCGTCTTTTTATCTTTTTTTGGCCATGGTTTTCGACTTTGATTTTGAATGTCCCTTTAGTATCGTTTGCCTCTTGAATCAAAAACTAATAAAATTAAAAGTTGTAAATCAAAACTTACCTAAACATGAAAGTATATTGGAATAAGAAAAAAAAAAGGTTCTTAATGAAGCTTCATTATCATAAATATGGTCCCTATTTCTTGTTCAAATAGAAAATGATTTCAACAAAAATAAAGACTTTCAGCTGAATTTTAGTTCAAGCAGTCACATTTAAAAAAATTATTCTGGTTATAACAAGATTATTGGAATTAATGTCTTTTAATCTTATATAAGGAAGATATGATTTAGGTGCGATACATTAAAATATATAGAGATTTTTTTTCAAAGACAAGTGCCTGTGGTACCTATCCTTAAGATGTTGGTTAAAGTATATACATTGTACAATAACAGAAAGTCATCTCAACATGATAAACACTTGAGAAGGGATCTTAGATTGATAATGCTTGGCAATAATATCAGGTGGGCCAAGGCCTTCTAAAATTAAGTTCATGAATCCATGCCTGATAATAAAGGGTCACTTGTTTAGACTGTAACCCAAACATGATAAACAAGTATGCATTTGTTCTTGTAAAATACTGTTCTTCGCAACAATGCATGTTTGACAAAATTCCTCTTACTGTAATAAAAAGACCAAGAACAGAGATTTTGGTAATAGCTCCTCTAGAATTATTATTCAACCACATTAAGCCATAGGAAATATGGAATACAAACATAAACATGATAAAATGTCAATATGTGAATCTGGTGCAGTTTAAAACTATTTTAATAGTTACCGAATAATGATTGACGCATTATTAAAATCTAACCTTTGTAATCGCCTTTGACACAGTTCTTGAATAACTAAATTTGTAGAAAGGTCAACTGTATATTCTGGTGGGACTTCATGCAACTGTAAAAAGTAAAGTTTATCACACATTTGTTGAGAAATTATTATGAAATGTAATGAATGTTATTGCTGGTATATTATATATAATTCAAAGTTGATCAGAATATATTGGAATACACATAAATATTTTCCTCTTACAAATATAGATTCCAAACTAAGCAAATTCATGAGATTTCTTATTAGTTGAACAAAATAATGTACACATTTGGTATCTTTTCCTTTTTTTTTTAAACGATTAATTAGTTTTAATAAATAAATGGTAGATTTTCTTTTTAATATGGAAGATACCATATAGTGTCAATGTTTTACTTTTTAACTTTGGTTGCACATCTATATAACCTTATCATCTTGCTTATATTGCATTTTCTCTTTTTAGTCAAAGTTCATCTTTACTAAATGGTAGATGGTATCAATTAACTTTTTTACATATTTTCCTGTCCCAACTTGCCAAGTCAGGAGTCTGTAATTCAGTGTTGTCTTTTGTTTATGTATATCATATTTCTTTTTCATTTATTGTTTTAAAATTTGTCATTTCGGGGCCTTTTTATAGCAGATTAGCTTTATACTATGTGGTATGCATTTTGCTCATCGTTGACGACCGTACAGTGACCTATAGCTGTTAACTTCTATATCATTTAGTGTCTGGTTGAGGGTTGTCTCATGGGCAACATACCACATGTTTTATTTTTATACATGTTTTACCATTTTCTTTCCAAGAGCATGAGCAATAATTAGCTCTGCAGATGTCTGAGGCTCCGACACACCTTCCTCTTCAAACTTTTGTGTCCATAATTTTAACAGTTCTTCTACATCAGACTGATTCTCAAACAGGATACCATTTGAAAACAGCTTTATACTTTGTTTGAACAACCATCCTTTGTGGCCATCAGAATATTGTGTTCCTTGTTTTAAAGAATCGAGCAATACTGTCCCATATTTTCTTTGACATATTGAAACAGTGGTCACGGTCCTTATTGACACTTTAGATAGACAGTGATTTATTATCCTGGTGGACTTCCGTGCTTCCTTTAATAGGTATGAACATGATGAATGACCAATGATGTTCCCAACGATGAAGTTTGTGATCTGATGAAGTTTATAACATCCTTGTCTCTGTAACGGCTTCATTTATCATGACCTAAATAGAAAACGAAATATTGTGTAATAAAATCATGTACATGCATGTTAGATGTATTGGTGTTATTTGTTCGGCATAGCAGTCACTTATCTTTAGTAGATTTAACAATGCCATAATATCTCTTCCTGTTGTTTCAATTACAGAAAATTCATTCCATTTCAAACTTAATATCATCATGGACATCATGATTATGAAGGAACAATGTCTACATTTTTTTCAAAACATTTGAACTTCTCAAAAACTCTTGCTTCTGAATCAGAATCAGAAGTAAGATTTTATGATATAAACTATAAAAAGTATAAAACAATTTTATGCTAAAATATCTACTAAATCATGAGAAACATGAGGTTATTTTTTTTTGTTGGTGTGTGAGGAAATGAGGGTAATAAAATGAGGCATATACACCCTCTATACAATTTGATCGATCCCCACTGGACCCACCACTGTTAAATAAATAAATTTGGTGTATTTACAGTCTTCTGATCATGCCGATTGGTTAAAAGTATGACTTTTATTTTCAATGTTGTCAATTTTTTATGGCAACACGCCCACTCTGACGTTGTGTATTCATCATGTTCATATGCCAACATGTGTGTACATTGTTATTGTTATGTATTTAGCAAGGCTTTTCACCTCAAATTTGAATCCCTTATTACACGAATCTTTTCAATTAACTAAAACTTTGGATTCTAGTGGCTCCTATTCATGGTTCACTTTTGCAAAAGATATTCTTTCTGAATCTAACATTGATATAGATAGACTAAAAACCTGTGATAATTTAAAACAATTAAAAAATATTAAAAGCTATATTAAACCCCAAATAAACTCATACTACAACAACCTGTTGATGGATAAGTTGAGATCTATTGATGATAAAAGTAAATTAAATTTTTATAAAGGACTTGAGCCAAATCTATTGATCAAACCTTACCTCTCTAACTCAAACTTTGAATTTAGAAAATTAATTACAAAACTTAGAATCAGTGACCATTCATTATTAATTGAAAAAACGAAGGCATTTTAAAATTCCTCGCGAAGAGAGACTTTGCAAAAAATGCAAAGTACTAGATGATGAGAAACATTTCTTAATAAATTGTTCTCACAATTCAAATATTAGAGTAACATATTTTAATTGCTTTAACAGACAAAGTAATTCATTTGCTAATCCAACTGACAATGACAAAGTTATATATATATATACTGTGGATTCATTATTATTCGTTGGATACCAATTTTCGTGGTTTTCGTGGGTACAGGTGAACCACGAATTCAAATGTTAAACGAATTACAAATTCTCTAAAGGCTTTGTATATGTTACAGGCATTTTCTAAATTTAGGCATTTTCTAAAATGCCTGAACATTTTAGGCATTTTCTAAAATGACTGCAAGATTCAGTCATTTTACATAATGCCTAATTTTTCTAGGCATTTTACAAAATGCCTAGAAAAATTGAAAGGCATTTTACAAAATGCCTGAAATTTGTTTAATAAAATAAAATGTTAAAAAAAACGATTGAAAAATTTGGTCAACAAAGCAGTGTTATGGTTGATAATTACTGAATGTTAAGAGTTTACATAAAAATTTTTTTTTACTGAATTATTCCAAATTTACACAAGCACAGAGCTGGACAATTATTTGTTATTTCAAAAATGTTTGGATGACAGAACTGAACTGTTAAACAATATTTGTCCTGATTTTTTGCAAATACATTGTTTGCCGTAAAATCTGGGTTTTTTTTGCGAATTTTAAGATTTTTACCACAGTTAACTACTGTTTTGTTAATTTATCAGATTGCGAAAAAATCCACGAATTTCCTTGTGGCAGTAAGTCTGACAAATAATATGTTCTTTTTATTGAAACTCAGATACTTATATTTGAATCACAACAAAAAAAAAGGACCTTAAATGGCAAAACCCATGCTAAAGAGGTGAAAAAAATTTGGTTATGGATGTATAAATTCTCATTCTTTCGAAATGGGAACATTAAATATATTGCCGCATGTCAGTAAATTGCAGCACGCTCTGCACATTGAGAACCTTATGACCGTTTTTCAATTTGATTTTTTGTCCCTATTCTAAACACCGTTATTTCAAAAGCAAGTGGCAGTTAGATTTCATGTTCTTTACCCGTGTCAATCCACTGCAGAAATAACAAAGATTAATTATAACCAAACGGTTCTCGTCTTTAAAAATGCATGAAATATTTGCCACTGAAACAAACAAACACCAATCAGTCAAATATAAACAAACGTTTTCTCTGCTTCATATGTTTCAATTCACTATTTTAAATCTAGATGTTCTAAAAGTTCATTGTAAATGTTATTCAATTGAAAGAACAATTTGTCCTTCTGTCGTTTTGACAACATAATGATAAATTTACTACTAGTAAATAGTTATCAAAAGTACCAGAATTATAATTTAGTACGCCAGACGCGCGTTTCGTCTACAGAAGACTCATCAGTGACGCTCAGTAACTTAATACAGAGTGAGGACATACTTAACTTAGTTTCACTAAAAGGACTTATCATATGACATACAAACCTTCCAATCTGTTTTTTGCAAAATGAATTAATTCTCGAATCATTAGTTATCATGGTTATTTTATTTCCGAGATGTTGTGTTTTTGTCCTTTTTTTATTGCATCTCAATGATATCTTTTTTCTACAAATTGCCTAAAACTGGACAGGCAATTTGTTGAATTTTGTTTAAAAATTTCAGTCATTTTACAAAATGACTAGGTAATTTTAGTCATTTTGTATAATGCCTGTCAAGATTAGGCATTTTGTAAACTGCCTGAAAATTCAGTCATTTTACAAAATGCCTAAATTTAGAAAATGCCTGTAACATATACATAGATTGGCAAAACCACGAAATTTAATAACCATGAAAATGCTGGTTTTCCTCAATCCACGAAAATTGATACCCACGAAAATAAATGAATCCACAGTACTTAACCCATCAACACCAACACAAGTGAATAAACTAGGATCCTTTATAAAAAAAAGTCAATGGAACTGAGGACAGGGGACCCTTTAATATTTACCTGAATTTGAATATACATATTGAGTTACTTAGTTATTGTCTTTATTTGTTTTTGTTGTTGTTATATGTCACAAACTGTAAAGTTTATATGGCAATAAAACTTTGAATTGAATTGAACTGAGTTTATATAAATAAAATAAAAAGTTCTTTGAGCCTAATTTTTGATAGGAATTTATTTATAATGAATGGCAATAATTTTTTTTAATATATTGAACATGTTGAACCATAAAATTAATTTTTGACTCTTCACATTTTACATAATCAGCTTTGGATGAAAATAAATAATAGCCATTCATTAACACAATAATGCTTTGAATCTAAATATATATATATTCAATGCATCCATTTGCAGTGCCATCTGAAATCATCATGTATTTGACTACTACGCAGTAAGGAGGGGGGAAAAGACCTTTATCAGGACTCCAGGATCAGGTGTTTTTAAGCTCGGGATTTCTCCTTACAGGACACAAGAATTCTTTTTTCGAATTACGGGATGTCAGGATTTAAATTTATTTAAATTCGGGACATCAGGATTTCGTGTTTTTAAGCCAGGGATTTCGGGATCAGGACCCCTCCTACCACCCCCAACAAGTTAGCATTTTTATATATCAAATTTGTATTAGGCAGCAACCATTTGATTTTCTGGGGGGGGGGGGGGGGGGGGGGGGGCTATGGTTTTTTTTGGAAAAAAAAGTTTGTTTCCAGTTTTTGGAGAAAAAAATAATTTGTTTTTGATTCTGAGAAAAAAAAATTGTTTGTTTCACCCTCAGCTGCCACTATATGTAATGAAAAAAATTGTTTTCGACTTGTCGCGAAAAAAATAGATTGTTTGTGGCGAAAAAACAAAATTGTCCAGAAAAAAAAACCATAGCCCCCCCAGAAAATCAAATGGTTGCTGCCTTAAAGTTTCAAATTAAAAGTTGTTTGTCCTGTATAATATTAATATAATTCAATTATGTTTGAAAATAGCTCTCCCACAGAAAAGACACTTTAACAAGAGATCTTAATGGGCTCCTACACTCATTGTTTATATACAAATAATTCTTTTACATATTATATATTAGATAGTATACATGGTATACACAGTGTAGATACTATTCTGTACGCTATCCGGAAGTCTTGATTTTCGAAGCGATGATTTCCAAATGGCTAACAGGACGGTTTTGCCTACGGTAACTTTTCTCATCATTTGTTTACTCCTATATCTACAAAGTGCTTTGAACATCTTCAAGGTATATATGGGCGTTTTTCAATAAAAGCGTAACTTTCAGACCTAAAAAAAATGGAAAATGAACTTGTCTAAAATTTAATTTCAAGAGTTATTTTGAATACCTCTATTATAGACCTGTTTGTAAACAAAAAGTGCAATCTTAAATATTCTTTAAAATGATATTATTTTCATAATTTGTGTACTGTTTCGTAGGGGACTTTTGTCCCCTACGAAACTTCTTCTAAACACACATATTTTTGGCAATTTTAAATGTTTCCTTTAGACATTCCAGTTTGTTTACTTTAAATACTAGAAAAATCTCATTTTTTTCTGAATTGGAAAACCATTTTTATCGTTAAAGATTAGACAGTACTTCACATATGAAGGTACAACTCATGTTACGTAGTGGACATTTTGATGCGTTACGTAGTGGACAAAACCGTTTAGCAACATTTAAACATCCTTATACTTAATGTAGTAAGTCGAGCACACCCTATCAAGCTAAAACATGTTTCATAAGTTTTCAGGATGTGAATGTATTGAAATATATTTGTGTTATTTAGAAAAATGCCACCTTCTAATGTATCGTAAATAACTTTGAAATCACCACTAGAATACAGTGACATAAAGACTGATCATACAGTTTTAAAATATACAAGCGAGACTGATCGTACAGTGAGAAATTCAAACAAGTGTAATTTTCTTATTTCTGGCTTTAAAGATCTGGTTGAAACTTTTATCACCACTTGAAATATACTTCATTTAGTTAATTAAGTCAGGTTTTTACGTTAATTTGTACACTAAGAGGGTAAAACGATTGTTTTTAGGTTCGCCGACTGATTTTTCTTAGTGATGCACTTGAAAATCGCTTGATTAAGGCAAAGATACGAATAATGAATGTGCAGAATTTAATTCTAAACCATTTGAGAATATCGATGTCGGCTGAATTAATCATTAAGCAATGTACAGATGATCAACTTACCGTTTAATTCAGTATACCCATAAAATTTAAAATGTGATCCAAAAAGTTCTCGCTTGGAAAATCGCGACTTCCGGATAGCGTACAGAATAGTATCTACACTGTGGTATATACATGATAATTATAATATATCATAATAATTAATATGACATGTAAATATGAGGAGGGGTAGGAGGGGCCGGCTCGGGGGTCCTTATCCCGAAATCCCGGGCTTAATAAAAACTCGAAATCCCGAAATCCCGGGCTTAAAATCACGAAATCCCGAGGTCCCGAAATTCGAAAAAAGAATTTACCGGGCCCGAAAGGGTCAATCCCGAAATCCCGAGCTTAAAAACACCCGATCCCGGAGTCCCGATAAAGGTCATATCCCCCTTCAAATATAAAATGAATAAACGCATCTTCATATTATTTTTGATTGATTGTAGACTCTGTGAATTGTGTTATTCCAAATGATATACAGATGAAAAAAATAGTTCGACACTTTGACTGAGACTGCACCAAACTTTTAAAAGTGTTTATACCTTTCCTCAGAAACAACAGTTATCTCCACATGTGCTCCAACTTTCGGTTTAAGTTTCTTGTTACTGATTGGTTAATTCGCTGGGATGATTTCCGGAATTTGGATCTAGTTTCACTTTCGGTTTGAAACATTTCCTGGTCCTGCACTTTATTTGAGGTAAAGCATACGAATATATATATTTTAAAGCCATTAATATCATTATCAAGTATTGTTTGCTCAATTACGAACTATGTATGTATCCATATTCATCTTTACCCCTAAATAGAACGATTTTATGATGCCTTTTGATGGTATTTGAAGTGAAATATTATATAGGTCATAATAAAGGAGTCTCAGAGTCAGAGTAAAAGTACATAAGAACTTGTGACGTCTACAAAAAAATTGCCCAGTACTCTATTTAGGGGAGGAGAAGGGGTTCAGGTTGTCTGTTCCCGTATGGATCTACTTATATTCAGAGACATGTGTGTATATAATAGGGGTATACAGCAGTTAACATTGTGTTATAATTTTAATCACTATAGCAACAAACTAATATGTAACAAAGAAACACAAAAAATCGTGAGGGTTCTGCGGAAACCTGTGTCTCGCCTTATTTTGCTGTTAGTCGCATGCTCAACAAAAAAGGGTAAAATTATTAGAAATTTTCCTCTACATTATACCTCTTGATTGTAAGAAGCTTCTGTCAAAGTTTTGTAACAATCCAGGATGGTTTATGAATTTAATAAATGTTGTAAAAACTTTAACTCTAGACTGTATGTAATGTTAACTGGAAGAAAAACCAAGTCTATTTATAAGTAACATACTGAAAAACAGGAAATCCTCCTAGATACTAGGGGGTATATATGGGCGTTTTTCAATAAAAACGTATTTTCTTGTCCCAGCCACTTTAAAAAAAATGTGTTTGATCTTTGCAAGTAATTTTTTGTGCAGTCAGTACATTGAATTAGATTTAACATTTTAAAGCAAAGAAACAGTTTATTTTTAGAGGGATTGATAAGATATTGACTCCTGAATGGTCCAAAACAACCAAAATGGCATGTCCCTAGACCGCCTGTTCAACATTCATACTCTAAAATATCGTAAAAAAATGAAGAAATAAGTGTTATTTTTACTTAACATAAGTTCTTTAATAACTCAAAAGTATGTTCAGAGCCAACATATTTTAATAAACAGCTTTCAATATAGGATTTTTAATTTACAAAATGTCCACTACGAAACGAAGTCATTAAAATTTGCCAATAAACAGTTTTATAAAATCAATGTAATTTTTGTTTGCAAGAGATATAAACATTAGGATCTTACAAAAGAAGTGATGCTTTTATAACGGCAATTAAATTGTTGGTAAGAAAAATTGAGCACATCAAATGGACCAGAGTGATACCGTATTTTTGTTAATGTCCACAACGAAACAGGTCAAATCTCCTTCAGTATCTGGTTTTAAAATTATGAAAAAAATATCAGTGCACAGCTTAATAAATGCTTTGATGAATACAATAAGTCTTGTTACTATTGCAATATAGGGATTGTGGGAAAAAAAATAAAACATGCGAATACGTCCCCTACGAAACGGTCCCCTACGAAACAAGTATGGGAAAAAAAAGTTTCGTAGTGGACACTACCACTACTATGCAGTCTTTTTTTAATCTTTTTTCAATTATATTCGTGCAAAACAAATAACAAGGGTTAGTTTCATGTAATTTTATTATGTTTTTATTAACATATAATAGGGTTGATGTCAACTACGAAACTTTTTGTCCACTACGAAACGGTTTTGTCCACTACGAAACGCATCAAAATGTCCACTACGTAACATGAGTTGTTCCTTCATATGTGAAGTATTGTCTAATCTTTATCGATAACTAGAGGCTCTAAAGAGCCTGTGTCGCTCACCTTGGTCTATGTGCATATTAAACAAAGGACACAAATGGATTCATGACAAAATTGTATTTTGGTGATGGTGATGTGTTTGAAGTTCTTACTTTACTGAACGATTTTGCTTCTTACAATTATATCTATAATGAACTTTGCCCATTAGTAACAGAGAACTATATTTGGTAAAAATTTACATAAATTTACCAAATTAATGAAAATTGTTAAAAATTGACTATAAAGGGCAATAACTCCTTAAGGGGTCAATTGACCATTTATGTCATGTTGACTTATTTGTAGATCTTACTTTGCTGAACATTATTGCTGTTTACAGTTTATCGCTATCTATAATAGTATTCAAGATAACCAAAAACGGCAAAATTTCTTTAAAAATTACCAATTGGAGGGCAGCAACCCAACAACCAGTTGTCCAATTCATCTGAAAAATTCAGGGCAGATAGATATTGACTTGATTAACAATTTAACTTCTTGTCAGATTTGCTCTAGATGCTTTGGTTTCATAGTTATAAGCCAAAAACTGCATTTTACCCCTATGTTCTATTTTTAGCCGTGGCGGCCATCTTGGTTGAATGGCCAGGTCATCGGACACATTTTTCAAACTAGATACCCCAAAGATGATTGTGGCCTAGTAGTTTTAGTGGAGATTTTGTAAAAGATTACTTAGATTTATGAAAAATGGTTAAAGATTGACTATAAAGGGCAATAACTCCTAAAGGCGTCAACTGACCATTTTGGTCATGTTGACTTATTTGTAGATCTTACTTTGCTGAACATTATTGCTGTTTACAATTTATCTCTATCTATAATAATATTAAAGATAATAACCAAAAACAGCAAAATTTCCTCAAAATTACCAATTCAGGGGCAGCAACCGATTGACCGATTCATCTGAAAATTTCAGGGAAGATAGATCTTGACCTGATAAACATTTTTATCCCAAGTCAGATTTCCTCAAAATGCTTTGGTTTTTGAGTTATAAGCCAAACACTGCATTTTACCCCTATGTTCTATTTTTAGCGGTGGCGGCCATCTTGGTTGGTTGACCAGGTCACGCCACACATTTTTTAAACTAGATACCCCAAAGATGATTGTGGCCAAGTTTGGATTAATTTGGCTAAGTAGTTTCAGAGGAGAAGATTTTTGTAAAAGATTACTTTAATTTACGAAAAATGGTTAAAAATTGACTATAAAGGGCAATAACTCCTAAACGGGTCAACTGACCATTTTGGTCATGCTGACTTATTTGTAGATCTTACTTTGCTGAAAATTATTGCTGTTTACAGTTTATCTCTGTCTATAATAATATTCAAGATAATAACCAAAAACAGCAAAATTTCCTCAAAATTACCAATTCAGGGGCAGCAACCCAACAACCGATTGACCGATTCATCTGAAAATTTCAGGGCAGATAGATCTTGACCTGATAAACATTTTTATCCCATGTCAGATTTCCTCAAAATGCTTTGGTTTTTGAGTTATAAGCCAAAAACTGCATTTTACCCCTTTGTTCTATTTTTAGCCGTGGCGGCCATCTTGGTTGGTTGACCAGGTCACGCCACACATTTTTTAAACTAGATACCCCAAAGATGATTGTGGCCAAGTTTGGACTAATTTGGCCCAGTAGTTTCAGAGGAGAAGATTTTTGTAAAAGATTACTTTAATTTACGAAAAATGGTTAAAAATTGACTATAAAGGGCAATAACTCCTAAACGGGTCAACTGACCATTTTGGTCATGTTGACTTATTTGTAGATCTTACTTTGCTGAACATTATTGCTGTTGACAGTTTATCTCTGTCTATAATAATATTCAAGATAATAACCAAAAACAGCAAAATTTCCTCAAAATTACCAATTCAGGGGCAGCAACCCAACAACTGATTGACCGATTCATCTGAAAATTTCAGGGCAGATAGATCTTGACCTGATAAACATTTTTATCCCATGTCAGATTTCCTCAAAATGCTTTGGTTTTTGAGTTATAAGCCAAAAACTGCATTTTACCCCTTTGTTTTATTTTTAGCCGTGGCGGCCATCTTGGTTGGTTGACCAGGTCACGCCACACATTTTTTAAACTAGATACCCCAAAGATGATTGTGGCCAAGTTTGGATTAATTTGGCCCAGTAGTTTCAGAGGAGAAGATTTTTGTAAAAGATTACTTTAATTTACGAAAAATGGTTAAAAATTGACTATAAAGGGCAATAACTCATAAACGGGTCAACTGACCATTTTGGTCATGTTGACTTATTTGTAGATCTTACTTTGCTGAACATTATTGCTGTTGACAGTTTATCTCTGTCTATAATAATCATGATAATATTCAAGATAATAACCAAAAACAGCAAAATTTCCTCAAAATTACCAATTCAGGGGCAGCAACCCAACAACTGATTGACCGATTCATCTGAAAATTTCAGGGCAGATAGATCTTGACCTGATAAACATTTTTATCCCATGTCAGATTTCCTCAAAATGCTTTGGTTTTTGAGTTATAAGCCAAAAACTGCATTTTTAACCGGATTTTTGTGACAAAAATGTCGTTTATTGATTTGGGGATGTACGCCGGGCAGCCGGGCGGCTGGGCGGGCGTCAATCAAATGTTGTCCGTGCATTAACTCATGAACCGTTCAACCAAAGCTTTTAAAATTTTAATATGTTGTTACTGACAACTAAATGAAGGTCAAGTTCAATAATGGCGATTTTGACTTTTACCATTCAGGAGTTATGGTTCTTGAAAGATTGAAAAATGGAGTTTCCAGTTGTGTCCGTGCATTTACGCATGAACTGTTCTACCAAAGCTTCCCAAATTTTAATATGTTGTTACTGATGACAAAATGGAGGTCAAGTTCAATAATGACGATTTTGACTTTTACCGTTCAGGAGTTATGGTTCTTGAAAGATTGAAAAATGGAGTTTCCAGTTGTGTCCGTGCATTTACGCATGAACTGTTCTACCAAAGCTTCCCAAATTTTAATATGTTGTTACTGATGACAAAATAGAGGTCAAGTTAAATAATGACGATTTTGACTTTTACCGTTCACGAGTTATGGTTCTTGAAAGATTGAAAAATGGTGTTTCCAGTCGTGTCCGTGCATTTTCTCATGAACCATTCAACCAAAGCTTTTGAAATTTTTATATGTTGTTACTGATGACAAAATAGAGGTCAAGTTCAATAATGACGATTTTGACTTTTACCATTCAGGCGTTATGGTTCTTGAAAGATTGTAAAATGGCGTTTCCATTCACGTTGTTGCATTTACTCACGAACCATTCAATCTAAGCTTTTTAAATTTTAATATGTTGATACTGATGACAAAATGGAGGTCAAATTTGATATTGACGATTTTCACTTTCACCATTCATCAGTAATGGTTCTTGTGATATTGCCAGGACACAAATAAATATTAATAAATCCGGTTTCCTGTCGTTGTGACAGCCTCTTGTACCCCTTTGTTCTATTTTTAGCCGTGGCGGCCATCTTGGTTGGTTGACCAGGTCACGCCACACATTTTTTAAACTAGATACCCCAAAGATGATTGTGGCCAAGTTTGGATTAATTTGGCCCAGTAGTTTCAGAGGAGAAGATTTTTGTAAAAGATTACTTTAATTAATGAAAAATGGTTAAAAATTGACTATAAAGGGCAATAACTCCTAAAGGGGTCAACTGACCATTTTGGTCATGTTGACTTATTTGTAGATCTTACTTTGCTGAACATTATTGCTGTTTACAGTTTATCTCTATCTATAATAGTATTCAAGATAATAACCAAAAACAGCAAAATTTCCTCAAAATTACCAATTTAGGGGCAGCAACCCAACAACCGATTGACCGATTCATCTGAAAATTTCAGGGCAGATAGATCTTGACCTGATAAACATTTTTATCCATGTCAGATTTCCTCAAAATGCTTTGGTTTTTGAGTTATAAGCCAAAAACTGCATTTTACCCCTTTGTTCTATTTTTAGCATTGGCGGCCATCTTGGTTGGTTGACCAGGTCACGCCACACATTTTTTAAACTAGATACCCCAAAGATGATTGTGGCCAAGTTTGGATTAATTTGGCCCAGTAGTTTCAGAGGAGAAGATTTTTGTAAAAGATTACTTTAATTAACGAAAAATGGTTAAAAATTGACTATAAAGGGCAATAACTCCTAAACGGGTCAACTGACCATTTTGGTCATGTTTGACTTATTTGTAGATCTTACTTTGCTGAACATTATTGCTGTTTACAGTTTATCTCTATCTATAATAATATTCAAGATAATAACCAAAAACAGCAAAATTTCCTCAAAATTACCAATTCAGGGGCAGCAACCCAACAACCGATTGACCGATTCATCTGAAAATTTCAGGGCAGATATATCTTGACCTGATAAACATTTTTACCCCATGTCAGATTTGCTCTAAATGCTTTGGTTTTTGAGTTATAAGCCAAAAACTGCATTTTACCCCTATGTTCTATTTTTAGCCGTGGCGACCATCTTGGTTGGTTGACCGGGTCACGCCACACATTTTTTAAACTAGATACCCCAATGATGATTGTGGCCAAGTTTGGTTTAATTTGGCCCAGTAGTTTCAGAGGAGAAGATTTTTGTAAAAGCTAACGCCGGACGACGACGGACGACGGACGCCAAGTGATGAGAAAAGCTCACTTGGCCCTTTGGGCCAGGTGAGCTAAAAATGGTTTTCCAATTCAGAAAAAAATGAGATTTTTCTAGTATTTAAAAGTAAACAACTGGAATGTCTATAGGGAACATTTAAAATTGCAAAAAATATGTGTGTTTAGAAGAAGTTTCGTAGGGGACAAAGTCCCCTACGAAACAGTACACAAATTATGAAAATAATATCATTTTAAAGAATATTTAAGATTGCACTTTTTGTTTACAAACAGGTCTACAATAGAGGTATTCAAAATAACTTGTGAAATTAAATTTTAGACAAGCTGATTTTCCATTTTTTTTAGGTCTGAAAGTTACGCTTTTATTGAAAAACGCCCATATATGTTTTTTTTTAATTCTGAAATTATTCTGAATGCAAATTCCCCCATACTTCACAGTGTTAAATTTAGAAAAACTGACTTATTGTGTTGAAAAATTATCTGACTAAGAAAAAACCCATACTCCCTCCTTGAAGTTAAATGGTTGCTCCCTAAACAAGCTTCTGTCCAACTTTAGTAGAAATCAAGGATTGTTTAAGAAAGTTATAAAAATTTCAAAATCTTTAACCATAGAGTGAATATTTGTGGACGCAATCGCCCCCGCCGACAACGGAATGTATGATCGCTATGTATTATCAAAATTTCAAAATCTTTAACCACAGAGTGAATATTTGTTGACGCAATCGCCCCAGACAAAAGTCGCAGGCTCGACAAAAATGTAAAGTTTGTTGGGTTCTCCGTAAAGAATCTGTTTGAGTTCGAGTTTATATCATCAAAAATGTGCTGGTAAATAGAAATAATGACAAGAATGTGTCCAAAGTACACCGTCAGTAACACGGATGCCCCACTTGCATTATCATTTTCCATGTTCAATGGACTGTGAAATTGGGTAAAAAATCTAATTTGGCCTTAAAAGTAAAAAGATCAACTAATAAGGAACATGTGTACTAAGTTTCAAGTTGATTGGACTTTAACTTCATCAAAAACTACCTTGACCTAAAACTTTATCCTGAAACTCACACTTTTAATTTCTATGTTCAGTGGACCATGAAAATGGGGTCAAAAGTCTAATTTGGTTTAAAAATATGAAAGATCATATCATAAGAAACATGTGTACTAAGTTTCAAGTTGATTGGACTTCAGCTTCATCAAAAACTACCTTGACCAAAAACTTTAACCTGAAACTCATACTTTTAATTTCTATGTTCAGTGGACCGTGAAAATGGTGTCAAAAGTCAAATTTTGTTTTAAAATAAGAAAGATCATATCATAAGGAACATGTGAACTAAGTTTCAAGTTGATTGGACTTCAGCTTCATCAAAAACTACCTTGACCAAAAACTTTAACCTGAAGTGGGACGAACATAGGGACAGACGAACGGACGGACGGACGAACAGACGGAAGGACGCACAGACCAGAAAACATAATGCCCCTCTACTATTGTAGGTGGGGCATAAATAATGCCCCTCTACTATCGTAGGTGGGGCATAAAAACAGGCACATTCCTGTGACAGTATCAATGTCAAGAGAAGTGGTGTTTTTTGGAGTTATTTTCATGTCGCATGTTTGCTTATGTTGTTAAAAAATTCATAAGGGTTCCACGCAACCCAGTGTCTCGCCTACTTTTGCTGTTAATCGCAGACTCAACAAAAATGAGGAAAAAAATCAATAAAAATTTCCCTCTCGATACTGTCTTTTGATTGAAAGAAGCTTCCAAGTTTGGTAAAAAATCCAGGATAGTTTATGAATCTAATGTTTTATAAACTTTAATTAACTGCAGACTGTATGTAATGTTAACTGGAAGAAAAACTAAGTCCATTTATAAGTAAAATACGGTAAAAGTGAATTTTTTTTTACAAAATTTACTTCTGAATAATATCTTATGATCAGAAACAAGCTTTTGTCTAAGTTTGGTAGAAATCCAGGATAGTTTAAGAACATTATAAAAATTTTAAAAACTTAAACCACACAGACAATGACAGAGTGAATGTTTTGTTTCTGGCAAAAAAACTAAGTCCATTTATAAGTAAAATACGGAAAAGTGGAAATTTCTTTTTACAAATTTTCTTCTTGATACTATCTTATGATCATAAACAAGCTTCTGTCCAAGTTTGGTACAAATCAAGGATAGTTTATGAAAGTTATTAAAATTTTAAAAACTTTAACCACAGAGTGAATGTAATGTTTCCTCGCAGAAAAACTAAGTCCATTTATAAGTAAAATACGGAAAAAATGGAATTTTATTTTTACAAAATTTACTTCTGGATACTTTCTTATGATCATAAACAAGCTTCTGTCCAAGTTTGGTAGAAATTCAGTATAGTTTAAGAAAGTTATTAAAATTTCAAAAACTTTAACCACAGAGTGAATATTTGTGGACGCCGCCGCCGCCGACGGAATGTAGGATCACTTAGTCTCGCTTTTTCGACTAAAGTCGAAGGCTCGACAAAAAGCAACCGATAAGTTGTGTTTTTTAAGATGCAACAAAGAACACAAATGAAAAGAACTATATTCAGAAAAAAGAGTGTTGTTTTATGCAGTTGTGGATCCAGGGGTGGTGAAGAAACCCCCTTTTTTGGACAATCAATTCATTTGAATGGGGACATATGGTTGGAACCCCCTTTAAAAAATAGCTATATCTGCCCCTCTTTATGAGTATGCAATTACAAATATTATCGCTTTATTATGTAAATAATTATATATGGAAATGGCTTTTTGTACATAATTGGTAGTTATTTGTTTGTCTAATGTCCAGTGGCAAATTTTTCTTGACTATTCAGTTCAAGTTCATTCTGACAGCACATTTTCTCCATTTTTATCGAAGTTTCAACATTGATAAAGTCTTTTTTGTATAGAAAATTTATCACCGATTGGACAACTTTACTATCAATGGTTATAAACTTAAACTCGCCAATGCTCGAGTGTATAAATGATATAATCAATTAATAATTCGGCAACGGCTTTAAGTTTACAATCTTTAAGTTAGTGTACAGTATAGATGAATGGACATGATAATGTTTGAAAAAAATAGTCCTGGTCATGGTAAAATGACACTTTTGATAGTTTTGACTATCCGAGACCTAATCATGAAAACATTATTCTCTATGATAAGAGACTGCACTACTGATGACAGACATTTCTATTTTAGTTGATTGTGTTCCTATATAGAACAAATCTTGTATTAGTTTACCAATACTTGGAAGGTTCTCGATTTCTTTATATGCATATATGGTCATGTTACTTCTTTAAAAGTAATACCAGGCAGGTGGCATGATATTATCTGTTTCTGTGATATACTCAAAAGAAAGAGTAGTTCAGATACGACGTCAACAACAATTTTACAAATGAGTGTCTGGTTTCGTAAATTCTGTATTTAATTTTTAGGCCATTTTCTGTATTCTTTATACTTTTTGTTCATTATTCTCTTATCCTTATATATTAGCACCTCATTATTCTCTATTCTTTAATATTTATCCATTTTTCTCTTCTTTATATTTTTGCCCACTTTTCACTGTTCTGTTTTAACCCCAATCCACACCCTCATGAAGTAGATTTTCTATTACGATAGTTATTAACCTTTGTCGGACTATTTGGGTGTCGGACCAGTGGGATGTCGGACTAATGGGCTGTCGGACCAATGGGGTGTCGGACTAATAGGGTGTCGGACCAATGGGGTGTTGGACTGATGGGGTGTCGGAATATCAGGGCGACCCCACTAATTATCATGGATTAGAGTGATCAAGGATAAGTTGTTGTGGTCAATTAAGTTTATATCTCAGGTACTATATTAGAGCAATAGATCAACTACATTTGATATATGGAATGATTTAACATGCCTATCTGGCAGAATTTATATGACTTTGACCTCATTTTTATTGTTCTTCGGTCAATGTTATGGTTTTATAGTTTTTTCTGTTTCTCAGTGTTCTAAAAACTCTCAGTCATTTATTATCATGTATATATGTAATTGGTTTATGGAAAGATTGTTAAGTGTAAATTTCATATCTGTTTGAAAGGCTTCATCTGACTTTGACCTCATTTGATCATTCCTTACATGTTAAGTTAATGTGACACCTATAGTATTAATCTAAAATTAAAGACATATATTCAAAAATACAATCATGACAATCATGACAAGAAAAGCAGGTGAGACATGCAAAATAAGTATATGTAGATAGATATAGGAAGATGTGGTGTGAGTGCCAATGAGACAACTCTCCATACAAATAACAATTTAAAAAGTAAACCATTATAGGTTAAAGTACGGCCTTCAACACGGAGCCTTGGCTCACACCGAACAACAAGCTATAAAGGGCCCCAAAATTACTAGTGTAAAACCATTCAAACGGGAAAACTAACGGTCTAATCTATATAAACAAAACGAGAAACGAGAAACATGTATATATTACATAAACAAACGACAACTACTGTACATCAGATTCCTGACTTAGGACAGGTGCAAACATTTGCAGCGGGATTAAACGTTTTAATGGATCCAAACCTTCTCCCTTTTTCTGAAACAATAGCATAACATCACAACAAAGAAAAACATACGATAAAATATCAATTGGCAGACTTAACTCAATCGTACACTCTTGCCTTTGTGAAAAATTTAAATTTACCAATGTCTGCCTCTTTTTTTTTTAGGATAATGGCTCAAGCTCAAGTACCTGTTACCAATACATGCACTCATCATCCGATGCAAGTTTACCAGTTCTATTGTGAAAATGACAATACACTTGCATGCAGATTATGTGTAACTGGTGTACACAGAGGTCACACCTTATCTGATCTCAGTGAACATGCAAAATCAAAAAGAAGGGAGTTAAAAGGTAACCTTCAGACCATGAAAGATGAATTACAATTGATTAAAGACGAAGAAAGGCAAAATAATCAACATCTTGATGAAATGGAACGGAAAAGATCAGTCATTTCAAAAGCCATTTCGGACAAAGCTGAATATGTGAAAGAAAAAGTTGAAGAAGCTAAATGTAAACTAGACGAGGAATTCAAGGCATTACAGAAAATAGACAAAACTCTTTTGGGTAATTGTAAACAGAAAGCTGCAACATGCAGGGAAAAGCTTGAAAAGCATATGGAAACTATAGAGAAGAAGCTATCTAACAATGATGCTGATTTAATTCATTGGATATCTAAAAATAGATTTGATCCACTTTGTTTAGATAGGTCATTTTTAACAGAAATGGCATTGGGTAAACCATCTGAATATAGATTGGATTCAATAGAGATTGATGAAAAGCGTATGGCACGTATGATTGGTCGTTTCCAAAATGTCTGTTATGAAGACCATGTTTGCTCAGGTGATGAATTTCAAGGTCAAATAGAACTGAATACCTCAGTCGATTTTAAAAGCAGTTTTCCAAATTATCAACATGTTGGGACCATCGTTCCGGTTCATGGGGAATTAGCATGGATTGGATTTCAGCGCCCAGGAACTTTACATTTGGTAACTAAAAAAGGCGCTGAAAAGATGAAAGTTCTTGTAGGTTTTGATTTCAAAGATATGAAGATCACAAAGTATGGTGATATACTAGTATCAGAAGAAAAAGGTTTCAAAGTTTGGAGATTTACATTTTGTGGAAGGAAACAGGAATTTTATGATGCATCACCATTTATTACTAGATGTATGTGTGTCACAAGAAATGGTGAAGTTCTGCTTTGTCTTCATAAGAATAGTACTACCGGTAATGGTAAAATTGTGAAGCTGAGTCCCACTGGTAAAGTTATGGCTGAATATTCAAAGAATCAAAATGGAAGAGAAATGTTTCAAAAACCTGATAGAATTATTCAAAATGTAAACGATGATTTCCTAGTCATTGATGGGGAAACTAGAGCAATACAAGGATTTAATTCGGATTTTACAAAGATTAAGTTTACCTATAATGGATCTCAAAACCCAGCAGGACCAAAACCCTTCCAGCCTGATAGTGTAACAAATGACAGAATGGGTCATTTATACATAGCAGATTACGAAAATCATACAATCCATGTTCTTCAACCTGATGGAAGTTTCATAACCTTTTTCCAATTCAAGGAACTTGAAAGAAATTGGCCGAGAAGGGTTGCAGTAGATTTGAAAAGTTTCTTATGGATTGGGTGTAATAATGCAAAATTGTACACAATTAGTTTACACAGTTTGGGATTACAGATTTAAGTCTCATTGCTCTTGTCAGTTACAAAATGTATACATTTTACATTTCTACATTGGTTAGAGGTATAGGGGGAGGGTTGAGATCTCACAAACATGTTTAACCCCGCCGCATTTTTGCGCCTGTCCCAAGTCAGGAGCCTCTGGCCTTTGTTAGTCTTGTATTATTTTAATTTTAGTTTCTTGTGTACAATTTGGAAATAAGTATGGCGTTCATTATCACTGGACTAGTATATATTTGTTTAGGGGCCAGCTGAAGGACGCCTCCGGGTGCGGGAATTTCTCGCTACATTGAAGACCTGTTGGTGACCCTCTGCTGTTGTTTTTTTATTTGGTCGGGTTGTTGTCTCTTTGACACATTCCCCATTTCCATTCTCAATTTTATTCTCTCAGTCAGCAGCCAAAATGTATTATTTAGTCATTTGGATCCTTCAAAATACTTTCACTTCTGGATCAATCCTTTTCACTTGGTCTAATCTTTTTAGTGTGAAATGTAATCACATTTTTCTGCCTGGCCTAAATTGGTGTGTGTCTATTCATGTCTCTCAAATCACTTTTGTATAAGTGAAATGTTTAAATTTATACATTTAACTACAGAAGTTATTGGGTCAGGCAAGCAAAACATTGAACAGACAGATTCCCTATAGGTTGCATTACTGTAAATATTGACAATGAAATTTCCCATAGTAACTCCCTTTGCGGCTAAAACTGTGACTCTTTTACTATGAAGTTTCATGAAAAATTATATCCTAGAATGGAAAGTTGATATACACTACAATTTTATTCAAAGGTCTAAACATAGGTCTGTGCGGCATTTTTTCCACATTTATATGTCCTGAACTTATTAAGAGTTTAAACTAATACTAAAATTATGTACTACCCCTACTTTTATTTTTCAAAGCATTTATTTTTCAAAGCAATTATAAATATGTTTTTATACTGGTAACAGTCCTAAGTTATTGTCTCTATGAGATGAAATATAGAGATCATATCTGGGAACCAGTTTGTCAACAAATCAAATTATCATTGAATGATATATATCTCCCCAAAAGAGGCGTGGTTTGAGAAACAGTTAAATGCAACCTATAATGTATTAAAATTTACATTACTAAATGATTTTTCACACATCATCAATTTATCATTTAGTATAAATGTTGTGTGTTGTTTTTAATACCTTTGGTTTTCATATTACTTTTTTACTGTATATTAACTTTGTTATGATTAGTTAGATATCAAAAATCAATGTTTAGTTTTTTTGGTTATTTTCTGTTTTTTTTAGTGTAGCAGTTTTTTTTTTATTGTAGCAGGTTTTTATTCTTCACATGTACAAATGATGTATGCATTTTTCAAATGCGAAAATTAGTCCATAACATTTATATATTGTGAATTAGGGTTGTTATATTTTTAAGCTTCGTTCAATGTCTTTCTAGTTTTTATGTGCAAGTGCAAATTTTTTATTTTTTTGGGGGGGGGGTTACAGTTTTACTTGAATATTATATCCAAATTTGCTCCAACTGTTCAGGGTTTGACCTCTGCGGTAATATCAGGCTGCGTTCAGCGATGGATTTTATTAAGATAACATAAAAAGTCTTATTATCTGCCTCATCTACAATGGCATTGCATAGGATACAAAGTGGATTATATTTTTTATTGAAAAAAAAAATTAGAAAAAGAGGTGGAATATATCATATGTGGTCTGTAAGGAGAATCAAAATTCATTAGAGAAAGACAGACACACAAAAATCAATTTAATTTATCAGTGGAAAGTAAAATAAATATTGCATTCTCAAAAAAGAATTGGTTGTAGTTATTCTGGATAATGGGAGATAACTCTATCATTTAAAAAATGACTTTAACAATATGACATCATTTATATTTTTATAACATATATAAGATTCCTGCACCATGCATAAGTTATGTAATTTTCTTGACAGGTGTACCGGTAACATCGTTTTTAGACTAGAATATCTTAGAATATATGATTTTGAGAAATTTCAGGAAATGTTCATGGATAGGATGTTTAGAATGTTATGATCAATGCACTATATTTTGTGTATCAAAAAAGTTGTGATAAACCTTGGAATAGATATTTCAAGTCACTAACATAGAGTTTTGGTTGCATTACAATCTTTACCCCATAAAAAAAAAAAAAAGATAAAAGACCCCAAAAAAAACCAAAAAACAAACAAACAAGACTGAGACACAAACCACATCATGCACATCAAAAGCTGAACATGATCTCAGGTGCTCCAGAAGGGCAGCTAATTCTGCTCCACATTTGGCACCCATCATTGATGTACAAACCGATTGTAAATCTCATTAAATGATGTAGAAATCAGGAAATTGAAATTGTTTTCAGCAGAGGCAGTTGAATTAAAAACAGAGGTTTCGCTAGCATTTCAATTATTTAAGATCTTATTTTTTTAATTATAGAAATATCATTTACAGAACTAGGTACAGCAGTCATGTTTGGAAGATTTTTTTTCTTCTTTCTGATGATGTTTAGAACAATATTTAAGCATACCATTTTTTATTCATCAAGTATGGTCCCCTTGTTAAATGGCATCTCAGTCTCAGTAACTAAAGCAGATACTGGCAATAAAAATAATATCATTAAATGACTGAATTTTTACCAATAGTTTGAAAAAATTGCTCACCAAAGATAATTATGATATTTCTCCTATTTCTTATGAATGAAATTATGAAAAAAAATCAAAATGTATTAATTCAACAGCTAAAAGTAGAAATATTGTAAGCCATTAGTTCAAAGAGTTCAAAGAAAATACCCAGGGAATTTACTCATTTCAGGAATTTGTTTTTTATTTTATTTTGCAACTTTGCAGATAATATTCAAGATTATTTACAATTTTTGTCCACAAGATCTTTTTTTAACATGTATGATATTAATTTTACATATTCATGATATATATACTTTTTCACTTTTTTGGTCTTTTGGAAAATGTTGTTTGTGCTGTTTTTAGACCCTTCTATAACTGAATTTGTTTTACGTGCACAAGTATGAAAATTGCGTTTTTTATCTTACGCAATTATAGGTTTGAACGTAGTTTTCAATTTAGACTTGTGTATATATATAATATATATATATGCATTATAGTTTTTTTAGTACATGTACAATTTACAAAAAAGTCTTTTTCTTATGAATGATATAAATTTACATATTTATGCATTATAGTTTAGTTAGTATCTGTACAATTTACAAAAAAGTATTTTTCTCATATTCTATTTCTTTTAATATTTTAAATGACTATAACTTGTTAAAGAGCATTTACTTAAAAATAAATAATGTCAATAAAAAAACTTACTTTTCATTTATTTGATGTATATAGATCTGTAATGGCTGAAGATGAGATCTTTCTATTGTAAGTGATGTACATTTGAATCAAAAATAAAACCAGCAACCCAATTTCACAATTCAAACAAAAACAAGAGTGCACACGCTGAAATATCTCGCCTTCTAAACTAATCATTGATATTATGTTGATAGTCCTAAGTATAAAGCTAAGCTTTATTACAACTGTCACATAAACTTAACATTAACCAAGATAACTAAACAAAGACCAATGAACCTTGAAAATGAGGTCAAGGTCAGATGAACCATGCCAGGCAGACATGTACAGCTAACAATGCTTCTATACAACATATTATATAGTTGACCCATTACTTATAGTTTAAGAAAAATAGACCAAAACGCAAAAACTTAACACTGTGCAATGAACCGTGAAAATGAGGTCACAGTCAAATAAAACCTGCGCGACTGACATGTAGATCATAAAATAATTCCATACACCAAATATAGTTGACCTATGGCATATAGTATTAGATAAAAAGACCAAACTCAAAAACTTAACTTTGACCACTGAACCATGAATATGAGGTCAAGGTCACATGACATTTGCCCGCTAGACATGTACACCTTACAATCATTCCATACAACAAATATAGTAGACCTATTGCATATAGTATGAGAAAAATAGACCAAAACACATAAATTTAACTATAACCACTGAACCATGAAAATGAGGTCAAGGTCAGATGACACCTGCCAGTTGGACATGTACACCTTACAGTCCTTCCATACACCGAATATACTAGCCCTATTGCTTATAATATCTGAGATATGGACTTGACCACCATAAACTTAACCTTGTTCACTGATCCATGATATGAGGTTGAGGTCAAGTGAAAACTGTCTGACAGACATGAGGACCTTGCAAGGTACGCACATATCAAATAAAGTTATCCTATCACTTATAATAAGAGAGAATTCAACATTACAAAAAATTTGAACTTTTTTTTCAAGTGGTCACTGAACCATGAAAATGAGGTCAAGGACATTGGACATGTGATTGACGGAAACTTCATAACATGAAGCATCTATATACAAAGTATGAAGCATCCAGGTCTTCCACCTTCTAAAATATAAAGCTTTAAAGAAGTGAGCTAACGCCGCGGCCGCTGCCGGATCACTATCCCTATGTCGAGCTTTCTGCAACAAAAGTTGCAGGCTCGACAACAACATTAAGAGGTTACCAAGATTTCTCCCATAATAGGTCATGCTCTGCATTGCACAGTTTTGCATGCAAGTTTTGAATTAATTGCAGTGTAGAATCAACACGATTTTTTTATTTCACCTCAAGACTTAAGATCTTCAACCAGTATAACTATTGATTACAAAATATGTTGACCAATTGGTTGATTGATTGATTGTTGTTTGTCCAGTGGCAAACATTTCATACATGTTCAGGACTAGAGCAAATTAACAATAAATACACTAGTAAGCTCAAGGTCCTGTTATAGGGGTCTTCCAGAAGAAATGGATAGTCACCTTTGACAGAAATTTTGTCTAGCAACAGCCCACCTACGGACCCCTCAATGAGTTGTTGCAAGGATTTTTGATGAGCAAAGAGCATGGCACTATTTCTACAGGATAGGATTTAACGTTCCCATTCTGAACGGACTTGGCTGTGACTCAATACACCCCACACAGGCAAACAGGTGCCCAATATTGTCAATGGTTTTACTACCAGTAGGAAAAAGACCAAAAGTTGGGGAGTTTACCAATTGAAAACGATGTATCATGTTTCAGTTATGATGCCAATTCTCAGAAGTGTTTTTACATTTCTTGTATTTGAAATGACCACAAATGATATCAGATGACCAAATTACAGTAAAACTATAACACTGAGCAAATACACTACAATTTTCAATCTTTCCTTCATATTTAGTTGTAGTTGGTGTAAAGACTCTCAATAAGTATGTTTCATAGATATTCATGTGAATAAATCATGATAAAATTAGTGGTTGTTTGAATTGGACCATTGTCACATAGAAAATAACAAGTATTAAATAAGTACACATTCCAAATAATTGAAGGTGTGAATTTTTACTTTAGCTTTAAACCCTTTGGCAACTGTTATAATGTCAAATAGTGTTTGATGTACGGTAATAATTTTCAAGAATTCTCTGAAGATCGTCCTGTTGATTTATTATTCTTCATGAGTTACATTTTCATGTACTAACTTTTTGTGAATTTTGTGGGTACTGATGAAGTTGGTGAGCTACCAATTGAAATGTTAACATAGTAAACAATTTCTATAGGCTTGTATGCAAACTTTGGAAAATCACAAATATCAAATAAACCACCAAATTGCAATTTATCTTCTGCAATCAATGAAAATTGGTACCCATTGAAATAGATGAATCCAAAGTTTTCATCCCCCTAACGATTATTTTTTTCCCATTCAATCTATTATTCATTTACACTTGCACTGTACAATTTTGACAAGCCATTGTTTAACATCAGCTAACCACTTCAGAGTATAAATAAAAAGTTTTGGCATTATAAATCATTTGAAATTTTGTTTGTTTTCTATTTTATTACATCAGATTTAATATCATTAGCCTCCATACATTTAACATCAAGTTTTAATTTTTTAACCTCTGTAATGTCATCTGATTGTCTAACATCCAACACCCGTTTGACAGATTTACTGTTATCATTGTCTGTTTTAATGTCTGTTTTTCTACTTTCACTATCTGTAAGTCTACTTTCACTTTTATTTTTAGAATTTGCACTGTTTTGTTCTATAATCCATTTGTCTTTTTCTTCTAGTTTGGTTTTGTGTACAACTCCTACTGTAGACTTTGTTATTTTTCTAGATTCTGTAATGAAAAATTTGAATGAAAACATTCAATAAAATTTAACAATGAATTCAATAAAATTTTACAATTAATTCAATAAAACTATAAAAAGACAACAACATCCTGGTTAACTACCAGGAAATACTGTATTCTGGTCTACATGTGTGGACACTTGTGTGTAGGACTAAGGTCCTGTGATAGGAGTCTTCTGGAATGAAGATAAATTTGCCTACTTTGACAACCGTTTGGTCTCTGGTGGACAGTTGTCTCATTTGCAATCATATCACATCTTCTTATTTTTTATTTTTAAATACACAATTGTTAAATAATTTTTCACAACTACAAAGCTGTCTTATTGGCAATCATACCACATCTTTTAATTTTTCTATTAAGCCTATTTAACACATGTTTAAGTTGACTTACCTGAATGTAATAAAAGTGATTGACAGTTAGTCGTGATGGCAGCTTTAGCCTGTTCCTGTGACATACCAAACAATAAACCTCTGGTTGGTGTTAAGGATATGTCTATATTTATTTTACATAATATTTCTGTTTTGCTGTCAGAGGGTCTGACAAGAATTTACAGAATAAAAATAATGGGCCAATGCTTCAGAAAAATACACCAAAAAATATTTAGTAGAGAAAAAAATGCCAACAAAAAAGAAAACAATAATGTTGTGCTCAAATATAAGGAATAGGCAATAATGGTCAAACAATATAAGCTACTCCATGAATCTTTTTGAGACAACATTTTGAGATTTCAATTATTTATAAACCCAAAATGAATGGGTGTAATAACCAATAAACAAAAATTTGACATGTATATAATGTTCTATACACTGAAAATGATCCCCTAGAATTTGGTGTAGGTCTAGTTATTGTCTAGATATTGACAATTCAATTTCATTAACACAAAACTATTCTTATTTTAGATTTTTAAGGATTTAAAACACGATTTTTGCAATTTTAGAGCATCTGTTTACCAATGGATGCTTTGTAAATATGTTTTCTGTTCTGATCATGTCAGAACTCGTCAGTGAATTTAATCAAGAGTTGAATAAACTATTAGACGAAATTATGACTTGTAAAATGACAAAGGATACAAGTTAGCAACATCATGTGGTCCTCTCAAATCCATTGCCTACAAAAACCAAACAAATTTGTATATGTATAGATGTTATAAGAATCCTCTCCACAAAATAAATTTCAGTCTAGAAGAACATAATCATTACTTGTAATTGTCCTTTTAATAACTATGTTTCAGAAGTTGTGAGGACTCTTATTTCAATCCTTTGTGTGACAATTTGTGTCCATTGTTTTTTTTGTTAGCGGTTTTTGTACCAATCTATTGAGTTATAAAGCCAATTGCACCAAATTTTTGTAGTTTGGCCTGAGGTTGTGCTGTTACACCACTCTCCAAGGTTAGATTAGGGGTTGAGTGCTCACAAACAATTTAAAGCAAACCACATTCTTTCGGTGCTTATCTGTAATCAGAGTAGTACAGTGGTTGTTGTTGGTTCATGTCTCATATTAGATTTTCATAAATTGTTTTGTAATAATTCTAAGCCTTATTTTTCTCACATTGTCAACTGAATTGTATCACATTTTTCATGTCACTCCCTTTAATAGAGTACCATATAGTATGGGTTGTTCTCATTGTTAAAGGTTGTATGGTGGACTATGAAAGCTTACTTAATGAATGGCTGTTATCTATTTTGAATTTATTGAACCATAAAACTAAGTTTTATGGTTCAATAAAATCAAAATAAAATTATTGCCTTTCATTATAAATAAATTTCTATCAAAAATAAGGCTCAAAGAACGTTTTAAATTATTTATATAAACAATAACAACGTACACACATGTTGGCGTATGAATACACAACGTCAGAGTGGGCGTGTCCTCATCAAAATTGACAACATTGAAAATAAAACCAATAATTTTAACCAATCAGAAGACAGTAAATACACCAAATTTATTTATTACCACTTCTTTAAAGATGATAGATAGTCTCATTGGCAATGGACAAAACATTTAAGAATAATGAAATAAAAGTAAAGATTCTAACCATTATTTTTACAACAACTTACCCTATCAACACTTCCAAAACATTTTATAAAATACATCATATAAATTTCTTATGAGACATGCAGAGAGATTATTTCAAAATGAAAAGGGTGCATCTGACAGCATTCTCCATCAAAACAGATAAACAAATGTAAGATGAATTTCTCAACTTTTTTGTGTTCCTTGATTGCTGTTTCATCGATATAATTATACTAGTAATCCATATTTCTTTTTATTATGTGTCAGAAATTGCAAGTGAAGAATCAAATGAATTATATTTTGATACGTTCTTATCAGAAAATCCTATTCAACGTACCTTGAAAATATGACTTACCTTTAGACAACCACTGCTTATAATCACATTCTGAAATAGATTTATCATCATTAATTGTTCAAAAAATACTGTTATGAACAAATTGCAAATATTATAAAGGCATCCTCTAGAACCACACATCAAGGATATGTAAGCCCTTTTAATTTCACTTTGTTCCTTTGTCCATCTGTCAAAAATTTTGTAAATACAAAAGGTTTAAAAGAATAGGCAGGAGGTCAATAAAGTTTTGGAAATTTTTTCCACAGTTGTTGAGGATAATATTTAGAGGTGCATATTATATTTTTGTGTACCAGTAATTCCGAAAACTAATTAGAGTAAATAACAAATCTAATTATTCTGAAAACAGGTAAGCTCTGTCCAACATAAATGTAGACCTTGCATGAATCAGATTTACCAAATATTATTATCCAATTACTCATATGTTTGAAAGTCACATGACAAAGAAACTATTTTTCTTTAACAGTTGCTGAACCATGAAAATAACTTTTATATTCAGTTAAACTAACCTTTCCTTTACACACTCTTATTAAAGTCTGTGCATTTGCTATCATATATTTTCTACTGGTACTATCTCTTATAGCAGGACTATACTGGATTTCAAAGTATATTCCCCGTTCTAATGCCTGAAAAAAATCAGAAACTTCATTATTATAAGATTTCAAAGTATATTCCCCGTTCTAATGCCTGAAAAAATCAGAAATTTCATTATTATAAGATTTCAAAGTATATTCCCCGTTCTAATGCCTGAAAAAATCAGAAATTTCATTATTATTAGATTTTAAAGTATATTCCCCGTTCTAATGCCTGAAAAAATCAGAAATTTCATTATTATTAGATTTTAAAGTATATTCCCCGTTCTAATGCCTGAAAAAATCAGAAATTTCATTATTATAAGATTTCAAAGTATATTCCCCATTCTAATGCCTGAAAAAAATCAGAAATTTCATTATTATAAGATTTCAAAGTATATTCCCTGTGCTAATGCCTGAAAAAAATCAGAAATTTCATTATTATGAATAGTAATCTATAATGTCTTTGTCATACAAGATATTTAACTTCTATCATTATAAATTGATTGCATGTACAGGCAAGCCAAGCTATATTTCAAAGCAAACCAAACTGTCTCTACTGTTTCTTAGCAATGTTGTCACCATAGTAAAATTGTAGGTTGTGGGTTTTAATTACACAAAAGATCAAACAAAGACATTAAAATTGACAATAGACATATTTACACTTTTATGCAAATTTGTCCGCCATTACATAAAATCACACAGGTTCCTGTAAATTTTGACCTCATAATTCAAAACATTTGACGTCATAACTAAAAAGTGATTGTTGCTTGACATCAAAAGGTTATTCGGAGGTGATATAAGGTCATTCGGAGGCACAATACAGCTAAATACCAAAAGTGTAAATACGTTTATTGCTGCTTCCAAAAAAATCATGCAACATTAAGAAGTTAAGGAAGGCAAAGATGAATGACCCAAGAGGAATGTGTAAAGTAATTTGTTTTTTCTGCGATCTGTAACTTCAACAGTTTATCATGTTAGAATTTGTAATGGCGTTGGCCTATTATTGTCAAAAATATGACATTTGTTTTCTAGTCATTTGATGTGTTTGAGCTTTTAGAGTTGCCATTTAAATATGGGACTTTTCGTTTTAAATTTTCCTCGGAATTCAGTATTTTGTTACTTTACTTTTTGCTCATAAGAAAAATAAAAAATCTAGTTTAATACCATATTTCTCTACTCTTCATAATTCAAATTTAAATTTTCAAAAAGTCTAGTTTTTAATTAAAATTTAACTTTCTGTGGAATATTGTATTACACTAGATAAATATTTATCTGTAAAGAATGTTAAGTCTTCTATTATTATTAAGGTCTATTATACATGTTATAGATACTTCTATATTAATAAATGCATAGACTTACCACATTAATTAGAGGTCTTTTTATAGGATATGGTAACTTTTGTGTAACATCTACTGTTATTATGTCAATCTTCAGTGAACTCACTGCAACCTAATGAAGAAAATGTTTGAACTTGCATGCATTGTTTGTATATTTATAAAATACTGGTCTTCTTCAGAGTAGAAAATTAACCAAAAAATTCAAACTATAGAAAACAAATAAATGTATAATAATATCATGAAGGGGGTCTCATTGGGGGGTTCCGATCCCGGATCCCGCTTACTGTTTTGTCAGATTCCCGTATCCCGCTTACACTATGTAACTAAGCAATTCTCATTTTTTTGTCATTTCCCGGGTCCCGCAAGACCTCATTTCCCATTTTCACGACACAATAATTTGACTTTCATGTGTCACGCTTACAAAAAATCGGCAATCCCGAGTCACGCTTAGACCCCAATGAGACCCACCATGAATGCAACACCTCCAAGATGTTAAATTTGTAGGATTTTAACTATATGAAAATTTGGTTTTATGGAATAATTGTTACCTGTAACTCACCATTATGTTTTAGTTAAAACAATTATTTGAAATATAACAACCATAATGAAAAGTTGGAAATTCTTTTTGATTTTTTGCAGATGCATAACCACAAAATTTACTGTGTGTACAGCCACTGAGTTTGGTATAATATAATAATATAAATAAATTCTGACTACGGCACATAATTTCATGTATTTTATAAATAAACATGAATGTGTCCATAGTACATGGATGCCCCACTTGCACTATCATTTTCCATGTTCAGTGGACCTTGAAATTGGGGTCAAAACTTTAATTTGGCATTAAAATTAGAAAGATCATATCATAGAGACCATGTGTACTAAGTTTCAAGTTGATTGGACTTCAACTTCATCAAAAACTACCTTGACCAAAAACTTTTACCTTAAGCGAGACGAACAGACCAGAAAACATGATGACTCTCTATTATCGTAGGTAGGGCATTAAAATATATATATATATGGTATTCACACCAGTAACACAACAATCTGACAATTAAACATACAGAATTCTTCATTGTTTTCTATGTACTTAATATTAGATGATATTTTTAAAGAATAATAATAAATTGGATGTTTTTGCTTAGATCACCCCTTATCTATTGGTAAACTATCAAAGCATTCATACTTTTGTTTTCTTTTTACTTCATTTACTGGTATGTCTCCAATCATAAAGGTATAAATGACAATAGATGTCATAATTGAAGTTCATATTCAGGATTGAAGGTCTTGCATGAAGTATTTACTCTGCTGCATATTAAAGAAACAACAAGCACATTTTCTCTGTCAACCAAATCTGTTAATTCTACTTTATAAAATCATCTTCAAACACACAATCTGTTCCACTTCATACATGTGTAAAGTCTGCTGATATCAATGTATCAATAAAAAGATTAACCCTAAAAAAACTATTTAATATCTTGTTGAGTCTGAAATAATTCATGATTTTATAGTTGGGTTAGTTTGTATTATACATTTCTTATCTCTTTTCCAGAATTCAAAATTATTCCAAATTCAAATAATTCCTTGTTCTTAGTAAATTTTGATATCCTTTTTAAAACAAAATATAACATGAACAAGAATGTGTCCCAAGTACACGGATGCCCCACTCGCACTATTGTTTTCTATGTTCAGTGGACCGTGAAGTTGGGGTAAAAACTCTAATTTGGCATTAAAATTAGAAAGATCATATCATAGGGAACATGTGTAGTTAGTTTCAAGGGGATTGGACTTCAACTTCATCAAAAACTACCTTGACCAAAAACTTTAACCTGAAGCGGGACAAACGGACGGACGGACAGACGAATGAACGGACCCACAGACCAGAAAACATAATGCTACTTTATTATCGTAGGAGGGGCATAAATATGTACTGCTCACTTACATGGAAAATCTTTTCTGTTAAAGGTTGTACTGCCACCAGATCAAATGCTTGTATCTCAGGAGTATTCTGTAAAAAGTATCATAACTGTATGTATCCATGGTAAAAAACAATTAATTCTCTTTATATAAAAAATTAACTGTCAAATAAATTGGTTAATACAGATAGAGTTTATGCTGTAAATAACTGAGTAGTATAACCTCTTCAATTTGTTTACAACATCATTATATTAAATACATGTAGTATAAAACATTTAAAATATGATTTCTATTTGTATTTACTTCCAAAATATACATGATTGATATATTTTCTTAGCATAAAAAGTGTATATTCTTCTTTACTGATTCATCATTTATTGCTGTTGAACTGATATATATATATATATATATATATATAAAACGTCTGAATAGTAGTCAACGATTTTCCCCACGAGGGCGCTGGATCGTTACGAGTAACGATACATGTACACAATAAATAAATTATATAAACGCCTAAAAAAGTGTACTCCAAATACAAAAAAAAGGTAACTATAAATGTAATTATTTAGAAATATTTCAGATAACAGATATCCTTCGTCAGTCAGATTCTGATGTTAAATGAATCATCTTTAAGTCTTCTTAAATTAAACTTTTACTAAATCTTGAAATTTATACAATAAAAAAAGTCAAACCGAACATCAGTTAAGACGCTTGCATCATTCTAAAAATTTGTTAAACATGACATAGGTTATATGGCTTATTACAACAGAGAGCTCACATATATGCTTTAAATACAAATTATAATGTGTGATTTGAACCAGCACAATTCTAAAACTTTAACGGGAATGACAATTATGATGGTATAACATGTATAAGCATGATAATGTCTGTAAAATTACCAAAAAGACAGCACTGAAGGATCTAAATTTTAAAATATTTGAAATTGACAGAGTAAAGTAGCTACAAAATGTACAACAGAGTCTGAATATTTAAACATCGCGAACAAACGGCCGTTAAAATGTAATAATAGTTTTTGACTAAGCCACGTACTTATACATCCCTCAAAAAATTAAGCAATTTAAATTGGTATCTTCAACAAATTTATTTAATAAATGAAAAAGGTTAAGAAAAAGAAACAGAGACTGTAATAATAAGTAATATAACCCAAATGTGAAGCACTACACGGAGTCGAACTACACCTTTTAATTTATCCCATTTGGTGCCAAAGTTATTAATTTTCTGATCCAAAATCTTTCCAGAGCAAGTCTATCCTCCTTAGACCAAGCAGAGTTGTGGTCAATGATTTTAATGGTCAGTCGATTGAGATCTATATATATATACTATTGAATTAATTAAACTTACTAATTTTTGTAGCTGTGCAACATCTTCCATTATGGTACTAAATCTTGATAACTGTCTGAATTTTTTTGTTCCTGCCTGAAAAGCAATGTTTATATTATCATAATTTCCAATTCTGGACTTTAGTGTCATCCTGTTTGTAACTTTCTTGAGCCGACTTTTTTTATAGTGTAAAAACATACAGTCTAGATAGATATTTATAAGAGGTTGGTGTATTCTTAAAATGATTTCAATTTGAATCCACCTAATTTCGGAAATGATGCTTGTAAGGCCAAATAAAAATATATGTGTTGTTCCAGTAACCCTACCGTCCCTACTTTTTCGGCTTAAAAATAGCCTACCCTAAAGATTTTATTGTCATTTTTCATTAAGCACTGTTAAAGTCAGAATGTTAGGCTACCTGGAATATGCATTGATCAAAGTTTTTTTTTTTTTTTTGTATATCTGTTGTCTTGTAGTGGTTAGGATTTGGTGGTTGATGTGATCTGTTATATTATTTATTGGTGATTTATATTCCACTTTTAATGTATTCATTTCATTCTTAAGGACATATTCTTCTGAGGTTTGAGTCTCCTTGAAATCTCGTTCAGGAACTATTTCCTAAACATGTGATACTTGTAGAGGAAAATATCAATGAATTTTAAAAATATTATAATCAAACATAACTCTGTGAAAAAATTGTGTATTTATAATGAATGGTTTTTGTGTAATTCAGTTCTCAAATTTTACGATTAATCAAGTCTGACAGTCTTTCTAGCCAAAATTTTGAGAAAATGGGTGAGGGGTACAAAAAATGATTTTACAAGAATCATGTACATCCCATATCATTTTTGTCTTTTCAAATTTCTTAGACACATACTTGAGTGTAAGGAAATCTTAAATAATTCCAGAGCAGCAGGCAACCAAAAATGAGATGTCTTCACAGAATTTCAACTAAATATCTCACCATGATATTCTTTAAAGTTTCTGCATCAACTTTCAAAGTTTCTGGTAATGGAATTGCATGCTACACAAAGGAAAAAAGAAAAATAAAGTGTAATATAAAATAATTATAGAATAGATGTTGCTTCTGACAGTGTGCTATGGGAAACATTCATATGATATGCATCTGTTTCTGAACAATGCATAAACATTACAAAATAGATGACTGTTATAATTGCCAGTTAGAATTGGTGTGTTTCTTATCCTTGTTTTGAGTTTCATCCAATTTTGGGTGTTTTTGTTTGCCCTTACGTTGCCGTCTCATTGACGTAAAAGCTTCTTCTTCTTTTAAACATATAAATGCTTTAAGCATATGGTAAGAATCAAGAATGTGTTCCTAGCAATCAAGTTCTTTAAAATCTTAAGATAGATTATTCATATTTTTCAACATATAGCAAACATTAAAAAATTGAGATACACTAATTATCACATATATATTTACATTGATTGTAGGTTGCTTTACGCTGTATTAGCACAACAAGGCTATGTCGCAGCGAGACATATTTACATGTAAATGATGCAAAAAAGAATCATTTCTCAAATCCATCATTTTCTAACAAGAATCTATATATTTTATACATATACAATTGTTACTGTCTACACATGTGTGTATACATATCTATACAAATTTATTACAGTACTTACATAATCTTTGTCTTTTTTTTTTTTCTTTACAATACTGTCTATACTTGGTGCACAATGATTTACAGCAGCAACACTATAGCCCACTGTTAAAATGTTCAAATAGACACATTGCCATATTATTATATTTCAAAGATTCAGAAGTTAACAATAATATATTTGTTAAAAAATTAAGAGCTGCCATATTTCATATGCTGGTCCTTGGTCAATGTTATAAAAGATAAATGATGAGGTCAAAAATCTTGCAAATGAAAGATGCTGGGTAGCTGTCTTATTGTCATTTTTTCATTTATGCTTTTGTCATGTTTGTTCTGATGGATCAATATATATTCCTCTTTGACAGGTAACCCATGCCTGGTATATTAGCTAACATAGTTTAACATTGTACAATTTTTAGGCCAATATCACTTATCAAAGGTAAACCATTTTTGAGAATATGGGACAACATCATTACCTTTTGCTAAGACTGTAAAATATAATAAAATAAGGAGGAGGGGGGGGGGGGGGGGGGTCTGTTATTCTGTAAACATTTAATTTTCACCCCTTTTTTTCTCTAATCTTTAAAAAAAAATAACCCCTTTTTTCTCAAATCTTCAAAAAATTAGACCATGCATTTCTCTATTCTTCATTTTTTTGCCCGTTACTCTCTAATCTTCATTTTTAAGGGCATTATTCTTTAATCATTCAACCCCATCCAAACCCTCATATATATATGTATCAGTCTTATCTCATACAAAGCATGCAAAGTAAAAATACACTGACCTCTTATTTTTTATTCAAAACATTGAAAGACACAGAAATTAAGAAAAGGGAATAATGGGTCGAAACGACTAAGGCCGAAGTGGTGTATGGCCAAAACGTCTCGAAAACATAATTTATTTGGACTAGGTCGGGACAACTGAACTGGAGTAATGTTGCTATGATTTCATAAACACACAAGTTTTGCCAGAGAAGAATCTTATTTCTTATTTTGATTTAACAAGGATATGATATTTACATTTTGCTGCCATAGCAAGTGTTTTGGCTAAATGTTGCTTCTCGCTAATCTGCACGTTGAAATCCATGAAGTTAGCCATTCCGGAAGTCACTATTGCTTATTTCCCCTTCTCATACAAATTTACTTCCGGAGTTAGTAACCACGGAAATTGTAAACAGTGGGTGCCTGAATTTACATTAATTGGTAACTTTAGCTCTTTATGATAACACAAATGTCCCATGAATAATTCTTTTGAATGACTAATTTGAATACTCATAAAAATTTGAAATCATGCAAGTAGTTTCTGCTTTTTTCAAGCTAAAATTTGAAATTGGTTTACCCTGAACTGAAGCAGAGACATAATATGAGGCAGGCATTACCTGTGAATGGGGACGAAGTCTGTATGATTTTTTTTTTGTAACTTTTTAAAATATTTGTGAAAAAAAGAAACGGAAATACCGTAACGTTTCCGATTTTGGTTCTGTTGTTAGGGATTTTACTTGTGACGTTATTTAAGTTATGACGTCATGTTCAATGTAAACAAAATAACGCAATGCATACAGTAACGTTTATTCATATCAAAGCCAAAGAATGATTAAAAATTAAATATTGGTATTGTGTTCCTTGATGAGTTCCTATATTTTACTAGACTAATCAAAGTCTCACGACAACAAGACCGGAAAAAGGAAGTAGATTTCTGCGTTCTGCGCAGATCCGGAAATTAAAAAACATGACAAAAAAAAATTGAACGAATTTGAGTTCATTAGTCATGTTAGTACAATAAAAAATTTCGGGAAAATTTTCCAGATTTTAAAAAAAAAAATTTTTTTTATTGATTTTTCTACTGTTATTGGGGCCCATATAATACAATTTATCAAGTATTATTTATTTAATATCCTTTTTAAAAAAATTTAAATTCAATATCAAATTATGTCTCTTTTTCGATAATATAAATAATACAAATCAAAATTAAATGACATTGAAATGAATAATTATGTATGAACTCAAATTATTTAATTTTAATTATGTTAAATTTAACATAGTCCGAGATTACTCTGACGTCCAACGACTGTTTTGCCAGACAAGCTGGGGCTGTAGGACAGATTGATGCCCGATTTATATAATTCTGAGGCCGTCAGTCGGCACCTAAAGCGACGAAGCAGTGCATCTATTTTGGGTGGGCAAATATCCACTTTTTGATATGGGACGGGCTCTGACGTCCCACGGCCCCAGCTTGTCTGGCAAAACTGCTGTTGGACGTCAGAGTAATCTCAGACTAAATTTAACACTGAAACAGTTAATTTATGCTTACACATTCGCCCTTACTTCAAGTACTTTTAATACTTTGATAATGACTCTATTACCCAAAGAGATCTCGCGAGGTTTAAATCTGGCAGTGTGATATTACGGGATTTTGCCGAGTTGCCAATCTCTTGTATTATACATGTATGTCTCTGCCTGAAGTAAGGATTTGTATACAAATCCTAACATTAGGTAATACATTAATGTCCTACATAGGTTTGTTTGGTACTTTCCTCATAGTAAACGCAGATATTACTTAAATAAAATTAATTTATTTATTAGCATAAACGATAGTTAAATACACTTTTGAAATTACTCAGATGATGATCAAGGATTTGTATAATGAAAATATCAGCATGAAAACGTTAAATAGTGAATATATAATGCGAAGGCATATACTATAGGACTAGGATTTGTATAGTAAGAAATCCTTGCTCAGATACTATGCGACAGGTACCAACTACAAATTTAAAGCCAGAAATATCAACAGTAAGAGGACACAATGAACGATTCCTAGTTCCTTTTGCCAGGACTCAAATATATTGTCACTCATTTTTCCCAGATACCATCAGAATCTGGAATGGACTGCCACAACACATAGTTAGCTGCACAACCCTTGAATCATTCAAAAGGGGTGTGCAAGTGTCCGTCCAGCTTCGATAGTCGATAGATGTACAACCTCGTTTTTATCGTTATTTTAAAGATAAGCACCGTTTTCACTGTAAATAATCCGCACTTACTCGCACATTTGTTGTTCCCAAATCAAAAACATGTACATAAAACAGTACGATAATACTCCAATGGAAGGCCTGTACTATAAAGGAAGAAGAAGGTATTCTATGAAATGATCTCTTGAAGGTTACAAATTATATTTTTATGCCCCACCTACGATAGTAGAGGGGCATTATGTTTTCTGGTCTGTGCGTCCGTTCGTCCGTTCGTCCGTTCGTTCGTCCGTTCGTCCGTCTGTCCCGCTTCAGGTTAAAGTTTTTGGTCGAGGTAGTTTTTGATGAAGTTGAAGTCCAATCGACTTCAAACTTGGTACACATGTTCCCTATGATATGATCTTTCTAATTTTAATGCCAAATTAGAGATTTTACCCCAATTTCACGGTCCACTGAACATAGAAAATGATAGTGCGAGTGGGGCATTCGTGTACTGAGGACACATTCTTGTTATTTTCTAAAAGTAAAAAGACAACTTTTTAATTGAATTTCATGCATTTTCTGTAAATATCATATGTCACAATACACCTTTTTGCTTATTATGATTTGTATGTCATTACCATGATTACTGAACTTTACAAAGGTTTCTTTAAAATTTGAGGTCATAATAAAAACATTTGACGTTACAAGTAACAATGGAAAAGATATTGTTGAATGATGTGATTGTCAATAGTTCAAGGTGTGCAGATTCTAGGGTCAAGCAATGGTCACACAGATTTCCAAATAGGGATAAGGTCTATGCTTGTGCTGTTAAAGTCTCAGTAATAATGTTTTGTTCTGACACATCTTTCATGTTTTATTACCTGAATGTCATTGATGCATGGTTGTTTTACTTATCATGCTAATAACCAGGGCCTAAAATACAATATTGTTTGTTTCCCCAATCCTGACTGACCCTGAAAAATATTATTTTATTCATTTCCAATTTGAAGGATTGTGGGATCGACCGATATTGTTCCAGCTTTTTGGAAAAAGTTAAACGATTTCCCTACCTTCATGTACTTACCCACACCTGGCTTGGCAGGATTGGGATTGGGGAAACAAACAATATATTAATTTAGGCCCAGTCAAGGGTACTACTTGTACAAGTAATTTTTATTTACTTGAAGAAGTAAATATTAATATGCTTATAATGAATTTATAGGAAACTTATACAAGTGTATTTTATTTTAAAACTTGTATAGGTAAATAATTTTTTGGCTGAGCAACATGTACATGTATGTAGCTAAAACTGTGACTTACAGATCAATCACATATCGAGACACATTGTACACACATGTGATATAAATACTGCAGTTGTAAATAACAATTTCTAATAGATACATGTATGTGAATCAAATGGTCCATATTGTTCATTATTCCCAACTTTTTAGGAAACAGAGTTCATTCTTTGCTTTGATGCAATGAATCATGGGAAAACATTAAAAAAATCATAAGTCTGATATGTACAGATTTTAACAAAAATGAATGGATATTGTATTGTATTGTATAGAGCAGCTGCTAGGGTACAAAAAAATGTACAAACAAATCCCATTGGAAAACAGATTTCAAGGAGGTTTTAACATGGTAAAACTGATGACTTCATGTTTTATATGGTTATATTTTAGAATTAAAACAAAATGGCAGACTCTCCAACAGGTGCCCCTTCTCCTGACACAGATGCTTCAGGGAAAAAGTCAAGTAAGTAGTTATTTAGTTCAAAAGTTTAATCTGACTAAAAATATTCAATTTTTTTTTATTTCAAAAGTGACACTTTTAAAAATTCTTTCCTATATAAATTTTGATCATAAACATGGTAAAGACATAGGACTTTTTCGTAAACAAGATTCCTTAAACAAGTTATGATAGAATATAAATTTTGGAACAATAGAATTTAGCATATATTTGAGCTTTTCTAAAAATAATCTGAAACAGTTTTAAGAATGCTTAGAGTAACTTAGATTAATAGTAACGTTGCAATTTTGTCATTAAGAATAAGATACAAATTCATATTGATATTTAAAAAGTCATCTTCTAAATTAATAATTAATGATACATGTACATAAATTAATTTCATTTGACCTTTACCTATTTACAATAAAATAATGCAGATAAGCTTTCTATCCAGGTTTCCTTTGTCCACAGACCACTTTCAGTTGACACCTTATCTATCAATTGGAACTCAAGTGGATTATTAAGTTGTCTCATTGGCAATCATACACGAATACCATCTGCTTATTTTCATAATGTAGTGACGTATTTCGTGAAATGATTTAGTGCAATGAACATTTAGTTATTGTGTTGATATTAAAGTTATGAATATTTACTTGTAGGAGTGGATGGTTCAAGACAGTCAGGCAGAGTAACATTCCCAAATTCAGCAAAATCAGGATCAAACAAATCTGTTTTGTCAGGTACAAATGTTGATTTTTATGCCCCACCTACGATAGTAGAGGGGCATTATGTTTTCTGGTCTGTGCGTCCGTTCGTCCGTCCGTCTGTTCGTTCGTTCGTCCGTTCGTCCCGCTTCAGGTTAAAGTTTTTGGTCAAGGTAGTTTTTGATGAAGTTGAAGTCCAATCAACTTGAAACTTAGTATACATGTGCCCTATGATATGATCTTTCTAATTTAAATGCCAAATTAGAGTTTTGACCCCAATTTTACGGTTCACTGAACATAGAAAATGATAGTGCAAATTTCAGGTTAAAGTTTTTGGCTTCAGGTTAAAGTTTTTGGTCAAGGTAGTTTTTGATGAAGTTGAAGTCCAATCAACTTGAAACTTAGTATACATGTGCCCTATGATATGATCTTTCTAATTTAAATGCCAAATTAGAGTTTTGACCCCAATTTTACGGTTCACTGAACATAGAAAATGATAGTGCAAATTTCAGGTTAAAGTTTTTGGCTTCAGGTTAAAGTTTTTGGTCAAGGTAGTTTTTGATGAAGTTGAAGTCCAATCAACTTGAAACTTAGTATACATGTGCCCTATGTGATATGATCTTTCTAATTTAAATGCCAAATTAGAGTTTTGACCCCAATTTTACGGTTCACTGAACATAGAAAATGATAGTGCAAATTTCAGGTTAAAGTTTTTGTCTTCAGGTTAAAGTTTTTGGTCAAGGTAGTTTTTGATGAAGTTGAAGTCCAATCAACTTGAAACTTAGTATACATGTGCCCTATGATATGATCTTTCTAATTTAAATGCCAAATTAGAGTTTTGACCCCAATTTTACGGTTCACTGAACATAGAAAATGATAGTGCAAATTTCAGGTTAAAGTTTTTGGTCAAGGTAGTTTTTGATAAAGTAGAAGTCCAATCAACTTGAAACTTAGTATACATGTTCCCTTTGATAAGATCATTCTAATTTTAATGCCAAATTAGAGAATTTAGTCCAATTTCACAGTCCTTTAAACATAGAAAATGATAGTGCGAGTGGGGCATCCGTGTACTGTGGACACATTCTTGTTGTTATTTGAATTGTTATGATGTTGAATTTTAAACAGTTTTTTTGAATATCAATAGAAATAGATTGTGGTGGTTAATTTTTGGAGACAGTAACCCAACCATAAGATAACGAAGTACAATTCTAAAAGGTTACGAAACTTTCTTTTTTATGACAATCTATGATTGAAAGTATCTTAACACTAGTGGTATGAACCTATTCATAAATTTTTGGGTTATTTGCTTTAGTGTAAAAAAGAAATTTCAAGCAACTACATTTTTAGTGATATTATTTTAAATAAATTTATTTGTCAAAGATAATTAAAGAATATCAATTTTTCAATATCTTTAAAATGCTATACTTCATCTAGCAATCATGCAGTGCTGTATTGTCATGCATTGTTGTCAATACAATAGAATTTGATGAGACTGCTGTACAAGTGAGAGATATAAGGCTATAAAAATTAAAACCACATTCAATCCCCCTTTTTCTACATATGAAAATGCTTGTACCAAGTCAGGAATATGAAAGTTGTGATCCATTCCTTTGTTGTGTTTGAGCTTTTGATTTTGCCATTTGATTAGGAACTTCTAGTTTTGAATTTTCCTTGGACTTCAGTATTTTTGTAACATGCATAAATAGTTTAACCTAAAAAAAATGTATATATTTTTATAGATGATATGGTACCACAAGGAAACCCCTTCAAGATGCCCCCAGAGGTAGACATATTTGTCCTTAGAGATAAAGAAAGACAAAGAAAGAAACAGGTTTGATTTAATATTATAATTGTTCTGAAATTTCTATTGAAACATAAAAACTAACTGTCTTGAAATTTAAAATTATTGAGACAATTCTCAGAAAAATCACCTACCGTGAAATCAATGTATTTTCTGATTGGTAATAATCAAAACAGACTAAATTTAATGTTTCTTACAGTTAGTCGACCTGCTTATAATATATAATTAAGCTTAAACTATTTAGAATATTATTTTGTTATTTTGAAAATCCTGCACCAAGAGGTGGGCCTCAGCTGGCATCTAAATAAAAATGTATACTACATGTAGTTCAGTGAAAAAGGATGTCATACAAAACGCCAAAACATACATGCACATTCTACATACATGTCTTATTTATACATGTTATATGCCTTTGCTCGAAAAATTATTGAGAATGTTGGTTATTAACTAAACCACATATTTTATTTCCAGGAAAGATTGAAACAGCGAGAATTGAAAGTACATGAGAAAACAACATATGCCTCTAAAGTGAATTTCCGTACAGCATCTATGATCAGACCAGCAGACTCAGATGAAGATGGGGAGGCTGAGGATTCAGACAAAGCAGTAGCAGTAAAAGATGATCCACAATTTACAATCGCTGTCACAAGAGGTAGATTTCATTAGTGTTGGAAATGATTTTGTTGACTTTTGTGAAATCTTATTGAATTTGTTTTCTTCTTCATCAAATCATACAAAAATTAGCAATATGAAAGGTATGTAAACTGTTAGTATTCTGAAGCAATTTCCAAGACAACATTTTAATTGTTCTGTACAAAGGTTTCATTAAAGATACCAGATTTATAATTTGTATGCCAACGTGCAACTGTCATTTGTACCTGTATTTTTTTTCCTTTTTAGATTGAGAATTATTGAATGTCATATATTTTATAAAAAAATTGCAGTTTTGTTCAAATCTCAGAAATTTTATTATGTGTATCGTTATGACCATTTATTTCTTTTCATCTAGATCGACATGTAGAAAAAGAATCATTAGCAGAATATATTCAAAAGAAAAGAGAAATGTTTTTAGTACAGGTAATAAAATAGATTGTTAGAGTTTGACAAAAGAAAATATTTAATTTTGTATATTATTCTGTTAACGTTGCAACCAAATATTGGGTTGCAAATATTATATTCTATTAAAGGGAGATAAATCAATATTTTTCACTTAATGATTTATTATAGAGATTTGTGACTTGTGTATTAAATATAGCTATAAAAAATAGGATCTAATTTTAAAATTTTAGTACACATGTTTGTTTTGTTTGTTTTGTTTATTTCTTTTAGTATACATGTAACATGTTTAAGTTTTTATGCATCAATACATTTAGACTGTATTCCTTTATTACAAGTGCTATACACATAACACGCTTTGTCTTGGCTTTCGTATAGATCTATACATTGTATAATGCTATCTTTGCCTCTGAATGTAATTTATTTAAAATAGAATATTCATTTGAGCTATGTTTTAAAGTTAACGCCTTTTTTATAGTATTCATTAGGGGTTAAAAGAGATGAAATAAGGAAACTGGAAGAAATAGCCCAGGCTGAAGAGAAAAAATTAGAACAAGCAGAGTTATACTTAGAAGAAGATGCCAGTATGTTTGATGAATTCTTGAAAGAAAATGACACTGGTTCTGTGGAGGCTGTAAGAGAGTAAGTCACTGATCTAAAAAAAAAAAAAACACCAAAAAAAAACTACAAATGCTGTTACAGAAAAATTCATATTTTAACCAATTTTCTGCAAAAAATAATTTTGATTAAAAAAAAACGAAACTTATTCAAAATAGTTTTTATTTATACATGTAACATGTATATGCTCACTTGTCATTTAACTACAACAGTTTTTTTTTCTTCAAATTTTACACCTACTTTATAATTATACACACCACTTGTTTATGATTTTTTGTACATGTCCAAATAATCAATCAGATAAAATATATTTTAATGAATGTATTGAAAGAATGGTTTTCAGTGATAACCTATATATTTAGATATGAAGGTCAAATGAGAGAAAAACAGGAGAAAGTGACCTTGATCAAAGCATTTTCAACAGAGATGAGTCTAATTAGGTCGCAGATATCTAATTACGAAGACCTTCTTAGAGAATTTAAATTGTTCAAGAAATTTCTTGAGAAATGCACGCCTCAGGTTGGATTTTCTAGAAATGAGTTTGTGAGGGGATTGGAACACCAAGAAGAACAATTTATATACATTTGTGACATACTATAGTGATTCTATGTAAATGGTTAAACAGCTGAATATTTTTTTAAAGAGACAAAAGCAATCTTTTTAAGCCTATGTGCTTAAGGTGGTACCCAACACTTTCACTAAATTTAATTTGGCTTGTTTAATTTTTATGAAATTTTAACAAAGTATTTACTTTGACCCTTTAAATTTTTTTTAAAAATTCAAAAAATTTGAACCAACCATTTTGTCAGAAATATTACACAGGTTATATAGCAATTTGACAAACACTGATTTGATCATTGAGAAGCTTAATATTCCATTAACATCACAACGTTATTAAAACGTTTAGCTGACTTTACAGAGTTATCTCCCTGTAGTGTTAGGTACCACCTTAAACATAAATTATTAATAACAAAGTATATACTTGATATTTTATCTTTGAAATACATGTATTCACACTATTTCAATTTACCTATTGGAGTCAAAAGAAGTTTAACTTTTCTTTTTTTTGGTTAGACACAATATTTTTAGACTGCACCACATATAAAGTATTATGTTAAAAAAAACAAAAAAAAAACGAATCTTTAGTTTTATTCCCAAAATGATCATTTTCTACCTTTGTTACTTTGTTGATTTTCTAAAATCATCTTATTTATTTCAAAACCTGTCTCATAATATAGGATTGCTATAGTATGTTCATTTTACATACTCTACTTGTAAAGCACACTTCTATTTGAAAATGTACAAAAGGTGAAAGAAGTTTGAGGCAATTATGCACAAATGTAGACTGCAGGAAAGCACATGTGTTGTTGTTTCTGAACATATTTTCAGTGGTATTCATTGTGTTTGTATTTAAAAAAAAAATGATGGCCCTTTGTAAGAAATGTGAAAGCATGGATTTTAATAAAATTTGGAAATTCTCAATTTTTTTCAGAAACTTTGTTATATTTTAAGTGGCAGTGATAGAATTTATGACTAATATATGTATATGAAGACAAAACATTGTTATGAAGGAGTAATTCTTATGGTATTAGCAATTTTTGTTATTTTTCTCCAGAGCTGAAAATGAAACCAAAGCCAAACTGGAAAAAGTCCAAGAAATAAAGAGAGTGAATGCAGACATAATGACAATAAAATCAGAGATCTCTAAATTTGAAGACATTTTAAAAGAATATCACATGTACAAAAAATTCTTGGATACTCTTACACCACAGGTTTGTGTGATGGGGTGCACATATTTGTGTGATGGGGTGCACATATTTGTGTGATGGGGTGCACATATTTGTATTACTTTATGCAATATTGCTGTATTTTAAAGAAAAATATAATGCTGCATTGGTTTTTTCATAAAAAAAATGTTTACACTTGATTTTAAAAGAATATAAGATGTACTAAATTCCCTGATATTCTTATGCCACAGATTTGCATGAATAGATGCACATGTTTTTTTTTAATGAAAATATTGCAAAACATGCATTTGAATCAAATGTAATATACAGGAAGTTTCAATGCTCTTTTCATCCAATGCATATTATTATTGTTAAATTTAGAGTGAATTAAACTGCCTTTTTTTACTTGTCAATTATATAACAGCAGTGATATTTAATATTCTTAAATTATAAAGATTATTGGTAAATGTATTTAATTACATGGAAATTATAATCAGTTATTTTTATATTATGTTTTGGTCATAAGTTGGTTTGACATACACCCTGTCATGTAATTTAGCAAAAGATATTTTGTTTTATTATAACTTAAGTTGAATTCCAACCACAATGTAAATGGACTGTTGAGAAGATCCTCCCTATCCATATAGTTATGTCCTATTTGTTAATTAAATTTGATTTTTGATTTTATATGACAATATTGATATTTCAACAGGAAATAAGAGAAGAACAAATTAAAAGGAGAGATAAGAGAAGGGAAGAGAAAAAGAAAGAAAGAGAGGCTGCTAAAAAGGAAAAGAAAGGTAGCATAGATGCAGGAGAAAAATCTGCTGATTTATTGAAAGGAAGGAAGAAACCACCAGTTGGAAGACTTCAGACACAAAAAACAGGCTCCGCAACTAAAAAGTAAGCAGTAGCATTGATTTAATTGTATAATGTCATTTACCCTTCTGGAGCACAAGATCAGCCCTGGTTTTGATGAGTCCTTGTGTTAACAATGTTAAGGTTATAGTTTTTTATTTAGTATAAGTAGATAAAAGAAGATGTGGTATGAGTGCTAATGATACAACTCTCCATTCAAGTAACAATTTGTAAAAGTAAACCGTATTGGGTCAAAGTACAGCCTTCAACTCAAAGCCTTGGCTCACACGGAACAGCAAGCTATAAAAGGTCCCAAAATTACTAGTGTAAAACCATTCAAAAAGGAAAACCAATGGTATAATCTAAACAAAAATTGATAAATGAAAAACACTTATGAACCACACCAACAAACGACAACTGCTGAACAACAGGACTTAGGACAGGTGCAAACAAAAGCAATTTCTTTGACTTAATTATTGTTTGTGGAATACAATTTTTGTGGGTAAAAGAAAAGCACTAATTTAAATGTTCAACAAAAATTTAAAATTTCTATAGGCTTGCATGTAAATTCACAAAATCAAATACACATAAAAATACATTTCCCCCTTATAAACAACAATTGGTATTTTCAGTCTTAAAAATAAATGAATCCAAAGAACTCTGAAATAATAGTACACATTTTGATCTTTTGGTATTATTTTAAACATTTTGATCTTTTGGTATTATTTTAAACATTTTTTGTTGATTATTTTGTAGAGCAGAAGCGGCTGCCAGCACACCAGCAGAGGAATCATCTGATGATGATGTAAGTATAAAGTTTACTTATCTGAATAATGTTTAAGAACAGACTGTAGTTGAGTTTATTTTTTTCCTTTTAGCTTACATTTTGAGACATTACTTAATTTGTCGTGACACATTTCAATATCATAAATACTCAAAAAATCTTAAGAAGTAAGTGATGTTGTTAAATTCCTTCCATTAAGTCTGAAGACAAAAAGGAAAGCATTTTATAAGATAGAAAACTAATAAAAAATTCCAATCATGTGGTTATGCATTTCAATTTCATAAATACTAGAAAAGTCATTAGACAAAGATAAAGCTGGAATTAAAAATTTACTAAAAAAAAGTTGAATTATGGGTAATTGGACACTGACTCACGGTTGAAGATGAAAATTCTAGGAATTTTCCAAGCTCTTTATTTTGTTTTTGTATTTGAATCCATCCAGTACAGTGATAACAAATTTTGTTGTAACTAGTTATTTCATTTTTAATCTCTCCAGGAGCCAATTAAAATTGGCTTATGGGTTGAATCAAAATTTCTTAGCCTGAAATGTTTTAATTTGGTTAACTTTACTGTAGTTCTGCCTAAGTAATACTAGTTTCAGACCATGAAAATTTAAAATAGCAGTTGATAAATTAAGAATAGAAAGAACATGGTAAAAGAAAAACTGGTTTATGGGGACAAGATTGTTGGGTGTTAAAATATAAATTATAACTATGTTACTTTTTTGTAGGAATTAGAATTGTTCTTTTCTGGGCCTCAGCAACTGTTAGATATATTTGCTGAACTTGAGGAACAAAATTTATCTTTAATACAAAATAGTCAAGAGACAGAAGAAAATTTAGAAGAAATGAAAACAAATATAAAACAAACAAAGGTTAAAATGTAAGTATGTTTTACCAAACTACATTTCATGTGCATAGTTGATAGAAATTTTTTAATTTGAATCGCCAAAATTTAAGCATTTAAGGGGAAATGTTTACATGAAATCAGATTTAAATGGTTTAGGCATATGTGAATGCCTGACGTCTTTTATACCAAGTAACAATGGATTTATGATTAAAAATATCTGAAAACAGTGACTATAAAACAAAGATGCAGATCAATGTAAAGGTCAACACAACTGTACTTAAATATACACCTTTTTTTGAAACTGAATTTTTTTTGGAAAAAGACAAAGGCAAAAATATGGAACACCACTGGTACCCTATGGAAATTGCATGAGGAATAAATGCACATTTGAAATCAGTAGTATTTGAACTTAATAATAACTTATAATAAAAAAGATCAGTGTTTTTTCATGTAATTGGGTTTGTTTTTATGTATATTAATCAATAATATTTTATTTTAATCAAATTGTTGTTTTTTCTTTTCAGGGAAAAAGAGACGGCCATATTGAAAGAACAAATTAGCAAACTTACGAATCAAATCAAACGAGAAGAAAGCAAGGCACAAGATTTAAAAATCAGAGCAAAGTATGTATGCAACTTTTTACAAATATATGAGTTTTTACCACTGTGACAAATAAAAATGAAACTCATTTATCTCATGAGATAATGAAACTAAGCTTAAACTTTTTTCCACTTGAGTAAGAAAATGTTGTGAACTAGTGCAACTTAAAGTTTAATGTTCAAATGTGAACTAATAAGTAAAAATTTATACATTTGACAACCTGAATGCAGTTATTTTGAAGACAAGTAAGTTAAGTCTAACTGATCACTTAAGTAATCACACACACACAAACAAAAAAATCAAACACACCTCCTTCAAGCTTTCCCCCCAAGCTATTACCCTTTTTCCCTATTTTCAGTTTCAAAAGTTGTCTCCCATTTTTTCAATATTTGCATGAATTTTCTCCCTTTTGGGTTGATATATATTTTGTTTCTATTAATTTCAGTGAACAAAATAATTTAAACTAGATATGAAATTATGTGTATCAAATTTTATAGAAAAATAGACATAATAAGTAGCAAGGACTACTCCTTAAAACTTTAGAAAATAGGGAATTGCTATCGAGAAATATGCATCCGAATAGCTTATTCTACAGTCAGCAGGAATATGCATGAAATTTGCTGCAGTGAATGTTAAGCAAACAACAATCAAACCATGGAACTGTTTCGGTATTAGAAGCTGAAACTACCTGAACACGACTAGATGTGCACACCATTTTGAAATGATACAGATTTGATGAACACATTTATTTTTTTGTTTCTTCATGTAAAAAAAATCCTGCTGTATCAGTTTTCACTGGAACTGGTTTACTCAATTTGAATCTTATCATATTAATGATATGTCCTTATGTCATAGTTTGAGCTGCCTATTTTAATGATTGTATTGTATTATCCATATGACCCCTTCTGTGGTATATTGAAGCATGGTACTGTAAATACCTAGCATGTTAAGATGATGCACTTATTGAACCTAAGCATGAAACACTGACCTTAAAAAAATGTATGTAAACAATTTTACATGTTATTGTTATATAAATATGTATAAAAATTCCTTTCAGAAAATTTAATGCATACTTTGCAATGATTTTTCAGGCATTAAAATGCTATTTATTTACACGTTATCATCAGAGCCTATTGTGAAATTAGTGAAAAATTTGTTGGGTATATATCTAATAGGTGTTGTTGTTTCCTCAAAATGAGTATTTAAAAAAAAAACCAATCTACAGTTCAATGTGAACAAATCATTTTGCATAATCGAGTAAAGTAATTTTTCACTTTTGATCTTTTCTACATACCTCATGTCATAAATGTGACCTTTCAAGTACTAATGAAAGTTGATAACAAATGTACAAGTAGGAAATTGAAAAAGGGTTCTTACTAGTATGTATATAAGTAATTTATTCATTACTTTTCATAATCAGTCAATTTGTTATGTTGTTTACTTTATATATTAGTGATGTGAAAACTACAGCAGATGAATGGGGGTAAACATATAAAGGGATCCTAAAAAATTATAGATTCTTTTCAGAATATTTGCTCATTATTAGGTTCCCCCCTTATCTATTCTGTTTAAAGTAATAACTGTATAATTATTATAAATGTTACTTCTTCTTCTTGATACTGTATATTGATACAGATTGTATTGATAATTAAAACCAAAAGTTTTTGGTGTTTATTTGAAGACAAAAACATTAACTTTGAAAGTTCAATTTTGAATTCTAAAAGTAAATCTTGAAAAGAATCTACTTCAATGTAACTTAATAAATAAAATGTTTAGTACTGAGATACACTATCAAACACTAAAATTTCAGAAAGAAAAAAAAAGATTGATTTCAAATTTTCCTCAATTTTTTTTTTTATAATGAAGCATTTTGAAGGTTTTCATAGTTAACACAATCAAATAAAAGAAAACAAGTGTTTTGGAGTGAAAAATTGATTTAACAAATGAAATAACATTAGAATTTTTTAAACCATTCATGTTGGTTTGATAGTGCATTTTGGTTTGAACTATATATCAAATATGAAAAATATGATTTATTTGTTAAGCTAAACAGATAAAAATGATAAAAGAAAGTGACGGTTGTAATTGCCTCATGGTTTATGGAAGTACATTATTAATTTGTTTTTACAGTCACATTCAAGTACTGTAAATTCATAATGGTTTGTGATTTTTTTTATCAATATGAAAATTGCAACTGCATCATCAAAAAATAGAAAACTGGCATGTTTAAAATTTGATTGAATAGTTATATGCAGCATTTCATGAAATAAATAATCTCACATTTTAGTCAATCTTTCAACTATAATGATAATAGTGCATGCAATTATTTCTGAATTTACAGTATTCAAACAGTATATTGATAATATTGATATTAGATCTAAAATTGTACATCTAAACCATAAAAGACAATAAAATCCTGGTTACGGTAAAGAAACTATTTCATTGTGGTCAACATGTTTCACAGCTACAGTGATGTTTTAAGGACAATAAATAGATAGTAAAAAACATTGAAGTACATAAACTGTAGGTAAACATGTCGACCACAATAAAAATAATTTCCTTGCATTAGCCTTTTCATAGTTTTGAATTAATGAGGTTTTAAGACAACCGCAGCATATTTTGGTATCTATCCCGAATACTCAACCAGCTTATAATGCCTAGTGCCAGAAGGTGTTGGTTCACTTGACTGATATATAATTTTATATATTAAAGGGTACATTATGGTGCTAACAATTGTGTATATATCTCTAAAAGATAACTATGTATTCTTGAAATATTGGGCCCCAACTTGAACTATCTGTATACTTCAACCAGAGGTGTCTTTTATATGAAGATTCATGTTTTATAAAAGAAATGTATTTGTATGATGTCCAAATTTTTAATGATATTCATTTTTTTGGAAATTTTAGCTTGCAGGATATCACATTTCAGCTGCAATCTACAAAACTTTTTGATTTATTTTAAATTGAATGGCATCTATTTATAATGATATTATTCATCTTACTTTTTAATATGATTCAAAATGTATTATTGATTTATTTTACTAAAGTTTCATTAGTAATTTAAGTTTAAGCCACTATGAGTTTTATAAATGGACTTTTATAAAATAAAAATAGTTCCAACCAATTAAAAAAAGGATGTAAAAAGTTGGCACATATCCTTTGAAATATAAAACAAGTTATAAGAACAATGTACTTAGCTGAAGCAGTATGCTATGTTTTGATTCATGGTAATGGAAGTTACAGTGATATCTTACAGTACACACAAGTTCTTGAGCTAAAAATCACTCTTATTAGTGAACTATTATAGTGAATGCTGCTGAATGATTCTTTCTGAAATCTCTTTGTTTGTAACAAAGGTAGTTAATAACACAGTCGTAATTCAGGAGGCTCCCACAGGGTCAAAAACGACCTGCGACCTCTGGGCTTTTTAGAGGCGACTTCCGACCTGAGGGCTTTCTAATAACAACCTGCGACCTGTAAAATTTGGAAAAAAACACCTCCGACCGACTTCCGTCCTCTGTGTTGGGAAAAACGACCTGCGACCTGTACATTTCCCTTAAAAACGACCTCTCGACGAATTTAAAAGCGACCTTGCGACCTGAGGGGGTACCCTGTTGGAGCCTCATTAAGTGTTGTCTCTCTAAAACAATAGCAACCAACCATCCTGATTCACTCACCACTAGCAAGAGTGATTTCTTATAGTGATTCTCTGGAATATCTCTCTATTAATTTCATAGGTAGTATATTATAACTTGGCCATAATTCAGAGTGTTTTCTCTCTTGATTACTAGATTTACTCAACACCAGCAAGAGTGATCTCTTACACTGAAAACAAGTGATTCATCTGAAATATCACACTGTACATAACATAAGTAGTATATGACATGGCCGCAAATCAGAGTGTTTTCGTTCTGATTCATAAAAAATTGTTTGATCTATAATTTCTCAGTAAACCAGCTAGGGTGATTTAACAATCATCTTGTTTACAAGTACTGTTTGTGGTTAATATTTTTTTCCTTGAATCAAATATTATATTTTATGTTGTCAGGTGTCTATTTCATATATGTATTAACAAACTGATATATTGTACCATGTCAATTTCATGTCACATGATCATTTTTTCATAATCCTAATCTCAATTAGGGATAGAAAATAAATCCATTTTTTGTGTTGACATTTTAATGGTTATTAATGTTGTCATTTTTAGGTACAATATAAACACAATATATGATCAACATCAGATTTTTTTTGTGTGTGTATTCTTCTTTAAACAACCCCTGCCCAAGTTTCCAAACTACATAGGAAAAGTTGTGATATTTTTTTCTGTCATTTTTTGAGAAAAAAAAATTGTTTAACACTTATATTTTTAGTCATATTTATAACTTTTAGAACTAGTCCAAAATGAATCTGATTATTCTTCTTATTATTAAATTGATTTCCATTATAGTTCGAAATTGATTTGAATATTTTTTTATTATTTAATTCTTTTTCTGTCTTGACTCATATAAATTTTTACTCCATTTACAGAATGTTTTCATTTGGAGAATTCAAACAGGAAGACCAGGAGAAAATGTTATTAGAATTGAATAGAAAAGTAGAAGATGTATATAAAACATGTATAGGAGACAACGAAGCACAAATTAGGTAAGTAGAAGATGTATATAAAACATGTATAGGAGACAACGAAGCACAAATTAGGTAAGTAGAAGATGTATATAAAACATGTATAGGAGACAACGAAGCACAAATTAGGTAAGTAGAAGATGTATATAAAACGTATTGGAGACAACGAAGCACAAATTAGGTAAGTAGAAGATGTATATAAAACGTATTGGAGACAACGAAGCACAAATTAGGTAAGTAGAAGATGTATATAAAACATGTATAGGAGACAACGAAGCACAAATAAGGTAAGTAGAAGATGTATATAAAACGTATTGGAGACAACGAAGCACAAATTAGGTAAGTAAAAGATGTATATAAAACGTATTGGAGACAACGAAGCACAAATTAGGTAAGTAGAAGATGTATATAAAACATGTATAGGAGACAACGAAGCACAAATTAGGTAAGTAAAAGATGTATATAAAACATGTATAGGAGACAACGAAGCACAAATTAGGTAAGTAAAAGATGTATATAAAACATGTATTGGAGACAACGAAGCACAAATTAGGTAAGTAGAAGATGTATATAAAACATGTATAGGAGACAACGAAGCACAAATTAGGTAAGTAAAAGATGTATATAAAACATGTATTGGAGACAACGAAGCACAAATTAGGTAAGTAGAAGATGTATATAAAACATGTATAGGAGACAATGAAGCACAAATTAGGTAAAACATGAAGTTGGAAAGTTAAGTTAATTGTGCTGCATTGTATCATATTATTTGAACAAAAGCATATAATTCTAAGTTATATTATATTTTTGTAAAGCAGTTTTTAGCTCACCTGGCCGAAAGGCCAAGTGAGCTTTTCTCATCACTTGGCGTCCGGCGTCCGTCGGCGTCCGGCGTCCGTCGTTGTTGTCCTGCATTAACTTTTACAAAAATCTTCTCCTCTGAAACTACTGGGCCAAACTTAACTAAACTTGGCCACAATCATCATTGGGGTATCTAGTTTAAAAAATGTGTCCGGTGACCCGGCCAACCAACCAAGATGGCCACCATGGCTAAAAATAGAACATAGGGGTAAAATGCAGTTTTTGGCTTATAACTCAAAAACCAAAGCATTTAGAGCAAATCTGACAAGGGGTAATATTGTTCATCAGGTTAAGATCTATCTGCCCTGAAATTTTCAGATGAATCGGACATTCCGTTGTTGGGTTGCTGCCCCTGAAATGGTAATTTTAAGGAAATTTTGCTGTTTTTGGTTATTATCTTGAATATTATTATAGATAGAGATAAACTGTAAACAGCAATAATGTTCAGCAAAGTAAGATCTACAAATAAGTCAACATGACCAAAATGGTCAGTTGACCACTTTAGGAGTTATTGCCCTTTATAGTCAATTTTTAACCATTTTTCGTAAATCTGAGTAATCTTTTAGAAAAATCTTCTCCTCTGAAACTACTGGGCCAAATTTAACCAAACTTGGCCACATTCATCATTGGGGTATCAAGTTCAAAAAATGTGTCCGGTGACCCGGCCAACCAACCAAGATGGCCGCCACAGCTAAAAATAGAACATAGGGGTAAAATGCAGTTTTTGGCTTATAACTCAAAAACCAAAGCATTTAGAGCAAATCTGACATGGGGGTAATATTGGTCATCAGGTTAAAATCTATCTGCCCTGAAATTTTCAGATGAATTGGACATTTCGGCGTTGGGTTGCTGCCCCTGAAATGGTAATTTTAAGGAAATTTTGCTGTTTTTGGTTATTATCTTGAATATTATTATAGATAAAGATAAACTGTAAACAGCAATAATGTTCAGCAAAGTAAGATCTACAAATAAGTCAACATGACCAAAATGGTCAGTTGACCACTTTAGGAGTTATTGCCCTTTATAGTCAATTTTTAACCATTTTTCGTAAATCTTAGTAATCTTTTAGAAAAATCTTCTCCTCCGTAACTACTAGGCCAAATTTAACCAAACTTGGCCACAATCATCATCGGGGTATCTAGTTTAAAAAATGTGTCCGGTGACCCGGCCAACCAACCAAGATGGCCGCCATGGCTAAAAATAGAACATAGGGGTAAAATGCAGTTTTTGGCTTATAACTCAAAAACCAAAGCATTTAGAGCAAATCTGACATGGGGTAAAATTGTTCATCAGGTCAAGATCTATCTGCCCTGAAACTTTCAGATGAATCGGACATTCTGTTGTTGGGTTGCTGCCCCTGAAATGGTAATTTTAAGGAAATTTTGCTGTTTTTGGTTATTATCTTGAATATTATTATAGATAGAGATAAACTGTAAACAGCAATAATGTTCAGCAAAGTAAGATCTACAAATAAGTCAACATGATCAAAATGGTCAGTTGACCACTTTAGGAGTTATTGCCCTTTATAGTCAATTTTTAACCATTTTTCGTAAATCTTAGTAACCTTTAGAAAAATCTTCTCCTCTGAAACTAATGGGCCAAATTTAACCAAACTTAGCCATAATCATCATTGGGGTATCTAGTTTAAAAAATGTGTCCAGTAACTCGGCCAACAAACCAAGATTGCCGCCATGGCTAAAAATAGAACATGGGGGTAAAATGCAGTTTTTGGCTTATAACTCAAAAACCAAAGCATTAAGAGCAATCTGACAGGAAGTAAAATTGTTGATCAGGTCAAGATCTATCTGCCCTGGAATTTTCAGATGAATCGGATAATCAGTTGTTAGGTTGCTGCCCCTGAATTGGTAATTTTGAGAAAATTTAGGTGTTTTTTTGTTATTATCTTGAATATTATTATAGATAGAGATAAACTGTAAACAGCAATAATGTACAGCAAAGTAAGAACTAAAAATAAGTCAGTATGACCAAAATAGTCAATTGACCCCCTAAGGAGTTATTGCCCTTCATAGTCAATTTTTAACAATTTTCTTAAAATTTGAAGATTTTCGATAACATTTTCCACAGAAAGTACTGTTATAGATAGAGATAATTGTAAGCAGCAAGAATGTTTAGTAAAGTAAGATCTACAAACACATCACCATCACCAAAACACAATTTTGTCATGAATCCATCTGTGTCCATTGTTTGATATTCACATAGACCAAGGTGAGCGACACAGGCTCTTTAGAGCCTCTAGTTTTATGTTGCCCTGCTATTTCATTTTCCTTGATTTGACATACAGTGTTAATGCAGTAATCATCTATTGAAAATGTCATGAATTGTCAAATATAAGAGTACAAGGCTGTTGATTTGACATTCAAATATTGTTTGACTTAATATAGATTTTTGCAATACTATCAATCTTTCTATTATATCATTGCCTATAAATTTTGCTTTCAGCCACTTTATTTGAACTTAGTGAATAGTTGTCTCATTGACAATCATACCACATAGCTGTATTTTTATTGTATTTTGTTTTTCAGTACATTACAAATGTTAACAAATTTAGAAAACCAGTTAGTAGGATTGTTAGAACAGATAGAAACAATGCCAGCAGACAAAGTAGAAGCAGCAGAAAAGGTTAGATTATATCTCATTTTTGTTAACAACTCAAGTTTATAATTTTCAGCCCAAATGTAAAACATTGTGAACCATGTAATCCATGATTCTGGCCTCACGGTCATAAAACTTTCGAGCATGATTTTTGTACTTGGACTCGAAAATCAATCAATCAAATTGCTGGATTTCATGTTTTGAGCATGATTTTTAGGTTCAGAACACTGAGCAAAGTTTTATGTCTTCAAGGCCTGATCTTGTTAAAAGTAATCTGTTAAGTTATTTTTAGAACATTATAAGCATGTTTAAAGAAGTTGAAATCGTTTCTTATTTTTAAAGGCTAAAGAAAAAGAAAGAAGATTGAAAATGAGAGAGGAAAAGATGGAAGAACAAAGATTAAAACAAGAAGAAAGGGTTAGGAAGGCCATGGAGAGAGCAAGAGCTGAACCTAAAAAACAGGTAAATATGATTGGAAAATATATATATTTAAATATCACTCAGTACTACCAGTATATCTCAAAAGATATGCATGGTACTATTTCTTTCATAGTATATTTTTTGTACTGACTGAATTTTAATCAGTTTGAATTCACATAGATTTATGCAATGCTAGCAAGTTTTCTATAATAATAGGGATATGCTTACCATTTTGGTGCACTTGTTATCATATGAAATTACTTTTTTGAATGTTAATAAGTGTTTTTCATACTGAATTGTATTTATTGATAATTTTCCTTACATTTCATCCTGTTGATCATCACATCAGAGAAATTAACACAATTCTCTTTAACACATAATATCTCTAAAAACCCTATTTAAGATTCATAATTTTTCTGTAAATATTTCTAAATATATTTTTGGTCCTGAAAAAAGGTTTCTACAATGTATGTTGCAATTATATGTTGCTAGTTCCAAATTAGTATCTTGTTTACAAAAAGGACTATTACTTATACATATACATTACATTCTTTAAAACACATAGAATATTAAGAATTTCAACTGTGATGAATTTTACTATATTTATTAAAAGTCTGCTTTCATATTACATGTACATATAATTTATATGCTTATATTTCAGACTGGAAGGAAACTTGTGTTCAGATCAGAACCACCTAAACAGAAGAAAAGAGAGGACGATGGTGCTGGCCAAGACAGTGCTTTGTTAGAGGAAGAACAATACTTATATCACTATTAAAAATATGAGGAAAAAGTTCTTAAGGAAGGAGAAAATGTTTTATGTAATAAACTTTGGATGGACTTTAAAATTGAAATGACTAAGCCAGGTCAAATAGACATAGCATAAGTGTTCAGAAAAGCCAAACCAATCAGGATTTCTAGCCATTGTTCTTAGTGTGGCAGATTTCATATGTAACTATAGCAAGGTGATAGTACACTTCAATTTATTTTACAAACTAAAAATGTGTTTATTTTGTTCTACATGCATTTGGATGTAATACACTTAGCATTCTTACTAAAATGCATTTTTTATATTGTGATAAATATAGAATGGTGTTTATCAATTGTTGTGATATTGAAATTTATTTATCTTACATTTGTTTTTTATTTGATACAAAATACAATATTTTAAAAGTTCTTTTATGTTCATTTTTTATGTTATAGTTTACTTAACAATTCAATGATAACATTTATCGTGTTGTCCTTTAGTGCAGGAGGATTTGGTTTTGATGCATTATCATGATTATTGGAATTGTCTCACCTGCTTAACAGTCTTTGATTTTATTGATTTTATGTTGATACTCTTTAATAGTATAAAGCTTTACTAAAAGTGTCACATAAACATATCATTATCCAAAAAGATGAGGTTAAGGTCAGATAAGCTTACCTGAAAATACATGTACACCAGATAACACCTTACCACTTCGTTGGCCTATTGCTTATATTTCTAAGAAACGAACTTAACCAAGAAAATTTACCATTGATCAATGAACCATGAAAATGAAGTTAAGGTCAAAAGAACCATGCCAGACATACATGCACACCTTACAATCAATCTATGCATTAAATATAATTGACATATTGCTTAAAGTATCTGAGAAACTTACATAACCATGAAAACTCAACATTGACAAACGAACTATAAAAATGAGTCAAGGTCAAATGATGCCCGCTAGACAGACATGTACACCTTACAATCATCCCATACATCAAATACAGTTGACATATTGCTTATAGTTTAGAGATCGATACACGAATACTTAATTCCGACCAATTAACCGTGAAAATGAAGTCATGGTCAAATAAAAATGCCAGACTGACATGTACATTCTACAGACCAAGCATAGTTGACCTTTTGCATACAGAATAAGAAAAAGTTACAATAATTTCACATTAATGCCTGAACCAGTTGGGCATGCACACCTTAAAATCAGTCCTACACCAAATATAGTGGACCTATTGCTTTTAGTATCTGATATATGGACTTGACCTCAAAAACTGTTTCATGAAATAAGGTCGATATCAAATGAAAAAACTGTTTGACAGACACAAGGACTGTGCAAGATACACGCATACTACATAAAGTTAGGAGGCCTTTGTTAGTCTTGTATTATTTTTAATTTTAAGTTTCTTGTTTACAATTTGGAGTTTAGTATGGCGTTCATTATCACTGAACTAGTATATATATTTGCTTAGAGGCCAGCTGAATTTCTCGCTGCATTGAAGACCTGTTGGTGACCTTCTGCTGTTGTCTGTTCTATGGTCGGGTTGTTGTCCTTTGACACATTCCCCATTTCCATTCTCAATTTTATAATCCTATATTACTCATAATAAAAAAAACTTTACAATTTTTTTTTTTATTTCAAGTCGTCACTGAACCATGAAAATGAGATCAAGTAAAATGGACATATGACAGATGGAAACTTCATAACATAAGCATCCATATACTACAAGTTATATGGTTTGCTACTGACCAACTATGGATTCATAAAGGGTTAGTAAAATCCATAGGGATGAGGAGTATATCGCACACAGGACATGTTCTGCTGTGTTATATAGAAAAATAAACAATAAAATACAACATCATCAATAGATAACGTCATCTCATGAACCTCTGATGAAATTTACTACCCCCTACGGATCAACATCAAACTGCCAGTTATTATCCTTTTGATTCATTTGTTTTTGCAATTTTAAGTTGAGATCCATCAACCTGTTAAAATATAGAAACACCACATTGGCTTTTCTTAATTTCATTCTTAAGCATTATGATTTGAGGCTTGAAAACAGCATACAAAGATATGCTTAATCTGTTGGGTTAATTTTTTCTCACTTGTTTGATTTTGTTCGCTTTTATGTCGGCTATTATGAACATCCCTTTATGAATTTGTCTTCAACATGTTCAATTCGGTATATTTTCACTCCATTTTTTCTCAACCGTTGAATTTTTCAGTTGTTTCTTAGTGCTTATGACTATGATTTTGTACAAATATTTGTCACTCTTTTGGTTATTTCGTTGTAGTATGTTAATATAGATTTTATACTTTTGGATTTTCGTACTGAAATTTGCCTCAAAATCTCAGCAAGTCAATGTGAAATGAAAACAATAAAAAATTATGTAAGGACAATAATAATATGTTCAATACCCATGATGGAATTGTAAGCTAAGCAGGATGGTCAAGAAAGGCAGACTATAACCAAAACCAATTTTTTTTGGACAGTTTTGTATCTGTAATTTGTTATTTTCATGGTGGTAAGTGTATGAATGTATCATGCAAAACTGGCTGGATTTTTTTCTAGGGCTATATTGTATAACAATGACTAGCAATTACCAAAACTGACCCTAAAAATGTTCTAGTATAGGTTAATCCAAAAGGTCTCAATTGGTAAATGTTAATAAAGTGAAAGAGACAAATAATTCAACATCTGTAAACATTATTGTCCATGGATCTTATAAAAATGAAAATCTAACATCAATTGATATAAATAATTTAGCAAAGTTAAATGACAATTGGTTACATCATCACTTTTTAGTTATTGTCAGACATATTGACTATTGAAGGACAGACATATTGATATACGGACGGACAACGGTAAACCAACATACGTCACGTAAACAGGCGTATAAAAATTGATGATTTTACACCCACGGATCGGCTGTAACGCCAGCCAAGGTAGTTAAACACTTTCAGAAGTAACCACTGATTCATACTTTTTATGCAAGATACCATTCAACATTGCAATTGGAAATAATCGTGTACATAATACACCAATTTCTTAACATTTTATTTTACAAAGTAAATATTCATCATGCATATTTTCCTACACCTATCTCCCTATACATATTTCAATCGTTTCAGCAGAATGTAATTTATAAAAAAATCAATCATTGTTTTACACTCTCTGGTACACTATATCACCATGTCTTATTACACAGTCAATTAATTTATCATGTGATCCCAGCTGGTAAATTAAATGCTCCCATCTGAAATAACAAGTTTTTAAATGAATTAATAAAATAAAAATATAATTCAATGAAATATGCTTTCACAGAGGACAAAAATGTTGTTCAAATTAATAACGTTGTGGGGCTGTTTCATTTGTATTCTTAATGTTCAGAGGATTTAACTGGGCAGTACACTAAGTGACCCAACTCTATAAACAAGCGATTCTTATCACTGTAAGGCTTTCATTTCAGATTTGTCCCATTATGTACAGGTTAACGTTATACTTTGGTTTTAATTTTTAAAGTGGCCTACTTTTCATTGGCTCATTTTAATAATTCTCGTTTTTCATAAATCAAACAATAATTTTAAAAACCCATGTCAAAGTATCAGTTCTAGTATATTTTGAAGAACATGTACTAGAAATATCCAGAAAATAGTCAAAAGTAAAAAAAAAGAAGAACGAAACGATTTGTCAACAGTTTCATGCACCATATGAACTTTTTTCTAAGCGATATATAGGCTCATAATCGCAAAATGTTTGTATCTGACTTTTCCTTAAAATATATATGTGATGTCAAAATCACAAAAATACTTAACTCCGAGGAAAATTCAATCAGAAAGTCCCTAATCACATGGCAAAATCAAATGACAAAACACATCAAACGAATGGACAATAACTGTCATATTCCTGACTTGGTACAGGCATGTTCAAAAGTAGAAAATGGTGGATTGAACCTGGTTTTATAGCGCTAAACCTCTCACTTGTACGACAGTCGTATCAAATTTAATAAAATTGATAATGATGCGTGATTAAAGAAACGGACACAATCGGTAAAAATGTCACAAATAAAGGTAAAAAGTCTAATTCGGTAGGTCACATTCGTGAAAAGAGAACGGGATTGTAGTTACGACATAAGGAACATATCCGATATCATCTATATAACAGATATTCCATAACGGTCAACCAACTCGTGTTGGCGTCCGTACAATTTACGAAGTTTTGATTTCAGCTTCCAAATGGTTCACTATTGGGAAACTGAAATAACCCCTTTTGTCGTAAAGTTTTGTTTTCAACCGACCCTCATAGTCAATTTTCTAGATATAAATCCTAATCAAGTGGCAAAACCAAGAGCTCAAACACATCAAACGAAGGGATAACAACTGTCATATTCCTGACTTGGTACAGGCATTTCGTATGTAGCAAATGGTGGATTGAACCTGGTTTTATAGCGCTAAACCTCTCACTTTTACTACAGTCTCCTCAAACTCCGTTATATTTACAACGATGCGTGAACAAAACAGACATCCCGCTAACATGTTTAACCCCGCCACATTATTTATGTATGTGCCTGTCCCAAGTCTAGAGCCTGTAATTCAGTGGTTGTCGTTTGTTTATGTGTTACATATTTGTTTTTCGTTCATTTATTTCTGTTTATAAATATGGCCGTTAGTTTTCTCGTTTGAATTGTTTTACAAAGGTCATATCGTGGCCTTTTATAGCTGACTATGCGGTATGGGCTTTGCTCATTGTTGAAGGCAGTACGGTGACCTATAGTTGTTAATTTCTGTGTTATTTTGGTTTCTTGTGGACAGTTGTCTCATTGGCAATCATACCACATCTTCTTTTTTATATATAATAAATAAAACAGTCAAAATATAGGTACATCAGTCATCACTGTGTTACAATCTTAAAATAAACAATTTTACAAAAAAGCACACAAGCATCTATCAATTTTAAAACACATTCATTGCTTCGCGTGTCTGACGTCAGAAAATTTATACGTCACATAGGAAGAAATTTTGTCGTTCAATGTTTACACAAAACAATTTTAAAATTTCACATTGGAAAAGTTTACCTGTTGGCATCAATGACAACCATGTCTCCGTATTTACCTACTTCTATTGAACCATGTGTTTCAGCTAATCCCAAGGCCGCAGCAGCATTGAGTGTAGCAGCTATCAAGGCTTCTGGCATCGACATATGCATCAACACACATGCTAAATGCATAACCATAGGCTGCCAAAACAAAATGATCAATGCTTTTTAAGAAATAAATACAATTAGCCTTAATCCAAGTGGTTTATAACTTTTCATTGAGGTACAATGTTTTAGTTTAATTTAATTAAAATTCTAGTCCTACCAAAAACATATTTTAAAAGTCGGAGTCAAAGGAAAACATTTCCGTTTTCATTTTTGTTATTCACATTATTAGCCTGTAGTAGAAACCTAATATAGTGATTATTTTCAAAATTATTTTTGTTGTACTTACCATTGACGAACAGTGAGCATTAGGATTATAGTCGGATCCAAGAGCAACTGCCATACCAGAATCTATCATCGTCCTCACGGGTGGTGGTTTTATTCTGAGTATATATGCAGTTGAAGGTAAAACAACACCAATAACTCCAGCTTCTACCATTGCTTTTATTCCTTGTTCTGAAATTTCCTCTAGATGGCTTATTGCTAAAGCTCCCAATTCTGCACCCATCTAAAAGAAAAATAGTTTCAGAAAACTTGGGCAGTTGCACAAAAAATGTCGGCATTCCGGATTATATCATGGATATGTTACCACTTAGGGATTTTCTTTTTAAGCTTGTTGTCCTGTGTGTTTAAAAAAAAAATCCGCACATATACAAAATTCTAATGCTCCAACATAACATAGGCTATAAGATTGAGTTACGGATATCGGAGACAGTTACCTTTGTATAATGGCAATGCTGGTCTCTTTTAAGATGCTCACTATTCAGTTTATTCATGTTATTGCTGAAGACATTCATGCAACTTCAGCGTGAATTAAAGCAATACAAGCGACTATTTCTATAAAATGTCATAGCAATTAATGTGATCGTCTTAGGTTCTCCATTTTCTTTCAAACGCCTGTTTCTTTTATGCATGATTGATTGGTATATGTATTTAAAGGTAGTTATTCATTAGAGTTTTTTATGGATTCCTGATCATTTCCCAAATCCCACTTCTTTTGTTATGTTTTCGCACTTCTAACTTCCTCCCTCCCCCAGATCCCAATTTTTTTACCGTCTTGTTCCAACATTCCCAAATGTTACCCCCGTATACAAAGACCCCATTCTTATGTACCCTATATCACACATTCCAAAAGCGTGTTGTCCCCTCTCCTATTATACACTACAAACAAGTAAAGTACTATAAAAGACAATTATCACATTCAATTTTTCGCATTAAGAGTCCCGTTATAGCTTACAGCAAAAAAGAAAAGAAAAAAAGGATGACCTATGTATAACGTTCGTATAGCCTAATGCATACCTCAGCCCCTTCTAATGGATGGAGTTCATCACCATGAAAGTTTATTTGTAGACCTGCATCTTTTCCAGCCACTAGGATTCTTTTTGATTGATCAACATCAAATACTCCTTTCTCACAAAATACATCAATGTTGTCAACTTTCAATAGACCATCAGACATCAGTTTGACTATCTTCGGTAACTGAACGGAAATGACATCATTTGTTGCTTCTTCTGGTGTTTTCCCTCTGTAGTAAATAAAACAAAATCCAACTGGATATAAAGACTATACCCTACAGTATCATTTGAAGCTATATCGATCGTCCTGATTTATTATAAAACGGTAATCGGAATGGAATTCAGCAATAATAAAATAATCTTAACGCAATCACGTTGTATCTGATCGATCGTTTTTTGCTAACTTAACGTCCAATGCCAAAACATTTTATGCTTATCCAGGACGAAAATAGAGTAAAAATGTAATGTCGACTGCGATGAAGTGTGCTAAATAAGGACTGCAGCTAGAAATAGGGGGAGGGGCGTGGTGGATAGATGCAGACATATTGCCTTAAAATCACAACCAACAGGTTACCTACGCGCGGGATAAAAAAAACTTAACAGTGACGCTAAATTATCAAAATGATATATAAATAAAAGGCCAAATAAAAACTCAAAATTTAAAAGCATTGAGAACATAAAATTTCGAAAGGTTCTGCCAGTATCAATTTATTATTTTCATGAAAATGTGTGACGGATGCTTCTCGAAATACTTCAGAAAGAAGGCGTGGTTGTGTCCAGCATTTAGTTAAACATCAGAAGTTACCAGCATTAATTCGTTTCTGCATTTTTGAGCGCAAAAAAATTAATATTGTATCTCAAATACCATTTGTTCCGTTGGCGCTGTTCAATTTGTGAATGTTTCGTTACGTTCTTTCTCTGAGCTAACTCTGTATAAAGTGAAATCACAAAAATACTGAACTCCAAGGAAAAGTCCGTAATCAAATGACAAAATCAAAAGCTCAAGCACATCAAACGAAAGGATAACAACTGTCATATTCCTGACTAGGTAGACTTATGTAGAACATGGTTTGATTAAACCTGGTTTTAAAGCGCTCAACCTTTCACTTGTATGACAGTCGCATCAAATTCCATTGACAACGGTGTGTGAACAAAACAAACATACACAATAGATAAACATGTCACAAATAGGAGTACAACAACAACACAAACCCCACCAAAACCTGGGAGCGATCTCAGGTGCCCCAGGTTGTAAGCTGATCCTGCTTAAGACGCGGCACCCGTCGTATTGCTTATGGTATTACCAAGTCGGTAAATAGTCTAACTGGGGCAATATGCGCAATTGTTTCTCCATAGGCGGTAATGGTAACGTTTTCTTCTGTAGCTCAGCCCATATCGTAAACTCGTATATGTATGATGGCTTGTTTAGAAGCTGAGACATTTTCAAATATGTGGTTAAATTTTCGGGGTACGTAAATTAGCATACCCCGAAAATCCTTTCGTGAAGCGGCTCTTCATGATAAAAAGTCGTTTTTTTCACACAATAATTTCTTTGAAAATTTAATACTTTGAATAAATATAATAGCTCCATAGTTTTTACACATTTATTCTGAGGTCCTATACTTTCCCGATCAACACAAAAAGTTAAGCTCAGTCACTTGTTCAAAAAATGTAAACATGTCCAATATCACTACACGGAGATTTTTTGTTTACAAACAACTTTTCTGTTCCTCAATCAGAGGCGCATTAGCGATATTGTCCCAACTAGATTGGTCACATTTGTGTAAAGGGAACTGGATTGTAGTTACGACATAAGGAACATATCCGATATCATATAGAAACTGATATAACACAACGGACATCCAAACCCGTGATGGCGTCCGTAAAATTTACAAAGTGTTGATTTCAACTTTACCCTTTGGAACTCGTGGTCCAAAAATGAAAATTCAAAATTGGGAAGCCGAATTATTCAATTTTGTTCCGAAACTTTTTTCCTTTACCACACTGTCGACTAATTTTGCATATGCACACAATTTGCGTTTTTAAAAGAATAATCATTTGTATGAACAAAAAGAAAAGGTATTGTTAAGTAGTAAGGTCTAACGACACGAAAGCATATGACGGAAATAATTGACTCATCTGTCATACAACGAATAGGATAATTATTTATCGTTCAATTTTTGTATTAAGATATTAATATATAAAATTCACAGTGCATTTCATTTTTAATCAATAAAATATACAAAACGTTTTGCAAGAAATTCAAGAACAATGCATATTGTTGATAAATTAGGTGGACGCATCTCATTCTATTAAATTGGGTTATTTTCATACAATGTGTAAAACAAAATCAAGTGATTAGTCTTTCAGCCAACAAAAGATAAGCATCTACTATACATCATGAATACAAACGGGTTTAAACACCATATATAATTCTTAAATGTCAAAGTAGATTGATATTTCCCAAGGCAATATTTGAACATCTCTTGTTTAAGACGAAACTGATAAATGCAGGAACAATTAAACGATCAGAGAAGGCAATGACAAAACGCTTCAATTATTGTTTTTTTAGAGCTTACAAGTTACTAAATTGATGGAGCATCAAACGATATATATATCACAGTGTGTATAACTAGATGTTATAGAATGAGATGCGTCCTTAAATAGACTAGCTATTGTCATATCGGAAAAGATAGCTCTAGAATAAAAAGTTCCTTTCTGCTAACGATGACAAGTTCTCTACAGTTTTTCAAACATACATTGTATGTTTCGGGTCTTCTAAAGTTAAGTTGTATTGTTGTTAGTAGTTTTCCATCACAGCTTAGAACTCTCAGTGTTTTACAGTATCTTCCTGATACGATAATATTGCCGACCGATGTTGTCACAATATCGTTTACCTGACACATCGAGTATTTCCAATTGACCTTTCCGTCTATACTCAAATCTAAAACTTCGTCTTGTTCTACACACAAGATACAAATATGTCGATTAGTATTCTCTTTCATTCTAAATCTGTTTATTGAAGATGTATTCCATTTGTAAGGAAACTTACATTTAATTGTTTTTATCAATATTCCATTTTTTTGAGATTATATCAATTCTAAGTTTAACTGAAAATTCACTTTTGAATGTGGATGATGGGACCTCTTTGACGTAAAGAACCATGACTTGGCCATTTTCACAAACACTAAGTGCCACAGCTACATTTTTGCTGTTAGGAAGTGAGTAAACAGCCATAACGTCAGCACTGTCACTTTCTATCCAAACACGATTGTCTCCACTTGTAAGACATAGCAGTTCTGATTGTTCCGATGTAGCCAAATCTAAAATATTAAATAGATCTCTATTTCTTTTAGGTTTTTCATTAGGTTTCAATTTAATAGAAACAAAATGATCGGAAACATATATGGTTCCATCTTTAGCAACCGCTAATGAGCTATTATCACTAATTTGTTAAGCTATTTTATAAGAATAAATAGGATGTCTAATATGCACCTCAGTTGCTATATTGTGATACTCTAAACATCCTATAACAGCATTGATGTCGGCTGATGTGGTGTTTACCGGATAAAAAGTGGCCATTTCACGAGGAAAATAAACTGATATATCACTGTTCTTTTGAATGCGACTTGAAATGTTTACAACCTCACGTAATATTTCCCTAATGTTATCATTCATTCTTGTTACATTTACATTTTTAATTTCATTTTTCAACTCTTTCTGTTTTTGTTCAAGCTGTGATATTTCTTCTCTTATTAGATTTCTGTTCCTGATCAAAACATTTCCTAAAGACTCGAGTACGTTACTTGTACATATCGAAATTAGGGCTTTCAACTTTTCCCCTTGCTCTTCAATTTTTTTTCTTTCGGTTTCATATTTTTCTTCACAGGTAATGTCAAATGATATTAATGATTCCATTTTTTTCTTAATATTTGGAAACACTTCATTCGTATTTGAGAAATAAAAAGTCGTAATTCATTACTTCATATTTAATTAGATACTTTTAAGTACACAAAATACTTTCAGTTTGAAATGTAAACTAATAAAACTTTAAATGGCACAAGGATTTATAGCTAAAGATGCAAGACTCATATATTGAGGCCCACTGAAGTTTATATAGCTCAGCTTGTTAAGTGAGAAACCTTTTTTTTTAATTTATTTTCTTTAAACTAGTTGTATAAGTGTTGTGTTAAGTTGCCGTTATTTACCTTGTATTGAACTAGTATTGTGAAATCTCCCTTTAGAGATGAAAATTTCTTCATCATAATATCGAGTTCTGGAATTGCTTATTCTTTTTGTGTTATTTTGTCCTAACGTACTACATGTTTTCCCTAATCGTTGAATAATTAAGAAATATTAAAGAAATCAAGGTCCCAACTCAAAACTAGACATTGTTAGTTTCCCTTGTGAGATTGATGGTAAAAAATCGCCATTTGGGGTTACATCTCTCATTAGTACTATGTCAAAGTGATAAACTCTAAAATAGAGCATTGTTTTTTTTTATCCATGATTGTTAGTGTATGCCATGCTTATTTTGATTAAAATTTGAAATCTGCATTCGTACCCAAATTTAGAAGCTTTTTTTTTTAACTTAAAAAAGCCAAACGATTGTGTTCATCTAGTTTTATTGTTTGTACCGATAACTATAAGAATGGGAACAGAAAACAATATATACCGACACTAGATAAGTTAATTTTTGACAATTGGTTAGAACTTCAACTACCCGAATTTCCAGCTCTTAGTTGATTACCGTATCAAAATGGTATTTTTTTATATACTGAGTACCAATGAAAACGCAACACTTTTGTTTTTTCAAAAAATCTAATAATTTTTTTTTTTAAATTAGAACTTTGTATAGTTTGTTGAAAATGACTTTTAAGACAATTGTCGAAAATGTAACGGTTGAGTGATTTTTGAAACAAATGCGAAGTATATAATGGTTATTTTGAAAGGACATTAACCGATTTCACCGCTTTTTAACATACGTACCACTTTCACGACTTTGTCATTTAAAGCTTTGCTTATGTCATGATTTTTCCCGCCCTTATTTTTAACAAACTGCAATAAACATCTGAGTAAATGCCAGGACTTTCTGACAACCAGCGACATGCAGTTTTGGGCATGATCCAATGAAGTCTTTCACAGCATACAATTACGAGAAGACTGAAGCCTCTACAATAACCCAAATCATCCACAAATTCAACCAAAATGGATCATTTTATGATAAGCCACATCTTTATCAAAAAGGGGTATAAAAAGCAAGAAACGCTTAGCAAAACCGATGCATTTGGTCTTAAACATATTCGATATCGCCTCTGATGGCTGTCCAAAGGTCACGAGAGTTCAATGGTGGTCACAGTAGAACCTTTGGAGCAATTTCAGTATAGCACCATTTGCGCAGAAATTGTTAAAGAGCACCACCGTCTTTTCTTAGCAACATCTAAACATCCGTCTGGCGTAAACATCGAATTCTGCAGACCAAAAATCATTCGTTATGTACCAAAAACCGTCAGTGGTGGTAACATAGACATTTGGCATCCGCCTTGGACAAAAATCCTGCTTTTCGCCGGATTTTGGTCCGATCGAGCAATTTTGCATCAGATTTGACATGGTTTAGACGATGAAAACAACCACCAATGTCATAAAGTCAGTTTGAGTTTGTTTTGCGGGACAAGTGGAATAACATTCCTCGGGATTACATTAAACGTCCGGGATGATCAATTCCACGGCGCTGTCGAGATTGCGCTGCACCACGGGGTTGTAACATTTTTTGTTAGGACTGTGATTTGACGATTCGACATTGGATGTTTCGTTTACCTATTGAGCCCGAAAGATGACAATGAAACGTTTTTGTTTGATATCGATCTATTGTTAAAATTGTTAATTTTCAAGAACAACTTATTTTGAAATATTATTTATCATTTCTAAAATAAATTTTATTTTAGAAAAACCAAGTGTTGCGTTTTCATTGGCACTCAATATATCATTGTTTACCCGACCTTTATCTATGTCATCTCAGTTTGCAAAACCTATCTTAATATGTTCTCGTCTATAAGATGCATATAAAAATGTCACTTGGCGTTATCATTTAACTAATCAATCTATAGTGGCTGTGTTCACGCTAAATTATGACAAAGGTGACAGTTTACATTTATATTTTGATATATTATATTCTGGATAGGTTTATTTTAAAATTCTATAAAAGTGATAGATTTGTCACAACGTTAAACCTGATTCAATTCACAGGCTTTCGTAAGTAGTTATTCTGTGTAATTGTAGTGGACAAAAAATTATGAAATGGAGTAGAATAAATACAACAACTATGGTTCAAAATTAGAATAAAATTAAAAAGCTTTACTTTCGACAAAAATGACACTTTAATAACTACATAAGGAATTTATGACCCAGCAATAAAATTTATCTTTTCATCTTGTCAGGCGTGTTTTCCAAAATAAATGGATATATTGAACTATATATTGAAGTTGCTTAGGAGTATTATAATATAATGCTTTTAATTTTAAAACAGATGGTTTAACTTTGAAATAATTAGTGTCTTGATTATTGGTAATTTTCCCACCAGAGTTAGTATATAAAAAAGAAGATGTGGTATGATTGCCAATGAGACAACTATCAACAAAGTGTTTGTTTAGATCTAATTAAAATTATATTTTCAATTTATATTTCTTTTGGATACATATTTAAGAATTCCATTTCTTGCAAGTGAACCGACAAAATAATACCTATTAGTGTTAACCTATTAAAACCTCATTCAGATCCTAAGAAACCAATCCTTTGAACTTTTTTGTGAATGTAAAAATTAACCTGAGTAAGCATTAAACAAATATGAAAATTTTATCACTGTACAATCAATTGAAAATAGACAAAAGCACTGTTATATAGGAAAAGATAGCTCTAAAATAAACATTTCTTCTCTGCTTATGATCACAAATTCTTTGCCGTTTTTAAAACATACACTATTTGTTTCTGGTTTTGATAAGTCTAATTGCATTGCTTGTAAAAGTTCTCCACCAGAGCTAAGAATTTTCAACTCATTTGAATATCTTTCCAAAACAATAATATTGCCAATCGGTGTGGTCTCTATATCACGTGCTAAGTAGTTTTTGTATTTCCAGTTTACGGCTCCGTCCAGACTCATGTCAGCTACTTCGCCATGTTCTTCACACAAGATACATATATGTTCATTAATATTCTGTCTCATTCTAAATCTGCTTGTTGAAAATGTGTTCCACTGCGACGGGTAATTGAATTTTATTATTTTCATTAATGTTCCATTGTATGACAACATATCGATTTTAAGTTTTATTTGGCACTCACTCTTACGTTTCGGGGAGGGGACTTCCTTAGCGTAAAGCACTAATACTCTTTCGTCTCCACAAACACAAAGGGCTAATGCTATATTATTGCTGTTTCGCAGTGTGTAAAATGATTTGGTTTCACCACTTTCACTTTTTGTCATAACATGATGGTCTCCCCTTGATATAAAAAGCAGGTGCGATGAGTCCAATGTAGCAATATCTAAAATACCATGTTTTACTCTTATTAGTTTGGGCTTTTTATTGGGCGTCTGTTCAATAGAAACACAATCATCGTCGGTGATATATATTGTTTCATCTCTGTCAATCGCCAGTGAAGAATTTTGTTTCATCTGTTGTATTAACTGGTATGAACGAATCCGACCTTTCACCTCACTTGCCATATTGTGGTTCTCAAAACCTCCCATAATCGTACTGATGTCAGTTGTATTATTGTTTTTAGGGTGAAACTTGATAATGTCTTGTGGAAAGGTGACTGGTGGATTACTGTTTTGTTTGATACGACTTGTAATGTCTGCAGTCTCGTGTACTATTTCTTCGATATTTTTCATTCTGAGGGAATTTATATTTTTGATTTCGTTCTTTAATTCTTTTTTTATTTTTATAAGCTGCGATTTTTCTTTTTCTATGATATCTTTGTTCTTTTTCCAAAATTTCTCTAAATACAAGAGTTGCATATTTTTACATTGTGTTATTTGTTCTTTCAACTTTTCTGCTTGCTTCGCTATTTTTTTCCTTTCGTTCTCATGTCGTTCTTCAAAAGCGATATCTAGTCCAGTTAATGATATGATTTTATCCTCAATATTTGGAAGGACTCTTCTTTCAATGTTCTTCTTCAAATGTTCAAGATCTCTCAAACTTTTCTCACGGAACTTAACTATTGTTATGTTTTCATGCTTGCAATGTATTGAGCATAACGCTATACATACTGGACACATAAGTTGCCTACAATTCAAACAATAGTGTGTACAACCAAATTCTGCATGTTTAGTGCAACTGGTTTTAGCAAGTTCTGGCAGATCACCTAATCCTTCTGCTAATGCAGGCCTAGTACACACTACGTTATGTGAAGTCCAATCAAATTCCCACAGATGAAACCTTTTGCACTCATAACAAAGTTTCTTATCACAATCCACACATTTCCATTCAGTGATTTTTTCCAGTTTACAAGATGAGCAGAATGGAATCTGGGCTTGATTGAACGATTCAGAGAACGCCATCGTTTATCCACTTAGCTTATCCTTGGTACCGTTTACGCTATTAATGCATGTTCTATAAATTATTTTAAACATCTGCACATACAGGTGAATTTTTCTCGTTTATCTAAAAGTCTCTTAAAAAAAACTTTAGTTTTTGACCGCTTGTAAACATAAATCAAATATAATTTCCTTGTAAGTGGTAAAATCCTATTGTGTTTTCAATACTAGGGTCTTATAGGGGATAGTATTCATAAAAAATCTATTTTACGGTGCACGAAATATTTATCATTAATTCATTATTACTAGAACACACCCGCGAAATCGCGGGCATTCAGACTAGTTTAAAGTATGTAAAGTGTTGTTGGAAGAATTTTGTAAAATATTGAATGACTGGAGAATTTCAGCAAATGTATCATAAGTCATAGGTTATTGGGGACAAGAAAATGTTTTTTTTATCCCTCCTTCTTCATTTCCAAAATTCCCAATTTTTGGTTTTCTATCAATTTCAATATGAACATACATTTAGTATGTTATGAACATTTAAGAAAGGAACCTGTAATTCAGTGGTTGTCGTTTGTTTATGTCAGAGACATATAAAAGTATTATATGTCTCTGTTTATGTGTTACATATTTGTTTTTCGTTCATTTTTTGTACATAAATATGGTCGCTAGTTTTCTCGTTTAAATTGTTTTACATCGTCATTTCGGGGCCTTTAAAAGCTGAGTATTCGGTATGGGCTTTGCTCGTTGTTGAAGGCCGTTCGGTGACCTATAGTTATTAATTTCTGTGTCAGTTTGGTCTCTTGTGGAGAGTTGTCTCAACATGGCAATCATACCACATCTTTTTTTGTTGTTGTAATAAATGAATTTTGTAAAAGATTTAATGACTGGAGAATTTCAGAAAAGGTATCAAAAGTTCACATGAATAATTTTAGCGGTTATCTGTATATTATGAACATTCGTTGCTATATAAATAAAGTGTATTTACTTTCAATTCCAAGTTTACTAATCGATCCATGGTGGTCAATTGATATAGTATACAGACCCTCTCCATTTAATAAACTCTGTGACCGCCATGGATAGTAAACTTGAAAATGATAGCAGATAGAATTAAAATACACTTTATTCGTAGTACATGTATGTTCAAAGTATACAGAAAAACGCAAACCTGAAGTCTAATCTGACTTAAAATTTCGTCCAAAGACGGGACACTATCCGGATGCCTTTTTCTCGTTTTTCTCCCAAAATAACTCAATCTGAATAATCATATAAATGGATGACAAATGCGACTATGCACTGTACCTATAGGAAACAGAGGCGTGTTGATTAATTTATTGTGGAAAGAAGAGAAGCGACACCCAAAATGAGGTCTTCTCGTTTAATAGTATAGATTAATGGTATGAACTCAATCGATGATAATTATAGCGAATAACACGTTCAGAACAGTGTTAACTGCATGGTAAACAAGATGCACATGGAACCAACTTTAGTGAAGTTTTAGAATCACATGATCTTTTTAAAAATAAGGCAGAACTGTTCCCAGCAAGATTAAATGTGTTTCTTACTATGCTATTTTAAGATCACTTATGATCAGTCCTAATTCAAGTTATGCGTTTTACGTCTTCAGAAATAATTTCTTGTATATCTTACTGATCTATATTACATAGCCTCATTTTGGGTTGTATAAATCCGAAGTGCCTGACATGAATCCCTCACGTCGAAAAAATATATGGTTAAAACTAGATATGTGACAACTGGCAGTATAACTTGTTGTTTGTCAAGCATGCTACAATAAATAAGTTTTTGTTTTATAATACACTTGTCTTTGTTCAAGAAAAAATCCTTTTAATGTCGGCCATGGAACAAAACTTTACTGCCTATTAAAATTACTCTGCACTAAATATGTATTAGTAAATCGTTTTTGCTGAATCGTTAGTATTCTGAGTTAGTGTTCAGGATGCATGGTTGTTGAAAGATTAGGATCATAACCATAACACATTTTAAAAAAAGCATGACAATTATATGAATGAAAGTACGATGGTAGGGTCAAGAAACAACTTGTCAACATGTTCATTCCAAAACATAACAACAATGGCACATGCTAATAATAATTATAGTTAATTTACATTCGTTTGTTAATTGTTATGTTGGTGACCCTTGATGGAACCCCCATTTAGGTTGCCCGAACGTTCTTCTATGTGTTTTTTTTTTTTTTTTTTTTTTTTTACACAAGACAGCTTTTATACCATTAATTGCACTTTGTAATGTTTTATATGTTTATAGATTATTTGAATATATATTTATATCAATTAAGTCTAAGATACATGATTATTTTTTCACATTATAAGATTAGTTGTTATTGTCTAGGAACTAGCTTTCAGTAATTGTGATTACACCCGAAAACTTGGTTAACCCCGCAACATTCTGGATTTGCTTGTTCCAAGTCAGGAGACTGTATATACGATTTTTTTTATCTATTGTTTGGTAAATAAATAGAGCCGTTAGTTTTCTTGTTTGACCTTTGTCATTTCGGGGCCTTTACTAGCCTACTATGCGGTATGGGTTATTTGGTCATCATTGGAGGTCGTACAGCAACCCATTCTTGCTTACCTTCGTCGTCATTTGATCACTGGTGGGGAGTGGTCTCCTTCGCAATAATACCACGTCTTTATATATATATATATTTAATGTATCATGTTATTAGCATTACATAGTTCTTTTTAAAATAGTACATACATATATTTTACTTATCTTATACTTAGACTAGTAAATGTATATATGAATATGTAATTATTTATCTTGTTTTATATCTTTGTTGTATGTGGTGAGACTTTAATAAACTATTTGACTTTGATCTGAATCTTTGTTATTTTCTTATACTTCATTTATATAAGATTGACATTCATTTGAATCTATCCATCACAAATTAGTTGGTTGCTTTACATCATTCTGTAAATATAGCCAATGAAGTTCACTGAAGCAAAATATAGTTCAATGTTATAAACGCGATTAATTACAGAAATTAAATAAAGTTGAATAAAGATGAAGAACAGCAATCCTAGCGCTGTTCCTTTGCTGTTTGTGTGTTTTTTTTAGCTTTGCATGTATGTTTGTGTCATGAATGGATGCCCTTAGTTTGTTTTTCTATTACAAATAGCTATACAACTTGTTTTGAATAAGTGCAATTGTATTTGGGTTCTCATATTTTCTTGAAATTGAATAAAATAAAGCAAATAAAAAGCTTGATAAGACAACAGCATAAACCAGCGTCTATACAGCTTTCTTTATATTATAATTAAATGATGTACCACAAATCATAGTCTAATTGTAAAAGAATATATAAATGTTGGTCTGATAATCATGTTATATACAGGTGATTAAGGCGGCTAACGGTTGTCTACAGAAGTAAAAACCAATCTAGCTTCCCACGGGACTATTTCCGTGAAAGCTTAAAAATGGACAATTTTTTTTTCAAGATGGCATCATTATTGCATATTATGTCATTCTGATAATAAAAAAATGTATGCAAATAAGGAAAAGATTTCAAATATTTCCGTCAAATCGGAAAGGCCAAGGACGGACAATTGTTTACTTTTTAAGATGTCAGCATTATTGCATATTTTGACACTCTTATAATAAAATATGGTATGCAAACAAGGATGTTAATGCTAATAAAACAGCCAATCATAATAACTCATACAGTTGCCCAACTTACCGACTTCTGCGAAAACACAACTACGCTAAAACATTGTATCCATGTAAAACACTATATAGTTAATATAAGGTACAATTAAGGAATCACATTTCAAGACAAACATACACCCTAGTGTCATGCTTTTGGTGTTTATTTAGGGGTGAAACTTTTTTATATTTTAATATGTACAGTGACTGAAATTCCAAAGGACATTCTTTCTAACATTCTAACTAGTACACACTTTACTTAAATTTAGGGGCCAGCTGAGGCCCGACTCCGGGTGCGAGATTTTCTCGCTGTGTTAAAGAACCATTGGTGGCCTTCGGCTGTTTTTTGCTCTTTGTTGGGTTGTTGTTCCTTTTACATTTCCCATTTCCATTCTCAATTTAATTTGAACTTTTCTTATTAAATTATATGGTATGTAAAGGGGCACTAGCTACGAGATATATAAAAAATCTAAAATAAGATTTTTTTTGTTCAATCATTAATGAAAGTGAAATAATATATCGCTTTTAGCACCCAGTATGGTTCAATTTTTTTCAAAATAAGCTAAGAAACATTGATGATGAATTATTTACTCGTAAATGAATAATTCGACCTCATTAAATCCGTATTCATGTGAACTTTGATTTATTCATGCAATAAAAGAAAATTTTTAATTAATATTGATGATTATTATCCCTCCTTGAGTATATATTGCACGCGAAAACTCGGGGCAATATTCACCAATATTCATGCAATAAACCTTTATTACTGTAAGAATAATAAAATAACCCCGTACAAAAGACTCTTCTCAAGCTCATTGCAATGTCGATAATAACATCAATGAACGTCTTAATTCGATAAATTCAACCCTAAAAATTATCACCCGATTACAATTGTTAGCTGTTTTGGAAAACTACTTTACTTCAATCTTAAATGCAAGACTAATAAAATTCTCGGAAGAAACATTGTTGATTAAGGAAAATCAATTTGGTTTTCGTGAAGGTTATTCGACAACTGATTGCATGTTCGTTTTGCATTCATTTTTTGAAATTCTAAGAAATAAGAAAAAGAAGCTCTTTTGTGCATTTGTTGATTTTGAGAAGGCATTTGACACTGTTCGACGGGATGCTCTGTGGTACAAAATGCTTTTAAGTAATATAAGTGGCAAAATGAACAACATTATCTTTAATATGTATCAAAATATCAAATCATGTTTATTATATAATGGTAAAAAATCTAATTTGATTTTTTTCCATGCGAAAATGGTGTTCGACAGGGAGATATTTTATCACCCTTTTTATTTTCACTTTTTTTAAATGACTTAGAAGATTTTCTATGCCAAGAAAATGTGATTGGTCTACAAACAATAAGCAAAGACATTGAAACAAAGTTAGAAATGTATTTTAATTTATTTGCTATACTTTATGCTGATGACACGATCATACTTGCCGAAACGGCGACTGATCTCCAGGCCTCCTTAGATAAATTTAATACGTATTGTAACATATGGGGACTCAAGGTGAACGTTGAAAAAACAAAGATAGTAGTTTTTACAAAAGTAAGATTACAAAAAAATTTAATTTTTAAAAAAATAACTCAAATATCGATATTGTTAATGACTTTAATTATTTAGGGGTATATTTTTCAAGAACTAGGAGTTTTAAAACGGGCAAACTTCATTTGGCAGAAAAGGCTACTAACGCAATAGTTATCAAAAGTACCAGGATTATAATTTTATACGCCAGACGCGCGTTTCGTCTACATAAGACTCATCAGTGACGCTCAGATCAATACAAAGTTGAAGAGCATATGATGATAATTAGCAATGTGCGATGTCTTACGAAAAGGAAGAAAACATAATCTTTCTATTAGCTGTCAACTTGATCTTTTTGACAAACTTGTTAAACCAATTCTTTTATATGGCTGTGAAATATGGGGATATGAAAATATTGACATCCTGGAAAAAGTTCATTTAAAATTTTGTAAATATTGACATCCTGGAAAAAGTTCATTTAAAATTTTGTAAACTCCCTCTCCATTTAAAACCTACTACACCTAACTATGTTATATATTGGGAACTCGGCCGAAACCCTCTTAATATTGATATAAAAATCAGAATGATATCATATTGGATAAGAATATTAAAAGGCAAACAAGAAAAACTATGCTACATTGTGTTTAAATTACTGCTGAAATTAGAAAATGATTCCTCTTTAAAACCTGCATGGCTAAATTATAGTTCCAACATTTTTAATGAATGTGGTCTCTCCTACATATGGACTTATCAACATTTTTACAATTATGATTGGCTAAAACATACGATTAGAACTAGTCTCCAAGATCAATTTATCCAAACTTGGATTTCAAATATTAATAACAGTCCTAAAACGGTTAACTATTGCATTTATAAAGAAAGTTTTGCTTTCAAGAACTATCTCAACAAGGTAGACGATAAAGACGTTTTCACTCTTTGTAGATTTAGAACCGTAAATCACAAGCTCCCAATTGAATCTGATAGATGGGAAAACATACCTAGAGAAAGTCGAACATGTAACTTGTGTAATAGAAATGAAATTGGAGATGAATTTCACTATAATTTAGAATGTAGATATTTTTCAGAAGAAAGGAAAGAATGTATAGATGAGAAATTTTGTACCAACATTAATACTCTAAAGTTTAAAGCAGTTATGAATTTTTCAAAACAATCAAAACTTAAAAAGCTGTGTAAGCTCATTAGAATCATAAATACAAAAATGGATTCTCTCTGATAAAATGTAAGCCTTCAAACATATGCATTCTTTTCTTCTCTATTTGCCGATACCTCACCATGTGTCTTATAAAATTTTTATGTATGTCTATGTGTTTCTGTATACCATTGTATCAACATAGGTTTTTCAGAATAAAATATATATATATATATATACCGAAATTATTCAAAATTAAAGGACACTTATTTGCGAATTTCTTTTCTTTGTCATAATATTCATGTAAAATTGCAGTCTTATTATCTTATTTATAAAATGTACTACATAAAGAAAGTTTTTTCTAATCTTTTACCGTAATCCTTAAGGTTAAACTTGGAGTTGTGAATTTTGAAAATATATTTGTTGTGAAAATCTAAAAAAAAACTTTATCACGCAAGCTTCATGGTTAGTCTTTAACCAATTTTAACACTCTTTTTCATCTTGTGTAATTTTCAGCCGATTTCTAGAAACAACCATTAACATCATTCACGTGTCAGTTAACACCTGTCATTGACTGTCATATGTATTAAGTATGACACATACTTTTTCACAAGTTCTAGATTGACCTTTTCTTCCAAAAGATATTTACATGTATGACGGTTTTACGACTTCATTATAACCTGACGCTTATAAATTGTATTTTTTTCTCTCTCTCAAAATTGTCTGTAACCTCATGATTGATTATTGGTTGCCAAACGTCCAGTTGCAAATATTTCACGAGTGCTCAAGACGAGAACAAATCAACAATTAATACATAAGGTATGTTCTGTAATATGAACCGTCTGGGATGAAGGTTGGGGAAATCTGGACTGCCCCTGGAAAATGAGGGAATATAAGACAGAAACTGATATTTCGGTAGCAAGAGGACACCTACATTTGTACATCCCCCTCAGGGATTTTAAGCAAGTTTTTTTAACGTGCAGAAAACGTTGAACTCTCTTTACTCGAAGCATTAGATTTAACGTCCCCATTCTGACAGGACGTGGCTTTGTACTTGAACATCCCGCTTTGCCAAACAGACGCATAACTTTGACCAGTGTATTAATTCCGTTCGGAAAACTGCCAAAGTGACCACATTTCTATTCCCCTGCTACTCTTGCGGGCTATGTAACCTCAATATAAAAACTATCGTGATGTTAGTTTTTAAAATTTTACAAAAAGTAGACTAAATTTTCATGTAAATATCAAATACCTTGGAACTGAATGTGCACCAAGAAATGTTGACGATATTGTGATTGGAATTTCCTTGCTTGCTCTGTCAATGACCTTTAACATTTTAACCTCTGTGTCAACTTCTAATCCATATCCACTTTTACATTCTACTGTCGTGGTTCCTGTACTCATCATATTCAGTAACCTCTGTTTCAGACCTTTATAGAGCAGATCTTCTGATGCAGCACGGGTGTGTTCGACTGTAAAGTTAATACCACCTCCTGCTTTATGGACATCCATGTATGTAGCACCTGCGAGCTATAATAAATAAATATTTCTACCAATATTGTGTCAATAAAAAAATAAAGAAAACACATAGTATTTGGCATACTTTGTGTCTGGTCCATGTCTGGAGTCTGAACGGTATTGTTTTGTAAATAAAGCAGGACGGTTGTTTTCTCGTTTGAATTGTTTTACATGTATCATATCGGGTTTACTATTCGATACAGTTTTTGCCCATTGTCAGAAGCCGTCCAGTGCCCTATGTTTGTTTGCATTCTCGTGCTTTCCCCCCGAAGTATGATATATAAGAAACCAAATGACATATATGTAAGGTCACCGTACGACCTTCAACAATAAGGAAATATTCGTACCGCATAAAAAGCTATAAAAGACCTCACCATGATAAAGAGAACTTGAACAATTCATACGGGAAAAATAACGTCCTGATAATCGTACAAAACAATAAACAAAAATACATCAGATTGCTAAGGGAGCTACCATTTGATTTTTATGGGGGGCTAGGATGAAAAATTGTGTCCTGCCTTTTTTTTTTAGTTGTAATCTCTATCCTGCCTTTTTATTTTTCAGTCTATTCGGTCCTGCCTTTTTTTCTTAGCTTATCCTGACTTTTTTACAACAATTGTCATCCTGCCTTTTTTTTTTTTGCCAAGTTACTCATCCTGCCTTTTATTCAAATTTCATCCTAGCCCCCCATAAAAATCAAATGGTAGCTCCCTAACCTTCAGAACTTGGAATTTAATTTAAAAAATAGGAAAAGTATAAAAAGTTACCTTCATAGCAAACTCGTGTACTCTATCACCAGCCCATACCGGATGAGTATGGGCATCCACCAATCCTATAAAATATTTTAAACCAATAAGATCAAATTTAATCAATTATACGTGATGCTACATTCTGAAATGAGTACAGATTTAATAAAGAGTTAACTTTAAAAAAAATATTAGACGATATATACATATATTAGTTGGACGGAAGGATTTATTAGCTGCATCTGATGCTTATTTTTGCATTAATCACTTCTGGTTTACTTTCATTATCAATACCTGGATGAAGAAACGAATGGCAATTTCTTTTATCGTAATTCAAGCATTCCTCGTGTGGTAAATTACGACTAAGATTGATTTCAACATTTCATTTTCTCAAAGTACGTTGATCCAAAGGATACCTGGGTATAGAAATATGGTGACCTTAGTTTTCCGATCGGCGGTTGAACCATTGCTACAGTGGGTCGTCCAGTTTGGATTTAAATTTAAATTTGAGGCCACGTCCCTGTCAGAATATCATCGGACGTTAAATCTGATGCCCACAGTCTGGTGAGTTCTACGCTCTGTGTACATTTAAAACTTATTTGCAATGATATCTTAGATATGAAGGTCGATCGATTGATTGCTTGTACTGATTATACTATTTGTCCAGTGGCAAATATTTTATGCATATCCAGGACAAGAAAAATGAATTAAGAAAACAATAAGTAGTTTTAGCAAAGGTGTTGAAAATCCTGCTGATGTAAATCAATGAAATGCAGTAAGAAGATTTTGAATTACGGATGAAGGTACATACAAGGTAATCCATACTTTCAAATCGGCATTTTGTGTCTGTCCCAAGTCAGAAGTCTTCAATTCAGTGGTTAGCATTTGTTGCTGTCTTTTATATTCGTTTTTTGTTTATAATAATTGGTTCACTTTAAATTTTTTAAATTGTTTTATCGGGCCTTTGAAAGCTTCTTACTATGCATGTGATATGGGTTTTGCTCATTGTAGAATGCCATATGGTAACCTAAATTGCTCACATATATAATATTTTAGTACTAGAGGTAAATGGTTAACATTAATGCTCACCTGGAATAACACATTTTCCGGTAGCGTCGATTTCAACATCAACTGTAAGGTTTTTATACTTTTCTTCAAACTTTGAATTTTTTCCCACAAACTCAATTTTGCCAGATCTATTTTAAATTAAAACTTGACTTAAGTTTTGCTGCTGAATTGCTAAAGTTTCATACTAAATGTATCATGCTTACATTAAATACAATCCTATGTAATACCGATTTAAAGAACACACATGAGACAGCAACCTAACTACAAAAATAACGTAAATACATCTACAGGTCAATGACGTCCAATCGTAAACAATATAGGTCGAACTCAAATCATTCGAGTTAAAAAAAAATAAATAAATAAAGCTACATTTAATACGAATGCTACGTTTAGGTTAAAAGTCAACGGGTAGAATTGTTGCCTTGATCAAGAAAAGTTGCCTCATTGGCAATTATATTTGTTGCTCTGTGTGTTGCATTGTCGTTTGTTTGTTTGTTTGTTTGTTTGTTTCGAATGTTACACTTTGAATTCAGTGTGTCTGTTGTTTCGTTGTTTTCCTTATATAGTTGATGTGTTTCGGTCTAGGTTTCGGTTTGTAGCCCGGATTTGTTTTCTCTCAATCGATTTATGACATTTGAACAGTGGTGGCTTTATTTATATACCACTTTTCCTTATAAATGTTATATATGTAGGACTCAAATCTATGGCGGGTTCCAAATCTATGGCAGATTCCTAATCTATGGTAAATGTGACGTTACAAACGCCAAACAACTCAAATCTATGGCAGATTTTTATTTTCACCAAATCTATGGCAGATCTGGGGGAGAGAGTAACATATAACATCACAATTGAATAACGCCATATTACGTCTTCGCCGCCGCTAACGCAGTCGGAAACCAGGTTGAAATAGAACAAAAGAATCGAAGCTCTTTGTTAGAGAAGGCGATAAATGTTTACTGTATTGTTTACCATAGTGACCAAATTTTTAAAAGTTAATAAAAACAAACAAAATTGCAGTTTTCTTCTCAATTACGAGGTGTTTTATTTTAAAAACACCATTTGCATAAGTTTTCGATTTATCTAATACATAGTTAAGCAGAACCATTAGATATCAAGTCGACGACATGGGTATCTTTCAAGTTGGATGAAGAAAATGCATAACCTCCGATTTTTATGAAAAAATTACCACGGACGGAAACATATCAATCTATTAGTTCAGTAATTTTCGTGTCTGCCCTTCCATTATGGCACTGAAGAAAAAATTCCAAAAAATGGGTAACAAAAAGAGAAAATCGAATGCACCTTTTTATGTTAGGGCGTGTTTGAGTTGAGTATTTTGTCTTGATATCGTACAAAATAAGAATATGTCATACATCGTCTCGCTTCAAATTCTATCATTTTTATATATTAAAGCTACAGGTTGACTTTATAACACAAAAGAATTACAGTACTAAAAGATGAAATATATGGGTCAAGTGAAATACCTATCTAATGAGTCACAAAAACAGAGAAGGTGTGTTCGAATAGCTATTTTTTTTACTGAAAGTACTTAACGACAGTCTTTCAAGTTGGATGATGAAAATGCATATCTTCGAAAAATTCTATTTTTTTGTGTGTGATTACTAGGGTTTATAGTCTTCATACACTAAAAAAATCTAGTCTGCCCTTCCACGAAATATTTAATTAGAATTTTTTTAAATGTTTATGAATTTTCGAAAATTCCACCTGACAACCGATCAGACAATAGTTTTAAGTTGAATCAATGCAGACAAGATTATTAACTGATGCTCATTAGCTAGTTGATACATTTGTCTTTTAAAATACAACTAACATATAAGGATCGTAATGGTGCAATGTGGATAAATTTATCGGTTTCCAAGAGCAATATTGGTAGCGCGTCATCCCTACAATGGCTTCCATTTCTACGATTGTGAAAATGAACTGGCGTAATGGGGAGATAATTTTGACGAAGTAGACTCCTGACTGTAACGATGGCGGAACCAATAGGTTTGAACACCATTCAAGATGAAGTTATTTTCCTCACAAAAATTTGCCGGTGGTTTAAATGAAGATGAGACCTACTATTCCGAAGAGGGACAAGATGTGCTGTACCAGTCAATGCCCGCGATGAATAAGGGCACCGCTTTTTAAATCCACATTAAACAGATGCCATGCACAGATTAAAAAAATGTTTATTTTTTACAGAGCACATCATTTCATCTTGAAGTCTGTATTAAGGTTTATGAATTTATAATTTATGACTTTTTTGGTTGACCATTATGGAATGTTTATTTCACAAATGTTTATAGACATGTTCCCGTTGTCGTATATTTCCTCTTTCTTAAGACAAGTCATTGATCGAAAATGTACTGCATTGTTTTCCATTTACAAAAAAAAAATTGCCATAGATTTGGAAACAATAAAAATCCGCCATAGATTAGGAAACTCCAAAACTTGCCATAGATTAGATTGTAAAAAATCTGCCATAGATTTAAGATGGCGTGACGTCAAAATTACCATAGATTAGGAATCTGCCATAGATTTGAGTCTTACATATATGTTTGGTTTGAATTAAAAATACTAGAATGTCCAATATCTTTAATTAGTCTCTTTCCAAGAAACATAAAACGTAATTTAATACATACAATTAATATTTACACGCATCTTGAATTAGTTCGGTGACGGAATAGGAAAAAGTCGATTATTAAAAGAGTTTAATTTCACATCAGGGTATACGGCTAAAAATTGGCACAGTCCTAGAAAAATGATGTAACTTCAATTTATAATTGGTCGTCAAAAAGTCGTATGGTACAGTTTTTATTATTTTAGCTTTTAGCCAGCAAATTTGACATCAAATGCAGATCATTAATGACATGCAGTTTGGCTTTTTATTCTTAAATGGGGGAAACCAAATTTCTATATATAGAAAAAAAAACAGCGTAAAGTTTTCAATTTATTTATATATTTAATATTTCTTGATAGATAACAAATCATTACAAGACACGCGTTGTTTGTGTGTTTCATATAGTACATACTTGCTGATAAGAATATTGACGCCATCATTGTCATCCCCATCTATGATATCAACTGCTTGCATGTCTTTTCCGCACACCACTTTTGCGCCATTGTTGCGCACTGTGACAACTTGTTTAGCAGACCGAACTAACAATTTATACTGTGACATACTTAAAAGTGGACAAGATTAAATACGGTCAACACTTTATCAGATATTATTCATGGTTATCTCGTAAACGTGAATTGTTATACATTTATCGGTGTCTTAATTATGAATTTAAAGATACAATTTCACTTCATGGCATAAAGAAGGTTCGAGTATTTTTGTACCCACAACAATTGTGGACACAGATCAGTGTGGATAGTAAGTTTTTGTACCCACAATTATCATGATGTTGGTGTACAAATGATAGTAAATCGGCTTGTGAACGTATCGGTTGAGATATATAAACATGACATGGTAAGACAAGGGGTATGTTAATTTTGAAAAATGGGATTTTGACAATGGGAACACTGAAATCGCCATGTTTATCATAGGTCATTGGTTGAAGTCGTCCATCTGGGTTAATATGAAGAAGAAGATATAGAAAGAAGATTATATAGTTTTGATAGTATTCTTATTCTAATGATTGATGGTAAATATGAGTTCCAAGCACTCACTCGCTAAAATGTGGGATTTGAGTGTCAACAAATAAACCATATATCTGATGGTGAAATTAAAGAACACATTAAGATACCCTTTCTTTTTGTCTTTTTGAGGATTTTGTATGAATTTTGATTCAAATGAGTTCAAAAACAAGTCACTCAGTAAGATTCATAATTCGTCGTTATTGGAAGGCCTACTGTTTGTTGAAATATCAATCCATGACATCGTGTCAATAAAAAAACTATACAGTTATATAGTGTTACATTGTATTGTCTGCATTGTGTTTGTTGTTTGAATCAGTGTGTTTGTTGTTTGAATCAGTGTGTTTGTTGTTTGAATCAGTGTGTTTGTTGTTTGAATCAGTGTGTTTGTTGTTTGAATCAGTGTGGTTCTTCACGAGAAAAGATTTAGTGTCCTTAAAAAACATAATTATACCTATGATTTCTATTTTTTGTAGTAAAACAACGTTTTTTAAAAATTGAAGTCGATCTTTTTGTTAATGATGGTGAATAGCAGTGGAGAGTAAAAACAAATTAAAAGGTTTAGTAATTGTAACAAGTATAGATATTTTTTTCATAGCAAAACTCGATTAGTCAGAAGCACGGTTGCTCCATGGTTATCGTTAGTTCATGACCGTCATTCGTTAATTATTTTGTTTTAAATCAGGCCGTTAGATCTCTCAATTGAATTGTTTTATTTTTGTGTTATGTTGAGGCACTTTGAAGCCGACTATATGGTATGTTTTTTTCTCATTGTTTAAGGCCGTACTGTTGTCTGTTATAGCTTACATCGACTTCATTTAAACTTTGGAAGATAGATTGCGTCATTAGCAATCATACTATCATATCTCCTTATTTTTTTACATAATGTTCGGATAATATATTTTAGCCTTTATTATATTGTAATAATGGAGCAACAATACATTTCCTTGAAAATACGCAATAATCAAGAAAACATACAAAATATATATCTGCATTTATTTTAAGTCTCAGTAAATCCACTGTTTTCTTTTTCTAGAACAAAATATTCCACATTTCTGTTTGGTTGTTTAAAAACAAAGCCAGTGTCTCGCACATAACGGTTTTCGTTATCATTATTTTCCTTCTCAAGAATGAAGTATTCGTTCCCAGTGTCTTTATTTTTATCCACATCTGGTATCTTAACATCCACAGGAACAAAATAACCTGCCTGTTCTTCCACTGATAATCTGCCAGTTAGTTTTCTTCTTGGTAGTGGAATTGGCCTGTCAGATTGACTGTCTGACTTTGTTTTGCTTAAATCTCTTTGCGCTGGTACTCTAACGTTAGGATGAATTGTATCTCTCTCCAGTACGTAATAATTAGCATTCGTCATTTTTTCAGCATCTGTATTCGTGTCCATGTTATCACCACATATGTTGTAAATTGGAATTTGACTCTTTCTTTTATCCTGGCCGGAAGTTTGGCGAGGCCGAATCTCATCGTACACGATATCATGATCTAATTTTATACTCTCCATATAAGGTCTGTCTTCACCTGTCTGTAATATATAAAAGTGTTGAAAATACGTATACACTACATTCGTACATGTATGGAAAATGTTGGCGGGTTTTCATTACACGAGAAGAAATGCACGAGTCAACTTGAAGCTTCAGAGCTTTTCAACAGTTTCCCATCGATTTTTTTTACGTTCTAAAATTCCCCGTAACTTAAAAAAAAAATTTTTTTTTCTTAAAATTTGATATTCGAGCATAATTATACAGTATAGTCTTTTTTAATTCCTAGACGTTAAAATTTATGTTGTCAAAGAAATCGTCATTGCGGACGTACATTTGACAAACCTTTACCAACAAGAGGAGCAAAACACCACGATACACTTTTCAAATAAATTTAAAGGAATGTCTCCTCTGATCTGTACATGCAATTTTGCGCCTGTCCCAAGTCAGGAGCCTCTGGCCTTTGTTAGTCTTGTATGATTTTTAATTTTAGTTTCTTGTGAATAATTCGGAGTTTAGTATGACGTCCATTATCACTGTACTGGTATACATATTTTTAAGGGACCAGCTGAAGGACGCCTACGGGTGCGGGAGTTTCGCTACATTGAAGACCCATTGGTGGCCTTCGGCTGTTGTCTGCTCTATGGTCGGGTTGTTGTCGCTTTGACACATTCCCCGTTTCCTTTCTCAATTTTATTCAATCTTATTTGTACAGTAAAATTGATGATTGTGGAAGGAAATGTTCGGTATATATGAAATGCCTAAATTGATATAAATAAAGCTCTTGAACTCTTTATTTGATATTCTTCACTTTGAACATTTTTTTGTTTTAATGTAAGGATACCGGAGATGGTTATATAAATGATCATTGCATGGATTGAAATTCTTTCTCATGGAGGCATATTTAGGCAGCAACCATTTGATTTTCTGAGGGGGCTATGGTTTTTTTTTCTGGACAAATTATTTTTTTCACGACAAGTCGAAAACAATTTTTTTCTTTCAATTTTAGCCATTACATAAAGTGGCAGCTGAGGGTGAAACAAACATTTTTTTTTTCTCAGAATCAAAAACAAATTATTTTTTTCTCAAAAAAAAAACCATAGCCCCCCCCCCCCCCCCCCCCCCCCCCCCCCCCAGAAAATCAAATGGTTGCTGCCTTATACCGTCACGCAATCACGATTACGTCACCAATCGACACAGAATTATTTACACATCCGTTTCTACACTAGGAATATGACAACTTGAATAATTGATTACCTTAGTCTTATTTCTCACTGCAGCATGTCTTTTGCATCTTAACCTTTAAATAGAGTTATGTTACACTATTTAAGAAAGATCACTTGAAAATAAGTTTTTATTTAAAAATTCAAAGCTATGTTAACTTTGTTATATTATTATTGCATAAAAGCACCGACCATAGAACTTTTTATTCTGATTACTAAAACTGAGCTAACAACCAACGCGTTGAAACGTCAGCTTAACGAAACTAATGCTATCATTTATTATTTGTGTAAAAGTAAGGAGATGCGGTATTATAGCCAATTAGACAAGTTTGCCAAGTTGAAATGTTATTCATTGAACAAATTATGAAAACTGTAATGGTATAAAACTGAATTTGAAATACAAAATACGACAAAATAGACGAGTTCAACCATGACATTACAAGTTTAACTTTTCTGGACGGAAGCAAGTAAACTAGCCCCACTTTTCCCTGGCGGAAATGGTCCCAGCTCAAATGATGTGAACATATTACAAAATGTTCAGTTTGCTAGAAACGTCGAATACGGAATCCACAATCAGTCAACTCCTAAAAAATCGCTGGCATCCATATCTTACAAATTGCATGCTGAGCATGGACTTCGGTCAAATTTGAAGAAAAAAACAACTGTTACATTAGTTGATCTTGTTATGGATGTAGATTAAAAGTTAATTATGGGTGAAATATCGATACTCTTCATTTAAGATTTTTCTATAATTCAGTATGGATTTGAAGTTACATTTGTGGAATTTTACAGGAAATAAGAATACGGCTATAAGATAAAAGGAATGGAAACGTTTTTCTGATTCTAAAATAAACGTATGAAAACAAGTAAAAGGGTTTCTTCTTATTCTGCGGCGGTATCCATCCAAACATGCATACATTGATTACTTAGCAAACTTCCTTTAGAAAAAAACAAATTCTCACTATGGTTTCAAAATAATCATTTTATCAAGTTAACGTTAGAGCTCTTTCAGCTGTACTGAGTATGTTATTACGTTTAAGGTAGATAGGGTGTCTTCCTCCATCTTGGATTTTGAAATACTAGAAAACAAGGTCTAGATCTTTGATGAAATGTGCAAACTTTTATAGTTGTAGGTAATTCATGTTTAAAAATTTTCATTATAAAATAGAAAATGCCATGTTTGATCATATTTATGATTGTATTTTACAAAAATAAGAATTCTTTTGTTTAATTCATTTTTTTCCCAACTTTGACAAATAAGGGGAGGCAACTCAAATGCAAGGGCAGATAATCCAGATAGTGTTACTTTTACAATAGAATGTGTTAGGAATTTACCCATTTTTACATGTAGCAAGGAAACGAGTCCGGTGACCCCATTTTTTCTTTTTCTTATCTGAAAGCATTATATTGAAGCTATCTTCTCATATTTTATCTCAAAATTCTATGGTGTGGTTTGCGTTTTATGGCGGAAAAATGGGTTTTCCATGCATAATCTATACAAAATCTTGACAATTTTGAACAACCTGTAGCGTGAAAATAAGTCCGGTGACCCATTCTTTTTATTAATGTTTTTAAACAAGCAGGATATGAACTACATTTTGGCAAATTATTAAAAGATTCTATGGATTATAATTTAGACACCCCATCTACCTTAAAGACATATAGTCTGAATGGGAAAAGGTGCGGTTTGTGCTTACGTAAGAATGGGTTTGTACCAAGTAGCCTAGCTTGTCCATGTGTTATTGGTAACTGTATGTTTTCATTTGAAGGTTTATTTTTTTGTATTTTACTAGCTAAGAATCTTAAAAACGTGTCTACATATTTTCTTCATTTTACAATCAATGCTAATTCAAAATTAGAATACCAGAGCAAATTCCGTAAGGTTTATTATACCGGTACCTCTTTCTGTTGTAAACTAGTAATATCACTGCTACTAAAACAGCCAATATAACTAACGGAAGTACTATCAACAACCCTGTGGAACTGGTTGTAGCTTCCTGTTGGTTTGGTAAAACTGTTGTGCTTCCTATATAAAGTGGTGGTGTTGTGCTACTCTTGTTCGTTACACCTTGTGTATACTTTCTTGTTGGGCTTGGTGTCCTGTGCGTTGGTTTAAAGATGTTATTCCTCGATAGACATTGTAAGTTGTTGTTGGATACTGTAACGAGGAATAGGAAATGTTTATCATTTGTAAAAGCACTTATTTTGTACAGATATTACTTTTGATGCATAAAAAGATACGAATAGACAATCGGTACATCAACTGAGCTATCCATGAAAATATCAGTACGCTTATCGAGCCTTCCATGTATCCCTTCGTCTTAGACATACATGCAATGTTTGCCACTGGACGTTACACAACGAACAATCATCAATATAGATATATGTATCGGTATGGAAATTTTAGTGTATGCTGTTGTCATCAGTATGTTTCAATGTACTAATTTGTTTAATAAGAAGAATATCTCTGTGTTATTTTTATTTCATCTTTACATTTTCTGTTACCCCTGGCATACATCGATGAGATTGATTTTTGCATCTTTATGACAAATTGAAATACAATCTTTCCTTTCAAGTTTTCTTGTAGAGAGCGTTATCGAACAAAGTTCTTTCGATTTAATTATTTGCAAGTAAGAATGTTTGAGCATCACTGCTAACCGAAATCTATCTAATTCAACAAGGACAATGAAATTCTCAGATAATAACTTTATATTATCGTTATTTAGAAAATATTAGCCATCCTGGTGTATTAGAACGGGAAGAAAATATAAAACGCGTGTTGTCTTGATACTGATCTTCCGTTCCTTATGGAGCTACCATTTGATTTTTAGGGGGAGGAGCCTAGGATAAAAAAAAATTTGTCCTGCAGTCATTTTTAGTTGTAATCGTTGTTATGCCTTTTTATTTTTCACTCTATTCGTGGGTTCGATTGCCTTTTTTTAATTAGTTTATTATCTGACTTTAAAAAAAAAATTGTCATCCCCCTATAAAAATCAAATGGTAACTCCCTTTAGAGATCCAGAACACATCAATATGCATACCTTGTTTACTGCAAACTCGAAATATTCCATTGCATCCACCATCAACCCATAAATAGTGTTGATCTTCGTCGATTTCATATCCAAACAGATCTTCCTCAATAAAACAATTTCGCTCGTGTAACACGCAGAAACAATCAATAGATTTGATATTCATGGGAATATTACAGTAACGTCTATCTTCTAGAGTCCAACATGACATATCAATGCACTGGTTATAATTTACGGCTGAAATAATTAAATGAAAGGAAAGGAGTAGGTCCTGTAAGGACCGATTTTGGCCTCAAATTTCAGGTTCATCTGACGAAAGATTTTGACCACTTTTTAAACACTTAAGTGTCTATTTCATTTGATTCATTTAGTTTATGTGAAAGATTTTAACTGATTTAGTCATTAAAAACGATCCGATTCAAGCTCAAATATGACAAATCTACCAAATATGCCGAAAAAATGTCACTTTTCAGATGGTTTTTGTCAAAAAAGAAAGTGGCCGCATCCGTGTTCATCCACAACCTTTATATATGTTATGTATTATCATAAAATACAAATTACATTTCAATATTAAGGATGAAAACGAATGCGGCCATATTCGTTTTACACGGAAACCGTCTAAAATTTAATTAAAATGCTAGAATTGTGGAGATTTCAGTAATTTAGCATGATTTAATGGTGCTACTACCCTATATATGTGCATTGTATTGTCAAAAACAGCCCATATTTATGTAGCAGAAGCATTCTTTTGTCCAATAAATAACTAAAAGTTTACATTTTAAGAATTTTGTAAAACTGCTATATTTTGGAGCCAAAAAGGGGTCTTACTGGACCTACTCCTTTAGTCTAAAACGCATGATTTGTTTTATTAGTTGTTAGTGGCTTTGAACTAGCTATTAATAACTGCGAGTACTCTCAGATCTGTACTTAGGTCTTTTAGTTGTTGGGGATATACAAGTACCCAGCCACGTACACTCTGTGTAGTATCTGTATCCATCTGATGAGTTAAGCCTTTTTCAACTGATGTTTATAGCTCGTTCTTATGTTGTACTCTTACACAACTGTCCCTGGTTTAGGGGGGGGGGGGGGGGGGTACCACTAAAATGTTTAACCCCGCAACATTCTGTATGAATGTACCTGTCACATGTCAGGAGCCTGTAATTTAGTGGTTGTCGTTTCTTATGTTTTATATATTTGTTTTTCGTTCATTTTTTGTACCTAAATTAGGCCGTTAGCTTTCTCGTTTGAATTGTTTTACATTGTCATGTCAGGGACATGTAGATGACTGCGCTATGGGCTTTGCTCATTGTTGAAGGCCGTAACGTGACCTATAGTTTTTAATTTTTGTGTCATTTGGTCTCTTGTTGAAAGCTGTCTCATTGGCAATCATAGTACCACAACTTCTTTTTGATATTTATGATTTATTTTCATTTTGGGGTTCCTTTGTAGCTTGTTGTTCGGTGTGAACCAAGGCTCCATATAAAGGCCGTACTTTGACTTTGACCTATAAGTGATATGAAAATTATGATGAGTCTCTTTTCATGGACTGTTACATCAATATTCACAGAAAGAGACTGATCATGAAATTTGTATTTGGCGCGTGGATCAGGAACTGCTCACCCTTCCGGAGCTCTTAATTCCAGTTTTGTTGTTTCTATAAATGTGTGATTATTGGACTTGTTTCGTAGTTTTTCGTTTTTATCAGATATAATATTGTCTCTTTATTTTCCTTAAACAGAGCCATTGCTTACAAATTGCATTTTTAAATTCAACACTCATTGCAATACAAGTCAGCAGTATGATTTGTGACAAAATATCAAAACAAAGGATACTGATCATATATATACATGTACGATATAAATGTAAAAATTTAAAGTATACATAATAAAGAAACAAACATCCTTATGTATAATTAATGTTTCTGTTCAATTTCTAGTCCTCTGTCCTAAGTATAACAGCTGAATAGGAACCAGTGATATCATCTTCCGTTGTATTTCACTCATTACAGTTTTCTCTTCGAATTGTTGCGTTTATTTCCTATCAAATTAAATAATTTAAAAAGATATATTTTGTTTGTTTCAATGTATGATGATGCATACAACAAATTAAACTAAAATATTTAACTTACGTTTGCAGCATGGCTGTTGACTACATTTTTTAGCAGCCATCTTAAGTCACGTCTTAACTATTGTTTTATCCTATGTCATTAAATTTAAGTACATTGTTTCACGACATCGTGTAAGGTGTGTAAATATGATAAATATTTACATGGTGACACTCTTCATCTTTTTCATGGTTCACTGCACTGTAAACAATATGTTTGTCATTTATCATTTGTAGTTATAAAAAAACGATATTAGTCATTATCATACAATATCTTTAGAATTAAAAAAAAATGGCCTACTTGCATAGATGTATGAACTATTTGCCGAAGCACCGGTTCATCTTTTAGGTGTATCCCATTTTATTTCAATGGGATGAACAAAACTGTAAACGGGAATTTATAATGTAATTAATCATTTTCATTATAATCATTATAAACCTATTGCCATAAGGGTTGAGTGAACTAGATATAATTGAAACAAACACTTTTATGGGAAGACAAATATTAAAATCCTTCAGGTGAAAAATACCTTTGTTATTTAGACAAAAGGTGCTGCGAGAAAATTCTGGACCTACGACTATAAAATAAATAACTTCTGCTTTATTGTCTAAAAGAGGGACGAAAGATACCAGAGGGACAGTCAAACTCATAAATCGAAAATGAACTGTCTCACATGTATCAAAAATGTAGAGGTCCATTCAGTAAATATGTATATACGTATTCAGGACCGCCCATTTGGAGAGAAAGCTTTTTAGAAAACACCGAAGTGCTGTGACCCACTGATTGGATGATATTGTTTGCATAAATAAATAAAACCTAGGGCTACATTAATTGAAAAAAAGTTGATCCTGAATGAACTTTTAAGGGGGCAAGTGAGCTCGAGGGAATTTAACGCGACTGGTGCGAGAAGTTTGCTCTTTTCATAGGACATTAGCACTTTTTTGGACACTTGCGCTTTAAATCAAAGGAAATTAGCGCTTTTTAAAAGAAGAATATTTTTTATGACTTCCCTCCTCATTTAATATCTGGTCTTGGGACCTGTAGGTTAGACCTGGCAGAGTTAAAGTCCTATTTTCTATTATGGTTAAAGTTAAAAAGTCATTTCATAGCACATTTACCTATGGATACCTATGGATCTTCAGAACGCTTGCAATGTTGTACCATTATATTCTGCGCTACTTCATCATCGTTGTATTTCATTGTACGTTTCTCACTTCCGGTTAAAATTTCATATTCTAAATAACAATGTAAATACTTTTTCATCGTGTAGTTTGGAGTTTCATGTGTAGTATTCCTTCCACTAATCGGTAAAACTTTGCACTTGTCTGGGTGGAATTTCAATAGCCAAGTTTTGCTCCAATCAAATAGGACATCGAGGTCTTCCTGAATAAGGTTCTGATCGCTCTGCTCAATTATTTCTCTAAATAATTTGATATCGTCTGCGAACATGTATACATCTGATATGAATAAACTCATCATAGATACAAGGATTACATTTTTGTATATTCGCCAGACGCGCGTTTCGTCTAAATATAACATTGTTTGGCCAGTCGTTAATGAATAGAACAAATAATATTGGTCCCAATACAGAGCCTTGAGGAATTCCACTGGTTACATTCCTCCAACTATACAATACAATACAAAGTTTTTTATTGTCGATTATGACGACCAATAATTTGAGCAGTACAATTAAGTTCAATTTCATACAAGTGATTACATATTGATTACATTGAATATTTAACAATTAAACAAAGTCCAGTCTTTTTCGGCAGAATAATTTCTACAGAAATAATATCTATAGTTTTACAATATAATATTGATGGACAAACTACCTGTCACTGTAAAATCAATAAAACGAATCTTAATGTAATTCCCCTACTGTTGTTCAATGATATTCTTCAAAATGACAAAAATAGCTGAGATGAGTCGAGTAGACCTCTTCATTATAGTTGGCATGAAAGGATTTTTGACCATTTATCGTACGCTTACTGTGTGATGACTGCTCAGTCCATAATATTATATTGGTGAAAATCGGGATTCAACTATTACATAATTTTCTGTCAGTTAGTACGAAATTTGAAACATCTAGGTTCATCATATCGTCAACAAATGAATCTTCAACATTTGAATCCGGAAGAAAAAAAATTTCCGAAAAGTTTGTGCAACCATTTTCCCCTTTCACTAGCACTTTGAGTTCCTTGTATTTTTTTAAGATAAACTGTGTTGTACGACTTTGTCCCTAGAAGAGCTATTAAAGACAAACAGTACATTTACGGGTGTTACTAGTCCGAGATTACTCTGACGTCCAACAGCTGTTTTGCCAGACAAGCTGGGGCCGTGGGACGTCAGAGCTCGTCCTATATCAAATAGTAGATATTTGCCCACCCGAAATAGATGCGCTGCTTCGTCGCCTCTGGTGCCGACTGACGGCCTTGGAATTATATAAATCGGGCATCAATCTGTTCATTTTTCATTTATCTTTTCATTTATGTAAGTTTCATCTACCTGCCAACCTTTATTTTTCCATATTTTAACAGTTTTCACAGAGACCCATCGATTTCTGCATTTTGCCTTTCATTTTTAAAGATTATCACGTGACCACGAGAAAACAGTGATGATTTATGCAAATGACCATAATGTAACACCTCGTTCATTTACGATGCAAGTTATCTAAATGTCCGTGAGCTTCCGATTGTTCTCGTGGTCGGAACTAAATGCTTAATACCGATCTCCTGTAATGGAGGTGAAAAATCGTGGTTGGCTAATAAATGTTATACATCGATCTCCTACAAAATTTGCATATTTGAGTCTCGAGGCCACGAACTCTCTCGTAACTTGACGTCCATTTGAAAGTGAAAGTCAAAATGCAGAAATCGATGGGTCTCTGTGAAAACTGTTAAAATATGGAAAATAAAACTTGGCAGGTAGGTGAAACTTACATAAATGAAAAGAGAAATGAAAAATGAACAGATTGATGCCCGATTTATATCATTCCAAGGCCGTCAGTCGGCACCAGAAGCGACGAAGCAGCGCATCTATTTTGGGTGGGCAAATATCTACTTTTTGATATGGGACGAGCTCTGACGTCCCACGGCCCCAGCTTGTCTGGCAAAACAGCCGTTGGACGTCAGAGTAATCTCGGACTAGGGTGTTACACGGACATTTTAGATGATACATGGTCGGACACTTTTAATTAATAGAATTACTGGTGCATGAATAGTGAGTCCAAGGGCAATGTCGATTTTTTTGTTTCACCGATATATTTCCTGACTTTTGTATTAAAACTTGAACGTTGGCATTATTAAATACATAGTTACTTTTTAAAAATGATTCCAGTATATACCTATCCATATCACTACCCTAATATAACAAGAGATTGACCATTAACTTAAAAAAAAACATATTCTGACCCCAAATTTTATGAGAAACAAAAATATTGTGGTCAAGCAAATGACAAAACAATGTTCTGATTCTTGATTTCGTAACTATTTTTCTTTTCTATCTTACTGACAATAAAGGCATGCAAAATTTGCATTGGCCGCATTTAAAGCTAGTGAAATCAATAAAACTTCATATCCCCTCCTAAAAATAACTATAATAAGTATGTTTGACCACTCGAAGACTGATATATGGGCTATAGCCAATTTCATTTCTTTTTGCCAAAAGACTGTTAATGTCCTTAAAAATATCTGTTAAAGATTCTTGTATTGATATGAAATCTTCTTTTCCATCAACAATAGCGAGTGAATGTTGCCCAGACACTGACATGACTTCCTCGCCGCTGTTCAAAACAGCCAGCGATAAAACCAAAAAGTTTGACATTTGGGACATTTTAGCACCATCTGCTACAAACTTTTTTTGAATGACAGGTATCTCTCAGCCCTCTATATCATGTCTAGTAAGAAGTCTATATAGAGTTTCTTTCAACGTGAGTTGAGCACCCTGACTTTTACCAGGGGTCTGAGTTATTGTGCACATATCATTGATATCCTGACGACATTGTTTTATCAAGTACGATTTTGGAATTCCGTTATTGTACACAGCAAGTTCATGATAAGCATCGTCAGAAACACTAAATTTGTAAAGAACACACAAAAACTTTTTACCTTATCTTGCTCCGTCTCTGGCATCTTATCATACCTGCCAACAGGTTTTGTGTTTTTTAAGAGGTCATGCGTATATAACCTGCTGAGTCGACTACCTTTAACTCTTGTAAATCAACCCCAAACGATTAAGCAAACCATAGAGCCTTGTTTACACTCTCCTTAAGAATACTTATCTTTTTAGTTGATTGTTTCCTACTTTTACATTCTGGTATTGTATTACCATTATTTACTAGAGGGCTTTGTAGGTTTTCAATGTACTTATTTAAGGCTGTATTTGCCTCTTTATACAACCTCAAATTTTTCTAATAGTCATCAGACAGTCACTTTAATTTGAGAGAGTTTAATTGTTTTTCTGTTGTCGAAAGTTCGGCATATAACGAGTTCAGCTTGCCATTATAAATTTTACGTTCTTTCGCCATTAATTTACTCTTAGAACACATTTCATCATAAAACACCTGCAAATGTACATTTTCCCGTGGTTAAGTGTCCCTCCCTCGCCCACCAGTTACACACCTAGCTTTGAGTTGTGTCCTCCGGACAGCTGGAAAAAAAACCTTGATATAAAAGTAACGCAGTTTTCTAAAATCAGAAGGACACTCTTTTTCAAATTATCATTAATTATGTGTATCGGCGAAATACTTGTCTCACTGTAGATGCTGTGTATTTTAAGAACTGTTCCCCTATCTAGAAGGATCCATGCTTTTTTGTGTGTATCGTTCAACTTTGATGAATTCCCGTTGTGCTTTTCTATTGTAGTGTCAATTACTGTTGGTAATGATGTAAAGTTAGTGTTTATATTAATTTTAAAAGCCATTTTCATTGAAAAGTTTTATTTAAGTGACAATTTGACTACTTCCCTCTCTGTTCCGAATTCAATTTCAACAAACTCTTTTGGTCTTTGCTTAGATAACATTAAAGAACTATTTCCTTGAACTTTAAACTTTTTTTGACTACCGAAGAATTGGTTTTTCATAAACTGGGACCTTGATCCTCCTATATTACCCATGGTTTGAATATGCACCCCCTTTTTTTGTGATTAAAAGAAAAAGACCTTTCCACACACGTACACGCATTCTTTTTCATTGATTAAGAAAAATCTTCTCATGTGTTATAAAGTATCAATCACAATCGAATTTTAAAATGAATTGGTACAATCCAATGTATTTCCTTGAAGGCGCCTCCTTGTACCGGTAACACTTCAGAAGCGAGTTGCTTCCCTTTTACATTGATAAATCATTGGTTTAATTCAATTAATACTTGTAGTTATGAAACATTACATAAACAAGTTTTAGCAATGAATAGTCAGCTAGATGTTTATTGTCTTTTTAATTGCTTTTTAAAGTCAAATAGCGAGTTTTTTTTTAGTCAGACTCACTCAAGAGGGTTTGGATGGGGTTAAATGATTAAAGAATAATGCCATTAAAAGTTCCGTCGGCAGGCCGCTTAAAATTTTTCCTTATATGTGGGTCTTTTTTGTAAATAAAAGGGAGATAACTCGCATAAAGGGGCAGATTTAGCATAGGTCATGCGATTTAGATAATGAATAAAGTACCCGCAATTTTGCCGTATGTTTATCCTAAATACTCTGAAGTCGTTTTACATCTTGGTTTCAAAAATGCATCCTTACAAATATTTAGCATCTAATCTTTAACAATAAAAACCAACAAGCTAAATAGTATATTTAAAAACCATTGAAAACATCAAAGCCAAAACCGGTATGAAATAATTTGGCCTAACAACCGGCCATTTATGGATAACTTTAGAAACTTGTTAAGAGAGATCTTTAATGTGCACAAAGCGTAGTACTCCATTAACACAGGACCTCGTATTTAACACCCCCTTCCGAAGGACATCATTATTATATATTCTAAGAAGCAGGGCATAATATATCGACACTAAAAATACAAAAGTTTTCATAATTCTTGGAAATCTTTTTCCTTCAACAAGTAACTAAAACGACTGTATTGTCTGATCCTTTGCGAACATTCAGGGAACTTGTTTACAAGTCTCACTCTCTACAAAGCTATCGAAATTTGTATTCTACCTTAGTACTGTATAGTGCTGTCAAACCTTCCTGGTTTTGATATTTGCATTGAAATACATCAACTGTTTTATCCCCTTTTCCATATTTCTGTTTCTTCGACATCTTTGTCGTTTTCTTTGTATCGTCCCACGATTCTTCTCTCTACCAGCATCAAACCAGAAGTGGCAGCTGGCCTAACAATCTGTGCTATTATTTGAATGATTCCTGGTGTAGTTGTTGTAATTCACTATACATCCATTGGTGAGGACGATACCAACCATGAGATGAGATTCATCCGAGTCAGTTTCAACCACCATTGGAACCAAGAACGAGCTGTCCAAAGTAGGTACCACAATAGTTGCAGTGGTGGTTGGCATCTTGTTTTCTTGCATTCTTTGAAATGTGAATGTAATTTTATATTTTTTTTAGTCCCAAAGAACTTTCAACAACCTCTTTCTTGAGGAATAGTCCATGGTTAGGGGAGAAGACTAAGCCTTGGATTAGCGAAATTGATGCTACCACAGGTGCTTGTTTTACTTGTCTTGGCTCTCGATGACTTTCCGAGTACATCTGACAGGGTTCCCGGGTTTTGCATTTCCCATTTACTGTCTGTATCCTCTATTGCTGATAACGATGTTGGATGTCTTCTTATCTGGTGGTTCATATAGTTTCTGCTGGTGGCATATGTCACATAGGAACTCTTTCACCAGCAGGTCTTTTCTTCACACATGCCAGAAAGTGGTTCTCCATTTCTTTTTTCGTGTTGAAGCCTAACTTACATACTGGGCATCTCCATCATGCACGTGGTGTTGTATTTAGTGTAAGAGAAACTATCGTAAATATGCAGTATGGGATTTGCACATTGTTGAAGGCCGTACAGTGACCTGTAGTTGTTAATTTCTTTGTCATTTTGGTCCCTTGTGGAGAGTTGTCTTATTGACAATCATACCACATCTTTTTGATATGTTTATACAAAATTACATATTATGTGCTTAATTATACTTTATATAAGCGTTATATATATTTTTGAAACAGAATAATACATCAAATGTTTGAACAATTTATCATATTTATCTTTTTTGTTCTCATAAACTATGTGTGTGCTATTATCATCCATTGGAATGATCATTACCTATGTAATACATTCACTTCATTATAAAAAGACATCTGTAGCTTCCGGACCATAAGCTCTAGTAGCTTTTCTTGTGGTGCTTGTTTTCAGGCTTGAAATATTCTTTTTCCATCGAAGTTGATGAACAATTGGCTTTGATTTGTACCTGGTTGAATTGGCTAAAGTTTGTTCAAGATGTGCATAAATTTAAAGTTTCCTGTACAATAATCCAGACTCTGTTCCTCTGGATGATATCCAAACATTGCAAGACCATTGTGGACCAAAGTTCATTCTCAAAGCACCACCATAACAACGAGCATGCCATGAACCCTATTACAAATGTTGTAAACTTTATCACCATCAAATTTTGTTCTTATGTGCATCCAACTTTCAGCAAGGTTTGTAATGCTGATTGTATAGAGTTTATCGGATTTCTCAGCAATCTTATTGAGTATGAATGTAACATCTCTTATAATATGCTGTTTAACATTGTTGTACTCAATTAAAGTACCACTGCGGGCCTCTTCCTGGCACGAAATAAAAGATCCTTTAGTCCAAAAGTTTATTTGGTCACTAATTATAATAGTTTCGTTAATGTTACCTGTATCATCTTGCTTAGAAGTTTGTGCAGTCTTATATTTGGCCTGTCAACAATAGGACGGACTAAATTTCTAATATCTTTATTCGACTCCTTTACTGCAGTTAGTTTATCAATTTTTTTCTCCTTGAATTCTTTTGCACGTACTTGAATGGCACATTTCAAAGCACTAACTAGCCTGAGCTTATGCTCGTTGTTTTGAAAAGACGATGCCTACCTTTGTACAGGGGATTGTCAGTCGCTACTTTTTCTAAATTTGACCTGTAGCATTTTGAAACATGATTTGCACATTCTTTTTTTTTTAACCGATCTTCCTCAACTTAGTACCTCCTCTCTGATTTGGCAAATACAGATGAATCACCATCACCAACGACCTTAATGTACCCGAATCAATGTCTTCTCTTGTATTCCATAAATTCTTGCCAAATAACATAACTCTCCATAGTTTTGGTCCAATTTTTTAAAACAAGGGCGTTCTTTAGTGTGATTGGTACTACATATATTATTTTATTTATTTCGTACAGCAATATGTGAGTTTCTTTTCCAATAATTATGACCATACACCCTGCTGCTGAATGTTTGTGTGCACGTTTTGACCAACGTCCATCTGTTATCACCGTTATTGCTGGCACTTCTTCGTGATAGTTATTTCCATCAATGGCAAGAAACCATGTCCTCTAGAATAGAGTACCACTACTGGCCGATCTCTGTTTCTATTGCTGTAAATGATGGCTGTGATAATCCCGGATAATTTAAGTGTTGCTAAAACTCATTTAGATGGGACGGACCATCCCTAGTTACCATACTGCCCCACACAGCCTTCACATTGATGGACACATCTGTTTGACCCAGGGACCGTTTGACTACTTCCTAGAGTAAACTTTTTCTGACACCCTTTACACTGAGCCAATATCACACTGGGCGAATCCGAATGAACGAACTTCAATTGCAAGTGTTATTGGTGGTTACCTTTGATTTGTTAATTTCCTGGCCGTACACATAAGCATTAATGCATGGTAACATCTGAGATACGGTACTGTAAACAATTTAAGTTCATTAATCGCTTACCCTTTGGGCTAAGATCTTTCACCTTTCGTATCTTGAGCTTTAGATCAAAACCAGAAGCGAAGGATGCATAATCGGATGATTTTGATTTGTTTTTATGTATGGTGTTGTTGTAGAACATGTGAATTTTGTCGAATATTTTACTTTAAACTTTTTTGGACTGCTTTGACTTTTTAATTCTATAATGTGTTTTCTCTCCTTTTTTGCTTTTACTACCTAAACTTCTACCAAATTTCTTACTTATTATGATTTTTCTACTCATTCTTACTACAGTGTTGTTTACATGTGTTCCTCTTGATTTACATATAATATTGTTTTTCAACAATGTGATAAAGAAATTAAATGTTTTACTTACCTGTCAATTTATGACACTTTTTTTCTTCATTTAATTTTATATTTAGTTTTAAAAAGTTATTACTGACCGGATACTTTACGTGTTTTGAAACGACGGCGAAAAAAAATCACACTTTTTTTTTTTATTTTGCGCTTATTTCTTGCGTCTGATGCATATATTATGAACTTTTATGACAGTTATAAACCTATATATTTAAGGGAACATTAGTTGTTAATACCAGATCAACTACACCGATTGTCAATAAATCAGATTCCCCCCCCCCACTGTTAACAGTTTCGTGATCAAAGATCAGCATATTTTCTTCTTTCCGGAAGTTGCGCACAAAATAATAGTTTCGCATTATAAAATCAACATTAAACGAATAGTTTTTCAAAAAATGAATAAACAATTGTGACAAATATAAATGTTTAGTTGTTAATGTCTGTGTCATTTTGGTCTCTTGTGGACAGTTGTCTCATTGGTTATCATACCACATTTTTTTTTATATTAAATTTAAAAACGATCTGTTAAAGGTTCCTTAGGTATATTTATCGTTTTCTTAACTATGTGAAACGTGTCTGTGATTTTGAACGCTACTTTCGCTTTCATAAAATGTAGAGTCAGCTGCTGCCACTATAAATTGTAGATTCTGTAAAATCTTCTCTACGCAGTCGTTTTTCAAGCGGTAGTAATTTTGTCCAAGTTTATATTTCATTTGTCAAAGTCGTTAATGTTGTTTTTTACCTGATATTACAATAAGTTTTTTATAATTCATTAATAAAAACAAAAAAATAGATACACGAAGAGTACCAAATGACTGGAATCTTTTTTTATTTACTACATGTTTGATTCTTAAAGGAATAATAGTCTACGAAAAAAATACAAAACGGTAGTCATTTTGTCCAAACGTCTGAAATCGTCAAAAAATCCGACAAAAACTTATTTCCGACGTAACGTATGTGCTAAATTTGTTTCAATTAATGTTCCCGATATTTAAAACTAATCGTGATGTGAAATTTGGAAAAAGATATTGATGGTTGTTGAAGAAAAGAATGGTGCATTTAGCTATATTTTTAATTCATATTTAGCTTTTAGCAATTTATTTGAAAAAATAATATTATAAAATGATAAAAAAATATCTCGTTACATGAACTATAGCTTTTTTCAGTTTTTATATTGGAGCAGAAAAGATTGCGTACTACAGGGATATAAAGCGACAAAAGGAAAAAGAAAAGCGATTAAAAAATAGGATTGAAATAAAGTCCTATTTAACGAGAAAAGATGAATGAACCGACGCGAGGGTCGGACAAAAAGAAAGACGAGTTTCTTAAGAAAAAAAGAGTCGAAATGAACAAAAAAAAAGTTTACGTCAAGAATTTGAAATTAAAACAGAATGAAATTGAAGGTGTGAATTTTGAAAACATTTTAATTGCATTTCAACCAAGAACACAAAAACACAGAGCACGGCAGAATAAAACCCAATTTACCGAAAACGCCAGAAAAGCGGGAAACTTTATTTTTTCCCACTTAAATGATACAAAAAGTCCAACAGTTGCATTGATTCATAAGTTTTAAAAAATTCCAACACCAGAAGATCTCAAGAGCATTAAAATGGTGGAAACTGTCGTGTCTGAAATGATGTAGATTAAAACAAGTATTTTTTTTACTCAATTCAAATAAAAAAATCAAATAAAAATGCTTGTCAAATTTTAACTAATTATTAGTAATTCCAAGTAATTGTAGGTAATTAGATAGTATGTAAATGAAAGAAATATTTCAAGTATCTTAAGTAATTCATTTATTAAATAAAATTTCTTTTTCATATATAACAAGTACTTCTTTTAATACACATTAAGTATTTCTAATTACTATTTACAATAGCAAGTTATTCTTTCTTTGTGGATCGATCTTCATCGGGGAAACTCCACAAAGACTCAGTTTTAGAATGAATGATCATCGGTCTATTGTAAATGATCCTAATAACAACAAATTTATCTATAAACATTTCAATCAGCCTGACCATTCTATTGTTTCGATGAAATAAGATTGAGAATGGAAATGGGGAATGTATCAAAGAGACAACAACCCGACCATAGAACAGATTCGGATTATAGAGAAAATATATTATTCAACAAATGACCCCATATTGAGTACAGCATATCGTTTATAAAGAGAAGACTTATGGATAAGATAGTTGGGAACAGCCATTCCCTATGGATGCAATGGCAAAATTCATGGTGTATATATTTTGTCTAGTCCCAGGTGTAGTACTCTCAATACATTACAATTATATAATATTTCTGCGCAACGAAATAGAAGTCATGGTCACAGACAGAATATACCACCTGATGTGCACATCGTGACAATTGATAGTCTGTTCAAAAACCTTTAGGAATTCATCATATCAGAACTAAATAAAGGCAACAGTCATGACAGTAGTATACCGCTGTTCAAAATTCATAAATCGATAGAGAAAAAACAAATCCGGGTTACAAACTAAAAAAGAGGGAAACGTATCAAATATAAGAGAACTACGACACAACACCGAAACATAACACACACATAAACTAACTATAATGTAACAATGGCCATTTTTCCTGACTTGGTATAGGGCATTTTAAATTATACTCCATGCCATTGTCAAAAGGCCCAAAAAACTCCCGTTGCTGATTCTCGTTATGTTTTGAATAGATTAGTTGCAATAATCATGGACATTGCTAACCATCGACTATTCAAACCCGTATCGACTACATAAAAAAAATGAGGAAAAACGTATTTTTTTTTAGGTAGAATACGCCAATAAAGGTAAAGATGCTATAAATATAAGCAAAATTTTCCATCAGAAATCTGTACAAAAAATATACCCGATTACTTCAAAAATAAAGCTACACCTGTTATTTCTTATACTTACACCAAGTCTATTACATCGAAGATTTTCAACCACAAGAGGGGTCGAGAGGCCTTTAACCTCAAAGATTTGAAATCCAAACCTCCGGATTGCTCATGTGCATTGATGTACTATGAGCACAAGAGTAACTAACGCTTTCAAGAATTCGGAAGGTTGTGGATGCTTTATCCTCTTTGCATGACAAAAATGTCGTTGTTCCAGCTGATAAAGCCTCCTGAAGATAATATTATCAAATACTAGACAATATATTTGTTGAGTTTGGAGGATTCATATTTCAACAGACAGTCAGTATTCCAATGGGTACTAATTGTGCACCCCTACTGGCCGATTTGTTTGGCATTATAAATATTTTGATATGAGCATCACTGTCGAGTCTTATGTAGACGAAACGCGCGTCTGGCGTACTAGTTATCAAAGGTACCAGGATTATAATTTAGTACGCCAGACGCGCGTTTCGTCTACATAAGACTCATCAGTGACGCTCATATCAAAATATTTATAAAGCCAAACAAGTACAAAGTTGAAGAGCATTGAGGATCCAAAATTCCAAAAAGTTGTGCCAAATTATAATCCTGGTACCTTTAATAACTATATAGAGAAGGTCGTTGATAACTGTGTTTTGTGGTTTTTTTTTCTCGAATAGTTGTGATTTTTTTCCCATTGCAACCAAAAGCATAGATAAAAGTGTTTGTACTATTCAGGAAAAATAAAAAAATTCAAAATTATACCGAACGGCAAGTGAAATTTCATGAAGAATATAGTAGCTCAAAAACACCCGTCCGCTGTATTTCTGAATTAAAACAAAATAAATAAGAGAAAGTGTGTTTTAGCATAAACATGCTAACATGCGCCATGGTTGATTGCACCTTTCCTAGCACAAAGTATTGCTAACTTTTTTTCAGCAATTGTACCAATGTAGCTACTGCAACGACAATTGCGATATTTTGTGTGTCTCATAATATTAGTTCATTCTATCATACTTCGTACAATTACAGCATTTTCACCCTGGTTAACACTGTATACAATAATTAATGTTAAAACATTGCTGCAAATATAATAGGAAAAAATCTTTCTTCAACTACCAAAAAACGTCACTATCGTTACATTGTTTTGGATCGACGGTTTATTTTTACACTTTGAGAAAAGTTGTTTTATGTAATGTATCCGTTTTTATTCAGAATCTGTAGTTAGTCAACACTTCGGTTTTATCATGTATATCTTATAATTATAATCATTTCATAAATTTACTGTTTGTAAAATATGATACGGTGACAACTTGTATGATCTTTTTGGTCTTCATTGCTCTTCAACTTTGTACTTGTTTTGGCTTTCGAACTTTTTTCATAAGCGTCACTGGTAAGTATTGTTTGGACGAAACGCTCGTCTGGCGTTTTAAATTTTAAACCAGATACATATTGGTAGCTATTATTCGTGTGTTTCTATGTCCTATATTTTCTCCCATTAATTGTATTGTAGTCCTGTCATTTTATGTTGTCATTTTAATGTTTTATTTAACATTGCTATTAAAGCGGGAGGTTTTTCAGGCCACAAAACCAGGTTCAATCCACCATTTTTTTCTTAACATGTCCTGTATCAAGTCAGGAAAATGGCCATTGTTAGGTTATAGTTCGTTTCTGTGTGTGTTACATTTTAATGTTGTGTTTCTGTTGTATTGTAGTTCTCCTTTTATATTTGATGCCTTTCCCTCAGTTTTAGTTTGTAACCCGGATTGTTTTTTTCTCAATCGATTTATGAATCTCGGACAGCGGTATGTTGCTATGTAAGCTACTGTTGCCTTTATTAATGATTGTAATATAAAAATAGTTTTGAATCGCAACCGGAAACACAGATCTTGTGTATGCCGTTGTGATAGCCGGTAAAAGCGTGTGATATTGTATAGACAAATATGTCTTATATGTATTAGTTACAATTAAAGCCTTTTGTAGGGAAAAGAATAAGGACAAAGGCTTTGACAACAGAAGTCTCAGCATGGACATTCACAACAAGACAAGCAAGAAGTGACGCTTTATCTGAAGATATGAAACGGAAAATCTATGAATACTGGATATCTCCTGGCAATTCGCGACCTACTGCAAATAAAGGTGATATAAAACGCGAAAGATTAGGTCCTAAATATACAACAGTCACATGTTGCACGTGCTTTAAAAAAATTAGACAGGAGTCTGTATTAGTTTCAAAGAAAAATACCTTGATTTGAATATTTCACAGAGATTTTTTGAACGGTTAAAGCCATATTTTAAAGTACCTGTACGTCCATGTGACAGAAAAGACATGTCTAGCCTCTACATAAAACAATGTTTAATCTTGCATAAATAAAATTTCTTACAAAATAATTACAAATGCACAATTTCATAATTTAAACAGGAATTGTTACAATTCACAGAATTCTATAAGAGTTATTTCTCCTGGTAAAAATCTCCATCAGAGAAAGAATAAAGGGTATTTATTATAAAGGCATCTTCTGCTCATACTTGCAATTTTGCAAATTTTGGTATTCCTGATGGTTCAGCTAACACTACCTTTATAAATCTATATAACTGTTATAAAGATACCTTAAACCATCTTTCAAATATACAATGCTCGAAAAAGAATTCCTGAAAAAATCTTACAGTTATATGTTATTCCCGAGCCATTACAGATTTAATACAGGAGTGGATTTTTTTTCTATCGACCATACAACCTTACAATTAAAAAATTGTGAAACACATATAAAGAGACTTATTAGGTATACACTGGCGGAGGAATATACATAGCTGTTGCTTTGCCAACCACAAAAAATGAAAGACAAAACCAAATCATGGTACGGGTACTGTTTAAATGAGTAATGGAATCGAAACGAAGCGAAATACAACAAAACGCTAGAACATGGGACGAAACGAAATATAACAAAACGAAATAAACAGAATGGAAAATGAATTAACGATTTTTGATTATATATATATATGTAACGAAATATATTTTGATATATTTATATTCAAATATATTGTTATAGTATCTATGAGGATGATAATTTCGAAAATGACTGAACCATTCGACGACGAATTGCTAAAATATGGAGAAAGTTACGTCCTTGCAAGCAGAACGATGCATATTAAGGAAGAAGTGGTTTGTCTGAAGTGGACGTTTTACTCATATCAATAGAGATGCATAAAGAACACATCTACTGTTGTATTTTGCACAGCTTGTTGTCAACTTAAATTAGTTTGTACAACTAAGTATATTAAATGTGCATATAGCCGAATGTCACTAGTCTATTGCTGATAAAGGAATTTGGAGACAAAAATTTAGACCTAAATTCATTGATCAACATTTATATCAACTTTGAAATTTTCGAAAAACTAAAAGATTTTCTTATTCCTGGCATAGACTACCTTAGCCTTATTTGGCACAACTTTTTGAAATTTTGGATCCTCAATGCTGTTAATTTTTTTACTTGTTTGGCTTTATAAATATTTTGATTTGAGCGTCACTGAAGAGTCTTCTCCAGACGAAACGCGCGTCTGGCGTACTAAATTATAATCCTGGTACCTTTAATAACTATCAATTAATTCTAATTACAAAAAAATATACAATTTTCTCATCTCTTTATAGTGTTGTGAAACTGAAAAGGTATTTGGTCAAACCTCGATCTTTAACTATGATTTCTCATGAAATATCATTCCTTCCGTATTATTTATGTTTGCCCAATTTTTGTAAAGGTATGACAGACCTGGTAAAGCACATTTTAGTCTCGTTTCATTTATTAATCCACGTTTTCAGTAGATTGTACTTCGTGACACATTTTCCGCCAAACCGTAGTTCCATGTTTTGTGCAAGAGTCGTCGTTCTTTTCACAACAAAGAAGTTATTTCTGAATTACGGGAATTAATTCCGGGTGTGCTTATTGAAATATTGTTATTATGGAATAAAACTATTCATTGTATATAATTTATGGTCACGGTTAAACTTATGAACCCTTTTATGAATGAGGTGACTATACACCAAAACACGGTTATTGGTACAGCACATTTAAATGAATTTGAAATTATACCATTGATGAACATCGAAGATAACTCTGAGAACGAAACATCCAGATACTCGAGTGTTCGACGATTACCACTTAATCAACCTAAAGATACCCTTGTCGGAGTCTAAGATTCCAGAATTTGAATAATCAGTGACTAGGATGAGTCTTGAACCTAAACCTTATATTGGTACCAGTAATGGGGAACCAGATGAAGTCAACAACATTCCTCCCCGACTCTTAGAAGTTTGTAAGAAGGCCCAGAATGGTAGAAATAAGGTTGAAATTAAAGAGATGGCTTCTCTTTTACGCGATTTTAAAGATTTATTTTCAATGAAATAATCTGATATCGCTAAGGCCGCTTTTGTCACTGAATACGGATTGTAAGAGTTTACCAGAATGTCCATGGGACATAATCATCCGCACAAACTTTTCAGCGTTTGATGGAGTTAGTACTACAAGGCCTACAATGGTTCATATGCCTTATTTACCTAGAAGATGTAATAATTTTCGGGAAAAATTTTGAAGAACATATGGGAAGATTACGGTTGGTACTACACCGAATAAGAGAAAAAGGTTTAAAATTGAAACCAGAAAAATGTCAGTTTTACAGACCGAAGTTAAGTTCTTAGGGTATGTCGGGAGACGGTGTTAGACCAAATCCAGACAACCTGATGAAAGGGAGGCAATGGGACGCTCCTCAGTCCGTCACACAGGTCAGACAGTTCCTTGGACTAGCCAGTTATTACCAAAGTTTCTTACAACATTTTTCCCAAATGGCTTTCCCCATGATAAATTTAACCAAGAAAGGCGAAAATTTCATTTGGTCCATAGAATGTCAGGAATCTTGTCTGAAAATAAAAGATTTGTTGATGACGGCCCCAATAGTAGCGTATCCAATAGACCATGGAGGATAAATCTTAGATACGGACGCCTGTGACACCGGCATTGGTGCCGTATAGAGTCAAAGTACAGGAAGGTCAAGAAAAAGTAATTGCTTATGGCAGCCGTACACTCAACAAAAGTGAAAGAAATTATTGTGTCACTGATAAAGAGCTGCTGGCTTTACGCTATTTTATAGAGTACTAACGACAATATCTTTTGGGTAGAAAGTTTTCTGTACTTGTCGACCACCAACCTTTGATTTGGCTTTTTAGCCTAAAGGAGCCAAAGGGGCGCATCGCCAGATGGATTGAAATTTTATCTGCATATGATTGTTCAATTAAACAAAGACCCTGAACGAAGCATAGAAATGCTGATGGTTTATCCCGTTGCCCCCAAGAATAGTGCTTATGCTCTGAAGTGTGGACCCTGTAATAAATGTGTTAAGAGATCCCGAGAAATGGATAGTACTCTCCTAGTAAATAACCCCAAATTTATTGTCCCTATTAGGGAGTGAAACTGCTAACTTGGAAAAGAAGTATTGGACAAAATGGAAAGAGAAATATAGCTCTAGCAAACTGACCCAGTATCAAGAAGATGATGCAGATATACACCCTATTCTTGATGGCTTAAGAAAAAATGAAAAGCCAACTGATTTGACCCTTAGTAGTAAAACAACCAGGCATTATTTTAATCTGTGGGACTATTTAACGTTATTAAACAATGTTGTTTATAAAAAGTTTTATCAGAGTAATGGCATTAATACCTTCAATTGTTGACCCCATCCCGTTTTACACATGAGATGCTAACGTTAGTTCACGACTCTCCTTTATCCGGCCATTTTGGACGAAAGAAAACCCTTGCCCGTATTAGACTCCAATTCTACTGGTATGAGATGAAAGACGATGTAGCCGTTCACCTCTTGAAATGCGACCAGAGTGCCCAGAGCAAGTTTGCTAACAAGAATCCAAGAGCGCCCATGGGATTCATTTCAGTAGGAGCCCCCTTGGACAGAATATCCATTGATATTGTCGGCCCCTACCCAGAACAGTTCGAAATAATAAATATTTCCTTACAGCTACCGACCATTTTACTAAATGGACAGAAGTCTATCCAATCCCTGACCAGACAGCTGAGACTTGTGCTCAAAAGATTTTAGATGAATTTATAGGGCGTTTTGGTTGCCCTGAAAGTCTACATTCCGACCAAGGAGGCAGTTTTGAAATTGAGATTTTCCACCAAATATGACTAATGTTACAGGTTAAGAAAACTAGAACCAGCGCCTGTAATCCCAAAGGAAATGGACAATGTGAACGAGTACACAGAACCATACTGCAAATGTTACGAGCCTATTTAAAAGGTGACCAGTCAGACTGGGATAAACATTTAGGGTGTCTAATGGCCGCCCACAGATCCAGTGAAATTGATTCGACAGGTCTTATCCCTAACATGTTGATGCTCGGACGGGAAGTCAAGACCCCCCTAAATTGAATTTCTTGCTATAATCAACCCGAGAAGATCAGCGTTTCTTTTGGAGACTATGTGTCCAAGTTAAGGCATAGAATGCGTTTCGCATGAAATCTGTAGACGTTTCATGTTGAAAACGGCCAAACGAAGAAAGGACCACTATGATGTAAGATTGTCCCTTAACAGCTATAAACCTGGAGATCCAGTTTTACTTAATGAAATCAGAAAAAAGGAGTTTGTCAGAAATTAAAACCCGTTTATGTCGGGCCCTGCATTATTTAAAAGAAATAATGAACGGTTTAAACTACTGCATTCAACTTGACAAAGGACCTGTTAAAGTGGTTAACCATGACAAGTTGAAACCCTACCAGGGGAACCAGTATCCGGAATGGGGTTCTCGCGCGGTCAAAATATACAAACGTCAGAGTAAATAATTATCATTTTGATGCTATTAATATTGATAGTGACCAAGTTTTAACATTAAATATGTATCCAGTTAGTTGTTACACAGTGAATATGATTACCTATTTAAACCAGTCTTCCAAATGTTAGATCTCCTCGAGGTTAGTCCCAGATAGTGTTCCTTCACCTCCCATATCCTTGGTCAATCACAATCCTATAGTTAATTAGCCAATAATTGCCAGTGTTCAACCAGAACTTAAATTGATATATATGACATTTGTCTTGTGTTTAATTTCTATCTTTCAGCACCATGGATTATGACCGAGGAAGGGTTTACCAGTGTACGAAGTGCTACTTTGTTGGAGAGAAGAGGGCAGCCATCAAACATTATTCATGTAAACAATATTTTGGCGTGAAGGAACACATATACTCTTTTTTGAGCTGTGTCATTTTTCCTCTGACAACAAGCAGCTCATGAAGAGGCATCCATCATTTTATGCGCCTCACAACAATGCCAGACTTTTCGCCACAGAGCAAGGGATTTACCGAGGCAGTGATGAGGTCTATGTTAAAGTAAATACCAACTCACAACAGGTTGACCCTGATCTACATCTATCCAAGTGGGAGCAGGAGACCTCCGAACTATTCTGGATCACGAAAAAAACCCAACCTAAGCGCTCTGCCGCAGCTGGATCTGCACAACAATTAATTCCTTCAGTTGATCTTCCGGTTCTAAAGTCAGCACTGGCCTCTTATTTTGGAAGTATCATGATGTCCAATCCCTTACCTTTGGACTGTCCGTCACAAATGAAATACAACGACTTGACCATAAAGTTGCTGAAATTGAGGTCTCCACCGAGTTTCTGGATACTAGAATGGTGGTGGCTGAGGCCCATGACCTAGCAGACCAAATCCTACATCTCTCAGACCCTCCAGCTATGCCATCGCCGCTTTAATGTCCAGAAAGCTCGGTCCCGAGATCTTCGTTACCAGATTTTGTTCTGCCTCCATCGTATGAAGTTGGGGAAAATTTGATGCCACAGTTACGGTACGAGTCCCCTTTTATCTTTACCTGAACCTCCAGCTGAAAAGATTACCCCGTACTAGATGATACTCACTCCTTACAGTCAGCCTTCCAACAACTTATAACTGCTGTGAATAAAGAAAATACAGTTAGAAAAAATGAACAAACAAATGGAAAAGAACCATGACATGATAGGAGAAAGTTGAAGTAGCAGTAAGGAGAGGCAACATGGTTAGGCCTAGGTCACCCGTAAGACCCTATTTTAGTACCCGTACTTATAGACGTCCCCGTTCCCATCTGAAGAGGAAGTTCATCCCAGAGAGAACTGTTTCCCCATCAAAAAAAAGGAAGTCCTGTATAAGAAGCCCCCTAAAGAAGACCAATGGTAACAGAAAGGGGTAGACTATAATGCCCTCTTTATGTATTGTACATTGTTACTATTTTCCTTTTTTTATTGTAGTTATTTATATAAAGGTAATTGAAATAATATAAATACTATGGTATGATTACTGAGGTCTTCCAGTAATGTTTACCATTTAAGTACTAGCATATCTAGTACTATCATGACTGTAGTTTAAAGATCAAAATTTAAACATAAGGAATCCTTGACCTTATATTCTAATTCCTGAATGTTAATGTGATAATTCAGAGTTTTATTGGTTAAATTTTACAGGTTGAGACATTTTAAAAATGTAAGTCCTGCCCCGGGTAGTTTTAAATATTTAGACATTAGTGTAATTAGTCAAGTGACAATCATAGTGTTGCTTGTTATTAGCAATAAACATTGTTATTAGCAATATGTTTATTGCTAATACTTATGTATCAAATTTTTATGAGGTATAAGGAATTCTTGACGTTATACCTTAAATCCAGATTGTAGTCAGTAAATTTATGTTTGTTGGTTAATTTTTGCAGGATGAGACATTCTGAAAATGCAAGTCCTCAAATGGGTAGATTTTTGAATTGATATTGTTATATTAATTTTGATAGCGACATTAATCTGTTGCTATATTTTTACAAGTTGTAACTTGTAATTCTCATTGTACTTTGTCAAAGTACTCTAGTTATATGTAAAGATTGGATGTTTTGAGAGAATGAAGATTTTTGTATTGACAATTAGATAAATGAACAAGTGTATTTAAGACCATATGATATTGGTATAAAAGAGAGACGAAAGATACCAAAGGGACAGTCAAACTCATAAATTCAAAACAAACCGACAACGCCATGGCTAAAAATGAAAAAGACAAACAAACAACAGCACACACGACACAACATAGAAAACTAAAGAATAAACAACACGAACCCCACCAAAAAACTAGGGGTGATCTCAGGTGCTCCAGAAGGGTAAGCAGATTTGCTATATACAAGGACCAGCATTATACAGAAACAGAAGTGGTAGAAGCAATTATTGAAATCAGGGAAGACAGCGGGGAGTTCAATGTTGTAGATAACTCATGTCAAACCGAAGAGACCTTTATACCCTTCCGAGAGCTCAAGGAGACATGAATATTTTGAAAGGCAGTCATCAGGCTGAACTAAACAGATTTGGAAGCTATATTGCCCGTTTGGAGAAAAGGTTAAAAGTGAAAGTAGATGAAGTACAGTCAGCAGAAATAAAATTAAGGAAGGGAGAAGAGGGAAGTAAGAAGCAATAACAAGAAAAGGATGATTTGATAAGGAAATTAGAGAGGAAACTTCGACAATGAAGTTGAAGTGTTGAGGAGAAAACTTAGAGTAGAAGAGTAAGATTCAGAGGAAGAGAAAGAAAATGAAATGCCAAGGAAAAAGCTGAAAGGATATTTGGTTAAAAAGCGGTTTTAGACATTATCTTAATCTTAATTTTTATTTAAATGTCATATTCATGCATTTGTAACTGTTGTTGACAAAATTGGTTTCCGTAATCTTTACTGATTTTTTAAATCATCAGTATATTGATATGGAATGAAATTAGTGTTCATTAGGAGCTTTATTTAACTTTTTTTTTTATTGATTCTTAATTTTGAATACCAATTTTGTCTTTACTTCGTCAGATATTTTAGTGTTTTAAAGGAGGTGAAATCCTCAAACACTTTATATTGTGTATATATTTAGATTTTATGTGATGCTTAAACACGTTAAAGGAGAAGTTCTCAGCGTCAAACCTATTCAATGATTATTTTTTTTTAATTATTATTATTATGTTCAATAAGCATACTTTCCCAATTTTTGTAAATTGAGTTATGGAATTTCGGGAACGAAATGTATTCCTCAAGGGGGTAGTGTTGTGAAACTGAAATGGTATTTGGTCAAACCTCGATCTTTAATTATGATTTCTCTTAAAATTTCATTCCTCCCGTATTATTTATGTAAATTGTGTAAAGGTATGACAGACCTGGTAAAGCACATTTTAGTCTCGTTTCATTTATTAATCAACGTTTTCAGTAAATTTTACTGTGTTAACACATTTTCCGCCAAACCATAGTTCCATGTTTTGTGCACGAGTTGTCGTTCTTTTCACAACAAAGAAGTTATTTTTAATTCCGGGTGTGCTTATTGAAATATTGTTATTATGGAATAAAACTATTTTTTGTATATAATTTATGGTCTTGCATATTTGCCAGTGTAATGATCGCGTATACGAGATCCGCGAAATGCAAGTAATTACGGGAAATAGCCCGTGATAACGACATCTTGGTTGCGAACGTAAAAAACTTGACAAGTTGAAATTTAACTGTTCCAAAGATCGGATGCTTTTCGTTCTCCTAACCTATTTTTTTTCATGTTTGGCTTTGTGGATTTGTGTAAGAAGTAAAGTTAAGCTATTTTAGCACTTATTTACACATCTTCAGGTATTAATTGTGTAAAAAGACGGTGAATTCCGTTTCACATTGTATTTGACGGTGGTGTTTTTGCCGTGAAACATTTTTAGTCCAACCCTGGCCTAAGTTTGGAATTGTTTATTTTATTATTGAAACGTATATTTATTGCTTTTTGTTATTCTGGTCTAAAAACTGACTTTATGCAGGTTCTTTGACTTGGTTTTAATTGTGTGAATTATATATTGACTTTGAAGAATTGAAATTAATATTCCTGGATAATAAATTATTTTATTCAAAACTCTTTGTTTATTTGCAGCATCGTCTACTATTCCGCTCGGTAGTTACAATTTTACAACAATAGGTAAGAAAAATACAGATACCACACAAAGAAAGGAAAACCAATTTGATTGCTATTTTCGCCTAAGGTTCTGGAAATTTCTGTTAAATTCAATTTCAATGGAAAGAGATGTTCTGATTAAGACTAAGTTTCAAATTAAAATTTTGGTACAGATACTGATTTGATTGAAGAATTGAGGGGGCGTAAGATGGGTCCTGATCCCGACATCCTGGGCTTAAAAACACGAAATTCCGTGGTCCGGAATTAAAATTCTCACATTCGAAAAAAGAATTCCCGGATCCCGAAAGGGTCAATTCCGAAATCCGAAGCTTAAAAACACCAGATCCCTTGTTCCGATAAAGGTCCGTCCTATCCCGTCTCATGAATTATTTCAGAATAAAGTATCAGTTTGTAGAAATTGCACTTTTTCCTTATTTGCTCGTTTTTTATGGATTTATCTCATCCAGTAAACATTGTTTAACCATCTTTTTGTCTGGAAAAAATACAGGAGAGAATGGTCAATAGACGACGTTGTCAACACATAATGATGGCCATTTGTTTTGCGTTGGTTTTGGCATTCCACACTATACAGTTGCATTTATGACATGTTTATTTTAAAACATTTAAAGTAGAGGACTCTTTCAGACATTAAGATAAGTATTTTCAAATAAGTGTGATCCCGAGAAATGGTTTAAACGGCAAAAATAAAGTGATAAAAGTAAAATCACAAAAACACTGAACTTAGAGGAAGATCAATTGGGAAAGTCCATAATCACATGGCAAAATCAAATAACAAAACGCATCAAAAACGAATGGACAAGAACTGTCATATTCCTGACTTGGTACAGGCATTTTCAAATGTAGAAAATGGTGGATTAAACCTGTTTCTATAGCGCTAACCCTCTCACTTTAATGACAGTCTCATCAATTTCCGATATTTTTACATTGATTGCGTTAAATAAACAGACACAATAATTAAAATAGCCAAAATATGGGTACATCAGTCATCATCGTTTAACAATTTTAAAAGGAACAATTTAACAGAACACAAAAACATCTACTATCTACGAACACATTTATTGATTTGAGTGTCTGACGTCAGAAAATTTTATACGTCACATAAATTTGTCGTTCAATGTGCGTACAAACAATTTTAAAAATTTTCATGGGAATGTTAGCATACAGAGTTAAAAAATCAAAAGTATGTAAGAATAAATTTAAGAAATAGACCGAGATTTAAACTAGTCCAAAAGTTATATATAGAGTTTATAAGAATAGTTAATTCCACTACGCGATTGAATGATTTTGACGTTTGTGGTTCAACGTATATTGCAATTCATAATAGAAATATATCATAATGACATATAATAGAACAATATCATATTGACGGGATCTTCTATACTTTTAACCGGGAAGACCTCATTTTGTGTGTCGCTTCTCTTCCTTCCACAATAAATTAAGCATAATGCCACTGTGTCCTATAGGTACCATGCATAGTTGCATTTGTCATCCATTCTTATGATTATTCCGATTGAGTTATTTTGGGAGAAAAAAAGGCGTCCAGATATTGTTCCGTCATCAGACTGACTTTTAGTGTAAGATAAGTCTTCCGGTTTAAACCTGTGAGTGACCTGTTTAGCGCTATAAAACCAGGTCAATCCATAAATTTCATTTGAAAATACCTCTACCAAGTCAGGAATATGACAGTTGTCCATTCGTTTGTTGTGTGTCATTTGATTTTGCCATTTGATTATGGACTTTTCGTCTTGACGTTTCCTCGAAGTACATTAGTTTTGTGATTTTTATTTTTTTGTGATTTTTTAAGTACCTGAAAAGAGAACAAATATTTTAGCGTGTATCTACATGTATACTATGATTATACTACTATTACATATATTAACTATATTTTATAAGGTATATGGTTCGCTACGGATCCACAGAGGATAAGTAAAATCCATAGGGGGTGAGGCCGGGTCCCTTGTGGATTCTATTCACCCTCTATGGATCCGTAGGGGTCAGTAGTTAACCGTATAACGAATTTATCGCACGCTTTACTTTTTTTGCTGCGTTTTGTTGAAAAATAAATAATGAAACACAACAACATTAATAGATGACGTCACCATTAACGCGTCATGAACCCCCTATGAAATGTACTACCCCCCTACGGTCTCATCACGTGACGGCGTTAAACCAATCACAACGTGATAATTTACTCGCAGTGCGATAAATAATCATAGTAGTGATCGCCGTGGAGAAGAAACTTGGAATAAGTAGTTGATAGAAAATACACTTTATTTTTAATATACGTATGTTCATTGCATACAGAAGGCTTTAGACCACAATTAATTACCTTTGTAAGTGGTCTTGGAATATAGTTCCCAATTATTATATTGAGCCATGCTTCCCAAGTTTTCTGTCTACTGTTTTCTTTGAAATGTTTACTATAATGAATCATTTAATTTTTTACCCATAACTTTTTTTTTTTGCTAATATATAAAAAAATAACTTTAAAGCTATCTCTATTATATATTGAAAAAATTACAAAATGTGAGGGGTATGTCTTTAAATTTTTTTTTTAGTAAATACAAAGATTCAATGTTGTTTGCTCAACTTATTTTAACATTGTTTTTGTTAATCATTGTATTAATTTTTAATCATATAATTAATTTTGTGTAATAAGCAAGTGCCTCCCACAATGTATTGCAAGTCAATATCAACATCAATTCCTGCCCTGCAAAGCTCCCAAGACTTGCTGAAGAAAATATTAAACAAGGAGAAGCCAGTAAGTTTCATCATATCTTAAGAGAAAAACACGTAGTTATTATATTACAAAAACAAAAATATTTGGACATTGCACATAGAACTGCAAGTGAGATCCAAGACAAATGAAGGAACATGCTTTCTTACGCAAAAACACACTTACAGAACAAAGGAGGGAAGCTACAAAAACTGGAGGGGGTTCACCACCAAATTGTGTGTTAGACGAGGAAAGCTAAATATTATAATGTGTTATTTCCTAATTTGAAGTATTTTTTTTTATAAACTGTATTTTATTTTTCAAACCATCTGTTTCCAAAATAGATTCTGTAGAACAGTCACCAGAATCAATATAGTTTGAAAAATAGATATCGCGTGATGATTCACATTCTGATGAATCATGCAGAGGTTACACAAGTCCCATACTATTGTTTACTTTGTGGCTATAATACCACGAACGTAAGTCAACCCAAGGTCCTCATAAATTTTCATCGCAAACACTGTGAGCAGAAGGCAGATACCATAGCTGCCCAGACCTTTGACGGGGACCTGTTTTACTTCAGGAAGGGTGAGCACCCATATCAGCCAAAGCCAGATGAGGATTTGAATTGATTGTAGAGAGTAATAAAGACACCCACAGAGACCTCATTAGCTGCTCGTCTGGAGAAAGCACCTCATTGGACTTAACAGCTATAAGAACATATGTACCCATCTATTGCAGATGGTCCACCAGGCTATGATGCAGAACTGGCCTCATCGGAATCTTACTCTTTTTAACCACCCATCAGATTTGGACAGTTGTCATCCCCAGAGTATGTTCCAGTTCCAAAAGAGTCCCCAAATGGAGGTTGTGCAGGAGGTCATGGGGCAGGTTTCCAGCATGAATCTTCATTTTACCCCTATGTTCTATTTTTAGACATGGCGGCCATCTTGGTTGGTTGGCCGGGTCACCGAACACATTTTTAAAACTAGATACCCCAATGATGATTGTGAACAAGTTTGGTTAAATTTGTCTTGCTAGTTTTAGAGAAGATTTTTGTAAACAATAACAAAAATTTAAGAAAAATTGTTAAAAAATTACTATAAAGGACCATAACTCCTTAAAGGGGTCAACTGACAATTTTGGGCAAGTTGACTTTTTTGTAGATCTTACTTTGCTGAACATTATTGCTGTTTACAGTTTATCTCTATCTATAATAATATTCAAGATAATAACCAAAAACAGCAAAATTTCCTTAAAATTACCAATTCAGGGGCAGCAACCTAACAACGGAATGTCCGATTCATCTGAAAATTTCAGGGCAGACAGATCTTGACCTGATGAACAATTTTACCCTCATGTCAGATTTGCTCTAAATGCTTTGGTTTTTTGAGTTATAAGCCAAAAACTGCATTTTACCCCTATGTTCTATTTTTAGCCATGGCGGCCATCTTGGTTGATGGCCGGGTCACCGGCCACATTTTTTAAACTTGATACCCCAATGATGATTGTGGCCAAGTTTGGTTAAATTTAGCCCAGCAGTTTCAGAGAAGATTTTTGTAAAAGTTAACGCCGGACGCAGGACGACGACGGACGCCAAGTGATGAGAAAGGTCACTTGGCCCTGTGGGCCAGGTTAGCTAAAAAAACAGCAAAATTTTCTCAAAATTAATAATTCAGGGGGCAGCAACCTAACAACCGATTATCCGATTCATCTGAAAATTCCAGGGCAGATAGAATCAACAATTTAATCTCCTGTCAGATTTGCTCTTAATGCTTTGGTTTTTGAGTTTATATAAGCCAAAAACTGCATTTTACCCCTGTGGGCCAGGTGAGCTAAAAACAACATCCCAGCCACGAGGGAACAATAAATTATCGAAGTCTGATTTCATATATAAATTATCAGGTTTAGCCTTCAAAATATATCTGAAAATGTGTTTAATTTCAATATAGAAATGCAGTCCAAATGTTGTCACTGACATCTTGTAGCTGAATAGGTGGCAGTGGTTGTGTTGGTTCTCTGAACTCTTGGATCAGACAGGCAAGTAAATGATCATCTGGCTCCCACGTGCTCTCATCTGAGGAAAATCCAACCCATTTCAATAAGTATTCCTCACACTATGAAAATAAAATAAAAGTATCTCTATTTATTATTTAATGAATAATCTTTGATATTATTAAGTTTTTTATCCTTTAATTTCATAAGATTTGTTGAACAACTTGGGAAATAACACTATGTATAAGTGTCCATGCACCCCTCCCCTCCCCTTTTTTTCGCCTTAGCTTCGTTTGATAACCTGGACAAAAATCAGAGCTACGCATTAGTTGGTTCCGGAAAAAACAAATCAGGTTTTCATGGTACGACTATTCAGGCTGTGATACCTAGGCCAAGCGAAAAGAATGAAAAGTTGAATACTGCATCTAATGATTACATTGAATATATCGAGAGTAGTAAACCAGTTTAAAAATGTCTAGCTGTAGAACCTTGCCATTAGTCATAATTAAATGTTTGATAGAACCAAACAAGTTCATCGATGAACCATCTGAGAGCAAGTCTATTAAATTTCAGGAATTAAAACTGGATGATTTTCATGAAACTGATTTAGAAAAAGAGCACTGGAATACATTTGAAACTAAGTTGATAAGCTATGGATTTATGAAGGATTGTGTACAGGAAAAGCATATTGTCATTCCAGGTCTAAAAACCTACTTATCACATTCACATAAGACGACTGAACCTTCTACATTTCGATCAGTTGCAGTACTGAATGATCATGCTGATTGCAAAGAGACAGTTGTGAAAACACTCAACATCCTGCATGGCAGGTTTCAAATTGGACAACATCTACATCACTTAGTTGTCGTTGGTGAAAATCATACGATCATCTCATAAAATTGAAAACTGAATATGGCAGCGCATGTGACTGGGTTCTGCCATATCCCGGAGACTGGCATATTCTGAAAAACATTCTCCCAATATTTATCAAGATCTTTTATGATGCAGGAATCAAAGAACTAGCCGGAATTTATCACCATGGTGCTACACTGAAGGTATTAACTGAATGTACAAAGTTTAGTGTCACTCATAGATTCTTGTGTCATGTATGGGAAGCCATGATTAGATGCCAAATAGAAGCTTATAAAAGGCAAGAGGTTGTGACCGATTGGAGACAAGAAGTAGATGGTGTGCTGCAAAATGTGTTGATTTTAGGGCATAGTTTTATTAATCGTTTGCTTTTTAAAATTATGCACACATGGGAAAGGACACCTGTCCAAAATTTCAATTTGAGGCAGGCAGGTGTGAGAACACATTTTTTAGGTTTTAGGGGAAAGGGGGGGGGGGGGGGTAACATTGATACTCTACTGAAAGATGAAGAGCGTAGCATTCGTAAAGAAATCCTGGAATTTCCTCCAGATATTGTAGTGTTGCAAATAGGTGGCAATGACCTAGACAACAAGCCGTTTGACATGCATGTTTATGTAAGAAAAGTGGTTTCCTTTATAAATATTTTGCAGCAGACATATGGAGTTAAAAAGGTAGTTGTTTGTGAAATTTTTGGTAGAAGGAGATTGGCACTGCCAACCCATGTTTACCACTATGGCAAACAATACATAGACCAGTATTTATATTTGGAATTTAAAAACCACCCTACAGTCAATTTTTGGTTCTATAGGTCCCGCCTTGTATGATCAACAATTTCTATTTATAACTTGGGGTTCTCACATATTGCTTCTAAGAATTTCTGAGTATAGTAACTGCGTATAACTATGGCAGTATAACTATATATGTTGTTTTAGAATATGGATATAGATTTTACCTGAATTTTCCCTCATTGTAAAAGTTGCAGAAGACATTTATTCACACGGACTTTATTCAGTTAATGAAATTCATGATTATATTACTTTTTTAAGAGCTGTGTACGTTATACACGAAAACAGAGATTTTTCCTATGGAAAACAAATAACAGTTGTATGTTTATGTGAAGACTTATATGTGAAATTTAACCAAAATAAATATTTACAGTTTTTAGAAGAGTATAAACAATTCTTAACAAATAATAATGTAAATTATTTGTAGTAATTTTGAAAGTATGGATATCAGTAAGCAGTTAAAAAAAGTTAGAGTTGGAGAAGAAGTAATGTTTGGAGAAGTAGTAAGTAATAAATGAGCTATGTCAGTTAAACTTACTTACACACATATTTTCCTGAAGTCGAATTGAATTTAGATCAGTGAGTTGTAACAATTACGGTGTGCGATCCGATTGGCTGGAGGAAACTAAAATTCTTATTTTTATTCTTTTATTACATTACAGAAAAAATATGTGAAACTTATTTTAAGATATGTTTATGTGTTAGATGAGGAAACCTATTTTAATGTGTTAATTCTTAATTAGAAGTTGTTTTTACCAGAACTACTGTTTCCCAAATTACAATCTGTAGAACAGTCACCAGGATCTATGGAGGATGAAACATCTGTATGTACCACACACAATTATTTTTGTCCTACTTGTAATAATGTAATAAAAGTATCAGAAAATGTCTCTAACTACGGCGAAAGAAGTGTTAGATGTGATAAATACGAATAGTGGTATCATTTTCTTTGTATCAGGTTCAAAAATTTTGATTCAAAGAAAAAGACATGGATTTGTCTTAACTGAATCTCTATTAAGCCAAAATAAAAGACAAATATACCAAAAATGACCACAGCACAATTATACAATGATGAGATGTATGAATACTGAGCCACGTCAAAAGTATATCCCTAAAAATGCACTAAAAAGCAAGGGTTAAAAATATATACAAAGACCCCCCCCCCCAAAAAAAAAAAACCAACCACACTACGTCGTAATTAAGATGATACACAAAGTCACTACCTAGAATCCTTTTGTCAAGTCCATCGTAAAATTGAGAATGGAAAATGTGTCAAAGAGACAACAGCCCGACCATAGAAAACAACTTTTTACGTGTTGCAAGTTCAAAATCCGTTCTGAAATACATAGTAACTATCAAAAAATGCCAGGAAATATCAAGTGAAGGTAAGACACACGTTTCATATTATAGCGATACGTATATTGCTCAAATTAATGGAGAGTAAAACAACACAAGTAGATGTACCAACGAAATATAAAAAAAATATTGGCTTCTCACGTGGAGGAAGTTGGCATAAGTTTAAACCCTTCAAAAATATGCACAAGAAACCTGCAATGCTTGCATACTTGAAAAAAAAAGATATAAAAGCCCAAAAGATATTCAAAATATAGCTGTAAGCTACGACATGGGATGGCAGAAAAGAGGACGAGCACACGCAGTCTAACAGGTACAACATGGAAACTGGACATTACTATAATTGCCTTACAAGAAATGATTTTGTTTAAAAACAATCAGTTGTAAACAAATCTTTTATTTATTTATTTTTTTCACAGCCTACAATTCGTATTGGTCTTGTTTGAATAAGTGAAGAAAAAAGAGAAACAATTTAAAATATTAAAAAAATAATGCAACATTCACATATTAATGATAAAAAAAAACCCAAACATTTAATACATGTTACATTTTACACAAGCACTTTATCAAAATAAAACCAAACAACAGCCAATACGATACATTTTTAGATCAATACCCCTGCATGCCTTTGTGGATAACAGTCAATGTGCAAATTGGTGCAAAAATAGTCCAAACCGAACAACTTACATACACACTAGTCTCCAAACGGGAAAGCCATAATCAGAAGACATACAACAAAAGAATCTTGCTTCCTTGTTTCAAGTTGTTTGATATCTATGCAAATAATGCACAGTTAATGGAGACAGGTAATTCGCAGTTTTAATTAAAATCATTTTTTTTTATTCTACAACAATATCGCCACATACACATCCAGTAATGTTAAAAACATGTTGCCTAATAACACAAGCACTACAAGTTATTTCAACTTGACATGTTATTGTCTGTTTATCAGCACATAATACATGCATACAGGAGGTAGAGACCCGGCAGAGATTTGACCTATGGAGAAGCTCTCATGTTTTACAACAATAATGATGTAGCAAATAAAATTGAGAATGGAAATGGGGAATGTGTCAAAGAGACAACAACCCGCCCAAATAAAAAACAACAGCAGAGGGTCACCAACAGGTCTTCAATGTAGCGAGAAATTCCCGCACCCGGAGGCGTCCTTCAGCTGGCCCCTAAACAAATATATACTAGTCCAGTGATAATGAACGCCATACTAATTTCCGAATTGTACACAAGAAACTAAAATTAAAATAATACAAGACTAACAAAGGCCAGAGGCTCCTGACTTGGGACAGGCGCAAAAATGCGGCGGGGTTAAACATGTTTGTGAGATCTCAACCCTCCCCCTATACCTCTAACCAATGTAGTAAAGTAAACGCATAACAATACGCACATTAAAATTCAGTTCAAGAGAAATCCGAGTCTGATGTCAGAAGATGTAACCGAAGAAAATAAACAAAATGACAATAATTTATAAATAACAACAGACTACTAGCAGTTAACTGACATGCCAGCTCCAGACTTCAACTAAACTGACTGAAAGATTATGATTTCATCATATGAACATCAGGCACAATCCTTCCCGTTAGGGGTTTAGTATCATACCATCATAACATATATGAGAAGAACATAACCCGTGTCATGCCAACAACTGTTTTTAGAATAAATGTGTTTAGTTCCGATGCAAAGACCTTATCAATGACTCAATATTAACGCCAAAATATGCAATCTTTAATGACTTGACAACAGTATCGTAATTATATCCCTTCTTAATAAGTCTATTCAAAGGTTTTGTAAGTTTCTGAGGTGAATACTGACACCTTTGTGCTTTATAAAGAATATTACCATAAAAAATTGGATGTGAAATACCTGAACGTATTAATAGTCTGCATGTTGAGCTATATTTACGAATAATATCTTTATACCGATGATAAAATTTAGTAAATGTTTTGACTAGTTTGTGATATCGAAAACCCTGGTGTAATAATTTTTCAGTAATACATAAATTTCTCTCGTTAAAATCTAAAACATTGTTACATACACGAGCGAATCGTACAAGTTGAGATATATAAACACCGTAAGATGGTGACAAGGGAACGTCACCATCTAAAAACGGATAATTAACGATAGGAAATGAAAAATCATCCCTTTTATCATAAATTTTAGTATTCAGCTTTCCATTAGTGATATAGAAGAATGTATGTAGTTTGACTTGACAATTTTTTTGCAGAACAAATGAGTGCAAGTTTATTTTTTTGTGTCATAATTTTGGATGTTCATTAAAAGATCATATGTGTTTCGATAACTGTGTTCACAAATGTTCCGGAAAGGGCAGATATGTAAAAAAAAAATACTGTTAGATGTGAAAGTACTTTTAAAACTTTGGCTTCATGTACATAACAACGGTACAGTTATTAGAAACACAACAGCTTAACCCATTGTATGCCAGAGGGCCAATTTTTGTTGGTGTCTTTGCAACAAGCAGGACCTTCTCACACTTCAGAAGCACCTGAGGTCGCCCCAGGTTTTTGTGTCCGTTTTTCCCATTTGTTTTGAAGACACAATGTTGAATGACCTTGAATGTGTGTTTCATCTGTTACCGTGTTTTTTTTTTGTTTTTAATCTAAAAGATAGTTATTTGTCGGGTTTTTGATATAACTTGGTATGGCACGATTTTTACGTAAAGTTCCTGTCAAAAAATGTCCCTTTCCGCAGCAGTTCTTTTTCTAAATCAAGTGACGTAAAAAAGCTGTCCGTTACAACGTGGTATGTGGCACCGTTAAAAACCACAATAACAAGTTCCGCGACAGTTCGCAAAAAAAAAAAAAAAACCACCGTTAAAAAAATGTTCTTTGGAGAAATTATCAATATTGATTAAGAGACCACAGCAGTATACCGCTGTTCGAAACTCATAAATCGATAGAAAAAACACAAATCCGGGTTACAAACCAAAACTTAGTGGAACACATTAAATATAAGAGAACAACGACATAACAGAAAGCACAACATTAAAATGTAACACACACAGAAACGAACTACATGTAAGCATTAGACAAAATCCGACGAGAATAACAAATATAACATCAAAACTAAATACATTACTTAGGATAGAAAAGTACCGTGACACGTCTTATAGCAATTCACACTCAAATATAAGCGGAGACAAACGACACAACAGAAACACAACGTTAAAATGTAACACACACAGAAACGACCTATAATATAACAATTGCCATTATCCTGACTTAGAACATGCCATTTTTTTTTAAATGGTGGGTTGAACATTGGCAATGTTAAATATAACATTTAAACGACAACACAACAATACAGGACTACAATACAAATAAATCGAACATATAGGACAGGGAAACACACAATTAATAGCTAATAAAAGCCACCAGGTTTAAATTTTGATACGCCAAAAGTGCGTTTAGTCCACACAAGACTTACCAGTGACGCTTAGATGAAACTAGATGTGTCAAAGCGACACGAATGGCCCCAAAAGTTGAAAATCATCAATTTCAATAACACATGTGGACACAAACATGATGGTAGTCTCACATATCAAGAATCAGCTAGAAATTATGCGTTTAGAAAAAAAAATCCTTTCAAATGTGATTTTCAACAATTTGCAAAGTTGTAAACCAATTTTGGCAAAATTAGCGCAGCGAAATGAAACTTCAACTTGATTAGTAACTTATCATGATTAGTTCATATACCAAAAATCAGCCCAATATCTGAAACAATTAGAAAAAAGTCAGTATAACTGATTTTTCAACAATTTATCAAAGTCCGTAATTTCGGCAAAAATTAGCGGACCGAAACGAAACTTTAACTTGATCTGTAACTCATCATGGTTAACTAAAATACGAAAAAAGCAGCCCAATATCTGAAGGCGTTTAGACAAAAAAAACTCCGTATAATGGTTTGTTGCGGAATGACGGACAAGGGTAAAACTATATATGACAGCGACAACTTCGATGCGGGGCCATTAAAAGATCGAAAGCCGAAACAAGCACAAAGTTGAAAAGCACCGAGGACCAAAAGTTCAAAAAAGTTGTGCCCAATACGGCTAGGTTTACTGCTTGGGATAAGAACATCCTTATTATTTTGAATAATTTATACTTAAAAATGATCAAAACTGTTCCACTAGTCAGAAAATGTTAAATGCCGCCTAATCTATTACATTTGATCGGCATTGATTCGGAAAGCAGCTTGAAATTTGTTGTAGACTTTAGCGGTGTTCTGGAGTTTAGATGAATTATGGACTTTAACGGTGCCACAGTGGTTGTATTTATTTTTAAAAAATCGCACGAGTCTAAATAAAGGCAACAGTAGTATACCGCTGTTCAAAACTCATAAATCCATGGACAAAAAACAAAATCGGGATAACAAACTAAAACCGAGGGAAACGCATTAAATATAAGAGGAGAACAACGACATAACACTAAAATGTAACACACATAGACAAAATCCCACGAGAATAATATATACAACATCAAAACCAAATACATGAATTTGGGATAGACAAGTACCGTGACACGTCTTATCGCAATGTGAATTTACACTCAAAAATAAGAGAAAACAAACGACACAACGTTATAATGTAATACACACAGAAACGAACTATAATATAACAATGACCATATTCCTGACTTGGTACAGGGCATTTTTAAAGGAAAAAATGGTGGGTTGAACCTGGTTTTGTGGCATGCCAAACCTCGCACTATTATGGCCATGTGAAATATCACATCAAAATGACAACACAGGACTACAATATAAATAAATTGGAGAACACAACTGACAAAGAATCACACGAACAACAGCCAACAAAAGGCAACAAGTTCAAAATTTTAATACGCCAGAAGTATATTTTGTCCACACAAGACCTATGTGTGACGCACAGATACAAAAGTTTGAAAGCCGAAACGAGTACAAAGTTGAACAGCATCGAGGACCAAAAGATCAAAAAGGTTGTGCGAAAAACGGCAAGGGTTTTCTGTTAAGTTACCAGAAAATCCCTATAATTTAGAGTAATTTATACTTTTGCAAACAGTAAATTTAATAAAATGAATATTCAAAAGATGTACATGATAAAGCTGAAGTATTAACTAATTACAGGAAACAACTGAAATACATTTACATAACCAGACATTTGAAACACAAAAGTAGACACATCCGAATACGTTTAAACCTCTACGCCAAGTGACGTCCTATTTGAAACTGAAAAATGACGAAAAAATGACGTCATTTGAATTAGTAAAACAGAGCATCAAAAATTGAAAAATGACGTCACACAAGAATGAATAAGATAGAAATAGGATTAATATAAGATTATATATCTGAACTGAATACTGATATTGCATTTAATAACAAAGCACACCCCAATTCCTATCAATATAAAACTGAGGTAGCAATCAACTATACCACAAAACTATGTCCGGTTTGTTATGAATCCAACTTCAAACGTAAAATATCGCACTGATCACTTTGAACGAAATCAAATCTGATAAATGAAGGCGGTGACCAATTTTCTCTACCACAACACACAAACACAATAGAAAAGACGTCAACACATTTGACAAAATCCGATGAGAATTACAACATTTGTACAAATATAACATTAAACATTTTTTTTAAATTAAATTTACTACGTAACTTCCCTGTAAAAAATGGAAAACAACACGTTTTATAATTTATTGCGTCCGAAGCGCTTTTCTGGATTTACCTTCATCAGGAACGCTCAAAGCCAAACATTTGAAATCCGAAGATGTATAAGTACCGAAAATCGTTGAAGAGCTTTATATCAAAAATACCTAAAACAAATAGCCAAATTCATCTAAAGCCAACTTTGCCTGAGGGAGTTGAAACCTTAGTTTCATAATAATTTAAAAATTTATAAACAGACAATTTTAGTAAAGTTTGTTAAATCATGTCAGTATCGAAGCACTGACTACTGAGCTGATGATACCCTCGGAGACTGATAGTCCACCAGCAGAGGTATCGACCCAGTGATGTAAAAAATGGAAAACAACACGTTTTATAATTTATTGCATCCGAAGCGATTTTCTGGATTTACCTTCATCAGGAACGCTCAAAGCCAAACATTTGAAATCCGAAGATGTATAAGTACCGAAAATCGTTGAAGAGCTTTATATCAAAAATACCTAAAACAAATAGCCAAATTCATCTAAAGCCAACTTTGCCTGAGGGAGTTGAAACCTTAGTTTCATAATAATTTCAAAATTTATAAACAGACAATTTTAGTAAAGTTTGTTAAATCATGTCAGTACCGAAGCACTGTAACATTCCGGCATGAATCATAACGCTTTCCTTTATACACATTAAGATGAACAATGTATCCCGTTATATATTCAGCACCACCCATTATTTAACACCGAATTTCGCTGCCTTTGAGGGTATATATTGAATCGTTATTGACCTGCCCCGTATTCATATCAAACTTTAGTCTACGCTTAAGCATCGATTTGGTGTTTAAAATTGTTTAGAAGTCCAACCTTTCGGCAAAGTTCTGTTGCCTTTTATCTATTTCTGGTGGGCCGATTCTAAATCATGGACGTTGGTTCGGCACATTTTCATCTTCTCTACTCTCCGCGATTCTGTGATCACTTGAGCTAAATCAACATCTGAATCGGTTTCAATTTTAATATCGGAAACTTCAGAAATGTCTTACATTTTGGAAGCGCAATGACAATAGTTCCAAAAATGACGTAATTTTTTTTTCATTGTGACGTCACTTACATGTAGAACAAGAATGTGTCCTCAGTACACGAATGCCCCATCCGCAATATCATTTTCTATGTTCAGTCCGGGCTATCTTGGGACTACGCGCAGCTGTTAGTGTACCCACTGAAAGACCCGACAGTGCTCGGAACCAAAGTAAGTATCCTGACCGGAAGTACAATATAATAGTAAGAACGTCAACCACTACACTCCCTCTTTTCTTGAGACCTAATGGGCAACAGCCAATGTACATTAGTTCACAAGAAAGTACAACATATAATTTAAAAACATGCACTCAACAATTATAACAATTTAATAAAACTAGTAATTAATGTTCATCAATAAAAGAACATTTAATGTTCTTTGAATGTTCTATCTTTTCATACACACTTCATCATTATCCAACGTGTATATCCGGTAAGTATAATCAAATACAGTAATTATTGTCACATTTGAAATAAAACAGTTCATCATTAATATAAGACACACGGAACGAACATGATGAATAACAGGATGCAGAATTATCAATGTACGGTGATGGAATTTACACAAAATTTTGACGAAATGAAGTTAATATTGAAAACAACGTTATCAATTTCTTGCGTCCGAAGCGCTTTTCTGGATTTACCTTCATCAGGAAAATGTTCGAATTTTGAAAGTTTAGAAATTGCAAAGCTGAATTAAATTTGACGACTATGATTCAATCTCGGCCGGGAACAAGTTTTCCCTCCATTTAACTTCAGATAGTTGTCTCTTATGTTCCCTATTTTCCGATTCTAGCTTTCCTTCTCTTTATGTAGGGACAGTCCTTCCTTCCCGAGTACTTCGAGCTTACCCTTAACTGCCTCCCTCTGTCTTCCTATTTTATCCATGAGGTCGCACAAGGTGCAAATTTGCTCCTGTATCTCCTCAATTGTGTCTGGTATAGGGGAAATATAAACTTCCTTTACATCCATGCCACAGGTTTGAGAACAGTTGTCCACCGAAGTGATGAGAGGTTCAAAGATGGGTAGATGGCTTTCCCTGGAAGGTCTATTTCGATAGTCCTCTATACTAACTCTGGTTTTGGTGGAAATAAGTGGAGACGATGAAAGTTTAGGTGCAGTAGTGGAAATATCATGAGATGTGACTGGCAGACTGGCCGGAATATGAACGTTTAATTGGATATCATCATCTAGGTTACAGGCTGAGGTTAGTACTTTAGAAATTAGCTATCAAAAATTAGAAAGTCATATAAAACAATTGGACTGTATAATAAATCATTCCTTGTATTCCAGTACTCCCCAAACAATATCCTTAGCTATGTAGACAGCATACTCATGGTGAACCAATAAGGTCATAAAACTACATACGCAAAAAAACTAATAGTCCATACCAATCCTTGTGCCATTCACTAGCACATATGGTACACGTATATCTAAATTTGCCTGTATGTACAACCGAAAGCAGCTCCCCACAGTTAAAATATGAGCGACTTTCTTCTATTCAGCAATAATCCAGCACAACTCGTACAAGACAACCCTATTCCAGCAGTTTGTACAACCCTATTCCAGCAGTATGACAAAAATGTCTTTTTAATCCAAATCCTCGCTATATCCACAATTTCTTCATTTACCGCTAAAGCCGCATTGCTTAGCAATTAAAAAGCTTAAAAATAAAAACTTGAGAACTTAAAAAAAAAAGAGTGGTCACTTTGTTTTCTTGTCTATTTTATCTATTTGGGGGAAATTGGTTAACTTTAGTATTACTTATAGCTTCGTAACTCTTTCTTCCGAGACCGGCCATGTAATTATTCTTGTCGGGACTTCCTGCATGTGCCCGACATCCAGTCCGGCCGGGCTCGTTTTTCCCTAGGAACTATATAAGTATGACGCCAGTCACCGGGTTCGGGGCAGTCTACGAGAGGCCGGATTTGAAATGAGCAGACGCTCAAACTTTGGCTCGTCCATTTCAGGCAACACGTAGACAGCTACCACCGTTTTTTGTATCTTTTTATATGTCATTATTGCATGACTTGTATATTTCAACCATGTATTTATTCAAATAAACATTCTGTTTATATCATAGTTTCTCCAATATTCCAGAACTTCGGTTAGACAACGGGAAGACAGCGAAGCCAGAAGGAAACTGCACTCCCGTTACAAATGAAAGATAAGAATACTAGTATATAAATTGTTCATGATGGAAAAATAATACAATGACGGGATGTATGCGCACAGAGCCTCGTAACATGTAACAAAAAGGTATGAAACAAAGATTACAAAAGTTATCATAGAACAATAACGGGATGTTGAAGTGCAGAGCCACCATCATAAACAGTTAGAATAAATTTTTAAACACATAAAAAAATATACTATAATACGTTATTAAGATGATGTACAGCGCCAGTACCCGACTGCGCCTCTAGCTTTCAGGTTTTTTTTAAATAACGAAAAATGCTTATACATTTAGGAGTAATTTGAAAAATACTCGGACGAAATTCTCTCTTTCCGATTGAAAGTTGTGTTGTTTTTTTGCCGAGAGGTATTGCAATGAGCTGATTACAACACACCTAGACCTCCTGCAGGGATATCATTCCCAAGAAGTGACCAATGCCAAAAGGCAGGAATCGTGGCTAGTCATCACCAGCAAGGGTAATGCCTTTGGGTCTGCCTCAGGACAGAGACAACCTAGTCTAGGGGCGCAACAAATGTTTACCAATGTGCAGAGGGAAAGGTCACATACTGCTGGTGGTCCTCCTAGTCAGCCTTCCAAGGCAGAGGAGAACATCATGAACTGCATGAGGGACACTGTCAGTCAGTGGTGTGTTTGTTATTTTGTTTTGCTAACCAGTTTCTGTCATATACCGTAAATCGGGTTATTTTCGCGATTTTCATTGAAAAAGGTATACGAGATGTTTTGACGGATTATTTTTTTTTATCAATACCTTTGTTTGTGCAATTTTTAATTGGCGGAATTTATTTTGGCGTTTTAGTACTATCCGCCAAAAAAAGCGAAAATAACCCGCTATACGGTATATATCAAGTATTTTATAAAATGAAACGTTTACTTTACTTTCTAAATCCATATTGTTTATATGAATGAGTGAATAAATAATTTATTAAAGTGCAACCTGAATAAATATAAAATAATATACCAGATTTATGCTAATTTATATTTTCTGTCATTTTAGATTATAAGCATACATGTACAGCTACATTAATATTTGGCTTGTCATTGCGTTTTTTGTGCTTTGACTATTTGTCAAAGGTATATAGTCTATGAGTTGTTCTGCTGACACATAATATTATCACTATAATTAAATGTAAATATGCATTGAAGATTGTACTGTAACCTATAATTGCTTACTTTTACTTCTTTTGTGTTGTAAAAGGCGATTTGTCTCATTGGCACTCATATCACATTTTCTTATTTATAAATCACATTGTTACTTTCAATATTTAGAAAAATTCACACTCAATTTCTACTTGTCCCATCAAAAAAGTGATTATTCACATTTTAGAGTACTAAATAAAAAGAGGACACACTTAAAATTAATAAAAATAACATTGATATGGGTAAAAAGTGTGGTTAGACGACGTAGTGATGATGTATCACAGGTTCCCTTATTTTGCCTAATCGTTCTTTTATTTTGCGCATACGCAGTTTAACACGAAACAGAAAATTTTAAAAAAGTAAAATCACAAAAATACTTAACTCAGAGGAAAATCAAATCGGAAAGTCCCGAATCCCATGGCAAAATCAAATGACAAAAGACATCAAAAACGAATGGACAACAGCTGTCATACTCCTGACGTGGTACAGGGTTTTCGGGCATTTTCAAATGTAGAATGGTGGATTAAACGTGGTTTTATAGCGCTAAACCTCTGACTTTGAACGAGTCTCATTAAATTCCGTTATATTTACAATGATACGTGAACTAAACAGACATGATAAATAAAAATAGTCAAAATATGGGTACAGCAGTCATCATCGTGTTACAATTTTCAAAGGAAATACATTGTTTCGCGTGTCTGACGTCAGAAAATGTTATACGTCACACATTTATTTTTGTCGTTCAATGTTTATACAAACAATTTGAAATTTCACATGGGCAATGTTATCATACAGGGATAACAAATCAAAAGTATGTAAGAATTAATTTCAGAAATGGACTAACCGAGATTTAAAATAGTCCAAAAGTTCTATAGACTTTATAAGAATTTACAAATGGTTCATTCCACTACGCGATTGAATAATTTTGACGTTTGTGTTTCAACGTATTTTCTAATTTATAATTTAAATATATTATAGAACAATGACATACTGACAGGATCTTTTAAAGTACAGAGTCACGTTATAAGATCCAAAGAAACACAAAAAGTCGCATATACAAAACACATCTGCTAAAATGAAAGATAATACAAACACATTGACGGGATGTTTAAGTACCGAGCCACTTTAAATGGATATCACATAAAACAATCCAACAGTAAAAGTAAAATTAATAGAACAAAGACAAATGAAAGAACATTATAACACGTTGTTTAGATGATAAACACCACCAGGAAATGGCATGGAGGCTAAAGAAGAATATCAAAGAAAGCAGACAGAGACAATATTTTTAAAACTAAACACGAAAAAGGCGATAGATCCTAACTGGTGATGTTTGTCTAGTTGTAAGAGCAGAAGGAGGTAGAAGTTCTGATGAACTTTGGTTAAGCGAGAAGATCATACATATAAAATACGTAACGAAGTTATCAAAACGATACTGAATATGGATATAATAATTTTACATTTAATCGGAAAATTCGTTTGCATGGACGACCATTTGATATAAGAAATTATAAATCCTCCTCACCCCCAAACAAAAATAAAAATATGGATATTTGTTGAAATTTTAAACGGGATATCGGGGGCAAAATGTTGTCCAGACCCATTAAAAATGAATTAAAACAAAATACCCTTCTTTTTTTTAAGTCTGCCGCTGGATACTGTTACATCGTTTGAAAGCCGGTTTATTTACTTTTTTTTTACAAATATCAAATCAAAATCTCTCAGAATGACAAAAAAAAATAATAGTGGAACATTTATTTCTTGCATGAATTTTCTTCGTCGAAGGACCATAACAGCAAAAAATCATTAAACCGGAAATTAATTCGCACTTGATTTGTTTTTCATCAATGTTTCAATGTGCCTATTTGAGTGAATTGCATGGTCAAACTAAAAGGCAAATATGAAGTCAATACATGTTCTTGCGTGAAAAAAAAAGGGGGTGCAAGTTTGACCTTTGATTTTTTAGCTCACCTAACCTGAAAGGTCAAGTGAGCTTTTCTCATCACTTGGCGTCCATCTTCCGTCGTCGTTAACTTCTACAAAATTCTTCTTCTCTGGCCAAATTCATCATTGTGGTAAAAAGTGTGTCCGATAACCCGGCCAACCAACCAAGATGGCCGCCACGGCTAAAAATAGAATATAGGGGTAAAATGTATATTTTGGCTTTAATCTCTGAAACCAAAGCATTTAGAGCAAATCCGACATAAGGGGTTACATTCTTTATTAGGTTAAAATTTATCTGTTGTGAAATTAACAGATAAATGGGACCTCCCATTATTGGGTTGCTGCCCCTGAATTGGTAATTTTGAGAAAAATTTGCCGTTTTTTGTTATGATCTTGAATATTATTATAGATAGAGATAAACTGTAAACAGCAATAATGTTCAGCAAAGTAAGACCTACAAATAAGTTAACATGACAAAATGGTTAATTGACCCCTTAAGGAGTTATTGTCCTTTATAAACAATTTTTAACCATATATTCATATTTCACCACAGGTGTGTACTCAGAGCATTTGAAGAACGTCATGTTAGAATAAATAATTAACTTACTTAGTTATTGTCATTAAATTTCAGTTTTTAATATCAGCTAGCACAATTATACTTAATCAAAGAAAACTCCTCATGAACATGTCAGTATTTCATGTATTTGTGAACTTAATTTTTCAGATACATTAGAAAGAATCTTTCCTACATGCACAAGAACAGGTCATAGTCCTCTAATGTCCCATCATTTCTGATAGAGAGACCTAGACAGTTTGTAACACACTCTCGATAGAATGCCACCTGTGTGTTAGAAATTCCACCTGGCAGTATAACAGTTTTAGAGGATGGCTTCAATGTTAGAATCCCGGAGTCTCACAATTGGTACACTATGCTAATCAAATATCGTTCCTATTTGGACTGGAAAAGGAATCAATAGCCTTGCAAACACTTGCTGGCCCTATTCACACAATACCCTGCCTATGGATGGGATTTCATGCCATCAGTGTACAAAAACCAACCATGATTTAATCTTGATTGTGATTTAATAGAAAAAGCAGTCTTCCCAACCTGTGGTAACATCATTGAAGAATGCATTGTCTCAGAAACAGAAAAACATATTGAGATTCCAGAATTGGCAGGAATGTCAAACAGAATTGACAGAAATTACAAAGAAAAAATGCCTCGTTGCCATTTGAGACATAACAAATGCAGTATATTGTTAAGTTCGCCATGTGTGATAAATATGTTCGATGATTGGGGAACGAAACGGGTTACTGGGTGTATTTATAATAGAATAGATAATTGACATGTTGTTTGGAGTATTTATATGCTTACTTTATATCGTATCAATCATTAGGAAATGGTCGTTGTTGTTTGTAATATCGTATTTGGTTTAGAACAGCAGATATTGAGGTCCTCATGATCATTTTTGGTTTCACATGTTTTGTAAAGGAAGTAAAGTACTCGCTTCTAATACTACTTCTTCTTGATGTAGTTACTAGGCAACCCGATCGCTTCAGGCTTATCTGTAAGAAAGTTCGGTTTCGAGCCATATATACTTCAAACAAAGAATCTGACAAACTATATAGCTTTTAGCTTTATTAATAAAATTTAATATTAGTTTGATTCAATTTTACATAAATACTAGTCTAGAAATATACAATAACATAAACAGTAATGGTCACGTGATCATTAGAGTAAGGAGAATATTGTTGGAACCAATGGTAAGGCCTAAATTCTCCTATACTGTTGGCGTTGACATATAAAAGCTCAAAGGGCAAAGCCCGAATTTGGTTAAGCTAGTAATAAAAAGAAGCTGCTTGTCCTCAGTTATACCTGTGCTGTAATTAACAGTATCAACAGAAAAGGGTATGTTTGACGATGGTCTGTAGCTGAGTAAATTTATTAACATGAGAAAAAGGAGAAAAGTTAATGTTTATTTTGTTGTGAGCTTGGGGCTTTTCTCTAAAAGTTACAGAATATTTGGCCATGTATGTTAATAAAGTTGCAGAGTTCTTGCAAATGATATGAAGGTTTAGGGGAATAAACCTTAAATTTATATCCGTAATTTTTAGCGTGTAACTTGGCGATATGGAATTATCCTAGTGCTAGTTTTACAAAAGTGAATTTAGCTGGGAGAATAAGTCGCCTGTGCTATGTTTAAGCACTTTTACTAGAATGACATTTTTATTTACATAAGAAAAGTAGGGGGGAGGTGAGACTTTGAAGAATCTACTTTTTGTCATGTTCAGTGAAAATAGTTGTTAATATCTTTAGTTATTGTTGAAATTTGTAATATATAACATATATATAATTACTGCTAATGGCTCTGTAGATTAGAGAAATACCTCTAAAAACAATTCAAGAGAAGTGCTCATGCTATAATATATATCGTTCTGTGAAATGAGTATGGCTGACTACACGTATGTGTACTATGATATAGAAACTGTCAGAAATAATATAATACTAGTATATAGACAGAATGAAAGCCAGTTGAGCCTAGTGGAGGTTTCTCCAATATTTCTCTATATGCAGTAGCCAATATAATATAAATGTATAGTAGGGAGTATAACTCAAATAGTTTCTCCTTTATCTAATTCTTGAAGCATCAATAAAATATGAAAACTTCCTTTAGTCTTGCCATCTTCTTTGGTTAAGTAGCTTTAAATTGGTTACTTCATTTCCAAGTCAAAAGTACGTTACTGTAAATACAACTAAAAATGTAGTTAAAAATAACCACTAAGCCAGAACGTCACAATATAGTGTTTGTTCAGCAGAAACTCTGCACAAATTCTCACAAAATGCTGCTAAATGTTGATTCCTTTATAAGAGAAAATTCCCAAGCTTTCTGGACTTCCTATAAAAAAAAAAAACCTGCACAAAAATGCAAAGTGAGGAGAAAAATGTACAGAGAAAAAAGTTAATAGAAAAAAACTACCTACAAAAAAGGGAAAAACCAAAAGAGGAGTAAACAAAAAAGGAGTATCACAAGTTGAAAGTCAAAGTATGGAATGTGGCTTCCATTATCGGAGTGAAGAATTTGAGTCTTCTAACATGCCTCATTTGATTGACACTGAAAACTTGGAGGAGTGTGAAAAAGACAAGTTAAAAATATCAAATTAAAGTGGTTACATTTACATTGTAAAAGTTGAATTCTGAAGGACATGTTCATTAAGACGAATTGAACAAGTTAACTGTATTTTAACCGGTATTTTATTTATGATGCAATTTTATTATTTTGAATGCTATTAATTATAATTTTCTGGATGTTTCATATCTTGTATGCAGATTCCTTATGTTACAACGTTTACGTCTGATATATGTCAATTGTCCTTCACCTCATGTTCATGGTAAATGAGTGATTGCCAGTTCCTTTGTTTGTGCCTGGGGTTTAAAAAAATGTAAGATGTATATGCCTGTCTGACATGATTTAAGTGACTTGACTTTATTGACAAAGACCTAAAAAAAAAAAAAAAAAAAAAGGTAAGATTCCGTAATGCCTTCAGTTAAACCTTTTATCTCCCAAGACTTTCAACATAAAATTGCTAGTCAATACAGCCGGAATGACATTTCAGTGTATATACTCTTTGTTTATATTAATGGTATAAAATTTTATATTTGCAGAGGTACTGACAATATGGAGAAACAAAACAAGTACACATACTATCCTAGGAAGAATTGGTGCATATCCGACACAGCCATATTGTTTGCTAAAACTTTGCTATCTGACGATGGAAGTAGTTACTTTATGCCTAACAACTATAAATATAATTTAAATCTGTTAAATAAAGTTATATTGATAGGAACTGTTTACTATAACATGTTTATAGGGCATATTAATTTACTTCTCTCTGTCCAGATTAGGATATGTTGTCTGTCCTGCTATCTCCTCCTACAGTTTTGGAGTTACAGCTTTTCTTTTTTGTAGAATTTTTATACACATAGAAAATAAGACATTTCAAATATTGTGAAAATGACAGGTTGTTATGTCATGTGATGGCATCATTTATGTTTTTATGTTATACAGACAGTGTAACAACGTCAACTTGTATGCTTGACAAATCTTAAATATGTAGAAATGAACTCATCCATATGCATATGGCAAAACAAATGGCATTGTCCATATCCTGTCTTACTGATTGGCAAGACATGAGAGAATCCAATATTCAATTTGCAGGCCAAAATTTTCCCCTTTGTGGCCGTACGCTTTAAGTATTGAAGTAAAACTCAACTAAACTTGGACAATACCTGTGAAATTAGACTGCTTTAATTGAATTAACCTAATCACGTGTTTAAGTATGCTGCTTACACCAGGAGGTCTTCTCTTTATCCCTTTTCAGCGGATTGATGCTTATCTACACCTTTTGGCAGCAGCCTTTGATAGTGTATACTACATTAATGCTGCATTCAGCACAGTTATTTTTAATAACACACAAGAAGTACATGGCCTTCTTAGATGGGTTAGCATTTATATATTAAATAGATAGGTAGAAATTAAAGAACTGGAATCATTAGCTGAAAATCTTTTAAAATTTCTGTTATCGAACTGCAGTTGAATTATCACGTTGTAATTGGTAGAACAGTCCAGTGGTGACCCCATGGATTGTAGGGGGTTATTACGCAACATCTTCTGTTAATGTTGACGTCATCTATTACTGTTGTTGTGTTTCATTGTTTTTTTAACTACTAAACGCAGCAGAAAAAGTCCCACCTGCGATAATTTTGTTATAAGCTTTTTGTTTACATTGTGTGTCAACATGATAGTTTACTAAACAATTTTGTCGAGGAACATAAAATATTAAAAAATATATATATCGGACATGCGATATAAAGAAATGGTAGGTTGAGAGTTAGTATGTTGACTGCTTTTTCATTCTTACAGATGGATTTATCCAGTTATCAACACATAATTGGAGCAAAGAATTAAGGAGGGAACCACTGGGTATTACTGGTAAGGAATATAATATATATTGAAATGTTAGTTGATTTGTATAATTTTGTAATCTTAAGATATTAATAATATTCAATAAAAGAGGTGGTATTATTGCCAATGAGACTGCTCTCCCCTTAGACCTAATTATGTAAAGTCAGCAACTACAGTTCACCTAATGTCTTTCAACAATGAGCAATACAAATATCGCATTGTAAGCTATAATAGTTACCAAAGGTACCAGGATTATAATTCAGTACGCCAGACGCGCGTTTCGTCTACATAAGACTCATCAGTGACGCTCATATCAAAATATTTATAAAGCCAAACAAGTTCAAAGTAGAAGAGCATTGAGGGTCGAAATTTTCCAAAAAGTTGTCCCAAATACGGCTAAGGTAATCTTTGCCTGGGATAAGAAAATCCTTAGTTTTTCGAAAATTTCAAAGTTTTGTAAACAGGAAATTTGTAAAAATGACCATATTATTGATATTCATGTCAACACCAAAGTGATGACTACTGGGCTGGTGATACTCTCGTGGATGAAACGTCCACCAGCAGTGGCATTGACCCAGTGGTGTAAATAATCAAAGGTACCAGGATAATAATTTAGTACGCCAGACGCGCGTTTCGTCTACATAAGACTCATCAGTGACGCTCATATCAAAATATTTATAAAGCCAAACAAGTTCAACATTTTTTAAAGTAGAAGAGCATTGAGGGTCGAAATTTTCTAAAAAGTTGTGCCAAATACGGCTAAGGTAATCTTTGCCTGGGATAAGAAAATTCTTAGTTTTTTTTTTCGAGTTTTGTAAACAAGAAATTTGTAAAAATGACCACATTATTGATATTCATGTCAACACCGAAATATTCACTACTGGGCTGGTGATACCCTCGGGGACGAAGAAATCTTAAAATAGGCACTGTTTCAGTAAGGACCTGGCAGTTGCCTTGAATTTTATGGAATACTGTATAAGGAAGGACCCGACAGTATTTCTTTAAACAACATGTTTTATCTATATCAGTAAGGGTCTGACAGTTATTTAAACATATTTTGAACTGATAAGGAATCAGTCTTCTAAACATATTCATCTTCATCAGAAAAGGTTTCTGATTAACTTCTGTGGAAATTATTAAACTTTATATTTATAGAAATGTGTTAGTTAACCAAGTAAATTATATATATAGCAAGACTCAAACATTTCGCATAAATATCAGTACATGTCTTTATGTAGTACTACAAAAAGTAAATAATGGGTCTAGATCACAACCTGCTATTTTCCATGAATTTAAATACAATTAATAATGCATTTCGTGTACCTTATTTAAAATTGGCGTATTTTCAAAAGATAATGGTTCCTACATTTTTATTTGGAGCTCCGAGACTGGTTTAGAGAGGTTAAGAGAGATGCTAGAAATTTTAGTATTATACAATTGCTGTATACATATATTGTATTGTGAAATACATGTTTCATGTGGAGCCCTAATAGTATACAATACTTATTAAAATGGAAACTTCAAAACTTGTTTGGTGTTATTTTTACCAGGATACACATGCATAATCTGATTGTTCCGGTTTTTATCAAAGAAGGAGTACAACTTTTAATTTATTTATAAATACTTAAAGTCTTCAGACTTGTCAGAAATAGTCTGGAGTTTATATTTTTCCAAGTGGTTGGAATATAAAGCTTAAATTGTTGCTTTCTGATGGATTAGTCACCCTTGGCTCGCTACAATATACAAACATTATTAAGTGAAAACAATAAGAACTATCCACACGTATTCTATGTAAACTACCAACTATAGCCCCACATTGGTGCCGTGACCAGGATGGTTTTTTGTTGTTAATCAATTAATAAAAGTTTATAAAGATTCATCAGAGTATCATATGAGTCAGTTTTCCTCAGCTCTTATCAAAGATAAAGAGAAAAAAAAAACACAACAGACAAACTCACTGTAATCAATAACATATTTGACAAAAGCCGATATTCTGGAATAATGAAAATTGCTGGTTTTACACTGAAGCCAAAAGACAGGGGAGTTACTAGGTCTGACACAAGAGACCAACGGCCAAAAACAAAGATCTTAGATTGATGTACCTGGGATACTTACCAAATGGCGTTATTTTGACGTTCAGACGATGAACAACCGCTTACTAAATGGTTTCATTTGGACGATCAGACAATGACATAGCTCAAGATCAAATTGCTAAAAAGATCGGCGAATGTCAGGGAAATTTAGACTTGCCCTGGAAACGGTATAGTGGAAAGTGACAGAACTTTAGCCTTCTAACAGGCCACATTCGGACCCTTCAAAGAGTTGTTAGTGCATAGAACTTGGTACTCAAGGGGCATTGGATTGAAAGCTCCCATTGTTGACAGTACAGAGTCACGCTACATGTAGCAAACACATAAAGTCATATAGAGGAAGCACATCAGATAATTTATAAAATACGAGAATTATCATAAACAATAACATAATGACAGGATGTACAAGTACCACAAGGATCTTAATCACAATAAAAAAAATTAACATAGAAGCACAAGAAGGATAATTTTAAACCATTTAACAACTTTATTCATTGCTTTCTTATTTTTGAATTTCAATTCTGTTTGTTAAATTCATCCATAGATTATTTCAAGATTTTAACTATTTTTGTGTTGTGAATCAAGACGTGACAAATGCAATAATGTTACTCTAATTAAAAGTGAAAATACAAATTAAGGTTTGACAAGATGAACAAATAAATTACTATTTTCAAGACAAGCATTTGATTACTCTTGACTAATGCAAAAAATGTTTGTAATCTACAACAAACTTTTTTGATTGTGATGGGTTTTGTTGCGATATTGCGCCGTGGAAAGATCATAGACATTTTGACAAAAACCAGTAACAGCTCTCTTCAAATCTATTTTGATAATAATAGTACTTAATGTTTTGAGAAACTTATTAAAATTTGCAATGATCTTCTGGAGGGAAAGGCACTACTTATTTCAGACACTGTGCAGTGTTATAAAGTTTTTGAGGGGAATTAGATGATTCCATCAACTATAAATATAACCGGGAAGGTACTTTAATACTAATGAAAGGACTTAATATTGTTTCCCGTCTTATTGATTCATTAGCTAAATTGAAGAAATTTAAAACATGTACTTCACATGATGGAAGACAATCGGAGAAGTACAAATTGATGATGCAATTGTTATGAAAAAAGCTGCAGAAATTATCCAATTAAAAATACTAATATTTTATAAAAATGTTAAAAAAAACCTTCATAATAAAACTTGTCAAATGTTAAATTTCACAAATGTTTAGAAAATAGTATTGATCCAATATTTTGGATTTCCTGTGTGCCTTATAGGACAATAGAATTACAGCTTCCTAGATCACTTCAATCTGCTACTGTTAGCTTATTTTTCTTCTTTTTTTTTTTTTTAAATTAAATTGAAATTAATGAAATTTTATAAAGTTTTTTTTTCAATTGAAAGCTTAAAAAGGGGTCACAGGGAGGTAATTTGTTGGTAATTTAAATCAATTCACTTGTAAATTAAAATGGAGGCACTTTTTGAAAAATATAAGCAAAGATTCTAGAAAAGGACATCTGGCAAGAAATGACAAATGTTTACTATGGGATCAGAGGACAACAAAAGATGGAAAATATGGGCTTATTTCTATCCTGGATCCTATTTCTTGAACCTGGAAAAAAAAGCCCACAGATTCAGTTTTATTGTTTTTAACAATTATTTAGTGTTAAATAAAACATTTGACGCCAGCCATTTATGTCACATTTATGTTTGTGTGTGAATGCGGCTCACATTAATTTAGAGCCGCATCACATAAGTAACAACAGAATTCATTGCAAACACCGAAACTCTTGCCAGGGCCATGCCAATTTTCCAGATTGGCACCTGGATTAGTTTTTAGAAGATACTTAAGGGGTAGGGATATAGCTTATATAAAGAATTTTGACTGAATGTACAACAATTTTAGACTCTTTTTTTAATAAGATTTGGTGGTCCTTAACAGGACCGTTAATTTTGTCTTCTTTGAGTATATTCAATAAGTGATGATTTTATTCAGTTTTCTCAAATTTTTAATATTTGGTGTTGTTTAATCTACAAGAAATTCTTACTAAAACAAATTTCATATGTTTATAGCCGACATATTTGTCAAGTTTACTTATTCCTTTAATGATTGCTTTAACCTTTTAAATAAATTTGGTACACGTGTTTCTAAAAAGACGTATGGAAGATATCTAACACAAATTGTTGAAGAAATGCAATCCAACTTAATGAATTCCTCAAAATGACAAGCTTCAAATAGCATATGATGAAATATTAACAAAAAATTATCTTATTCTGCTATAAAATCTACAGATGCAAATCGTGGTTTTGATGGAACAAATTGGTTATACCAAAGCCCTCATTTATTACCCAAACGAGGAAATGCAACAGAATTTAAAAGGAAATATATATTTGTATAGTAAAGATGAGTATCTTTCCATTAATTTATTTCAAGATAATGATTTCAAAGTTATTTCCCTGTACAAATCAATTGCCATTTATATGAATTATGGTTTACTTACATCTGAAAGAGATAATGATGTATTCGCACTTCTGATATAGAAAACATTATAGAAAGCTGCCTAACAAATAGAGTTAATGATCAATATCAGAAATAGTTCTAATCAGACCCCCATTACTTAAGTGATGAAAACTTTTCTAAAGTTTCAAAATTTAATCATATTATAAGATGATACTGTTTCCCCTTTAGAGAAACTACAAAAAAGAAATGCAATTTTTCCCAAATTTTTAATTTGAATAAAAAGAATTATTGGGTCAGCTTAGTGAGGAAAATGAAAACTGATACATTTTAAAGTAAGCATTGCTTTATTACAGTGCATATTTTCTTGCTATACGTTCTGGTGACTCGGAACTTCGTAAATTTTGTATTACAGAAGTGACCAAAATTACACATATTACAGAAAGCAAAAATTATGCCCGACTTTTACCATATCATATAGGGGACTTGCAAAAATTTCCAGCTGGCATAATAAAAAAATTTGAAGGTGCTTTTGCATTCATAGTGGAGATTGGATGCAGCACACGAGAGTTATATAAATCGTGAAGTTAAGTGTGCAATGAGAACTTTCCTTTTTGCTGCATTGTCAAAACAGGTTCAGTATCTTCCCAATAGAGCTAAAGTGGAAAAAAAAACACTTTCAGTCAATAAGCTAGACCTTTTAAAAAAAAAACTGCATTTACTAGTACAACTTAACACACTTTTGTATATACTTAATCTCAGACGAAGACATGCAGAGCAATTATAGCACAAAACTTTAACACATTTTATTCAAAAGATGATCTGTTATCATATGATTAAGCTGAATGAAGAGGCAATGATAAAAAGAAAGATTTGTTGAAGAATTTAATATCTGTATTGGGAAGTGAAATGCAGTTAATGTGGTGACAGACACGGTATACAACTACAGGAATCTAGTTGGATAAAAAGTTTGTTCAGTCTCTTCACCCATTAATTGAAAGAGAGAAAAACCCACTGGACTTAATTTTCTTATGGCAATGTCAACTACATAAGGAAAAGGGAATGGGTAGTTGCACAGCACAAGTGGCCAGTGATTACCCAATAAAAGACGATGGGACTTCTTCTGGCGTATTTTGTTTAAAGGTACATATGTTGTTGTGACAAAATTAATTGTACTTACAATTTCTTCCAGTCAAGGAAAACTTGCCAAACAAAGAGTTAAATCAGTGATGACAGCGCTCAAGTGAGTCAAGTTGTGAGATACTTTGGAAAAGAGTCTGGCAAATCCATTCGGTACTGTATATTTTTTGTACATAGAATGCTCAATATTCGTAAGTCTGTTAAACGTGTTTATATTTTCTAAATTACCACCCGATTATGACAGTCTTTTTCGGCATATATTGGCTACCTACATTCGATAAAAGGTAAAGGTTGGTGCGTATTCACAAAATCAGTACAGAACACAACTTTGCTCCAGGTAAGTTTGCCATAAATCATTATGAGAGCTTGGATCACCGCTACCTCAAAAAGGCTCAATAATATGTTTAGGAGATATATAAAACATTTTCAGGGTTTATGTCACTTTTCTACATTTGGAACTGGAAAGACTGCAATATCGGTCAAATTTTAAAGTAAGAACAAATGAGTAAGACTCAATGTATGGCGGCGGTTGTAATGATTAAAATCAAATCCATATATATGGATCGATGTTGGAAATTAAATGTGAAACTATCTTAAATAGTTATCAAAGGTACCAGGATTATAATTAAGTATGCCAGACGCGCGTTTCGTCTACATAAGACTCATCAGTAACGCTCATATCAAAATATTTATAAAGCCAAACATGTACAAAGTTGAAGAGCATTGAGGATCCAAAATTCCAAAAAGTTGTGCGAAATACGGCTTAGGTAATGCCTGTGATAATAAAATCCCTAGTTTTTCGAAAAACAGGAAATTTATAACAATGACCACATTATTGATATTCGTCAACAGCGAAGTGTGGACTACTAAGCTGGTGATACCATCGGGGACGAAACGGAATATTTTCAGTGTTCTACTATGAGGGTGTTACACGAACTTGACTTAACGTGATATCGGAAAATGTAATGATCATGCATGGTCGGGAAAAACATCATTTGTAAACTTGCCTTATGGGTTACCATGTAGCGTGTTAGCCACTTGGTAAATATGTCGAATGTTCAAAACAAGTGCATGTCGCACGGTATACTTTTGGTATTTGCTGCTCGTCATCTAAAACTTGTAAACTTGGAGTAGGAATAATGTATCCCGTTGCGGTGACTGTCTTCTTGTGGTCTGTTACATATTTAAGTAGCACGGTCTATATTTGTGTCGCATTAAAATGTTCTCGACTTTTTTAGTTGACGCTGGACATTAAATCTGTTGGCCGGCGGATTCAGTTAATTTGTTTGCACATATCTCCTCTTTTTTTTATATCATAAAATCTGCCACAAAATTTGACATTGCTACATATTGCAATTGACTGGTTTTGAAATAATTATTTTGATGAACACTATTTTTAAATATATGTACGTTAATTTGACGACAGTGGTAACGCTTTGAAAGCTTTTGAAATAATTATTTTGACGAACACTATTTTTAAATATGTACGTTAATTTGACGACAGTGGTAACGCTTTGAAAGCTTGGATGTTCGTTCCATTTAATTCTACGCCAGCTGAGGAAGAGTACAGCAGAAGACATTGTAGAACAAGGGTAACAATAGAGGCAACTATTTGGAATTTTTCAAATCTCGCTTAAGATGTCCACAAGAGACCCAAATGACTATAGGTCTATACGGCCTTCAACAATGAGCAAAGCCCATACCGCATAGTCAGCTATAAAAGGCCCCGATATGACAATGTTAAACAATTCAAACGAAAAAACTAACGGCCTTACTAATACAGTCATTGGATGGTGTAATCTTTCCACTAACACCATACACCTTTGCACTATACACTTTACACCATTCCCTATTCTATCTACACGATCCGAAATTACCCATAATGCAATTAAATTTTAAATGTTAAGATTTTTATTATGTTTATGCTTACAATCCGAAAAAATGAAATTAAAAAAAAATCGTTTGCAACCAATGAAAGGTCGTACACTATCATTCACACCATTCCCGATCGCACGTTACACAATCACACCATACCTCATACACAATGACACCATACACCATTCACGTTGTTATGGGAAGTTTACACCCTTTAGGGGCTGTATATAAAAAACATGAACGAAAAACAAATATGTAACACATAAACAAACGACAACCACTGAATAACAGGCTCCTGACTTGGGATTGGCACATACATAAATAATGTGGCGGGGTTAAACATGTTAGTGGGATCCCAACCCTCCCCCTAACCTTGGACAGTGGTATAACAGTACAACATATGCACAAACTATAAAAATCAGTTGAAAAGGATGAACTCATCAGATTGACAAAAATACAAATGGACGTGGCCGGGTACTTGTACATCCCAACAACAAAAAGACACTAGGAACAGATCTGAGAGTACTCACTGTTATCCGACAGCTAGTTCAAAGCCACTAACAACTTGTAAAAAAATCATGCATCTTATGCCTTTATATCAGGGTGCCAATACAGCTATCCAGCTAATACATAATAAAATGACAAATTGCTTAAGCTGAATGAAGAGTTAATGATAAAAAATCAGATTCGTGCAAGAATTTAATAACTGTATTGGTATGTAAAAAGCAGTTGATGTGTAGACTTACACAGCTAATAACAGTTAGGAAGAAAGTTTGTTATGAAGCTGGTTCACAGTCCTTTTACCCACTAATTGAAAGAGTGAAGGAGATAAAAAAAAAAACCAAAAAAAAAAAACCAACAACACTGGAATGTTTTTATGACAATGTCAACTACAAACAGAGTTTGTTGAGAGGAAAATGAGTGTAATCTCGATGAAATACAAAATTAAAGACAACTTACAATTCAAGAGATACAATTTCTCAATGTCGAGGAAAACTTGCCAAACAAAAATTACAAAAAGTTAAACAAGTTACCAGTGATACATGCGCAATTTCAGTAAAGTTGTGTGAAAGAATTCGGAAAAAAGTCTGACAAATCCATTTAGTACTATATATTCATGCAAATCGCTTATAAAATGTAGCTTGTTGTATACAATTTAAAACTTACTATACTCAATTCTTGTCGTATAGAGTTAATAAGAATTTGATTTAAATAGGCACCTTTCTTCAGATGTTTCAATTAAAATGTTCAGGTTTATACAGCAAATCAATATGAGAGCTTGGGTCACCGGGTCTTCACAGAGGCTCCAAAATCTATTTTGCGTAAATAGATAAGCTGGAAAAACTTGCAGGCTTTTATAAACTCATCATATAAACCCGGGGGACTTAACTTTTCTAAATGTGCACCGTTCTTAAGTAAAATATATTTATTTGGCAAAGATTTAAAAGGACAAGACAAGTTCAAGGTATAGCGGTAGTTGTAAGGCAGCAACCATTTGATTTTTGGAGAGGGAGGGCTATGGATTTTTTAAAAAAAAAAAGTTTGTTTCCAGTTTTTGACCCCGAGAAAAAATGTTCGTTTCACCCTCAGCTGCCACTATATGTAAAGCGAAAATTGAAAGAAAAAAAATGTTTTCGACTTGTCGCCAAAAAAAAATATTGTTTTTCGCCAAAGGTGAAAAAAAAGAGTTTGTCTGGAAAAAAATCCACAGCTTCCCCGCCCCCTATTACCATGCCTTCCTTTTAATAAGCAAAACCTTCCAAAATGATGTTAAAAATTTGCATTTTCTAAAAAGTTTTAATTAAATATTGCTATTATTCATTTGGTATCTATTTAGGTTGGGTGACGTCAGTTTTTAAAAAGTGTTGACAGATACTTAGTAACTCTATCGTTACGGACGTTACTAGAACTGCTGTACATTTTATTTATAATTGGTTTAATATTCAACTAACATCATGAGAACCTTATTATCAGGGTTGAGTTCAATATCGTAGCAGCTACGTAGTGCTCTATTGAACGTGTAGCTATAGACTGTATACTACATAGATATTGATAGCAGCTAGGGCTGCTACGATTTTGAAGTCAACCCTGATATTTGAGCGTACACATGATTCAATGTAAATCCTGATCTCCATACAAAAAAGTCAAATAACAAAATTACTGAACTACGAGGAAAATTCAAATAGGGAAGTCTCTAATTAATGTAATATGTCTTTTAATGATTTAAATGTATTTGATCCCTGCTGTTTCTCATTTGTCGTGTTGTAAATATGTTTTCGTTGCTATAGCTGCTTTTTGCAATTAAGTATTCATTGAATCAAATGACACATCCAATTATAGCATGATTCATTCAATTCATTATCCAACTACGTATGTGCAGTCCAGTAATTTTTCATAAAATATAATTTGATATTTTCATAACGTTTGCCTATTTTCAATTTCTGACAAGGAGACGTTCAGTGTAATTTATGATGCGTCATTGATGAGTCTTATATAGACGAAACGCGCGTCTGGCGTAGTAAATTATTATCCTGGTACTTTCTGTTAAACTACTATGTTTATAGTGAAGAAAGTTGAATATTTAGTTTTGTCACCATTGTCATACTAAAAATCAGGACTAATGTCAATTTAATTTAAATATTTGCAGAATTAGAACAACACATCTCGTATCCGATATTTAAGCATGCATGCAAATAGGGTTCTCCCCATCACATAATCATTGATCGTTTGGAGGTCAATTAAGACTTTTTTTCTACGATTCAATATGGGATCAAAATTAAATGGGTGTAAATATATAGTGGATTAGGATACATCCACAAAATAAACCCAGAATGGAAACTTGTCTGAAGCTTAAAAATTAATATAGGTGAATAAACTCAAAATAGGTGCAATTTGGGTACCCTCACGTTATATTCTGGATACTGACATCTTTTATCATTATAATAACGTGATTTAGTATTTTTTTAATGGTCATTATGAATATTACTTTCACATTATAGTCTGTTTTTGTTGACATCAATTTGACGTGGCTATGTACTTACGCATCCCGTTATTGTGCTATGGTAATTTTTTGTATTGTTTTTTATTTTTCTTATGTGTTTCTTAGTTAGAGGTGAGACCTGTATTTATTAAGGTTATCTAACTAGTTGAGTTAGGAAATATCTTCTTTGACCTACACTGTTTACACAGAGTTCATTTAAATCCCGAGGGTTGGGATCCGGTTTGTACTATCAATTCAATTTTGACACAATGGTGATGCGTACATCTACAACTGGTACACACACTGTAGATAGAATATTGGCTGACCAATAGATATAAAAATGAGGTTTGACTGTATCACACAATAACCATTACATATCTAGGTGACATGCAAGGAATTGGCCAGAGGGTTTCCAAATGGAAGCTTTGGGGTTGTTCAGTTGTGAATCTTAAAGAGTTGCTAGAGCTCCAAAAGAAAAACTGAAAGAATTTTGTAGACCTCCACATTTATATGTATTCGAACAAGTTAATTTAAGGAGATCTTATCTTGCACAATTTGTTGCAGCGCTGCCTTTTAATAGATCCCGATATTGAGGGTTTGAATCTCGCTGGTACCATCAATGCATTTTTATAATACATTTTGAAAACCAGTTGTTGGCATGACACGGGTTATGTTCTAGCTTCTCATATATGTTATGATGTTATGATACTAAACCCCTCACGGGAAGAATTGTGCCTGATATTCATATGATGAAGACATAAGCTTTGAATCAGTTTAATTGAAGTCTAGAGCTGGCATGTCAGTTAACTGCTAGTAGTCTGATGTTATTTATGTATTATTGTCATTTTGTTTATTTTCTTTGGTTAGGCAGCAACCATTTGATTTTCTGGGGGGGGGGGGGTCTATGTTTTTTTTTGGAAAAAAAAGTTTGTTTCCAGTTTTTGGAGAAAAAAATTGTTTGTTTCACCCTCAACTGCCACTATATGTAATGCTAAAATTGAAAGAAAAAAATTGTCGTCGACTTGTCGCCAAAAAAAGATTGTGTGGAACAGAAATACATTTTTTTCCCAAAACCATAAAATTTTCATAAAATTCATTTTGATTTTTTAATTGATGTAAAGTTCATGGCTCTATATCCTGACATTGGCTGTTGTCTCTGTTGTTTTTTTTTAGCCCACTTTCTACATAATGATATTCTCAGAGTCCGTCATACAGGTACCACAGTCCTTGAATTTTAATACTGCAATTGAAGTGGCCACCATATGTAATGGCAAAGAGTGAGTAGCTCAAAATTATAAACATCCACTGTTTCCAACTATGATAATTGACATTTCATTTGAAAAAGGGGTATACAGAATGATACAAACGGAAAATACTACCGGTATATAAGTCTGTCATACACATTCAGGGCTACTTTAAAAGACTGCTTATGATACCATATATATCCCTGTTATAAAATGACCATTTCATGTTTATTATAGTTGCAGTTGTAAGTATGTCTTAATGTAGTAGCATACATGTGCATGCGGGAGATTTGGAATGCTTTTAAATATTTCTGGATCAAACACAGGAAAATACAAAAAGTAATAAGGTATATATAGAAATCTTAGCTATACTATATATTTATACTATTCTCAAATTTAGCAGTGCAATTTTTTTTAAGCTACAGTGCAAAATATTTTTTTTTTTCGGTCAGCTAGGCCATCAAAATATTTTTTTTCAAAAAAAAACCCAGGCCCCGCCCCCCCCCCCCCCCCCCCCGATAGAAAATGGTTGTTGCCTTAGTATGGCGTTCATTATCACTGAACTAGTATATATATTTTTTTAGGGGCCAGCTGAATGACGCCTCCGGGTGCGGGAATTTTTCGCTCCCTTGAAGACTTGATGGTGACCTTCTGCTGACTGTAGCACAGTGTATTTTTTTGTTTATGTATTCATTATGTGTAAATATCAAATAGTAGTACGCCATATTTGGTAAATTATTATTTAACACATATAAGAAGAATCCCTCTAAATAACTATTAGTCTTTTAATATAACTTCTTTGAAAGCAGTGAAAAATAACAGGATTGGGGGAAACATTTGAATTCAATTAAGAAAAAAATATGCTCAATTCAGTAAAAACAGACATGTTGATTCTAATAAAAAACAGGTATTATTCTTCGAAAAAATAACTTAAAACTCTGAAAGATATTCCCAGATGGTATTTTCCTATGTCTCTGCATTCCTTTTTGCAGTAATTTACATACAGTACTCATAAAGCGAGCATACATCACAACAGTATCCTCTTTCTCCTCCTTGTACTGTTCACGTTCAGCAGAAGAAAGTAAAAAAAAAATGAATAAAATACAACAGCAAAAAGCATTGTTCAACAGTCCAAAAACATCTAATGCAAAAACTTAATACCAGTCTTGGAATCCGGCAAACAGTGTAGTATGTAACATAAAGGTTTTTGATATGTCATGAAAATCTTATAACAACTGAAATGTACCAACAACCTACAGATTTATAACAATAAGAAGCCGGAGAAATTGAACCAAATAGTTATCAAAAGTACCAGGATTATAATTTTATACGCCAGACGCGCGTTTCGTCTACATAAGACTCACCAGTGACGCTCAGATCAAAACAGTTAAAAAGCCAAACAAATGCAAAGTTGAAGAGCATTGAGGACCCAAAATTCCAAAAAGTTGTGCCAAATACGCCTACCCAGTGAGTGATCCTTTCGATAGAAAGAAAGTTATCGTATGACGTAATCAAATATTGGTATTCGGTGACGTAAGTTTTTCAAAAAGTGTTGACAGATAATAAGGTTTCGATAGTCAAACATACATTGTAATTATAATCTGGAAATTTCATTCAAGAAACATGATAAAGAACCCATGATAGATTGTTATACGTTATATAAGCGTAACGTAACGGTACCCAAATTGCAACGAGTACCCAAATTGCACCTATTTAGCAAAAATAGCAACGGAAATCTTACAAGATCTCCTAGAGACTAAACAATTTGTATTTTTATGTTTTGATACTATACATGTCTTTCAAAATAGGTAAATATATTTAGATATATACAAAACGTTCACAGTATTTATCAACAGATGAAGTGTTTACTGAAAAAGCAAAATGTACTGAAACGTCGCCATGCGACGTCATCAAAACGTCATCTTTTTAAAATTAGAAAATACGTTTCAAGTATTCATTTCTTAAAAAAAGAAGAGTAAGCATGAACAAATATCCAATTGTTCAAAATATTTGAAAAAAATAAACAAAAGCTCTGTTATTCGACTTTTGACGATGCGAATTTAAGCATGGATGCAATTTGGGTACTCCTCATTACAGAATCATTGATGGTTTGGAGGTTAGTTCAGACCAATTTTTCTATGATTCCATATAAATTGAAAATCAAATTGGTGTACCTATATAGTAAAGAAGGATACGGTTACAAAATAAACACAAAATTGAAACTTTTGTCTTAATCATAAAAAAACGTAGTTGAAAAAAATGTCAAAATAGGTGCAATTTGGGTACCGTCACGTTACAGACAGGGTGAATGTAAAATCTTGATACATACAATTCATGTGCTGAAAAGGAGATTTATTTTAGTGAAGGAAGTTGGCCATTTATTTTCGTCACCATTGTCATAGTAAATGCTTCGACTAATGTCAAATTATACTGAATATATGAAAAATTAGAAGAAAACATCTGTTAATACAAGATAACTAAGGATGTGAAAATAAACATGGATGCAAATTGGGGACCCCCTATCAAAATATAATTAAAGACCAACTGTTTTCCAAAATTAGTGAAATAGTTCCCTCTTTTTATACGCCCGTCGTCTTTTAGACGGGACGTATTATGGTATACCGTTGTCCGTCCGTCGTCCACACTTCGGACAATAACTCAAAAACACTTTCACCAATTTCCATGAAACTTAAGTGAATTGTTTATATCTATTGACGTAAGCTCCCTTTCGTTTTTTTTTAATTTCAGATTTTAAGTTTTGGATTTATGGGGCTTTATTTATAAAAAAGGGGGGATTTTCAACACTTCGGACAATAACTCAAAAAGGCTTTCACCAATGTCCATGAAACTTTGGTGAATTTGTTTATATCTATTGATGTAAGCTCCCTTTCAATTTTTATAAATTTCAGATTTTACATTTCCGTGTTATGAATTTTTTATGCTTAAAAAAGGGGGGATTTTCGAATTTTGGGACAATAACTAACACTTTCACAAAATTTTATGCAACTTTGATAAATTGTTTATATCTATTGACATAAGCTCCCTTTCCATTTTTATAAATTTTAGATTTTACGTTTTCTTAAGTAATGAATTTTTATACCTAAAAAAGGGGGATTTTATGAAACTTTGGTGAATATATTAATGTAACATCCCTTTTGATTTGTATATATATTTCTAGTTGATCATATAAATTCATTTAAAGCATAAAAGACAAGTTAAAAGAGCAACGGGCGTATCAATCGCTAAAGCGCAGCCCTTTATTTAAATATGACTAATGAAGCAAGATTTAAATTTTTGTATACGTGTGTTGAGACTGATATAATTAAAAATTATTGTTAAATTGATAAGCGACATGTACATTTCTAGAAATGCTTTATTAAGCACTAAATAACTTTGTGGTACCACCTCCTCATATAATGTTTATGAATTTGGTATGCTATATATATGTTTGTATGTTTGTGTATAACAAATTTGTATTGTCTTGGTATCAATCCTGTAATTTTGGATTTTAAACCAATAAAATTACTTACTTACTTACATAATCATGGATCGTTTGTGTTGAATAGTTATCAAATGTACCAGGATTATATAATTTAAAACGCCAGACGCGCGTTTCGTCTACATAAGACTCATCAGTGATGCTCAGATCAAAACAGTTGTTAAGCCAAACAAGTACAAAGTTGAAGAGCACTAAGGACCCAAAATTCCAAAAAGTTGTGCCAAATACGGCTATTATAGGCAATCTATTCCTGGAATAAGAAAATCCTTTGTCTTTCGAAAAATTCAAAGTTTTGTAATAGGAAATTTATGAAAATGACCATATAATTGATATTCATATCAACACCAAAGTGCTGACTACTGGGCTGGTGATACCATCGGGGACGAAACGTCCACCAGCAGTGGCATCGACCAAGTGGTGTAAATAGTTATCAAATGTACCAGGATTATAATTTGATACGCCAGACGCGCGTTTCGTCTTCATAAGACTCATCAGTGACGCTCAGATCAAAACCGTTATCAAGCCAAACAAGTACAAAGTTGAAGAGCATTGAGGATCCAAAATTCCAAAAAGTTGTGCAAAATACGGCTAAGGCAATCTATTAATTCCGACCTTTTTTCTATATTTGAATATGGAGTCAATACTAAATCGGTAGGAGACAATAACTATCAAAACCAAGGAGTAAACAAAGACTCATAAAACCAAATTAAAAGACATTTTCATCAACAGTTATGAATACTAAATAAAGAAACAACACAAACTCCACTAAAAACCGGGAGTGAAATCAGGTGCTCCGGAAGGGTAACCATTTCGTGCACCGTATACGTCATCCGTCGTGTTATTTCTTTGTTTAATTCGGTAATGATGGAAGGTTATTACGACTGGGGAGGAATATCAGATATGATTTCTGACACACTTTTGTCATTATGTCCAATTAGCTCATGATGGCGACAAGAAATTTTGTCTTGAGTCAATCCTTAATTTGATTGACTCATAGCCCTGGCTTCGCAACTTTTGAAAAAGCAGTATTCCTCGTTCAACAAAATCAACGACTTTTGGGCTAGCTCTAGAGTAACGTATCAAATGAGACACATATACTCCATATGCTGGTGCCGCTGGGATGTTGCTATACAGAAATGAAAAGTTGACTATAGGAAATCTAAAATCATCGCGTTTGTCATAAATGTTAGTATTTAACCTACCATCACATGCATCAGTAGTCATTTCCAGAAAAAAAGTTCTAAATATGAAGCAGATTTATCTGTGTCGGTAGTCTCTTAAATTTAAGTTTACTTGGATATATTAAATGTAAGTGATCACTGAATCTATCATTAAGAGACAGTACATCATCAATATACCGAAAGGTAAACAAGACTGGGCTAATTTCTTTTCTCCTTTCTGTACAAACCCTTGAATAAATTCTGCTTAGGATGCATCTACAAAATAAACCTAGAATAGAAATCTGTTTGGAGCATGAACAATAACGTAGGTGGAAAAACTGCCTTTATCACATATTTGTCACGAATACGCCGTGTTTTGCACATGTACAACCTAAAAATTGTCCGGGGCAAAACTAAGGTTATTGGTTATTGTGCCCCGATTCTGAAAGACGTCATTGCATCCTTAATGACATTTTGTGATCAAATGTTTAAGATTTTTACCTGTTATATTTCATTAAATTGTTATAATTGGGTTTTCCCTTCTTTTCCATATTGGCCCTGGTATCAGCCCTCGACCCATGGGAGTCTCGGTATGATACCAGGGCCAGGTTATATTCCGGTGACTGACATTGTTTATCCTCATAATAACATGTTCTAGTATTCTTTTAATTGTCTTTATTAATATTATTTTTACCTCTGTCTGTTTTTGTTGATATCAATTTGACGTGGCTCTGTACTTTTACATCCCGTTATTGTGCTATGGTAAATTTTTTGTATTGTTTTCTCTTGGACATGTGTGTTAGTTATTAAGGTTATCTAACTAGTTGAGTTGAGGAATATCTTCTTTGACGCAATACTGTTTATAGAGAGTTCCATTTAGATCCCGAGTTCAAGGGTTAGAATCCGGTTTGTACTTTCAATGCAATTTTTAATCAATGGTGCTGCGTACATCTACTACTGGTACACTCACTGCAGACCTGGACGTCTCGGGGTTGTTCAGTAGCGACTCTTAGAGGCTTCAAAAGAGAAACAGGAAGAATTTTGTAGACCTGGACATTTATATGTATTCGAATAAGTTAATTTAGGGAAATGCTTATCTGGCATAATTTGTTAGAGCGATGCCTTTAATTTAGGGAAGGTCTTATCTGGCACAATTTGTTAGAGCAATGCCTTTAGATCTCGATATTGTGGGTTTGAATCTCGCTGTACCATCAATGCATTTTTACAACAAAACATGACGTGGCTCTGTACTTATATCCCTATATTCTAAGAGCACATTTGTTATCGAACTTGATGTAAGCTTCTTCAAACTTACCGTGACGATATCTGGCACTAATAACTGTAGAATATCTTTTGGCTAGAATCAGCGTTGTTTCTGGTTCTTGTTCTAGATTTCGACTGGCAGATCAGGAACGAGGCTCTTCCTGATCTGTCTTCTCCGCCAGTGGAGCACCGCCGACGACCCCGAGGTATTACATTAATATACGCGCATTCTGAAAACGTCACAATTTTTAAAATCAATAGTAAATCATCAACGTAGAAATCATAAAAAACACAACATATAATAAGGTGCGTATAGTACAATGTATTTTTTGGTTTATGTATTCATTATGTGTAAATAGCAAATAGTAGTACACCATATTTGGTTAATTATTCTTTAACACATATAAGAGGAATCCCTCAAAAACTATTATTAGCAAAATCAAAAACCAAAATTCCCTCCACAGCAGTGAATTTTTATATTTTAAACCCTGAAGATATTCCCAGATCGTATATTCCTATGTCTCTGCATTCCCTTTTGCAGTAATTTACATACAGTACTCATAAAGCAAGCTTTAGCGAGCATACATCACAACAGTATCCTCCTTCTCCTCATGGTGCTGTTCACATTCAGCAGAAGAAAGAAAAAAAAATGAATAATATATAACAGCAAAAAGCATGGTTCGATTAATCATTTTTGTCTTGAAACCGTCAAATCTCCCACAAAATTGCGATTTATAGATTTTCTAATAAATAAACTCGATTCATATGATACGCTAGATTTTGAAGAAAATATAGAAATATAGACTGATATAACTTCAAATAAAACAGCAAGATAGTTTTACTTTATATTTTGAAAAATACTTTTGTCGCAAAGAGGAGACATGACGTGGCTCTGTACTTTTATCCCTATATTCTAAGAGCACATTTTTTTATCGAACTTGATGTAAGCTTCTTCAAACTTACCGTAACGATATCTGGCACTAATAACTGTAGAATATCTTTTGACTGGAATTAGCGTTGTTTCTGGTTCTTGTTCTAGATTTCGACTGGCAGATCCGGAACGAGGCTCTTCCGGATCTGTCTCCTCCGCCAGTGGAGCACCGCCAACGACCCCGAGGTACTACATTAATATACGCGCATTCAAACGTCACAATTTTTAAAATCAATAGTAAATCATCAACGTAGAAATCATAAAAAACACAACATAGATAATAAGGTGCGTGTAGTACAATGTATTTTTTGGTTTATGTATTCATTATGTGTAAATAGCAAATAGTAGTACACCATATTTGGTTAATTATTCTTGAACACATATAAGAAGAGGAATCCCTCTAAAAAACTATTATTAACAAAATCAAAAACCAAAATGCACGTCTCCCCTCCACAGGAATGAATTTTTATATTTTGACAAAATGTATACCAGTAATTTGTACAACGTTGTTAACTGAAACAAATTTTCAGAAGCAACTTATCCACCAAATTTGAAATATAAATTCTTGAATGTGACCTTTTCCCCCCGATTTGTAGGTTTTCAGATTGCATTTTTTTTTTCAGTAAGAAATGAGAAATTACCATCAAGTGACACCATTATAAATAAATTTGGATATCTAATGAATCAAGAGTATGTTTTGTGAACACACTCCTTTTAAAGCAGTGAAAATTAACAGGTTTGGGGGAAATATTTGAATTCAATTAAGAAAAAAAAATATGCTTAATTCGGTTAAAACAGACATGTTGATTCTAATAAAAACCGGTATTGTTCTTCAAAAAAATATCTTGAACCTTGAAGATATTCCCAGATCGTATATTCCTATGTCTCTGCATTCCCTTTTGCAGTAATTTACATACAGTACTCATAAAGCAAGCTTTAGCGAGCATACATCACAACAGTATACTCCTTCTCCTCATGGTGCTGTTCACATTCAGCAGAAGAAAAGAAAAATGAATAATATATAACAGCAAAAAGCATTGTTCAATTTATCATTTTTGTCTTGAAACAGTCAAATCTACCACAAAATTGAGATTTATAGATTTTCTAATAAATAATCTCGATTCATATGATACGATAGATTTTGAAGAAAATATAGAAATATAGACTGATATAACTTCAAATAAAACAGCAAGATAGTTTTACTTTATATTTTGAAAAATACTTTTTTCGCAAAGAGGAGAGTTTTCAAGTAATCAAAAAATTTGAAATTGGGGATTAACATTTGTATATTTTTTTCATCTTCTAAGACTTCTAAACTTTTCACAACAAGAAAAAAGTGCGATTCCAAACTTAAAGCGAGATTATTTAGTTACCAGAACGATTTCAACAGTTTTGAACATGAATGTCAAATTGAGAATAGCCATTTTAAATTTTAAAAAAACATATATAAGATAATAGAATAAAATAAACAAATACAATGCATGAATAAATAAATAAATAACAACAAAACCTTCTGATCTGGCACATTAGGTTACTAAATGATTTGTTGATTTCCAACAAAACTACGTTAATCGGTCAACTAAATTAAAAAGTACAATTTCTCAACATTTAAAAAAAAGTTGTCATAAATGAGAAAAAAATCGATCTATTAATTTGTAAGCAGTACAACATGAAAATCAAGCACATATGCCGCATCCATCAAACCTAACAAAAGAAGATGGTCGCCCCATCACTAGTACTGAACGTTAAACTACTGTACAAGAAGAGGAAATTGGACACCTTCGTCATCCAAATACTCAGCTTGGTATAATAGACCACTTCTTGTGTGTCTGAATTTCTTGCAAAGAGTTTATATGAAGTTTGAAAAGGTATCTGCAAATTATAGGCATACAGGCAGAGGATCAGCAATTCAGTTATTTTCGTGCGTGAAGTATTTACGACGAACAGTTAATGTTGACTAGTATGGTAAGTGCACATCTTAAAGCAAGGGCTTATTTTTTATTTTCGACAATTGTTACAAGAATATTTAAGTACCCTTATATGAAATACCAAAGGAATTTTAAATACATAACAAGATTAATACATTACTTTCATTTCAATTTTTCAACAGTATTTAAAGGCAACAGTAGTGTACTGCTGTTCGAAACTCATATATTCTCTTCTTTGACTACATGTTATTTTTCGTACTAATACTTTGATCATATTTCTACTAGTTTCAGTTATTTAAAAGTGATAAATTTTGTTTATCAGATTATTTTGAAAAACTGGTAATATGTTGGTGCGCTATAACGTACATTCAGTAAGAGTCATAAAATCTTGTTAAGAACGCAACACAATCATTATGCTATTCTTTATATATTACTATATAATATTTACTCTTTATGACCCAGAGGCACGATGTTTAAATATGACACCATGCCAACTCGCCCCACTGGCCAATCAGCCCACACTTAATCGACACTTTCTAAAAAAAAAAAACCGCCCCACTCTTGTCTACCAACTCGCCCAACTTATAAAAAGGGTAAAATCCCTTTGAACAATCAGTCTGACAACTCGCCTTAATTATGAAAAGGGCTAAAATTCAACTGAATAAAGGTCTGCATACTCGCCCCACTTATGAAAATATCTTACTTCTTTTTAATATTTTAAATTACTGTGAGTTGGTATCCAGTCATCCTGGTCTAGGGGTATGTGTCGTGGATTGATATGCTAAAGGTCTTGTTCGAATCACAATATAGACCGTTGTTTTTTTCCACATAAATTTGGGAAGTTGGTCTCCATAGCAAATATTTGTAATTTTTATTGTGGATTAGGCATACCCGCCAAAATGTCACAAAACAAAAGAAAGCGTGCAAAACAAAGAAACTCAAGCTGGGATGATCGGCTTAGGTCACCCCTGGTAGAACAAAAACGCGGGGATGTAAGATGTGGTAAGACTAGAATATATAGTCAATAAGTCGTGCTCACATTCAAATTATTCATTAGCGAACACATAAATATAACTTAATTTTCAGCGAGAGGGGAAGTAATAACGCCAAATGTGTTATATAGGAATTTTGTTAAAAAATGTATAACCGGAAGACGAGCCCATAGACCCCTGATTTTCATAATGGCTTTTGACTTGTCACAAAATGTACAGGATATATGTAAACATATAGTAGCAGTGTCGGATATAAAATATAAAACAAATTTCTTTAAAAAAGAATGATGTTTCTGATTCATCTGTGCATTTGTCTATTCCCCATTAATTTGCTCTATGAATAAAGCCCTTTCTTATCCACCCAAAGCCAAGATTTCCGTTCATTAGGGACAATTTAAGTCTGACTTGGTAATCTATGAATAATCTTTTACAATTATTTTTCCCAACCCCGAAGCCAACATTTCCGTTCATTAAGGATAATTTCAATTTGACTTAGTAATCTATGAATAGTTTTTTACCATTATCTTTCCCAACTTAGTCGAAGAGGTGGATTTTTTTTTTGATCTTTTAAAGTGTTACCCTTTGTTCATGCCTAGGATCTTTTAATCACACTAAGTGTATTAAAGCTATAGAATCTTAAAACAATTTGATCTGGAGAGTTCTTTCACTATTATCTTCCTTAACCATGTTAACTGAGTCAAATAGTTGGGATTTTTCTTTTTTGTGTCTTTTAAAGTAAGACCAAATGTTCATACCTAAGATCTTATAATCACAAATAGTGTATTTTACCTTTAGAATCTTTTCTGTGTGTCCAGTTGCTTCAAGGAATTCCCTGAGAAAAGGGAAGACAATGGGCTTTTCCCCCGGGGACCTGATTTTCTTTCGCTTTTTAGCTTTCCGCTCGGCTAGTCTCCGATTACCGGCTGTGAATTCCGTTTTGATTTATCACTGCAAAATAAAAGCAACAGTAGTATACCGCTGTTCGAAATTCATAAATCGATAGAGAAAAAACAAAACCGGGTTACAATCTAAAACTGAGGGAAACGCATCAAATATAAGAAAGCTACGACACAACATTAAAATGTAACACACACAAAACCGGATATTTGTTCCGCTCCTCTCCGAATCCGGTAAAAAAAAACAACTTCCAAAAGCGGAAATAAGCTTATTTTTGTTTAGTCAAATCTGTCATCAAAGGGACGAATGTAATTGGTCGAGATTACAAAGTCTAACAATATGAAAACATGGGTTCCCATGATGTACTTCCAGAGGGACTCACCGTTTAGTCTGGAAAAAAGATAAATTAATAAAAATTAATATACCCAGCAACAAACGACAACCATTGAATTACAGGCTCCTGACTTTTGTCAGGAACACACAGAATTTGTCGGGGTTCAAGTTGTTTATTGGAGCCATACTCGCCACAAGGAGCCTCAATTATTAGAAGAAAGGAATTCACTTCTGATTATACTCATAGTAATGACAGAAAATTAATTATAAAAAAAATGATAGTCAGAAATGATTAATTGTAACAGATGGATACATCTTACATCTGTCCACATGGTAAATAAAGTTTAAATCTCAGCAAGTATTCATTAGCAACAAAACGAAAAGAATATTGATGTATCTAGATTTGCAAACTGAAATGTATGGCCACGGTCCTTTACTAAAAGACTTACCTTTTTAAGGGCTTTCTGTTTTGTATTCAAGTTTGAGTTATTATAATTATATATGACGATCGAGTTTCAAAATGTTAAATTATATGACCTTGTATCATAGTTTGCAGGTTTTCAATTGATATCTAAAAAATGTTCTGTTTAAATCAACTCTTTTTCTAAAAGCCACGAACGAATCTTCTTTGAGATAAAAACTCGTAATGTTTTAAAAGCTAAGAAAAAATACAATTACAAACTAATGTGTTCTGAAAAAGGAAATTTCTGAAAGTCTTCCCAAATACAGCAAAGGTAATGTACAAAAAAGTAAAATCACAAAAATACAGAGCTAGGACTATAATAATTCCCATCTGGGTCGCCTCCAAGTGATTTGAATACATTTAAAACTTTATTTAGCATACTTTGCTTTCTCCTTTTTTTCTGAATGAAATTTGTTATTTTTTCACCCGAGATCCTTGCCTGTTTATTTTTATGTATCCAAATTGCTAAATATTTCTGTTCATACTTGTCTTATTTTTTTGTTCAAATCTAGTAATATTGTCTTTAAAGGTAATACTTCAATCTTGATGAAGTTGTTAAAGCTATGGTGACAAATGCAATCTCTTCTGATTTAAATTTTCTGCCGCTATTTTTAAAAGGTATTGACATCAGATTCAACCATCTTTCCAGCGGGACAAGGACTTTTTTTCATTAATTGAAGCGGAGCATAAGGTTTTTTATTAAATACTAGTATTTGCTGTACACTGGTCCTATCCTCAGATAAATAGTCCCTAACAGGTATCTGAGTTATTAACAACACGTGGATTCGTGTGCTCTTGTCCGGCACACAAGTCAGAGTTTAATCCAATATAGTACAGTAATGTATCACAGAAATTTTGAATTTATCGGTTTTTATAATATTATCACTTTACATATTAAATTCCTGGCCAATCACATCCTCCTTATATTCAAAGCAATTCCATTTCTATGAAGATATTTCATTCTAAGACTCCGGAACACTGTGCAACGCGCTAAAATCTTTCTTGTCTAAAATGCTAATAGAACTATCATTTCGTCGTGAGAAAAGATGGATGCAAATTATTCCTTTATACATTGTATTTGGATAGTAGTAAAGATACTTTTTTTGTTCCGCATTTCAGTTATGAAATATCCAAGAACTGTGTCGAGTTGAGGTTTAGTCATTGAAACTAAACAATTCTCTATCTAAAAAAAAGGTGTGGCATCCATCAAATAGTTATGGCGTTACACTTGAGTCTTCTTTGATCATCTCTGAAAAAAGTGAATCTTGGCAGGACTGGGTAACAGTTACCGAAGTTTCAAATCTAGTTCCACCAGCATTCATAAAGAAACGAGATTGTTGGCTCTTATTTATTTGTTCTAACTTTAACTTCTTTACTGGGGTTGGGGGTGTATATGGCAGCAGCTTGTCTTAGATCGGACGGGGAGAGAAGTTCTTGGGTCGGTGAGTATGCTTGATAAGGCTGTGTTGACAAAGGAAGACATAAACTAGTAAATATGAGGGGTGGTTCCAATGATGGTAGTTCCACAACCGAGACATCAATATTAGGGATGGCTGTATCAATATCGGGGACGGTTATAACAGAGATGGCTGTATCAATATCGGGGACGGTTATAACACGGATGTCTGTATATGGCATATCAGGATCGGCGCTGGTCTTGCAGGGATCACTTGGCAGAGGAGAAATAGGTTCCACTGCTGAAGTTAAATACACAATACCATTCTAAAAAGCATCCTCCTCCAGATCACATCGTCGAACTTCCTCAATACTGTAACGCCTCTGGTATAGCATTACGAAACTCATGTTTATAAATGCGTGTGTAGTTATTTGTTTAACACTAGATACAAATCAACCTTGGTAGCAGGCCTTTTAAAGTCTTTCACTCGTAATCACTGAAAAATCAGGCATACTGGCCTTCAGAAATTCAGTAAGTTGCCTGGTTGTGTCAGTGGATATGGATTTGTCTTCTGGCGTGTATGTATCCTCCCTCCTAGTCTCACATACATTATTGTTTCTGGTAGTTATAAGGTTAGTGTACTTGTCGTGACATTTCTCATGCTGTTTTACCATGTAGCCATCACACTTTGTTTGTGAATATTGTAACGTTCCGGGGTTTTCTTGTCAGGATATACAACCTTATTTACTTTTGTGGGTCTCTGGCTAAGGAAGTAATAATAAATACCATAATGGAGTTCATAAATTGTATTAAATATTATTATCAATTCAATTCAACAGATACAGTAGTTCATAAAACACATGAATAGAGTTATCTTAATATAAACAAAGATACATTTTATTCCTAACTGCTATATTATAATTCCTAATGCACTTGGTGCAAAGAAATCTAGTCGGTGCAAGAATCTAGTCGGTGCTAGAAATTTACTTGGTGCACACCGAGCAACTAATTTCAGATACTGCTTGGTGCAGGTTATATATTTTTAACCTCATAATTTTATAAGGATCATAAAAGACTAATATTTAAATATCTAAAAGCTTTCTATTAAAGAACATACTTTTCACCAAGTAATTCCACTTGGTGCAGCACCGAGCAAATGTGCTTGGTGCTAGCCAAAATGTTAACACCGAGTACGCTACTTGGTGCATTACGGCAGACGCTGGTTTTATGATATTCTCCGAACAATGAATTAAATTATCTTTACAAAGTTTCAGAATAAACAATCTCTGGTTAATCTTAAATGATTTTGCTTCATGTTACTGCATAAGTTTGAATATAATTGAGGTGAAAAATCTTACTCGGTGCACGCAAACCTTGCTATTTATACTTTGGCTCCGCCCACAAATATGACGTAGTACACAAGAAAAACAAAACATGAGGAATGGCGCCGATAAGTGAAAGTAGCGATAAACTGAGACAAATTTGGGCAAATGCACCGTTAAATGAAGATGACACATCGATTAAATAGAATCATCAGATAGGTTTAAGTACAGGGTAATCACTCCTCTCATAAAAGTACCATACGAGGCGTACTCGGGGACATCTGGATGGAGAATTGTGGAAATGAACTCATCATAGATACCAGGACTAAGTTTAGTATATACGCCAGACGCGCGTTTCGTCTACAAAAGACTCATCAGTGACGCTCGAATCCAAAAAAGTTTAAAAGGCCAAATAAATTACGAACGGAGGCCACAAATTACACACGATGAAAAATACACGTTTAAGTTTATGAAATAATGCCAATGGCCAGAGCGTAACACTACCCCCCTCCTTGTGGAAAAAGGATTTGTCCTCAAATCAATGGTTTGTCAGCCATGCAGAAGTATCAGTTAATACCAGATTAGTATATGAACCTACTTTTTTTTACAATAACGTCGTAACAGGTTAAAAATAACACTCTTTCACTTTTAGCACAATGAAATCAAAGGTCCATATTTCATTATAGCAATTGAAGTTCGGTGCAGTAAGCTTTTACCTAAATCTATAATATACACAATCAACAAGAAGACATTTTTCAAGGCAAGAATTTCAATCACAATTGTTCAGTCTCTTTCTGAGAATACTATATATATATATTTTAAAATTTTGTTTCTATCACAGACATCATTCCGAGGAACGTCATTATAACTATTGGGAGTCATTTCTCCACATGTTCTTTGGTCCTGTTGGTTTGGTTTACACCGAAAATTTTATATATTGAAGTATATATATGATAATAGTCATTAAATTTTTCCACACGCTACTACGGTAGTCCGGGTGTTTTATTGTACACCCACAACTTATATATATATAATATTTCTTAGTTCCTGTATAATAACAGTATTTCACTGTCAATATAATATGAGGCAGGCATAACCTGTGAATGCGGGACGAAGTCTGTATGTATTTTTTTTTATTCAAACATGTTAAATAAAAGAAACGGAAAAACTGTAACGTTCCCGATTTTGGTTCTGTTGTTAGGGATTTAGCTGTGACGTTCTTCAAGTTATGACGTCTTATCAATGTAAACAAAAGAAACTCTTTCATCAGGTAACGTTTTTTTCTTCCATATCAATCAATTATTAAAAATGAACTTGTATTGAGTTCCGATCTTATATTTTACTAGACTGATAAATATATATTTTATTCAAAGTCTCATGCAAACAAGACCGGAAAAGGAAGCACATTTCTGCGCAAATACGGGGAAAACCGGAACCGGAAGTAGATCTGAAAAAAGTTAACGTTTTGAGTCGTTTGAGTTCATAAGTAGAATGAAAAATTCGGGATGTTTTCCAGATTTTTTTTTTTTTTTTTTATTGATTTTTCTACCATCATTGGGGACTTCGTCCCCATATTACTCTAGTCATATCAATATAAAAATAAATAAATTTTCTAACTAAATACTCGTAATGAAATATACTGCCAATTGAATTACAATTGGAATGTATATAGTACTGCTTACTGCACCAAACAACAATGTAACACCCAAGCCTAGGGAATAAAAATTCATTATCTAAAATCGACTCGTCAAGAAATAAATACTTGGTTAAAATCAACCATAAGACATTAGCATTCAATACAAAAACAGCAAGCTAATAGCTTGTTAACAAAAACAACACTATCTTTGATGTAAAATACATACACCACTTTGCTCAAATGAGGCCTTATCAACTAAAGTTCACTTGGTGTTCCTGAGATTAACATAAATAAAACAGCATGTAACTATATAGGTCTCAGGAACTCGAAGTAATACGAGGATTAGGACACCCCAAACATTGAACTTTATCATAAATGTAATAAACCACCCTCCCAAGAGATGTGGGGGATATTTATTGACAATCTCCACTGGAAAACAGGTTACCAGTGGAAATTACAGTAGTAGGACAAGGATGCCATCTACCGTGTAAAATTTTGTAAATACATAGTGAATATAGTAACTAAATGTCACTCCAACAAATGTCCTTGTAGTATGTCCACAATTCATTTCTACAAAAGACAATGCAGGTGGGTAAGATTATAAAATGTACATTATCTCTGTAGTTTACGGAGAGCAATCACTGTTCTTGGAAAGGTTGACAAATCCATACTGCACTCCGATTGTAAATAATTAAAAATATGCACAAAATTACGGGGGTCTCTATCCAGAAAGTATGTGTATATATTGTCCACTTTGTATGGTTTTAAAGGTGAGTCTTTCAAAATCATATAAGACAATATTGCTGATGGGTCTTGTTATAGGGTTGGAACACATGTTTCAAAGCGGCTGCCTCCAACATTAAGGATTATTCTAAATTTTTGGCAATCAGCCATAGCTTTCAATTGTAAAACATTTTTCGGGGTGGGGATATAACTACTGTCAGTAGATAGTGCATTTACACTAGGTGCAGTCAACTCGGGGCTGTACTCGTCTGGGGCTAGTAATGATAATACATCAAGTTGTTTTGACTGCTGGCTACAGACTGAAGCTGCACAATTTTCCTTAGATACATCTGGTACATTAGGTACATTATCAGTAGTCTCAAATAGAGGTTCAGCTATAAAAAAATTAAGTTCATCTAGGCAAACGGTACTTGGGGCTTCTTCATAAAATAAAGGTTCAACAGGTGGAACTAAAGTTGGTGCGTAAACATGGGGGAGAGGTGGCATCACTTTCTCTGCGGGGCTGATAATAATTGTCCTAGACTCAGGTATGAGGGTGGATGATCTTGTGGGGGGCCTGGTTGGAGACGGAGAACGCTTTCTTTTCTTTTTATTCACACTATCTGCTGACTGATTTACTTGATCATCTTTATTTTCTACTGATATTAATTTGTCTTTTGAATTTTATTTTTTTTCTTTGTTGTGTATCATTTCTTATATTGTTCTGAGTACTTTTCTCCAGTTTAGTGTTTTCATCTGACTGTTGTTCTCTATTTTGTGATTTTGGTACATTTATATTAGTGTTATTTTCTTTATTATCATTTTGTGGATGAATTTCAATTATCATTTGCAGGCTTTCTCCTTGAATTTCTTAAGTTTTTGTTGTTCGGCTTCCCAAAATAAAAAGTTTTCTCTGCTGACATATTTTAAGTCACGTCCACCTGAATTCCACTTTTGACACCAATGTAACGTTCCGGGGTTTTCTTGTCAGGATATACACCCGTAGTTACTTTTGTGGGTCTCTGGTGAAGGAAGTAATAATAAAAACCATAATCATGATAATGGAGTTCATAAATTGTATTAAATACTAGAACACACCCGTGATATCACGGGTCCGTGACTGAATTAAAGTATATAACTATGCGCAAGCCTTATTTTAGTATTAGTATTGTCATCTGATAAAGTCATGTCGATTATAAGATACTCAGTTTTTCTCTGCTTTCAAGTCTTTCTGTTTGAACCCGTTGAACTGGAACTTATCAGAACAAAAGGTCCTGGAATGATAATGAGTGAATGGAGTATTTTTTATCAACAGCATTGTCCTATATAAGTTATAAATAAAGTTGAATTCTTTGCTTTGCTGTTTTTACGTCATGCCCACTAACAAATTGAAAACTGTACCTATACGCCTTATTTTTAGTCCAGATTTTTAGTATTCAATTGTTATCTTAGAAAGTCTTACTGATTAAAATACTACAATAGGTAACAATTTTACAATTTAGTAGTGTCAACCCTGTGGTTATGACCCGTGTATATAGCATTTTAGTCCTGAATACAACGTTTGGTGGTGCGCCTGTCAGATGCGGAACGTATAGATAAGGTAATAATAATAGGTAACCGGTGAATATACTATTGGTATCGGTAGCGGACTCGACCCGGAACTTCTTAATTATTGGAAATATTAATTACGTGGAAAACAAAAGGGCCTGGAGTGGTGTAATTTTTAATCTACACCTTTGTGCTATATTTTATATATAAAGTTGAATTCTGTGATTCGTCGTTTTTACGTGATGATGGCTGACAAATTATAAGATACACAGGTTTTTCTCTGCTTTCATTTCTTTCTGTTTGAACCCGTTGAACTGGAACTTATCAGTTATTGGTAATATTACTTATTTGGAAAACAAAAGGTCCTGGAATGGAGTACTTTTTATCGACAGCACTGTCCTATATAAGTTATAAATAAAGTTGAATTCTTTGCTTTGCTGTTTTACGTCATGCCCACTAACAAATTGAAAACTGTACCTATACGCCTTATTTTTAGTCCAGATTTTTAGTATTCAATTGTTATCTAAGAAAGTCTTACTGATTAAAATACTACAATAGGTAACAATTTTACAATTTAGTAGTGTCAACCCTGTGGTTATGACCCTAGTATATAGCATATTAGTCCAGAATACAACGTTTGGTGGTGCGCCTGTCAGATGCGGAACGTACAGATAAGGTAATAGGTAACAGGTGAATATTATAGTTTACTATTGATATCGGTAGCGGACTCGACTCGGAACTTCTTAATTATTGGCAATATTAATTACGTGGAAAACAAAAGAGCCTGGAGTGGTGTAATTTTTAATCTACACCTTTGTACTATATTAGTTATATATAAAGTTGAATTATGTGATTCGTCGTTTTTACGTGATGACGGCTGACAAATTGGACCTCGTAATTTTAGTATTATAGATTATTATCAATTCACATTCAACAGATACAGTAGTTCATAAAACACATGAATAGAGTTATCTTAATATAAACAAAGATACATTTTATTCCTAACTGCTATATTAAAAATCCTATTGCACTTGGTGCAAAGAAATCTAGTCGGTGCAAGAATCGAGTCGGTGCTAGAAATTTACATGGTGCACACCGAGCAAATAATTTCAGATACTGCTTGGTGCAGGTTATATATTTTTAACCTCATAATTTTATAAGAATCATAAAAGACTAATATTTTAAATATCTAAAGCTTTCTATTAAAGACAAATACTTTTTACCAAGTAATTCTACTTGGTGCAGCTCCGAGCACATGTGCTTGGTGCTAGCCAAAATGTAAACACCGAGTACGCTACTTGGTGCAATACGGCAGACGCTGGTTTTATGATATTCTCCGAACAATGAATTAAATTATCTTTACAAAGTTTCAGAATAAACAATTACCAATCTCTTGGCAATAATCGGCGTCAACAATCTTATTCTAAAGTTTTGTTCAGTGATCCCGATTGAAAACTGACATGGCTTAAAACATGGGGTAAAATGGCAGGAATGTTTACAAAAATTATATCTATCATCAGTTTATTACTAAAAATCAAAACTCTCAGACAACATCCTATAAGACTTCTTGCCCTAAATATTCACCAACTTTTACCAACGTTTTTGCTATTGGTCTTTACAAAAAATGATATGTCTGATATATATATACATAGATAAACTTTTAATAACAAAATTGGTAAGCAAGATGCAATCTTTCAATACGATAAACATGACCAACTTCGTCAGGCGATTCGTTTTTTTTTTATTAATTGCTTATTACTGACACTTTTTTTCGTAGTTTGTCTTTAATCTTATACTGCAATAGATGGATAAAACCTTTAAAAAAGCAAGACAAAAATAAGTAACACATGGCCGAATTGTCTACTGACATTTATAGAACTTATTGCCTTAAGATGACGACTTTTTCCTATACTTTGCATTTTGTCTATCAACTTAAAAAACTATAAAAGATTCATAGAAACTGCAAAATGTATCACCACCATACAAGAACAACTTATATGTGAGCATAGCTGAATATGTCAGTTTACTCTGTATGAATTATTACTTTTAAACGATAATTTTTGCGAATGTTGGTGAAATTTTATATTTTTGTCGTGAACTATATATTGTAGTCTACAATGATCAAGAGTGTTGAAGATACACAAAATTGGAGGTGAGCGTCACATGCCATTTAGAGCCTTTAGTTTATATATTTGTTGTTAGTAAGTATTGCATATATTTGTGTCTAAACGTGATGATTTTTTTTGTAGCTGTTTAGTATAAAAAAAAATCAGGTAATGTGATGGCCTGCAAGTTAAAGCGAAATTGGGTTTCGGCTTGATTAAGACTGAAATAAAATGTTAACTGTTTACATAAAACCTGTATAAATTCGTTGTAATCACTATTCATGCGGCACACATGCATTACCAATCTCCAACAAAGGCTAAACAGAAGGTTGCATAAAAACGGATTCAAAGGAGGTTGAATTATTAACTTGCTAGCAGTGTTGAGGCGTATTTGAACATGAACAAAAATGAATATAAATAGCGTTTTGGTTTTCAATATATTAATGTTAGACACTAAGAAACGTTTCAAAATTGAGTTTAATAAAATGTCCAATTATATAAGTTAATTGTTTAAAACATCAATGAATAAATGATTTATATATTGTTGGGTTGATGTTTAGACGAGTTGTATATACATTATGTACACAGCCATGTATCACCATCATTGATGGCGATCCGATGGATACATCTGTTGTAGGGTTGTCACTGACTCAGACGTACTTATAAATATAATTATTTTCTGTGACTGTATCTTACATTAATTTGTAGGATCCTTTACTATAGATAATTTAGCTGATCTGTAACAATAACATCTTCATGCCTTATATATCATGTACTGCAGTACGCCGCTAGATTAAAACTGATTTGGAAAGGTAACACACGGCCAGCGAAAGCTCTATTTTTAAGAGCCCAGGTAGTCGTGTGGTCTAGCGGGACGGCTGCAGTGCAGTCGATTAGGTGTCACGATATCACAGTAGCATGGGTTCGAATCCCGGCGAGGGAAGAACCAAAATTTTGCGAAAGCAAATTTACAGATCTAACATTGTTGGGTTGATGTTTAGACGAGTTGTATATATATAGATATATACACAGATACTTTATTCTCTAAAAAATAATACAAGTTTACAGAGAAACATCTGATATAAATACCGATACAAAAGTTAAGGTAAACAAATACAGTAAGATATTTTAAAAGTACAAAATTATGATGGCATATATATATAAGTCATTAATTCACATTTTAAGTAGTGATGTAGACGAAAAAAATATATCATTGAATGACTTTGTATTTTACAAATTAATATAAATAAAGTGAAAACAAATTACCCTTAGGCCCTCCATAGCAAAATCCTTCACAAGGCTCTTTCAAATTTAAGCATTTGAGAGAAGAGAAGGTTGTTTCATACACAGATATAAAGAGCTCAAACGAATCATAAAATAGAAAATGGAAACGTGTCATTTGTCAAAATGACAACAACTCGACCAAAGGCAGAAAATCACCCAAGACCACCAATGCGGCGGTTTGAATATGTTTTGTCCAATCTAGACCCCCAGCCATTTTAGGATACAGTAGGAACCTGCGTTAAAATAAGGTATTAATGGCACAGACGATTTTTTGGGGGCATATTTTAAGATGAGGCGGTTAAAAGCTAAATGAATTGAACCCAAAAGGAGCCATTTAAACAGAATGAACTAAAATATTTACCTCAGTACACACTTGGACATAACCTGATTAATTGAGCATCCTCTTTTGTTGGCATTATATGTAAAGTATGTATTTTGGGTCATAAATCATGAACTGCTAGGGAAGTAAAACATTGCTAACTGCTGGACCAAATAATTGGTGGTTAACCAGGTGAGTAATTTCATAACCATAAGCTGACAATTTTGTTTCATATTTTGTGCATTCATCTTGATGTATAATTCAGAAGATACATTTTCAAAAATTATATGAACTCATAATCAATGTATGAACGAAATAAAAAATAAACGAAAAACAAATATGTAACACAGCAACAAACGACACTCATTTAATTAATTAGAAAAGAAGTCAAGTTTAGATACACATGATATATGTTTCAATCATTTGTTCTTCCCTAATTTAAGATAATACTATTTAACAAATATACGATTGAAAGTCACAAGACAGGTCTGTTTCGAGATAAAGTTTCTTTGATAAACAATCAATTTATGTTTAAAAATATTTTTCGAATGAACATATATTATATTACTTTGTAAACAAACGTTATAGTATAAATATAATAATGATTATAATATTGTAAGAAAAAAGACTGTTATTCAGTTTAATATGAGCAACACGACGTGTGCAACTTATGGTGCAGAATCTGCTTACCCTTCCGGAGCACCTAACAACCAGTTTTTGTATTGTTTTGTCTTAAGTTTTCTATGTTGTGTCTTGTGTACTATTATTTGTCAGTTTGTCTTTTTCTTTTCTAACCATGTTCAGTTTATTTTGGATCTGCGAGTATGAACGTCCCTCTGGTATCATTCGCCCCTCTTTTAGTAAAAGAACTATTCTCTTCAATGCAATTTTTTTCATGAAAAGAAACTTTCCATGATTTTCTCTTTTTTGTCTTTTCAATCCCTAATCTAACTTAAATTAAATAAGACAATTAACTCTTTATCTTAAATTGAAAAAAAACTAAACAGTACATACAAAAATGGTAAACATTCATTTTAATTTAATCACAAGTTTATTGATGTTATGACAAATGCCCTTCTTTTTATATACATTTTGTATATATAAATGCAGCTTTATTTTTCAATCAACTTACTTTTGAATTATTATTTTAAGTACTTACAAAGTTTGATTTAAATATATTTTATTTACCAGCTTTATACCATGTAAAATAAAAATGAATTGAATGTAAATCCTTGCAATATCAAGCTTTTGACAGATTGAAGTACCGTAAATATACAAATGCGTATAACAATACTATTTAGTTTTATTTTAATTTATTGATAACAAATCATCATTTATAACAGTAAAAATGATATTCAAGGATCTTGTTACGGGGTTCAATTAGTAGCCTTTACGAGCAAGTTTATTAAAACCTGTGAAAGAATTGATAAATTGCTATCCTGTTTCTAATTAAATTCTACAGCCACATCCAAACTTTCAAACTAAAGCTTTGTATTTATGAATAATTTAAGTAAACATGGTAAAGATTTTAAGTAATTTGTTGTAACAAAATCCTTGACTTTATTATTAAACAATGCTGCATAGATAACATACTAGGTTCATGTTTACAAAAATTAATCCTTCATTAAAAGATTCATAGTTAGAATACTCAAGTGAATCATTTTGATAGTAAACAAGTGACAAAAAATAACAAAACAATTGATTACAAAAAAGAAGAAAAAAAAAACCAAACAACGAAATAAATCGACCTGTAGCAACTAAGGTGACACAAACAAATTTTGACAATTACATCTGAGTAAGCTGCATATATTCATATTCATATCCAAACACATCATCATTGCCTGTTGCAGAATGACGTATCATTGGGAAATTACTTTGAAATCTTTGTCTCCTATAAAAGAGAATCAAATCTGAGTTACATATGTTATAATTAATTGGTTCAGTATTTCTGTTAGCGGATGTTTATTTGTTATAGATATAATTTGCTTGGCCACATATTAATATAATATATATTATTAAGTGTTTATGAATATGACTTTTGTCTAGCTATAAATTCAGCAAAAATAGAGGATTTTGTGAATCTAATGAGACGTTTGTTATCCATTCAATTGATGTGTTTTCTAGCTTTAAATTTTGTCATATGATCAGATACTTTCTATTTAGAATCCGTGTGAGGTCGGTATTTTTGTTATTTTACTTTTTGTTCGTCATTATAAGCAATACAAGTAAAAAGAAACGTAGGATATACGAAAATTGAACTGAAAACTAATATTACACAATAAGACTAATTATATAATTTGGTACTTAGTTTTTCAGTTGGATTTCATATTTTGTATTGAAAGTGATAATGAATCTCCTCTATTATTTGAAATGCCTGTACTAAGTCAGAAATATGCAGTTGTTGTCCAGTCTTTAGATGTGTTTTGTCATTTGATTTTGCCATTTCATTAGACTATCCGATTGAATTTTCCTCGGAGTTCAGTATTTTTGTGATTTTAATTTTAATTATTTTTGTACATATACATGTATCTGTAGGCCTATTTCCTTGAAATTGAAATAATTAATGTATCATTGGTGTACATTCTTCAATGTCGCAAACAAATAAATACCCCAAAGATTTTTTTTTAATTTTTAGTATATGCATGCTTGTGACAAGTGTTTTACTTTATTTGATGGTCTTAAAAACATAACTTTCCATAATCGCCATTAGTTCGATATTTTCTGGTGCCTTAAATAAACATGACCAATATCAATAACTCAGTTTTAATCAACGTTTAATCACTCACAGTGGGTATAATTGATATATATCAAGAAAAGTGTTTGTGAAAAATACGTGTAATGAATTGTATGACTTTTTTTGGTTTTCTTTATTTTCCTTAATTTTATTAATTTAATTTAATTTAAGACATTACATACATTTACTTCATCTTTGTTTAATAGTTGCAACTGCGGTTGCTTTCATTTTATTATCATTTGGATCTTCTATGCTCGTTAACTTTGTACTTGTTTGCCTCTATAAATATTTTGATATGATCGTCACTGATGAGTCTTATGTATACGAAACGCGTGTCTGGCGTACTAAATTATAATCCTGGTACCTTTGATAACTATTTACTTTTAAATGTGTACGTTACAAACAAACGTTCCTGCAAATATATATCAACGCGTTTGAAAAATGTATAAAAAGGATAGAAAGATGAAAATAAATATTTTTTTTTCAATGTAATATCAATCACAATTTATTTGTTTGTACCCTTATAGTATTGACCAATTAAGATAAACTACAAGATATCCGAAATTGACAAACAATTGGCAAAAAAGTTTAAAAGTTTATTCTTAATTACATAAGTTAACAAATACAATTCATTATTTTGTTTAAAATATTATAGGTAATCAGGTTACACTTGAACTAGATGTTGAAACGCAGCTTATAATTGTCATAAAAAGCATGTCTGGCGTAAAGGCTGTATTTCTGTAATTATAGACAATGCAATGTCATATACGAACTCCCTTCGCGGCTAAACCTGTAGCACATTAACTATGAAGTAAGTATAAAACAAATATATTCTAGAATGGAAAGTTAATGTGCCCTACTATTTTATTCAATGGTCAAAACATAGGGCTGTGTGGCATAATTTTCAATGGACCAAAACTTTTCAAACTTGTATTAAATTCTGTACTACCCATATCATTACTTGGGCTTACTTCAGATTTCAATTTTCACAGCAACTTAAGTTTGTATAACTGTTGCATTCGTTAGTTTTTTTTTCTCTATAAGATTAAAGATATAGATCTTATCTGAAAACCAGCACGTTAACAAAACAAAATATCAATGAATATTATTTACCTTCCTAAAAGGAGTGGTTTGAGAAATAGATGTATTAACAAAGTGCAACATATAAGTAAATACAAAGCATGATATCTGATGAGTGTTAATGTTATAAGGTTTAAATACCTTTACAATGCAAATTCAATCAATTCTCATCTCTATTAAATCAGATGAATTGTCTCATATGAGATGTCATTCTATGATACTTATGCAAATAGACTTTTTGAAATGATCAACTCATTCATATCTTTTTTATAAGTTAGACATGACCAATCTCTTGCTAGATATTTCAAATAATCATATTTGAAATGTTAAAGGTAAATATGCTTAAATCATATTTGACAACATTTTCAAATTTAATATTTCTATCTGACTTAAATTCACAATGATTACTTAATTAAGCACATATTTACAACATAAGTAATCTTCTTGTTTGTCTATTGCTAGTTTATTTTGGCGACTACTTGTATTACAGGTGTTTTCAATACGGAATTTATTAGCTAAGTTTTATGTTCAAGTTTGTTAAATTTACTCCCTATACTAGTATCGAAGTAAAACATATAATTTCAAGAGGCCCTTGCCTGATGAATGAAAAAATTGAAGATTCTATATGGTGTTATAAACTCTAGTTTACTACATGTACTTCTCTACTTGATAAATTCTCCCAAAAAAAAAAGGCAAATATAATTCAAATGCAGTGAATGCTTTTAAATCCAGAGATAGATGGATTTTCAAAAATCAATGTGTAAATTATTTAGATTTTATTGGGGAAAAGGGGGGGGGGGTGAGAACACCGTATTTGATCCCAAAAAAGCAATGCAATTATTTTTTACCATCTTGATTAAAATAAAATGAAATGTTACCAATAATGTTCATTCATGCATATATTTGTAGTTAGTGTATACACGGAAAAGTTCTACTGTGAAAACTACATACATTTCTTTCATGGCAATTTCGTGATTTCGTCAATAATTTATTTTGCCTTTTTAACTTTTTTGGATTCGAGCGTCACTGATGAGTCTTTTTTTTTTAGAGTTTATTTACAAAAATCTCACACGTTCCACATGATAATCTTCTGTTTTGTCAAATTTAACTATGTCCTGAAGCTTACCAAAAGTCATAAAATGTCTGATGTATTTTTAAGCCATGGCGTTGTTAGTTTAAACGACATACAGACAAATAATAGTACACAAGAAACAACATAGGAAACTACAGACTGAGCAACACGAACCACACCAGGTTCTCTGGAAGTTTATGCAGATCATGCTTCACATGTGGCAACCTGTGATAATTGGATATCGCTTGATATCAACTATTGTAATTTAATTAAAATAGTAACAATAAAACTCGCCCAGGGCTCGTTAACTGTTGAAATTGAATTTCAAATGACTCGGGTTATGAAACAAATCAAAATTTGTGTCACTTCCTTTTTTTTTCAAATGTAACAAATTTAAAGTTATGCCTTTGTTAAAACTTTAAGTGAGAGCTATTGTTTTGAAACTTCGCTTATGATCTTGCAATGCAGTTTTAAATAACCAACCTTATTGATTCAGATATTTGGTCTTTCGACCTCTCAGACCGTCCTTGGCCTCTTCATATGTTCTTTGCCCTTCTTTTCTGGATAGATTTGAATCCTCCTTAAAAATGTAGGTTATAAAAATATTCCAAAAACTAATACGCAAGAGGCTCTTTGGTTATCAAGTCCTATTTAACAATCATTTTTATCAAGACATAATATATACTAAAAACTAATATTCTACTTATTTGTTGGCTAGTTTCCAAAAAATAATACGCGCACATTGTGATTGCACATATGAATTTCCCACAATTTCAACATTTTAGACTGGTTATTTTTAAACGAGTAATGTATTTCAACATTTTAGACTGGTTATTTTTAAACGAGTGATGTATTTCAACATTTTAGACTGGTTATTTTTAAACGAGTAATGTCGTCCTGAATATGCATGAAATATTTGCCACTGGACGTTAAGCAGACATCAATCAATCAATCAATTTAAACGAGTAATGTTATTTGCAAATTGTCAAGCTAAAGTACTGAAAATATAACGCAACAGAACACGTTGTACGTACACATGATGTACAATGAGTATATTTATTTATGCATCTTTAAATAAATCATAGCACCTAAAATAAAGATGACTTTCAACAACAAAAAAATGAGAAAAAACAACTCGACGAGAGAAACACCTCAAGGACACCAATAGGTATTCATCAATGCACGAAAAATCTGCATTAGAACGCAGTCTTTTGCTGGTCAATTTATAGTATGAAAATTAAAATATGTGGTATGACAGCATATAAAACTCTCTCTTCCAACACGACGATATAACAAATGACGAGCTAACGGGTAAACTCTCTTCCAGAGACAAAATAACGTAAACTCAACTATTCATTGTGTAAAGGTCATCATAACACCTTCAACAATGCAAAAATCTATCTACAAAATGAGCTTTAAAGTTTCGTGCAATTTTATAATATTTTATTAAGCTTCAAGAGTTAATCATATAGTACGGTAACCAAGTAAGGAAAAGTCACTTATTTAAGGTTTTTAATCGTCATTCGTACTATACGGCTATAAATCACAGTATTGGTAGTTCAAAGGTTACAATTCACATTTTGACTTGTCGTCAAAAAATCGTACGGTGCAATTTTTGTAAAATGGGCTTTTAAGTACGTTCCCTTACGTCCAAGAAAAATTGATTTTCAAAAGTTTTTAGGTCTACATTCTAAAAAGAACATTTGTGATATGCTTTCTGTTATTATATACATTGTTTTTACACCTTATTTTAACGATTTCAAACAAAGTTTAGCAAAATTAACATGATTAATCCGTTATTGAAAAGTGTTTGTAAAAATTGAACACTACGAATATTTTTCATTTCACAGAGTACATTTCAATTAAATTTTATATTATCCTTTTTTTTCCGCAAAATGTAAAATAATTAACATTTATATTATATTTTAAACCTTTATCTAACAACAATATCAAAATCGTTTATCTCAAAAGCATTATTTCGACTTGTGCATTGAAACAAAATATTCACTATAAAATCGAAGATACAGGTGTTCCTCCGGAAATTCGACTTTACACACAAGTTGAACCGGACCGATACTATTATTTTACTCTATAAAGGGTATTTTGTATAACAACGATTTTTCATTGCTAAAATTTGTTCAATTCGATCTATTTTGTTTGTTCATGTTCCCATTTCGTGTTGGTCATCGTGATGTTTAGGTTTTTTTTTTCGTATGTTTTTTTTTTTTAAAACGATAACGTCCTAGTAGTTCGAAAAGGCCAAACATGTGTTTTAATTTTTAAAAAATGTTTCGTTTGCCTTTACTGTTAAGAGTAAACGTTGCTTCTTTAGTTCAGTTGAAATATATAATGATGAAATCTGCCAGCAATTTGTTGAAGTGTATGGGTCGTCTGCTGAAATTCCTGATTTGGTGAAGCAATTCGATTCTGAAGTCTATTGTGCACTTTCCCTACCTTTCGTTTGCTCATCACTCGCAACTTACATCAGTTTGAGAGAAGGTATGGCATTGGTTCAATGTATTGATGATAAGAAAAGTAAAACATTCGGTGATATAACAGCGGCTTATTATAAAAATATGACCCAATGCTTTCTCAAGCGCATACAGTAGCAGACGTTTTTGATCGCTACGACATGAAAAACTCAATGAAATTCTCTAAAAGGGAACGCCACAGAAAGACTATAGCTTCCACCAAAGTGTATCAGATTATTGAAGGGAGAAGTATTCCTGACTGGAAGAAGTTTCTCTCTGTTAAAGAAAACAAACAGGCTCTCTCTAATTCCTTTGGTAGTTTATTCTTCAAATCTTTGACAAATCCCCTATGATTCCACCTTATAGAGAGGTTTACTTTGCCGGAACGTTTTTAAATCCCGAAATTGTCAAAGTAATTTCAGACAATACTGTTAATAACTGTCGTACCTTGTTTAGCACTCACCAAGGGACGATACTCGTATGATAGTCCATGCCTTATAATTTGACATGAAGTTTAGAGAAATGGGAAACAGCGGCAGAACAATCATACATACCTCTGATACGGATGTGATTGTTCTGTGTGTTCACTTCTACAAACAGATGACACATGCATGCGAGTTGTGGGTGCAGATGGGGAACGCAAGCAGTGTAAAGAATGGCCGTCTCTGTTTTGAGTAGGTACGAAAACAGTCTACAAGACTTTGAGACACACACGACTATTTTAGTTGCAGAGCCTCTGGAGTACTGACAAAGATGAAGCCCTTGTTTGTGCAAGAAAAAATAGTTTTAAAGATGTACGATCCGAAAAATCTCTTTGAATCATGCCATCATTATATATATAAAATGCGCGTCAAGCTAGCCACTAGTAAAGATGTAAGTTTAGTCAGGTCACCTCCTTGTGAAGAGGCAATACCACACCATAATGTTTTACGTGCTTCATTTCAAACTTAAATTTGGACCAAAATACACATTGCCAAACCCCTTATTCCGTTACCTATAGAATACGGTTGTCGAAAGTTAAAAAATTCATTACATCCCGTGTATTTTTAAGGCCACATTAACATATTTCTTGCAGAATCTTGTGTATGTATGTAAAGGAAAATCTCCATTTAAAAAGTCACGTGTTTGTTACAACAAAACCTTACATGAACGGAGCTTTGCTCCTGTCAAGGGTCAGAATTATGTAGAAATTCCTTGACAGATGAACCAGAAGATACTCCTAGATAGATTCTGTTGTGAGGATCATTTTGATTGGATTTTTTAATTGTAACTGTTTTTGAGGTATTTTAAAAAGTGGTGTTGAATAACATGCATGAGCTTTTGCAAAATAAACGTTCAGGTAGGCTTCAATTGAAAACAATAGTTATAATTTATTGCTGAGGTTGAATGTCACCCAGCAAGGTAACAACTGTAACTTTTACGAAATTTGTATTGATCTTGTATAATAGAACAAGTGTTTGAAAAACGCGAATTTTCAAAATTAATCGACTACTAAGTAATTACTTCCTCTTTTTTTTTACATTTTCGAGATAATTCAATGTCAGTTGATTTAAAAAAAATGATTGTATCTGAAATTGTACACAAAATGCTGCTTATATCGTTCAATTTTGAAATATAGGAGGAAAAAAAGAAAACAGTATGTTGATCTTTGACCTTAATTCATGCAAAACTGTTACCACATTTCTTTTTGACGACATCGATATTCCAAAAGTACTCATTTTGCCGAATCCAATGATATATAACATAGCCATATAGTATGTTTGACTATTAAATCTTAATAAAATTGGGTCTGGTCACCGTACTAATAATCCTTATTTGTATATATAATAGCATTGTTGTTTCTATCGTACACCAAACATTTTTTTTGAGAATGTATATAATTCAAGAAAGTAAATACAATAGCATGAATAAGTAGATCTGATTCTTACTGCATATAAATGATTCACATACTTTTATCATTGCTTGATATGATTAAGACTTAGTATATAATGTCAAAAAATTCCCAGAAAGCCGCTTTTTCATTTACATTTAAGTGATATGCTTTTATGAAATGCGACACTTTGAATGTGTATGGCTTGCGTTATTGCATTAATATGATATAACTTACGATTTTTTAACAAATTTAACAATTCCGACTATCACTATTGTAACGATAACAAATAGGATAAACGTATTTGCAATTAAAATGCCAGTGATTGTCTTGAAGCTTTGGTTGTTTATATTCCCTGGTGCCTTAAAAAATATATAATTATGAAGAAATATGTAATACAATCATTTATAAACTAGAATTTGGTAAACGTAATCATGTAACAGCTCATCATTTTAAAGGTAAAACGTTATTTCGGTAAACTTAAAAACAAATAGCCTTAAGTCATAGGCTGAAAATCCATAGTTATTTTTTTTTTTCAATCTGCATCAATATGTCTTAGTTTGGTTTATATGGAAGTTTAAGTGTGTGTACAAATAACCTATGAAAAGATTTGTCAAGTAATTCGGAAATAAACGATTCATGATTCTTTTTTTTTACATTGTAATATAATAACCTACATCTATAGCAATTCCGGTTAAAAATGTTAAATATTCGCTCAGACAGTTTCTGTTATTTTGTTCTATTAAAGATTTGACATTTTTGTCGAGACGTTGATCATGTTTGCTCCAGCAAAACCTCATTTATAAAAGTATTCTAAAAGACATATTATCTTAATATATCTTATAAATGCACAGGAATACACAGTTCTGTTGAAATAAGAAATCGTGTAAAAGTTAGTGTTGTTGCTATTAAAAATATTCATTTCATATATGTTCTGGAAAAAAACACAAAACAAGTTTTCATTGATAATTATAACGCTAAGCATTCAGAAAGCTTTTTAGTTTCATAATTTTTGTAGATACTTCATATGCAAGGCCTACCATCAGAATAAGCTAGCTCCCTTAACTGCTTCGTGTTTGTATTTTGAAAACACGAAAATATACATTTTCTTAGAATTTAAATCCCAAACGGATTCATATCCTTCGTACTAATCAAAACTTATATAACGGCGATAGAATTAATTTTGAATTACTTGAATGTGATGTCACAGTTCTGACCTTAGTTTTTGAAACTGAATTAAACCGATGACCTCGTTGTTGGTTGATAAGTTTCTTAATTTAAGAAAAAAAACCTGTGAAGTTGATTTTTGACGGCAATTTTGTTTGATCTATTTCTAGGGTTTGCACTCAAAACAGACTTTTATTTCGTAGCAGACACTTTGCTTGCAAGCAACCCAATAATGGTCGGTCAATTTAAGTTAATGACCATTTCTTAATATAAATTGAAATAATGTCACTGATATGAAGCGAATGTCTAAATAGTATTGAAATAACCAGCATGAGTCTTTTGTAGACGAAATGCGTGTCTGGTGCAGATGCAAAATTTTAATCTTTCTAAATATGATGAATTTTTATACAGTTCAAAGCTGATCAACTAGACATTAGTTCCTTGTGTGCAATATGGGCATTAAAGAAAAGCTATTTACAGGAATTTAAATTAAAAAAAAAATTAGTTCGTTATAAACTTACATTTGCAGTGAACCGTGAGTCTCTTTTAGCGGAAATGCGTGTAGAGAAATGATCACTAGTTGTCAACACATATGTCGAATTGTGGGTGTGTCTTTCTTTATTGGTTGTAGTTTTTGAGTGGCTAATATCCACTGTTCTTCCTTTAGTTATTTTCGTGGTTAACTTGAAAGGTAAACCTTTACTTGTAACTGCTCTTGTTGACTTGGTTGTTGAAGGGTGAGCGTTTCCTGGGCAAATGCAATAGAAGTAAAAGTTCCTGTTTTGACTTATTATTGTTCACTTGTTATACATTGTGACTTGGATGGAGAGTTGTCTCGTTGGAACTCATACCATATCATCTTATTATACATTATATATATATATACATTTATAATGATATTTTATTTAAAATGGATTTCATTAAACCATATATAAAAAGTTGATCTTTATTGTAACAAATGCCTCTCAGCAGAACTAGAGAAAATTAAAATATGTAAATTATAAAAACTTCAAATCAATATATCATGTATATCATAGACAATAATACACAATATTGGAAAAAAACTTTTAGATTATATCACACGCAATATTAACAATTTCTGGTTACTAATTAGCCATATTCAAAAATAAAAACTTAATAGTGTAATATCAGCACAACAGAATTCATGAATGAGCTTATATCTAGGTTCTAAAAAAAAACTTAAAGACGATACAAAATACCCTACGGTCGACATAAATATTATACAAACCTGATATATTTCATGAGTTTATAAAAGTTTAATTTTGGATCTAATTTTATTCTTTATTCAAACCTTTGTATAAATTGATAACTTCAAAACAGTTTATTCACTCTCCTATAAAAGAGTTATTAGGAAATAGATATGTTCACTTTGATCTTCTGACCGACAGTACAACCCTCGACAAAGTTGCGTCTATTGGCTGTGCGGATTTAACACATTTTCATCCACGACCGATGGTCAAAATTGGGATGTCAGATATGATACCTCGCGTAGGGAGAGAGTCCTGTTCTATGAAAATGACGCATTTTCTGAATACCTTTGAGTTGTTTGTTTATATTGTTAATTTGTTCTCATTCTGAACATATTTGAAATATTTGACACTGGAAATATTTGTCGTAGAGAGAGAATAAAGCATAAATAAACCTCGTGTTCATTATACATTTTGTACATCGTAGTTCAGTAATAGGACCGGACACCGTTGATCCATTCTTATACTGTCTATATTTGGTTCCTTTATATCGCTCTTAATCCATTTTTTTACATAGTCAATCAGTAACTAAACGTTTTGAAAGGTGCTACCTTCGGGCTTTTGGAAAACAATGTGTTCATTGCTCTCGATACCAAGGTATAGACGTTACGCACGGTATTGCGTCGCAAGACGTAACATGTAGAAATTGACAAATTTGACGCCATATACTAACTTTGACATTTTGTTATCAAGAGCGGAGTACCTACTCGATCGACTTTTATCAAGAAATACCTAACGAACTTTAATGTTTTAAAATTTAATGCTATTATGAACCAAAAACAGAAATCTAAACTTCGAAAATTGTGTCAATTTATTAGAATTAAAAATGACAAACTGGATTCTCTCTAATGTTAACCTGTCGGCTATACTGATCATACCGTTGTAAAAAAACTCATATTTAATGCTTCCTCAACAAATGTACATATATGCAAGGTAATGTAAACTAATGTGTTTTTCTGTATAACTTTGTCCAACTTAGGTGATACCAGAATAAAATAATATGTAATCAAATAAATACCATAAGCTGAAGAAATTTTTCAAAATTTATTATGTATAAGGCAATTAATTACGTAAGGATAGTTTTTTTTTATTTTCTGATCTGTGATAAGATGAAAACAATTGCAATTTTTTCCAATTTTATTTTGGATAAAATACATAGCAACCTTTAAATAAAAATCTTGCTTTCGGAGGGACACACGAGAAGATAAATTTAGCCCGTGAACATTTTTTTGACAAATTGAACATAAAAATTTATGGTATTTATTTCATAAAAATCGGTCATATAATAATTCAGCAATATTTCTTTGTATAATGATTTTAGTTGAAATAATTTTTTTTAGATTGAACTGAATTTTGTCAAATATCTGTGCGAGTTTTCAGACTATTTTGTCGATCTTTTTAGCACTGATGGTTTAATTTTACAAATACGTATTATATAGTTGTTTAAAATTTATAAGACCTTTGTAAATCGGATTTTAATCGGTTTCTAATCTAAAAAGGTGTTTTAGATTTGCGTGAAAACTGTTGTCCATAACAAATATCCCTCGGCCAATCCCCCTTTTCCCCTGTGTCTATAAAGGGTTTATTCCTTATCTGTGCATATTTTTCTAATCTGAGTGTTATTTTGATTCAGCAGACCATTTTTGAATGAACATTTCCCGGCATCATTTTAACTACCTAAACAGTTCGTAATTAGGGTGTATTTGTATAAAAGACGCCACTGTGCAAAAACGTCAAAGGAGGGACGAAAGATACCAAAGGGACAGTCAAACTCATAAATCCAAAACAAACTGACAACGCCATGGCTAAAAATGAAAAAGACAAACAAACAACAGCACACACGACACAACATAGAAAACTAAAGAATAAACAACACGAACCCCACCAAAAAACTAGGGGTGATCTCAGGTGCTCGTCGTGTTGCTTATGTGATAACAAATCCGGTAAATGGTCTAATTCGGTAGGTCACATTCATGAAAGGGAAGGGGATTGTAGTTACGATGTAAAGAACATATCCGATATCATTTGTGAAACGGTTATTCCATAACGGTTAACCAACTCGTGATGGCGTCCGTAAAATTTACGAAGGAATGATTTCAACTTCACCATTTGGAACTCTTGGTGTAATAGCTTCCTTGTGAGCAGCAACCCTCTATCAAGAAAATCATGACAGGAAATGCAAGCACGGGAATATCGAATCAACTGGGAGATATATACCCCGTATGCAGGTGCTGCTGGAATGTTGCTACTTAGAAATGGAAAGTTCACAATTGGAAAGCTGAAATCATCTCTTTTGTCGTAAAGTTTTGTTTTCAACCGACCCTCATTGTCAATTTCTAGATGTAAGTCAAGATATGAGGCCGACGTAACTGTATCTGTAGTATCCTTTATCTCTAGCTCGATTGGATAGATGCGTTCCACATAGTCACCAAATTTTGAATTATTTAGTGAAAGAACATCATCTATATAGCGAAAAGTAGAGTTAAAGGATATTGCTAACTTCTTATCTTTCTTCCTAAGAAGTTCCTGCAATATAACGCTCTTGCCCTTGGACATAATGGCTAGACATAGGGAATACTTTCCGAAAAAAAAAAATGTAAGGTCATACTGTTAGTGAAAACACCCGACTCATTTAACCATTTGCATGAACTTATAGTTTGTATTTTATAAATATGTTAGTTTTGTATTATATATAAATGCACATTTAGTATTTATACAACATGTTTCACCTAAGGAATGGACAAAAATAACGTTTGGACATAGTGGCTAGACATTCGATTTTTTAAAAATGTGCTTCAAGAAATTTTTTTTTTTATTACATTTGAAACTTTGAAAATGTTGATCTTTTTCTGAACTTTCTACTGAGTATAGTTTTAATATGATTTGATTATTTTATAGGGATAATAATAAAAAAAGAAATTTTGATAAACTTTCCTCATAACTCATTAAGACAGTTTCCTCTGCTGAATATTTCGTTGAAGGCTTGGTTCAAAGTTCAGCCAATAACAAAAAACGGGTTTGATGTTATAATATAAATCTAGTAGGAAGCTGATATACTAAATTTCGCAAATTTTATGTGCAAAATTACAACGGAACATAGAGAAATGCATTTAATTTAATCTGAAATGTTACGTCGGACATGCAATTTTTAACGCAAAAGTAAGATTTGTGAGTTCAATAAAATAAATGTATGGTGCAAAAATTTATAGAAGTAACTTAAAATAAGAAAAACATGTCGGGGCCTTTCTGTAGATATATGGATGTTGGGTGATTTTATTTTGTATAGGCAAATGGTTGCTGCTCTTAAATCATATAATAACGTAATTTTAATCCGAACGCATAACCGTTCGTAACGTGATAACATGATTAGCGGGTCAATGTTGATATTTTGACGATCAACTAATTTTACATCCTTAAGACGTCAGGTCTCTTATACCCATCTTTGAGATAATAAGTTTGATATATATAGGTTCTACAGCTGCATCGAGTGTGATACGATATTTATCCACTCGAGACAGTTAAATTTTCGAATCTAAGAGCCGAGGCTCGCCCAGCATTTCAAATATTCAAAATTTAACTGTCGAGAGTGGTTAAATATCGTATTGCACGAGATTTGGTTGTGGAATCTGCTGCTGTAAGGATTTTTTACAATATGCATGCAAACTTATTTCTTCTTTATCAAATGATCTGCTAAAATATGTGTCCTTTTTATGCGACTTCATCCGGCATGGTCCCCTTTTTTCATACGGTCACAATAGGAAATCCAGAAGAAAACAAGAAAATTCGACGTCATAATTGGATTTTAACCAATGAAGAACTGAGATCAAACAAACCACACGTTGATTAATTCTTACAATTTACGAAGAATTAGGGAAATGTATATTATATTTATATATATGAAATGACAGTTTTATATATCGCTGTAATCAGAAAGTGTATTCGGCACACCTTTTTTATTATTCGGAAAATATGCATTATTGGGCGGACAAAACTGCACCAAGTTAACACCTGAAATGTTCGTAATTTATATGTAATGAATAATGATATGATGTTTACATAATACGCAGAAACATAGGAAATAATATAAATAAGACTGATCGGGTTATACAGATTAAAGCAACGAACAGGCGAAGTATTGAATGTACCACTTCTGACTTTTATCGCTTATCCAACAAAATGTTATCCTATAGAACCACATTCATTGATCTAGTTTCGAATACTCATACTGTAGGGCCGTCAGTATATGATGTGTTTTCTTTTCATCTTCCTGACGTGTTCCCTATATAACAACTCATTCAAAACCGAAGAGTGAATGGGAATTAGAAATATGGTCACTTTAACCTCCTTGTGATTATAACCCTTGTAACCGTACGCTTGACTATTCGGGAAGTATACATCTGGTAAGAATGGTGACGTTAAATCCGATGCCGAAGGATGAAAGGTTACCACGCGTGCACGTAAAGCACCCTAGCTTTGACTCTATTAAAGGTTCCGTATGTGACATGTTGAACGACATGTTTCGGTCCTTTTCCATTTAACCATTTCAAGAAAATGCATGATACATTTTTTTCACTTTAATCATAAAAGAATCATTTAAGCCAATTGATTATTAACCATGCATATTAACAACAATCATATAACTAACTGTTATATATAAATAATTTCAAGATGGTATGTATACCGATAAAAAAAACTAGAAATTTTCAACGTGCTGCAAATTATTTTTTTACTCACCGAATATGTCACTTGTTTTTCCGGAGCAATTTAGGTTCGTACAAACAACTTCAACTAGAAGTTCAAATCTAAATTGAAGATAAAATACAACAACTTATAAATAAAGGCAACAGTAGTATACCACTGTTCAAACTCATAAATCCATGGACAAAAAACTAAATCGGGGTAACAAACTAAAACTGAGGGAAACGCATAAATATAAGAGGAGAACAACGACACAACACCACAATGTAACTAACACACACAGAAACGGACCAAGCATCAGACAAAATCCCACGAGAATAACCAATATAACATCAAAACCAAATACATGAATTTGGGATAGACAAGTACCGTGACACGTCTTATCGCAATGTCAATTTACACTCAAAAATAAGAGAAAACAACAAACGACGCAACGTTAAATTGTAACACACACAGAAACGAACTATAATATAACAATGGCCATATTCCTGACTTGGTACAGGACATTTTTAAAGGAAAAAATGGTGGGTTGAACCTGGTTTTGTGGCATGCCAAACCTCGCACTTTAATGGCAATGTTAAATATAACTTAGAAATGACAACATAATATTACAGGACTACAATACAAATAAATAGGAAAACGTATTAGACAAAGAAACACATGATTAATGAATAACAAAAAGCATCAGGTTTAAAATTTAATACGCCAAAAACGCGCCTCATCCACACAAGACTCACCAGTGACGCCCATATATAAAAGATCGAAAGCGAAAAAAAGTACAAAGTTGTACAGCACTGAAGATCAAAAGTTGAAAAAGGTTGTGTCAAATACGGCTACGTTTTTATGCTTGGGATAAGAACATCCTTATTATTTAGAACAATTAATGCTATTGCAAACAGTAAATTTTATCAAATGAATATAACAGATATACATAATGAAACTGAAGTATTAACTCATTACATAAAACAAACACAAATACATAATGAATGACCAACACAGAATATACACACCCGACTCAGTCCAGGGCTCAACGCAGTAAATTATGAAAATGACGTAACTAAAAATTACGTCACATACGATGGTGAAAAGGCATTTCAATATATGAAATTTCTGAAACAGCAGAAAAATTACGCCACATATGAAAAACTATATCTCAAAGGTAAGATAGAATTAGTGTGGTAAAGTGTTATAGATTAAAGATTAAAATAGAACTAAATACTGATATTTAAACAATGCATATTGCAATACTTATTAATAGCAATTAACTATAATATATATATGTGCAGTTTGTTATGAATCCAACTTCAAACGTAAATTATCGTACAGATTATGTTGACCAAAATTAAATCTAATAAATGACGGCGGTGATTAATTTTTGTTTCCATAACACATAAATATAATAGAAAAGACGTCAACACATTTGACAAAACCCGATGATAATTACAAATATAACATTAAACATTTAAACTAAATACTATAGCAGACTGTTATCATATCAGAACTTTAACACTATGATCATTTGATTTGAAATTATTTATCTTATCTTTTTTGCAATTCGCTTATATATATAACATGACACTAAATTTTATGAACAATGATAAAGTCTCTTAATTATATGTATGTTAAATAACGATTCAAACAGTGCATCATAAGCCTATTTGGCTGGCTGAAGTTTTATATTATGTATTTAATGTAACGATATACTTTATATTCAGGTTGCACTATAATAAACAATTCTTCTTCTTCTTCTACATGAATTTGGGATAGACAAGTACCGTAACACGTCTTATAGTAATGCGAATTCACACTCGGCAAAACAGTCACAATCGGGAATAAGTCACGTTTGGTAATTAAAAGATAAGACGACATAATGACAAACCACAATCTACCCTGTGGTAAAAATGTCCTTAGCTAGTTTGGTTAAACACACAACGTATGGATCCACCAATTCGTGATGGTGTCCATAAAATTTACGGAGTGTCAATTTTAATATGTCCCCCTCATAACTTTGTTGGAGAAGTTTCTGCGTAAGTAGCACACTCCTGTATATGAAGTCCGTATAGTGTGAACAAGCACGTGAATAACGTATCAATTGTGATATGTAAACACTATACGAAGGGGCAGATGGTATGTTACTGCTGAGAAATGGGAAATTGATAATTGGGAAGTTGAAATCGTCCCGTTTGTCATCGATTTTCGTGTGAAGTCGTCCATCTACGTCAATATTGAGGAAAAGATCAAGGTATGAAGCAGTCCTTCTAGTATCAGAAGTATCCTTAATTTCGAGTTCACTGGGATATATGAGATGTAAGTATTGGCTGAAGTATGGGTTATTCAATGATAGAACATCATCAATATATCGGAAAGTAAAATTAAAGAATTTCGCAAGGTGCTTTTTCTTTTTGTCTTTTAGAAGGTTTTGAATGAATTCTGCTTCATACGAGTACAAAAACAAATCAGCAAGCAGGGGTGCACAATTAGTACCCATTGGAATACCGATTGTCTGTTGAAATATAAATCCTCCAAACTCAACAAATATGTTGTCGATCAAAAAGTCCAGCATTTTGATAATATCATCTTCAGTATATTTTCTGGAAGATTCAGTGTGATTCTTCACAAAATATGAATTATTGTAACCCAAAACAAGAAATTTGTATCTACGATTCCCATTTTTATAGAAAAAGCTATGTTTTATGAGATGGTGAAGTCGATCTTTCAACTGAGCATGGGGAATAGTAGTATATAGCGTAGAAAAATCAAAAGTTTTTATGTTGCTGCAAAATTGCAAAGATTGGGATCGAAGGTTAAGCAGTAGCTCTTTGGAATTTTTGAGAATCCACATCTGGTTAACACCACTGGTAGAATATATCTCCTCACAATATTTTTGAAGCCCATCTTTAACTGTAGAAAGAATAGTAGTCAGTACTTTAGAAAGATGTTTAGTCGAACACTTTGAAGACCCAGCTATGTATCGTTCTTTATAAACGAGTCCAAATACATACATTTATACATTGAGAACTTCACAATTAAAGTATTGTTGTGATTGTGGCCATTCCGCAAATTCGTTTATATTTCATAATGCAAAAACTAGAACTAATTGTTGTATCGCTTCTGAGTGTTTTAATAATAAAATAAAAATGATATACAAATTATTAGTCTACTGCTTGAAAAAATGAGTATTTGTGCAGAAATGCATAGATATACTGAACATGTATAATATACTGGTGCCTGCACAAAATCTTACATTATTAAGTTTTATCGTGTATTTAGTAGTAAATACAGTAGTTTTGAATATTTGATAAACAGTCTGCTGTTATCCGTATCGCTCAACTTTGATGCACACCGTTATCCTTAATTACACCCTTACTAATTATCACACCCTTACCCTTTATCACATCTCTCCCATTTATCGCACCCCTACTCAAATTTCCCATTTATAACAGTAATATTAATGATGCCGACTAACTTCATCTTTTAATATGAAAGCTTCTAAAGAAGTATCTTTCCTCAACGGGTCCTAAATGAATAAATTCATCATATATACCAGGATTGAAATGTTATATACAGTATATACGCCAGACGCGAAAAATTTTAAAAAGCAAAATAAAGTTGAAGAGCATTGAGGATCAACAATAACGTTTTGCTAAATACAGTTAAGGTAATCTATTCCTGAGGTAGAAAAGCCGTAGTGTTTCAAAATTTAAAAAAAAATTTAACAGTTAATTTATATTGATGAACATCAATGATAACTCATGTCAACACAGATGTTCTGACTACTAGGTTTGTGATACCCTCTGAGAAATAAATCTAGAAACGGTCATTAGGGCGTGTCGTCATTTATCGAATGACATCAATGTTTTGCATATGACGTCATAGAAGTCGAGCTTTCATATTTCCTGGCGCTCTAAAAAAAAAACTCAATGAAATACCATACAAAACACACCCAAAAAAATTGTTTTGAACTACAGGACGCAAATTTTACGGTAACCCATGTGCTTCGATGAAAATATTTACAAGCAGTTTAATATGTTAAAGCTTTAAAAACGAATTAAAAGTTAATATAAATGTAAACCTCCTTTGAAAGAAAAAAATATCTAAATCTTTATATATTTTCTTATATTCTGAAATAATAAGATTTATTCCTATGAAGAATAAATCCGGTAATCGGAGGAAAGTAGGCCAAAGTTTTGGGAGTTGTCCCGCTTTGTACATGTGATAGAATTAATATATATTACAAGTGACGTTGATTATGTTAACCTTGATAACTGTGACGTTATTCATTCTTTCTTTCCCACGCTAAAGAAGAGAGAAGACGTAGAACATTAGGTTCCGTACGAATTAACAAATATTGTTTCAAAAGATATCCACCACTTAAATGTAATTAATATGTATATATATTATATCATGTTGTTCGATGTTCTGCTGTTTTTATGTGCTATTTTTTAGGTTGAAATGATTGATAGTTTATTTCGATTATAATCCCAGTCCTTCGTCACGTCTTCAGACAAGACCTCCGCCATTTGGCGAAAATAGCGACACAACATCTACAAATATACTATGCTCCTTATAATGAAATTATGTATCCGCTGAGCTTCTGTTTCCCAGGGGCCCCAGCATCCGATATATTTTGGAAGCAATAATGTTAATAAGGATATTATGTTGATATATAAGGAATAACAATAAGGTGTCAACAAGGAATAAGGAATGGACAATAATGTTGAAATAAGGAACAAGGAATGGACAATAATGTGGAAATAAGGAACAAGGAATGAAGAATAATGTGGAAATAAGGAATAGACAATAAGGTTTAATTATATTTTATACATGTACTAGGGACTTGCCAATTATGTTTCTCGGCAGTCCCATTCTTTGTCAAGCCGTGGCCGTATAATTTTGTACTTTTGCTAAATAAAATAGTTCTTACTTTATATTTGTATGTCATTTGGCCCAACGTTGTCTCATATAATTAATCATATTTTAAACAGGGTATGGGTATATCAATAAGTTTTCTATCCTTCTGTTATAATTGTTTTTATATATATAATTATTATTTATAATTTGACAGTAAGTTATACTACATGCCGGACGACTTGTTTTTCCAAAAATAATCCTTTGTTATCATTTATTTCATCAGATACACACAAGTTTTTCACTTGAAACCAAATGTTAGAGTGAAACTACAGAGTCTCCATCCTACAGGGTGTATATGAAAAGTAAAATCACAAAAATACTGAACTCCAAAGAAAATTCAAAACGGAAAGTCCCTAATCAAATAGCAAAATCAAAAGCTCAAACACATCAAACGAATGGATAACGACTGTCACATTCCTGACTTGGTACAGTCATTTTCTTATGTAGAAAATTGTGGACTAAACCTGGTTTTGCAGCTTGCTAAACATCTCACTTGTATGACAGTCTCATCAAATTCCATTATATTGACAACGATGTGTGAACAAAACAAACAGATACAGTAGATAAAATTGTCACAAATAAGGGAATTATGTATCGCAATTATTTAATGTATATATATGTTGTTGTTTTTAGCTATTGTTACTTTCTATTTTAATTGTTTTTGAAAATTCTCAGCACAAATCTGTTTTCAAATATCCATTAACAGTATTAATTAATATTTAAATTGATAAAACCCAGAAAAAAACTACATACTGAAAACTTCCTTCTGCACTCCTTGTCTTTACTATGAATCCATTTGATGTTTTGTTTCTTCCAACTTCACAAGAGGTTGCAAATGGATAAATGGAGGTTCTTGAAGTTTTTGTTATTCCAATAATGACGTTCATAATACTTTCAATCTGTAAGTAGACTAGAGGCTTATATGATCATGTACTATTAAACTAGAATCTATGCATTTTACGGGCTTATTCTAAGTACAGACAATGTGAAATTGTGTTCTACATGATTCATCATTGTAAACAATATTGATACCATGCACATTTGACTATTTTAATCTGTTTGAAATTGACAAAGCTCTGCCACAAGAGAATTTATGTTATAACGTAGCATCACATTAGTGCTATTATTAAATACCCGAAAAAATGATAAGATGATGGCAGTACAAATAAAGTCGGTTTACTTGCAGTTAGATTTGTTTTATTATAATTGAGCTCAACATTCGGGAAAGGTCGTGAAAATTTCAGATGAACACTTTGAACAAAATTTTTTATCATGTTCAAATATAACTGTTAGATCAACTCCAAATACGATCTTCTTCGTTTTTGTTATTCTGAGTCCAAAGTGAATTTCGACGATGGCTGCTCGAATAATCTCTTATCATAGCCATAAGAATCAGTGTGAAAATTTTGAACGAGAAGCAACACTTCGAAATAAGGGTATTTTCAACTGAGAGCAACAATCCGTTAAACCAAAGCAGTTAGGTACTGAAAAGTAGAAGAAAAAAATGCTCACAGAATTCGTTTTGAAATTTGAAAAATATATTTGTATTATGATTTCTTTTGTATATTTTTTAAATTACATATATACAAGAGACCAAATGACACCGATATTAACAACTTTAGGTCATCGTACGTCCTTTAACAATAATATAAGCCCATACTGCACAGTCATCTATAAAAGGCCCCGCAATGAAAAATGTAAAACAATTCAAACGAGAAAACTAAGGGCCTAATTTATTTACAAAAAATGAACGAAAAACAAATATGTAACACATCAACAAACGACAATCACTGATAAACAGGTGCATACATACAGTATGTGGCGGGGTTGAACATGTTAGCGGGATCCCAACAATCACCCTTACCTGGGACAGTTGTTTAACATTACAATATAACAACGAACTATAAAAATCAGTTGAAAAAAACTCATTGGATAGATAAAAATAGAGGTACATCTAACAAAAACACCAGAGTGAATGTTCTCTTTGAAGTCAGTTAAGGATTTGCTTTATATATTCTCTATTCTTGACATCTTCTACATTCAGTTTTAAATTATAATAATAAAATCGAATTCAATACCTTGTTAGGATAAATAAATGTGAAGCTGCTTCCATCTACCGCCTTCAAATTTGTCTTTTCTTGATTAAAATCAGGTGGTAGAAGACAATCATTGGACATTTTACCACCACAAACGTTTTTGCTACAATGCGCAAAAAGAAAATAAAAAAAAACCAACCCAAGCAGTATGTTCACCTTCTTGTTAATTTTTTACTTATTCTATGTAAGTCAATTATGCCAGTTGGATTAATGAAGTCTTAATTATATGTAGTCGCACCCGCAAAGTGGAAAGGGATAAATATAAGTTGCAAAAATTGCTTCCCAATCCGCTATAAATAAATATGTTTAAACTAAACCAATATGTATAGCAAACAATGACTGATACATCTTTGATTGTGTTTATATATATTTTCATCTTTTAAATAACCGGTACTTATACATCCCGTCATTGTATTATTGTGCTATGGTAAGTTTTTGTTTTCTTGTTTTTCGTTTTTTGCTTATGTACTTTGTCATTTGTTTGTTTTTATAGTGATGAAGGTTATTAAACAATGCTGACTACAGTATCGTTACTTTTGACATTTATACCTATGATGTCTGTTTGTTTTGCTCAAACATTATTGTTAATAGGGTGATATTGTATGCGACTGTCATACAATTGAGAGGTTCATCTAGCTTTTAAACCAGGATTAGGCCACCATTTTCTACATGAGAAAATGTCTATGCTAAGTCAAGAATATGACAGGTGTTATCCATTTGTTTGATGTGTTTAAGCTTTTGATTTTGTCATTTGATTAGATAGTTCCGTTTGGAAGTTTTCTTGTAGGTCGGTATTTTTGTAGTTTTACTTTTTGGAGGGTTTCGGAAAAAGGGTATTTTTGTTATTTTACTTTTTTGGAGGGTTTGGAGGAAAGGAAACCAGGAAGGGGATGAATTCTCTGCAATTTGTTAGCATATACTCACTTATTATAACAAAGTTGAAGAAATATGTTACCACAGTCTGTATGTCCATTTACACTGCAACTCGACATCAACACTTTTACCTGTATAGTCATCTTCTCTTCGGCATTTATCCTTACTAACTAAAAAAATTTTATTATATCAAATGTCCTATGAAGAAATACCAGGCGTTAGAAAATTTATAAAGTGCCAAAAAAATCAAGCTAACAACTTTAGGGTAGATCTGAAACGACCGGGGCTTGAACCTTTAAGATTTTCTCCTGAAATTTGTATTTTAATTCGATTTTCTGGATGTTTTCTATGTTTTGGTTTGTATTCTCTTGTTTGGTCGGGTTTTTTGCCAAGATGTTGTCAGTTTGTCATCGACTTGTCAATTTCGTATCTTCCGCCTTTCTCTCTTTGTTTGGCAACAATAATTATAAACAGATTTATATTGATGGGTGTTTAAGTTTAAGCCATGAATCTTAACTGATGTCGTCTCGTTTATATCTAAGATTAATGCAAAGAAAAGTTTGGTGATGTGGCAAATGTTTTGTTGACACTGTTTGAATTCCAGAGTTTAATAAAATTGAAAATGGAAATGGAGAATGTGCCAAAGAGACAACAACCCGACCATAGAAAAAAACAACAGCAGAAGGTCACCAACAGGTCTTCAATGTAGCGAGAAATTCCCGCACCCGGAGGCGTCCTACAACTGGCCCCTAAATAGCTGTCTTTAACACTGACTGAATAAGCCTGCGCAAATTACGTCATTAAGTCATAAATTACCGCCACTGAAAATAATTCTAAATATCTTTACTAAAATATAAATAAATAGATATTGAAATAAATCTATTAAATTAATAGTAATCATTAATTATCAACAAGTAACAGTAAATAAAACATTAACGACGACATAATTCAAAGAAGGGTTAATAAAGGCAACAGTAGTATACCGCTGTTCGAAATTCATAAATCGATTGAGAAAAAAACAAACCGGTTAAAACTTAGGAAACACATTAAATATAAAAGGAGAACTACGACACAACAGAAATACAACATTTAAATGTAACACACACAGAATCAAACTATAATAGAACAATGGCTATTTTCCTGACTTGGTTCAGGACATTTTAATAAAAAAAAAATGGTGGGTAGAACATTATGGCAATGTTAGATATAACATTAAAATGACAACAATACATGATAGGACTGCAATACAAATAAATGGGAGAACATTTAGGAAAGATAAACACACGAATAATAGCTAACAAAAGTGCCAGGTTTAAAATTTTATACGCCAGATGTGCGTTTCGTCCACACAAGACCAACCAGTGACGCTCTGATGAAAAACGTTTGAAATCCAAAAAAAAAAGTACAACGTTGAAGAGCAGTGAGGACTAAAAGTTTCGAAAATTTGTACCGAATACGGCTAGGGTTTTCTGCCTGGCTTAATAATGACTTACTAAAGCATATACACAAAAACTAATATATTGTGCGATCATGGTAACGCTGTCACAACATTTGACAAACCCTTCACTGGCTTAAAAATTCCTGATGCCTGAAATAAGAAAAAATAACAAAGTTCAAATCCATATCATATATTATATAATAAACTCAAGTAGATATAAGTAAAAACACCGCAGATGCATTCTAATTTGGTTTCTTGTGATGTCATCATGGTTCAAACAGCCATAATAAATGTAAATTAGAAATATAATAGATTATACAATGGTTATGTGTAACCATTAATCCCCGGTGTATTATCATATTATATCTTTGATACGAACGCGTAAATAATGGAGTTCATCAAAGGTCTATTACTATATGTCCAGTAGTAAATAGTACAGGCGAATTGCATACGCATATAACGAAGTTAGTCTCAAAATGTTAAAAGAAATTGGAAAGATAATGTCAATAAATTAAGAGTGAGGACTTTACCTAGCTTTATAACCAGGTTTAATCCCTGTATTTTCTGCACAAGGAATCAAGTCAAAAATATGATAAATGGTTTCCATTCGTTTGATGTGTTTGAGATTGTAATTTAAACATTAGATAAAGGACTTACTGTTTTGAATTTTTCTCTCCTGAAGTTCTGTATTTTTTATATATTCTACTTTTTATAGATAGATACCTTTTTATAATCACATAAATTTATTTATAATTCATGAAAATTTTCAAATCTAATCAAATGAAAATTTTAGCTTTCTTTTAGTCAGCACGAAAGTCATTTATAATCTTTCTTTTAATGTATTTTGTCTGGTACCAATATTACGTGTCAATCTATTTATCATAAATCAATGTTAGTGTTTCACTTACATAATAGTGCACAATTTATATCAAACTTTATTTATATAAGATAGCAGAAGTATTTCGTGAAGTAGATTTGTAAAGGAAACTTCTAAAAATTCTATTTGATAGTATTGTTATCTTAATGTATAATACTGGTACCTTTGATAACTATTGAACTACAATTATAGTTGTTAATTTCTGTGTCATTTGGACTTGCCTGAAGAGTTGTCTTATTGGCAATCATCGTCGTAGGGAAATACTCACATAGTTTTACAAAAGGTGCAATACCGTTCCGACTATGTCTTTTAAAAAAACCTATTATTTTAGAAATTTTCATTGGTCTAATGGAATGTACTTGCAAGAATCTATTCTTTGCAAAAAAATTGTGTTGATCGTGGATTATTGCATCTTGAGTAAAAGGATTGAGTTAATTAACATTATACACATTTACCCTTTACCTCACTACTATTTTTTGTTTCGGTATCGGCTGATAGTGAACATGTCCAATAGCAACAAAAAAAACCCATAAACACATATGCATAAATATTCGACTTAAAGATAGAAAATATATCCTTCCATTGGTACTTGAAGAAAAACATGATATATTAGTCCTCCAAACTGACAAAAATGATGACATGACTAAAATGCACTATTACGGGTACTTTAGTATCATGCCGACAGCTGGTTTTATAACAATGTGTTTATTATCGATGCAAAGGCCCTGTGGGTGAACCCATATTAATACAAAAATTTGCCATCCTTAATGACCTGACAACAGTACGTAACTATATCCCTCCTTAATAAGTCTGTTTAAATGTTTTGTTTCAGTTAGAGGTGAATGTTTGTTCTTTGTAGAAAAAAAATATTGCCATAAAAGTTTGGATGTTGAATACCTGAACGTATAAGATGTCTACATGTTGATTTATATTTACGAATGATGTCCTTTTGTCGATGATAAAATTTAGTAGATGTTCTGTTTAATCGGTGATATATGTATCTAAAACCCTGGAGTAATAATTTTTCATAAATACACTGATTTCTTTCGTTACATTCAAATACGTTGTAACATACACGAGCGAATCAAACAAGTTGAACAAGGGAACATCACCATCTAATGAAGGATAATAAACTATAGGAAATGAAAAATCATCTCTTTTATCATAAATCGTTAACGATATAAACATTATAGATATCAAGATCCAGAAACGGCAGTGTTCATTGTTGGTATACTATTAGCTTTGATAAAAAGTCAGTCCGGCAGGATAAATCTCTTTAATGTGCATACTGATGTCTTCATTATTGAGAGCCAATATATCATCAAAATATCTAATATTGTTATTTACTTGTAGTAAAGTTTGTTAAATATACTAATTGTGTTTTTCTAGATCTTATACCAACCCCCGATATTAAGTTTCAACCCAGTGAGTTTCTTTGACAAGTATTCTTACTTTCACTATTAAGTCAATTTTAAACCTTCAAGTATTATGCACGCCCCTTCAAATACTTTCCCTTCGCCTACCGAAGAACAACCCCATACTAATCCTAATCTTACATTTTACATATGCCATATTTATTTATTTTAAAACTCAATTTGTAATTTGTATTGCTTCTCTTTTATTCTGTGCATGACTTTTTACGTCCAACGCTGCTTACTTTGAAATAAATCATTAGCCTCTATCAATATAGCTGATGCTATACTGTCTTTAAGAAGTTAAAAGCAAATATACAAAATCGTTATTTTAGGCAGAATTGGTTAATAGTTAGGTACTATATATATATATATAACATTTTGTGAGGGAATTCGACGTTTGCTTTACCACTGTTCACAGCAACGCAATTTATGACAATACCACCGTATCAATTAGAAGGAATTGTTTTGCAATGTTTTCAGAATAAACTCATCATGGATACCAGGAATAACATTTAATATTTACGCCAGACGCGCGTTTCGACTACAAAAGACTCATCAATGACGCTCGATTCAAACATTTTTTAAAAGGCAAAATAAAGTACGTAGGTGAAGGGATTTAAGGACCTAAAATTCATAACAGTTTTGCCAAATACAGCTAAGGAAATCTATTCCTGAGCTAGAAAACCCTTAGTTTACCAAAATTCAAAGTGTTGTTAACAGTTAATTTATAATTATAAACATATCAATGATAAATAAAGAAAGGATTTTTCTTTGTTGTCGCGTATTATTTGTGAAACATTCATTGTTTTAAAAAGGTGAATTTTCTGTGTAAAGTCAATAATTATGTAAACTTTTGAAGCCCTAACTTTTTAAAGCCTTAAATACGCAAATAAAAGATCCAAAAACTATACCAATACAGAACGACATGTTTATGAAATTATAGCAAATCTTTAGGTTTTCAAATTTTTATTCGTTATTGCAAAATAATGAACTTGAAATATCTCCTATGTTCTACCTACTCAGTTTACCCCATTACTTTTTATGATGTGGACTGGTCATTAGGTCTTTCAACCTTTCTGTTGAAAGACCTATTGTATTTGTTCTGATTATTAGGTCTTTCAACCTTTCAGTTGAAAGACCTATAGGGTTTGTTCTGATTATTATTATTATTATTTTTTTTTTTTTTCTTCCGCCAACTTTTTTTTCCTTCGCTGTTTTTTTGTTTCACAAGATATCGCTTAGATATAAGGTAAATGATATCGACCAGTTAATACGCTTCTGAAACTGACACCGCTTAACAAAAAACTGTACCTCGTAAGAGTTATCTCCCCGAACACTCTTTTTCTTGTGGCCACTACTCCTTCGCAACCATATAAGAAACCGACAAATTTATTTTTCCAAATTGCTCGTTATATCCTTAGGATGTTCTGTTTCATTTCAACCGAAGCTATCTGGAGACTCCATATGAGAGTAATCCCCCCTTTTATATATGATATCAGTGATATGCATTTCTAACTGGTAAACTATAAGTGATAGAGACCTAGGGTCTTTTGATTTAAGATCCTTGGTCCAAAAAAATGAAAATTAGGTCAAGGTCAAAGGTCAAGGTCAAATTCTAAATTTTGATTTGGCTTTTTTTCACCTTTTTTCATTAACCTTATAAGATATCGACAATTTTTTTTTTACTAAATTGTTAGTTGCGACATGTCGTAACTTATAAATTTTGGTTGCGAGGGTGCGTAAACAATAAAAGGGAGTTTTCGCCCCTCTTATATTAAGAATTATGCGTAAAGTGATTTTACTCATGAACCATACATATTAAGGAACTAGTGTCTTTTTATTTGAGGTGTTCAGTCTATGACCTTGAAATTGAGGTCAAGGTCATAGGTTAATTGGACGTTCTAGATTTTGACCTTTGCTTAAAATTCATATTTATACATCATTAAGCCATAGGAACTGACATTTTCAACTGAATTTTAATATTTTCATATCTAAATAGATCCTTATTGGTTGAAAGACCTTCAATTGTTCTCTGAACAATTGGTTTTTAATTATTATTATTATTATTTTTTTTTTTTTTTTTCTTCCGCCAACTTTTTTTTCCTTCGCTGTTTTTTTGTTTCACAAGATGTCGCTTAGATATTTGGTATATGATATCAAACAGTTAATGCGCTTCTGAAACTGACACCGCGTAACAAAAACCTTTACCTTGTAAGAGTTATCTCCCCAAACACTGTTTTTCTTGTGGCCACTACTACTTCGCAAACGTATAAGAAACCGACAAATTTATTTTTCCAAATTGCTCGTTATATCCTTAGGATATTCTGTTTCATTTCAACGGAAGCTATCCGGAGACTCCATATGAGAGTTATCCCCCCTTTCATATATGATATCAGTGATATGCATTTCTAACTGGTAAACTATAAGTGATAGAGACCTAGGGTCTTTTGATTTAAGATCCTTGGTCCAAAAAAATGAAAATTAGGTCAAGGTCAAAGGTCAAGGTCAAATTCTTAATTTTGATTTTGGCTTATTTTCACCTTTTTTCATTAACCTTATAAGATATCGACATTTTTTTTTTACTTAATTGTTAGTTGCGACATGTCGTAACTTATAAATTTTGGTTGCAAGGGTGCGTAAACCAAAAAAGGGAGTTTTCGCCCCTCTTATATTAAGAATTATGCGAAAAGTGATTTTACTCATGAACCATACATATTAAGGAACTAGTGTCTTTTTATTTGAGATGTTTAGTCTATGACCTTGAAATTGAGGTCAAGGTCATAGGTAAATTGGACGTTCTAGATTTTGACCTTTGCTTAAAATTCATAGTTATACATCATTAAGCCATAGGAACTGACATTTTCAACTGAATTTTAATATTTTCATATCTAAATAGATACTTATTGGTTGAAAGACCTTCAATTGTTCTTTGAACAATTGGTTTTTAATTGTTATTGAATTAATATGTTATTTGATTGGATTATTTTTTTTTTTTTTTGGTTTACCTTCAAAATTGTTTATGCTTTCATACATGACTATTGATTAATAAGAACGCGCATGAATGCGTACGGTAACTGAAATGAACTTTAAACTGGACACTGGACCAGTCAACCTTATATTTTATCAATGAAATGTAAGGTATAAAAGGTCCACTTCTTCTATTGTAACAAAATTTTCCGAATTCACAGTTGATAAATTATTTTTTAAAAGTCTATTATGGAGACAAAAGAGAAAGTTTGCAAAAAGGACATTTGTTCCATTGAACAAGTCATTTTCTTAAGAAAAATGCCGAAATACATTTTACGCACGGCTACGACAGGTAAAATTATTATTCATCATAACAAAAAAGGCATGTTTCAGTCTCATTCGAATATGTTAGCTATAATTAATTCCAAACTTATGTAGTCAGTAAATAAAGTCAAAATATGTCCGATCTGCCTATTTTTGGACATCAAAAGTCAATACGATCGTTTAAAGGTCAATTTCGTCTACCTCACAAAATGTTGCTAGGCACTATTGGCCCAGTTTATATATATAATTATACTTATCTCAGTTCTTTAACATTTTTTGCGAATTATTATGATTGTTTTATATTCAACATGTTCAAAGACTTCAGGATATAACCATGTCGGTTTTTAGTGGGGTAGTTTCACAACTTACTTGCCAACCGGGAAACAAATCACACGAATAAACCCATACCCCTCAAAAACTAACATTTTATTTAGTTTCATTTCAGCATTTATTCAAAAAAGTATATAGCAATCCGAGTTTTACATGTTTTAAATTGTGTTAAATCATATAAACCTTTAGTGTTTCTTTTGTTTCGTTGTTTTCCTCTTATTTTTGGAAACTCGGCTTTGTTATCTCTCAATCGATTTAGGACTTTCGAACTGCGGTATACTACTGTTGCCTTCATATCCTTTTTAAATGAAATATGTCCCCTTAAATTAAATACCTTACTTTTTTATTTTCAAATGAATTTTTGAAAAAAATTTTGTGGTTTCCATTTCAATTAAATTTTTTTTACATAGGATTAAGGCAAATCATAACATACATAATAGAAAGTAACATTTGAACCGACGTATTTCTTTAATATTTTAACTTTACTATTTAATGCATACAATAAATAACCAACAACGTATAATAATACATTAAACATACTGCCATACATGTATATTAAAAATATTTCTCTAATTCTTCGTCAATTTATCCCTTTCTGCACCCATTGTGTAAAAAAAATCAACGTGTGGTTCGTTTGATCTCAGTTCTTCTTTGGTTAAAATCTGATTATGACGTCGAATATTCTTGTTTTCCTCTGAATTTCCTATTGTGACGGCATGAAAAAAGGCGACCATGTCTGATGACGTAACATAGAAAAAACACATCTTTTAGCAGATCTGTCGCAAAGAAGCAATAAGTTTGCCTGTGTATTGTTTGAAAATCATTACAGAAACAGATTCCACCACCAAATTTGAAAATTTTACTGTCTCGAGTGGATAAATATCGTATCACACTCGATACATGGTAGAATCTATATATATATATGCAAAACATTACCGTCGGAAACGAAAATGTTAATATTATAGAATTGTTTTTCTTACCTTAAATCTCAATCGTACAATTTAATACAAATTTCATTAAATTGAACACAAATGAAAGAATCTACACATACAATTGACGTCTATAACTTTTTATCTTGATTGATTATATCACCATTTGGATTATTTTCAAGTTATCGGATAACAGAACAAAACATATTAAACTGTTGTCAAAACACGAATAAATGAAAACAAATGTGTAAAATACATACTTTTAATTATAGAACGTATTTTATTCAATTGCACAGTTCGGTTTTTAGCGTAAATGAAAGTCTTGCTGGTGTTTAGGGAATAGGAAATAACGATCAAAGATCGCAAAATTAAGAACAAAAAATAAATATTAAAAATGTAAAGAGTATTAGAGAAAAAGCCTATCTGCTCTTTCAATATAACTGTGTGCCAACTTGTCCAGCTCTTCTCTCAGCTTGCCTCCGGAAAGGGCTTTCCCATTGGGTAAAATTAATGTTTGAATCTGTAATATAAACAAAAAGGAAAATGAGATTCCACCGTGGTTTTTTTCTACACTTATAGCAAAATTCTAAAAAAGTCATTCAGTCTAGAAATATTTTTTTTGTTTAGAACACATCTAATTGTAGTAAATATAAAAATGACATATGTGATCAAATGTGAAAAATTAAATTCTTAACATTAAAGTATGTTTGCAATCCACACAGTACTTTTAAGTAGAACAGAAGTTCACATGGCCCTCAAATTAGTTAATTATACATATACTCTACTTTACTCAAAAACTTTTAAAAAAATATTGTTTTTATACAACATTGAAACATAAAATGATTACTTTATCAGGGATCAATGTCATGGTATAAATTACCTAAATTTAGTCGGATCGTTAATATAAGTACACCAGGTTAGACTGCACTGTTCATGTTGTCCAAAAATATGTGGCACTATAGTGGCGAGTTCTGCTTTCATGAACTGTTGGTGAATTTTGGTGTCTTGAAATGGCATACATAAAACACCTCACTATGTAGGGAATGACTTTTGCTGACTTTAACTGTTTGTGGTTTTTTGAAAGACCATAAAGACGTTTGGAGAGATTTTTCTTCACATGCGTTTTATCATCTATTTTTATTATTGAACGAGGTAGTCTTGACTGCGTAGTAGCATCATTATCAGCATGTAAAGTTCCAACTGTATATCCATCTTCAGCAAGCCTTTGAATCATTGAACATGTCATATCTGGCTCAATACCGTTGCTTGATCCTGCAATACAAAATAAAAATAAATTGATTGCGTCCAATAATTTATAATACAGTTGACAAATTGGAGGTACATTATAAATCATAATTATTGACTTTTCTTATTGACCAATGTCTTGTCAGATAATATACAGGTAGTCCTGAGTATACCTCAGCAGATACATAAAATGATAAGGATTTGTCTACTAAATTGTGTTTACTGTTATTATTTCATTAAAAAATAAATTAAAATCTGTTTTCAGAAGTGCTTTATACTTTTTCCAAGGTTAAGCAAACAAGGAGGTTATAATTAACATTGTGTCGGAACATGTATTATTGTAATACGAGTCTTTTCATGGGGTTTTTGATTTTGTGATTACATGGCTGTTTTTATAGTGACTATTTCGTCATTTGATGTACTTTAACTAGAATAATATGCACGGAAAGTTTAACACAAGTATTTCTAGTCTTGATTGCAAATAATGAAATATTTACAAATAGAACTCGAGACTATTAAAAAACTCCGTATAATTCATAGTGTGCATGTTAATTGGTTATGTGACATTTTTCTTTTTTCATTCAGATGATATATGTACCCTTTTAGAAAATTTGTTAATTTGGTGTATAAAAACACTTAACGAATGTGTTGTTCAGTATAATTAAACACCTAATGACTGGTTGTGCGGATAATAGCAAGTTTGTTGTCCCTTTGAATACCAACTATTGCCCTCGGCTTTGCCTCGAGCAATAGTTGGTATCTCAGGGACAACAAACTTGCTATTACCCTCACACACAGTCAATATGTGTATAATATTGAATAGGAACATTTTGCCATGCTACAGATCACATAGTTGTTGTAAGAGTTCAAAACGTGCAGAGGGAAAGACACTCTTTCTACACAAGTCATCGGATTTAACGTCCTCATTCAAAAAGGTCGTTGAGAAAGTTTGAATTATCAACCCGTATAACCCAAATACAAATGAATCCGGACGTTGGCGCGTTTGAAGCGATAATTAGGACAACATTTTGGATTTGTATATCAATTTTTGCGAAGCGGTACTTTTATCAATGATAAACAATTAGAAGTTAAGTTATCTCGTCAGCTTCAAATGTTCTCTAGAAATGTAAATAAACATGAAATCGTACTACTAAAATAAATTAGGTCCTTTCGTACTGTATCGTTCCACCAAATTCTTTTAAGGTATGCGTGATGTCAGCAGCAACACTTTTTCTGTGTATTTATTGTAAACTATCATCTGTCAACTTTGGTGAAAAAGTAGACCATGAAATGATCAGTCCTCCAAAACAGTAATTGAAATGTTTAATCAAGCGAACATCTGAAGGCAAAATTTCACTGAAAAAACTGCAATTTCCATGTTTTTCCAGTAAAGTGAATACAAATTCGAGATCTCTAAAAATTCACGATTAAGAGCCTTGTCAAAATGCAGTTTGTATCCAACTTCGCTGCAACGAAAATGACCAGAGGAGCTCGTTGGCCATTGTTCGCCAGATATATAAGATCACCATTATTTTAACGAATCTGATGAAGGTAAGATATTTGAAAAAGACGTCCTTGAACGTTAATCGTCTAATAGTATCTTGTCGAAGGTCATATACAATTTGAGATATGTCAACGAGCTGATTTCTTTTTGTACAGTATAATGAACTTTTGGCATCTGGGTTCTTTCCATTTGAAAACATTGCGTATCGTTTATTCTGAGACGTTGTACAGTAGTATACATTATCTATCACTTTATGAATGCGCTACTCAGAACTTGTGAAAAGGATAGAAATTATTTAAAGGGAAATTTCTTTAATGTCAGGTCTAACAAAACACGGGAAATATTAACGAAGGAATGTATGAGAGGGGAAAATACGTGCTTATGAATTCGGATCGATACAATGATAAACTAAACACACGAGAACGGTCCGGACAAAATAGCAACTTTCAAGTTATGTGTTGATGGTACAAAGATAAATTCACCTGCGATCGGAGTGTAATCATATAGTCAGTAGGGCATAAAAGTCGAGAAGTGAGAAAAGCAAAAATTGGAAAGCATATAGCATTACATAGGACAAATTTCTTAAAATGACAGAAGGTGACTGGAGGAAATAAAGGTATGCTTATGTAATCAATTCCCTAAAAACATCACTTTACAAAATATCATCTTGGATAGAGATGCTTTAACTTGCATAGATAACAGAGAATTACGACTAATAGTAAGGTCTTAAATTTAAACCATCAGGAATACTTTTAATGTCTTCAAATCCAAAATGACAAATGAGACGTCACAGATTCAAGTATCATAAAACAGAGATCAGATGCATGGCATAAAATAAGGAACACAGGACGTACCCTTTGTATCAAAGCACTAGGTCTTGAAACATTAAAAAGCAACAAATTCATTATAAACAATCTTTAATGAAGATATGTAACTAAAAGTCCATCGGAAGAAGAGCAAATGCGGTTTGATTATGGCACTGAAAACGAAATTATCTGTGTAGCAACTTTCACAGGAAAGGGGTACCAATATTTTGTGAACAATCTTTTTAGTTTGAAAAAGGCTGTTTGCTGCTTGTGTGAATGGTTTAACACATGATAACCCAATTGAAAAAAATGTATACCCCAACTTTAAAGTGGGGTACACTGTTTTATCTCTGTCTGTCTGTCCGTCTGTCTGTCCTAACGTCCCATATATATTTTTTGTCGCATTTTTCTCATGAACTACTTTACAAGGATTTCTGAAATTTGGTTTCACGGTTTATATGAGTGAGCTTTACCGTATGATGCGTTTTGAGATTCATCACTTGACAACTTCCTGTTTACCGAACACGTGCATCATTTTACACATGATAACGCAATTGAAAAGAAAAAGTGGCGGTATACTGTTTCACCTCTGTATGTCCGTCCGTCCTTCCGTCTCATAAATATTTTTCTTCAGATTTTGCTCAGGAACTACATTACAAGAATTTCTGAAATTTACAGAGTCTATGCATACTGTTATTGTTAGTCCTGATGGAAGTATTAGAAACAACAAAAGACAACTCATTCTTGCTTTTGAAATAAATGTCCATACCCATGAAAAACTTTTACGACATCTGTTTAAAATACTACATACCACAAATATTATGTACAATTGCTGGTTTGAAAACTGATAAATTGATATTTCTTTCCTACTCTCAAGAAATTACTGGTCATATTCATGTGTTTGCTTATGATTGCTTAAATCCACTTCCGTACAATTACTAACTTAGGGGCAGCAACCTAACAACTGTTTGTATGAATTGTCTGATAATTTCAGGGCAATAACTCCTTCTGGGGTCAACTGACCATTTTGGTAGTGTTGATCTTATTTGTAGCTCTTACTTTGCTGAACGTTATTTCTGTTTACAGTTTATCTCTATCTATAATAATATTCAAGATAATAACAAAAAACGGCAAAATTTCATTAAAATTACCAATTAAGGGGTAGCAACCCAACAACCAGTACCCCGATTCTTCTGAAAATTTTAAGGCAGATAGATCTTGACTTGATTAATAATTTTAGCCCATGTCAGATTTGCTCTAATTGCTTTGGTCAAATAATAAGCCAAAATCTACATTTCACCCATATGTTCTATTTTTAGCCATGGCGGACAACTTGGTTGGCTGGCCGGGTCTCCGGATACATTTTTTAAACTAGATACCCAAATGACGATTGTGGACATGTTTAGTTACATTTGATCTAGTAGTTTCAGAGGAGAAGATTTTTGTAAAAGATTACATAAATTTAAGTAAAATCGGTAAAATTGACTGTAAAGGGCAATAACTCTTAAGGGGATCAACTGACCATTTTGGTCGTGTTGATTTATTTGTAGTTCTTACTTTGCTGAACATTATTGCTGTTTACAGTTTATCTCTATCTATAATAATATTCAAGATTATAACCCAAAACAGCAAAATTTTCTTACAATTACCAATTCAGGGGTGGCAACCCAACAACCAGTTGCCCGATTCATCTTAAAATTTCACGGCAGATAGATCTTGACTTGATAAACAAGTATACCCCCATGTCAGATTTGCTCGAAATGTTTTGGTTTCAGAGTTATAAGCCAAAATATACATTTACTCCTATGTTATATTTTAGCCATGGCAGCCATCTTGGTTTGCTGGCCGGATCAACGGACACATTTCTCAAACAAGATACCCCAATGATGATTGTGGCCAAGTTTGGTTAAATTTTACCTAGTAGTTACACAGAAGATTTTTGTAAAAGTTAACAGACGACACCGGACGACGACGGACGATGGACGCTAAGTGATGAGAAAAGCTCACTTCTACAAAAGACTCATCAGTGACGCACGAATCCAAAAAAGTTAAAAAGGCCGAATAAATTACGAAGTTTAAAAGCATTGAGGACCAAAATTCCTAAAAGTTTTGCCAAATTCAGCTAAGGTAATCTATTACTGGGGTAGAAAAGCCTTAGTATTTTAAAAATTTATAATTTTGTTAACAGTTAATATATAAATATAACCATATCAATGATAATTGATGTGAGCACAAAAGTGCTGACTGCTGGGCTGGTGATACCCTCATGGAAAAAAATCTCCTCCAGCAGTGGCATCGACCCAGTGGTTATAAATAAACTCATCATAGATACCAGGACTAAATTTTCTACATACGTCAGACGCGCGTTTCGTCTACAAAAGACTCATCAGTGCTGCTCGAATCCAAAAAAGTTTAAAAGGCCAAATAAAGTACGAAGTTTAAAAGCATTGAGGACCAAAATTCCTAAAAGTTTTGCCAAATTCAGCTAAGGTAATCTATTACTGGGGTAGAAAAGCCTTAGTATTTCAAAAATTTAAAATTTTGTAAACAGTTAATTTATAAATTTAACCATATCAATGATAATTCATGTCAGCACACAACTGACTACTGGGCTGGTGATACCCTGGGGGAAATAAATCTCCTCCAGCAGTGGCATCGACCCAGTGGTTGTAAATAAACTTATCATAGATACCAGGACTAATTTTTTTTACATACGCCAGACGCGCGTTTCGTCTACAAAAGACTCACCAGTGAAGCTCGAATCCAAAAAAGTTAAAAATGCCAAATAGAATACGAAGTTGAAGAGCACTGAGGACCAAAGTTCCTAAAAGTTTTGCCCAATCTAGCTACGGTAATCTATTCCTGAGGTAGAAAAGCCTTAGTATTTCAAAAATTTTAAATTTGGTAAACAGTTAATTTATAAATATAACTATATCAATGATAATTATAGAAAATATCAGCCTGAAAGACAAAACCTGCTTTTATTAAAAAAAAAAACAGATTGGAAAAAAATAGAAAGAATCATTAAAAGAGAGATTCCAAAATTTTATATTTATTAAAGAGGAGAAGGTACAAAATTTGTATAACAGATTTTAAAATTATGGAATGCATTACTCTAAATAATTTTGAAAATCTCAAACAAGCAGAAATTAAGTTCAACAAAGTGAAGGTTATGCTCTAGAGGAATGGGGAAACAAACTAGCAGAAAAGCTTTCAAACGCATCTAATGCCAAGGACAAAGAAAGTTTATTAAGAAAAATAACAAAGAAAAAAAGAAAATAACATGATACTTCCATTTGTTGGTGGAAATGGAAAAGACACATTTTAAGAAGTAAAATGTCAAGAACTAGAAACAACTTTCTTCGAGAGAAAACACTTAAATCCCATTTCCTTTAATGCAAAATTTTATAAAGAAATAATGGACAAATATCATTCAATCTCAGAGGATGAAGAACAACATTTAGAGGATGACAATGATATTAATATTAACTTTGCCATATAACAAGATGAGCTGACTGGTTCAGTTCACAGACTAAAAAATAAACCTTGTCCAGGACCTAATAATTATTAAATGGCGAGTGAGCGTATGTGTTTTGATCATTGTTTAAGGCCATATACATGACTGACATGTAAATTTGCTTTCATCTCCAGTTGATAATCTTTTTTATTGGTGTTTTTATATTGCATCTTCTTATTTTTTTGTTATTTGCAGACTGGTTTCAGGTTACATGAAGTAATTTGTCGCTTTAAACAATACTAGTAAATATGATAATTAATATGCAAGATGATTTTTTTGGTAATTTGCTCACTTTGCAAATATATTAAATAATAATTGCTTAAAGCAAAAATATTTTTACACATTTTCAGTATAAGACTATTTTTATTTTTTTTGCACTTGTAGTATGATACTGATACAGTGTGAGTCTTATAATTTGTAGAGCTGGAGAAATTCATTTTATTTCAGCAATTGATTTGATACCTGAAATACGTTTGTTGGTCAGATATTTATTGCGTTTAGTTTTAAAAAGTTGTTAAATCATACTGAGTAACGAAAATATTGGATAATCCCAAAACTAATAAATGAATTGAATGATTATTTTATTTTAGAAATCACTATCACTGTCACTGTCAAATACGCAGAGACGCTTTCTATTGTTCTTTTTGTTGTCATCTGAGAGTTGTTGATCTGACGATGACCTATTGTTAAAGGTGAAGTTTCCACCATGGAATGTTGCATTTGTGAAAAGACCACTCATTGCGGGATGTAAGTTGGAAAAATTAAAATGTCCTTTGTAAATTGACTGCTTACAGTTGTTACTAGCAGTTGATTGAGTCTGTGTTCACGTGTCACGGTACTTGTCTATCCCAAATTCATGTATTTGGTTTTGATGTTATATTTGTTATTCTCGTGGGATTTTGTCTGATGCTTGGTCAGTTTCTGTGTGTGTTAGTTACATTGTAGTGTTGTGTCGTTGTTCTCTTATATTTATGCGTTTCCGTCAGTTTTAGTTTGTTACCCCGATTTTGTTTTTTGTCCATGGATTTATGAGTTTGAACAGCGGTATACTACTGTTGCCTTTATTTATGTAATTGTCTCTAATACTGGTGAGGTATTTTCTTTATAATTTGATTTGGTAACTGTGGGATGCTCTAATTCTCTCGTTGAAGATAGTTGGGGTTTTTTTTCTGTTGTACCAAGCTTGTTTTGAAGTACGACAGCAAACTGTTAACATTTTTATATCCTGTTATTTGTACAATTTATGTGTCTTGCACTCCATTGTCTTTTTGTTTTTGAATTGAACCCTTCCTTGCTTGCATTATGACCAGTGAGTCTCTTATCGTTATTGGGTAGTGCTTCCGTGGCCTTACTTTTATTATTTTAGCAATTGATTTAGTTTAAAGTCTTAGATTTTTGTACGAAAGAATTTTTTTGCGTCATAGATATATCATCTTGACACGTTGAAGCCTGAATATAAAAAGGTGAATCATCTTTTTCCGGGTTTCTGGTCTTTTTTGACCAGGACATCTGGCGCGGTCAATTTTGTTTTCTACTGGTCCTGATTTTCTAAGATTTGTTATATTTTCACCCTGTCTTGTTTTTGTTTGCCTTTCACGACAATACTGGAGGTATTCGCCTCCATTTGTGTCAACTTTTAGTGGTATATCACCCCAACATAAATGTAAACATAATGTTCCGTAACTCCTCGTAACCCAAAATGGTAACTTATTAATTGATACTGTATTTATAAGAGAGCGAGGGCTATAGTTAAGAAACTGACACGACTTCCTGACTAGAAATTAGTACTTTTAGACATAAACGAAAATTTTGATATCATACAATTTCTGAAAATAGGAAGCAGGAAAACTTGTACAAATGTAAAACTATTCTAAGAAAAACTTACATGATTGCTTACGGAAACTGACAATTTTAATAACCAGAAATTACTATTATGAATCAAAAATTATAATGTTTATCTTAAGGGTGCGTCTATTTTATCTGATTAAAAATTATATCATTTACTTTTATCCATTATATTTACACGTCTTTCACGAAGGAAATAAAATAAATAATAAACAAAGTGAGTGATCTGATTTTGGTCAGATTAGCTGTTTTTGAGACTTTTCATCGGTTTGTTTTTCCAGTTAGTCGGTGCAAGCTAGTCCTCCTGTTAAAGTACTGAACTGTAAATAAAACGTTTTTAAAAGATATCACTTTATGATTTGCATCGTTGATACATGTATTCCTTGAAATTCTTGGTGTGGTTTAGAATAAAGAATAGACAGAAAAGAGTTGATTAATTAAGTGAACATGTTGCTTGCCAAGTTGTAATACTGGAGACTGATGCATGTGATGGGGTGCTTAAATATAACGAAAAGAGTAAATCATAGGCAAAGAAATAAAAAGCATTAAAAGTAATTGAAACAAAATGAAAGAAATCCCATACCCACAAAAAAATCCAACTATCTTCTCGAGTAACTTATTTACAATTGACTAATGGCCTTTTGTCTTTTTTGAAAATTTTGTTTGCACTCTACATTCACTTTTGGTCGCTTCATATTTGTTGATACTAATCTTAGAGTTGATCTTACTATCTATTTTTGGAGCTGAAGACAAGGATTTTTATTTGTTGTTTATTGTTTATAATCTATTTGGTGATTGTATATATTACAAAATAGACGTGATATACTTCCAAATGATAAAATGTGGACAATTACAACTCGTTCATCGTACAGTCTTCAACAATCGGCAACATATATATCGTTTATATAAATAGTAAGCAATGAAAGACTTAAGAATGACTAGAAATGAAAACAATATTTTATAATTTTCCATGCGTCGTCGGAAGAGCTTTAAATTAATGGATTTACCTGAATCAGAAACGCTCAAAGCCGAATATTTGAAAGCTAATTAGGTTTAAGAATCAAAACAGATGAAGAGGTATATGACAAACAATCCTTAAAAATAAATAGCCATATCCATCTAAGGTGATAAAACTTGCCTAAGGAAGTTGAAACATTAATTTCTTTATTCTTAATGGATTTATAAACAGACAATTTCAGAAAAGTTTGTTATAAATCAAGTCACTACTGAAGTACTGATGAAACCACCGGGAACTGATATAATAAAAAAACAGAAGATAATTATATATATATGATTGCCAATGAGACAAATCTCCCAAAGAGAACCAGAACCAGGACAGTGTTCATCTTATGTAATATGTATTGTTATTTGGAGAAGTTTGTTTTTGTTTCTCCAAAAAATTAGAAACTAGAGACATTTTAGAGCTTGGCATTTTGTCTATTTTTATAACTGTATATTGTCTTTTAGTTATATTTGTCATTGGGTATAGTAGCTGTATCGTTGAAGTTTACCCCACGTCTCCTTTTTTACTTACTTCTTTTGTGAATTTAACAAGACCACACTCACTTGTCATTCAATATAAGTCCTTTGTAATATCAATTATAAATGGAAGTTATTATACCCAATGTATTACATACGAAATAAGTAGTTTTTTTTAATTTCTGTTCTAAAAGGAACACAATTATACCATTGATTGTAATATAGGTTTATGACGTCTTTATCCTAAATCCATTGGATGTTGGATGTGTACGGATTGATAATTTAGTCTTAGATGCATTATTTTTTTATTAGTTGTTAGTGGCTTTGAATAAGCTTTCAGTTAACTGCAAGTACTCTCAGATCTATACCTAGTGTCTTTTTGTTATTGGGATGTACAAGTACCCGGTCACTTCCACTTGTATTTTTGTCCATCTGATGAGTTCAGCCCTTTTCAACTGATTTTTATAGTTCGTTCTTATGTTGTACTGTTATACCACTGTCCCAGGTTAGGGGAGGGTTGGTATCCCGCTAACATGTTTGACCCCGCAACATTATGTATGTATGTGCCTGTGGCTCAGTGGTTGTCGTTTTGTTTTTGTGTTGCATATTTGTTTTTCGTTCATCTTTTGTACATAAACAAGGCCGTTAGTTTTCTCGTTTGAATTGGTTTACATTGTCATTTTGGGGCCTTTTATAGCTGACTATGCAGTATGGGCTTTGTTCATTGTTGAAGGCCGTACGATGACCTATAGTTGTTAATTTCTGTGTCATTTTTGGTCTCTTGTGGAGAGTTGTCTCATTGGCAATCAGACCACATCTTCTTTTTTTATATTTAGACAATAATATGTTAGGAGGAACACATATTCATGAATGTCCCTTTGGTACTTTTCGTCCCTCTTTTATGACCTGCTAGCAAACCAGAGAAAACTGAATATTAAATATAAAAGAGGGACGAAAGATACCAGAGGGCCAGTCAAACTCATAAATCGAAAATAAACTGACAACGCCAGGCTAAAAATGAAAAAGACAAACAGACAAACAGTAGAACACATGACACACCATAGAAAACTAAAGAATAAGCAACACGAAAATTCTATAGTCTTTATAAAATATTTATTGCTTCAGCTGCAACCTTTCACTAATGAGACAGGTGGACAAAACAGGGGGAAAAATCTCTAAACGTGCTGCAATTTGATACCCATCAAAAGGGCCGAACAACAGATTAGTTCCTTCAATTTTGTCTGGATTAAGAATCATCGTGTTTTATACATAATGAAAACTATATCTAAAAGAACAGTTTTTCTATGATGATAAAACGGGGTTCTACCATTCTTTTTTAGCCCCAGAATCAACGTATCTTGAGTCCGGATCCTATTCTATTCGAATTAAAAAATAGTTAAAAGAAGCATGGGGCTTATTATATGGACCATGGGATATACATGTAAAATAAGAAATGAAATCGGATTCAGAGTTTGTTTTTAAGTATTTAACATGAATCTTATTGTCTTGAAATGAATTGTCATTGTGAAGTCATGTTGATTAATATAAAAAAAAATGCATAGGTTTTGTCCCAAGGGTACTTACAAATTGAAAACGGACATGGAACAAGAGGTCGTGGTCAAATACATTTAGGAGTAAATTTTTAAATCATTATACGTTTGTGGTATATCTGGTTTGATGGTTTTCATTGTATATGTCTTTTTGCTTAGCTGTCTCAAGTTTTTGCGCCAAAGTTCTTTGTCTTTGGACGGTCAGAAATTATTTTTGACAAGATGACATTTTCATTGTATGATTTTAGCAGTGTTTTTACCTAAAAATAATGGCACATATTTCTAGAAAACGGAACATCTACTGCTAAAGAACCTTATTATCAATTTTATTTTGAATAAGTCAAACTACTTGGGAAATGTTCATAGGCTTGTAACTTTTAGGTCAATTCAAATTTTGGAAAAGCTGCCACATTTTTGATAAAATTTGTGCCATTTAAAGTTATAAATCCATAGATTTAGACAAAACACCTCTAAAAAAAATCTTTTCTATGCTCGAGGTCACTCTTGCACTGTTTCATATTAGTTTCAGGTTGTACATAAGCTGTTGTTATTAATGATTGGCACTATGCTCTTGATATTTGTGAACTTGATCTTTTAACTTACGACTTCCTCGTTCAACATTCACTTTTTCTCTCTTTGATAATTGATCAGAACTTGATCAAGCCACAAACTGTCCTATCTGTAATTGGTTACGTTTGGTGCGGTGAGAGGACATTCTAGTATATATCAGTGACATATGCAGATGGTCATAGAGCAATCCCCCTTAATAATCGTTAAGTTTCTTTTTACCTTTTTGAAAATTACGCACCCTTTCCTTGGACCCTAGATCCCCCAGTGTATGGGATGGTTAACTTAGGACAACTGACTGTTGCTGGATCGTTTTATTTTTATATATATCTAGCTCTTTCTTTTACCTTTCTTTAATACAACATTCGATAAGAAGTAATAAAAATAGAACCAAAAAGAGTAACGAAATCACCAATAAATAAATACTGGACAAGCAAACTACACTTACAATGTGAATTAAAGTCAATTCTACAAAATTGAGCCATTTCAAACTTTTAAGAATATAGGTGTTACAAATCCAGTTTGGGCTAATTTTCGTCTGTCTCGGACAATCGAAAAAGCAATTGCAGGAACCTGTATTTTACAAGCTCATAGGCATGGATGAAGCTAAGCGGAAGAAGACCTAATCTGCCCCTTAAAGTATGACATATGAAAACTAGTTGCAGGAGGCACACCACTAATGTTATCGATTTCAAGCAGTCCTAGTTCTTTTGTCTAAAATGCAGTCATTTTATGTCACTAACGTTTAGTTTAAATTGTATTGTGTTGAAGAGCATATTGGTTTCAGGAACGTAGAAAGTACTAAACAGAAACTGTATCTATGAAACAAGCAAAAGGTACCCTCCTTATGTAAATTTGATGCGATTTTATAAAAAAAAGTGTTCTAGAATTCTCACTGGTTCCCAAACTACCAAAATAATTTAGATACTTTTTTTAAGTTGCACTCATGATTGATTGATATTTTATTCTCAGCAAAATCATTTTGTATTAATTTAGTTATTCTTAGCTTTAGCTTTGAACTAGCTATCTGTAACTGCGAGAACTATCAGATTTGTACTTTGTGTTTATGTTAGCATATTTTTTTTTTTATTGTTTGTTATTATGTTGTACTACTACATCACTATCCGAGTCCTGGGGATGGTTTGGCGCCAGGATACACGTGTAATTTCGCCTCACTCTGTATGTGCCTGTCCAAAGATAGGAGCCTGTTTTTTAGTGCCGTTTGCTACTTTTTATCATATTCGTGCTTTATATATATATATATATAAATCAGGCCGGTTGTTTTTCGTTTTAATTGTTTAACATTTGTCATTTCGGGGCCTCCTATAGCTTACTATGCGATATAAGTTTTTCTCATTGTTGGAGGCCATATTGTGACCTAGCTATAGTTGATAATTTCTAAATACTGTCAGTTGTCGTTGGTAGAGAGTTATGTCTTTTACAATCTTTATACCACAACGTCTTAAAAAAATGTATTTTTATATTCAAATTATTTTTGTTTTACATGAGTACTGCTTTCTGGTATGTTCTTTCTGTCTGGGCATGTATATGTGGTGTTTCACCTAAAAGGTGCATGCAAGTGTGGAACGATAAAACTAAATGTTTTAGAACTCACATACCACTTTTTAATATCGATCAGAAGCTTAGTGCTGTTTCAAAAAATGATACATGATTTTAGGCACGTTAAGTAATAAACTAAATGGTAGCAATTTCCTAAGAGTTACACGGGTAATAATCACACCTGAACTTTGTCATTATACAGGGAATAACTGATCACCTTATTATAAGCGTGACTTTACCAAATGACACTTATAATTCTAAAAATAAGGCGTAATAGTTTCTTTAATTCAGTCAGAGACGACCCACGGTGTCGCGGGTTCGGTCTAGGTACAGTAATTGTACTATAATGCTGTAATAAACATAAAATTCACTGTTACAGTAATACATGTTCGACTGTAAATTATTTCCTCGATTTTAAAGATACAATTATTACATATAAAAATGAACATTTTTGAATAAACTTTACAAAAGCAATATGCTACTTTCTAAATCGAATTTGATTTTCTAAATTGACCACAAAAAATTATGGTATCTATGATGAGTTTATTTACAGTAATTCGATATTTAGAATGAAATTCATAACAGTGTAGCTGTGGCCATTGATTGACGCATTAAGTTCGTCCATTGACTGGGGCAATTTAAGTGAACGTTTGTCTGTAACGACCACTGTTCACGACGTACCTACGATAGACATTTAAACTGTGGGGTCGCCAAAGGTTCTTCACGCCTAAATAAAATAATCTGAACAACTAAGGTAACAACCATTTGATTTTCGGGGGAAGGGGGGGGGCATTTTTTTTTCGCTTCGTCGAAATACAATCTTTTTTTGGGCGACAAGTTGAAAACATTTTATTTTCTTTCGATTTTAGCACATACAGTGGCAGTTTATTGGATAGTAAACTAGAGGGTCCAAGGACCCTGTGTCGCTCACCTGATATTTTTATTTACAATTGTTGCATGATAAATGCAACTGTTGTACTGTCGTTTATTTTCAGAGATATAATACTAAAAAGTGCATTTGAAACCTATGTTTTATTTCAGCCATGTGGGCAGGCAGGGTCATCATACACAGTGGTCCCTGGATATCCTAGTGGTGATTTGAACCAAGTTTGTTTAAATTCGACAGTTGTTTCGGGGGAGAATTTTTGTAAAATTTATCTAACAAGAAATGCAAAGTAATGAGAAAGTTGTGAAGTTGTTTTGTTGTTGCGCAACCCCCCCCCCCCCCCCCCTTTTGCCAAAAAAACCAAAAAGGTAATAAAAAATTATCATATAAGGGCAATCTATCCTATTAATGATTTCTGCAAAATTCAGTTGATTGTGCAAGGGTTGTATAGCCAGCTGAGGTCGTTAAAAACTCTCTTTCTTTTGTTGTTGCAGATAGATCTTGACCTGATAAACAATTTTACCTGATGTCAGATTTGCTCTAAATGCTTTGTTTTTTGAGTGATAAGCCAAAAACTGCATTTTACCCCTATGTTCTATTTTTAGCCATGGCGGCCATCTTGGTTGGTTGGCCGGGTCACCGGACACAATTTTTAAACTAGATACCCCAATGATGATTGTGGCTAAGTTTGGTTAAATTTGGTCCAGTAGTTTCAGAGGAGAAGATTTTTGTAAAAGATAATTAAGATTTACGAAAAATGGTTAAAAATTGAGTATAAAGGGCAATAACTCCTAAAGGGGTCAACAGACCATTTTGGTCATCTGACTTATTTGTAGATCTTATTTAGCTGAACATTTTTGCTGTTTACAGTTTATCTCTATCTATAATAATATTCAAGATAATAACCAAAACAGCAAAATTTCCTTAAAATTATCAATTCAGGGGCAGCAACCTATCAACGTGTTGTCCGTTTCATCTCAAAATTTCAGGGCAGATAGATCTTGACCTGATAAACAATTTTACTACATGTCAGATTTGCTCTAAATGCTTTGGTTTTTGAGTGATAAGCCAAAAACTGCATTTTACCCCTATGTTCTATTTTTAGCCATGGCGGCCATCTTGGTTGGTTGGCCGGGTCACCGGACACAATTTTTAAACTAGATACCCCAATGATGATTGTGGCCCAGTTTGGTAAAAATTGGCCCAGTAGTTTCAGAGGAGAAGATTTTTGTAAAAGCTAACGACGGACGACGACGACCACGACGACGGACGACGGACGCCGGACGCCAAGTGATGAGAAAAGCTCACTTGGCCCTTTGGGCCAGTTGAGCTAAAAATGTATTTGGATCTAACCGTCTGAAATTTGCATTTACGTTATTTCATACATACACAAAATGTATAATTTGGTGTATATTGGAAACTTGAACTATTCTGTTCACTACTATACTTGTGAAAAACTCTTTGCAAAAGAAATCTTCAAAAGTTGTCTCATTGGCAATCATACCACTTCAGTTTTTTTTATATCAACTTATTTATTTAAATCGAGCCAACTTACATAGTTATGGACGACTTCATATATTTTACGATCGCAAACAAAATGGAGTAACATTCATTCTTCAACAAAAGAATAGATTACAAGAATATATTATGAAAACATTTTTTTGTTTTGTTATTACTTTATGATATCAGCCATAAACATTACTTACCTAAAAATGAAACTGATGTATGTGATGGTATAAAAATTATTTAAAACATATTCCTTAAAAGCTTTGTGAACAGAAATTTTAATTTTGTGTATCGAAATGTTTAACAAGTGATTATTTAAAAGTTAAGAATTTATTTTCCATATGTTTTTGTATAAATCCGCGCAAATGTAGTAACTTTTCAACAGATAAATTTCGCGCAAGTGTAGTAACTTTTCAACAGGTAAATTTCGCGCAAACGTAATGCGTTTTGTCGCGCAAACGTGGATTTTTTTTCTCGAGCAAACGTAGGACCAATCCGCGCAAACGTAATACGCCGATTTAAATCCCCACTAGAAAGCCTCTGATAGACTGAGTGAGCATAAAATCATCGCCAATGACAAACAAGTTATAGGTAAATTTTTCAGTTCAATTAATAAAAAACGTTTTACCGTCGACCACACTGTTATGAATTTGATTCTAAAGTTAACTATTAACCGTCGAAATAAAATGATATGAAACAATCATAATGAATGAAAGAAAGAAAAAAAGAAATATGTTATAGTTATTGACCAAGCAAGTTGGTATATGTCATTTAATTTGCACAGCTCGAGTGACCCTGTTTAACCCAAACGAGGTAGGAGTTCGGGTTATTGGGTCATCTCGTGCTGTGCAAATTAAATTACATATACTGATTTGATTGGCCAATAACTGTTTTCACACATGACGTCAACAATTTTCCCGCATAAATCACATCCGCCCAACAAGAAGCTGAAATGGATGGATTTCATCATGAATTATCGGAGGATGATATGATTTTATCACAAGTATTAGAAACATTTGAGGATGAAATGGAACTGAGAAATGTAAATATAGAGGACTTTTTTTGAGTTTCCTAGTAATGTGATTGATGAGAGTGCGTCTGGAGATTTAATCGACACCTCAGCTGTTTCATTTGACCTAGGACTAGACTAAGATCTACATGTATGGTTGCAAGTTCCTTTGGAAAACGGAAAGATCCAAAACGTCAAGGTACGTCTTTTTTTTTTAATTATCTGCCACGCGCAGACCCATTATTGCATAATTTAATGTGTGGACCCATAGACGGACCCAAGGGAGGGGTCCCGGGTCCCCCTTTTGTGGGGAAAATTTGGATAATTATATAGAGAATCACTGAAGCATGACGAGCTCCCCTCCTTTTAGGTCAGTCAGCCCTCCTCCTTTAATAAAAAGTTCTGGATCCGCTACTTGGACCATTGATACAATCATTTCCGGAATCTTTCGACTAGATTTATCGTTTAACTGTTCTCAGCCAGAATATTCATGAAATATTTGCCACTGCCGGATTTTGCCTCTGCCATTATGTGATATTATCTCTTTTCAGGATGAAAAACCTGAATAACAGGGACAAGGAGTCGAATCAAGGTTAGCAGAAATGACAGACCATGAAATTGATACACTTGTTGAAGATACTGAGAACAAAAACACAAAGAAAGCCACAAAATGGGCAGTTAATGTCTATGAAGACTGGAAGAAATCGAAAATTGGTAGTGGTTTAATTATACCAAACCTGAAGGATTTGTCTGTTCAAGATATTAACAGCATTTTGGGGAAATTTGTAGTAGAAGTTCGAAAAAAGAATGGAGAGAAATATCCCGCGAAAACACTTTATCTTCTTGTTACTGGACTTCGAAGAGGACACAAGGTGTTTCTAATCTTAACTTTTTGAACGAGTCTGATGACAGATTTCTGAGGTTTAGACAAATACTTGACGCACAGATGAAAAAAATAACATCAGATGGGTATGGTATAAATGTTAAACAAGCAGATCCGATTTCAGTTGAACAGGAAGAAATATTGTGGGACAAGTCTGTGGTTGGTAATCATTCATCCAAAAGTTTATTGCATACTGTATTTTTCTACAACTAAATATTTTGGTCTACGTGGTCGTGACGAATCTGCAAATTTCACAAATACAAGGAGGAGAAGATGATAACGGAAACTATATTGAATTCCGGGGTAAGAATAATAAAACGTACAATGAAGGGCTACGCCATCGCTATATTGCACCGAAATCTGTCGGACAATATTTAGTGAAGGATTGTCAGATACTTGACTCGTATCAGACATTGTCAGATGTATATGAATACAATATATGAAATTGATAAATCTGTTAGCAGTCCGGGAAAAAGAACACTTGCAACTAGATTGTACCAAGCAGGAGTCAGTGAGCAGATAATAATGGATAGAACAGGTCACAGAAGTGAAAAGGTTGTTCGTACCAAAAAAAGACCTGCGGATTCTATACTAAAAGATGTCTCTAACATTTTGAATCCATCTAATAAGCAGATAAAACTTGAGGATCCCAAACCATTAACCGATACTCGTGCAATCCTACCTGAACAAGTTAATATTAAAAATACAGAAAATGCATTTAATGTTTCAAAACCAGAAGGAAAATATCGGGGACTGCCAAGTAACAGCTCTTTTCAGAACTGCGTGTTCAATTTTGTAACGAAGATGTGAACTTCACAGAATTTTTTTTTCAATTTTTAACACTGAATCGTTATTTAAAGTTGTTTTTAAGCCGTACATAGAAGTGTATGAAAAGCGGGTTTTTTTTTAGTTTTCACTTTGTCAGGTTGTGACACTGATAACTTTTGAATTACAGATCAGACAATAAAAGGTAGATGTCGATGATTATTTATTTTCATTTTTTTAATGACAATTATTTTATATTGATAGAAAAATGATACTTGAGTATTATAACAACCCGGTTTTTTTTTAATCTTATTTAGACTTGTATTTTTTTTATCGTAATGCTACTACATTTGTTTTGTATGTTTTCTATTCTGATGTTTTATCAAGTGACTGATTTTTATGTCCGAGTATAGATACATGTATCCACTTGATATTTCTCACAAAATGGAGAAAGACAAATACCTGTAGTAGCAATGGAATCAACAAATGTAAACTACTGTACAGTAAACATCTGTCAAGGACGTGAAGTACACGTGACATGTGCAATAAATGAAGTCGTTAATGTACACCTGACCTGTGCATTATCCAGATTATGCCACAGTAAGATCAAAGGGATTTTGCCTCTGTCATGTGTTAATTATGGATATCGAACTTTACAGAACTAAAGAAAAATGTCCATACTAAAAATAAGCCCACCTTGATAATATTTATATTTACAAAAAGAAAAACTGAATTCGTTTTCGAATGTAAGCATAAAATAATGAGTAAAATACATAAGAAAAAAAAGCGGCATCTGTTATTATATAGATATTTTCAGATCTGAATTAATTAGACTGAGCTGCCAATACATTTATTCCGCCCAAGCCTCTCTCGAAGTACGATTTACTACTCTTGACGCTTGTTCTGAAACGAAAGAAAAAAAAGGATTTTTATAATCAGATAAATTGAATATTTTTTAAGGCACCAATACTTTTTATCTATGGATAGAATTCACACAAATCAAACATACATACAGTTTGCATGGGAACATATGTACTCAATGACTAATAGGCGATTCATAGTGCCAAATATAGCAATTTGTGAACTCACTTTAATTTTACATTGCATTATCATAACCGTTATTTTCAGTATCCGTTGAAGCAGACATGAAATATATTACATAATCATGCTCAGTTATCATTTCTATATAAAAAAAAAGTACACAATATTTTCATTATTTTTTCAAATTGCAAGCGATTGAATTTTTTGGCCGATCAATAGTTTCCAACTCTAACAACTCGGTGAAACTATTTATCTACAAGCGTTATTACATTCGCGGAATTTCAAATGCAGCTACGGGATTGAAAAATGTTGATTATACCGCTTTAGTTACGACGTCACGTTTCACTATTGTATCTAGGGTTGCAGGACGAAACTACATCATTCAGAATAGATATCAAATAAACGTGAAACAGTATGGTTTTCTTTCTGCATTTTATGTGTGTACGATAGTTGATTTAGCCCGGCATTTATTGTCTGTTATCTCTTTCGGTATAATAAAACACTTACTTACTGGATATCAGTAAAATAGTTTAGTGTATTGTCCATTCGAATACAAATATTGACTTCGGCTACGCATCAGGGCAATAATTGCAACTCGGGGACAATAAACTTACTATTTCACTCATACCCAGTCGATAAGTATAATCTATCTTTTTGTCGCTAAATTAAACAAAAAAGCAAAATCTTAAAATGCCGAATATGATTGCATATAGTAGTATCCTTTGGTACAGTTAGTTTTAAGATATCAAATACAGAACTTCTATATACTCCTCAAGTTTTGAATGGCGTAACTCTTTTGTTAAATGATACTTCTTGTTCTCCTTGATTCATGTGATTGCTCGACAAATGCAAGACTGGAGTCGTTTTTTTCCTTGAACAAATATATGTTAATATCGTCAAGTTATCGGAACTCCAATCGAAACTAACTGTGCACCAATTATTGCGAACCTGTTTCTGTATTGTTATTAGTTACAATATATGACTAAAATCAGCTAAGACACATCGTCGAAACAATATCTGATACAAACATTTAATAACACATATGCATAATTATTTGGATGATAAATTGGCTCTCAAAAAATGACGAAATCAGAATGTACATCATCGGTAAAAGGGCATCATTCTTAAATATAAATCATCATGCAGAAATCTTATACGTTAAGGTATTTCACATCTAATATTTAATGGAAGTGTTCCTTAAAAAGCATAGAAATGTCGGCATGCACCTCAAAAACTAACAAATCCTCTAAACAGACTTATTCAGAAGGATGTAGTTACGATACTGGTGTCAGGTCATTAAAGACTGGATAATTTGGTATACATATTGATTCACTCAGAGGTTCTTTGCATTGGAAATAAACATATTTATTCAATACCCAATTGTTGGTATAATACGGGTAATCTTCTTCTTGTATAGTTTATAATGGTTTGATACTAAAGCCCTAACGGGAGGAATTGTGCTTAGTTTTTTATATGATGAAGACATAATCTTTTAATCAGGTCTTTATAGTTTTCTATGTTGTGTCTCGTGTACTATTATTTGTCTTGTTCTTTTTAAGCCATGACATTGTCAGTCTATTTTCAATCTATTAGTTTGACTGTCCGTCTGGTATCTTTCGCCTCTCTTTGATTCATCAACACGTCTCTTCAAATGATATGCATATCATTTTTTGACATATAAAACTTTCCAATTATTCCGTGACCTTTGAGTTTTTTTATATTTCACGCGTAAAAGGAACCAATTTTATGTGTGGTTGAATATTCTTAGACATCTATGGGCCAAGATTGAGCATCAAATGAAAAAAATATGAAAAGAAAGTTTAGCAAAAAAAATAAAATTGATTTCCTGATATTCCTTTCAATGATGTATATAATGAATAGACTTTTCCTTCAATCACCATCCTATCGACGTGTCGACAACATTTAATATTTAATACATATACAGCGTTAGGGAAGAACACCAAGTAAGTGATATGTCTACTATAAAACTTCTTAGAAGTGTAAGGTTTGCGTTAATGCAGTAACATATTACTTACCGTTATGATAGATATTTGAGAAAAATCCCGAGTTTAGATAACAATATCAAAAGGATTACCACCAGGATACATGAAGTTACAATTAAAATGTCATCAATTTTCTCAGTTATTTTATTGTTTGCAGTACCTGGTGCCTTAAACACAAATGAAAAACATGTTGAACAATCAAGTCTAACGACAGATTCAGTTAATTTGAACATAAAAGATTTTTGTACATTCTCCACAGTTTTTTTGAGAAGTGATGTTTTAAATTATTTAGAGACCAAATACAAAATAACGTTACGTTATTGTTTAAACATTTATAGTATTTGACTTAAAAGTTGTTTACCAATCACATTAAGTATGTCTCAGTGTAGTATTTTTTTTGAATTTAACTTAAGTGTATTATTACCAAGTGTATGAAAAACATGATAAACTGTTTCAACTTGCTTCAAAACCATTATTTAATCCACCATTTAATACACAAGTAAATGCCTGTATCAAGTCCGGAAAATGACACTTGTTTTCCATTCGTTTGATATATTTGAGCTTTTGATTTTAACATTTGATTGGGGACTTTTCTATATGAATTTCCATTGGTATTTTCGTTATTTCCTATTTCTAAAGTAGTTTGGGAATAAAGGATATTACCGAAAAACAGTAAAGGTTAAAAATTAACGAATAAAAACAACACTATTTAAACTCTAGCCCTATGAAGGTGATAAAGAAAGTTCGTACCTAGGATATACATGTATTATTGGTGTAATTGATACGGAGTATTTATCAACAAGGTTTAAGTTTTTTTAAGCAAAAGGAAGAGACGGTATTTTTCATATCATTGTTAATCAACTTTCCTCTCGGACACTGGTGACGTTGTATAAAGTCAGAGTAGGATGACTGCTGTACAAAGGGCAGAAGGTCATTAATTGAAACATATTGAAGGTATATGGGGTATAATTATCTTGACCATGGCTGTGTTTACGTCGAGAAGTAAAGTTAAAATATTCGTCAACTACACCCAGCCGAAAATTAGAAACAACGTACTTTACTATTAACCTTGTCATTATAACCAAAAAGTGCCACGGTATCAAATTCTCAAATCCAGAAGTGTATGAGTTTTGAAATGAAGCCAATTCAGATGGTTAATATAGAGAAGACGAAAGCCTGTTCATTTAAGAGTCTATGTTAAAGGTTAATGGCACTTTAACTTAAAACAGATTTCAATTTGGAAAAAGAGTCTTGACAGTAGCTCGAGTTCCCCTGCTCGATTAGAAATTACAGAAACATATACATTTGGATAAAATAGGACAGAGAAAGAAACCGATTGATGTATGGTCAAAAGTTTAAAGGTCAAGACGAACTACTTAAATAAGATATGTCAACTTTGGTTCTAGGGATTGTATCCCACTATGATTGTAGAACATGTATACACATAAAAAATTAAAGTACGAGATTAAGTATTGCGATTTCAGAAGAAAACAATCAACATACAGATATAAGATATCAGAATTGATTTTTGATTATTTAAAATATCACTTACCAAGTGATATTTTTCGACTTTATCAAAACCACGCAATTATTTCTGAATTTATGTATTCATATGAATGGTTTACCCGTGAAAAAAAAGTTTATCATATCATTGTAGTTGGGAGTTTCAGTTGGATGTGCCAGCTTTCAATTTGTTTTATATAATGTTATTAAAAATTCTACTGAAACAATTTCGACTCAGATACGTGCGTGTATTAAAGAAAAGCAATTTTCAGAAATTAAAATAAAACATTTTCTTTCATCATACTTACATATATACTTAATCGCGCAGGTCTTGTTGAGGATGAAGACATGCTTGTAGTGACTTCAATCGTTATCAACGCATGTTTGGTATTACCGGTGCTTCTTTCATTATTTGTGATGGAATTTGAGTGTCTACTAGCTATTGTCCTACCTTTGGTTATTGTCGTGGTTAACTTAGAAGGTAATCCTTTAATTGGTGTTGTTCTTGTTGTCTTGGTTGTAGTAATTGTCTTGGGTTTTGAAGGGTATGTGATTCCTATGCAAATTAAATAGAAGTTATATGAATTAAACAAATAAATATAACCTGAAAGATCAACCGATCTATACAGTACCATATGTCTCTCCATGGACCTTGATAAGATGTAGAATGATTTTGAATAGACTGTAGTTAAATAAAGTCTTGAATTGCTTGAATGTAATTTGTAATGGCTAATAATAAATTATACTTTTAAAACTGACCACTTTTTAACATTTGAATTTGAAGAAACATTGCAGTTTTAGATTGTAACACAGCACAATTAAATCAATAATATATAGATATTAATTAACCCATTTTATGAACAAATTGTAATATGTCAGAAATCATGAATGAAGATTTTATCTGGATGTGAACAACTACATAGTCGTGTTACAAAATGCTGTCTTGTAAAACTGATATTAAACAAATTAACTCTGTAATTAAGTTAATTTTTTTTATTTGACCCGTTACTTGTAGTGAAGGCTTCAGAATGTTTTATTCATTTTCATTTAACAACAATAGAAAGAAAAGCATTGGCTTTTGAAAACCATTGGAGTACAATTTTTAAGCAGACGGCAATTGCACCTAGATTCCTAGCTTTACTCATTTGGAATCGAAACCAGATTTGAATAGATGAAGAAACCAAATGTCATGGTATAGTTTTTGATAGAACATTACCCTTTCTTTCCCATATAAAAATGTCTCAAAGCTTTAGATATTTTAAAAGTCACACTTAATTCATGGATACAAAACTAGATCTAGAAGGAAAATGAAAGCCTGAGCGACACAATATCTAAACATGCTAAGAGTAATAAAAGTAGAAATACCTTTATCCGATTTTTCAATCTATTATCAGAGAATATGCATTTAATCTATTGAAAAGGGAACGATACGTATATAACATGAATAAAGGCAACAGTAGTATACCGCTGTTCAAAAACTAAAGAACTAAAACCAAATGTTGACAAACCTTTATATAATTTTATATACAACTAAGACCAGTTTGCTTTTTATACATGTGTTATACCCGATCATCTTTAAAAAAAAACATATCGATTGCAATCGTTCTTTCTTTAACTCTATCTGAGTTTTTCTATAAGTAGTACATCCCTGTTAATGAAGTCTGCAGTTTGTGAAAATGCATAACCATTAAATTATTTTCGTGATTTGTAATGGAATGTTTACAATTGGAAAATTGACAAGTCTTTTTAATTAAGGAGCTATTTACGTGTGTTGTTCTACATCATGTGTTTATAATTTGAGCGTTCCTGACGATGGTAATCACCACGTTTGTCATCGTTTCTGGGGCCTGTTTATCGAAACTGTCCAATGAAATTAGGATAGAGGTAGACCGACTTACCACGAGGGTATCACCAGCCCAGTAGTCAACACTTCGGTGTTGACATGAATATTAATAATGTGGTCATTTTTATAAATTTCCTGCTTTCAAAACTTTGAATTTTTCGAAAAACTAAGGATTTTCTTATCCCAGGCATAGATTACCTTAGCCGTATTTGGCACAACGTTTTGGAATTTTGGATCATCAATGCTCTTCAACTATGTACTTGTTTGGCTTTATAAATATTTTGATTTGAGCGTCACTGATGAGTCTTATGTAGTCGAAACGCGCGTCTGGCGTTTTAAATGATAATCATGGTACCTTTGATAACTATTAAGAGATGACTCAGCAGGCACATCGATGGCGTTAAAAAAAATAGCAAATGAAAAATAAAAAAATAAAAGATGGTATCAAATTTTACCAATGATTATGATTTTTTTTTAAATAATAATAATTAGAAACTATTTATCCGTTTTTTAATTAAACGTAATAATTAGTGTTTATATAATAATTGTACATTTAAACTCTTTGAAACAAAGATAAAAATTATAACAACGTTTAGAATTGAACAAACTAATTGTAATTATAAACTAAATATGTAATCCATGGAACGCCAAAACTGTCTTATTATGGCCATTTGCCATTATATGATGTGATATTACACTTATATAATGTGCATTTGACAATATATGACGTGTACAAACCTTTATATGGTGTCCAGTTGACATTATATGATGTCCAAATATCCTTATATGATGTACATATACACTTTTATTATGTGTATATATACTTATATGATGTGCATATATACTTATATGATGTGCATGTATCCTTATATGATGTCCAAACATCCTTATATGATGTAATTGTGTCCTTATATTATGTACAAATGACATTATATGATGTGCAATTGTCTTTATATTATGTGCGTTTACCTTTATATTATGTGCAAACATCTTTATATGATGTGATCTTATCATTATATTATGTGGTTCGATTCATTTTATTATATGATGTGATCTTATCATTATATTATGTGGTTCGATTCATTTTATTATATGATTTGCAAATATACTTATATAATGTGTAAATATACTTATATGATGTGCAAACATCATTATATGATGTGCAAACATCCTTATATGCTGTGATTTTGTCCTTATATTGTTACGGTTTAGGGTATAAGCTGTAGGTTTGTACATACGACTGTTTCAGGCTACTCAGTAAACACTCTATTATATTTTAGCGTTCGTCGTTTATTGTTAGCCAACGCGTATACAAAGACATTTGATGAACATTGTGTATACTTATATATTGCTATTGTATGCAAATATTGTTAGTAAGGTCTCTGCATGGGAATAATAATATAGAGTTCGTCTTCATTGTTTGACCATGGGGGTCCCCTGACTGAACGACTGTTCCCACCTTCTGTTTACCCTTATTTCACACGTTCCCGATTGATTACCTTGTTATTTTATTAGCGTAAGGCATGAATATTGTAACTGGGGCCCATACATGCTAAGAGTAAGCTTAGATAAGTCCTGTTTGTCCATTTCCCGATGCCTGGAATGAGAAAATCCTAAGTATTTCGAAAAATTCAAAGTTTTGTTAAACAGAAAATTTATAAAAAATGACCACATTATTGATATTCATGTCAACATCGAAATGTTGACTACTGGGCTGGTGATACCCTCGGGGACAAAACGTCAAAACAGCAGTGGCATCGACCCAGTGGTTTAAAAGTTATCAAAGGTACCAAGATGTTTGCACATAATATAAGGGTAAACGCACATAATATAAAGACAATTGCACATCATATAATGCTATTTTTACATAATATAAGGACACAATCATATCATATAAGAATGTTTGGATATCATATAAGGATACATGCACCTCATATAAGTATATATGCACATCATATAAGGATGTATGCACATCATATAAGTATTTATCTTACCTCCTATACATTTCCAGGAATATGATTGGTTAAAAGCGTCCGCGTGCAAACCGTGTATATTTGATATTAGGTTAGTAGGGAGGCGGGGCTTATCTCATACACGGTTAGTAGTGGAGTTACGTCCCTTTATATTCCTTATTAGGTAAGAAGGGGGCGGGGCTTATTTCATACACGGTTAGTAATGGTGTAATGTCCCTTTATAAAAAACAAAACGGTACTGAGAAAAAATCTTAAAAGTTCGAACAGACGAAGCAATTGATGATTAAGATTGAAACAAATTCATAAAACACATTTAAACCTAACAAGTCGTTATTGTTGGCATCTGTTTTTGTAGGATCAATGGAAGTATTTTCTTAGTGCTAACAGTATTGAAGACTTGCTCATTTTGAGAATCACTAGTCTTACTTTCACACGTTAAGATAGTCGGTAAGATAAATTCGTTACATAGTGTGCTAGTGACCTAATACGGTATATATGGGGTCAGTAAATTCCATATTGGGATTCGAGCTTCGCTCTCACCCCATATGGAATTTACTGACCCCATATATACCGTATTAGGTCACTAGCACACTATGTAACTAATAATATGCATATCATGTCAGTATATATGCACATCATATAGGTAAATATGCACATCATATAAGTATATTTATACACCATATAAGTATTTATGCACATCATATAGGGATATTTGCACATCATATAAGGAGATTTGCACATCATATAAGTATATATGCACATCATAAAAGTGTATATGCACATCATATAAGGATATTTGGAAATCATATAATGTCAACTAGGGTTAACTCCTGGTTTGCCCACTTTTAATTCTACCAATTATCTAATTGTAATTAAGAAAACAAAAAAGACAAAAGGTTTAATGTTTCAACTTCGGTATATAAAATTTTGTTAATGTTTTCTATATATTAAGGTATTTTTTTTTTGTAATTTCATTTTAAGGTGTATAAAAAAATAAAAAATATCCAATATTTTTTCTCAATAATTTAATATCAATTTCTACATGTACAATGACAAAACAATGACATTCTGTTATAAAAGTGTCTTTGTAATTCATTAGTTTCTGAATGATTTTCATGATATAAATACACCAATACAAGTTTTCTTTTATTGCAAACATACTTTATTTAATATATATAATTCAATTTTATAAATGTATTTTATAAAGAAAGAAATAAAGCACTATCATGATGGTAAAAGAATTGATATTGGGCACTATATGTAAAAAGTTGAGAAATACAATCTTTTATATCTACATCAAAATTCCCATTAAATAACACATTAAATTTACGGAAGTCACAAATTGCAGTATTTCACATAATTGTTCAATTCAAATGGATAAGATAGGAAGCTGCGTCAGAGTAATCGTTGATACATGTAAGTCTTTGTTGGTAACAGTCTGTACAAATAATTGAAACTATTTGTTGGATAATTGTAAAAATAATAAACATTTTTTAGTACACATTTGTACCTATTTCTTTTTTTTTTCTGTTTGTCAAATTAAATACATTTTCCTGCCAAAAAAAATTACAAAATGTAGAAATTTTTGCACATTTCTCTTCGTTTAATAGCAGAATATAATAAAAACAAGAATGTGTCCAAAGTACACGGATGCCCCACTCGCACTATCCTTTTCCATGTTTCATGGACCGTGAAATTGGGTAATAATCTAAGTTGGTATTAAAATTAGAAAGATTATACTATAGGGATCATATGTACTAAGTTTCGAGTTGATTGGACTTCAATTTTATCAAAAACTACCTTGACCAAAAACTTTAACCTGAAACTCCCACTTTCATTTTCTATGTTTAGTGGACCGTGAAATTGGGGTCAAAAGTCTAATTTGGCTTCAAATTTAAAAAGATTATATCATAAGCAACAAGTTTACTAAGTTTAAAGTTGATTGGACTTCAGCTTCACCAAAAACTACCTTGACCAAAAACTTTAACCTGAAACTCCCACTTTCATTTTCTATGTTCAGTGGACCGTGAAATTGGGGTCAAAAGTCTAATTTGGCTTTAGAATTAGAAAGATCATATCATAAGCAACAAGTCTACTAAGTTTCAAGTTGATTGGACTTCAGCTTCATCAAAAACTACCTTGACCAAAAACTTTAACCTGAACGGACGCACAGACGGACGAACGGACGCACAGACGGACAAATGGAGCAACAGACCAGAAAACATAATGCCCCTCTACTATCGTAGGTGGGGCATAAAAAAAATTTTGTACAGGTAAATTAAAGGTAAAAATATGACTATTATTCTGAAATAAACTATAATTGTTAAAACAACAATTCCCTCTATGTTTACATATGCATGTAATTAAAAGTGGGCAAACCAGTATGACACCGTCAACTAGACACCATATAAAGGTTTGTACACATCATTTATTGACAAATGCACATCATATAATGGCAAATGGCCATAATAAGACAGTTTTGGCGTTCCATAGTAATCGGTAAAAATCATTATATGTTTTGAATGAGTTGAATTCGAAGCGTCACGGTTTCCTACTTAGAATTCTGACAAATCTCGTGCAACCATCATATAAATACGGAGAATTTCAACTATTCTGCAAAAAAGTATATGCGTGAATATGCGCAAGACATGAAATCTTAATTTTAAAATGCAGAGCGACTCTCCTGGACAAAGTTGAAAAGAGTAAAATCTTGTTTTTTAGTAAATAGTCAAATGTTGCAACCAATGGTGATGAAAAGAGGAATTGATATTCAATATGTGCATTGAAGTAAATACTTCAAAAACAGGCCATATGTGTTAATAAAATAACAATCCTAAGTACATCCTAAAGTTAGGACCATCCTGAGACCATCTTAAGACACCTAAATTGGTATCCTAAGTTAGGACCATTCATATGATTATCTTAAGTTAGGACATGTTTGATAAACCCACTTATGACTAAGCTATGTCATAATCCTAAGAATGCTTCGATAAACAGCCCCCTTATTTGTATTCGTACCTCGATGTCAATACCGTGGAAAAAAATATAAGAAAATGTGGTATGAGTGCCAATGAGACAACTCTCCATCCAAGTCACAATTTATAAAAGTAAACGATTAAAGTTCAAAGTATGGTCATTATCACGGAGTCTTGGCTAACACCAAACGGTCCTTAAAAAATCGCTGGTGTAAAACCATTCAAACGGAAAACCAACAGTCTAATAAAAAATCGAGAAACACTTATGATCCACATCAACAAACCACAATTACTGGACATCAGATTCAAAAAGTTTGTAAGTGAATAATTTGTGTCTGTGCGCTGCATAATTTGGGAAAATTTTTATTTCCACAAAAATGTGAGTAAATTTCGAAAGTAGATTTGAATAGATGTCCTCTTAATGATATAATGTGTGTGAGAACTACATTAACTAGCTGAAATAAATGTGATACCGAAATGTTTATGAAGTTTGTACGGTGTATTTCTTCGCGATTAAAATCAAAAGCAAGTTTCTCACTTAGCTATTCAAGAGTTTGAATGACCATATATTTGTTCAGTTTGGTTTTTATTCAGTCAGGACTCTACTTCTGCAGAATTATCTCCCCATTACGCCAGTTCATTTTCACAATCGTAGAAATCGAAGCCATTGTAGGGATGACGCGCTACCAATTTTGCTCATTGAAACCGATAAATGTATCGATATTGCACCATTACGATCCTTATATGTCAGTTGTATTTTAAAAGATAAATGTATCAACTAGCTAATGAGCATCAGTTAATGATCTTTTTTGCATTGATTCAACTTAAAACTATTGTCTGATCGGTTGTCAGAAGGTTTTTTTCGAAAATTGATAAACATTAAAAAAAAATCTAATTAAAAATTTCGTTTCGTTGAAGGGCAGACTAGATTTGCTTAGTGTATAAAGACTATAAACCCTAGTTTTCACACACAAACAATTATATTTTTTCAAAGATATGCATTTTCATCATCCAACTTGAAAAACTGTCGTCAAGTACTTTCAGTAAAAAAATAGCTATTCGAACACACTTCTGTTTTTGTGACTCATTAGATAGGTATTTCACTTGACCCATATATTTCATCTTTTAATACTGTTATTTTTTTGTGTTATAAAGTCAATCTGTAGCTTTGATATATAAAAATAATAGAATATGAAGCGAGACGATGTATGAAATAATCTTACTTTGTACGATATCAAGACAAAATATTCAACTCAAACACGCCCTAACATAAAAAGGTGCACTCGATTTTCTCTTTTCGACATAATTGTTATCCATTTTTTTGGATTTTTTTCTTGAGTCACATAATGGAAGGGCAGACACGAAATTTTCTGAACTAATAGATTGATATGTTTTCCGTCCGTGGTAATTTTTTCAAAAAAATCGGAGGTTATGCATTTTCTTCATCCAACTTGAAATATACCCATGTCGTCGACTTGAAATCTAATGGTGCTGCTTAACTATGTACTAGATTAATTGAAAACTTATGCAAATGGTGTTTTTAAAATAAAACAATTCGTAATTGAGAAGAAAATTGTAATTTTGTTTGTTTCTATTAACTTTAAAAATGTTTGTCACTGTAGTAAACAATACAGTACACATTTATCGCCTCCTCTAACAAAAAGCCTCGATTCTTTTGTTCTATTTCAACCGGGTTTCGGACTGTATTGGCAAATGAATAAATGAAGTTTCAGTATGCATTATCACGTGAACGATTTAAAGACTAGACATGTTCATCGTGGTTTTTAATGTTAATACAATGAAAAGAAGAAAACCTAAATAGACGAAAAAGAGTAATAAAGAGATGATTAAAAATTTACGATTTTCAGAGGTTAATAATTACATTGCCAACGCTTATATAACAATATATCTGATCTTAAATACCCATACTATCAGAACATCAGTATATAAAATCTAACCTTTCTGACGCTTTTTGAAATATATCTCATTCAAACCAAAAGAATCTTAAAAACATAAATAAGCAACCAACCTGCACTTATTGTGAATTAGTTCTAATTTCAAAATGGCGTGTATTGACTAACACTTTTAGCTTTGTACCGTGAGGCGAAGCAACAAGAATGCAAATCACGAATTTTCTGCATGGCTGTTAACTTAGTGATTTATTTTACTCACCGCAAATTTCACATTTTTGTCCGGAGCAATTTGCGTTCATACAAACAACTTCAATAAGAAGTTCGAACCTAAATTGAAGATTAAAAAACAAACAAATTAAATATCGGTTAATTTTAATCCATTACATATGCTTGAACACTACAAATATATTTTTCTATACATTTCTGCTTTTGATATTCAATAAAGCAGAAACTTGAACTGATTTCTGTATCACTTTCTAATTCATTTTATGATAAAATAAGAAATATTTACATGTAAGGCAACTGCAAGAAGATATTAACATTTATGCACATAATTATTCGGTATAAAACATACTTAGTGTATTGTGTCTGCACTGTTACAATACTAGCCGTGATAATCAGATCACATTATTGTACATTAATCATATCAAAAACAAAATAAGACAAATCACGTTTAACTTATCATGTCAAAATTTGTAGCATTTAACTTCTAGTGAAAGAAAAAAATCAAGGCTTTTATCTACATACCACATTAACAAGCTGAACTAAATGTGATACCACACATTCATTGTATTTTTTAATAAGTGAGAGGTTTTATCTAGTTATAATACAAGGTTCAATCTACCATTTTCTACATACGAAAAAAGTAAAACCACAAAAATACTGAACTCCGAGGAAAATTCGATCGAAAAGTCCCTCATCAAACACCTTACCATGTCAGGAATATGACAGTTGCTATTCATTCGTTTTTGATTTTGCAATATGATTAGGGACTTCTTGTTATGAATATCCCTCAGAGTTCGGTATCTTTGTTATTTTCCAATTTTCCAATATTCTTAAATCTTTCTTGATAATTTGATAAAATTGAGAATAGAAATGCATGGGGAATGTGTCAAAGCGACAACAACCCGACATATTGTATTGATTTAATTTATCACTCCTGATATACGATTGTTTCATTGTGGTTTTGTTTTGTTCATCATGAACTTAACCTTATATCAAAAGAGCCATATTACAATTGGTGAAGTGGTAATAAAATTTTATAACAAATAGTATTGTCTCTGTTATCTCGAGTTCGGGAAGTCTTCGGAGCGATCCACAGCCCAGTCAAACCAAAAAGTTTGGTTTTTTACCGTTTTTCTGTAGAGCACGAAGCAAATAGAACATGTGATAAGACGAGCATGCTTAAAAGTCATATGAAACGAGTGACTGGTGAAAAATGATGTTAATCAAATTATTGAACCACTGCATGTATATATCATTAACTTAGTCTTCTGTGCACAATTTTATCATTTTTTACGTATAATCATCAATTTTTTTCTCTCTGTGTGTTATAATTTAACAAATATGGCAGCTCATTAAATGCCGTGTTTTGACTCCAAAGTTTACCGATTGTCACCTTATAGTAAACAATTAGCAAAAAAGCATGGGTATTGAGCAAGTGTTTAACATGAACAATCAGAATAATAGTTTATTTTAGTGAAAGATCCATGCGTATTGCGATCACCGGAATTTTACGAGAAGGTTCACGCTAAGGTCACTTTGCATACGGAAAATATGTCGGCAAATTGCTTCCTAGAAGCTAAGCAAGCAATGAGAAAAAGTAAACTTCTTCTAAATGTGGACAAATTAAAGAATTTTCGCAATGATGCCTGAACTAAACAGACATAATAAATAAAATAGTCAAAATATTGGTACAGCAGTCATCATCCCTTTCGTTTGAATGAGACCATAATTGATTAAAGTTAAATAGATATAGAAAGATGTGGTATGAGTGCCAATGAGACAACTCTCCATCCAAATAACAATTTATAAAAGTAAACCATTATAGGTCAATGTACGGCCTTCAACACGGAGCCTTGGCTCACACCGAGCAACAAGCTATAAGGTAGCAATACACAGTTAGGAAAAAAACTTAAAATTGACACTCATAATTTTTAAACACCCTCTTTCCCCTCCTGTCTAACAAAGAAGGCTTTATATGTGTGTTATGCATGTATATACTTGTAGAAAGAAAATCTTCCATAGATTTGATTTCTAATGGTCATAAGGGTGAAATATAATCCCTTTTGGGTGTAACCATGGCAACATTCTGCATTTCTTAGATACAAAATATAGCAAAAAAGGGGGGTGAACATGTCACAAAAGTCTCCAAAATTTGGTCTAAAGGAAAATTTCAATGAATTACAGTGGTACCTTTCCTGAATGCATAGGTTTATATCTATCAAGTGGTCCAAAAAAAATCATATGCTTTCCTGCTCGTTTTTCCATAAAATTGAATTGAAAAGATCGAGCGCAAAATCTTGTTGATAAACACTACAATAATTTATGGACCTATGAACGGTACGGATAGGAAAATACGGACTGTCAATCATAGAAATGGCCTATAAAACATGTTAAAATCAATCTAAATGTTCATATAAACCCACTAAGAAGGCTATATTATTCTTCAATTATCTAAAAATCAATTTTATTGTACAAAAACTTTCATATTTAAAAAATTCACAGGGGCCATAATGCGAAACTAAACTTCTAACTGTGTATTGCTACCTTAAGGATTAACATTTTTTCCCCCAATTCCACTTTAAATGGATTTCTGTTTTCTACAAGTTAAAACGAGCATTTTCGCCTGCTTGTTTTGAAAATCGGTTCAGAAATAAATATTTTATGAAGGTTAGCAGTTGACACTGAAATGCAACAAAAAAGTGATTTTATGAAACATGCCATGTCAAAGTGCATTTTCTCCTTTTTTAGTCAATTTTCTAAAACTATACCTTCTAACCCTGTCTTTTCTTGTTTAAAAACTTAAATTAACCTTAAGAGTAGACAACTTTTACAAGTTAAAGCTATTTTAAAGCTCTAGAATGTCAATTTTGTTGTGTATTACCATACCAAAGCCTTGGTTAAAATTTAGTAAATACTGAATTTATTTATAACAGCGGGAAAAAATTTAGGCTTTATTCATGCTAAATTGTGACTTTATACTTGCTAAAATAATAAATTTTATTAAGTCGCATGAAAAAATATAAAGCGTTCCCTTCTAAGGTTTCTACATAACGCGCAATCTTCTTTTCCAAGGGGTAGCCAATAAAGTATCAATTTATAACGGAACCAAGTCTTTGTGTCAAAATGTCTATATTGGTTGCTAAGGACAATAAACAACAAAACTAACATATATTGTCATACTTAAGGTTGTTTACCCTTAGAATTGTATCTATAACATAAATATCAATAGTTTCGTGGTATGTTTGTCTAAAAAAACAGCAATTATTTGCTTTGTCAAATGCCATAAGGTAGCAATACACAGTTAGGAAAAAAACTTAAAATTGACACTCATAATTTTTAAACACCCTCTTTCCCCTCCTGTCTAACAAAGAAGGCTTTATATGTGTGTTATGCATGTATATACTTGTAGAAAGAAAATCTTCCATAGATTTGATTTCTAATGGTCATAAGGGTGAAATATAATCCCTTTTGGGTGTAACTATGGCAACATTCTGCATTTCTTAGATACAAAATATAGCAAAAAAGGGGGGTGAACATGTCACAAAAGTCTCCAAAATTTGGTCTAAAGGAAAATTTCAATGAATTACAGTGGTACCTTTCCTGAATCCATAGGTTTATATCTATCAAGTGGTCCAAAAAAAATCATATGCTTTCCTGCTCGTTTTTCCATAAAATTGAATTGAAAAGATCGAGCGCAAAATCTTTGTTGATAAACACTACAATAATTTATGGACCTATGAACGGTACGGATAGGAAAATACGGACTGTCAATCATAGAAATGGCCTATAAAACATGTTAAAATCAATCTAAATGTTCATATAAACCCACTAAGGCTATATTATTCTTCAATTATCTAAAAATCAATTTTATTGTACAAAAACTTTCATATTTAAAAAATTCACAGGGGCCATAATGCGAAACTAAACTTCTAACTGTGTATTGCTACCTAAAGGGCCCCAACATTACAAGTGTGAAACCATTCAAATTCAAACGGGAAAACCGGCGGTATAATTTATATAAAAAAACGAGAAACGAGAAACACGTATAAATTACATAAACAAAAGACAACTGTACATCAGATTCCTGACTTAGGACAGGTGCAAACATTTGCAGCGGGATTTTCAGCCTGGTTAAACATTGAAGAAAGAGTTGAATTCATGTAGTGTTCCCTTCAGTTTCGATAGCGGGTACATTATGCACAGCCAGGGTATAAAAAACTCGTTTCATAAGGTTTATTTTTTGAACGTTTCCTAAAGTTAAATAGACACCGACCGCTGTTTTTTTTTCTTTTCGGAGAGGAATGTGGTTTATATATGGGAGACAATTTAAGGTTTATGACCCCTTCTGTAGCCTTTTTTTTACGAACTTTTAAAACTTCAATTGTACCAAACTACAGATAAAATGTATAATAGAGATAGGCCATTTGTACATATACCAAGGTGAAACTTGATGCAAACACAGGCGCTTGGGTGTAGGATACAGATTTTTTTTTTTTTTTTTTTTTTTTTTTTTATTAAAATATTCAATTTTCTATATTTATAATACATATATATCACTTCTGTGCATGTCTCACCTAGTTTCGAGTGATTTAAACGACCCAGAGAAAATACCCAATTTTACTATCCATACTAAGAAACAAAAAGGCAACTAACTCGACGCCATTTTTCTGCCATCTATAAATAAATAGATTGACCTACCTGGATTCCCCAACGATTTCTCTGGGAAAACGTGCCTTCCTTGCCGTCAGATCGCACACATCGTTGATATTTATCAAATTGGTATTGTTCGTAACATTTTTAGTCCATCTCCAGCATATAATAAAAAGATTTTAACTATTTTGACTAATTTCAAATTTACGTGCCCGGAAGTTGACTGTTTTTCCCGAACTTTTGTTAAAGGGAAGTAATAATTTCCCGGACTTTCTCGGAACATCTCTCCAAGTACGTATAAAATAATTAAGTGATACGATGACTTCCGAACTAATACTATATGTAAACAAACAGATATGATGAACATAGAACAAGATCAAGCCCCTAATTTGATTGTTAGTGGTCATAATCTTTTAATTTTCAAAAAACACACAGTTTTGAAGAACTGCAAAATTTGGAAATATTGTCCCCCCCTTTTTTTTTTACTTCAGTTAACATGACCCATGTTTTGTAATAAATAAAACAAAGTCATTAACATTTTCGTGGAAAGAAAAAAATAGTAAATTTCCTTGCACCACCCCCCCCCCCCCCCCCAACCCCTCTCCCTTTTCCACCAAATAAATATCAGATCAAATGGTCAATGGCTTAATTTTGGTTAATTCCTCTCATAAGGCAATTTTGTGTGAGTATTTGTATATTTATAAATAATCTTGAATCAATGTTTTTATGAGTAACTTCCTTTGGTTGAATTGTCATCATTTCAGACTGAATATGATGACAGATTCTTTTCCGGCAATAAGTTGCGCCTTTTTGGTAAAAGTTCGGAAATCATCGTATCACTTTATTATTTTCATACGTACTTGGAGAGATGTTCCGAGAAAGTCCGGGAAATTATTACTTCCCTTTAACAAAAGTTCGGGAAAAACAGTCAACTTCCGGGCACGTAAATTTGAAATTAGTCAAAATAGTTAAAATCTTTTTATTATATGCTGGAGATGGACTAAAAATGTTACGAACAATACCAATTTGATAAATATCAACGATGTGTGCGATCTGACGGCAAGGAAGGCACGTTTTCCCAGAGAAATCGTTGGGGAATCCAGGTAGGTCAATCTATTTATTTATAGATGGCAGAAAAATGGCGTCGAGTTAGTTGCCTTTTTGTTTCTTAGTATGGATAGTAAAATTGGGTATTTTCTCTGGGTCGTTTAAATCACTCGAAACTAGGTGAGACATGCACAGAAGTGATATATATGTATTATAAATATAGAAAATTGAATATTTTAATAAAAAAAAAAAAAAAAAAAAAAAAAAAAATCTGTATCCTACACCCAAGCGCCTGTGGATGCAAAGCATTAATATTTACCGTTTCACTGCATTTGATAAAAAAGAGTACTTTGCGGCAAATAAACCAAGATGTTTATAGAAAATCCACAGACTTTAATACAGAGATTTTTGTTATAAAACTTGAAACATACATTACTCACTTGCCTTTCTATGATGTGCTAGTGTTTATTTTTTACAAAAAGTTCTAACTAACCAAAATACCTCGTGCAGAGTCACTAAAGTCGAGCAAACCCTAAAAGGTGTACTTGATTTGGTCCATATTTTTATTTGTTTTTAACCAATAACTACATTAATAAACTTGTTTTAAGAAAAACATTGATAGCACTGCATGCAATAATCCTATATATATCAGTAATCAAATTGACAAATATGAGAGTAAAAGGATAAAAGATGTGGATTTTCTATAAAATTTCCATATGTTTAGCATTGAATCAACACAAGGGTACATAATCCTTAATAATTCACCTCTTTTAAAAACAAATTTTATTTCATTTCGTAGGACCTTTTATTGGATTTGCATAAACTAATGCCGTTGTTCATTATTATTTTCAATAGTTACAAACTTTTTTCTCGCATTCCTTCTAAACTATTTTCTAAATACTGTAAATTCGGAAATTATTGTGTCCATTTACTATTACGAGTTTTTCATTTTAGTCTTAAATGCTATTTTAATTTTTACGATGTTGAGAATAAATCCTGTCTCATTCATACAAAACATTTCAAAATGCGAGTTTAAATTATTGCGTTTACAACTCTGTCGCATTTTTCGCAATAATTTCTGATTTACAGTATATGCCTTCTCTTGCATACATTATTAAACGTACAATATTTATAATTCAATATTTTTTGCAGCATTTTTTGTTGTTGTTTCTGACTATTCAACATGTTCAATGGCAATTGAGAAGATTGCAATAGAAATAAAATAGGAGATAAACTTATGAATTATTATTAAATGAAACGTTGTGTACCTTATTTACATTTAACATATCTTGGCGAAATGCGCATCTGGTGCAGAAAAATTGGTACCGTTAATTGTGTATATTGTATTGTATTGTTTGTATATGCCTTCAACCCCCTAGGGGTATAAATGTGCATTTCATAAATAAATAAGTTAATGTTATTACTACCATTGGGTCGATGCCTCTGCTGGTGGATTGTTAGTCCCCGAGGGTGTCACCAGCCCAGTAGCTAGTACTACGGTACTGGCATGAAAATACGGATTATTTGTGTTATTAAACTTGCTGTTACAAAATGTTAAAAAATGTTTTAAATTCAGGAATGTATCTCCCTCATGCAAAGCTCTGATTCCTTTCACGGATTTGGCTATACTTTTTGAAACTTTTGGATTATAGCTCTTCATCTTTTATATACGCTTTGGATTTTACATATTTTGGCCACGAGCATCACTAAAGAGACATGTATTGTCGAAATGCGCATCTGATGCAGAAAAATTGGTACCGTTAATGTTATTACTACCACTGGGTCGATGCCTCTGCTGGTGGACTGTAGTCCCCGATGGTATCACCAGCCCAGTAGCCAGTACTCCGGTACTGGCATACTCCGGTACTGGCATGAAAATACGGATTTTTTGTGTTATTAAATTTGCTGTTACAAAATGTTAAAAAATATTATAAATTAAGGAATGTATCTCCCTCATGCAAAGCTCTGATTCCTTTCACGGATTTGGCTATACTTTTTGGAACTTTTGGAATATAGCTCTTCATCTTTTATATACGCTTTGGATTTTACATATTTTGGCAACGAGCATCACTGAAGAGACATGTATTGTCGAAATGCGCATCTGGTGCAGAAAAATTGGTACCGTTAATGTTATTACTACCATTGGGTCGATGCCTCTGTTGGTGGACTGTTAGTCCCCGAGGGTGTCACCAGCCCAGTAGCTAGTACTCCGGTACTGGCATGAACATACGGATTATTTGTGTTATTAAACTTGCTGTTACAAAATGTTAAAAAATGTTTTAAATTCAGGAATGTATCTCCCTCATGCAAAGCTCTGATTCCTTTCACGGATTTGGCTATACTTTTTAAAACTTTTGGATTATAGCTCTTCATCTTTTATATACGCTTTGGATTTTACATATTTTGGCCACGAGCATCACTAAAGAGACATGTATTGTCGAAATGCGCATCTGATGCAGAAAAATTGGTACCGTTAATGTTATTACTACCACTGGGTCGATGCCTCTGCTGGTGGACTGTAGTCCCCGATGGTATCACCAGCCCAGTAGCCAGTACTCCGGTACTGGCATACTCCGGTACTGGCATGAAAATACGGATTTTTTGTGTTATTAAATTTGCTGTTACAAAATGTTAAAAAATATTATAAATTAAGGAATGTATCTCCTTCATGCAAAGCTCTGATTCCTTTCACGGATTTGGCTATACTTTTTGGAACTTTTGGAATATAGCTCTTCATCTTTTATATACGCTTTGGATTTTACATATTTTGGCAACGAGCATCACTGAAGAGACATGTATTGTCGAAATGCGCATCTGGTGCAGAAAAATTGGTACCGTTAATTTTATTACTACCACTGGGTCGATGCCTCTGCTGGTGGACTGTTAATCCCCGAGGGTATCACCAGCCCAGTAGCCAGTACTCCGGTACTGGCATGAAAATACGGATTTTTTTGTGTTATTAAATTTGCTGTTACAAAATGTTAAAAAATATTATAAATTAAGGAATGTATCTCCCTCATGCAAAGCTCTGATTCCTGTTACGGATTTGGCTATACTTTTTGGAACTTTTGGATTATAGCTCTTCATCTTTTATATACGCTTTGAATTTTACATATTTTGGCTACGAGCATCACTGAAGAGACATGTATTGTCGAAATGTGCATTTGGTGCAGAAAAATTGGTACCGTTAATGTTATCATTTAAGACATGCTGTTAGTATAGAATGTAATTCGATATATGTCATGGAATAATTGTTGATGATAAATGTGTATTTGAAGGTGTTTTAAAGATTTACTTCAAATTATATCTAATCATTAATAGCAAAAGAAGGATTTTAAATAGCCTTGACTATATCTGTATTTGAAAAAAATATTTATGCATTGATAGTGTTGAATAAATTACATACTCATAACGACCATCTGAACTTCGTGTCTTTATTCATTTAGTGTTTAGTTTCTTGCTACTTCACAAGACATTGAAACTGGATGAATAGCGGTCTTCGATGTTGGTGTTATTCCAATTACAACATTTGTAATACTTGCCATCTGAAAATTAAACTAGCGGCTAATATACAATCTCCGATGCACATCTCATATCTGTTTCTTAATTTTTCAATTATAATATGACGATATTCCGTTTAGTTTTCAACGGATCCGATATAAACTCTACGCTGGATATTGCCTAAAATGGTCTTTAATATTATTTCCTATTCATTTTTTGAAATATGATTGGTTAGGAGCAACCACGTGGAGACCTATATATTTCATATTAGGTATTTGGCGGGCTCATTTCAATTCACGGTTAGTAGTGTAACGTGCCGTCATAAAACCAACAAGATATTGATGGAAAATCTGAAGAGTTCAACAAACGAAGAAATTGATGATGAACGTTTGAAATAAATTCATAAATTACATTTAAAGCAAACAAATTGTTATTGTCGGTGTTTGTTTTCGAATAGAAATGTAAGTGGGTTCTTAATACAAAGTATTGATAACTTAGTAACTTTGACAGACCACTAGTCTAAATACCACATGTTAAGATAATCGGTAAGATGTAACTATTAGTATCCCTCAGCTGGAATATATGCATACTACTCACTCATTCTGGGTACACGAAATATACAATTGTGTTCTACTTTTACAGACAGAGTAATAGTGAATGTTCAAAAGTCACAATGCGGCTTTCATTACGGAACGAAAACAACTCCAACATCACTGCAAGTTTAAAAAGGTCCCTAGCTAGCACCGATATAAGCGAAATTATTTAAAACCGAAAAATCTGGCCCGTTCAAAAAACTGGACAGTAGTACTTATTTAAATTTAAATAGTTCCTACGCATAGATATACATATTATATTAATATACTAGTATGTAGAATATATTTTTGTTATTAAGGTACCAAATGAAAGGTGAAGGAATGGTGATGCTAATATATAGAACTCCTGTTGACTGATAATTTTGAATAATACAAAAGTGTACGAATGAAAAATAAAATTTAGGACATATATTGACTCTCATGAAATATGAAACATTTGAATGTGTATTACAGTATTGTTAAAAGCTACATATAAATGTAAAAAATGTAAATGTGTTATATGATGACAGGGTTGATTGTTTAAGCTCATTTGTTACCTCTGTATGGTTTTGCACATTTGAATGTAAACTATCTAATTTTGAACTGAATCTGCGATTTACTTTTTTTTATTCTCTACGACACCTTAACTCATTTAATCATGTTTTTTTTACCCAAAAAATGAATGAAATACCTCTTCAATATAAGCAAACGTGAAGCTGCTTCCATTAACCGCCATCATATCTGTATTTTCTTGATTATAATCGGGTGGTTGAAGACAATCAGAGGACATTTTCCTACCACATGGATTTTTGCTACACAGCGATAAGAAAATGAAAACTATGAGTACAAGAATTCTAGAAGCATTTTCAGCTTTATTCCCTCTAAGTAATAAATAATATATGCTATAAATCATCAGTTTTATTCCAAGTAATTTACATGCACATGGATGTTAAACGTTACATTATGTCGAATGATTGACTTATAATGATTGAATATGTTTTGAAAGTCTGCAATGTGAATTTTTTATACAAGTATCAAATGATTAATTTAAACTTGGTTAGCTGAACTCTACCTTGTAAAGCCATACGCCACATATAGTAAGCATATTTCAGACCTAATTTCAAAAACTTACCAATAAGAATGACGTTAAGCCCAGATAAACACTGCCAGACAACATGCATATGCACACCCTGCAATCTTTTCACACGTACAATATAAGTGTCATTGCTAATATAACTGATAAACGGCCATTAGAACTTAAAAATTGACCAATAAACCATGAAAATGATGTTAAGTCAGTAAAAAAGACACTCCAATAAAGCATAACTATGTCCAATGACCCATAAAAAGTTCAATGTAAAAACAAATGCAAGATAGAAATGTTCACCTATAAAAACATTCCTTACATCATGGATAGTTGACTAATAACTTATAATAAATGAGCGGGAAATCAAAGACTTGTGATCAAGGTCCAGTAAACACTGTCTCGTGAACATATAGATCCCATACAGCAAATAAAGTCATCTTATGTAAAAGTTTTTAAATTATTGCATCAAGTTGTAACTTAATAATTTATCAGTTATACATTGATAAATTTTATTGAAATTTCAAACGTCACAACAGTGAACTAGCTGGAATTTATATACACCATAAGAACGAATCAAATGAACAAGTATGAAAAGGAAACAAACAATAGGGAACTATCTTTTTTGTAGTTATTCTTTATTTAGATTTTCCGTTGCTAAACTGATTTATATCAAAATTTAGAAATAAACTAGTCATAGATACCAGGATTAAATTTTAAAGGACACTTTTACTATTAAGATTAGGTTCTTATTCATGTTTTAGCATGTTTAGATTAGGGACTTTCAGTTTTGAATTTTCCTGGGAGTTTAGTATGTTTGTACATTTACTCTTAAAATATATTTACCCGATATTCTATAAAGAGATTATTTAAAGCAAAATAAAGACACAAATAAAGACAACGTCTTTGATTGAGTTGATTTGTTATTTTTGATAAGCGATTTGAGAAATCACATTTAAACGTCAAAGGGAAAGGTACAAAACTATCTGCTGTACTTCTTACTTCTATAGAACTTACTTGGTTTAACAGACCCAATTAGCCTTACAAAAAGGCCATCAGATATCAGAGCAATATCAGATAATGTGAATCAATGTGATGGGAATGAGAACATGGCCTGCATAATTAAAAAGAATAACTCACTTTTTATAACAAATTTGAAGATATGTGTTATGACAGTCTGTATAACCATTCATTCTACAATCAGTTGACAATATCTTAACCAATACATTCTTTATCTTGTCCTCAGTCTTTACATTTAAGGTCTAAAAAATAAAGATATATCAGTAGAATGTCATATGATAAGTATAGTTTCGTTCCATTTATATTCTTTGAAAGGCATCAATATTATTCACAAGATCACTATTGGTGTGCCTGTTAATTTCAATGCTATTACTTTTGTTAGCGCCGTCATTGTTTTTATACTAAAGGGTTCCCCCATTAAGAAAAGTTTGATGTTTTGGTGCGGCTGTTTAATATATTCTCACATTCGCTTAAATTCCAGATGTTTGGACCTTCACCTATGGCATATATACTTGCCTTCTCAATGTGTCATTGAAGTGCGCTTTGCCATACACACTTCATTTGTCGTTTGTTTTCTTTTGTTTTGTTTGTTTTTGTTTGGGATTTTTTTTTTTTGGGGGGGGACTGGTTGCTGTCTCCTAAACGTATACCAGTAAACTCATGTCTATTGTGTGTTTATTTAACCGATATAACGTTCATAGATTATTTTTGGGAGTGTATCTCAAACACTTAATACAACAACAAGTTATATACAAAAAACTAGAGGCTCTAAAGGTATAATACCACCAAATCATGGTACGTCACATCCGGTTGCATACGAAAGTAGGTCTAAAAAAATATTCCCTTGAATTTGACAGTTGAATAAAATTAACCCTGCATTTCAATGCACTTAATTTTTTCTGAGTCATAAACATGTATGTTGGGTGTCTGAAAGCATCATTCTTTTTTTTATTTGATGGTCTTATAAAATATTTTGGAAAGTTAAGGTTACATAGTTACCAAAGCAGGTAACCAGTAAATAACAGTGTAAACATTGGGCTGTTTACTTCCGGTGTTGGTTACTTTCTTATATGCAATGAAATGTAGTGTGAAATTTTCACTGTAGTACTGGAAAGGATTAAACTTTATTCATGCAAAGTATTTCTTTGGTTGAAGTAAAGGTAAATACTGTACATTTTTTTTTAAGTGCCAATTTAACAAAGACTAATAGGGGAAAATCAATGGTGGTATTACACCTATTTAGGGAAACTACACGTGCACTGGTGACCTTGTTGTACTTTCATTTTTAAAAATTATTACTAAACTAGTTCATACGTTGTAAAAATGGACTATTTGGAATGGATTGAGACACAGAAAGCACGTTTGAGGGAAAATTGCCTTGAAATGGGGGTTTACGGGTGTTTGCTAAGTCAAATGGGTGGACAGACAAAGCTGTATTCAGTGTATAGTGTTAGGTTTCCTTTGGACAGAAAACTAGAGGCTCTAAAGAGCCTGTGTCGCTCACCTTGGTCTATGTGCATATTAAACAAAGGACACAAATGGATTCATGACAAAATTGTATTTTGGTGATTGTGATGTGTTTGAAGTTCTTACTTTACTGAATGATTTTGCTTCTTACAATTATATCTATAATGAACTTTGCCCATTAGTAACAGAGAACTATATTTGGTAAAAATTTACATAAATTTACCAAATTAATGAAAATTGATAAAAATTGACTATAAAGGGCAATAACTCCTTAAGGGGTCAATTGACCATTTAGGTCATGTTGACTTATTTGTAGATCTTACTTTGCTGAACATTATTGCTGTTTACAGTTTATCGCTATCTATAATAGTATTCAAGATAACCAAAAACAGCAAAATTTCTTTAAAAATTACCAATTGGAGGGCAGCAACCCAACAACCAGTTGTCCAATTCATCTGAAAAATTCAGGGCAGATAGATATTGACTTGATTAACAATTTAACTTCTTGTCAGATTTGCTCTAGATGCTTTGGTTTCATAGTTATAAGCCAGAAACTGCATTTTACCCCTATGTTCTATTTTTAGCCGTGGCGGCCATCTTGGTTGAATGGCCAGGTCATCGGACACATTTTTCAAACTAGATACCCCAAAGATGATTGTGGCCTAGTTGTTTCAGTGGAGATTTTGTAAAAGATTACTTAGATTTATGAAAAATGGTTAAAAATTGACTATAAAGGGCAATAACTCCTAAAGGGGTCAACTGACCATTTTGGTCATGTTGACTTATTTGTAGATCTTACTTTGCTGAACATTATTGCTGTTTACAATTTATCTCTATCTATAATAATATTCAAGATAATAACAAAAAACAGCAAAATTTCCTCAAAATTACCAATTCAGGGGCAGCAACCCAACAACCGATTGACCGATTCATCTGAAAATTTCAGGGCAGATAGATCTTGACCTGATAAACATTTATATCCCCATGTCAGATTTCCTCAAAATGCTTTGATTTTTGAGTTATAAGCCAAAAACTGCATTTTACCCCTATGTTCTATTTTTAGCGGTGGCGGCCATCTTGGTTGGTTGACCAGGTCACGCCACACATTTTTTAAACAAGAGACCCCAAAGATGATTGTGGCCAAGTTTGAATTAATTTGGCCCAGTAGTTTCAGAGGAGAAGCTTTTTGTAAAAGATTACTTTAATTTACGAAAAATGGTTAAAAATTGACTATAAAGGGCAATAACTCCTAAACGGGTCAACTGACCATTTTGGTCATGTTGACTTATTTGTAGATCTTACTTTGCTGAACATTATTGCTGTTTACAGTTTATCTCTATCTATAATAATATTCAAGATAATAACCAAAAACAGCAAAATTTCCTCAAAATTACCAATTCAGGGGCAGCAACCCAACAACCCATTGACCGATTCATCTGAAAATTTCAGGGAAGATAGATCTTGACCTGATAAACATTTTTATCCCATGTCAGATTTCCTCAAAATGCTTTGGTTTTTGAGTTATAAGCCAAAAACTGCATTTTACCCCTATGTTCTATTTTTAGCGGTGGCGGCCATCTTGGTTGGTTGACCAGGTCACGCCACACATTTTTTAAACTAGATACCCCAAAGATGATTGTGGCCAAGTTTGAATTAATTTGGCCCAGTAGTTTCAGAGGAGAAGATTTTTGTAAAAGATAACTTTAATTTACGAAAAATGGTTAAAAATTGACTATAAAGGGCAATAACTCCTAAAGGGGTCAACTGACCATTTTGGTCATGTTGACTTATTTGTAGATCTTACTTTGCTGAACATTATTGCTGTTTACAGTTTATCTCTATCTATAATAATATTCAAGATAATAACCAAAAACAGCAAAATTTCCTCAAAATTACCAATTCAGGGGCAGCAACCCAACAACCGATTGACCGATTCATCTGAAAATTTCAGGGCAGATAGATCTTGACCTGATAAACATTTTTACCCCATGTCAGATTTGCTCTAAATGCTTTGGTTTTTGAGTTATAAGCCAAAAACTGCATTTTACCCCTATGTTCTATTTTTAGCCGTGGCGGCCATCTTGGTTGGTTGACCGGGTCACGCCACACATTTTTTAAACTAGATACCCCAATGATGATTGTGGCCAAGTTTGGTTTGATTTGGCCCAGTAGTTTCAGAGGAGAAGATTTTTGTAAAAGTTAACGACGACGACGACGACGGACGACGGACGACGGACGACGGACGACGGACGCCGGACGCCAAGTGATGAGAAAAGCTCACTTGGCCCTTCGGGCCAGGTGAGCTAAAAAAGAACATTGTATGGTCACAGATTTGCATACATGTTGCACACTGAGAAATTTGACCTATTAGAGGAATTTGATGTGTCTCATCTGGGACAACATCCCTAATGCGCCTCGAAATGAGGAAATCAAAAGTCACGTGTAAAGAAAATATCTCTGTGTAGTGATATTGGACATATTTCTATTTTTAACAAATGACTGAACTTAATTATTTGTGGTGATTAGGAAAGTAGAGGAACATAGAATAAATGTGTAAAAACTATAGAGCTATTGAATGTGTTCAAAGTATTAAATTTTCAAAGAACTTATTGTGTTAAAAAAGGAATATTTTACCACAAGGAGCCGCATCAAAAAAGGATGTTCGGGGTTTGCTAATTTACGGAAAAAGTAATCTCACTTCGTACCCCGAAAATTTAACCACATATGTGAAAATGTCACAGCTTCGAAACGAGCTATCATACATATCCAAGTTTACTATATGGACTGCGCTACAGGAAAAAACGTTACCATTACCGCCTATGTAAAACAATTAAAGATATTGAGCCATCTGTGTCATCAGAAGAGATGCATCAACCCTGAGCACTTGTCTTTCGAGCCGTCTCATATCAACCAAGACCGCCAAGTTTGTCGTGGTATACACCCAACAAGGTGTCGAAAACACAAACCCTACCAAGACTGTTTGACTTAAAATGGTAAAACAATAATGGTTTTAAAGAGAAGTCTTGTTTTTTCTTCATATGATATAATTTATGAAATACACTTTTGAATCCACATACATATTTTACATTGAGACCTTTCTTATAGCTTGCCATGCTAATCCCCATTTTACGTGAGCCTCTGTGTCAAATTTTAAATCACCCTTACAGTTTTGTTTATACAACATGTGATTTTTTCATTTCAGTGTTAACCATGATCTGACGATCATTCTGTTGAAAAATCTTATATGTGAATTGGTCTGCAAATGACACTTTAGCATTGAGGTATGTATCAACTAATGTCATGTTTTCCTTTTTGTTTTTGCCGCAAAAGTTTACAATTTCCCATTGTGCCATCTGTATTTTGCACTGACAAAACATCATTTAAACACTTGCCTTGGATTTATACACATCAGAATCCAGTCTCACATACTTAAATTTTATAATTCTTACCAAATATTTTTTTTACCAGCATTCCAGGTTATATCCCTTTGAATGCTAAAGTGTCATCTGCAGACCAATTCACATAATAAGATTTTTCAACATTTTGAGGTATTTTTTATTACTCTTTCTCCTCATTTTCTAATGTAAAATACAAGAAAGTGGACTTATTAGAAATATACTGCAATAAATAAATGAAGTGACTTTGATATCAGTAACAATAATTGATTGACTGAAAGGGAACCGTTATTTGTCACACTCGGGGAACAGACCAAAAACTCAAGTCACACATAAGGGCTTATAGAAACTTCGGTGGAGACTGTTGACATTTAAAGAGACAGTTCTTTCAGCTAAAACATTTTTGCCACCAACCAGATTTGCTCTAAATGCCTCAGTTTCAGAGATATAAACCAAAAACTGCATTTTACCCTATGCACTATTTTTAGCCATGTCTGCCATCTTGGTTCACGGACAGAGTCATCGGACTAGATACTCTTATGATGATTGTGGACAAGTTTGGCTACATTTTTTCTTAGTAGTTTCAGAGGAGAAGATTTTTGTAAAAGATTACAAAAATTTAAGAAAAATTGGTAAAATTGACTATAAAGGGCAATAACTCCTGAAGAGGTCAACTGACCATTTTGGTCATTTGACTTATTTGTAGATCTTACTTTGCTGAACATTATTTCTGTTTACAGTTTATCTCTATCTATAATAATATTTAAGATAATAACCAACTAGAGGCTCTAAAGAGCCTGTGTCGCTCACCTTGGTCTATGTGAATATTAAACAATGGACACAGATGGATTCATGATAAAATTGTGTTTTGGTGATGGTGATGTTTGTAGATCTTACTTTACTAAACATTCTTGCTGCTTACAATTATCTCTATCTATAACAGTACTTTCTGTGGAAAATGTTATTGAAAATCTTCAAATTTTAAGAAAATTGTTAAAAATTGACTATGAAGGGCAATAACTCCTTAGGGGGTCAATTGACTATTTTGGTCATAGTGACTTATTTTTAGTTCTTACTTTGCTGTACATTATTGCTGTTTACAGTTTATCTCTATCTATAATAATATTCAAGATAACAAAAAAACCAGCAAAATTTCCTCATAATTACCAATTCAGGGGCAGCAACCTAACAACCGAATATCCGATTCATCTGAAAATTCCAGGGCAGATAGATCATGACCTGATTAACAATTTTACTTCCTGTCAGATTTGCTCTTAATGCTTTGGTTTTTGAGTTATAAGCCAAAAACTGCATTTTACCCCCATGTTCTATTTTTAGCCATGGTGGCCATCTTGGTTTGTTGGCCGAGTTACCGGACACATTTTTTTAACTAGATACCCCAATGATGATTATGGCTAAGTTTGGTTAAATTTGGCCCAGTAGTTTCAGAGGAGAAGATTTTTCTAAAATATAATTAAGATTTACGAAAAATGGTTAAAAATTGACTATAAAGGGCAATAACTCCTAAAGTGGTCAACTGACCATTTTGGTCATGTTGACTTATTTGTAGATCTTACTTTGCTAAACATTATTGCTGTTTACAGTTTATCTCTATCTATAATAATATTCAAGATAACAAAAAAACCAGCAAAATTTCCTCATAATTACCAATTCAGGGGCAGCAACCTAACAACCGAATATCCGATTCATCTGAAAATTCCAGGGCAGATAGATCATGACCTGATTAACAATTTTACTTCCTGTCAGATTTGCTCTTAATGCTTTGGTTTTTGAGTTATAAGCCAAAAACTGCATTTTACCCCTATGTTCTATTTTTAGCCATGGCGGCCATCTTGGTTGGTTGGCCGGGTCACCGGACATATTTTTTTTAAATAGATACCCTAATGATGATTATGGCCAAGTTAGGTTAAATTTGGCCCAGTAGTTTCAGAGAAGAAGAGTTTTCTAAAAGATTACTAAGATTTACAAAAAATGGTTAAAAATTGACTATAAAGGGCAATAACTCCTAAAGAGGTCAACTGACCATTTCAGTCATGTTGACTTATTTGTAAATCTTACTTTGCTGAACATTATTGCTGTTTACTGTTTATCTCTATCTATAATAATATTCAAGATAATAACCAAAAACAGCAAAATTTCCATAAAATTATTAATTCAGGGGCAGCAACCCAACAACGGGTTATCCGATTCATCTGAAAATTTCAGGGCAGATAGATCTTCACCTGTTGAACAATTCTACCCCATGTCAGATTTGCTCTTAATGCTTTGGTTTTTGAGTTATAAGCCAAAAACTGCATTTTACCCCTATGTTCTATTTTTAGCCATGGCAGCCATCTTGGATGGTTGGCCGGGTCACCGGACACATTTTTTAAACTAAATACGCCAATGATGATTGTGGCCAAGTTTGGTTTAATTTGGCCCAGTAGTTTCAGAGGAGAAGATTTTTGTAAAAGTTAACGACGACGACGGACGACGGACGACGGACGACGGACGACGGACGACGGACGACGGACGACGGACGCCGGACGCCAAGTGATGAGAAAAGCTCACTTGGCCTTTTAGGCCAGGTGACCAAAAAACGGCAAAATGTCCTTAAAATTACCAATTAAGGGGTAGCAACCTAACAACGGAATCTCCGATTCATCTGAAAATTTCAGGGCAGATAGATCTTGACCTGATAAACAATTTGAACTGATGTCAGATTGCTCTAAATGGTTTGGTTTCAGAGTTATAAGCCAAAATCTATAGTCTACCCCTATGTTCTATTTTTAGCCATTTCGGCCATCTTGGTTGACTGGCCGGGTCAACAGACACATTTTTAAACTACATACCCTAATGATGATTGTGCACAAGTTTGGTTAAATTTGCCTTAGTAGTTTCAGAGGAGAAGATTTTTGTAAAAGATTACAAAAATTTACGAAAAATTGTTAAAAATTTACTATAAAAGGCAATAACTCCTTAAGGGGTCAACTGATCATTTTGATCATGTTGACTTATTTGTAGATCTTACGTTGCTGAACAATATTGCTGTTCACAGTTTACCTCTATCTATAATAATATTCAAGATAATAATCAAAAACGGTAAAATTTCCTAAAAAAATTACCAATTTAGGGGCAGCAACCAAAAAACGGGTTGTCAGATTCATCTGAAAATTTCAGAGCAGATAGATCTTGATAAAATTTTTATCACAAGTCAGATTTGCTCTAAATGCTTTTAATTGGTTTCAGAAATATGAGCCAAAATCTACATTTTACCCCTACATGTATGTTCTATTTTTAGCCATGACTGCCATCTTGGTTGGTTGGCCGGGTCACCGGACACATTTTTAAAACTAGATACCCCAATGATGATTGGGGCCAAGTTTTGTTTAATTTGGCCCAGTAGTTTCAGAGGAGAAGATTTTTGTAAAAGTTAACGACGACGACGACGGACGACGGACGCAAAGTGATGAGAAAAGCTCACTTGGTCCTTCGGGCCAGTTGAGCTAAAAAAGCAGAAAAATATTTTTTTTTTGAAAATGTATATTTTGTAGGCTATTGTAGTACCATTAAAGAAGACCAACAATATGAGGATTAAATAATATCATAATTTTTTTTTAAATCTTGATCATAGAATTAATCTTTAATCACAATTTTAACAATATGACAAAAAATATCGGATGAAAGTATAAAAAGAACTAGATGTAATTGCATTGGTTAACGTTGATTGAAGTACATAGTAAGTGTACACAGTAGTCTCTGTTTCGATACTGTCGACTCGTGAAATATTAAATTCGACACAAAATGAATATCATTTGCAAATGACGTATTTAAGACGTTTTAAAATAACTGTTATGTCATATAAGTAAATAGATATACGAATAAATTATTAATTGTTTAATGATAACATGCTCAAAACAGTAAAACCCCAACTGATATAAGCAAAAAGGGTAGTTAACTTACCAAAATATAAACACTAAAAACAAAATATTTTGCCATCATGGTAACGATATCGCAACATTTGACAAACATTTCACTTGTTCGATACCTAAAATGAAAAATAACAAAAAAATAAAATCTGTATCATATAATATATACTGGACTTAAGTGCTGAATAATTTTAAATACATCAGAGTCTCGTTTTACTTGACAATGTTTCTTAAGAAATCATGAATGTAGTTCATTTGTTTTGTGGTGCTAACAACTTTTTCCACTCTAAAATATGAATGGAATTGTCACTTAATAACGTATATGACTATATCGTTTTGCAAAATTATGTCTACATTAATAGGCATTTAAGGTCAAGGAATGTTACTGTTACTAGTAGATTTTTAAAACTTTACGTTTAAATTTAAGAAATAGTTTGTTTTTTTGTTTTCTTAATATTTTTATTTTGTTTGCGTCCGTCCAATATATACTGTCGGAGTTTCTTTTGGTATTGAGTTCATTTTTTTTTTGCTTTGCTATTAAAACTCTGTAAAAAATAAAAACGGGTATTGAATGTGTGTGGTTAAAAATAGTTATTTTCAAAATATTCTTCATTTTATCATTTTATAAAATGCCTAAAAAACGTAGTCATTAAATGCCTGAAATTTTTAATGAAAATTTCACAAATTGCCTGGTCTGTTTCTGGCAAATTGGTTATATATAAAATACATGAAATAGATGATAAAAATATATTGTAAAGCTACAAAAAAGGCTTGAGTAAAATAAAGATTGCTATACTTCGAAAATCAGGAAACAGAACTAGATGTTCACGTGTGGGCCGTGTGTGAACATCCATGTTTTTCGAATATCCACTGTTGACTTGTGCACCGTGCATACATGAGCTGTGTTCAAAAAGAGATATGTCTGATACTATTACTTGTCATTTGTGTTCAAATGAAGAGGTTATCAGACTCGATGACAAAACAAGCTGTCAGGGTGAGAAATCTATCGGGAATAGTTTTGACAGAGGTGGATGTTGGAGAGAATGTATTAGTTGCAATTACCTATGTGGATCGAGGGAAAGGAGACCCGCGTAACATTAAGGCTGTTGTTACTGGAAAGGAAGAGCATGGTTATCAACGGGGAATTAAAGATGGAATACTACTTGCACTTTACACCAGGAATCAGTTTCAACTGTCTGACAGTAACTTTATTGCTATTCAATCTGTAAATTATGATATTGAAATATCCTTTTGAAAAGCTGTCAGTAAAGTTTCTTTGTGTAATGGTCAGGGTTACACAAGATGTGGCTGTAGTGCTAGTGGTAAGACTAGATGTAACACTAAACGTTGTCTTTGAAAATGTGTAACAGTCGCTGTCATCCAAACATTACATGTAGCACCAAATAATTGTCATCTTCAGTGTAAATGTAAATAGTTTAATTAAAATTATAAAAAACTGTAACTGTTTAAACTGCATGCTGTATTTAATGATAGAATAAATTTATCCCGTCGTTAAATTTTGAGTACATTCCATTCAGTTTTAGTCTTTTAGGCATTTTGTATAATGCGTTACAATTGTTTCGAACATTTTATAAAATGCCTGAAAAAAATAGTCAATTTGTAAAATGCCTAAATCCTTTAGGCATTTTAGTAAATGCCTAAAAATTTCAGTCATTTTACAAAATGCCTAAATTTAGAAAATGCCTGTAACAAATATATATATATATAAGTTTAAATTGAAAACAACATTTCAAACATATGATTGCATTGCATAAAAACCGCAATTTGTATACGGGTGCATGTAAAACATTTTGTTTGGTAGAGGGGGGGGGGGGGGGGGGGGGGGGTCTAAAAACAGCAACATTTTCCAAGAGACCAAAAAATTGACGAAACTTATATTTTAACAAAACAAAACGAATGAAGCTCCTACCTTAAATCTTCAACATTCAATATCATAACAGCAAACAAATGAACTATAAAAAGAAGAGTTTATCTTGTTGTTGATTATTGTTACCATGATGATGCGTTTATCATTGATGATCTGTGTATTTCCGCCACTCGAATGATTGGATCATTTCACATACTAGCTACTACACCAGGTGTGGTGATGGCGTCCTTAACACGAAAACTAAATACTTGTGCGTTCCCATTGGTAAAATTAATGTTAACATGTATCTTAAATCAGGAGGATTATGGGTAAATCTAGCTAGATATTCAGAACGTAGATCCTATAAATAAATATTTATGCATAAAAATGGTTGTTATAATTATATTTTCGGATATATATGTTGTAAATTGTCAAAAACTCAAAATATTGCCCAGGATATAATATCTTTTGTTCGAATACAAACGAATGAAAGTAAAAATGTACTTACAAAAATTCTGAACTCCAAGGTAAATTCATAAAGGGAGAGACCGACAATATATACTGAAAAAATCAAACATGATAATTCAATGATTCTAAAAGTATTATAAATTCAGTAGTTACTGTTCTTTGATGGTCTGTGTGATGTACTCACGATAACACATAGGAACATGAATGAACTTTCTATAACAGACTGGAGAACTCTTAATTGATTATGTAATTGAGTTCGTTTATATTAATCGGTTTAGCCATAATACAACAGCTAGGAAAGCAACAAATAGTAGCTAGATTTCGTTTCTTCAGTGGGGAGGGGAGGCAAAAGGACCAGAAATAAGATTCTTTAGAAAAAGTTTGAAATGAAAGGCGTTTTTTTTCCCCAAAATTTTGAAAAGATTTATGCATTAGGACGATTTTAATGGCAAAACTGTAGATGGACCAAATTACCAGTATATCGAGATCGAAACAAATATATAGGAGCCTCGTGATTCTTATTACGTGTATAATAAAATGTTAAAAGTATAATAACAAAAACACCAAACTTCGAGGAAAAATCAACACGAAAAGTCCGTAATCAAATCGCAAAATCAAAAACTCAGACACATCAAACGAATGGATAACGACTGCCATATTCCTGACTTGGTTATGGCTAATTATAGTAAAGTTATGACTTGTTTATTGCAAATAGTCGTATAGCAATAGCAAACATAAGTAATATTTTAAAGATCACCTGTATAACTAGACTTGCTACAATTCCCTTTCTAATATTTCTCTCTTACTAATTTATATGTTTACTGATAAGTCCCGGCCTACTGATTGCCCTTGGAGAAAGGGACTTGTATAATAACATTTTATACCGACCAGATACTGGTCGGTAAGAGGTTATTATTTCACATCTGCTGATAATAGATAATTAGGCTGTCATGTGTATATATCCCATGCTGTTCTCCCATATTTTATCTCAAGTAGATTACAATTTCACTTTTCTTATGATTCTTACATCAAAATGGATACAGATGTCATATCTGCTGCAATAGATTTTGGATTACAAAAGTTGTCATTTACTGAAATCAAAATTAACCAGAGAAAAGTTGTAGAAAGCTTTTTGGCAGGCAAAGTTTAATCCCGCTGCAAATGTTTGCACCTGTCCTAAGAGGAATCTGATGTACAGTAGTTGTCGTTTGTTTATGTAATATATACGTGTTTCTCGTTTCTCGTTTTGTTTATATAGATTAGACCGTTGGTTTTCCCGTTTGAATGGTTTTACACTAGTAATTTTGGGGCCCTTTATAGCTTGTTGTTCGGTGTAAGCTAAGGCTCCGTGTTGAAGGCCGTACTTTAACCTATAATGTTTTACTTTTTAAATTGTTATTTGTATGGAGAGTTGTCTCATTGGCACTCACACCACATCTTCCTATATCTAAAGATGTATTTTTCTGTTCTCCAACTGGAAGTGGCAAATCACTAACTTTTGAAATAGCACCTTTTGTATTTAAATATTTACAGAAGAATGATATGTGTATTGCACTTGTTATTTCGCCTCTAACATCTTTAATGCGTACACAGACTCAAGCATTGAATAGAAAAGGTATTAAAGCAGTATATTTGAAGGACATTACCTCACCATCTAATTTTGAAGACAGCCTAACAAATCTTTCCTTAGTAGATGTAAAGGAAGGCAAAATTGACATTATTTTCTCCAGTCCAGAGTCACTTATTGGACATGAAAGAAAATTACTATTGGATTTGGCAAAGAAAAATTTTATCAAGACAGTATTTGTAGATGAAGCTCACTGCATAAAAAAGTTGTAAGTATTTATTTTTGTACATATAATAATGTATAATACTAAAGTAGAAAAACAAATCATCTGAATCGCTCTAACATAAGCTAACATATATAAGCTATAACATACATAAGAATAAATATGTATATCTTAAAAATAGTACATGCACACAAAAGAACATCATATATTTATAAATGTATATATATCTGTACATGCAATAACTATTTGATGTTTATTTATTCAAAACATTCTCATTTAATTTTACTTTTAATAATTAATCACCCTTTTATTTGAATATTTCTGTTATTATTATGAAAGATTATTCTGCCAATGGTATCCAAATTAAAAACTTTCAATTCATATTGTGATGTTTTGAAAGATGTATGAAATATTTGCTACTGGACTGTTGGATATCTACAATAATTAAGATTTTATAAATATGTTTTCTATGGTACTTACATAATTTTTCTTATGAGATACTTCTTTGTAATGCTTAGGTATTTTTATGAGACCTATTCAGATTTATATTGCAATATGATTAATTAATTTTAATTTTTTCAGTGGGCTTCCAGATAAGAAGAAGAAGAAATTGGCATATAGACCATGTTATGGCCGACTTGACGAAATTCGTTCACTTGTTGGGGGTCATGTACCAGTAGTGGCTCTAACAGCAACAGCTACAGAGGAAACCAAAGCTGTCATTAAAAAGCAACTTTGTATGGATAACTGCTCTGAGATTATGGTAAATCCCGACAAAAAGAATGTAACATACTGGGTACATAATTTACCTTCAGATGATATTTGCACCAATTTTCCTCCTGCAGATGTCAGTATAATTGTAATCTCCTAGTTATAGCAGTAAAATTATTAAAGGGGCAAAATTGAAAAAATAATAATAATTAGGAAGGGACATGTAGCAAGTCTACTGTATAACTTATACTTGTTAAATAAACTGATATATATAGGAAAACCACAAGTGTACAATGTAGTATAGAATGATGTCAATTTAGATAATGTTGAAGATAATTGTCAGCAGGTTGTGCAATCGTTTTAGCGGAAACAAAATAAACGAAAAAGGGTTAATCTACTAATAAGAGGCCATAGAGAGATAAAGCTAATCTATGTTAGACGATAAACGCAAAACTGTGTACTGTGATTATCCTTTTAAGAGGTTAAATTGTGTATGATATTTTAATTGATTTTGAATATGTAGATCATGCTTTGAATAATCAATTTGTTAGAAAGTATTGTAATTTATCTAACAATATAAAACAGTATTACCCGGATTTATTTCTAAATAATTGCAATGATTATACCCCTTTACACGTATACGAAATTGAACCGATCTTTATATAAATCGATCTTAAATAAAACCAGTTATATTTACATTTGCAAGATGATATAACGTGTTCGTCTCGCACGGACAATTACCCACTGCAGAATTATGCAGAAAATATTTGGATCATTGGAATTTCATATGCAGTTATTATTATTATATTTTTGTTTGCACGTCACAATTAATAAAACAACAAAATGTTAAAAGACTATCCCATTAAAATGAAAGGTCAAGACTTTTGAAAATGAGGATTTGCAGCAAAGATATAGAATTTATCGATTCAGAAGAATGATACAAAAAACCGGCGGAATATATATTTACTGTTCTTATCCCAGTCATCGTTTTTCAAAAAGTGTGTTTTTGCCACCTAATATGCGCAGATTTGTTTTAATGTCAAAATATAAAATTCACTTCGCGACTGATCTAGACTTTAAAACCACCTCTGGAGATTGAAGATCGATCTTTCTCGTTTACATTAGACTAAAAATCGGTCTTTTTAAGATCGATCTCAAAGAACATCTATTTTGTTCACAAGTGTAAGCGGGGTCTTAAATAGTCAATTCATCTGAATGTTTAAATTAATGATGTAAAAGGCCAAATTGATATGGAAAAATATTTAACTGGATTACCTTCTGAATTAAGACACAACTTAGTATGAAATTCAAAACAGTGTAGCTGTGGCCATTGATTGACACATTAAAATCATTCATTGACTGGGACAATTTAGGTGAACGTTTGTATGTAACGACCAATGCTCACTATGTACTTTTTAAAGACACTTAAACTATGGGGTCACCAAAGGTTCTCAACACCTAAATAAAGTAATTCGAAAAATTAATCAGAAATAACACGATATTTTGATTTATATCAATTATATAAATCAAAACACAAAGGTTATTCCTGATTAATTTTTCGAATTATTTTATAATTAAAGGCGTTAAGAAACCTTTGTTGACCCCACAGTTTAAATGTCTATCGTAGGTACGTCATGAACAGTGGTTGTTACAGACAAACGTTCACGTAAATTGTCCCAGTCAATGGATGATTTTGATGGGTCAATCAATGGCCACAGCTACACTGTTTTGAATTTCATACTATGTTAATTTAGATCTGGCAGTAATATTATTACCTATAGAATGTGGTAGATTTTTTTATATTGATAGGTCAGAAAGATTTTTATGTACTAACGCCATTTATCCTGCAATCGACCTTTCTACTATACTAATACAGGTGTAAAGATAAAACGAAGCGATATACGTATACGGCACGGCGATGTGAAGTAATAAGAGGAAAACAACGAAATAACAAAATCTCTGCTACAAAATCAAACAAACGCCAACATACATAGAAACAGACTACTTGTTAACAACTGCAATATTCCTTACTTGGGACCTTTTGAGAAAAAAATGGTTGGTTGAACCAGATTTTATGACTAGCCAAACCTCCCGCTTATCATGAAGGCAGTATTAAAAAATACTACTAAAATGACAACATTGCGTGACAGAAATACAGTACAAATAAACGAAAGAACATTCAGGACAAGAAATACATAAATAAAAATATATTAAAAACAACATTTTCAGAGAACAATTGAAGGTCTTTCCCCATCACATTTCTTTACAACTGATGATAAGCTACTTTTGGTTAACTCAAAGTAACTATTGGCTATCAGGGTTTCTTCATACTAAGTCCAAATATATATGGTTTCTTTGACAATGTTCAAACTTTTGATTTAAAATGTGAGGGCATTTGCTATTTCCGGTAAAGGAAATGTCAGTTTAAGACTCATATGATAGCTCTCTTTGCAATGATTCTAAAATATATGGTTGTATATACCTTTGTCTGAAAAAGTGGAGATAATTTACTACTTCTGCTAAGAAAATATAATTTTCTGTTTCATAAGAAAGTTTATTTTTCATTGATTCCGAAATTACATGGTTTCTATATACTTTTCCTTAAAAAAAAGGTGTATCACCACTAATTCAGGCCCGGCCAGAAAGCACATATTTTACACAAAATAGTTCCTACGCATGAGTGTAACTTTCTTAATATGTAGAATATTTACGTATTTTTGGTATCAAATGAAATCCGAATGACTGGTGATCTTTGCAAAACACTTTTGACTTATAAATGAATTGTGACAAAACTGCACCAAATTTTAAAAAAGCGGGTACATTTTGCCTGTTTGTCAGATCTGTATCGAAGTACCTGTTTTGGTATATCCGAAGTTCCGGGAAACCAGTTCTTTCTTATATGCCATTAAAGGAATGTTGATTTTTTCAGTACAAGACACCATAAAGTGTAGCTTTGACATGCAATGAATGTCACTTTATTTGAACTTAAAATGAAAGAGCTGTGTCTGCTTGAAATTGAGGAATTTAACATAGAAAGCCATGAATTAGTGGTGTAATTCCTAAAGGACATAATAAGATGTTTTCGGTTTAAAGAATGCAACGTCCAGTGTCATTTTATAGCATTCCAGCAGCACCTGCATATGAGGTATATATCTCCCAATTGATACGATATTCCTGTGCTTGCATTTCCTATCATGATTTTCTTGATAGAGGGTTGCTGCTCACAAGGAAGCTATTAAACCAAGAGTTCCAAATGGTGAAGTTGAAATCATCCCTTCGTAAATTTTACGGACGCCATCACGTGTTGGTTGACGCAACTACAAAATGACAATCCTGGTATCTATGATGAGTTTATTTAATAAGTAAATTCTGGAGAAAAAAAAAATATTAAAAATATCTGTTTTACTGAAAATTTATTACATCAGGGTTTTCGATAGCACATACTAGTCAAAACTTTTACTAAATTTGATCATCGGTACAAGAACATCATTCGTAAATATAGATCAACATCTTATAAATTTAGGTATATCACATCCAATATTTTATGTTAATATTCTATACGAAGCACAAAAATGTCGGAATTCACTTCAAAGCTATTAAACCTTATAGCAGACGTATTAAGGGATATAGTTACGATACTGTCAACAGGTCATTAGAGATGACATATGTTGGTATTAATATTGATTTACTCATAGGGTCTTTGCATCAGATATAACACATTTATTCTAAAACCATGTTGGCATGATACGGGTTTTGTTCTTTGCATATATTTTATGATGATATGATACTAAAGCCCTAACGGTAAGGATCGTGCTTGGTTTTCATATGATGAAGACGTCATCTTTCAATCTGTTTAATTGAGGTCTGAAGCTGGCATGCCAGTTACTGCTAGTAGTCCTTTGTTGATTTATGTAACATTGTTATTTTGCTTAGTTTCTTTTATTACCTTTCCTGACATGTTTGTTGCTTTGTGTTTCTTGTGTGTCTGCTATATAAAAAAAGAAGTGGGGTACATTGTTTTACCTCTGTCTATCTGTCCGTCTGTGCATCCGTCCCATGAATATTTTATGTCGCATTTTCCTCAGGAACGACATTTTTATACATAAGGATTTCTGAAATTTGGTTTCAGTGTTTATATAAGTCAGCTTTACCATGTGAGGCGTTTTCAGATTCATCACTCAACAACTTTGTGTTTACCGAACACTTACATCATTTTACACATGACATCCAAGTAGCTGAAAATTTTTGTCACTTTTATCTCAGGTTTGATACAGAATGATATTCGTGTAAAAATGAGACTGTATTTTGTACATGTTCAGGTTTGTACCTCTTGTTTACATGTGAATGTGTCAGAGTGTTTTTAAATTGAGAATTTTCGTATTGTTCTATTGTGGTTTTTTTTAATTATTATATCGTATAAATTGCAAGCGTCCGAAGCGCTTTTCTGAATTTACATTCAACAGGAATGCTTAAAACCAAATATTTGCAGGCAAATGTTATATAAAAACCTGTTATATTAACAAAACACACTTAAACGAATAAGTTAACTGACCTGCAAAATTAAAAAAAAAAAGGTGTTTTGTTACGTTCTGAAATGGAAAAAAATCTATTCGTGTTGCATTCATCGTTTTGGCATCCGTCAACTAAGAGTGCATGTACTCATTTTATAAGGAAAATTAGAACTGTTAATTCATTATCATCCTATGCATCATTTATTTGTTAAGTCAAATGACTTGAGTTCACTTAGTATAAATAGATAAGTACTTGATATAAAAGTCAAAAACAATCTCATCATTATTGACAAAAAATAGAAACTGAGAAAAGATGTGTTTATATATTACTCCCTACACCTTAACGGTAAGTTTCGAATACCTGAATGTATAGATAAAGGAGAACTGGCTGTTTCTGTTTTTGTCCCTTGTTAAATGATCAACCAGATGTATTAATCCTCGACCCTTCCAGTAAGTTAAGAACACTATAATATATATAAAAAAAAATCAAAGTAAAATCGTACTAAAAATTTGGTTCAATTTACTTTTAAAATTGTTTCAATAAACAAGGATGAATGAAATTAATTTGTTTTCATACTTTGTTAGTTTTATTTGTCTTTGTTGATCTTTGATCGTGTAGAAACGAGTGCACGCAAAGAGTTGGTAAAATATCTCAGAATGATTAGAACGGTGCATTACGTTTGCGCGCATTACCAATACATTTGCGTGCAAAAGTCATTAAGTTTGCGCGCAGCTTTTGGTTACATTTGCACGCATCGTTTCATCATCTTTGAAGACTGGTGTTTGATTTCTAAAGCCCTCTAAATGGCAATTTTGGTTAAGTAATGTCTCGGGAGGGAAAGGGGCACTGTATACATGAAAGGTTGTGTATTTTTGCTATTCAAAACAATTTAAAAGGCTAAGGTACTGCTCACAAATATCATAAAAAAAATCGAGTGAACACCTTTTTTAGAGTAGTGCTGGACTCTTTGGCGTTGTTTACTTAAGAAATAATTCCTTCATGTCAAGCTCTATGCTCATTTTAACATGGGTAGGCATTATATTTGAGCTTTAGCGAGGTGTAAAATGTGGTCAAATATAATGCCTACCCATGTTAAAATGAGCATAGAGCATGACACGAAGGAATTATTTCGATTCGAATAGGACAAATATAGTATTTTTATAGGTCGAAGCGTACGAAAATACCGTAAAAATGTTTGTCTTTTCCCGTTTCCTCCCCGAGGAGTCTGTGCATTACATTTCATATTTGATAAGTTTAAAAACTGCGAGCAGGGTAAATATATGTTGTTTTTTTAAAATATATAAGTAATAAAAGTTTATGCTAGCTTCTTAAATGTATATAGTTTAAAGGATAACGATGGAAATAACGTTAATATACACAGTAAGTTCGTGCGCATGTGTCAAACATATTTTGTGCTCATTAGAACACGGCTTTGTTTACAAAGCGTAATAAGGACGTCATATTAGAATGTAAAAAAAATTTATTTGTGTTCCCGCATCGTGTTAATGTGTTTGTCCGAGTTAAGAAAGTAGTCAATGACTCGTTTGTCACATCTGTGTCTTGTTAGTCATCTGGTGTTTCATGGCGAATCTGTGTTATTTATTTTATTCTCAACTTTTATAGATCGAGGCATCTGAGAGTTTGGCATATTTTATGATGTTGATGATTCATCGAAAATCTTAATTTACTGATGATCATTAATTTTTCATTGATAAAAGTATAAACGGAAACTGTCATTGTGCGCTCCCTACTCACATGTTTTTAATTTCTACATATATATACGATCAAAAAGGCATGTAACCTGGGTCTTAACAGTTTACATCATTAGTAAAAACTTTACGAAGGTACTTATATTAGTTAATGCTTGAAAACCGGTAAATTTTTTCTTTGATAGTAAAAATTTTACAGGAAAACGGTAGTAAGTGTGCTACATCTAGATTGGCTAAAATTTCCGGTTTCATTTTACAAATGCTACTCTAATGTCTCATTGTAGTCTTAATGAAAACATTTATATTTTCTAGTTAGGAATACGATCATATAACGGTTTTCTTTGAATTGGTAAGTTTACTTCGTTATGATAGAATTGCATTGGAAATAATTTTTAAATTAATTAGTTCTGCGTCAGCTAGTTGAGGTAACGCGAAATTTGTAGAATACAAATTAATAAAATCATGAAATCGTGTACAATTTGTGGATTTGGGTTCTTTTTGGTCAAATAGCTCTGCAACTGTTTCGGTTCTCATACATCCTTGGCTTTCAAATATTCGGCTATTATTGTACGTCTTTTTTTTTGTCATATAGCTCTGCAACTCTTTCCATTCTTATACATATTTGGCGATTCATATTCGGATTTGCGCGTTCCTGATGCAGGTAAATCCAGAATAGCGCTTCAAACGGATGAAATTTACTATGTTCTTTCCATCTTTTTTTATGAATTGTTGATAACTTTCTACATGTTCTAGTATGCAACTCTGCAAAAAATATTTAGTACATTTTTTTTTAAATTATTGCAAATCAAATGAAATAGAGTGTATAATTACACGTAGGAGTGTATCCTGCAGCGTTATAATTTGTTATTGTAATTAACTGTCACCTTAGGTCATTAGTAATAAATAGTTGACAAAACAAGTGTATAGTCATGTCGTAAGTATACCTTTTATTGAGATATGTTGGGAGATACTTCACAATATATTGTTTTATCGAGGTTTAGGACTTGTAATCTAGTATAATGTAACAAGGATTTAACATAAATAGTGCTATAGGTTCGTATACTGTATTTTTCGGGTCCATTTCGATCGATATCTTATAACGTATCTATATATGAAAACATCCCCAGCTTTCAAGGGTTCAGAATTTGCTGATGATGGCAAAATATAGAAGCGTGCTTTATGATATTTTTACATACGGCATGCACATCTAAAGTTATTTAAAATGTTAAACTTTATCTGCATGCACTGTCATTTTCTTATAACTATTTCAATCGATGAAAAAAGTTATTTGGTACTCTAAGCAGACCTAGACGAGTGCATCGGACTTCTTAAACACTTGGTAAAGTTCCACTGTATTGGAACTTTTAGTGGTTTTTAAATTCGAAGAAATGGAACTTTTATTTGTAATTTCTGCACATTTCTATGCTTAGTTAATCTGACAAAATTTTATTATTTTTGCACGAGTTAATATCTATTTCCCCCATCATAAATAATGAGAAAAAAACTAATAATCACAGTCACGTAGTATATGTGTGAGTCAGGAAGAAATAAAATGTAGGAAACAAATCATTATAGTAGTTATCCGGCAGTATATTTGTGATATGGGGCGTATTAAAAACATGCAAATCACTTTGTAATGAGATCATTGCTTTGTATAGGATAAAACTAACATGCGTTTATCTTCTTTTGGTTTTGTGGTTAGCCATGCTTGTTCCTACACAACAAAACGTTATTACTTGACATAAAACATACATTTTATATTAGATGCTTATTGATCATAATAAACATGCATGTTGACAATAAGCATATTAGTTTGTTGACTAAAGCTAAACACATGTAGAAATACATGTATTTATACATGATTAACGAATAAGTCGTAAAGAATAAGAAAAGGCCATAGTTCATTTTTCAGAATCAGCAACGCTTAAAATTTAAAATGCAATAATCATGTTTGAACAAAAACACAAAACCATATCAAGTGAATCGTTTATGAGCTTTTTATCATTTACATCTTTTATTTCGATTTTTTATTTCTTAATTTTTCAAGTAAAATGTAGATTTCTAAGTGGTTTCGAGGAACAAAGTTTCTCAAAGAAGACTTCCTATAAAGAGGGAAATCATCTTAGGAATAACGTGTACTGTTACAGTAAACTAGTCTTCCTCTTATAATATTGAGATTTTATGATTTGTCTACATTCTCTTAAATAATAACGATAGTACGTACGTATTTTAGTCAATAACATAATAAAAAGACAGAAAACCCACGAGATATATCCTCTGTGCTTGCTATACTTTTTGTCTATATGAATATTTAGATACATTGTATGTGTGTGTTGGTCATCAATGCTTTTCAACTTCGTACGTTATTTGGCCTTTTTTATCTTTATTTTTTATTCTGGGGGTCACTGAGAAGTCTTTTGAAGACGAGACGCGCGTCTGGCGCAAATACAAAATTTTAATCCTGACCGGACGGTATCTATGATGATTTTATTGTACTGTTCTATATGTAAAATGTATAAGACTTGAAATCTCAATCAAGTTTGATGTTATTTCTAACATGGCAAATTGAATGCATAGTTCTTAAACTTACTGACAGTAAACATGCACCGCATTTTGCGCCTGTCCCGAGTCAGGAACCTCTGGCCTTTGTTTGTCTTGATTGATTTTTAATTTTATTTTTTTTAAATATATATTTCGGAGTTTAGTATGACGTCCATTATCACTGAACTATAGTATACATTTTTGTTTCGGGGCCAGCTGAAGCACGCCTCCGGGTGCGGGAATTTCTCGCTGCATTGAAGACCCATTGGTGGCTTTCAGCTGTTATCTGTTCTTTGGTCGGGTTGTTGTTTCTTTGACACATTCCCCATTTCCATTCTCAATTTTATTGGAAATAATTCCAACAATATGTACCCGTTACTTCAATCTCTGCAATACTCGATCGAAACTTTGCTTTAAACCGAAAGGAAATGAAAATATAATACCCCAAAATCGAGAAAGCATACACAACTGCATGACACTGTTTGCAGATGCATACGATGTATTAATCTCATACCATACAGTCAGAGAACTGAAGACCGCTTCATGGCGGAGTACACCAATTCTATAAGAGAACAAATAAGCCAGGAGCGATAGAAATATGGCTTGCACTGATGGAAGTATTATTTTATTATTTTCGTTATTGTTAAGAGCTGGAGAAATAGAGAAAAAGGGAGACTTAGAAGATCTTTGCTCTTATGACATGGGCAACTTCGTATCAACTATATACCTTTCGATAATGAACTTATCATTTATTGCTTTTTCGATAGTTATTTGTTTAGTCCGTTTCTCCATTCTCGAAGCTTTTCCATGATATTGACGGTCGCTGAACACTGAAGAAAGTTTAACATTTATTTATGTGTTCGCTCATAATCTAGGAGACAATATTCTTATAGTCAAAGATTTGCATATTTTTCTTAGTATAGTATAGTCATAGTAATCTCAGAGTACACAAATGTAACTTCTGATTCTTTTAAATTACCCTGTATGTATTTTATTGTAAAATACATGATTGACAAGTTCAGAAAAAAAAACAGTAGCTGATATAGCTGAATAGACAATAAGCAGAAAACGAGCCGGTGTTTTCGCGGTTTATAAGCTTAGAAATCGTCCCTATACAAAAATATGAGTGACCGGAATTCATAAACATACCATGTATATTTTATTGTTTTGTCTAGATAGTCTTTTGACAGGTATATAATGTATGTCAGTATGTTGACGTCAAATTTATGTAATAACTTTATTGTACCTATATATCTACAAATACATGTAATAACAATGTTACTACGACAGTATATATTTGCAATATTAATAGCATGTTTTCTCGTGCGTGTCAATTTTCTAGAGAAAATGTGTATTCAACAAGACTTAGTATACATGTATGTATACAGTGTTAATTCGAAAAAGTGAATGGGATAATAAATTATTACAGTTTCTTATTATATTCTCATAATACTAGTAATTGGAAACGGTAGGGCTAATTTTCCTTAATTTATTCCTTTTAGACTGATTTTCAAAAGCGTTATTCGATCTTTGCTTTTAAAAAATTGTATACATTGAGATTCTAATACATGTAGCAGTGTGGGTTATTTTAGAATATGTGATCAAGTTACAAAAGCAATATTCATAAGTTAACTAATTCATTTTATTTTGTAATAAGTTTTTCAACGTTGTTTATGAGTGATAGCGTGGATTTTTTTTATTTATGGGCCCACCCTTTTAGAAATAGTTTACCTGAAGTCCTCTTTTTGTTCTATTTTTTTTTCAATGCTAAATTTAAAACAACAGTAAATGAAGCTCGAAATATAATTTTGTTGTAAAGGTATAACATATGTAAGATGAATCATTTTGTTAAGTTTACAGTTTAATTTTAACCTTCTAGTAGTTTTTACAACTTCCTTCAGTTGACCCCGTTAGTGAAACAAGTTAAGGGGAAATCGACCAACATTGTATAAGGAATTTATGTCATCATATCTTTTGCTTTTTACGTCGCAAAAAATCATCTTTTAATTCGTTTAAATTATCTTTCTGACTCATCGATGAAAAATTAAATGAATCTTCTTAGGACAAGCATATAGGGGACTGTAAATTATATACTCCTTGAAGGATCCAACCAATTCGCCAAATAGATGGATTATTTAACAGTGGTTTTAAAGGTTGCCTATAACACTTGATGAAATCGAAGCAGTGGGCATATTTGGCCCTCGATGGTCTTCATCTTCGTTATTTGGCCTTTCAACTTTTCTTATTCGTCTTATTAGTCTTCTGTAGACGAAACGCGCGTCTGACATACAGTATTACACTAGCTTGTTGTCTTGATGTCTTTAGTACGGTTTCTAACAGTGGCAGATCCGTATTGGAACCCCCTTTTTGGGCGTTGTAAGGATATGGTTGGAAAATCACCTATTTTTTATCCTGGGTTAGGACACCCTTTTAAAAATGGCTGGATCCACCCCTGTCTAATATTCTATGTAAATATTGATCGATGATTGGGACCTTCTTATATATACATATAACGTTCAGAACAAACAAGGGAGGGGACAAATACAAAAGATAGAAAACAGACCGTCAACATAATATTATAGCAAAAGGTTATGTATACAAGACGAAAAGGCAAGCAACTATCACTGAGAAAACGTATAGAAAACTAAATAGGGAGCAAAACAACTCCGGCTCATCCATAACAAGGGACCAGCTCACTTTCTTTGAAAAAGGCTTCCTCCACCATAATGAAAAGCATGTTGTCATGACAACTAAGATTCCGATGATAAGTCTCTATCAATCATAAAAAGATGAAACAAATATGAATTAAGGATTTGGAAAATTGAACATGCACATAATCATTGATGCTAAACAACTGTTCCCCTAGTGATTGCAGTTCGTTAGCTCATCATTGAAAACCATCAATCAATAAAAGGGGGGTTGTATCGCATGTGCATAAACTCATTTGGTTTTTTTGGTATGTCATGTGCATAAACTCATTTGTTTTTTTGTATCTCACATACATACTATCGATGTTCCTTGTTATAAGGTACAGATCCTAATGTCATTTGTTATTTCATGTACAAACTGTCCATGTTCCTTGTAATTTCATATACATTTCATGTCCCATAATCCCTCAAATAGTTCATACACTCCATACTCATTCTTATTCCATGAACGAACATGTATTGTTCATAAATTTATCATGTACTACATACACTCCATGATCCTTACCTCAATTTTACTGTAAAACTGTAATTTTCATTTTGAAATCTTGCAGGTGAAAATGGTACCAACTTTTATAAAATCATCTTAAAATGGCTACAACGACGACAACAACTTCAACATCAACAATACCAGTAACGTCTTCTGAAAAGAATATAACCGAATTTGCAGATGCCACCAATACCACTCTCTCATCATCAACATTGATAACAACAATTTTGACGAATCTAACTGAAACAACATCGTCATACCTTTCGAATTTAACCGATATTACTGAAACAACAACACCGTACAATTCAAATGTTACCAATTTCACTGAAAGCATACCGAATGCAACTGTATCAAACTCGTCCATTGTGTCTTCTGAAGGATTATCAGTAACCGAATTAACTAATACAACTGGAAATCTTTCTTTGGGTATAGTGCAATTTAAAGAAAGAGCAAATGACACGGAAATTCTGGATATAACATCAAAATTACAGACATCTACCCCGTTTACTTACACGGAACGTTCTGATGACGTGACGATTGTGATAGGTATTCTTGTGCCTTTAGTGCTTGTGGGTATTATGCTCGGAATATGTGTTTGTTATCAAAAATACTGGAAACCGTAAGTATTTTGTATGAGGGTCCCAATGGGGTTTACAGAATAGTGAATAGTGGACAACTGGTGTCGAATAAAGGGCAAACTAATACAGAATGGGCAAAAATAGTTTGAAAAAATAAACTGAGGAATAATGGGGGTGCTCAATATAAAGAATAGAGAATATTGGCCAAACATCGAAAGAATAGCTAAAATTTACATTAAGAAAAATGAATACAGAAATGAAAGACTCCCACCCAGACCCTCTTGAATGATAAATATACTTAAATGAACTAAAATGAGGAGCAATGGTATGTCATCTTATGAGTTCCTATATACATCTCAGGGGCGGATCCAGCCATTTTAAAAAGGGGGGGGGGGGTACCAACCCAGGACAAAAAAGGGGGGTCCAACTATATGTCCCCATTCAAATGCATTGATCGGCCAAAAAAAGGGGGTTCCAACCCCCGGACCCCCCCCCCCCCCTGGATCCGCCAATGCATCTCACCCTCCCTGCACAAAATGAAACTCTTTTAACAGTAATAGTGTTCCTGAAAGTTTTGTGAAGGTTGTCCTAGAGTCGGATAAGCATTTTTTTAAATACTAGCCACACAAGTGGTGGCCATAGTTTCATCTCCAATCTCAGTTATTTTAAGCGGGTATTTAATTTGCACATTTATATTTAGACCATAATTTTGAGTGCAATGGCTAATTCAGGTAATATGTGTAAATTTCGACCTGTTTCTGACGTCATAATAATTGACACCAAAAGTTACTTGTATGTACTTAACTCTTCGACTTATGTAAACCTGTTCTTTTATCAATGATATTAGCATAATTTTGACAGCCTTGAATAAGTTTACTATTCTTGCAATTACAAGAATCAAATAATATTGCTCTAATCATGGCTCCTCCTTTTATGGGTTAATTAATAAATTCGATGTATACATATTTACAAGAAATGATGCTAATGCAACAAGGCAGATTAAAAACTGTCAAAATAGCCTCAATTTGAGATATTGGCTGTCATTGATATTTGATATTTGAGGATGAGCAACCGCTTCACTCAAAAAGTATTTTCCGATAAACTGTTTTTTACTAATTAAGATGTACATGAGTGTTAAATATTTATTTTTTTGGTAAAGCTGTAACAATGAGCTCATATATATTTTGACCAAAATCTTTGTGTGAAATGGTCAGTTCAGGTAAAACGTTTAGATTTAGGCCTGTTAATATCATTATCATTATCATATTGATACCAATAGGCACTTTTCTGTACTCATCTCTTCAGTTTATGTAAATCTGTTCTTTTATCAATGAAATTAACATAAATTTGACAGCTATGAATACGTTTACTATTTTTGCGATGTCAAGCATCAAATAATGGCTCTTATTATGCCTCCGTCTTTTATATGTAAATTATTTAATTTGGTGGCATTTTAAGTGTCCAAGGTTATGGTTGTCTTTCTGATATCGTTTAACATCTTGTCCTTATTTTATTGATCTTGTATTTGCATTGTGTCCTAGATCAAACTTATTCGTTCAGTGTTTGTTCAATTGTTTTTGTTAATTTGTCTTTTAATTGAGTTCAGCCATTTCAAATTATATTTTATAGCGAGTCTTTCTATGCCTTGATGTTACACTTTTGTTTAGGTAAGGGTGAAGGTTGGTACATATAAAAACGTTTAAACCCGCTGCATTTGTTTGCCTGTCCTAAGTCAGGAAACTGATGTTCAGTGGTTGTCGTTTATTGATGTGGGTCATAAGTGTTTCTCGTTTCTCGTTTTTTGTATAGATTAGACCGTTGGTTTCCCTGTTTAACTGGTTTTATGAGTAATTTAAGGACCCTTTATAGCTTGTTGTGATACAAGGATTCGTGTTTATGACCTATAAGGGTTTACCTTTCCAAATTCTGATTTGGATGGAGAGTTGTCTCTTTGGCACGCATACCCCATCTTCTAATATCTAATTATTTTTAATTTTATATATTTTTTACATTAAATATTGCCAGTACCAAAGCAGCAGACATTACATAACTTTGAATTGGCTTCTCTGCTCAAACAAGGTAAACCGAAAAATTCTAGTAGACAGTGCAATAAAGTAAACTTAAGAGTTAGTCATAAACTATTTCTACCATGTTTGTAATATTATTTGGACTTTCAACAAAATTTGTCTTCGAGTATCACTGAAGAGATATTTATTGTTGAAATGCGCATATGTACTGGTGCAATAAAATTGGTACAGTTATTTTCATTATACGTGTAAATGTATTAATATTATTACTAAAGATAATCATATTTTTATCCAAATGTTAATAAAACTGAAAAACTATGTGTACTAGACCTGGTAAATCCCTAAAATCTGCAGATCCTTTACCAAAAAAGTCTTTAGGGCTGCATGAGGGACTACTTTGAGTTGGCTTTTTAGGAGGGCTATGCTCGTTCAAAAATATTTGTCACACTTAAATTTTTGTGAACTAACGGCGAATTAGGGATGGGTTTTTATAATACTTCAGTTTTTTTAATGAGTGCTTTTGTGATACCCAAATGGTTAGTACGATCTTTAGACGACCTCGTCTTATTGAGAAAGTCATTGTCTTAATCAGACAGCGTTTAAAAATAAAGATAAAAAGATTGCCAGGACCTTATTTAGTCTTAACGTTTTCATTCCTATTTTATTTTGTCTCTACGTATTTATTCCTTTATGGGGACATCTGATGGTTGAAATAGGGGTCAGTTTTCATCCTATTATCTGTGTTTTAGTATCTCTTTGTTCTTTTATCTTTTATATGCCCATGACAATTTTTTTGAGAAATCCGATACATAAACCACTTTGAGCAAAAGCTGAAAAAGGGATATAAACCAAATATTCTAATGCTATTTTAAGATTTGAAGCAAGAGTATATTTTAACAACAAATAATTAAATAAAAGGTTTTGACTAGATGATAAAGAATGATTTTTCACTCAATGACTCACCAATGTTGTTCTTCTCTCTTTTCGTATCCTATAACCTATAATTCTTCATCTTTTGAAAGAGAGAGACATATACAGAACACTGACCTTAGTTATAGAAAAGGGTACACAAACATATCTATACTGTTCCCCTCTTGATAACGAGGCCTTAGGGATATTTTACACAGAGATTATCATAGGATCATGGCGCACTGCTCGCGGAGAGGAGGATTGTACAATGTGCTAGCCTAACTAATTCAGATATGGGAGACTCTTGAAATAAATACAACAAAAAGAGTCAAAACAACATTTATAAGATAGAATATTAGATATGAGTCAATTTAAAATCAATAAGACAGCAACCGAAAAAACAAAAAGAAACCATTAGAAATCTAGAGGTCCACATATGTCTTCAACAATAAGCAAGTGTCAATACAATGTCAAGCATTATGATATTTGATTTCGTGGTTATTCCTAAATGTGCAAAGAAAGCATATAGAAAATATCAAACGAATATTATTGAATCCAAAGTATAACAAATTAAAATCACTGTTGGCGTTGTTTTTGATTTGGGACTAGGCACATTAGCATGTTGCAAGTTGATTACATATAATCAAGTTTTTCTTATCCCCCTTTTTATTCATCAAACGATTGATAAATTTGTACTTTGTAAATAATAGTAAGCGTATCTTTACTTGTAGGAGAAGTTTTAAAAAGAGGAGGAAAGAAAGAGGGAAAGTCAGTTTTAATGATAATCCGGTAAGTTTTCATTTTTAGCCATGGCGTTGTCAGTTTATTTTAGATTTATGAGTTTGACTGTCCCTTTGGTATCTTTCGTCCCCCTTTTAAATTATATCCAAAATTCCGGATTACATGTACTACATGGGATGTATTTATTTATGTATTTGGGTGCAATACATTTTTTAATGCTTCTTTTTGTAACTTTAATGGGGTGTAAAAGCGTTGACCGAAGTACATTTCGTATGAAGCACTAAAAATTATGCACGGTCAACGCTTTTACATTCCTATGAAGTTACAAAAAGAAGCATTCAATACTTATGATTACATTTTTTAGCTAGAATAATGAAAACACGATTTTTTTATTTTTTTATTCAATTCACCTGTGCACTTTATTGTGGGACCTCGTGTTATCGTGAATGATAAGTTTTATTGAGTAATGCAATTGCTTAAGGAATAACACGTGATGTGCAATTACCCAATCAGAATAACGTATTATAATGAAACATACACCTACGGGTGCGGGAATTCTCGCTACATTGAAGACCCATTGGTGGCCTTCGGCTGTTGTCTGCTCTATGGTCGGGTTGTTGTCGCTTAGACACATTCCCCATTTCCTTTCTCAATTTTATCTAATGTAATTATTTCTAGATAAAACAGACGTCTTAATCTTTTTATTGAATAACAAGAGTTACCATAAAATTCTACCTTCTTGCATGAATTGCACGTGTTAAAAAATAATATAACTGTATGTAGCCTTTTCAAGGTTCGTCTTTATTCAAAATAGAACTCAGTGAAAAATCATATTTCTATAAATCATACCTAAAACAATTTTTTATTAAATTCTTCCTTTGTAATTAACGACAATAGTATGTCATAAAATAAGGTGAAAGCTATTTCATATGAAGGTTGTATTAAATACATAATTAGTTTGTAATGGTTTATGATCAGAATCTGACAAAATAATCATCCATAAATAATAGTCAGTTATGGCTGAAACTGAGATGTGGAATAATTAATTCGCTTTTTCTTTTCGTGTGCCGCATAACAATTAGTCCAAATTCCAAAATTAATTTGGGTTAATGATAGTTTAGCTTCTAATTCAAAGACATTTATTGAACCTACTTGCTTCATAAGTATTTTTGTATTGTTTTATGTTTTTTTTTTATATTTTGGCTATAATATTTCAAAACTAAAATTTAAGTTTACTCCGAGTCAATATCAAAATCACATCAAACTTAAACACGTTTTCTTATTCTGGCTTATACCACCAACAATTAGTTTGTTTCTAGAGATAACAATACCAAGACGATTCAATGTCTGATTGACAACATGTTTAGTTTTGTTCTATGAACATGTTTATCAGTCAGCAATATACATTTCCATTTTGGACCAATTGTAATGAGCGCCTGTTCTTATCAAGTTGTTCCTTTATTTGTATGAAACAGTTTTCAATCTCAAGAAGGATGATAAGACGTTGACATTACAATAAAATGTCCTGTCCGCTCTATTGGTGATGTCCCTTCACTAAATTATTATAAGTTTGGTTAGTATGATGATTGCATCTATCTTTTGGTCCTAGAATAAAATTTTCCACAAGCACAGTTCCCTGACTGTCACAGAGACATTGGCAGTGAGGCTTCACTTGAATGAGAACTTAACTGAGACAATCAGACTACTCGTTCTTCTGAAGCAAAATTACCCTAGCATATTCATGTATCACCCAGTTATAACGACATTTCCTTTCTTTTGATTCGTTTAGTATGAGTTGAAAGTTATTTGATGTTAACAGAGTATTATTGCAATGAGGGTTTTAAATATAAGTTGAAGTCCTCTCTTGAGTTTTCTGTGTACACTGTTTTCTGGACTGTTGAATGTTGCTTCCGGTCTTCATTCGTCTAAACAGTGCGCCGTTCTCGGTTTAACTTATTAAAACATGTTTAACCCCGCCGCATTTTTGCGCCTGTCCCAAGTCAGGAGCCTCTGGCCTTTGTTAGTCTTGTATTATTTTAATTTTAGTTTCTTGTGTACAATTTGGAAATTAGTATGGCGTTCATTATCACTGGACTAGTATATATTTGTTTAGGGGCCAGCTGAAGGACGCCTCCGTGTGCGGGAATTTCTCGCTACATTGAAGACCTGTTGGTGACCCTCTGCTGTTGTTTTTTATTTGGTCGGGTTGTTGTCTCTTTGACACATTCCCCATTTCCATTCTCAATTTTATAAAAATGTTAAATCCTTTTCTCAAGTCAATATGAAAATAAGAAGATGAGGTGTGATTGCAATGTGTAATGAAACAAGTATCTACCAGACTAAATGACGCAGATGTAGAAAACTATAATGTGGACAAGTTCATTTATATACATATTATCTATTTGATATTATTCCCAACTTTGTACTTAGTTTATATCTATTTTACCCTATACAATAATGATCTTACTATATTGAACACATTTTGTATTATATGGTTCATTGAATCCAAAATACTCTATTTGGGCTCTTTGATATTTACTCACCACTGGCTATTGGACAAACTACCTTACTTAATAGTTGTTTAATCTGGTTCTATCTAGTTTACCAGTTCACCTATTGACTATATATATTGTACTTTTTAACTATATTGTCAATGCAGAATAAGTAACACCAGAAACAACATCAAGAGCCGTAGCCAGCATTATAAGGTATTTACATTTAAGGGTTTTTCAAATTAGTTTATGGTTAAATGTTTTTGACTTAAATATTTTATTTAGTTTCATTTACTTTGCTAATTGTATTTCAAACTTTATATTTTCTTATTTTAATACCTGTAATTAACTTTCAATGTTATATAGTATTTTATATAGTAATATGGTCAACTTACTTTAGTGAACAGTTTTCATTAGCATTGATTAACAAATTGTTTACATTCAGAGTTGTCATTTAACTGTGTTTTTCATTATTATTTATTTGCAATTGTGTAATTAAACATAATATTCATTATTTGCTACAAAATGATATATTCATATGCATTTATATGTAAAGTTGTATTTATTTGTCATTATATACTATTGGATTTGTTAAACTTTGTTCTAATTCACCAGTTCGTATTCCTGCAAATTCTGTGATTATTTTAAATGGAACTGGGCCGAATTTACCGAGATTGTATGATGCTGTTGTTGAACCTTTACACACTAGTGGACACTTGCCTTCTACTTTTATTGTTGTACATACGTTTGTTACTGTTCGAAATGGACGATTAACTTTTAGAGTTGCTAATATTGGAGATGATGATATATGGCTTGCTCCAAGAACTAGAGTTGGTATTTTATTGACAGGTGATGTAGAGAACCATGATAAAGGACATGTTGAATTTATACGAACTGGTCATACAGAGGAAATTTATATTCATGATATTGCTTATTGTGCAGAAACTGATTTGAATTTGTCAAAGATAGAAGATTTTGAAATGCCTGTAGATATTAGCCATTTGTCAACAACAAGCAATCAGAGAGATCAAATAAAAACATTATTTTATAACTATAGTGACATTTTTTCGAAAAGTGATACTGATGTTGGATATACAAAGACAGTAAAACATAAAATTCGCACAGTAGATGATGAACCGATTGTTCAACCGTATAGACGAATTCCGCCTAATCAGTATGAAGAGGTCAAGCAACATATACAGAAGCTAGTTGAAAACAAGATTATTCGTGAAAGCACAAGTCCATACGCTTCACCTATTGTTCTAGTGAGAAAGAAAGACAATTCTCTGCGCATGTGCGTGGACTTTAGAAAAATGAACCAGAAGTCTTACAAAGATGCTTATCCATTACCTCGTGTTGAGGAATCCTTCGATGCTTTGAGTGGAGCTAAATTGTTTTCAACAATGGATTTAACTAGTGGTTACAATGTCGTGGCGATGCATGAAGATGATATAGAGAAAACTGCTTTTACAACACCGTTTGGACTTTACGAATATCTACGAATGCCGTTCGGATTATGCAATGCACCTGCAACATTTCAACGTTTGATGCAACAATGTTTTCGAGATGAGATTTTTAACATTTTGTTAGTCTTTCTAGATGATATTATTGTTTACTCTGCCAATATTGAAGAACACTTGAAACGTTTAGAAGTTGTATTCAAAAGATTAAGAGAACATGGTTTGAAACTGAAGCCTTCGAAATGTCATTTTTTTAAACGAGAAGTTCGCTATTTGGGTCACGTCGTTTCAGATGAAGGAATTCATACAGATCCAGATAAAATCAGTGCAGTTCAAGATTTTGAAATCCCTACAACCGTTAAGAAGTTAAAGTCTTTCTTGGGTTTAGCAGGATATTACCGTCGATTTACACAGGGATTTAGTAAAATTGCAGGACCTTTACACAAATTGGCTCAAAAATTTACACCTCATCCACGAAAATTATTTGGTAAGGAATGGACTACTGATTGTCAGACTGCTTTCGATACTCTGAAAGAACACTTAGTTACTGCTCCAATTTTGAGTTATGCAAAGTTTGATGAACCGTTTATTTTAGAAACTGATGCAAGTATGCAAGGATTAGGTGCTGTTTTATCACAATATATCGATGGAAAATTGCGTGTTGTTGCGTATGCCAGTCGTGCTTTAAGGCCAAATGAGCGCAATATGGATAATTATAGTTCCAGAAAATTAGAACTCCTAGCTTTAACTTGGGCAATTACAGAAAAATTTAGAGATTATTTACTTGGATCAAAATTTACAGTGTTTACAGACAATAATCCATTGTGTTATTTACAAACATCGAAACTTAGTGCACATGAGCAGAGATGGTTGTCAAAATTAGCCGTTTTTAATTTTGAGGTAAAATATAGACAAGCCAAACATAATAACAATGCCGACGCGTTATCACGTATGCACGATAAAATTGAACTTTCAAAATCTGAGGATGTTAAAAATCTACTTCAAACATTTGCTGCAGGAACTGTTGTACCAAATGACTTAGCATCATATATACAGTCTGTGTCAAGGAAATCAGTTTATACAGAGGAAGCATTCGTTACATTACCTACTTTAGAAAGACAGGAAGTTAAAGATTTACAAGAACGGGATACAGTGGTCGGTAAATTTATTGAAATATGGAACACTAAACGTAAACCATTGAGATCGGAGCAACGGAAATTTGATAGACCGTTAGTAACATTATTACGTCAGTGGGACCGTATTGAAGTTGTAGATGGTTTAGTTTATAGGGTAATCATTGATCCAAATCAGGGACAATTGAAACAATTAATTTTACCAGCCGTGTTACGGGACAAAGTTTTGAAGAACTGTCATGATAAATTAGGGCATCAAGGAATTGAGCGCACTTTCTGTAGTATTAGAATCAGGTGTTATTGGCCGGGAATGTTTAGGCATATCAAGGATTACTGTAAATCATGTGAACGTTGCATTGTTTCAAAGATGCCACAACCTGCCATAAGACCAGCAATGGGCCATTTGATAGCTAGCAGGCCGTTACAAATACTTGCAATTGATTTTACTGTTCTTGAACCAGCACACGGAAAAGAAAATGTATTAGTTATGACGGATATTTTTACAAAGTTTACTCGTGCAGTACCTACGAAAGATCAGAAAGCAGACACTGTTGCTAATGTATTGTTGACTGAATGGTTTTGTGTATATGGAGTACCAGAGCGTCTACACTCCGATCAAGGTCGGAACTTTGAATCTGATGTTATCTATCAGCTTTGTAAACTGTACCAAATTAGTAGATCTCGAACTACACCTTATCATCCTGAAGGAAACGCACAATGTGAACGCTTTAATAGAACACTACACAATCTTCTGAAATCACTTTCGCCAGATAAGAAGAAACATTGGCCAAAGTATTTACCGGAACTTGTCTTTTCATACAATGTGTCACAGAACTCAACAACAGGTTATAGTCCTTATTATTTATTGTATGGTCGTAGTCCTAAATTGCCAATTGACTTTTTACTTGGAACAAATCAGACTGATGAAACTGATCAATCGTTAGATGAATGGATTATTGCGCATCAGAATCGTTTACGATATGCTTACGAAAAAGCTGGGGAGCAGACAAAAGATCGTGCTGAATACCGCAAGAATAAACATGATGAACAACGTTTCAATCCTGAAATTTGTGTCAGTGACAAGGTGTATATTAGAAACCGTGGTGTACATGGAAGAAATAAGATACAAGACACTTGGAGCTCTACTGTTTATCGTGTAGTGCGTTTGTCAGAAAACACCGTCTCTGTAGAACCTAATGATGGCGCTGGTGTTTCAAGAACTTTGAATCGTCGTGATGTCATTAAATGCAATATACAACAATCTGTGGATGATAACAGCAGTGAATCAGACAGTTCAGATGATATGTTTATACCAAGACGAACAACTAGGGCAACTGCAGGGAAACATACAAATCCAAATAGACTTCCAAATTCTATTTTTTCTAAGTAAATTTATTCAGGACATTTGTTGTACATAGTTATGCTTTTTTTTGTGTGTCTTATTTTTGTCTCTAATTTTTGTGTCCTATTTTTGTGACTTATTTTTTGGGTTACTTATTATGATAGTTAAGGGAGTATGTGGATATAAATATTTGCATTATCGAGACGATTAATACTTAGCTGGGGAGTATGTGGACAAGTTCATTTATATACATATTATCTATTTGATATTATTCCCAACTTTGTACTTAGTTTATATCTATTTTACCCTATACAATAATGATCTTACTATATTGAACACATTTTGTATTATATGGTTCATTGAATCCAAAATACTCTATTTGGGCTCTTTGATATTTACTCACCACTGGCTATTGGACAAACTACCTTACTTAATAGTTGTTTAATCTGGTTCTATCTAGTTTACCAGTTCACCTATTGACTATATATATTGTACTTTTTAACTATATTGTCAATGCAGAATAAGTAACACCAGAAACAACATCAAGAGCCGTAGCCAGCATTATAAGGTATTTACATTTAAGGGTTTTTCAAATTAGTTTATGGTTAAATGTTTTTGACTTAAATATTTTATTTAGTTTCATTTACTTTGCTAATTGTATTTCAAACTTTATATTTTCTTATTTTAATACCTGTAATTAACTTTCAATGTTATATAGTATTTTATATAGTAATATGGTCAACTTACTTTAGTGAACAGTTTTCATTAGCATTGATTAACAAATTGTTTACATTCAGAGTTGTCATTTAACTGTGTTTTTCATTATTATTTATTTGCAATTGTGTAATTAAACATAATATTCATTATTTGCTACAAAATGATATATTCATATGCATTTATATGTAAAGTTGTATTTATTTGTCATTATCTGTATATTTCAGATCTGTCGTTGCCTTCTATATTATATTTATTAAAATATCTGAACTTTCTGCAATTCGATTTATCTGAGCCTTATTCCACCTGGTCACAATAATATAAAGGTTACCATACGGCCTTCAACAAGTGAAGGGGTCGCAATTTTCTATTTATTTTGCGTTGTTATATTTAATTATAAAATCGTATTAGATGACGAATTGATACACCTATTAGACGAGTATATACCAGTATATACCTACAGTTGCTACAGGGTATAAATACTAGACATATATATACAAATTACATCTGTTGTGAAAGTAGACACATTTATTATACCGGCATGCAACAGAACATATAAGGCTACTGTATCATGTCTGTCGGGAAGTTAAGAACATTGAACTGTACATACACTATTTTTCAAACGTAGTAAAAACATAGCTTTGACAAGGTATTTATTAAAATAATGCAGCCCGAATTTTGAATTTTACGTCTTTTTGGTTTGACAAAAGTTCGGAACAGAAAAAAAAACCGTTGTGGTTTTTTTTTTAATTTTTTTTTTATTGTTTAACATTTTATCATGTCTGTACCTTCTGTAGTTTACTATACGGTTAGGATTTTCGGTGCATGACGTATGGTGAGCTATAGTTATGGCATGTGGTCGATATTGATACATGTATCCTTGCCGGGCAATCATACCACATTTCTAGATATTTATTCATAATCATATGGTTTGAAAGAGCGTCAAAGATACACCTACAGTGATATTGACTTATTAATAAATAAAAAAGGCTCCAGAGATCTGACTTGTTGCAAACGATCCACATTACATAAAACTTACGAACGTCGATATACACATGCAAGTGTTGATACTCTTTCTTTAATCCGAAATATAATTTGAGAATACTAAGATTTTAACAAAACAAAACAAAATTTAGGTCAGTTATCAGAAACAAACCCTTATTTTTTCAAGAAATAGAGAGTCAAAGAAATTATTTCAAAAACACCTGTTACCCCCCCCCCCCCCCCCCCCCCCAAAAAACTACATAATTATATGAATATTTCTAATGCAACCATTTGACGTCATAGAGCAGTTCAATACTACTATGCTGACCGTTATAATAGGTATCGGGTGAAAATAATTTTGTATGTGTTTTATTTTTTAGGTGGTAACAGGAGATGTGATAAAATCTCCAAGATATTCAGATTCAGAAGAATGTAATAAGAACGTGTTTGCTGAATTACCCGACAAACAAGATGGTTTCGTGACGATAGATCTGTCTGATAACCATAAAGAGGAAAATGGTGGTATAAATAGTGTGGTACCATCTACTACAGCAGATAATAATATCAGTAATCAAAACTTAGAAAGTATATGCGAAAAAGACGAGTTATATATGAGTGATGATGAACATCATGATCGTAATAGAGCTGAAAGTGTTGAAGTTAAAGAAAGTGTAGTGAAACATTATAATGATATTGATAAAGTTAAGGATAATGGATCAGGGGCAAGTTCAGAAAATAACCAAGTTTCAGATAGTTCGTCAATAAATTCAAAAAGTGTTAAAAATGACCACGACATCAATGACGATGACATTGAAAAAGAATCACCGATAGAGGAAACTAATAGTATAGCAGAAACCGAAGAACAATCTTTGAAAAGTGAACAAAATGATGTTTACATTGAAAAAGACGCGACGATAGAAGAATCTATTAGTATTGGAGAAACAGAGGAACAATCTTCGAAAAGTGAACAAAATGATAATGACTCGGATACAAGTTTAAGTGAAGAAAACACAAAATTTTAAGTCAGACATAAAAATACATGTGATTTATGAGAGATTATTTCAGCAGTGTTAATTCGTGTCACACATCACTGCATGGTTGTTTATCATTGGCATAATATAGGTGTTCTGTATCAGACAAAAGAATCCGGTTGAGCAATTTATTTACTATGCATCAGACTTACTATAGATTAGTCATAAGTATATCTTTATAAGTATATAGATGTAAAACAATTATTTTATACAATAGTTCCGAAAGTGATATGTTCAAACAAATCCGGTTTGCAATGTGTTTACTCATTCAACTTATGTATTAGTTTTAAGTATATATATGTCGTGTACAAGTTGCGATTTCGTACAGGTTATAACATGTACAAAAATATTGTACATGTTATAACTTGTATAATGCAAAAATACAAGTTATAACATGTACAAAAGTACCTCATACATGTTATAACCTGTACAAAATATTGCTTAAAAATGGTTTTAACTTGTACAAAATTTAAAATAAATCTTCATGAAGTAAAAATTACATTTAAATTCACCAATGCATAAAGAACAACAATAAATACATTTGTAGGCCAGGACATGTCTTTTTCTGTAGAGGACAATGATCACAAAGTTTCCGAAATATATGTTTCATGACTTATGTTGGCAAAATGTGTTTTCATGTAATTGTATGTTTTATGCAGTCCATCATGGCTTAAACAAGTGTGAAACTATTTACTAAAAGCTTGCATTCCTCAATGACAATTACATTAGATACTAGTAACTAAATTCTTCCAAAAAATTTAGTTTAAACATATTTATTTATAGTGGATTGGGAAACAAGTTTTACAACTTATATTAATCCTTTTCTACTTTGCGGGTGCGAGTGCTGCCTTGTAGCGGCACTAGCCTGCTCTTTTTCGAAATCTACAAGGGTGTCTTTAACGTGCAAGAGATATGGCTCTTTCTTAACACGGGTCAGCCATTTAACGTCCCCTTCCCACGGACTATCATCGTTTTCTCGAGACCATACTCACAAATGGTGTCAAGGGAGAGCCGAAAATTCAGTTCCTGAAATTGTCACCCCAGACGGGAATCGAACCAGGAACCTTTGTGTTAGTAGTCCGATGCACTAACCACTACACCATGGCTCCAAAAAATTTAAGAATGAATCCTAATAATTTTGGGAAATACTCCTCCCTCTCGTTTTTATAGCATGCAAAGACTATACCCTTATGGAAATATAAGCCCTCTGGCACATAGTTGCGGCAGCAGTATGGCTATGCTGCGGCTTTGTTGCTGCAAACTGTTGCGGCTTCGATGCAGCGATAGCATATTTCGTATGCAAATTAGTTTTCTGGCACCATAATTGCGGCTATATTCTAGCACCATTGCGGCAATACTCTGGCATCATGTTGCGGCACTGATGCGGCTATAGCGTAATTCGTATGCAAATTAGATTTCTGGTATTATAATTGTGGCGCTGTTGCGGCGCTAATACGGCTATATTCTTGCATCATTTTAGTGACAAAACATGCGAATAGGCCGTGTTTTGTATAAAATGTATTGTGCCGGCAAAAACAAGATGTCAATGCATATATATGACATGCATTCATGCATTATAAATTTGTATGCACAGGCACATATAAAAATAAATGTATCTGCATAAAAAAAAATGAAAATTTTTAATGTGCCCTAAGTTTAGCAAATAATATTGTGTTATTTACCAAACTACAAGTATATATATATATATGCAATTAAACTGCTGCAAAAACAAAAAACAAAAAACAACACAAACTTCACCGATACATGTATAGTGAACTCAGATGAGGCCATGTTATTGAAATACACAATGCAAGATTGATCTTTTCTATACATGCAATTACTTGATATGAGTTTACTTACAAGTCTTCAAATCTTCAAAAACAAAACAGCTAGGACACCAAATTCTTCAATATCAATTATAATCACAAGCAACATGGTAGATTTCTAACACACTAGTACAGGGAATAGCTGAAAACGCAGGAAATGACATCATCAAATTTTCTGGCTATTTTGTGGTGCTCATTAATTTTGAAAGGAATTAGTGTCGCAATGATGCCAGAACAATGCCGCTAGCAGCATCATCCGGCACTACTCCGGCAACAATCCTCTGGCAACCTGATTATGTTGCAGCTTTAAAGCCGCAACGCTGCGGCAATGCTGCAACAACATTTTAAATTTCATAAGGGTAAAACAATGTCTTATATGCTTACTCAGTAAAAGCAAGAGAGAGCTGAAATAGTATTCATTGGACCACGCTTCATTATCAATATCTTTGGATCTACTCTTCAACATTTTTGGCCTTCAGCATGACTTATGTAAATTTATAACTCAATTTTTGTTTATAAACTATAAGATCATTGCATGAGGCGAATGTCATTTTGATGTTTTAAATATATATCCTCTACTTTGAAAGCATGTATTTGTGGCCTTTGGATGTTGTCTGCTCCATGGGCAGGTTGTTGTCTTCTAGACACATACCCCATTTCAATTCCCAATTTTATTTGTAGACACATCTATCCTGGCTATCCTCTTATGTCTTTTAGTGTCAACTAGAAAGAAAGTATTTTACTGTTGCCTTCAACGTGGACACTCACAATCATAATTCATCAAATAAAGATATGTCCTAAGATATATCTTATGACAGGTCTTAGGAATGCTTCGTAATACCGACCCCTGGACATTAACTGTATCAAAAAAGGAAAAAACACACTTACATGAAGGAATAATACAAAAGTTATGAAAATGTTATTGAGGTCAATATCATCTGTTGCGATAATAGAAAAATATCCTTATTTTTCGATTTTGTACAAGTTAAAACCATTTTTAAGCAATATTTTGTACAGGTTATAACATGTATGAGGTACTTTTGTACATGTTATAACTTGTATTTTTGCATTATACAAGTTATAACATGTACAATATTTTTGTACATGTTATAACCTGTACAAAATCGCAACGTGTACACGACATATACATTAAAATTATTTGATACAATAGGTCATTTAAGTGTATTTTTTTTTTCGATTTTCAGTATTTAGTAGTATACAGTTTCCCATCTTTTAATTGTATCTCTAATATTTCTTTCGTTCTGGTGGTCTGCTAGAAGCGGGCTAGTGGTGAGTGCACAAGATCTTGAGATCGATCTCCGAACAAGGACTTTACAATTGACATGTGCCGTTAAAACACTTGCATATACATGTATAGGTAGCATAAGATTCATATACCGGTTAAGTTTGTATCCATCTCTGGGTTCTTGTTAAAAAGCCATGATAAATTTATAAACGGTACATTTATCTTTGAGTAACAATCATTTCATATGCAGGAGGTCGGAGAGGGAGAAAACGATTTTCTTCAAACGAAATCTTTATTTTCATCTTTGCGAGAATTTGCGTAGACTTACTTTCATTTTTGAATACTCATGTATGTCCACAACTATGTTGGGGGAAATATTTCAATCCTATTTTTGTCCAGATTATATATTCTCGGGGATAAAAATGGACGAGTGACATCACAATTTGGTTGATCGTTATGGAAGATCTGTTTTCAGTGACAGATGACGAAGGTCAACCCAATTCGACCAATTGGCGAACCCACAGTTCTGTCCTCTTTTCCCCGAATGTGTCCTATAAAATGTGGATCTAAACAAGCACGTTTTCGTCCTTTGTGGATAGTTTTCTCATTGGCTAGCATACCACTGCTTCTTATTCTATATAATTCTGTAGACCTACAATTTGAAAAAAAATACTGGCAGTCATTAGATGGAACAATGAAAATCAGTAATCTAATAAAAGATGATAAAACCACTATAAATGAATAACATAATTAAGATAGATATAAAAGAAAATCAAAATATACACCGTACATATGGTATCTGGTGAAAAGCTGTCTCCTTTGCAGTCATACCCCATCTCCTTGCTTTTACATATAAGCAATGCTCCAAAAATGGATTTCAACCTCAAGCTTCTGAAACTTTAATCGCAACTCAATTTAAAATTTGCCTAGCGCCTTGACAAAATGGCCAACAAATTTGTTTCCAGTTTGGCTACTGTTAATCGTCGTTTAAATTTATTTAGTTCCCACAAGGTAGGGTCGCATAGTAGAGAACGAAATAAACCAAACTCACATTAAATCATTGCATAAATATGAGATGCGGTGCTTGGAAAAAAAAATCATCTAGCAAAAAGTATCAATATTGTATCGATCGATTGTACATTTGTTTCAATTTTTGAAACGCAAGTAGAGCTTTATATTACTGAAGTATAAGTATTTTATTCATGACATTCATGATTGCTTGCCAACCTTGTACAAACGTGTGTTGCTTCTCATAAACAGTCAAAGAATAGCATATACATTGTACAATGCTGATATAAACAAGATTAAGGAATACAAGGGGTCGATCACTGTTGTATAGAATTACATCTCTTTGTTGAATCCATTGGATTTGTGCTGATTCATATTTAGTCTGCTATAATTTATTTATTAGTGGTAGCAGGCTTTGAACTATTTTTCAACATCTGTATTTTATATGAATGTTTTGTCTATTGGTTTAGTATAAAAGTGAGACAAAAGATACCAAAAGGACATCATTAAATTTAAACTAATGATAAGTCGAGTATAAACAACTAACGCCATGACAAAAATAAAAAGACCAACAGACAAACAATAGTACACAAAACGTATGATATTTTAGGATTGAAAAAAAAATCTGAATACAAAAAGATTATTTGTGACCAAACTTTATATTTTTGAAACTTTCCGCCGTTTTGCATTATTTATTGCTACATATTTAAAGACTACTAGATTCTTTACTTCTTTCTGACATCATCTTTTAGAAAATCAAATTGCAAAATTGTTTTGCGTTTATCTTCTTGTTATAAAATGGGCAGTTTTTTTTCTCATTTACATTGTTTCGCATTTTGTTAGAATCTTTTATTATTGTCTATATACAGTGTGGATTTTGCTCATTGTGGAAGGCCGTACGGCGGCTATACTTGCTTATACATCGACATTATTTGAATTTGTCTGGAAAGTTGTCTAATTAGCCGTGATACACCACAGCGCACTTTTTAAAACAAATGTCGCTAGACGACGAGTCCGTTTCGTTTTACCTGTGTCCGTGTGTGCGTCCGTCTGTACGTCCGTCCGTACGTCCCGAAATTGGTTTTCATCAGTTTGTCTCAACTAAATATTGTGAAGCATGTACATATTTTCTCACAAAAAAACACATATGAAGGCCGAGTTTGGGTGACGTCACTTTTACTTTTCTCTTGTTATGTTCTTGTATTTGGAAACAAAGCTGAATTTGCCTTTTTTCAGCATTATAATTTTACTTTGCCTCAATCAAGATGTAAAAATATTATACACAATGCATATTACCACCAAACACAGATCATGTTTGGTTTTTTTTTGGCGTCACTTTTACTGTTTTCCTGTTATGTACCTGTATTTATAAGCGGAGTTGTTGTGGTAATTTGTGGAGGAAGTCGGAGAACCGTCGACCTTCAGTAGCAAAACTTAAAATCCTAGTTAATTAATAAAAGATAAAACTTCTATGTCATTACATCTTTCTTTAGGCAGGTCCATTCGTGTCGACCCTTTATATAAATGCATAATTACATTTTAACGTCTCAATCAGAAAAAAAAATATGAAAAACAAAAATAACAAAAATATAGAAAATTTAATATAATACGAATAAAACAGTGATAAAAATATAGAAATTTTGGTATAATACAAAAAACGATTTATCAAACTACAGCTTTATCTTTTTCCTGACGTTTTTTGCAAGAAAAGATTCGAAAAATTGCCTGAATGTTTGCTGAAATTGAGTTTTTCTTTCTGCCATTATCAATGTTTTCCATGGTTTGGGACTCTTTCTTCTTTTCATCTTTGTTTTTCTTTGTTTTGTTTTTCTTCATAGCCTTTACACCATCTTTATTGCGTGCCTCTTTCATCTCCTGATCCTTATTATTCTCTGTCTCTTTCTTTGTATCATGTTTTTTGTCCTTTTCAACCATAATGGGGGTCTTTTTCTTCTTTTCATCTTTTGCATCTACTTTCTTTATCCTTTTCATTTCTGTAAACACAAGTGTTAGTATATATCATGCATTTTTAAATCATAATATTAAACTAGGAAAAGTATTAAATGAGACCACTTATTGATTATAAAGACCAATAAACAAAAATGTTTTTTTTAATTTTTGCATTCAAAATTTAGTTCAGTATTAACTTGGTATCAGCTATTTAATCCTGTTTTACTATACATAAAGTCATGTTTGATAAAGAAAAAGCTGCTATTCAAAGAACATGAAACAGTACAATATAAATTGCACTAAAAATGAAACTGGCTCAATATCTTTAATTGTTTTTACATAGGCGGTAATGGTAACGTTTTTTCCTGTAGCTCAGTCCATATCGTAAACTTGGATATGTATGATAGCTCGTTTCGAAGCTGTGACATTTTCACATATGTGGTTAAATTTTCGGGGTACGAAGTGAGATTACTTTTTCCGTAAATTAGCAAACCCCGAACATCCTTTTGTGATGCGGCTCCTTGTGGTAAAATATCCCCTTTTTAACACAATAAGTTCTTTGAAAATTTAATACTTTGAACACATTCAATAGCTCCATAGTTTTTACACATTTATTCTATGTTCCTCTACTTTCCTAATCACCACAAATAATTAAGTTCAGTCATTTGTTAAAAATAGAAACATGTCCAATATCACTACACAGAGATTTTTTCTTTACACGTGACTTTTGAGTTCCCCATTTCGAGGCGCATTAGGGATGTTGTCCCAACTGGACAAGGAACTGAACTTTTAACAATTTAATGTGCTTTTGTTGTACTTTTTAAAATTTATTAGTGTGCAATAGAAAAAAAATATACATCATACCAATTTTTAATTCAATAACCGCTTTAGAAACTTGCACAATCTTATTAAAATAAGTTCGCCTCACTTGCTCCTCGATTTTTTATACACACGGCGACACATAAAAAATCGAGGAGCAAGTGATGCGAACTTATTTTAATAAGATTGAAACATGCAAAGGTGTGATTTTATATGATTATATTTAGTATTTACACATGTAAAACATGTTGGTTGAATTAAAAATAATAAAAAAATTCTAGTTTGTACTGGTTTTTTTTCTAAATATCATCAGCATGTCCTGACATTTGAAAATACTACTCGTCCTGTCAAAGGCGTCCATATATAGAATCGTTTAAGGGAAAAAAAACCTGGAAGTGTACATTTTAATAAAATGAATACCTTTCTCCAACATCTTTTGAGCTTTTATCTCAATCTTGACAATCTTCTTTCTCCTCTGTTCTTCTATTTTTCGTTGTACTTTGACGTCCTTGTTGTACCTTTTCATAATTTGATCTACCAACTTTAAGTGCAACTGTACAACTTTTTCCTCTTTTTTAGCAATTTTTTCTCTTAATTTCTCGTCTTTCTTAATATTTCTTTTTATCCTCTTTTTGTCCTTTTTTGATTGTTTGCTAATAGCTCCATTTTGTTTAGAATTCTGGACAATATCCTATAAAAATATCACAAACATGTATATATAATTGTTATAATATAGTTGTACAAGTTGTTACACTTTCACATGTATTGTGTTTTAGGGAAAATATCTATATATCTCATCAAACATTAAAAGCAAAACAGGAATTATACTAAACATATTGGACAGTATACAGGATCCCACCAACTATGCATTCTGACTACGCCGAAGAAATAAATTGATTGATTGATGGTTGCTTATCGTCCAGTGGCAAATATGTCATGCATGTTCTGGACGAGAACGAGTTGACAATAAATACAATACTAGGTAGGTCTTGTAAAAAGGCCATCCGGAATGATGGTCGGGGAAATTTGGATTGCCATTGGAATAGAGGGTATTTGGATAGGGACATAAATTTTGACGTGTAACAGGCCATCTACGGACCCTCAACCAGTTGTTGTTGTTGCTAGGGTTCTTAACGTGCAGAGAGCATGTCACTTTTTTTTACACAAGGCATCGGATTTAGCGTCCCCATTCTGATCGGATGTGGCTGTGTACTTGATACATCCCTCACAGCCAAACGGAAGCCCCACTTTGGCAAGCGTTTTTACTGCCGGTCGGAAGAACAATAAGCGGCCATATTTCTATTCCCCAGTAAACCTTGTGGCCCGAAGAAGTAAAAGACACAAATCAATACAAACAATAGAGAACATCACTGTCGCTCGTGGTAAAATATTAAGTAAAAAGTGCAAAACCGTGGACAGATCAGAATAGCTCAAACCCCCAGGACTTATTTCTTAAATATTGTATTGTACCTGGAAAAGATATCCGGCATTCTTTGGCGATTTTTCTGTTGGTCCTAAAACATCTAAAAATAAAATACCCTCATGAATATAAATATATTGTCATTTTCATTTTTTTTTAAACCTACAAAAAAAACCTGACAAGTTTTATAACATAAGATTTACAGACCCAGCCAATGATGATAAGGATTTTCACTCTCTAACGAAAACACCGAAAACGGCTTAACAATTTTTTTAAAATATACTAACAGAAAATATGCTTCTATTCAGGTAAGAGTAAAAAAAACCACGGACATATTAAGGTAGAACTGTTTATGAAGTTAAAGTGTAAAACAAATCAGAATTAAAACTATTAAAATAAAACAAGTGGCAATGGAATTAAGAAATTATGTCATAACCTGTTAATTTCATGCATGCCTCTTTTTGTTCTTCTACACTCATAGATTCCTCTTGTTCTGCTGCACTCGCAGATGCCTCTAGCTGTTCTGGTGCACTCAAAGATTCCTCTTGATGTTCTGGTGCACTCAAAGATTCCTCTTGATGTTCTGCTTTAATTAATGCCTCTTGTTGCTCTGCTGCACTCATAGGTGCACCTTGACTTTCTGATCTTATAGATGCCATCTGCTGTTCTGCCACGTTTAATGCCTCGTCCAAGTCTTTCAATTCGTCAGATATATTACCGGTGTCGTCTTGAACTTTCAACCCATATTCTTCCCTTTCTAAATCTTCTTTTTCGGTTGTGCCATGTTCTTTTAATTTGTCTAAAAAGACCAACACGAGTAAAATTTTAATGTTCTTGTACATTTAGTGCTGCCAGAGACATATATTAAGGCGATATTAGGTACATTTTAATTAGACAACAACCTGACAACTCAAGAAAAGTATCAGGAAAATTAACAACTCGTATAAATACGATTTTGACAGGATTTGGTCTACGGTTACGAGAAATATAAGTAGTTCGAAATGATTAAAAGAGACAATTTTGATTTTGTATTAAATTCAGAAGTGTAAGCAATGACATGGGAGGGAGATTACTGACATACCTAACTCCTTTATCAGGGCAGATTCCCTATCCTCAGCTGCTCTTATGTCTCCTTCTACATTTGCCCACTGATCGTATGTGAATTCAAATGTCGCAACACAAATGATTGCTTCACTGAACCCAGCTACTACTTTATGTACTGTTTCTTCTTTTTCTGCTGTCCACTCCATACTGAAGTTGTCCTGTTGATTGTTGAGTCAACTGCAAATTAAAAAAAAAAGCATTATGAAATCCGTTTTAACCCTTTCCCTTTACCCCCTTTAAAAATTTGAACAACAAAACAAAGAACTTTAGAAAAATACTTTAAAGTAACTTACCGCACTTCGCTTGCGAAGTCTAATTTCTTCAGAAATGCTGCACGAGATCAATTTAGACGTCTAAAAATGTATCCTTGTGCAATTTATCGACGATACATCGACGATAACGTTGTCAGAAGAGATGTTTATGACGTCGATGAACGGTATAGTCACTACAGGGAGCAACCAATATACTTTAAAAGGGGCGGAAGTATTGCTTTTTGTTTGAGTCAGAACATTTTATTTGTTTTTTAAACGCTATCAATCAAATTATTTGCTCAAAATTTAACACTATAAGGTATGGGGAAAATCTGGATCCAGATATTTTTTTGTCCTCTGATTGTGATTGAACAGAATATTTGTTCCATTAATTTGGAAATACATGTAAGAATACCTTTTTCACTATCCCCCTCTTTTCGAAGTAAAATGGTTTCTCACAAGCGCAAAGTTTTCTCGGACCTTCTCAGATTCCTTTTGTGTGGTATAATGATGATCAATTTTCATTTTCATTTCATTTCTGAATTAAAAGTACACAATTTATTATACGTCACCTTTAAGAGTGATAAAGGATTCCGTCTATAGGTTTGTTTGTCCGTTCGTTATTGTATAAATTTTGTACCCGCATCTGCTGGACAAAAAATGTGTAAATGTTTTGCCTTCTTTTACTTTAAGGGTCCCTATACTTTAGAGTTAGGGTTCATTCATGGTTGGGGTTAGGTTAGGGGAAGTTCTAGGTTAGGGTTAGGTTTTAGGGTAAGGGCTAGTGTTAGATTCAGGTATGGGTTAGGGTTAGGTTTGGAGTTAGGGATAGTTTAGTATAGCTCCATATGGGTTGGGACCTCTAAAGTAACTTCTCGTTTTTATATAGATTAGACATTAGGTTTTCCCGTTTGAATGGTTTTACACTAGTGATCACTAGTAAATTTTTAGGGGGCCCTTTATATCTTGTTGATCGGTGTGAGCCAAGGCGCCGTGTTGAAGCCCGTACCTTGACCTATAATGGTTTATTTTTATAAATTGTGACTTGGATGGAAAGTTGTCTCATTGACACACATACCACATAGTCCTATATATATATATATATATATATATATATATCTATATTGTGTATGTTGACTACATGTGCGCTGAGACTACTATATAACCTTATATAGTAGTCTCAGATGTGCGGTATTATAAAAACCGTGCTATTCATCTCGTCAGTTACTGCACCAAAAAGGATAAAACACACTAACATGAATGCACCGTGCAATAAAACAGGTGAAAATATTATTGATTTATAATAGAAACACATCTTTATTTTCAAATATTGTACAAGTTAAATACATTTTTATGCAATATTTCGTACATGTTATAACATTTACGAGGTACTTTCGCACAGTCCAGCTATGATTTGTTTTTTTTGCATTGTACAATTTATAACGTGCACAAGTTTCAATTAAAATCGTAACTTGTACACGATATATATGTTACATCAAGGATATGATATCCTTGGTTCATTACATGAGTCTTACATGTATTTATCATTCTGTCATGTCAGTTTTATTTTTTGTAAATTTCGGTGTAAAAGCTCGGACATAGATAAAGCGTAGATATAAAGTCATATTATAATATCTTTAAAGTTCAAAATAGATAAGTTTATCAATAAACAAGCATACAACGACTTTTATTACTTATTTTTGTGATTTAAATTCCGCGCGCTTTTAACTTTACATCTTTCATACAAAATTGGATTGTCTCCCTTATTAAAAATGGCAGCCTCCATGGTGAAAATCAGTTTGCTAACTTCTTTCTTGGCAAAGAATAATAGCACTCGCTTACTGCAGAAAATATATAGGAACAAACAATATTGCCGACATGCTAGTACTAAGGAGGCACAAGAACCACAAACACTCCCAGAAGAATTAGAAACATTCGAAGAAAAAGAGTGGGTGATAGAAAGGTTGAGAAATTTTTCTAATTTGCCTCAACACCTTCAAGACAAGGAACATGGAAAATTACCAGATAGAGAAAGACTTGAAGAAATGACTTTTAAAGATAACACTAAGAGGAAAATATTTCTGAGAAAGCTTTATGCTAAGTATGGAAGTGCTATTGACATTGACCAAGGAGTTTGCTGGCCTTCAAAAGAGGAACTTGAAGAGATCAAAGAGGATGATAAGTTCTTTGAACCATCATTTCAACAGCTGTTAGCAGATCTTAAAGAAGAAAAGAGGAAGGAAGCTGAATTCAATATGAATGTGTAAGCATTAATTTCATGTCATGAGACACATAACTGCAATGAACTGACGGGGTACATTTTAGTCCAAATAATTATGACGTTTAGGAAAGCTATTTGTGATTTATTTTTGCTTTGGCACTTTCCTGCAAGTTGTAAGGCGTCAAAGAAAAAAATATAATAGCCTTTCAAGACGTCATAATTATTTTGACTAGGTACATTTTTGTTGAGCCTTCGACTTTAGTCGAAAAAGCGAGACTTAGCAATCCTACATTCCATTGGCGTCGTCGTTGACGGCGTCCACAAATATTCACTCTGTGGTTAAAGTTTTTGAAATTTTAATAACTTTCTAAAACTATACTGAATTTCTACCAAACTTAGACAGAAGCTTGTTTATGATCATAAGAAAGTATCCAGAAGTAAATTTTGTGAAAATAAAATTCCATTTTTTCCGTATTTTACAAGTTTATAAATGGACTTAGTTTTTCTGCGAGGAAACATTACATTCACTCTGTGGTTAATGTTTTTAAAATTTTAATAACTTTCATAAACTATCCTTGATTTGTACCAAACTTGGACAGAAGCTTGTTTATGATCATAAGATAGTGTCAAGAAGAAAATTTTGTAAAAATAAATTTCCACTTTTCCGTATTTTACTTATAAATGGACTTTATTTTTTTGCCAGAAACAAAACATTCACTCTGTGGTTTAAGTTTTTAAAATTTTTATAATGTTCTTAAACTATCCTGGATTTCTACCAAACTTAGACAAAAGCTTGTTTCTGATCATAAGATATTATTCAGAAGTAAATTTTGTGAGAAAAAAAAAAATCACTTTTTCTGTATTTTACTTATAAATGAACTTAGTTTTTCTTCCAGTTAACATTACATACAGTCTGCAGTTAAAGTTTATAAAAAATTTATTAGATTTAATAAACTATCCTGGATTTTTTACCAAACTTGGAAGCTTCTTTCAAGCAAAAGACAGTATCGAGAGGGAAATTTTTATTGATGTTTTTCCTCATTTTTGTTGAGTCTGCGATTAACAGTAAAAGTACATGTAGGCGATGCACTGGGTTCCGTGGAACCCTTACGAATTTTTGTACAATCTAACTAAAAACCGATCTTTCATTGCTCCTGTTTTCTGATATGTCACTCTCACAAGATACATGTACATCGTATATATATCAGAAAACGGGAGTGATGAAACATGGATTTTTAATTAGATTGATTTTTGTACAAGTGCAGTGTTCGACTAAAAGTATTAACTTCTGTCCTTATTGCTATATAAATATGAGGGGCCTTGGTAGCCGAGTGGTCTAAGGCAGCAACCATTTTATTTTCTGGGGGGCAGTGTTCTCCCCAGAAATTTTGGATAGCATCACATTTTGCGTAAAAAAAATTAACTGTATTTTTTTTAATGTCGTTTGTCGCGTCGCGTTGATGCTCTATTTCCTTTATATGTTTTAGTTTATATTGGTCAATTCATAACTGAGAATACAATTAAACTATAACCACAAAAACAGTTGTTTCAGTTTATGTCTTCTTTATTCATTTATAGTTACACCTCTTGTGCCAAATAAAAATAAATATGTGGTTTCAGTTTAATACCCAACAATAAGTCAAATGAATGAATGAGTGCAACCTGTATATATACAAAACTAAATTATCTAGTACACAAAATTAACTACTTTTAATATTATATGAAGTAAAGATTAAGTAGAAAAAGAAGCAAAAAAAAAATCAATTTAAAAACTTTTTTTTTATATCATGTTTATGAAATTCCTTGTTTCATGCCACTCAATGAATTAGTCCCAGTTGTTTCTTATCTTTACATCAGTCATATGTATTTTGAACAAAGTTATCTAACAAATAGTCTGTTAATGCGTAGTTTTCTCTCTTGGTTTAATTTTTCTGTCTACTGTCCATCTGTTGTCATTATCGTGAAAATGCGGATTTTTGTCATATCTGGTCCGGTTCCGATCCGTAGTTTACACAAAAATGTGCAATGGCGGCTGTAGAAAAATTTACGAAAATGAGTCCGAGAATAAACATTGTTTGACAAGAGATTGTGAATGAATAAGACGCTTTTAATGCATTAAATGGATTAAACATAAACTTAAGCCAATTATGATAACTTTTTAAAGAAGTATTAAACTTATTTTAGCTCTAAACCAAAATTCTCGCTCTCGTATTACCAGAAGAGAAAGAGAGAGTTGCACAAAAACACGACCTTTTTAAAAAAAATAAAAATCGTTTCAATCTTTGAAATTTCGTAATACAAAACGAATCGCATCCAAACAGTTATCAACCTGAGGGCAATTAACAACTAGCTATTTAATCTCTTAATTGCCTTTAGTAAGTGTCCGACTTAAAGGGATTACAATTAAAGGTGATATAATTTTTATGATCATAATCGATAATAGATGAAAGTTCAAAATTGAGGACAAGTAAAATAGCATCTTCAAAATAATTATAGCGTCGCGGGAATTATTATAGCATCACGGTGAAAAAATATAGCGTCGCGGTACCGCGACGCTAAAACGGCCTGGGGGGGCTATGGATTTTTTTTCTGGACAAACTTTTTTTTTCGCCTGCGTCAAAAAACAATCTATTTTTTTCGCGACTTGTTGAAAACAATTTTTTTCTTTCAATTTTAGCATTACATATAGTGGCAGCTGAGGGGAAAACAAACATTTTTTTTTCTCCGAATCAAAAACAAATTATTTTTCTCTCCAAAAACTGGAAACAAACTTTTTTCCCCAAAAAAAATCCATAGCCCCCCCCCCCCCCCGAAAATTAAATGGTTGCTGCCTTATAGATATAGGAAGATGTGGTGTGAGTGCCAATGAGACAACTCTCCATCTAAATAACAATTTATATAAGTAAACCATTATAGGTCAATGTACGGCCTTCAACAAGGAAAAAAAAACATTTAAACAGGAAAACCAACGGTCTAATCTATAAAAAAAATAGAGAAACGAGAAACACGTATAAATAACTTAAACAAACGACAACTTCTGTACTTCAGATTCCTGACTAAGCATGCTTAGGACAGGTACAAACATTTACAGTGGGATTAAACGTTTTAATCATTGTTAATGGTACCAATTAAACTTTCTCCCTTTTTCTGAAACATAATTAGTACATGTATAACACACCAACATAGAAAAACGCACGATCAAATATCAATTGGAAGGCTTCAAGGCTTAACTCAATTAATTAATTTGCCTATACAGCCTAAAAGGCTACTTTGGCACATCTGCTGCTATTTTTTTTTTTATTTCTATGCTCCTGATGACATGTACTTGACATACCGTGAATAAATCAAATGTAAAATTAATTAATGTTGTACATGACCTGACCCAGCCTTAATCTATTAGTTCCAGGTTTTAAAACCTTTTTCTCTTAGATTTTAAACAAAGTTATAATCATATTATGATTCATAATCAGTAAACATGCATAGTAGAGCAGGCACATTTTCTCAATATTGAATCGTTTTAAATTTGTTATTTTGGCGCCTTTATTTTTTTTCAAATTCAAACATTTATTGTCATAAACTGGAACAATAAGTTTGTGACAAATAATATAAACATACACAAAATACATTTAACAAACAAAACCATAAAAACATTTAATACATATACAATGTAACTGACTATGCAGCATGGGCTTTGCTCATTGTTGAAGGTTGTATGATGACCTTTAGTTGTTTATTTCAGTGTCAGTAGGTCTCTAGTGGAGGGTTGTCTCATTGGCAATGTTACTACATTTTCTTTTTTATATTATAAGACATTTAAATTTGAGTGTGTGTATTGTTGCTCTAATTTAGCATTGCCATTATTTCTTATTGAAATACTGCACTTATTGATAAAGTGATATGACAATTTTTATGTAAATAAGTACTATCGATTACAACATTTACAAGACTACCATCATGACCATATTTAATCATTACAGATTAACAAAAGTAGAAAAAGGTATGGCTAAGATGGACACTTTGATAAAAGATTTCAATGCCAGACAGCTGAAAGAATTAGAAAAAGAAGAAGAAGCTGAGACAAGGAGAAAAGAAATGATGGAACTTGCTGAAGAATATTACGGCTATGCTGTTAAACCTAGAAGTCCAGAGTTTATCAAATTCATGGAAATGAAAAGAAATGAAGAAAAAGTGGCTAAAAAGGCACTAAAGCAGGCATCAAGAAATAAACGTTCTAGTCCTCAAATACAACAGGAAGCTGCTAAATCTTGATGTATTTTCATTCCTATTAAAATTATAGATTTCAACAGTGATTCAATATTAGATATAAACATTCATTACCAGTTAGAACAGTAAGTACTGTTGTGCACTCTGCAGAACGTTTCCATGTAGTAACAAGCACATCAATTAATTTGGTTCCCATTGACAGGTCACAGGATCTATGTAAAAGAAACAGTTAAACTTCTTCAAAAACCCAACAAATACTCCTTTCCCACGGGTGGTCAGAATTTTGACCATTTATCTTGCCATACTTACTTTGAAGGCTCTATCTTATTGACCTAAAGTATTGTTTAGTTTGTACTTACCGGTACATGTATGTGTATTGTAAATTCAGAAATTATTGTGATGATTTAATAAATGCAAAAAATGCAGCAGTGTACATGTGTTAATTGTAATGAGTAATGATTTAAACTCGTATTTTGAAATTTTTTATATGAACTGAACAATATTTTTCTCAATATTGGAAAAATTGAAATCGCATTTTAATCTAGAATGACAAAATCGCAATAATAAGTGCACACAATAATTTCTAAATTTACAGTAAATATTTAGAAGATGTGGTATAAAATTGAGAATGGAAATGGGGAATGTGTCAAAGAGACAACAACCCGCCCAAATAAAAAACAACAGCAGAGGGTCACCAACAGGTCTTCAATGTAGCGAGAAATTCCCGCACCCGGAGGCGTCCTTCAGCTGGCCCCTAAACAAATATATACTAGTCCAGTGATAATGAACGCCATACTAATTTCCAAATTGTACACAAGAAACTAAAATTAAAATAATACAAGACTAACAAAGGCCAGAGGCTCCTGACTTGGGACAGGCGCAAAAATGCGGCGGGGTTAAACATGTTTATGAGATCTCAACCCTCCCCCTATACCTCTAACCAATGTAGTAAAGTAAACGCATAACAATACGCACATTAAAATTCAGTTCAAGAGAAATCCCAGTCTGATGTCAGAAGATGTAACCAAAGAAAATAAACAAAATGACAATAATACATAAATAACAACAGACTACTAGCAGTTAACTGACATGCCAGCTCCAGACTTCAACTAAACTGACTGAAAGATTATGATTTCATCATATGAACATCAGGCACAATCCTTCCCGTTAGGGGTTTAGTATCATACCATCATAACATATATGAGAAGAACATAACCCGTGTCATGCCAACAACTGTTTTTAGAATAAATGTCTTTAGTTCCGATGCAAAGACCTTATCAGTGACTCAATATTAACGCCAAAATATGCAATCTTTAATGACTTGACAACAGTATCGTAATTATATCCCTTCTTAATAAGTCTATTCAAAGGTTTTGTAAGTTTCTGAGGTGAATACTGACACCTTTGTGCTTTATAAAGAATATTACCATAAAAAATTGGATGTGAAATACCTGAACGTATTAAAAGTCTGCATGTTGAGCTATATTTACGAATAATGTCTTTATACCGATGATAAAATTTAGTAAATGTTTTGACTAGTTTGTGATATCGAAAACCCTGGTGTAATAATTTTTCAGTAATACATAAATTTCTCTCGTTAAAATCTAAAACATTGTTACATACACGAGCGAATCGTACAAGTTGAGATATATAAACACCGTAAGATGGTGACAAGGGAACGTCACCATCTAAAAACGGAAAATTAACGATAGGAAATGAAAAATCATCCCTTTTATCATAAATATATATATACATGTGGTATGAGTGCCAATTAGACAACTCTCCATCCAAGTTATAATATATAAAAAGTAAACAATTATTATTATAGGTCAAAGTATGGCTGTAAGTACTTATTTATAGATAGACTTCATGATTTCCGAGTTTGGAATAATTGGTTCTTTTAGTTTTTCTTTGGCAACAGTATCCAGCTGTAGCACCATTGGCTAGTTTCCTGCAGCAGCAAGAACATTATGATGCTTTCCAAACTAAAATTCTGGGTTTTTCATTTTCTTTTTTCAAGTTTAAAAGTGGTCATTCAACATGTTCTAATGGTTGTTGCTCTTTGCAGTGTTTACCCCATAGAATGCAGGAGGCCAGACATTGTTAAAAGTGGGGTTCCCAACCCACGATAATGGAAGATATCCAACTATATCATATGTCTCTATGTAAATGCATTGATCGTAAATAAAAACATGGATCCGCCACTGACAAGCTAAAGAGATAACAATCGGGCAGCTTTGACAACATAAACTTATGTTTGAAGTTTTATATTTCAGAAGGTAGAAGTCCTGGATGCTACATACCTTGTATGCAGATAACTTATGTTACAAAGTTTCTGTCTGGACTTTATTTTTATGGTTGACTATGCTCTAAAAAAAAATTTGGTCATTGAAATTTTCACTTATAAGAATAACTATATTTGAGAAATAATATGTCTGTCAGGTAGGATTCACCTGACGCCAACCTCATTTCATGGATCAGTGATCAAAATAAGAGTTATGTGGTCATATATAAGATACTATAAGCAATCTGTCAACAAAGTTTGGTGTATTGGTTGATTGTAAGGTTTACATGTTTGATTAGCAGGTTTCATCTGACCTTGACCACAATTTCATAGTTCATTAGACAACGTTAAGGTCTTGTGTTTTTGTCTTTTTTATGCCCAGGCTGTAGAGATGGCAGCATTAAGTTTTACCATTGTCTGTCTGTAGGTCCACCCATACATCCCATCAGTATGTCCTCAAGCAAATGTTATGAATATACAATGATTATTGAGTGGGGGGGGGATTATTACTACAAAACCCAGATCAAGTTTGAATTTGGGTGGCATCACATTACCTTTCTAGAGTTTTGTCACTTTTAATACAAATGGAAAAATTACTGAATTTCCATTTCTGTTGTCTAACTTTAGTTTGTCCTTACCAAATGTTATAAACTTATACACAAATATATGCTTATCACCACAAAACTCAAGTACGAATTTGGGTAGTGTCATTTTTACTGTTATTGAGTTATGTTACTTTGTAACATTATAATATGCAAGAAGGTGCATCATCTGTGTTCCATGGACACAATCTTTATTTATTCTTTGATAGCAAGTGGTCAATAACTTTGGTATGTGAAATGATTGAAAGGTGTACATGTGTCTCTGACAGGTTTCATATGACCTCAACCTCATTTTCATGGTTCATTGGTCAAGGAAATTTTTCGTGGTTTTGCCAGATTATCAGATTTTATTAGCAAAAGGTCAACTATATTTGGTGTATGGAACAATGGTAAAGTGTTTATATCTGTCTGGTAGGATTTGTATGACCTTGATCTCATTTTCATGGTTTTGTCCATTTAACAGATACTTTAAGCAATAGGTCAACAATTATAGTTTGTGTGTGGATTGTTTTTTTTACCTTTATAGGTCTGTGTTTGTAGGGAATTCATATATCAAACTCATACCTATGGTTCATTGATAAATTAATGTATAGTTTATGTAATACTTGCAGTAGATAGATAGATACTTTTTTCTCTAAAAACTAAATACAAGTTGACAGAGAAATGAACAAAATAAATACAAATACAATAGTTGAGGTAAACAAGTGCAATAAATCGTTCGTATTACAAGAAGACTCAACATAAATTCAATTTTAAGTAAAGACTGTGTTTGAAGTCTTGTTTATTGTGTATATTAATTCTACGACATGGAGATTAGAGAGATATAATTATGCACATAAAACTGGTTATCCCCATTTGTGTATGTACCACCTGTTGCTGTTTGAAATGGTGGTTGTTTTTATGGCCCCGCAACGAAGTTGTCGGTCCCATATAGTTTTACCCTTGTCCGTCATTCCGTAATTCCGACATTCCGTCATTCTGCAACAAACCATTATACAGAGTTTTTTTCTAAACGCCTTCAGATATTGGGCAGATTTTTTGGTATGTGAGTCAACCATGATGAGTTACAGATCAAGATTAAGTTTCGTTCTGCTGCGCTAATTTTTGTCGAAATAACGGGCTATGGACTTTGATAAATTGTTGAAAATCACAGTTATATGGACTTTTTTTCTAAATGCTTTCAGATATTGGGCTGATTTTTGGTATGTGAGTCAACCATGATGAGTTACAGATCAAGTTTAAGTTTCGTTTCACTCGGCTGATTTTTGCTGTAATTTCAGGCTTTGGACTTTTATAAATTTTTGAAAATCACAGTTATACGGACTTTTTTCTATACGCCTCCAGATTTTCAGCTGATTTTTTATAAGTGAGAGTAAAATCATGTGTGTGTCCACATGTGTTATTGAAATTGCAGATTTTTCAACTTTTTGAGACGGGGCAATTCGTGTAGCTTTGACACATCTAGTTTTTTTCTTTCTCTTTGTATGTCCATTATTTTTCAGAGACATCAGTGCTGTTTGTTAATGTGGTATATTGTACTGGGTAGGTTTATTGTTGATCCCTGTTATCCCTTTTAATGTAAGATCGTCTTTGCACATCATGAAATAATTAAACTTTGACCTCAAACAAACAGCCATCAATCAAATTATGTTTAGATGAGAACAAAGATCATGAAACCTATAGTATACAAATGTACACTCAACAGTGATAAAATGTGTTTGTTGGTGGTTTTGATTGATAACACTCTGGTCTACAAACATGTTCTTGTTGGATTACGCGAGATATTTATTTCAGAGTGATTGACTGATTTCCCTCTCCTTTATACAATACCAACAAGACTGATTTTATAGTTCGTTCTTATGTTGTACAGTTACACCACTGTCCCAGGTTTGGGGGAGGGTTGGGATCCCGCTAACATGTTTAACCCCGCCACATTATTTATGTATGTGCCTGTCCCCAAGTCAGGAGCCTGTAATTCAGTGGTTGTCGTTTGTTTATGTGTAATATATTTGTTTTTCGTTCATTTTTTTTTACATAAAAAAGGCCGTTAGTTTTCTCGTTTGAATTGTTTTACATTGTCTTATCGGGGCCTTTTATAGCTGACTTTGCGGTATGGGCTTTGCTCATTGTTGAAGGCCGTACGGTGACCTATAGTTGTTAATGTCTGTGTCATTTTGGTCTTTTGTGGATAGTTGTCTCATTGGCAATCATACCACATCTTCTTTTTATAGTATCTCCTCCATTCATTATGTGTACGAAATAATAGGTGGTTCTGTTTTATCAAAATAGAGGGGTATACAGTTTGAATTTTACAACATTTAAGATTCTTTTTGGAAGGTCTATTTGGCCCTGAAAAGAGCCGTTTCGACAAAAGCTCTTTTCTAAGTCATTTTCTTGGATCTACTATAAGTAAGTCAAATTAACTTGGTGTATATGATTATTGTATAGTGTATGTCTGCGTGACCTGGTGACTATTGCTCGATCTGAACTGCAAGGACCTCATTATCATGGTTCACTGATCTTCATGTGTTTGTGATTAAGTCAGTTTTACAGGTACTTTCAATGGAAAAAATATACAATTCATTGTTTCTTGTTAACATATGCCCATATTGGTCAATCATTTTTTCCCGAATTAAGTTGCGAAGAGGACGGGGGTCAGTTAGAAATTACTATATGAATTGAGTTTTTTTTTATCCTACATTGAACTTTTGATGTCGGTCGTCCCTTAGTTATAGCAAGGATTTGTATATTCTTACAATAAAAAATCCTTGGTTATAGCTATATCTTATTGGTGCATAGATTAGTGGTTTGTCTCCCGGAGTTGAATCCTCGATAACGCCAGATTTAGTAACAAAAAATATCCAATACGCAACTAAATTGCTACAATATATATACCAGATATATTGCAGATATATATAGATGACAGTAATTTAAGTACATAATTTAATTTACATTTTAATCAATAATCGATAATTAAAATTATACGTCAAAAAAGTAATATTCAGGTTCTGTAAAAATGAAATTTTCTACTGTAATTTGATTTATATAAGTCAAAGCTGTTTCTTGTCACGGAGTCATATTTACATTTCTAGGTTTAGATGTTTTTCACGCAAATTGAAAAAAAACCATACATGTTTAAAAGACCCATTCAAGTCCTATTGTTTTTAAAAGTTTAGATTTATAAGAGTAAATGGCATGATTTTTTGTCGAGCCTGCAACTTTTGTTGCAGAAAGCTCGACATAGGGATAGTGATCCGGCGGCGGCGGCGACGGTGTTAGCTCACTTCTTAAAAGCTATATATTTTAGAAGGTGGAAGACCTGGATGCTTCATATTTTGTATATAGATGCCTCATGTTACGAAGTTTCCGTCAGGTACATGTCCATTGTCCTTGACCTCATTTTCATGGTTCAGTGACCACTTGAAAAAAAGTTCAGATTTTTTGTAATGTTAAATTCTCTCTTACTGCAAGTAATAGGATAACTATATTTAGTATGTGCGTACCTTGCAAGGTCCTCATGTCCGTCAGACAGTTTTCACTTGACCTCGACCTCATTTCATGGATCAGTGAACAAGGTTAAGTTTTGGTGGTCAAGTCCATATCTCAGATACTATAAGCAATAGGTCTAGTATATTCGGTGTATGGAAGGACTGTAAGGTGTACATGTCCAACTGGCAGGTGTCATCTGACCTTGACCTAATATTCATGTTCATATGACCTTGACCTCATTTTCATGGTTCAGTGGTTATAGTTAAGTTTTTGTGTTTTGGTCTGTTTTTCTCATACTTTATGCAATAGGTTTACTATATTTTTTGTATGGAATGATTGTAAGGTGTACATGTCTAGCGGGTAGATGTCATCTGACCTTGACCTCATTTTCATGGTTCAGTGGTCAAAGTTAAGTTTTTGAGTTTTGGTCTTCAATTTTATCTAATACTATATGTCATAGGTCAACTATATTTGGTGTATGGAAATATTTTATGATCTATATGTCAGTCGTGCAGGTTTTATTTGACCTTGACCTGGTTTTCACGGTTCATTGCTCAGTGTTAAGCTTTTGTGTTTTGGTCTATTTTCTTAAACTATAAGCAATAGGTCAACTATATTTGTTGTATGGAAGCATTGTTAGCTGTACATGTCTGCCTGGCATATGGTTCAACTGACCTTGACCTCATTATCATGGTTCATGTTAAGTTTATGTGACAGTCGTAATAAAGCTTTATATTTAGGAGTATCAACATAATATCAATGATTAGTAAAGAAGGCGAGACATTTCAGTGTGTGCAACTCTTGTTTGAAATTCAATATTCTTATCAAATGTGTTCTTCTGTATATCATGTTGACTTGTTAACGCCTCGCTATAAACGAGAGATGTGATATTGTGTTTTCTGGTCTGCGCGTCCGTCCCGGCGTCCCTCCTCCGTCACTTTGTCGCGAGCTCCCTTATTATGTTTAAAAAACCTTGAAAACTTTATATGATATATATGTAAAAGAAAGGCTTTGATCCAGGTTTTGCAGTTCCCGGATCACTCATTTTTTCCGAAGCTAAATACACAAATTAATTTTCATGTCAGCTTTGATTATTACTCAAAGGGTTTGGGTCAAATAAAGTTTATTGCATATAGATGTCTCTGAACATAGAAATGTAATATTGCAGGTGAGGGATCCGACCCTTGGCTAGCGAAGATGTCTTTGATATTAATTTGTCCTCATTCTATTTTCAGTATTTTAGTATTTGATTTAAACTCATCACAATACTATTGATTTTTGTCATTTTAGAGATGAATTTGCGTATACCATGTTTACGTTCAGCTCTTTTGATTGTCAATGTAATGAATGGAATGGTGCAATGTGGTTTACCATGTACTTCATGTAGACCAAAATTCATCTGTGATTACCGTGGCCACTTGACACTGTTTAAATTTTTAAAATTTAAAAATTTTTAAGGCGTCACTGGAGTTTTAAGTGCAGATGTTCGCCTACTACGACACCTAAACCAAGTAATTTTTAGTTATTTTTATTATCATTATTAATTTATTACTAAAAAGATTGAAACCATATAGCTTTATGTAAAATTGTAAAATGTTCCAGCTGAGAAAAGGGTATCCTGTAGATTGTTCATTTGATCGAATAAATGTTGGCGTACCCTATGCAGCTGTAATTCAGTACATTTTATAAGATCAAAAATCTTACTTTTAGATTTCATGATATTCATAAAGATGGCTTAGTGAGAATAACTTTGGATATAAATAAAAGGATATGCACGATATTCGCAAATAAGACAGCTACACAACGGAACCGTCACCCATATACAGGATATCAGCCGTCAATACAATATGACAAGCACTAAACGCGTTCTGTTTCTATACAAGTTGTGACTAAATTAAACAGAAATTGTCAAACCTCTACCAGCAAAACCTGCTCGAAATAATAATTTAAAATGATCAAAATATGATTCCTGCAGAAAGTCACAATGATAAGTATAGTGAGTTTAAACTCAGGTTTCCCTTCTACCGGTAAACCCTGTGTCCCATATGTTGATACCTATGCTCAATATTGAATTTATTTGAAACAGATTTTTCAGTCTACTTTTCTAGTTAAAGGAAGACAATAAAAATCGGTACAGGAAGAGTGCGTTACTTGATCTGAAAAAAATATCGACAATTTGATCATTGATATTATGTTGAGTCCTAAAATAAAGCTTTATTACAACTATCACATCAACTTAACATGTTACAGCTGACATGAAAATGAGGAAAAGGTCATATAAACCAAACAAGAAATGCATGTTCACCTTACAATCATTCAATAACTAAATATCGTTGACCTATTGCTTATAGTTTCTTTGAAACAGACTTTAACAAGCAAACTAAACATTGACCAATGAAAATGAGGTCAAGGTCAGATGAACCATGCCAGGCAGACATATACAGCTAACAATTCTTTCATACAACTAATATAGTTGATCTATTGCTCAAAGTTTGAGAAAAACAGACCAAAACACAAAAACTTAACACTGAGCAATGAACCATGAAATTGAGGTCAATGTCAAATAAAACCTGCGACTAACATGTTCATCATAAAATATTTCCATACACCAAATATAGTTGAATTATTGCATATAGTATTAGAAACAAGAGTTTATTAGATAACCAGATGCTCCGCATGGCGCAGCTTTATACGACCGCAGAGGTTGAACCCTGAACGGTTGGGGCAAGTATGGACACAACATTCAAGCTGGATTCAGCTCTAAATTGGGACTGTGATTAAATAGGTTTCTGACACAGAATGAATGTGGTCTAATGAACTTAAAATTTTTGTTTTGCCTTTGAGCAATTCACTATGCTGTTGAATATTAATCCTCTCAAAAAAAATTGAAGAAATTTTCTTTTAGTTATGAAATCTGAAATGAGAAAAATTGACACCCCACCCCCCACCCCCCAATTTTTTTTCTCACATCCCCCTTTCCCTTATTCCAAAACTGATCTCAATTCAAATTTCTAATGGCCCCTAGCAATAACTACTCATTTAAATACATCATAAAATATTAAAATGTAAAAAAGTGCTTGTTATCACTGAATGGTAAAGATTGTTTTAATTTATCAGTTGGTAGTAAAAGTGAATATACATTGTATATTGTATAAAACAATGATTTAAGTTGATTCAACTACTATTCTGGACAAAGAAAGATAACTCCAATTGAAAATTTCTTGCTATTGCACAATATTGTGCAATTAAACATTCTTGCTATTGCGCAATACTGTGCAATTGAAAATACTTGCCATTGCACAATACTGTGCAATTGAAGATTTCTTGCTATTGCGCAATACTGTGCAATTGATAATTTCTTGCTATTGCACAATACTGAAATGAGGTCAAGTTCAGATGAATAATGCCAGGCAGACAAGTACAGCTAATAATTCTTCCATACAACAAACAGTTAACCTATTGCTTATAGTTCAAGAAAAACAGACCAAAACTAAAAAAAACTTTGTCCACTGAACCATGAAAATGAGGTCAGGGTCAGTTGACACCTGCCAGCTAGTCATGTACACCTTACAATCATTCTAAAGTCGCAGGTTCGACAAAAAAGCCAAAACTTGAAAACTGAACTTTGACCACTGAACCATGAAAATGAGGGCAAGGTCATATGACACATGCCGGCTAGACATAAACCACTTACAATCAGTCCATGAGGCATCTATATACAAAGTTTGAAGCATCCAGGTCTTCCACCTTGTAAAATATAAAGCTTTAGAAAAGTTAGCTAATGCTGCTGCCATAGACGCCGGATCACTTTCCCTATGTCAAGCTTTTTGCAAGAAAAGTCACAGGCTCGACAAAATTAAACTGTAACAGACAATAAATTATGTCAAATATTTTTTTCAGGTATCCACAGCATACCCTTGTATCCATCTTGATTACTATAGATAAGGATTTTGCCAGATGGTGCATTTTGCCTATTTCAAAATACTTTTATTTTGTTTATAAAGCAATCACTACAATTCTTAAAAGATATTGTTACATCTTTTTTTAAATAAATGAGCTATTACTCATTAATTTTGTCATCTATAGATACCTATTTTTGCATTACATAAGTTGTTTTTTTTTTGTTTTTTTTTTTACAGTTAATGATGTTTTTCCACTAAATCCATTAGATATTGGATGTGTTATGATTGTTTTTTTAGTCTTAGAAACTTGATTTTATTTTATTAGTTGCTATCGACCTTGAACTTCCTTTCAATAACTGAGAGTACTCTCAGTTATGTACTTTTTGTCTTTTGTGTTCTTGTTAGTTTTTTATGCGTTGCATCAATATGACGAGTTAAGCGCTTTTCAACAATTGGAAATACAACTTTAAAATTTTGATGGATTCAGTTGAGGATTATGCCAGGCAATGGGCTAAGCGCGAGAAGGAAGACGTAGACACTCTTTCCGAATGGATTAAGGCAGTGAGGTCCTTGATACAAATCAGAATTAAGAAACTGAAAGGGTCTATCAATGCCCATGCTACGTCGATCTTTAAAGACCCAAATGTTGCAAAACACCTATCCTACCTCCATGACAAATATGTTGTTGTCCCCGCAGATAAAGCCCCAAACAACATCGTTTTTGTGTGTAAAACTCATTACATTAACTGCTTGATAAACGAATTAGGTATTGACAATTCTCTTGCATGGAAACTCAACATATATCCTCACGACACTTACCAAAGAGGAAATCCGGGATAATCATAGGTCTGTTCTGTGTTCCTTTGGACTTTCAACCAAAGATGAAGAATGGATCTTCCATCCATGTATTGGATACCTAAACTACATAAATGTCCTTACAAACAACGGTATATTGCTGGGTCTTCCAAGTGGTCCACGAAACCTCTTTCTAAATTATTAACATCTATTTTATCAGAAATCAAGGACGGGCTTCAAAGTTATTGTGAAACTGCCTACTCTAGAGGGGGCGTGAATCAGATGTGGATACTTAAAAATTCCAAAGATCTTTTAGAGTACATACAATCTAACTCTCTTTCATCTTGTAACAGTATTAAAACATTTGACTTTTCTACTCTTTACACAAGTATTCCACATTCCAAACTAAGAGACAAATTGAAAGAGTTGGTATTGCTTTGCTTCATAAAAAAAGAATGGCCAACGTAGATACAAGTATTTCTCTTAGGGAGGGATAAATCCTACTTTGTAAAGGATCACTCTGATTCAAACAAAAAAATCTCTGAAACTGATATTATCAAGATGCTTGATTTCTTGATTAACAACATATTTGGTACATTCGGAGGACGTGTTTTTCAACAGACTGTTGGCATTCCAATTATTATGAGGCTGAATTCAAGCAGGAACTTTTTAGGAAGAAAGATAAGAAGTTAGCTACAATATCCTTTAACTCTACTTTCCGCTATATAGATGATGTTCTTTCACTAAATAATTCAAAATTTGGTGACTATGTGGAACGCATCTATCCCATCAAGATAGAGATAAAGGATACTACAGACACAGTTAAATCGTCCTCATATCTTGATTTACATCTAGAAATTGACAATGAGGGTTGGTTGAAAACAAAATTTCAACAAAAGAGATGATTTCAGCTTTCCAATTGTGAACTTTCCATTTCTAAGTAGCAACATTCCAGCAGCACCTGCATACAGGGTCTATATCTCTAAAATTGATACGATATTCCTGTGCTTGCATTTCCTATCATGATTTTCTTGATAGAGGGTTGCTGCTCACAAGGAAGCTATTAAACCAAGAGTTCCAAATGGTGAAGTTGAAATCATCCCTTCGTAAATTTTACGGACGCCATCACGAGTTGGTTGACAGTTATGGAATAACCATTTCACAAATGATATCGGATATGTTCCTTACGTCGTAACTACAATCCCCTTCCCTTCATGAATGTGACCTACCGAATTAGACTATTAACCGGATTTGTTATCACATAAGCAACACGACGGGTGCCACATGTGGAGCAGGATCTGCTTACCCTTCCAGAGCACCTGAGATCACCCCTAGTTTTTTGGTGCGGTTCGTGTTGTTTATTCTTTAGTTTTCTATGTTGTGTCATGTGTGCTGTTGTTTGTTTGTCTTTTTCATTTTTAGCCATGGCGTTGTCAGTTTGTTTTAGATTTATGAGTTTGACTGTCCCTTTGGTATCTTTCGTCCCTCTTTTCTCAGCTGGGTTTTTTCCATAGTTTCTGGTGTCACTCTTATAAAACTGTCCCAGGTTATAAGGAGGGTTTGGGCTCCCATATTATGTATGTTTCAGTTCAAAGTCTGGAGAATGATGTTCAGTAGTTGTCGTTTGCTGCTGTATAGCATGCAAGTTTTTCATTTATAATTTTATACTTAACAAAATAGCTCACTATGCAGTATGGGTTTTGCTCATTGTTGAAGGTTGTTTAGTGACCTATAGTTGTTAACCTCTGTGTCATTTGGTCTTTGATGGAGAGCTTTTTTCCCCTCTCAATCCTACATCTTTTTTAAGAAACTATTAAAAGCAAGCCTATGTCTTCAAGTTTTTTTATTTTCAATTTACATAACAACTTCATTTGCCGTATTTTGATCAATGAAATGATGGATTTACAAATGGATGACAGATGAATATTTTTAACAATATTTTTTACAACAAATATAAATTAGTTATGAACAAAATAATTAAATCAGCAAAAAAAAATAATGGATTAAAATGAAGACAACAATTCTATAGAAGAATGTTCTTAATTTGATGTCAGGAATTAAATAAAAACGTTTCTAAACATATTGCATGCAGTGGTTTCAATTATGTTTTTCCTATTTTTGAATAAACATTAGCAAACTGAACAAAATTTGAAGGATTCCATAAACCAATTCATTAGCTTAATTTTTGTTTCATAAATGGAATGAAACTGAACTGTCTACCATGTAAATTAGATAAAAATCATTGATTTATAATGGCTTCCTCATTTCTATAAGAAACTTGGAAATTTAAATACAATCCATTATTATAAAAAAAAATCGTGAATGATATATAAATAAGCATATAAAAATACAATACAAACTGAAATAAAAAGAATTAGATATAATAATTTTAAATAACTATTATAAAGTTAGGATTTCATTGTAAATTTTTTGGTAGATTTTAAAAACACATAAAAATGATTAAAAGATAAATAGTTTTGTCTTAAAATTATAATTGCCAGCAATTTCACAAAATTCAACGCAAAATAAAAATAAATTTTAAAGATCAATAGAAAAAGGTAATGTTAAAGATTTCAAATCCCCATAAAATTGAAAATGTATAAATGCAAATTATTTATGACATTCAAATGCACATATTTTATTTATCAGGTAGATTGGCAAGTAGAAAATGAATTAAATGCATTAAAAAAAAACAGCCTAACTTTCAAACACCTGGAATGTATACCTGTACAATAGTAAGAGAGTAAAAAGCTGGATTAAAAAAAAATGTAAATATATAAAAAGATTTCAAAATTTAATTTTTTTTATTTGAAATTGACTTTCAGATTTTTGCTGCTGATTATTTGTATAAAGGATTTCTTTTTCTTCTTACAAAACGTAACATGCAACAATCAAAAGAACAAAAAAATCAAGACAGGTAAAGTTTCTCTGACTATTCATACAAAATGTATGAGAATAAATGAATATTCATACAAAATGTAGGAGAATAAATGAATTTTTATTAGCATGAACATATATATCTAATAAAGATACTGCAAATTTCTGAATATTTTACTAGGAGCGTATTCTGAGATGTAATTTTCTTTGAATATAATGAAAAATTGAGGTGATTTACATGACAAGTTAATAGGATATGCATTTAACCTTTGTACCCCACAGTTTTAATGCCTGTGCTATTATAGATCCAGAGAAGTTAAATTTAGCCTTTGCTATTTCATAAATACAGAAATACCATAAAGTTGTCTCAGAATACAAAATTTATTTATGTCATAAATAAAGTTCTATAAAAAAATAATATTCAAAATACAAACAAGATTTTATACAGTCAGTGAGGGGGGATAAGACCTTTATCGGGACTCCGGGATCAAGAGTTTATAAGCTCAGGATTGCGGGATTGACCCATTTGGGATCCAGGAATTCTTTTTTTCGAATTTCTGGATTTGGGATTTCAATTTATTTAAATTCGAGACCTCGGGATTTCATGTTTTTAAGCCTGGGATTTTGGGATCAGGACACCTCCTACCCTCCCTCGTCAGTGGTTGTAAATCAAAAATGTTAGTGTTATAAATACAATTTGAATGCACAGATAGCATGGATACTGTGTAAAATAATGTTAAATAGTATTTTCAAAAGAATTGTTTGAATTCATAATATTAGATATTCTTGATCAATGAGAACTTGTTTTGGTATACTCTTTTGAAATTATTACCCAGAAACTCCAGATTCTAAAACCATGGGTTTCTATGGCTACCAAATTGTTGTTGAAAAGACGAAAAACCAAAAAAAAAAACATGAATTATTAGTTGCTATAGTTGAAAGAAAAATATATTGTAAAATTCAAATTTTCATTAAATTTGCCATACAACTCTACCCTTTACACTGCATATTCACTGTGTATTCTGATAAAAAGAAACGACAATAAACATTTTACAAAAATATATTATGCATAGAATACCACGATCATAACATCTAAAACAACCTTTGCATTTTGGACGGCTTCATATCAGCAGAGATTCAACAATTTATGCATAGAAAAATTAAAACATTTTCCCTAAGATCAATTTATATCAAAAACATCAGATCATTGTATTAAGTTGCTGAATTTTCTTCTAAGTAAGAAGAAATTAAACTGGATTTCTTTTCAACAAATTTTGCCTTTTCCTAATACATAAATATGTAATCACAGCGGTGAACTTTGTGTTTCATTTGTTCTTCTGCACCAATTTAAATCACATAAAAGTAGCAAAAATAAGAGTAGAACTCTTTTAAAATTCCCAGGCACAATTCATAAAAAAATTCACAACACTTTGTGCAAAACTGCTGAATTAGCCATTCATATCTTTTAGTAAATTTTCCTTTTCTTCATTTAAGAAAAAAACTTTAAAACTTTTTATTTCTCATACCCCATCAGGGTTATGACAGATTTTCTTCTTTTTTATTTGATAAATACACCAATTTTCAAATTATAAAGAGAACTTTTATTCTATGAAATCAATTCCTCCAAACTTGACATAAAAATATTCCACCTATATAAACCTAAGTTATACCATCTGATATTATAAAATGAAATAAATTTTTTGTCTTTGCAAGTGTAATCCACACCCCCAATTTAACAATCATATAATAAAATTGGTAAACAAACGTAAAAATGTTATATGCTGCCAATATTTTAAATAAAACAAAAACTATTCAACATATTACTACACCCTAAAAACTATTGTCCTTAGACTGGCCATATAGTTCCATGCCATGTCACAACAAGTGATCTGATAGCATTTTTTGTCAAACTCAACAACATTTTTACTTTAGTCTTAATACGGTTGATTTGACAACAGACCAACTGCATTCTCTTTGTTTAAAGTAGTTAAGAATAGTGTTTACTTCACATCAACTCTTTCCTCCTAGTACAAATACTGTTCTCAAGGAAAATCTCTGTCTTCAATGACCAAGTCTATAATCCCAAAACTCTCTTTTCTTTGAATCAGCTGTCATAGCAACTGTTGTCACAAATACTCTCCTGGAAACGGTTGTCATAAAAACTCTCTTTCCACGTAAAGTGAGACAGTTTTACTGTTTTTCATCACTCCCACAGCGTCATCATGTTGAACATTATTAAAATCTTGCCCATTCACCTGCAAAAGAGAGAAAAATCAATTTTCAACTGTTGAAATGAAAAGGTTTTGATCTTTGTCAATTTATACTAATAATTTCAACACCAGAACATTTTCTCTTTGAAGATTAATTATGGTTTCTTACATATTAATTTTTTTTCTGAATTATAGTTCTCTGCAATTTAGTTTGAATATAGACAATAGACCATACTTTATTGATAAACCTCAGACACATAGGTGTACAAGAGGACATATATATATCTGAATTATATAGTTCTCTGCAATTTAGTTTGAAAAAAAACCCCTTTTATATCTTAAATTAATAAACCTCCTTATGAATTGTAATTCAACAAGAATAACAAATTTTGTTAGTTTTAAAAAACTTTAGTTGTTCACTTCCGTCATTTAAAATAACAACATGACAACAAATGAATCCTTTTCTGAAGAAACCATACATAAAAGTTTAAAAAAAACTTATTCAATGTCCTGTAAGAATAATATTGGATCTGATGTCTTAACTTTTTATGATTTTGGGTTTCAAAACTTTTTGTCTTGAGCATACCCTATAAATAATAAAGGTATTCCCCAAAATATGTGCTGTGCACACTGGAGTTAAAATATTCATGTTTAAATTTACCAAGTTTGTTTGTATGCTGAAAATTATTTCATCTACAGAATTCAGTTTGAATTTCTTAATTCATACTCAAAAAGAAAACTTCAAAATATCACAAAGTGTATACAAAATGCTATATACACAGCTAGGAAAAAAATAATAGACATTTATGATTAGTATAATTTTAAAAACGTATGAATGAGTATAAGCTCAACAAAAAAATCAAACATTTCAGCAATCACAAACAAGCAATCATGTCCAGGAATGGCAGACAGCAATTCTTGCAGTATAAAATGTATCTTTTAAAGTTCCTACCACCTTTCCCTTCCAAACCCCAAAATACAAAACAAAATTTCAATCATTTTATTATTTTTTTCAATTACTAGTCATGCTAGAGAAACAAATAAATGTTAATTTTAAATTTAAAGACGAACACAGATGTTGTTAAAATTCAAACAAATCCTTGAAGTAATAGAAATTTCTTTAAAAATTATATTCTCCATTTAATAAAAACCCTAAAAATAATGAAAATTATTCATCTTACTGACATTTTGACTTTTGTAATGGTCAAACAAGGAATATATATATATAAATTATCTCCCTTTAATTTAATATTTCAATTGATTATAATATTTCCCTATCTGAACAAAAATAAAGGATAAGGAACATAAGTGCCTGGTAAAGAGAATCCTTTAACCAGCAAAAATTATTTGCAAACCCCAAAAATCAATCACGAATGACCATTCATTTTAAATCAACTGTCCACTGTTAGAATCGTGATGATGGTACATTAGTAAGAATTACGATGAAACTAAAGATGTTACTATGTGAGCGTTTCTTACTCTCATCCTCAGTGATAGGGTAAAAGAAATGAGTGTCAAAATGAGGGTGCTGTTCCCCATGCTGCAAATTAAATCATAGAGGAATTATGGTAGCTAAATTATCAGACTTTTTTTAAATTTGATTTTACAACAAATTTATAATTCTGCAAAGCAGAATAAGCATACAAAAGAAATAACTATATTTTCTTGTTTCTGATTATGGTTCATGTTTTTGTATTCTTAATTATTATAAGTTTTTTTTTCATTCAGTCACATATCTTCACAGTATTTCTATCCCACTAGACTAGTAGTAATAATATTTTCAGAGTTTTAACATTAATGATCTGTGATTACTTGTAGAACCACATCCCCTGTTCTTATAAAAAAAAATCTATACTAAAACACACAATTATACATACTGTTATTTCTACTAACTATCCATTATTTCCACTATTTTTTCCAAAATGTGCAAAAGGTAATCAAAAATTTTCCATTTTCAAAAGACATTGACATCATCCATTGTGGTGTTTCATATGTAATATTGCTAAAATAATGTCTACCAAATTTTGTACAACTTATCTTTTAAACAACTTTTTTGCACACTTTTGAAAGTAATAGCCAGCATTTGTAATTACAATATTGTAGGTAATGTGAATGGTTAAGATCATTATTAAGATATTCTTTCAAAAAACAGACTGATAATTTTTTTTACCTCTAATAATTTATCTCCTGGTCTGAGTGACATGGTGGCAGGACCATCTGACGAGACTTTGGTTATAAATATACCCTGTAATACAAAAATATTATATATAAATATTTCATTTGTAATGAATAAGCGAACAATTGAAATTACATATTTGTTTAATTGTTTATCTGTGAGTTCTTTTTTATTACTCTAGGCCAAGGTGACAATGGCTTCTACAAAGACCGTCATATTTTTTTAAAATTCACATGTTTTGATAAATGCATTAAAACATTAAGTTTTTATTTCAATTACTGTTGAACTTTTTATACTATAAGTTATGTTGATCTGTTATATACATTTGTATCTAATAAAATTGACCAACTTCTTAATATTAGTCAGACTGTACGTGTACGGTCCGACCATATGCGTACGGTCCAAATACTCATACGGTCTGGAACATTTACATTTGTGAATTATGACTCTGCAATTGTAAATTTGATGCATTCAAATAATTTTTGAAGAGACCCTGTTCTACTTAAATAGTATATCAGTAAATAAGTGGTAATAATCTACGAAGAATATTTACTGTTATCATATTTCCTGATCTGACTTTATAAAATTAGGCATACATTTTGAAGCATTTAATTAACCCTTGAATTTAATTAATCATTTCTGTCATCGTGAATTGTTGTGTGTATCTAATATAAAATTCCCTTACGATCTTTCTGCATCATCAAGAGTGTTTACTAAATATCCTTTACATGCGACAAGATTTTTACTTTGCATCTCATCTCACATTCGAATTAGTATATCTAATTATACAATTATCTAAATTTTTAGTTCAGAATTATATATTTCTATTGTAATTGTGACTTTAAGTCTAAACATTATGATTAGTAATTAAATAAGTTCATTATAAAATATGCAGTGACTCAGTCAGCAATGTCAAAGAATCCAGGAGCTTGTCTATTCATAGAAAGCTTTTAAAGTATGCTTAGAATAGACCTGGCCTTGCGGTCATAAAAATTTCTCAGACTCAAGAATCAACCAATCAAAATACTGGATTTTGTGTTTCGAGCACTTATTTTGTACTCAAGAGTACTGAGTAAAGATTTTTAACAAGAGCCCTGACCTGATTTATAATGGTGTAACACATTTTGAGATTGGTTTCAAACATCACCCACTTAAGCTCTATTGCATTAGCCTGAGCATCAGTATCAGGTCTAAATTTTACGTAATCATGCACATATGCAGTACTGCCAGAAAAATAACAAGACACTGTAAAACTGATATCACCTTTTCTACATTTAAGGTGGTACCTAACACTACAGGGAGATAACTCTGTAAAGTCAGCTAAACGTTTTAATTACATTGTGTTGTAAATGGAATATTAAGCTTCTCAATGATCAAAATTGGTGTCTGTCAAACTGCTATATAAGCAGTGTACTTTTTCTGACAAAAGGGTTGGTTCAAAATTTTTGATTATTTTATATTTTTGTTAAATGGTCAAAGTAAATACTTTGACAAAATTTTATGAAAATTAAATTAGTCAAATTAATTTTAGTGGAAGTGTTGGGTACCACCTTAAAGGGTGAATGAGAGCAAGTGATGGACTGTTTGTTGTCTTGATGTTTTATTGATGTATACCCTACAACTACTTTTATAAGTATTTGATAAAAGAACGTTTTTACAAACTGAAGACTCAGAAAGATGTCTGGTCTATGTTACATAATCTTTTAACAATTGTTGACGGCTCAGTTGCATACCGAACGCCTATGTCTCACATCTTCAACAATAGAAGGCGAGACAAAAATTGTTGATACTATTAAAAGTGACAACTGTATGTTTGTTATTGTAGATGACTTATCAATATTTTTTTGTCATGATTTTCTGCAATTAATTTGGAATCATAAATATTAACTTAAAACTTTAAAAAAAAATCAAAATATAAATTGACTAAAATTTGTTTTGTAAATCATATTACTTTTAATAATAGAGCAGTTTATTTTTTTAAAGATTTTAAATGGAATTCAAAATTGATCTAATTTGATAAGATATGGAGACACACCCATTTAGTACTTTACTTATATGCTTATTTACTTATGTTCATGGTCTTTAACTGGAGATGGATTGTAAGCATTAGGATGTATTTCATTACAATACTTAAAATAGTTCAAATTGGGAGACGCATGTTCATAATTGAATAACATTACTCGCTCATTAACTTATGTGTCTGTGAAAGAAAATTGCTGTAAACTAAATAAGCATTAGGGAGATCTTTGGACTAGCTATAGTTGGATAAACATGATATATGAGTGTAGTATGAACAACTCCATTTAGAAATGTAAATCTAAGGAGATATACTAAAATAAAAATTCTTTTGAGAATACTGCTGCCAACTAAAGAAAAACATTCAAGCTATGCCATTTTAATCTCAGAATAAATAATTCCCTTTTGGGACAAACTAGTTTGGGTGAGATTTTCAGTTTTCTCCGACTTTGACAATCTTGATCTGAAACTGACAATCTCTACCTGAAATGTCCCAGATTTCCCTGTTATGCAGTTATGCTAATGTTGTTTACCTTTTTTTATAGCTCTGATCACACAAAAATAAGACTGCACAAATTGCAGGTCAGATTCCTTATCCACACCAGAAACAGAATTTTACTCAATACTGTCTGAGATTTTAGCACTCTTGATCAGAAATGATACAAATATTACAAACAGATAAAATACATGAAAAGAAGCAATTAAATATGATGCCATATAATTAATCCAACTGAAGCATGCACTCTATTGGAGTTGAAATAGACATTTTTTTTTAAATACATACAAGTAAAAAAAAATTAAAAAATTAAATGAACAAATTACATATTGTACACCCTAAAAATGATACACTCATATCAAACTCTCATCTATCATCTACCTGCTAATGAGTTATATTTTACAAATCACTTTCAAAGGATCTGTTTCTATATTATTTTTAGTTTACTTCCAAATTTCATAATTCAGAGGTTATCTCCCATTTGCATGATTTTGATTGAATTTGATTATCATGATTATCATGATTATTGTCAACAGGAAATGATTTTAAAATAAAATAAAATGGAAACATAAACAACTTCCAAAAGTTAAGAAATTGCTATATACTTGTAAGAAATATCTTCTTCAAAAATAAATGTCTAAACTAATTGCAAACCAAAAATGGGAAATAACTCTGCACTGAAAATAGGAAATTGCAAAAATTGACTATTATATAAATCTAGAAGTCTAAGGTGATATTATTACTACATTGAACTACAGTTGATGAAACTGGAAAATTTAAAATACATGTTTGTATGGGAGTTAATTAAAGTGATTTTTCTCAGGGTGTGCATATGCAAAGTTCAGAATCAATGCTCAAAACCAGACAGGTCTATTAGTTATGAATCAAAATCTTTATTTTTCATGAATTTTAGTATTCAACAGTAAGTGTCTTATAGATAGGTTATTGCTTTAACAAAAATAAGCATTGAACATTCTGATGAAGGTAAATCCAGAAAAAAAACTTCAGATACATGAAATTTAAAATTTGTTACTTTTATTTTATGTATTAATTTCAAGTCCAATAAATATTGATAAAGATAATAAAACAACAAATATACACATTATCAATGATGGATACAAAAATGCACACCCTGATTTATCCAGGATTTTAAAGTACCCCATCCCTTCTCGGGAATTAAATTAAAAAACAAAAATAACACTGATACAAACATGATAAAAGTTACAAAACATGACCAGATGTAGGATGATACCCACCATCGTGATATATTAGCAGATATTAGTCCACAAAGTGAAAAGGTTAAAGGTTAGGAGACACTCACATTGTCATCTGGTCTGTAAGGGTTCCCTTGGGAACCAATGCCACCTGCGATGCTAAAACCTAACCCGGGATTCTTTGTTATTGCAACATGGAACTGTAAATATATATTGTCGTTTATTTTATTGAACCGAACGAAATTAAATAAATTAACCATAAATAGAAATGGACACTTGAATGGGACAGGAAATTTTACCCTCCTCCCCAATAATTTTGTGGGGCTCTTTAAACATTTGTTTAACGTCCAAAACCAAACAAATCCTCATGTTAAAATATTTTCAAGAATTTGAATTGTATTTTTGTTTCTCCATTAACCATAAAATTGATGCATTCATTTTTCATTTGTACGATACCATTATCCCCCATTTGTGGCATTAGCATAAGGGTTCTGCAATATAAAGCTGTTATGAGACTTTTATTTTTCAGACTATTATAAAGGAGACACACTTAAGTTAGTGGATTTTAAAAGCAGTTGTGAAAATGATACAAAATGAGATGATAACATATAAATACTATACTTCACACAAGACGTATTATTTGAGGCAATTGTTTAGGTTAATGTACCATCATATGCTTCACACGACAAAGGTTACTTCACACAAGACATATCATTTGTGGCAATGTTTTTGTAGATGTTTCATCAACTTTTGAATTTCAAGTGATGGCATCATTTGGAAATAAACTTTTTTGGGGAAGTTTTAAACTATTCTCAACCAAAACTACCTCTATATATTTAATTGCTACCAGAGATGAAAAAAGAGTTGAACAAAACAAAAAATTGAATTTCCAAAAAACTTCCTTGTGCTACAACTATTCACTACAAATTCATTTTACAAATAAAATTTAAAAGCATTTGAGACAAAGACCACTGGCAAAAATGTAGATAATTTTGACTGCCCAATAACCTATAAAAATATAAAGCTTTAAAAATTGCCTACAAAATTACCTGCCTAATGAAGCTTAGTTGTAAAATAAAAATTTAAGACTAATTCATACATGTATTCAACACTAACCTTATCATATTTCTTTGAATTCTGTGTATACACTGGTACAGATGAGGATGAGGCTGATGATGAATGATCTGGTGTTGCCTCTCTTGATGGGAAATCTTTTGCGTTTGGAGTTGAATAAGTGTATGAGGATGGATCAGGTGGTGCTCTAGATGGGGGTGGCATGCCATACCCTGCATAACACAATAGAACATGCATAACTTTTATCCCATGAACATGATCTTTTCATTCAATAACACAATGATAACTTATTAGATGCAGAAATATGATAAATGTTCAAACAAGTACCTTTTTGTGCCTATTATTGAGTAGGAGTACATCTCAACATATATAGCACACCCAAAGCATTCTCAATTAATGGAAGCACATGCACAAAGATCATGTCTTGCAAGCGTCAAACTCAATTTAATTGTATTGAAATGCAGAAATGTATAAATTACATTGTATGATCATTCTTTCGGAGAAGACTTGCATTTCATTCATATTTTTAATACAGTAGATACCTCAAGACATGCGAGTTAAGCGATATATGTGAAAGACAAATACATCGTATATACACTATAATCATAATAAATACACAGGTTTTGCATATTTTTTGACTGTATGGTCATCATGCATTCATACCATTTCTATTGCAAAGTTCATATTATACTTTAGGGTTCTCAGATATCAATTTTTATTAAGGGCATAACGGACGGTGTTTATCTTATTTATGTATCTATTTAACAACAATTTTCAATAGAGATTAATATGCATATCACATGGTCTTTCTGTTTACCTTTAAGAGGTATTTTGTTGTATATGAACATCCACATTTTACCTGGAATAATCCCTTTAAGGTGGTACCCAACACTTTAACTAAATTCAATTTGGCTCTTTTAATTTTCATAAAATCTTGTCTAAGTACATGTATTTACTTTGACCATCTAACAAAAATATTAAAATATCAAAAAATTTTAACCAACCATTTTATCAGAAAAATTACACTGGTTATATAGCAGTTTGACAAATACCAATTTTGATCATTGAGAAACTTTATGTACCCTTTACAACACAACATAATTAAAACGTTTAGCTGACTTTACAGAGTTATCTCCCTGTAGTGTTAGGTACCACCTTAATACACACCCATGACAAAAGAAATGAAGTTAACCAAATGATCATAAACAAATGATTTCCATTCTGAACTAACTTAGGTTGTTTTCAAATTATCTCCCTTGTCCCACTGTTTGAAAAAATCATAATACATTTAATAATCAATTAAATCAGACTTCCTGCATATTTCTTCCAAATAGGAGTCATCTGAGAACATTGAAGTATTTTCATATGACTAATTCTAAAAAAAAAAATGTGTGAAATGTATACAAGACCTTATGCACATGTAACATGTATAACAAACGAAAATGGCTCAAATTTTCAGAAGTATACAGGCTTAATAGGCAAAGGGTGTTCAATTAACATACAAGATGTATTTGATGTTTCTGAATGAACTGGCATAAAAACACCTGGAAAGTAAAATGTAAATGCAAGAAATATTTAATCTATGTAAATTATCAGGAGTATGAGATTGTCAATGATTGTCTGAAGTCTAATCATTGTTATCTAAAAAAATAATCTTGTTACGCCAATTCAAATTCATTCTCAGGTAAACTTCTGTGAATTAAAATGACTTTAAATGGTTTTAATTTAAAAGCATTTTTTATATAATTTATCATTAAGATCAAAGTAAAAGCAGTTCTATAACATTTTTGTTAAGATTGTAAATAATGCTTAAAATAGTGCATCATAATCAGGGTGTAGAAAAATTGCTGTTACAGGGATAAAGAAATTAGCACATTTCCTTTAAGAATTAAATACTATTGTTCAGAAAGTTATTTTTTTCCAGAATATGTTTTTACCTGAGTATTTAGATGGAGAATCAGTTTGATCTAAGTGTAACTGATGATAGCCACTATCGGTAGAACTTGAGACTTGTGACACCTGAGAAAGAGGATCATCGGACTTGTACATCTCAACATCATCATATGTTGACATCACAGGGTTACGACTATCACCAGGTTCAAAAGATGACCCTGAATTATAGGGGTCATAATAATGTTTATGTGAATGATTGCTATCGTTTGGAGAATTCCGATGACTACTTTGTTCACGGCTCCCATAACCTGATTCTCTCGGCGAGTCCCTAGAATTTCGCCTCTCATCACCTGCAACTGACCCTGGTGTCCTTGACCTCTCAGGGTTGGTTTGAGATAATGGAGTCATGCTCCGTTTTGACATTTCTGGAGTCCGTAAATTTTCATTTGTGATATAACTAGCACTATACACATTATTTCCATAAGAAATGTCATTTTGACGATTATTTGATTGATGTTGGTTACCATGGTAACCTTGGGTCCGATGTTCATTTTGTCTATCACAGATTTCAGTATTTGGGACTTCATTGATTCGTTGATACATAATCGGAGAATTACTAGGCCTTTTGTCATAATTATATACACCACCAAATGGAGAAGTCCTACTTGGAGTGGGAGGTAACTTTCTAACTGCTCCTGCCCCCTGCAGATAGGGAGGGGCAGGTTTGTAGGGTGGTGGTCTATCAGTAGGAGAACTATTCTGTTGTGTCTAAAGTAAAATTGGAGAGTACAATTAATATCATGAATAAAGACATATATATAAGAACTTATGATTAACAATATTTAGGTTAATCTATTTCTTAAAAGCTTATTAAAATTGAAAATTGATGACTTCAAGCAGCCTGATTAGCTTGCAACCCTAAACAGTTGGCTACTTTGACAATGTCTATTGTTGCATGCCCTTTCAAGGCATGATATTACATAAAGACAATATTATATCTAGCATCTGTAGAAAACTCCCTATCTTCATGATCTTGGTCATTGTTGGTATACATGCTGACTATGTGGTATGGGCTTTGCTCATTGTTGTAGGCCGTACGGTGACCTATAGTTGTTAATGTCAGTTTCAATTTAGTCTTTTGTGGATAGTTGTCTCATTGGCAATCATACCACATCTTCTTTTTCATATGGTATAGTTAAGTATGTTGTAATTAAAGATAGCATAACATATCTTATGGTCAAAGTCATACAGCTATTATCCTAATGATTGTAGTTTAAAGGTTTGGTTGGCTAGCTGGCTTCAAACTTCTATTACGAAAGCATGCAAGAAAAGCATTAAAAATAAAATAGAACCTGATAAGGAATAGCAAATACTCATATGTTCAATAAATACCATGTATTGTCATGTGTATCAATTTTTTCGATGTTTTAACATCTACGTCATTTAGTCTCTTTTGGAAAAGCTGTCCAATTAGCAACCATACTACATATTCTTATTTCTATATAAAATGCCATTTGAACATGGACCCAAGTAACAAACATAAAACATGATCTTAAATTCCTAAATACAAACCAAAGGCAGTAACTGTACTAACCCTTCTCTGATAATTCTGAGACAGCACATTATCATTATACATATCTTTCCTCCAATCAGAAGCCTCATTATCGTCATTATTACTTCCACTAGCACTATTTGACCTTGACCTTGAGGTATTAAATGTGAATCCTGATGGAGGGTCAGATGAGACAGGAGTACTTTGGTCTATAATTTTACTATGATGAAATTGACTTGGCGATGGGGGCTGATATGACAGAGTTGATAAATTTTTGTTTTCAACAGCTTTTTGACTATTGTGTTGCAACTGTTGTGAATACAGATCGTCATTTCGTACAACTACACGTCGATTATGAGACAATTGTGGAGTCCTATTCACATTTTCACCTTGAGGTGTCCGATTGAAATTTTCTCCATAAGGAGACCGATTCACATTTTCACCTTGAGGTGTCCGATTGAAATTTTCTCCATAAGGAGACTGATTCACGTTTTCAGCATGTGAAGCCCTATTCAGAATTTCTCCATGTAAAGATTGATTCACATTTTCAACATGAGGCGTCCGATTCACACTATTATCACCGAGTGGTGTCCGACTAGCACTTTCAAGCTGTGTTTTCATATGCCCAAGATCAGCTTGATTAGGTCTATTCATATTTTGAGGATTACTATTTAAATTATAAGGAAGACTATTTGATTTAGACTGACTACGTAAAGGCTGCTGTTGCACCCTGTAGGCAGTATTTTGTGTCCGTTGAGAATATCCTTCAACATCACTAGAATATCCATCTTTACGCCTTGGTTTACAAGGAGTTACTGTTATATCACTATTACCGCCATACTGTGCTAACATTTGCTGCCTGCTGTATCTCGTTACACCAGACTCACTCCTATAACCCGTATCAGAATCGTAATCTCGATGACTTCGATGTTTTCTATTTTGTGATTGATTCACTGGAGCATATCCATACTGAGAAAATGACTTGGCAAGTTCATTAGGAGATGCATATGCAAATCCTGGAGACTGCTGGGGTTTTCCTCCCCTTGAATAATCCTGATTTTGTGTTGAAACATTTGGATTTGATCCATACGCTGAATTAGGACGAGAGTTTTCTCGTCCAGAAAATCCCCCATCATCCTCATCTGCTCCATTCATCTTCTTGCCTTTACCTAGAACTAAAATAATAGAGTTGTGTTTATAAACTATGCTAAAAAATTCTGCAGATATATTACAATTGTTCACTTTAAAATAATTTAAATGTTTAAAATTTTGTTTAACACTTGATGAAGTAATGGTTTCTAGTTGTTTTTTTTTTAATGAATTCTATGTTATGATCATTCAAATCAATTTTTATTTCATGAATTCAATAATTTTTTCTCTTGATTGTTTTAAGTCATAGGCCATATTAGAAGACAACGTTTTCAAAAGACTCCCCCCCTCCCCCATTGGCTTTTAAACAAATTTTGTAATTGTAGATGATTATTTCCAAGCATTTAAAACTCTTTAAAATGCTTGGAAATTCAAATCAAAAGGGGTTTATATGGAGTCTAAACTCATGACACTACAAACATGACAAACCTCTCTCTATGTACATGAAGAAATATTTTTGAATTCACATTTGAACCATTTTACACAGCCGAAATGTCCACATCTTATTCATAAATTCATTATTGCCTCATGTATTAATTTGACATATCTACTGAAGAAAACATACCTTTCATGGGAACTTGTGGAGGCTTACAATCAGGAGTTATCTCCCCACTATGACGCTTTGTCCTCTCTTTAGTTAATCTGACCTGTGACAAGTCAAGTGTCAATTCCTGTTCTGCTGAATTCCCTCTGTGGTGCATTCTAGCTTTATCTTTGGCAAGCTTTTCCTTAAAAAAAATATAAAATAATTATATTTTCATTTTATTGTATTTCAAATACATTTTTTTCAAACAGATGAATTTACAAAATCTTAAAATTCAGAACTTTCTATTTGACAATTTGTATGTATTTGTTTTTTAATCTATAATGGCTGGTGTCACAGTCTTCTATCACAGAGAGTGCTGAATGCACACAAATTTAATGTAAGAACAAAATAGACTCGATTCCAAGGCCAAATGCACACAATTTCATTTAAATTGTTGTCTAAAAAAATATGAGTTCTGTTAAAAGATTTAAACACATCTATAGGTTGGTTAAATTAACTTGAATTAATAAATTGTAGTCAGTTTCTTTATTTTGAACAATTAGTTAGGGTCTAAAAAAGTACTTATATACCCTGTATTGGTTTAAATTCTGGAAAAGCCCTAATTCAAGTTTCATGATGATTTTTCTATATTAGCATATTAAATTTTAGTACATTAATTGTACTAACCAACAAAAAGCATGTTTCAAAACATTTAGAAAAATCATTTTCAATTATCATCATATTTTTTAAATTTCCCTAAAAATTGGAGCTAAAGACAAATTCAGACTAATTCAAAGTCCTTAAAGTGTAAGATGTAAGTTACAATAATCTTAGAAATGATTTATCAAGCTGTTCTAACTTCTATACAAGGCGACCAAATAAGGTGAAATATTATTGATATATAACCAGATAGTTTTGCCAAATTGAAATATATTATCTGGGGTCAAAACAAGATGTGAAGTAGAAGCTATAGCTATTGTTCCTTACTTTGTCATAACGGTATAATCTATGTGTCTCATGTAATGAAGGAGATGATGGTTTGGTGATTCTAGCTTCTCTGACATGTACATCATTGAGGTCAGCTCCTCCTGTTGGTGACACCTAAAATAGAGATTACAAATATTTTCTTTTTATCTTATATTACAAATGCAAACTGTAAAAATTTGAAGCTTTAATTTTTGTAGGTTATTCATTTATAAAAAGTGTAGTACTACGGTAATTATATTTTGTGTGGTCATGCTTCATATCTTTAAGATATGCCATTCATTAACCTATCTCAAATAAGTGAGTGCTTTTCTACATTGCTAAGCCAGGTGAGTGAAGAAATTTAAAACTCTTGTGAGCAAAACTGAATACCTGCCAACTTTTCAAAATGCCCATGGAGGTTTTGCGTGCAAGATGGCTGTCATAGTCCTAAAAAACCTTCAAGGGGCCTTCAGATACTTTTTAATGTTGTTTTTTGGCTTCTTCTTACTTTTATAAGCCTATAGTCATTGTAAAATTGATTGTTTTGTTTAAAATTGTGGACTAAATTGCTCTTTCAAAATTTCAATTTTGGAGCCTCCATGGGGGAAATCCCCCGCAAATAGTGACAGTTGGCAGGTATGAAACTGTCTCAAATAATTTGAGATTGATAAAAAGTTCATTATTTCATTTTATTTGTAGCTTCGTACAAATACTTCCTCTTTTAGTGATAATTTTACAAAAGATCTATCCTTCCTGAAGTAAAGCAAGCATGTTATAATCTAAAATGGCACCATCTAAAAATCCCTCACAACAGAAGGAATAACTTGGGGCTCTTATAGCTTGATGCTCTGTGTGAGCCAAGGCTCCAAGGTGTACTCTGACCTATACTGGTTTACTTTTACAAATTAGGAGTTGGAAGGAGAGTTGTCTCATTGGCACTCAAACCACATCTCCTTATATCTATTTACAATAATTGGGTTTGCATCTCAGACATTTTTTGACCACCAACATTTCTCTTTGTCTTTTTTTTCTCTCTCTTTCTCTCTCTCAATCCGTTAATGATTCTGCATGTACCATATTTACTTTTTGTATGTTGCTACTTTATTTATTTGGAAGGGTTGTGTTTGTTTTTGATAGCTTCTTTTTTTCCAAATGTAAGTTCTGTTGAAATCTCTTCAGTTGATTGTTTCATACATGAAAATTTTTCTTAATCTCTAAAAATTCAAATATACATGCAACAATAAAAATGTTTTCTATGGTCATCCCAAGCAAACTAAATATCTAATAAAAAGTGCATTAATAAACTGTAGTTACAATGAAATATGATCTACAGCCAGGTTATTCAAATTTAAATGGTGCAAAAGTATAATATGACATGCAGTTAGTGCACTTCCACCAAGCTTAAATATAAACCTATCAGTATATTACTTTTAAGGTAGATCGGGCCTATTCAAAGTTTCTATCAGAAGTGCCGTATTTTTTGTTATTTTATTCTTTACAGAAAGTGAATCAAATTGGTTGAAAAAAAATTGGGGTCACGAACCATTTAAGCTTAAAATTTTACTTTTAAAGAAGTATGTAAAAGGGACCATTTTCCAATGAAATAATAGAGGTGTTGACATATTTTTATCGAAATATAAAAAAAACGTTCTATGAAACTTGGTCCAAAACTGGAATATAAAAAGCTGAAATATAGCTTCAAAGAATGAACAAATAAAAAACATAGGTCACCGATAAGGAAAAAATTTTTTTGCCTTAAAAACCCAAATTTTGGCAGGAAAATGGTGAAAATGGGTGAAATGTCATTTTGACCATTTAACAAATACGAATAATAACGAAAATATTCTATCAATCACATAACTGCAATAATTTAACATTTCTAATCAATCAAAATATTTAAAAAAAATATATTGAATTTACGACAAATACTTTTGTAATTCATGCGTGAAATCATGCGCAGTCGAATAGTCCCGTAGTCGAGCCACCTTAAATGTTTAAGGATGAAAAAATCCAAGATTAAAAAAATTCAGATTTGATTTATCAACAATTGAAAAATGTTGAAACTGCTTTGAATTCCCTTCAGTTTTAGCCCTTTGAATTTTAATTTTTTACCCTGAATGTATAATAATATATATGTTTAACTTTAAGGTATACTAATTTTTGAAATTCCAAGGAAAAAGACATCAAATCCATGCAAGTTTTTGAAAAAGTTAATAACTTTTTGTTATATTGTAAAATAAACACCAGTGAAAAATAACAATATGATAAGATTTATGAGTATTTATGGTTTTACAATAAAAAATAAACAGAACAATAAATGGTGCATCATTTGAATAAAAAGAAAAAGATTTTCAACTTCCTATCAATTACATCCTTTCTTGGTAAAACTTAAAAATACTGTCTGTTAGAGTCACTCATTTTTACCTCTCCATCAGAAAATGCTTTGTTTTCCGCTCCATCACTCCATGTTACTGAGCCTCCCACCATCCTTTTCCTCATTGCAAAATTTTGAGCATGTCTATTTTTTTCTCTCAATTCTTTAGGGTATGGGGTCGGATGTCTTATTAGTTTACCCTACAATAACCCAGTGTGTTAACAAACAAAACATGACTTAGGACAAAAATATGTTTGCTGTCTCTTCATACACTGACATAGATCTTTCAATATTTCATTACTTTCTGACTAAAATCTACTAATTTTAATAAAATAATCTTTATTTCAAAAAGGCATTTATGCTAATGCAGAAAAAAAAACCCAAAAAGCAAAAATTTTAAAGAATACTGATTTGCCTTTTTCATTATTTTCATTCAAACTGATGTCAAATATAAAAGAAACAACAAACATTCTGTTAGTAGTAGAACAAAACAATTACTGTGAATTCATTTGTTTTCTTGGATAGCAATTTTGGTGGATTTAAGAAACATTGCACCTCTTGGATATTTGATATTTAGGGTTTTAACAATCTGCATTCAAGGCTACAGAAAACTGTATTAAACATGAAATTTGTGGTTTACACTATACCCAGGAAAATTGTCATCCAACAAATAAAAATGAATTCACAGTACTGGATCAACATGATTCATTCATATGCCATGTTACAAAATGTCTTTTAAAATACACATGCAGCAACCCGTAGTCAATGCAGAAATAGTCATGCTTCAAGCCCAAAATGCTTTGCAAAAAAGCATGACAAATTTATTATTTTATGAATGATGCATTTGTAAGGATTTATAAGTATAAAAAATATATCTATACACATAAACTACTGCTATAAAAGATAAACAATACTTAAGCTGCAAATATGCATATATATAACCCCTATATATCTAATAAGTGTAATTAGCAGGAACTATTAGTAGAGAAAGTGCATTGATATATGTATATTAATCCTTTTTTTTTGTCTTGATATCTTTTATTCATTTTGGTCTTACAGTGGAACCTGAAAGACCATCATTGCTTCAAATGAAAACTGTCTTGCAAAGGTCTATTTTCTATACATATATATGAGTTCCAATTCATTTGCCAAAAGAGAGTGGTCTTTCAAGACAGATGACAAAGCCTCCTCAAATTTTTTAAATACACTGTCATGTAATCTATCTTTTTCCTATCCATATGACAGAACAAAAAAATACCTGATCGCCCACATCATCATTGAATTCAAAATGTATCTGTTGTCGTCTTTCACGTTCCTCATCCCACATAGATGGATGAAAACTATCAGTATCTCCACCATGGTCACCACCTATTAAATAAATCATCACAAAATGTTTTTACTAAAATATTAACCAAGCCAAATAGATGAAGATAGACGGTTGTTTAATGTCCAATAGCAAATTTTAAAATGCAAATTTAGGATTTGAACATGTTTGTTTAATCATGCTCTTTTTGAGACGGATAAGTTTGAGTTTAAACTTGCTAGAGTAAATAAAAGCAACACCTTTGTCTTACTTTGTAGAAATTTTCATCTCACTTGACAACTATAAAGGGGGTCTCATTGGGGGGTTCCGATCCCGGATCCCGCTTACTGTTTTGTCAGATTCCCGTATCCCGCTTACTCTATGTACGTAAGCAATTCTCATTTTTTTGTCATTTCCCGGGTTCCGCAAGACCTCATTTCCCGTTTTCACGCCACAATAATTTGACTTTCACGTGTCACGCTTACAAAAATCGGCAATCCCGCGTCACGCTTAGACCCCAATGAGACCCACTATAAAGTGAACGTCTTCTAAATTTCGTCAAGCTTTGAAATATCTAGCAACTCTGTTATTCAACCAAAACTGTTGACAAATTAGTAAACTATTACCAAATTTAAAGAATCCATAACTATCGCCTTGAATCAAATTAGTGAAAACTGTTTAATATTTTTTTCCCTCTACATATAGTACTACATTGTAATACATCTTATTGATTTTTTAGATCTGATAATTTAAATTCCTTAAAAACCAAGACAGTAAAAAAATCTGTCATTTAGTGATTTTTTAAAGAAATCTTAAAAAAATGAAAATATACTATACACTATAACCCACAAAAACCAAATAAATTTAATTACCAAATAGTTCCTGTAACTAAAAATTAGTCAAAATATAAATCATATATCTCCTATATCTCAGCATTTTCGTTCAAGCAATACAGATTAATAAATGTTTATTTATATTCTTATTCCAGTTTATATAAAAGTGTGTTACTTTTCATAATGTCTCCATCATGTCCATTGAGTTATCAATAAAAATTATGTAAGCACAAAAGTAGGCCATCTAATAGCAAATGTAAGGTATCTAGACTGATTTGAACTTCCCTGAAGTGCCTACACAGGAAATATGTGTCCATTTGTGAAAATAACAGACCTTTTTCACTGCTGTAAATGTAGCAAACAGTTGGAATATCTGATCCTTCAAGGCACATAAAGTTATCCCCAGTATATTGGTTGTAGATTTGTGCTGCTAAATCTGTAGTAATTTGTGTAGTGTTTGAATGGACTAATTGGAACTTTTAAGCATGTGCTAATTTTGCTCAATGTTGAAGGCCATATAGTGACTTATAGTTGCTAATTTTCTAAATCCTTTGGTCTATGCTGGAGAGTAGTTTCATGTCAATCATATCACATCTACTTATTTATATATTGTGTCTTTTTCATACTTTTAATTTGGCCAGAGTCTTGTTTGTTCTCTTCTATTTAACAGTTTTGATTAACCAACTGTATCTTTTTTTTTATATTTCATATTTTAGTACATAATATTAAAATTTTAATTGCAATTTTCACTCCACTTGAAAATGTAAGCCAATGAGAGCATCTGATCTGATAACCTGAGATATCTAATAAAACATTACCATTATCAGTGTTTGGTTCCTGAGGTAAAAGGTAACAGGTAAGTATCTTCCTCCCTGTGTCTGGATCATGGTCTGACTGTAAGGGAACCAGTGGACGTGTCTGAAATGTAATAACATATTTTTGTAAGGACTGTTAATTTCCAGAATTGATTATATGGGAGGTCGAAAGACTAGAGTATCAAAATTTGAAGGGTGTTGATTATTTTAGAAAGATCCCATGAACATTTCAAAGTAATCGTCAATTAAATTTCAATGCTTAGGAGGATGAAATGAAAGTTCCCTACCTTCTTTCCCCTTCCCCACATATTTATTTTGCAATGACCATAGCAAATTAGTACTCTAGCTGTACATTAATTATTCAAAATGAATAAAAAAATTATTCTCTACTAGAATTAATACTCTTCATTTGCAGTAGTATCCAAATGGGTATGTATAGGTCAAATTTTTTCATTTATGAAGATTGAAAAAAAAAAACCATATTCCTCAAACAGATTTTAATAAATTTCAGTTATTTTAGTGGGTTTTTTTTCTACATACTTTATAATGACATTTATTTCCTTAGCTTATATTTATATGATAATTTAATTTTAGCGTAACCATGTTATCAAAAACCTAAATTATATAAACTTTCAGATTCAACTGATATGATTCCATTTACTTAAAAATAAACACCTTTTACATATAAAATACATTTCTATATGTTTTAATTGGATATTAATGGTCTTAATATGCACATTTAATGTTCTTTAGGTATCTTTCTTTAAAAAGTGTTATGTAATAAATTTCAATTCAAATTCAAATTTGAATAAAACTCGGTCAAAACCTGACTCAAACTAGTTTTTAGACACAACACAAATGTGAGAACTTTTATTACATGACCAGTGATAACAACTACTTTTTTAAAGACTAACGCATCAAATGATTTATATAAGGAAATGAAAATAAATTATGCCATTACATAAAGATGACACAACGAAAATGGTCAGGAATCTCACTACTTTTAGTTCAATAAGATTAAAATATTTCATCGACAGAGCATCTGTGAACCAATGGTCCAGTTTTTCAAGTAACTCAGGACAATGAATGCATAATTTTGTAACATTTCAATTACAATTCCCTAAAAAGTTGTAAGACCTAATCAGCCTTACCATGCAGGAGATTTCCAAGTGCAATATACATGTAATTAAATATTTTGCTTATTCATGCTCTAGCAGAAAAATAGAAATTCCAGAATTACAACGAAAACGGGGAAAAACGTTTGGTACGAAATAAAATGAAATCAATCTTCTACGAAAATTATTGCTTTTTTCAGAAAATTATTAGGAATAAAATTAGGATGGCCAATTTTCAAAATAAATAAAACATGAAAGCCTCGGTGACAAATGATATCTGTTCAAAAGTTGATTTGTGACATTTACCTGGTTTTCTGACAGCCATAGTGCTTGTAATTCCTTTAATTTGACGAAAGTAAATGGTAGACATTTTAATCTGTTGTCACTCAGGTTCAGAACTCGTAACCGTGGAATACGACCTATTTCATCTGGAATGTATTCTAATTTGTTGCCCCTCAGAGACAGGACTGTGATACCATTACAACTGCCCAGCTGAAATATATCATAAATAAGATCAATATTTATAAACAAATGAATTTTTAAAATATTGTCGAATTCTAACCATTAGATTCCAGATTGAAAATCAGATTGCTAAAAGTGTAGATGATGTCTTCTTTAAAAATTCAGCTGCAGTTAAACATTTAGAGTTAATTCTTTTCTTTGCAGTAGTAGAAGTTGTCTTGTGAAACAGAATACCACTATTATTTTAATGACACTGTAATGATCTAATAGCTAACTATATAGTATGGGGTTTTCTCATTGTTGAAGGCCTAGCGGTTGCCTTTAATTACTTACACCAACATCATTTGAAATTTGGTGGATAGTTGTCTCGTAGACAATCATACAACATGATCATCTACTTATTTTTATATTAAATCTTAATTTGTCTTTAAAGGAAAGTACTTTACCATTAGTAAATTAGTCATTTTGAGCTCTGTTGTACTGGTTTATACTTTATTTCTTTTTAAATCTTTATAATAGTATGGTATGTCAGACACATGGGTTATTTCAAATCTTATTTCTTTTTACATCTTTATAGTATGTCAGACACGAGGATAAGATCAGAGAACCGCGTGGATTATTAAATGCATATTAAAGAATTTGTGCATTACGCAAATCATCATTAAAATACCAAAACATAATTACCAAACACCTTTTATTACTTCATTATACCTATGATCACAGTAAATGCATATTTTTACAAATTACCTAATATCTTTCATTTTTTTCTTACTGGGGTTCCACAAACCGGAATATTTTTTTACTTCTTCAAGGAAGTTGCAACTAAATTATTATTAAGTAATTAATAAGGTATGAAATTTCAACAAATTACTTCATGCACGTTAGATGTGTTCATGCATAATCCATAAAATACCTATTAAGCCAAAAAGAGGCTCTTCTTTTAAGTTTTTAAACTTTTTATTCAATGTCTACCGCACTTAATATATGATTGTATTGGAACCATAAAATCTTTAATTTTGATTCTGATCACTCAATCATTCGTAAATTTACATGTTTATCAAACGTTCCCAATAAAAATAATTTAAATGCACATATCATTAACCATGTTAGGTTGCAACAGTGCATTTACCCTGAGATGACTTATTTTGTAACTTTTATCTTGACTAATTTCTCAAGAGATCTTCATTGAAGTAAACAATAAACTGTTCACATTTTCAATGATGTGTACACGACAAGTGATTACAAGTCTTTAGCTGTGTTTTGACATACATGTCATGAATATCAAACATACTTTGAACTGTTTAGAGAAAAAACTATGTCTAGCCTAGTTTCTTTACGAATCAGTACCTAGTTAACTTGTAAATATTAAATTGAATGATTTCTTGAGATCTTTTACAGGATACAAAAGAGATTAGTGAGATAAAACTCAATTCAACAACACAAAAAATTGATAGACTGTTCAAGGTTGAGGTCAACATTAGGCTTTTTAACAATAGAAAAAGGCTTATATCACATGTCTGGTTACAACTTACCTAGATAGTATTTATTAGAAGATATAAAAAAAAAACATTTTGGTCTTCCTGTTGCCAAAAAAAGGCTTAAGAATATCAAATGAGATTTTTTTCAAAGAAACCTAAGACATGTTATATCAGCAAATATATTTGTCTATGTATATAGTGAACACACCAATGCCTAGTTCATTAATGAATCAAAACCAATTAAAAGTTAATTTGTGCATCTTTTATTTAATGTATGTGAGTCTGATAGTCATTTAAAAGACATCCATTTTTCTTTCTCGCAATCGGCAAATCAGCAAAACAACACATTTTATTTCAAGTTGTTTTTGCCTAAGGTCTTTCATTTTTAAATTTCAGGCCTGTAGCTAGAAATTTTCAAGAGGGGTAACATTGACTTGCGACAAACTAAATCTCAACTTTAATAGTCACAGTTCAAAAATAATGTCAACTTCAATAGTGCTTATTTGTTTTCAAAGGGGGATCTGTACAAATCCCTTGAAACCCCCTGGCTACAAACCTGATTTTCTTGTATCATTTTCAAATATTCTAATGAAACTGAAGAACAATGCAGCATGCTTTCGTGTAACTTAATATTTTGCATGAATTGAATTAAATTTTTGTTTCAAATTTCCAGTAGCTGTTACCCCTGTACTAGTGATACATTTACAGCTGATTTCATTGACAGTGTAGCTAAAAGTAATATCTTGGTTAGCTTGCTTGCTAGCTGAACCGTAATGTCATTATTAGGTTAGGTAAATCAATTGGTCCGTAGGATTCAGGCTTCTTCGAAAGGAGGGTAGTTTACCTAACCTAACAATGACTTCATGGTTCAGCTAGCAAGCAGGCTTACTAAATTTATCATCTTTAGCCACACACTCATTGAAATCAGCTGTAATCTCGATTGTCTTACCTCTGATGGTACAAATTTCAGATAGTTCTCATCAGCATATAGTGTTCTAATATTACGTAGTAACCCTAAACTGGCTGGTAGATCTTCTAACTCATTGGTACTGACATTTAGTTCTGATAATGACGACAACCTATAAATAAACCAATATTGAATATAACAGATAATAGTTTATAAATAAAGGGAAAAGACAATAAGACAGGAAAAAACAAACATCCAAAAACCAGAAGGCAATGACTTTTACACTAGATACATTGTATAGGGGTGAATTTGCTATGCTCAAATCAACAAAATTTACAACATGTTTTACCAGTTTCTGGTAAGCTCTAGGCTTAGCATAGATGGCTATAGCCCGTTTGGCATAACACTTTAGCAGTTTCTGGTAAGCTCTAGGCCTAGCATAGATGGCTATAGCCAGTTTGGCATAACACTTTAGCAATTTTCTTCTATTTTGTTTGCTATTCATCTATGAGGGGGGATAGGACCTTTATCAGGACTCCGGGATCAGGTGTTTTTAAGCTCGGGATTTCGGTATTGACCCTTTCGGGATCCCGGAATTCTTTTTTTTTCGGATTTCGGGATGTCAGGATTTGCTTTATTTAAATTCGGGACCTCTGGATTTCGTTTGTTCAAGTCCAGGATTTCGGGATCAAGACCCCTCCTATCTCCCCTCATCTATGGAATTTTTCTTGCCTTCCAAATATTTTGGTTCAAGTTTAATTGACCAGTCTTGTGTAGTCTGAAACATGCTTCTGGCTATTTTCAGCCTGTTTTTTTTTTTATGACTTTTTGGACAAGATTATCTGACCTAATAATATGTAACTGAAAAATGTTGCCATCCAAGCTTTTGGCAGAATAAGTTTCATGTAATTCTAAGCGAAAATATATTTAGGTTGAACAATATATAAGTCTGTTTTTTCTTCAAATTTCTAATTTCAACATATTCAATAAATATTCCTAGCATGACTGCTGGATGTGTGAGAATAAACTGAAAAATATATATCTATACATTGTAAACTTTTTTATCAGTGTTGTTTGTACACCCGAACTGTAGGTATTTAACCATACAACCTGGGTTACTATACAGATAGAGGAAAAAATCAAGTTCCATCTATTAAAGGTACAGGCACTTAAAAATGTTGAAGTGCTCAAGTTTCAAAATAAAACTACACCCAACAAAACTATCCACATATTTTTCTTCTTATACTGATAACCTTTTGCCAACCATAAAATAAATTAAAAGGATAATTTACCCTCCTATAGTTGTGGGGAGTGATACCAAGCGATTGTCATCTACTTTCAATGTCGTCAGGTTCTCTAAATTACCTGTAAAATATTAATGATTATGATTAAATTACCATTTTTATAGATAAATAATGCAGAGTAATTCATACGGAAATATTTTCTTCAACAATATGCTTAATGTGTAATCTAACGAAAACCACAAAAAGGAATCTGCCGAAACATTGAATATTAGTATTACAAATGCGTTCGTGCTATTCAACAAGTGTTTCGCTCCAGTCCGGCATCGTCTTACAACGTGTAGATAGCTAATAACAGACATGAGTGCAGACACTGCAAGGAACTTGTGTATAGTAATGTATAACCTAACATTAAATCGTATAAAATGACGCATTATAATGTCATTAAAGTCAAATTATCGTGAATACTGACATAATATGCAAATTCTTTAATCTTAACAACTAACAATTCTATTCTTACTGTACACTGTCATCATTGCAGAAATTAAAGAGAAATGTCTGTATTTAATATCGGATTACGTTTGACAATCTGCCGGGGTAATCTATGATACTCTAACATTCAAAATGACGTTACAATGTATTATCCCAAGCCATGGGGGGTTCAATTGATCCTTCCCTGTTAAATGATATGACTATTGAACAAATGGCTTAAGATTATCGGTGATGGGGGGCTATAAAAGTGTTATTGGTCGAGTATTGTGTATTATATAAGTAATTGCGCCCTGATAGTTTCTTAAAACAAAATTCCTTTATACAGTCACTAATTTACATAATAATTCTATTACTACATTCCCTATGATGTAATCAGTTGACCTATCCTTAAATTACAAATGCTCTAACTATAAAGTTTTTTTTTTTTTTTTTTTTCTAAAAACTTCAATCTGTTGTTATTTTAAAGATATATAACTGTCAGTACTTTTTTGACACTTTTATCATTTTTCACCATATATTTAAAGCAATAAAAAAAAACATTAAAAAAAAACTTGTCGTTATCTTCATCTGTACATAATTCATTATATGTCCATTTTTTTTGTTTTGGACATTAATCTGTCTTTCTTATCCTTCTTAAATTTCTGAAACCTTTTGTCACCTTCCCTTCCCTTCCCTTCCCCACCCTCTGCACGGGCCATGACAACCCTTCCTCATCATCTTTTCTTTTTTTCCGTTGTCAATTGATATGAGTATTTAAATTTTTGAAAATTTACCAGAAGAATTACGGTACTGACTTTTTATCAATATTGACAATAAAACATATTAGGTATGTGTCAATAATCACAGGTAAAGTTTTACACACATGGAGGTGTTTCGATTACCCTGATTTTATTTGAACATGCTATGCACTGAATTTTAAATCGTAGTTACCACAAAATCTTTTCAAATTAGCCTTTTGAAACGAAAGAAAATTGTATGATAACAGTTTTATAAATAAATAAATATGAATCCTCTTTTTATTCATAGTTTGTGGATAAACCTTTTACTGTAAACTAACCCATTTCATAATTTATTTATTTAATAATTTTATTATTGGAAAAATAAAGCCAGATTATTTAAAAGAATTGAAAATTATTTACACTACATAACAGAAGTGTTTGTTAGCTAGTGTTAGCAAGGCAAGTATTGACAATAAGATAACATCATCTAATACATAGGCCTCTTATTCTTGAAGTGAAGTACTAAATAAAAAGTAGAAAAAATCAAGAACGTTCTCATGGGATTTGGAATTAAAGATTTGAAAACCTTCAAATAAAATTGAGAATGGAAATGGGAAACGAGTCAAAGAGACAACAATCTGACCATAGAACAGACAACAGCCGAAGGCCAGCAATGGGTGATAGCCCGACAGTTCCATTTTAAACTTTCTTTGAATGAAAACATCTTTGTTTTCTCCAAGTTTTCACACATTTGGTCAGTATCCTCATTAAAATTGTAACAGCATATATACTAGAGCATGTATAGAGAACAATGAAGTTAAGTTTGCTTAAGTTAGAGCATAAATCGATCTTTGTTTACAACCTATTGATAAAGTACCAATCAGCATTACAAGCCATTCATATCATGTGAAGACAAACCAAAAGCTATTTTGTGTCCATAGGACACACTTAAGCTTATAAATTTACATGTTCATTGAACCTCAAGATCTGTGCCAAACCCCTAATTTGGTATATCTTTAAAAAGATCACATCATAATGAACATGATAAACATAAGTGCTAAATTAAAAGTTGACATGACCACAAATTTTTGGTTTAAATTATAACTACTTAATTTATTTTTTAACCTGATGGACAGACAAACAAACGAATAGACAGACCGATTTTAGACAAACCAAAAAAAAAACTTGAAAATTCAATGGTTTTGTTCGAATTCAGTTGTCTTGTTCTAATTTTCTCCCGTTCACCTATTAAGATATTTCAAATTTGCAATAAAGTTGATTCCACAACTACTTCTATTCAAATCATAAAGACAGCTTTCAATTACAAGAAAAACCTCTGCATTCAAAATAAATACCGCTTTATACAATTCTTTCGGCTCTGCATTTTTACTTAGTAATGGCTTTATATTAATTCAAATCTGTAGATATTTTAATCTGACAATCCATCAAATTTTGACAGGTTAATCTGCGGGACTTTTGCATATGTAAATGACTGTCAAAAATTCATCCATAATTTTCAATTAAATCTTTTTGTAATTCAACTACCTTGACTGATTTCTTAATTTTAAGTGATACAAAAAATATTCCTATGCATGTATGAAAAAACGTTCTGACCTGTATTTGATTAAACTTAATATTCCAAAATAAACATATGTAGAGATAGAAAAAAACTTTTCAAAAAGATTTAGTACATATAGGTAATGTAGGAACAACACAATGAGATATATAGGGACAAACTGTTTTGATCAGTCAATAATTTTCAGTAACACTCATCATCTGCCCCTACAACCCTTACCTCGTGCATTCTTAAAAAATAATCTCTTCACAACCCCTCATCTATTTATCCCTTATACTGAGAAAAATTATCAAAGTTTGTTCAAATTAGTAGTTAAAAGTTTGTTCAAATCATTAGTTAAAAGTTTGGTCAAATCATTAGTAAAGTTTGTCAAAAAAAAAATCATTAGTTAAAAATTGGTCAAATAATTAGTTTGAAGTTTGTCAAAATTATTAGCCAAAAGTTTGTCAAAATCATTAGTTAAAAGTTTATCAAATTCATTAGTAAATTTTGTCAAATCATAAGTTTAAAGTTTGTCAAAATCCTCAGTTAAAATTTTGATTTTTTTTCAAAATCATAGGTTAAAAGTTTGTCAAAATCATTAGTTAAAAATTTCTCGAAATCATTAGCCGTAATTTGTTGAAATCATTAGTTTAAACTTTGTCAATATATTTATCCAAATATGTGTTATAACAATTTGATAATGAGTCATGATCACTCCCCGTTGCCATTATTTAAACGTGGGGCGAAAATCTTTTCATGTGATATCACCTGAATCGGGTAGATGCATTTTATAATTATCAAAACACACATGGTTTAGAATCATTAACATATTTAAACACATTTAAAATCTCATTCCACAAAATCGTAAATTAGTATTTGAATATCGGTTTCAAGGACAGAATCACTATAAAAATTAATAGCGTAATTATAAGAATTCATTTCTTGTTTACTTTTAATAGAATATTCAACATTTTAAATACAAATATAAATATATCGGTAAGTTCGAAGACCTGATGAAAACTTGCAGCCATGTATGATATTAATGTGACTTGGCAGATTACATGTTTTTTTCTCACCAGGGTGTTAATTTTTTCAACTCGTTATTCAAAGACTTTCACTGCTTTTCTTGTAAAGACAAACTCTTCCCATGAGCATAGATGGGGTAATTCATTCCCTTATTTCTTAACTTTATAGACCATTTTATATTTGTCTATTCTTCATATTTCAGAACCCCATTATTCCTTATTCTCTAATTTTTTTGCCTATTTATATCTTTTCTTTATGAACATTTTGACCTTTTTTCTCGAATCTGAAAACCCTATACAAACCCTCATACTGCCTAATGAGATGGCATTTTACCCAAAATAACATCATTTCCAAGTTGATTGGTCTATTTTCGTACATTTACTTTTAATTAATAACTTTTTAAACATACTTTTAGTACTAAGTGTTTACATTCTTTATGTTCAATGTTATTTTCATTAGTTGTCATTCCAAAAATTCTATTAGTATATATGTGATTATATTTGAGTTTAATACATTACTAGTCTTTTACTTTATTTGCAGTATGTACATTGACATACATGACATAGCTCAACTCTTAAGATACAGACAAATTTACATTGAAATTAATTGACAATTCACTATATATTTATTTAAATAAATATTGGAGCTTCCTTAACATTTTTTTTCAAGATTCTTACTTGCTAACTAAAACATTTGTTATTTTTTAACACATATGTTAAAATAAAGTTGATAAACCTTTCAAAATTCAGGTGTAAATCAATTTAACATAATCATAAATTTAAAATATTTTAAGGTTGAACTCAATATGTATTTAACGTGACTTTGGTCAAAATAGACAATATAAACTACAAAACATTACCGATTTATCTCTAGTTATTTGATTAACATCCTATTGTTTTATTGAACGCTTGCCAAAATCAATTCATTGTATTCCAACCAAGGTGTTCATATCAGTGTTCAAAAATATTTCAAATTGATAACCTAAATTAGTTATATAAATATCCAGTTAAAGAACACTTAAATGTTAAAAGTACCATTCCTAAACTGAAATTGATCAGAAATTTTTGTCATCGAGTAAATAATGTACGAACAAACAGGTCATTCTCCAATAATTGGCCTTGTCTAATTACAGCAATCCTATTGATAATTTATTCAATTTGTTTAAAAAACTTCAGCAATTTTTCAATTCTAATAGGGCAATCAAACACCCAATTCAGATGTTATAGTTGTAAATTAAATATTTTTCTACAATCTCTATAAGTGTCACGGAACTCAAAAATCAATATAATTCTAAACCCATTCTCAAATATAAAAATTCCCAACAATGATGTTGATTTGATTTCAATCAATCCATTTCGTCAAAGAACATTTAATGTGTAATTTTCTACGTTGGTCCTTTGAAACGGCAGACATTTATCTTGTCCGCCTTCATTTCAGTGGTCAGACATAAAATTTTAAGCTTTCAAGTTTCTTGATTGTTTTGACATATCACTCCATTTACAAAAGAAGTGTTAAAAGCTTTCTCACCTGGTTTGGTATTATTTATGATTTTGTACTTTAGCTCAAAAAGTTTCGGCTCGGGGCTACGAAATCACACATTAACGGGGATTTTAAATCTAAATTAAAGATAAGTGAATTGCCTTTGAAATGTGATTCAAAGTGTGTTTTCATAATGTTTTAGTTGGTGGTTTATGCTTTTTGATTTTCCCCTCTGATAGTAGTAAACCAAATATAAACAAAATACCAAGTCTTGTTTCTCTTTCCATTATTCCAGACTAAGAGATTATCCTCCCACTTACAAGAAATGTCTAGATTACACAAAAAGTAACCTTGGATAACCTTTAAATATAATATTTATGTAGGCTTTTTTTCTTTCACTTTTTATAAGATTTAGTTAAAGAATTTGCACTCCAAAACAAATATTTGCACACCTGTACAACACCTTAGTTATTACATGATTTATTAACATTGACATTGACATTAACACATATATATATACATTTCAAAGCCTTTTAAATGTGACTATGGTATGGGCTTTGCTCATTGTTGAAGGTCATACTGCATGTGACCTATAGCAGTAAACTTCTATGTCATTTGGTCTCTGGTGGAAATTATACAACATCTTATTATCATGTTTAATTTTCTTTTAATTTCAGTTTCTTTTAGTTTCAGGAAGAGTAAAATATCTATCTTGTGCTAGTTGCCTTACCTATAGAGTCTGGGAGAGACTGTAGCTGATTGGTTGTCATATGTAGGTCAGCCAATGATGTGCAGCCTTCTATTTCTGTAGGCAAGGATTGAAGTTTATTCTTTGATGCATCAAGAAACATCAACTGCTTCAAATTCCCAAGAGTCTAAAGTCAAACAAAATAAATATATAAGATTCTATATTAGGCATTTGCCATACCATGATTTCATTTAGCATAGTAACAATTGATCTTGCAAATGTTTCTGCATTTATAATTATGATCTTAAAAAATGTGCAATACACTCGGTGAACAATTCATTACAATAACATGTGATCCATCTTAATTATAAGCATATTAAATGCCATTTTTAATTTGCATTGTGGGATATCTTGATCAAGTATCTAAAATTGCAATGCACAATTTAATGATCTTTAATGTAGACAGAAAATGATACTTTAATTACTGTCTTTACACTTGCTAAATCCTTTTCTGCATTGACATTCTATATATAACACTTAAAAAAATCAACTAGTATCCATTTTGCTTTAAAAACCTTAAATGTCATCAAACAGCAAGTGTGATATCTATAACAAGAAACCTGACACCATATTCTATCAATTTAATGTTATTTTTACACACGTTTAAAAATCAATTTTAAGGTCATTCTTTATTTCATACCAAAATTTAATGCTTGACATTAAAAAAATAAAGGAAATAAAAAATTTATGAACTGGATAACGACCTTCTTTGATGTCTTTCATAAACTGTCAACAATAAAACCATGCATCTTTGTATTGCTTTTATTGCTTAATTTAACAAATCTTTACAGCCTAAGATTTTGCAATTTCTAATAAACATCAGTAAAATTAAATTATATTTCTTTATTTTATACGGGTTCGTACATATCAGTGGGCCCTGGTGTAGACATTTTCCATTTAAAAACTAACAATAGTATATCAGATGTCTTCACACTGTGAATTAAAGTGTATTAAACAGTATCAATATCTAAATATTTCAATAAAAATATTTTATATCGCCAAAATGAAGCCTTTTTGACATACATAAATTTTTGTTTATTTTGAATTTAAAATCTAACATAAATATACAAAATGTTTTCCCACAGCGATACAAAGTGTACAAATCAGTATCAATATCTTATTATTTCAATAAAATTCTTTTATTTCCCAAATAAATAATATTTGTTGCAATGTGTAACTATCTTGCAAGTTCAACTTAAGGACAGATGACTGAACATTTCCTGCCATTTTAACTTTCTCAATATATTCTTTTGAATGATTACAAGTGTTCCTTCTCAATTTCAGCACTTTTGGTTATATCATGGGTGCCAGTTTTTATTGGCGGAGAAGGGCAAAGTACTTGAGAAAAACCACAACATTTGATAGTAAAACTAGCAATCCTAGTCAATTAAGAAAAAAGTCTAGTCTTTGTGATGAGGTGATGTTAAACAAACATCAATCAATATTTACTGGAATGTTGTCTCACTCTGCTTGATAGATAATTTTTCTTCTTTGCTTAAAGTCCAGTAGCAAATTTTTAACACAGTCAGGATGGAAGTATGTTAGGATAGTAGAGTGCTTTTGAAAAGCCACAAAAATCAAACTTACTGTCATGAATCAATATGTGTAGGTATAATACATTTGTATACCTTCATTTCAATTTAAAATTTCTTTTAAGTGAATTTCTTAACACTTTTTTTAAAGTATGAATCAAGAAAAATGATATAATCTTTATTGATGTGTGGTTACGAAATTGATTATTACACCTCTCAAAATATTCCCGGATATTAAAGAAAAAATATGTACACTATAAACTTACTTAAGAGGTAAATTTAAAGAAGAACATAAATTGATATTACTTCAAAAAGTCCCTCCCCCCATGCTTTGATAGTACCGTACTATTTGATTTTGACTATCATTTTGTACTCATTTAACTTTCACAAATGGACTTATACAAATCTATAAATCTATACACTTATCTAAGCATGGATAATACAAATAAAGGATTTATGAACTGCGAATATGTTTATAAAATCTTTAAGCATTTTAAATAAATAACAGCCACACCACAAAACTGTCATTTTGTTACAATAATATAAATTTTATTTGGTTATAAAAAATCCTAAATAGGGTATAAATTCATAAAATGTAACAGGTTCTAAGATCATTAAAATACCACTGTCTTTGACCTAACTAGTTATCAAATCTTAATGTTTTTTTTCAGTCTTGATCACAGCAAATAATCTAAGCTATTTATCATAAAAACACTTAATTATTTCGTGAAATGAGGCAATTTTTCGTAGATTTTAACACCTTATAAATCATAGAGTGTTTATTGAAAGTACTACCACTCTCGATAACTGTAGATTTATTTTAGGATTAAACACATTTTTTCCAAATTTCACACATTAACAAAATTTCTCACAAAATATGTTTAATCCTTTTAATTTGTAAACTATTCAAAAATTATTGAGATAAAATTGAGAATGGAAAATGGGAGGTATCTATTAATGTGAATAGGCTGACCATGTGAGTATTGCAATAGTAAGAACTCTCATTCATAGTATATGATATGCCAGTTCTTATTATTACAATATTTTCTTTCTTGTTTTATTCACATTTATAAAAAAAAAATTAAAAAAATTCCAGAATTTACATTGCTTGTAACATGTGTAAAGGAAATGTGCAGAATGCTTGCCTGCTTTCTGATCACGCAAGACTTATGTTTTTCATTTTTGTTTGCACTTAGTCTTTTATAAAATTGTAGGAAATCATTATTCCTGGGGTACTGATTTTAACTTCAACCATAAAATTTAGCATCCAAGACAATACACATTTTGCATAGTGTCTAAATAATTGCATTTTAAAATTCAAAATTTAAAATCCTTCAAACATGTCAAAGCAATATCTTTTTGAAACCCCCGTTAATATTGATACATGCACTGAAATGTACTTCCTCCATTTTTGAATGACTTTATATACGAATTACATATCCAGCTTATATCTATCAATACATTTAATCCCTTTATGATTTTCATATCTGAAACTTATAGATTATAACTATGTAAAACATACCAGGTTGTTCAGTTAAAGAATCATTCTTGTTGGTGCTGATCAAGTGAAAAAGTAAAATACCAAGATTACTTGTCTAAAGGGGGGGTGACAATAATCTGTCTAAAGGGGGTGACAATAATCTGAATTACAACCTTGTCTTTCAATTTCTATTGAGGAAACAATAAGATATTTCATAGAAAATCTCCAACAATCTCTTGTGGTATTAACTGTGTAAAATCCTCACAAAGAGTTGTTTTTGTACTCAACATCTATGAATGAATTTATTGCTGTGCTAACTTGGCCATGTTGCGGCCAACTAAATTACTAACTTTATTGGAAAGTTGGAAAGGATCTGTGTTCATGCAGGTTCTTATGTGAAGACTGATTTTACAAACAAAATTAGAAATTTGTACAAACTTATGATTCAAATACCATATTCTTAAAAACTTCTACTATTTCCATAGAAGAATATATTGATTTGTACAGAACTATTCCACCTGTATAAGAATTCATATTCATGACAACCCTGATGACAACAGGAAACTGAATTTATCAATGAAAAAACTTTTTTTTTCCCAATCTTCAAGCTAACACGCAGCTGTAAAATCATCCTTAAACTCAAATTCAACTTTTATATACTGTTAGTAAGTAAGTAAAACCAATTTAATTATTCTTATACATACTGGTGTAATCTGTGTTATCTGATTATGGTCACACCATAGCTCTAAAAGATTGGTTAAATTTCCCAGTACATCAGGCTACAAAATAAAAAAAAAAAGATTAAAGATTATATAATTCACTTATAAAAGTTCATTATGATCTGAATCTAAAAATCGATAAATGGTTGTGATTTCTTTTCATAAGTGAGTTTTCGATGTTTACATAAGCAAATAGTGTTTTGCATTTTGATCAATATTTACAGGAAATTGTCATCAGTTCAAATGTGTTATTCATTTTTTTTCACACATTTAAAATTGAGCTTTCAGAACTAGTAGATTTTTGTGTGTACTGTTTCTTGAATTTTCTAGGTTTTTTTTTTGTTCTATTTGGTTTTTTTAACACATTTTCAGCTTTATTTTTAAACAACATCCATAATGTGGGTTATCACATAGAAAGAAGAACATAAAACGAGTGATAATGAGCGAGCTGATCTTATCTGTTTGAAAGCGCATTTCTACCAATTTACATCCCAATGGCAAGATCAGAGGAGGAAGACTAAATTTAAAGTCAAAGAAGGTCATATTGAATTCTGACATCAAAAAATATTGTAGAACAAGATTTCTAAAACATCCCCTCAATATATTTGGATCTGTTGGTAATTGAGGTTAACAGTTTACATGACGACATTTCTTTAGAAAAACATAAAACCATCGACAAAAAACTTTTGTTGGGGGGTTCATGTTGCTTAGTCTTTAGTTTTCTATGTTGGGTTTTGTGTACTGTTGATTGCATGTTGTTTTTTTTTCTTTTTTCTTTTTCATCTAGTTTATCTTCAACTTATGAGTTTTAAAGTCCCTCAGGTATAGTTCTCCTCTTTTTCAACATTGAATCTATCAATGATCTTTAAAACAAATTGTAGACTTCTGATTTTGACTACAATCTATTATAGGCATAAGCAGACAAAATAATACTAAAGTTATTCAGATCATACCAGTTCTGTGAATTCATTGTGACCAACATCCAATCTTTCTAACTCTGTAAGTCTGGAGAAAGATTTTGGTAATGTCTTCAAATGATTTTCTCTCAGTTCTAAAATCTTCAACTTGGATAATCTGTGAAAATAAGACATTGAAAAATTGAAGAAGAAATTTGAAATTAAGTAAATAATAATGTTCAAAAATTATTTTTGTACATGTCTATTTAGATAAGTATTTTATTGGAGGATAAAATATGTTGAAACTATAAATAAAGGTACTATAAACAACTATCATACAAGTGGGTGGTGCAGCTAGCTATAAAACCAGGTTTAACCAACCATTATCTTAGAAAAATGCCTGTACCAAAAATATGACAGTTTTTTTTGCATTCTATTAATTGATTGATAAAGTCTTACTTCAAATTTATCAATTTTTATGGAGCTCTCTTTTCAAATTATTTAAATATCATCATGATTATGGCGTTTCTGTATTTTTGTAAATTACTTTTTTTTTACAAATTCTTCAAGTTGTCATTGACACAAGAATTGTTTTCCAGATATAAAAGGATGTCTGTCTACTTGAACATACTTTATACTCCTGTAAACTGTAAAAACTAAAATTTTTGAATGACATGTCACATGTTTATTCAATTATGTATTCTTTTTTGTTTCAAAAGATTTCATTTATAAATAATTACCAAAGAAACTGATCACTTTGAACTTACTACTTTATGATAAATTGTCCTTAAAAGCTTTTGTAAATACACCACGTACACAAATCCTGCAGTAACTTTTAAGAAGCTGTTATTATTTTCTTCAAAGTATTTCTTCAAAGTTAAGTCATTATAACAAGCTTACCTGCCAAAGTTTCCAGGGAGATAATCCAGAAAAGTGTCATTCAGGAAAAGTTGGGTCAAGTTTAGTAGCTGAGTAAAACCTTCTGGCAATCTACAAAAAGAAAAGTTCAAAGAAATTACAATACGAAATCAGTCAATTAACACAGTATATATATTAGTTATTTTGTTGGGATTTTTTTTTTTATTTGAGTGAGATGTGAGTAAGTGGCACATAAGATAAGTTCTAACAAAAACTTTCTAAAAAGATAAACAGCCATGAAGTCTTAGGTAGCACATTCAGTTTAGTGAAGTAAATGAAAGATTTTTGAGTAATGAATTAGTGCACAATATCCCTTTTTTTCCATTAAAACCTAGAGACAAACTACAGGGGAGGACGGAAAGGGATGGGGTCTCCTTTAATTATGGAGTTACATATATGGTTAATGCAGACTTTCAAAAAGTCTTGACCCCTTCTTTTGCCTTGTTGCTCCCCTCCATTTTCAAAATCTGATAATTGCGTCTGAAACCAACCAATTTATACAGATGAATTAATAACAAACAACAGATGAACAGTATTGTCTATTTAGAACATGTAGAATATGGTTCTGTCATGTATGGAATCAAAAATTTATATTATGTACAATCAGGAAAGAAATAGGTCATAGTCTGTATATAAACCATTAAAGAATTAAACAAAGAAAAGTTATATGCATTCTAAATTCAAATTTGATGACTTATTTTTAAAAAGATTATTGAATGCAATTTTCAATTTTTACCAAAATTCAAATTCTAAATAAGAACTGCATACACTTTGAGTTTCAAAAAATATTTGATCTATCATGCACAGGGATATTAAAAATCGGGAACTTTTCCCTACTTTTTTCTCTTTCTACTACGGCTGATTTTGATCTGCAAGGTTCATTTGATAACATTGTCGAAAAAATATTTCTCAATCATGAACAAATAGAGCGAATTGTCACATAACAAGAAGACCAGAGTTCTACACAATTTACCAAATTGCAAAATGAATGGAAATTGTAAATTTTAATATATGAAAATACTGGAAACATAAAAATGTGCATGTCAAGAATGACAAATTTTTTTTTTCAAGCGTTACGTAATAAAAGAACTCTCTTCGTTTCTCAACAAGTAGATTGAACTAAATTTGGTTCAACTTCAATCGTGTATACACTCGACTACTAGTAATGGACTCTTTTATGTTTTCTGTACAAAAAAATAAATGATTTTATACTGTTTACTTTTCATTTTAAGATCTGTGTGACACCAAGTTCAACTTTTCAATCTGTTTTCAAAGTAAAACCGGATTTATAAATAATAACAAATCCATTTTGATGGGCTGTCAAACCATTTTATACAAATTTCAACGGGACCATTAAAATATAAAGTCCTTAAATAGTGCTCATTTCTATACACTTATAGAAATAGCTATAAAAAAATATTCTTGCCTTTAGCAATTTTTTTTTAAACAAATTTAATACAAATGACATGTTATAAACTAAATATATTGATTGAAATGTAAAACTGTGCAGTCTAAAATCCATCAGAAAGATTAAATCTTTTACATTGAAGCTGCACCACATTTCAAATACAGAAAATAAAAACTTGGCATACAAACTAAAATTTGTCCTTGACGATTTCAAATCATTTAAAACTTATTCTTGGTTTACGCTGTGATTTTCAATTACATATAACACTTTCTTGTATAACGTTCCAAGTTCAAAGGATATCTCGTTTTAACGCTACATGATCACTGGTATTGTTAGACCTATAAACCAAAAGAAAACCTAATACCCTAATCATTAAAGAATCTTTAAGGTTTCGCTAATTTCATTAACCCCCTGTTGACAATTTAAATAACAACACGTCAAATATTTAACGGAGGTGTCGGCTAGCTTGCTTTTGTATAAGAAAAGAAAAACAGAGAGTCAAAATAAAGTGTAGATGACTTGTCAGAGATAGACCTGCTTCAATACACCAATTGATATCCATCGAAGCGGAAAAATATTAATTTGTATAACGTATTAATTATAATAAGTTCAAGCTCTTTCAAGGTTTGTTTTACAAATTTCCTATGTAATGCCGTAACTAAATTAATTACTTAAATTTATGGAACATGACTATAGGAAACCATTGACGAACTCATACTTTCACGAATAAATCATTTCCGCATCATAATTTGTCCGTATTTTTTTCATTATTTTTACATTAAGATATCTCCTGTAGAGAGAAGATTAATGGAGTGTCAATTTTTATTTACTTACTATTTTTTTCAAGTGAAGGAAGTTATTTGATTTTTGTTTACAACTCAATTATCCAAATACCTGACCTTTCTTAACTCCATGCCTAACTATAATGCACATGAATAAAAAACACATAACCCATAATATTAAATCTCAATCGATTTCAGTACCTTCAAAATTTAGGTTTGTCTGAACTTAAAAAATATTCATTGATATATAGTACCAGGACTTATTCATATGCAAATGTAATGCCCAATATAATATCTTTTTCGATTCAAAAAAGGGGCATTACCATCTATGGCACATGGTTTGTATTTTTAATCTTAAGTTGTACTCTCTTTACTGGTATAAGAGGGTGGTAAAGGGGGGGGGTGCTAGCACGAAAAAAACGTGAAATAAGACATAATTTCACGTTGAACTTGAAATAGTTTCTGTAATGAACGTTGCACGAAAAATAAATACTTTTAAGTGAACCTTCTGTGACTGACAAGTCACTGTCTTCTTGTATATATTAACTCTTTGTTTTACTTGATATTCCTGATTTAGTATACACATTTATGATATAATTGGTTTACAGCTTTTAAAAAAGTTTTTCTTGACGATCCCTGCCGAGTGTTTGAATTTTTTTGAAAAAAACAAGCACGCAAAATAAGACTTTGAAAATCATGATGCACGTAAAATTAAATAAGCAGAACACGTTGAACGAGGCTTCCGTCTTGCACGACTGAACGTCAAATAAAAAAGTAAAAACATGTTGAACGTGAAATAAAAAACTGCGATCACGTTACACGAAAATAACCCTTTACCACCCTCGTATAACATTCTGTCAAAGAATCATTGTATAGAACTTGAATATTATACTGTGGTTTTATTCAATATTATGGTAACTAATTTTTGTTGGTACATGACCATAAGAACAACCCTACTGAAAATGTACTTGGGATTCCAGTGGGATACCATTGGGATTCACTTGAATCCCAGTGGGGGAAAAAAATCCGGTGGAATCCCACTGGAATGTTTTGGAGTGTCAGTGGAAGCCCAATGGGAAGTTTATCCCGATGATATCTCAGTGGCATTTCCACTGGATTATTTCTATATTTTCCAGTGGAAATTTGTACTTGGTCATTCCTAATTATCCCACTGGAATTTGGACATGTGTTTTTTATAAACATATAATTCCAGTGGGATGTTTGACTTGTCGAATTTTCATTATAAAAAATTTCAATGAATTTAGCTGATAATTAAATGATGATGGACCTGAAAAATGTTATGTGTTGCTATTTATATACATGTACATTTAAACATGTATAAAGTGACTAGAATATATATACTTATTTCACTAACAGTATTTAAGACAATTTAATTTTGAATTTTTCAACAAAGGAGTTGCACTCAGGTAATTAAAATTTATTTATTTTCAAGTACAATTAATTATTACGTCTATCTCTATATTTAGTTAAGTATTATATCATGATTATACACAAATATTATTTCCAAGCAGTCTCTTTCTTATCAATTAGTAATAGAAATGTTATGTGCCAATCTGTTTTCAATTTGCCTCTGTGAAATGGACAGGAAATGATATGTACACACTCAATGGGGCCCAATGAAGGAGACCACATGTCTTTGTATATTTCTCTTAAATTTCTACAGTTCAAAATATAAAAATAATAGATAAAAGTTGGTAAATATCAGTTATTTGTTATTATATATATCAGATATTTAAGATTAAGGTAATTAATAGTATGCTTAGGAAAACATTGCAAGAAATCAAACAACTCCCTATAGATACAACCCCAACACTGGTCAGATTCAAAATTTGAACTTGCAGCCATTACAAGAAAAGATGTCTTATTTATCTTGACCAAAATATGAATTTTACCATGGATGTAGAGTTGTGGACTAAAATTTAAAAGAGCCAAAGTTATATTCTATTAAAATTAAAAAGTGAAGATGTATTTTTCTGATGACATGACTATTGGATTTGTGAAAATTGATGTTTTCATATTTTTTGGATTAAATCTTCTGGTAAGTACTATTAAATTATGAATAAGTATTTCAACCTTTTTGAAAATTATGAAACTATCAATTTCCTTCAAATAAATTGTGACCATGTAGGATCAAGAAAATAACTATAAGACCATGCATTTTTTGCATATACATAATTACTATTGGATTGTCACAGTATGACACATGACTAATATATCTTTAAGACAATCTCTTCAATAAAATATTATTCAATAGTAGCTAGTTTTCGCAAAATTGGAGATCTGTAGTATGACTGTAATAATTTAATATATATAGAGACATCTTTTCCAAAAAAGCAAAAAGTATTATCTTTTAAAACTTAATTAGTACATATGTACTCAATTATCATGATTGTGGATCCCACTGGAATTATTGAAATTTCATTGGGATCCCACTGGGATTTTAAAAATATCACTGAGATTCCACTGGAATCCAAGTGGGATTTTTGAAAAAATATCACTGAGATTCCACTGGAATCCAAGTGGGATTTTAAAAAATATCACTGAGATTCCACTGAGATTCCACTGGAATCTTCTAAAAATCCCGACAAAATTGTCCAGTGGAATTCCAGTGGGAACCAGTGGAATTCCCAAGTGAGATTTATGTGGGATTTCAGTGGAATTCCACTGATTATTTTTAGTAGGGAAGCATGTGTCCACATTGCACGCCCACTCACACTATGTTCAGTGGACTGTGAAACTAGGGTAAAACTTGGCTTTATTCAGTAAGCAATTATTAATCATTATTTTATTCTGAAAACTACCATATGACATTGTCCAATAAAGACATGCCTTGCAACCTTCGAATGTCAAATCTAAAAGAATCCCCAAGCTATGACTACAGGTAGATGTTACTTCATCAGAAGACAAAAATCAAGCAAGGTGACTCCATTTATTTAAGCGAAAATAAGAACATTTATCAACATATATAAGCTTAGAGATTATACCATTTGGTAAAATTTAGTAATGAATTCCCATTTGCTTGTAATATAAACCTTAGAAGATGAAGTATGAGTGCCAATGACACTACTTTCCACCAGAGACCAAATGACGTAGTAGAAATTGCCAACTGTACGTCACCATACGACCTTGAATGGCAGTTACACTCAAAGGTTTCGTGTTTGTGCAATACACTCATAGTGACCAGCAAAATTAATATGGAACAGGGCAAAAATGTAGACCTGTGAGTCCACATGGCTGACGGCCAAAGATATTTATCAGGAAGACAAGAAACATGAGACAACACTTGGAAATCATGATACAGTTAAACTTGTACCGTTTTGTGTCTCAATATATGAACTTTCATTTCACCTGAAATAAATCATAATTTTTAAATTGACACAAATCCAAACTTTTGACAGCTAAATTCGTATGAGAGAGCGGCTTTGCAGGGTGTCTGAGATAATAAAGAAAGAAGATTTATGTAGTTTACTGAAGGATAGATTGATCGAACATCTATCATTTAAAATTGGTAATACAAGCACATTCTATTCAGGTTAAAATTCAATTTCCTCCCAAAACAAAAGATGTCCGCTTTCTAAGGTATTTCACAATGAAATATCAACACAGGTAAAAACTTGCAATAGATAATTATATCCTTGTTAATATTACAATTTGGTTGTAACAGAAAACTTTAAATGCACCTCAAGACTACTTATCAAAGGTTTTATTTATTTTACTTCAATATTTAATTTCACCTTAAATTTTCTAGAAAATCCTTTCAAGTTTGGTTTTGATAACCTTAGCTTATTTTTCTGTATTTGTATGTAATTATATTATTATAGTTATTTAAAAAGCTTGATGACAGTGAGTGTATCTTGGATACTTCAAATGGCGTTTATCCAAGATCTGGGTACATTTTGAAAACTTCATACAAAAGATTGATACTAGTGAGAATTTTAGGGGTTATACATTGATGTGACAGCAACCCAGCAATATAAAACCAGAAAAGACATGTACAGAATTTTAAAACAGAGAAGAGAATAGGGTTCTTTATTTCTGTCATAGTTCTCTAATTTTCACGCCACAATTAAAAATATTTTGGTTTGCCCAAACCCTACCCAAAGGTTGAGGCAGTGGGTATAGGTAGGTAGGCATTTTCTTTTTTTTTCTTCAAAAAAAGAAATTGAAGTATCAGGTGTTTATTAGTCTTCATGCCTATCTGATTAAAAAAAAACTTCTTCAAATCAACACAAAAAAAAGAATTTGAGTAGGCAGCTTTTTTCCGGGTAGGTAGGGTTTGGGCAAACAAACCTATTCTTTTTTATGGCCTCACTTGTTTGGCTTAGCACTCTTAATTCCTAATGCATGTTATATTCTAGCAACTTATTTTCTTCTTTTTTTTGCCAAAATTTTCTCTATTCTCTAATTTTTGTGTGCCAATAAGTATACATATTTTTCCATTATTCTCTTCTCTAACCCCTTAATGACTCCCCACACAAACTCATTTAAGTTGATGGACAGTTGATATTAAAAGACGAAAGAAAATGTATGACTAACTGACTAAGTCCATGACTTGTTAGGTATAAAGAATCAAATCAGACAAGTTTGTGCTTCTCATTTTTTGATAGTTTGTTTTTGATAATTCTATGTTTGACACAGTTTTCTAGTAAACAAAACTTCACTGAAGTAAAGATAATACTGTTATTATTGAAACATAACTTATGAAACGAAGTGGAAAATGTCCCCGTAAATTACCTATTAAAGTCTCTTTATCCATTTAAAATAAACAGTTAGAGTTAAATTCTCTTCAATTTACCAAGTTAAATAAGTTTTTAAAGTTCCCATTGTCCAAATCTGTCAGTCTCTATATAATGCCCTACTATATTATAAACTAAAGAGATGTAAGCTTCTAACCGGGGACAAAAAGACGTAGAATATCGTGTCAATATTTACATAAAAAGAACAATTTCATTACACTGGTCATTTCTATGTGTCATGATTCCAAAGTATAAGAATGTTGTTTATTTTTTGTGGGGATTTTAATGAGTTATACACAATGTCAATATTGTTCAATAGGTTCTCAACCTCAACAAGTAAGAAAGGATTTCAAGTGAAATCCCAAATTAGATACACCGACCTAAATAAGTACCAATCTTTGTACTTTTATACATGAAAAACAAAAATTCTTTCTTTTTTAAATATCTTTAAATTTTTCACACAGTCTTGAGAATTGTCTCAAATCTGTGATATATATTGTGACTGACATCTTATGTTAACTCAATAATCCAGCTAGGGTTCAATATAAAATTTATAAAGAGCTAGCCATTCTGGCATCAATTGAAATTCAGATCTTTATGTTTTGTGTTTTTACCCAGAACTCAGTTTGATGAACAATATTACCATATGATTATTTAAAACATGTTAAGCACTTGTTAATTAAACATTTGACATGTTTGGTATAGTAACTTATGACTTCCAAAATCTTAACAAGCCCTCTAAGATGTCTTTCCAGATTTTAAGTTGTTGTTTTGCTGTCTCATCAATGTAAGAAGATGTGGTGCCAATGAGACAACTCTCCATCCAAGTGAAGGTGACGCATCTCCTTTTATATATTTCTATGTTACATATTCTACATATAATCCCGTCTCTTTTGTGACTTAATGTATAATATAATTTTGTATACTGTGGATTCATTATTATTCGTTGGATACCATTTTTCATGGTTTTCATGGGTACAGATGAACCACGAAATTAAATGTTCAACGAATACAAAATTTTCATAGGCTTTGTATACAGAGATCGTCAAAATCATGAAATCAAATATCCACAAATATGCAAGTTTTTAGCAATCCACGAAAATTGATACTCACAAAAATAAATGAATCCACAGTTATAATATGATCATGTGATTCCTGCCACTGCTTTAAATAACTATTAAACAATTAACGATCAACATTATTGAATATTTAAATACGTAATTCCAATTTATGAAGAGTTATGTAATTATACTTTCATAAATAATTTGTAATTATATCATATGAAATAAAGTTTATGAATTAGGGAACCATATATAGACACTTACAAAACCAATATATTGACATCCAAACTTTCTTTCGTATTTTAAATGAAAATAAGTACCTCATACATAAATGTATTAATTTCTCTTTCTTTTTCTTTCATTCAACTTTATTTTAATGCTTTGTTTTACAAACTTTAATATACTTTGTTATAGGCCTGTCAAGACCCATGACATTTCAAATAGAACCCTTACACAGAGGCAATGTTGAATAGGATTTTGATGCTGAAATTTATTACATCAGATAGAGTATTGTTTATTCAGAAATTTACAACTGATTGATTGTTTAGTGTTTAACACCACCTTCAGTTCTATCGACTATAGCATGACTCCTTGTTTAATTGGTGGAGGACCATGAGAAGTAACCAGAAAGAACCACAGATCTTTGGCAGGAGAACTGACAATCCTTGACAAAAAAAAATTGAAGTTAAATACACCTTCTATCTTTTAAAGAAATCTTTCACAGGTACATGCCATTTGACAACAAGAAAATTAAAAAGTTAACATATCCATTAGCACATAGCTTCAAATTATCATGTTATATCATTTAAGTAAATTCATTCACGGAAAAATCGTTAATCTTTTATCTTAAATACTGATGACATATATGAAATGCGAAGTCATGTTAGAAACCTCAATTTGCAAATCATTCTATTAAGCTTATAAACCTTATTACATAAGACAGGATAGTGATAATTTGCATATTCAGAGACTAGAAAATTGTGCATTATGTTAAACTGCTTTAAATGATAAAATGGCTAACAAAAGATACCAAATGTATAAATCTAAAAGAGTGGAAATTTTATACTTCGCTATCGTATTCTACCTATAAATCATAAATAATAAACGTGAAAGATTTCTTTTTGTAAGGTATTTTGTATTTTACGCAACTTGATAATTCTTGGGTAATAAATAATTCAGACATGTTTCTCCGCTTTAAGGTCTTTACAAAAAGAACGAGTTTACAAGTCAGCTGGTATTATAACCCTGGGTTTATGTCGAATAATTAATTGCAAAGATAATGAAAGACCGAATTACTGCACATTTATTTGTGATTGAAAAGACCGATAAAGTAATTCGTGCGTGCAAATTAATTGTAGAACGCAACTCCATTCAGAAAACTCATTTACACTTTAATGGAACATAATGTTATTTATACTAGTACTCTTAAGTTTAATGTACATCAGAGAATTAATTGAAAAGATTCAGTACACTATCAATAGAAAGTTTTATAAAATGTTTGTACGAAAAACTGAATAAACTTATGAATATATATCAGTCTGATGTAGGCTGTTTAAATATTTTGACTTTTGTTACCTAACCCTACCTAGTTTTCACTTTTAAATTCAATATTTTGATTTAGATTAAGGTAGAATTCTATTATGGGTGGAATCAGAAAAAATGAAGATTTTAACATATTGGGGCATATTGTTTCCCCCATTATATTTAGGAAAGTAAATTAAATGTCAAACCAACAAGTTCAATACCAGCTAACTTGCAGCCAAATTTCATTTAGATATCTTGTACCAGCCAAAAGTTTTATTAAAAAAACATGTCAAATTTGTCAGGAGTGTGACGCTTTTTGTGTGACAGGATTTTTTTTTAATAATTTACATGTTGAGTAAAAATTATTATGATGAATGCATGTATATGAAGATGGTTTATAATCATTCTTCAATACTAGGTTTTGTAGATTATAGATTGGTGTTATCATTGCACAAATATTATGTAAATAAATATACATTGTGAAAAGGTATGTACCAAAAATTAATATTGGCAAAATTTGATAATTTCTAAATTAAAGTGTTATGGTTGTATTTTAAAGGAGTATTTGTGTGTAAAACTGGTAAGTATTTATTGTATACATGTATAAGCTATCCATAAAAGGCTATACAGACATCCTGAGGTGCATAATTCACATATTGGATTAACTTCTATACAAGCACCCAAAAATGTCAGGAGTGTGACAACTGTCTTTAAACATGTACCAAAGAATACATAGGACTTAAATATGTTCTTCTTCTTTATTTTTCAGTAGTGGCTATTCCAAAGAGAAGAAAAAAATTTATTACAACTGTGATATGTTTATATCATAGATGTGGGAGTGCATTATATATGTCAGGAGTGTGACGCTTTTTTTAAGGCATTTTCTGTTAATTCATAATTTCACAAGGACAAGTTCAACAGGTTTCTTTGTGTTAGAAATGTTAAAACAAAGTTATATTCCTATCATTTACCTCTTAAATGTGTTATTTATCATGATTGTTTTGACACAATAAGTTTTAATTAGTCATTTTTCTATTTTTTGTGCACAGTAATGCAAATTTATCAAAGGAAATAAGTGTGTACAACTATAAAATCATATAGGAAAGTGAGGAAATGAATTTTGTACAAAATAGAACAATCATTTTGAATTTAAAAGGTATATTTAAAGATGTTTCAAGGATTAACCATTCAGATGTAATTCGTCACACTCCTGACATGAACTTAACAATTTAAGAAAAATATGAAAATTAGCTTTATTTTTAGGACAGATAGTTGAAAGACAGCTAGTAATTTAGAAACTTTTGGTAAATCTTCCATTCCTTAAAACATCCACTAGACTTGCTGACATGAGCCAGGCAAAATTATCTGGAAGAAATGATTCAAAGAAAGAGACTTGGAAAGAGAAAACCCGCAAATATTGGCTGAATATAAAATTAAAAAATTATCAGAGGAAGTTGGACAATCTTAAACAAAATAAAAAACTACAAAACCATGCTAACAAAAAAAGGCTTAAAGAAAGAAGAACTTTGAATTCCAAATTTGATAAACAATATAAAGAAAAACAAAGGCAGTAGCAGAAAAAACAGTAGAAAAAAAGGAAGAAAGATAAAAAAAGAAGTTGGGTTGAATAAGGACTTAGAATCGAACAAAAACAGCTCAAAAATTCAAATGAGAACAGATCTGTAACTGTGTCAGATTCCAGATCTACAGTGAGAAAACCTGCACAACACACAAGAAAACAACTGCCACAAAACCCAAATGCTTGGACGAGTTCTTTGAAACACATCATAAAAAATGCTACACCCAGAAGGGCCTTCTAGAAGGGATCATTTATAAGCATTTTTGTTTTGTTTGTAATTGTTTTCTTGTTTGTTGTGCAGGTTTTCTCACTGTAGATCTGGAATCTGACACAGTCACAGATCTGTTCTCATTTTAATTTTTGAGCTGTTTTTGTCGATTCTAAGTCCTTATTCAACCCATCTTCTTTTTTATCTTTCTTCCTTTTTTTCTACTGTTTCTCTGCCACTGCCTTTGTTTTTCTTTATATTGTTTATAAAATTTGGAATTTGAAGTTCTTCTTTCTTTAAGCTTTTTTTTTGTTAGCTTGGTTTTATAGGTTTTTATTTTAAGATGGTCCAACTTCCGCTGATCAATTTTTAATTTCAGATTCAGCCAGTATTGGCGAGTTCTCTCATTCGAAGTCTCTTTCTTTGAATCATTTCTTCTAGAAAATTTTGCCCTGCTTATTTCAGCAAATCTGGTAGATGTTTTAAGGAATGGAAGGTTTACCAAAAGTTTCTTCATTTTACTAGCTGTCTTTCAATTATCTGTCCTAAAAATAAAGCTAATTTTCATATTTTTCTTAAATTGTTAAGTTCATGTCAGGAGTGTGACGAATTACATCTGAATGGTTAATCCTTGAAACATCTTTAAATATACCATTTTAAATCAAAATAATTGTTCTATTTTGTACAAAATTCATTTCCTCACTTTCCTATATGATTTTATAGTTGTACACACTTATTTCCTTTGATAAATTTGCATTACTGTGCACAAAAAATAGAAAAATGACTAATTAAAACTGATTGTGCCAAAACAATCATGATAAATAACACATTTAAGAGGTAAATGATATGAATATTACTTGGTTTTAACATTTCTTACACAAAGAAACTTGTGGAACTTGTTCTTGTGAAATTATGAATTGACAGAAAATGCCTTAAAAAAGCGTCACACTCCTGACATATATAATGCACTCCCACATCTATGATATAAACATATCACAGTGGTAATGATTTTTTTTTCTTCTCTTTGGAATAGCCACTTCTGAAAAATAAAAAAAATAAAACATTTAAGTCCTTTGTATTCTTTGGTAGATGTTTAAAGACAGTTGTCACACTCCTGACATTTTGGGGTGCCTCTCTTTGTGTTTTTTTTAAATGGTCCTAAAAAGAAAGTCCTGTTCTATGGGTAAAGATATCAGAAATTGAAATCAATGATATAGCAATGTGTTTAGTGATTTTTTTGTGAAAGTTTAAAGCATTTTTCAATCTTTATAAAATATGTAAGGAGTGTGACAAAATACTGAAAATAGAAGGCTTTTTCTACATACAATTACATTAAAACGGTACAATGAAATGACATTTTGTTTTTTGCAAATGATCACAAAATCTCAGGGCTTTCAAAGTTTACTATTGTAACTGAAATATATTAAGATTCTTTTTATTGGCAAAAACTTCAATCACTAGTTACTATTATTTTTTTCAAATTAAGCTATTCAATTTGATTGTTATTATATGATTTAGCAGAAAAGATGGAAATTTTGGTTTTAAAATTTTCCTTTTTATATTGACTTTCATTTGAAAAAGGTCTGAGCAATGTTTTCTTGACTGTTTTATTACCAAACTTGTTTTTAAGTAGTATGGTTTCTGTTAAATATTTTTGAGATGTATGCTATTAAAATTTAAGATTATTCAATGTGTCTGTTTCGTTCGGCCTGAAACTTTGGAATTATAAAATTTAAAGTATTGGTAATAGGGCAAGACAAAAAGAAATACAAAATATTAAGTTTGAAATTGGACCCCCCATGTCACACTTTTGCTTCATTTTTTCTGATTCCACCCTTATATTTTCTGTTTACATTTTGGATCGAATAACAACTTTTCTTTGTGTACAATAACTGTAACACATAAACTTGTCCTTCAAAATTTGATACATGTACAGCATTAAGAAATGAAAAACATAGGCTCCAACTATCTCAAAGGGGGTGGGGAAGGGGTCTAAAAGTACAAATTTAGGTACAGAAGTCCAGCTGGTGTTTTAAAAAAAAATCCCATATTTATATATTGATTTACGAGAATCTATAATCATTCATATATGTCATAGCAAAATCACAACTCATTTGAATATATTTTCAAGCTATCATGACATCATATTCAGACATTAACCACATGGGAGATCATTCATACTATTATAGGTAAATAGATCCATACGGTTTTTACAGACATCTGAGCAATAGATGAAAATTTATGACCCATACCAGCAGCACGTCTGTGTATAACTTTATATAGGAAAAGACCCCCTGTGCACTTTCTTCCTATTTTATAGAAAAATTCTGTTTTAAACATCCTGACAGTTTATAAACGTCATTCAGTTTTCTCATTTTTTACCGAAAAAAACAAGACTGAAATTTCAAACTGTACACCTACATAAATTAAAAATATATCTAGACACAAACTATAAAATTTTATTTGATTTGACATATTTTTCAAAGTAATTAATCAACAATAGAGAATTTTTAATATTACTGCAAACTTTGCATAGTAAATAGAAAGTGAAATTTAACTAGTCTTTTCATTAGACCACCTATCTGATGACACAGCTGTCAACTAACTATACAAATCTTCTGACCTAACTGTCAACTAACTATACAATAAGGATAGCTGCCTATGTATACATGATAATGACAGCCTCACTATGAAACAATGGAAACAAATTGAGAAGACTAACACCTTAGCCTAAGGTATCACTGTTAACTATAGTTACCTATCTTCATGTTACACTGAAGAAAAGATAAGTATTTTGTTTGTGAAACACTTACTTTCCGAGGGGGTTAACACTGGCATCCACATTTCTGAGGTATTTACAACATTTGATATTCTCTGGCATATCAATAATCCCTGTAAAATATAATAGCATATTATGTATAAGGGACAAAATGACATTGAATTATAATTTCTTTCCACTCATTTGTGTTGCTAATTCTCCATTTTTCTATGTTGAGTTTTGTGTACTATTATTTGTCTTTGTCTTTTCCAGCCATGGCCTTTTCAGTTTATTTCGATTTATGAGTTTGAATGTCCCTCTGGTATCTTTTGCCCTTCTTTCCCCCTAAATGTACATAGAGCTTTTTAGAGCTGGCTATAGATGCATTTTTGCACCTGTCCCAAGTCAGGAGCCTCTGGCCTTTATTAGTCTTGTATTATTTTAACTTTTAGTTTCTTGTGTACAATTTGGAGTTTAGTATGGTGTTCATTATCACTGAACTAGTATATATTTGTTTAGGGGCCAGCTAAAGGACGCCTCCTGGTGCGGGAATTTCTCGCTACATTGAAGACCTGTTGGTGACCCTCTGCTGTTGTTTTTTATTTGGTTGGGTTGTTGTCTCTTTGACACATTCCCCATTTCAATTCTCAATTTTATGACAAGTATTAGAACATCCCAAATTATATAATTGGCTGAGAATTTTGAGAAAGATATAGAATTAACAGAAAAATTATACAGCAATCATTATTTATAAAATACAAAGGTTAACAGAACCAAATTTACTAATCTCTTATAAGAGCATAATGTGTTTTCATAATCTTTGAAGCAAACACTTTTAGTAAATCTACATATAAATAACATAACAGACCACTTAATCTTTATATTTTTTTACTTTGATCAGAGTGTGAACCACTAAAATAGACCCTTTTAACTTATAAACAGACCAACAGTATTTATATTACAATATATTTTCTGGTTTGATGTTATCTTTTGAAAGGACCTTCTAACAGAGATTTAAGATCAACTTAATCCAAAATATGTAAAACGTGAGTGTAAAAGTATGACAAATTGCATCAAATATAAAGTTTGAAATTTGTAATTCAGTGGTCGCTGTTTGTTGCTGTATATCATATTTGGTTTTTTCCTGTATTTTTTATACATAAATCAGCTTGTTAGTTTTCTGATTTGAACCGTTTTACATTTTTCATTGTAGGGTCTTTTATAGCTTTCTATGCATTGTGGGTTTTGCTCATTGTTAAAGGCTGTACAGTGACCTATTGTTATTAACTTCTACATAATTTGGTTTGAGATAGAGAGTTGTCTCAATGGCAATCATACCACATCTTCTTACCATATTTTTATATTAGTCACTGAGTGAGTCTTAAACACCTATAACCTATAACAGCTCATGCCCAACTACAAATATGCCTTAATTTTCATGCATGGACCTTTATTTTCTTATTACTTTTTGGTCACATGATTTTCTTTTACCTACCATTTTTACTAAGGTCAAGTTCTTCAAGGTTAACAAGACTGGCAATGGCAGGAGGTATCTTTGTAATCTCATTATCACTGATGCTTAACTTTCTAATCCCATGACAATAAAATAGTTCCTGTAAATATACATATATTTTAAATTTAATTTAAGCAGCTTCTTCCATTTTAAATACATAAAAGTCTACAAAAAATAATAATCCTTAATTTGCAATTTCAAAACATTTCATTTCTTTTTTTATGAAAGGGACGTCTGAGATTCAAAGTCGATAGAACTTGCTTCAATTGTGAAAATTTCCAAACAAGGTTTCTATAAACTAAAAAACTTGTGTAACTTGAAAATCAATAGGATATCATATAGTTAGTTCTACAAAACATTCAATTGGTGACACAGAATAAAATCGCTGTAATAAGTCCTTAGAGAATCAATGAAAAAAACTGATTGCAGTGTAAAAATTGTGAAAACTCAGATATACTACTTCATTCATGACATTGTACCTGTATGAAATCCTTTTAAAATAAATATATTATTTCAGGGTTCAAAATTGATTCTAGACATGCTAAAGGTAAAAGGTCAAGGACTTTTTTAATTTACAAATCAAAAGACCTCTTTCACAGGTGTGTTAAAAAAATACTCTCATAAGTGAAACTTGTGGAAGGTCAGGGACATTTGGATTCCACATATAAAAGGTTCATCTTTGAAATTAGAAGGTCAAGGACTGCAGAACCCAAGTTATCTGCACCCCACAAGTGCATACATTCCCCAAAATTTCAACAGTATCCACTGTGAAAATCAACAACAAGAGTCACATTTTCATCTGAGTGTCCTGCACAAAAACCTATAGCTAACATGCTATGGGTTTGTTTCCACTAATTTTTATATTCATGACATGATGTAAACAAACATGTTCTATTGATTATCAATACACATTGAATCAGTAATTCAAAGGCAGTCAGACCTGAGTATAAAACTTACCCTTGGAAGATCTCGTATCTGATTGGAATCTAAATATAGATCTTCTAAGGTTCGCTCAACATTAAAAACTTCTGCAGGGACATCAGTTAAACTAAAGTGACGATAATCTAATTCTCTAATATCTTCCTCAATCTGAGGCTTTAGGCATGGACACTTTTTTACGAAACCTGCCATTTTCCTTCCTGAAAAAAATAAATTTCAATCTTTATATATAAACAAAATGCTCATACCATTGTTCTTTAATATAAATATAATGATGTATGAGCGCTATTAATGAGACAATTCTACATCCAAGTCAAAATGTATACATTGTACAAGTTAACAATTCAATAGGTCAAAGTACAGCCTTCTACATAGAGCCTTGTTGGCTCACTCTCAACAGTTATTTAGCTGTAAAAGGTCCCAAAATCTTAATTTTCAATACTGCAAAAGTCCATCAATATATATATATATGTATAGATCATTATTGTTACTAATAAGCATCTTGATGTTAAGACAAAAACAAAATGTTCAATAACCATTTTTACTTTAACCTTATCGATAATCATTGATAATCAATTGATGGGAAAATTTTCTTAATTCATAGTCCATGAAAATATCGTATATATATATCACATGCATTATATGTATCAAATCACATGACATTTTCTTCTTCAATAGTTAATACCCTTGTTACACGCATGATGTTTTTCAATACAGTCCAATAACTAGCCGAAACATTACTCTGTGTAAATTTATGTTCTCATGAAAATAATCTCTAATCCTCCATGATCCTCCCATGGTCTGATTTATTCAATCATTCTTGTAACAAGTATGAAATTGACCGCAAAAATTTATGAGTTTAAATCCAAGTTAATTAAAGTTAAAGATCTTTGAAACTTTTAATTAATGTTACAGATTAAAATATCAAACCAAAATCTACTTTCAGATACTAATCCACCATTAGGATAAGGACAAATTCAGATCACATAGCCTTGAGAAAATTAAAACCAAACCCTAAAACATGTCTTGAACTGTAGATAAAAATTAGTCCTTTTGACTAATTTATAAATAAATAGTAGTTCACGCCTAAATCGTGAAAGTTATCAGGTATGATAAAACAGAAATATTTTAAATCATTATATGGAGATCATGAAATTTTAACATAATTTTGAAAATTAACACAGAATTTTTTAACAAAATTTTGAATCTAAACAACCTCAGAGGTCACAGCATTACTTTGACCAAAAAATGTATGTTCATGAACAAATGTACCTTTTCATATATTGAAACTATCATAACTGTACCATGTGTACTGGACAGAGAAATACCATTCATATGAAACAAATTATACTGAAGTTGTGGTTTTTTTTTCAAATCAATTAATAAATTGTAAATATATTTATCAACAATGTCATTATAAAAGTGAATGTCATGCAGTGAAAGATGATATATTTCCCAAAATAACAAAATTTGACTTTATAATTATAGTGTATTAAACATATCATTCTATATTATACAATTGTGACATATATATAATCCCAGATATTCACATGCATTTGAGGTATCTTTATAATCCTAGATCTGCAATACATTTATGGCATATTAATGTAACCCAAGATATTCACATATAGTTGTGGCATTATAAATAATTCAATCCCTGATATTTACATACATGAGGACCTTCTGCTGTCGTCTGCTCTATGGTCGGGTTGTTGTCTCTTTGACACATTCCCCATTTCCATTTTCAATTTTATGACATAAATTTGTGGCATTTATAATCACATATATTAGTGGCTTCAGTATTTCCAGATGTTCACAACATATAGTCTTGACATGAGGATATCTTTTTTGTATTAATTATGAATTATATTCTGACTTAAAATACTAAATGTTTCAAGACTATAACATTTATAAATGATATGTCAATATATGTATCACTGAGCATGAATTGAAAAGTCAGTTCCAGAGTGACTAACATTGCTTCAGTGCTAGTAGATCTAAAAACAACCAACACACTTGACAACACATCGATGATGTGATATCACTGTAAAACAAGTGGTAATTACTGGCGATTAGAAGCTATAGAACTTTGTTTTATTACCCTGTCATTATCAATTAAGGCCAAATAAAAATATATGTGACAAGATAAGTGTGGTTCCAGTGACCCTACCTTCCCTACTTTTTGTTTTGAAATTAGCCTACCCTATTGATTTTATTGTCATTTTTCATTAAGCACTGTGCTCACATAGACTCAATGTAAAAAAAAAACATAAAATAAAAAAAATCCTTACCTACCTACCATAACTTTTTTCAGATGTAACTGGAACCACACAACCATGGTATGATTGCCCATGAAACAACTATCCGTATTCAATTATAGGCAACTATACAGTGCCTTCAACATTGAGAAAAACCCATAACATTTAATCAGCTTTCATACACTGTACATGTATTCAATCTATGGAAAATACAGACAGATATTTCAGACTGGCACACCCATAATCTCCATCAATGAGAAACATACATGTACTTTTTAAAATCAACTAAAACTTCACGGTTGTCCCTTTTAGCTATGTATACTAAGTAAATATATATTTACATGTACTTTTAAAATGGCTCTGGGTATGCAAATCTAGAGATATAGGTATCTGTCTGTCTAAAACACAAGACACTTAAGTGTCTGATTGTGATGAGTACCACTTATTGACATAAAAACAGCATAAGACAGACAACAGACATGTACATCTGCACTTTAAGTCTGTATCAAATAATTATTTCACAAACAGTTTTTTAATCATACAAAACAAGACATCAAAATTAAAAAGTTTTTAATCTCCTTCTTTAAAATCAATTTTTGACTGAAATCCAATTACTTTATATTGGATTAGTTTATAATCCCATTAAAATCTCTATATATACATAACTTCTTTTAAGACAGGTGTATATAAAAGCAAATATATATGTAGGATGGAAAATCAAAATTCACTTGAATTAGACATAAAGTTGTAAAAGATTGTCACACACAAAACTTTAAGTTGAAATCAAGAGTTAATACGCTGACCTGAATTTATTGTTCCCGTAACTTACGCTGACCTGAATTTATTGTTCCCGTAACTCAAATAATTGATCGAAAATGATAGCCGAACAAAGCCGTAGGTCTGTCCCCCATCCTTGAGTAGTCTTATCGTCATATTTTCTTATATTAGAACTTAATGAACTTGAACAAAAATTTAATTATGGAATCATTAGTTTATTGACAGTTAAAGTCTTTCTTGTAATGTCAACATATGACAGAGTTCTTTGTTCCATTACGATTGGTGGCATCTATTGAAATGTATTAAGTCTACTTATTCATGTGTGAGAAGTCTGAATACCCAAACATTCTCTACCAGCATTAATCAGAGGTCATAATCATCAATTAAAAACATAGCATGATAATGAAACTCAAAAGTATGCTCTTGTTCTCAAGACGTAGCCAAATTATGGGTATTACAATTAAGTGTCTCTTAAATCAGCTCTTGTGCGGCACTCAAGTAAAGTTTATAAGTTTTTCACAAATACATGATCCAGTACCTTAAAATGTTTGCACTAATGTAAATGAGTAGAGTTAAATATAAAGCCAAAAGAATTCATACTTGGTCTAAATAAAACGATACTTAAATCGTTATTCAATAAATTTGTTCTTACAATGTGACTGATTCTAAAAGTTTTTTATGAACAGATTTTGTATTCTGAATGATCCTTTATTGGGAGTTAAATGTTCTAGATCTGCAACTTTTTATTTTTTGTATTTATCTATTTCACTGAACTAAAGTGCAATCTACAACTATTCTTGAACTAAAAAATTCTTTCAGTAAATCAGATTTCTTAAAATCTTATTCAAGAAATTTTCTGTAGCAGGTCATCAAGATAAAATATTTGAAACAATATTAAATTCTCTAAATATTTGTTATAAGCAGAAGGGAACCCCAAAGGTTTTACTATTTGGCATGACTAGAAGCCATGGATGAGGAAATACCATAAATTGGAATTGTCCGGCTTGTCCTGAAATCTCCTAAAAAAGTCACAATAGCACAACCAGTAGGGACAAGTTCAAAAATGTTCTGAGGAGTAGGTTTTTGTATAGTACATTTCCTTGTGAAGAATTTTGATATTTCTACATAACCCTTCAAGAATATGTTTTTTATTCATTTGTTAACAATGATAAATATGCCTTAAATGGCTTCTTATTTGCCAGCAGACATTAAACAAACAATTAAAAATCCTTCTCTTCTAAAATTGGCAATTTGGATATTTCTGAAAGCCCTTTTCATAATATCAGCTTATTTACATTTGAAAATACTTAACCTTAATTGTCCACTTACAAAACTTTACAAAGACTTATAAACTGTTCATAACAAGGTATATACATTGTAGTCCTGATATCAGCATATTTAATTCAATACAGAAGCAGGCACATGTCCAACATTGTCCAATATTTTATATAATACCAACACAGTGTGGAATGACAAATTAATTCCAACATCAAATTTATTACTGAGATAAAATCTGTGGTTATTGAAACCCTTCAATGCTATATAAGTTCTAATCATTCAGAATTTACAGATAAAATCCTGGGCCATCCAATAATACAAGTCCTATTATATTTTTATATTGGCTAGATCTATCGGTATTTAGCAATGTTTAGTATAAATATTTTAAAAGATTATTACACTTAGAAGAAATCATTAGGACCTGTGACTTAATAAGTAGCAATTTTCAAAAATAAAGATGTGGTATGAATGCCAATGAGACAACTTGTTAAAAGAGATGATCGTGTAGAAGGTAACACGGCAAACATAGGTCACTGAACGACCTTCAGCAATAAGCAAAACTTTTACCTTTAAAGCTTAAGGCTTATAGTAAGTACAAAAGGCGCTGAAATGACAAATACCAATCATTTCAAACAAGAAAACTAGCAGCCAAATTCATGATCAATCAATAGACAAAACCAATTGAATTCAGAAAACAACCTAGCTGTTTCATGTGATAAATTGTAATCAATTACACCTGATTAATGATTACAATTACAATCACCCAACGTCTGCATCACACTGTGATTGATTTATCATTGATTGCATAACATACATGTAGGAACCACATTGTTTGAGAAGTGTATATATCATTGTAGACAATAATTTCAGCCATATGATAGCTAATCGGGTCAATGTTAACAAGGTTAAGTTCAGTATGAACATTAGGATATGTATACAATAAATTTAATGTAGCCATATGATAGCTAATCAGATCAATGTCAAGTTCAGTATGAACATTAGAATTTGACATAAGACAACCACTGAGATTCCAGTTGGTTACTTTTAAACCAGATTTAGTATATTGCAAGTTTTGATGTTAAATGTCAAATCTCTGTAGAATATACATGAAAGACCAGATTTCACATTGAGTTGACATCTGAAATCAATTTCACATAATTCTAGAATGCAAGTTACACTTGCATTCATTTCATCTCATTTTCATTATTAAAACATGGCTGTTCACAGCATGAACAGGCACTGTAATGCTTGTGCTTAAATGTTTAGAACTGAAAATCAATGCAACAAAAAGTTACAATATGCAAAAGCTATGCATGATTTTGTGTCCTAGCTGACTTTAAACTTAACTAGAGCTGACCACGAAAATTAGATCATGGAAAAACAATAGTTAGATTTTGGATAGACTTAAATTTAATCATGGATGCCATTGGGATGATTGCTTTAACTTATTCTTTATAAAGTTATCAAGTGATTGTCATGTTTTAAGTCAATTCTTAACCTAATTAAATGAGCAACTTTATATTTAGTCTTATTATGGCAATTCTAGAGTTTAACAGGGGCGGATCCAGCCATTTTAAAAAGGGGGGTTCCAATTACATGTCGCCATTCAAATGCATTGATCGTCCAAAAAAAAGGGGGGGGGGGTTCCAACCCCCGGAACCCCCCCTCTGGATCCGCGCCTGGTTTAACCATTAGAGCATCCAAGATTATTTCAAATGTAATTGAAAATTCAGCTGATTTGAAAAACATAAAAAAAGTTTTTAGCTATAAAATTGTTCCAAATGGAAAATTTGAAAATTATAATTTCAAGATTTATGTTTGTCAATAAGCACCCTAGTCCTTTATGCATAAAAAGGGAAAACTTATATATTTACTCAAGGATAGTGAAAAACATAACATGCTTTTTGTCAATTCAAGTTTGAATAAATAAACATCCAGATGGCAATACACAATCATCCTTTTGTTTAACATTTTAAATTTTCTACTATTTCAATCAAAGTCAAATGATCCAAATCAGACTTATAATCTGACTTTACATATTTTATTATATTGATTACCGAGATTTTCCTCTTAAATCATCTTATGTTTTCAGTGTATTTCCAGTTGCCAAGACCTCACAAAGACAAGCGAACAAAAAAAATTGAAGGATGTTAAAAGAGCCTTTACATTTAGTTTGTGTAAATAACCCATATACATCTGTATATTACAACATAATTTAGTCACACAAACTTGCTCATCCAAATTACCTCAGACAGTAACCTGACACCATACAAAAATCACATTCATAATGCCCAATTTGAGGCCTATAATTATTTTCCTTTCAATTCCTCCAATTTAAATGTTTTTGTAATGTTCCATCATAAATCAATTTGCAATGAAAAAGTACAAGGCTACTTTAAAAATCTAAGGAATTGCTGTACTTTTATGTTAGTTAAAATTGAGATAAAAATATGTCTTAGAAACCAGTATTTTTCCTTGAGGGTTTATGAATATTTTGCCCTATGTATTTTATGTAGTTCCCAAAATTTGAAATTCCTGTATACATGACTACATGATGAAGATACATTTATAAGTCCCCATCCTTGGTGATTTTTGAATACTAGAAGTAAAATTAACCTATGCTGCAGAAATCTCAAACATGATTTCAGGTCAAAGCTACTAATCTGTAAAACGATTGGTAAGTTTATTAAATAATGAAGTTTTACATAGCAAACCCTGGACTTAATTCAATAAAGAATGTCCAACGATTTGAGATTTATCACATTTCAGACATATTAATTGAAAAGTTGAATATTAAAACATGATGAATATTTGTCATAATATATTTGCTTTCCTCACTCAATATGATAAGAAATAACACAACTATCTATTGGTATCTGAGGACCACTAACCGTGATAAAATATCCCTTGTCCGCCCTGGTCGTGTTGGGTAGTTTAAAACAATCACACCAAACATAGTTATGGGACATTCAAAATTTACATAGACATGATAGATGTTTTATTAAATTTCATGTTTATTATATATTTATTGATATCAATGATTTTTTCAAAATTTTTAATTGGTCATGTTGTCACATTTATTCTGACAGTATAAAATTTAAACTCTTTGACAATTTTACAAAAAAAAGACAAAAACTTCTAAAAAAAGATGTCTTTTTGAATTCTGTCCAAAAGCATGATCAATTGTCCCAATATTTTGGATCAAGAATTCTTTTTATCAATCCAAAACATTTTCAACAATTAAACTTACAAGTTTCACCTTAAGTGTTTACATAACATTTATAACTTAAAGATTAAATGTTTACAATTTAAAAAAGGTTAATGTTATTTTCCTTATCTAATAATTTTATTTGACAGTATGGTGCCTTTTAATCATGTTAGTACATGGAAATACATGTAGCTCCAATAACACTCCATTGAATACATTGTCTACATGTATAGGCTATTATTTAAGAGATCATTCATAATGTATTATAACCAAGATGACCATGGCTTGATTCAACCACTTTAAACTGACTTAATTTATGGGTATCTCAGTAGACATTACACATCAAACTGTTTACCATACCAAAATTTGCATAAGAGGCTAATTTTACAACACCTATACATGTACTGACATAACTGTATATAGTCTTAAAGGTAAACAGCACAGTTTATTGTTAACATGCACCCTAAAATAGGGTAATGATGGCTGGAAGTCATGTATAATTCATCAAAGTTCAGTTTCAGTTTATTTCAAAATGTCTAGATTCTTTCATGATTAACAGAAAAATATAATAAGGAAAATGTTCAAACTGTCAATTTATAATGCAATTTTTTTTAGAATTCAGATTAATAATTTAAAAGTGCCTGTTCATTAAATGTAGGCATTTTCAAGCTTTTTTTCAGTTTTAGAAAGGAAAAATAGAGATTATTAATAATGTTTACCTTTTAAAGAATATCATATGCTCATTTTGAAAACATTATTCAGTGGATCTTCATGCAAATGTAACCTACTTTTTTTTGTCAACAATTGCACACTTATCAACAATGTTATTCAGGTGTTATGTACAAAAGTAACTTTAGATCTTATATAACTATATATTTATACCTGCAACTGATCTTTTCCGTCCCATTTTAATATCCTTTCATGTATAATGCACTAAAATCCATAATCCAAATGAAAGATTCATGTTACAATGTCTATAAAGACTTTTATTAAAAAACTTTCTCATATGAAATTCACCTTACGACTATGGACAAGTCAAGTCGTATCAACAGTTTTAAATTGAAGTATATAGATTTATTCACAAAATCTCATAAGAACCTGTTACACGCTGGGCTCTTAAATCCGACAAAACATGTATTATCTCTTAAAAGATTCATAGGCTAGCTGATATCTTAATCCTCTGTCCACGAACCAAGTTAAAGATCCAAAATTTATTGACCTAACAAGCCTGATCTCCTGCGCGCTTTTTACAAAACAAATTATTTAATCGTCACTTTAATCTCCATGTTTTTGTCCGTCCGGCATTATTGATGTTTATCAACGTAATATTTGAGCTATTACCAACAAAGACCGTCAATAAGAAATAACGGATGGGTTTATTGGGGCGGACTGTTTACACAAAATGGTTGAGTTGACAGGTACGACCTACCGTAAACATATATAGTATACCCCATTAAATTGAACTAAATTTGAAACCCATGAGTGAGCTTTGGTTTTTTAATAACAAAGCTTCAAACCCTTGATTGATGGTTTACAATTGTTGAATTTAAAAGCATGTACTAATTCATTGTAAAGATATTAATCTCAACATTGGACAATTCAAAACTTTTTGGAGATTTAGAATTAAAGTATCAGTAGCATTGTAAAAACCTTCTTTTTTTTGCTTATTCATTTATTATCTGATACAATTTCAGATTAACTTTCACCCTACGAGTTTTTTATTTACATTTTTGTTCATTTTAGCCTCATTTTATGGTTGTTAACCATGTTTGATGCATGCTCATAATGAAGCTTGAACTACTAGGATAACAATTTTCATAGACTTACTGTTGAATTCTCAATTCTATGATTTTTTTATCACAAAATGATCATAAAATGATAAATACAATTTTTTTTTTAGTTTTAATGACTTTCACAACTTTTTGGTTAGATAAACATGATAAAGACTGTTTTTTTCTTTTTTTTACTGCAACTTGACTGTTAGTGTTGCTCTCCACCAATTGAAATATTAAAAATTCTTACCAAATTGCAATTTGTTTTATAAAATCAAACTGGTCAGAAATTTGAACTAACTGCTGCTGAAAACCACAGTCAAGTAGTGAAAGTGCAAGGTGATAAAATAAAACATACTTACGATCCTATTAGCCTTTAACTCCACTTTAATGATGGTGTGACATAATCAGTTGATCAGTTATAGGTACAAATGTATATTATAGTCATTACAATGCTATAGGTGAACTGTTGTTATTTTGAATTGCTATAAAAATGTCCAAACTAAGCTTTCATATAGTTTTCTTTCTAAAAGTATTCTATATTCATAAGAATCAGACTTTATGTGAATTAAAACATTTAATATTCAGTAAAATATGTGTGGAATTGCAATATGTTTGTCAGGAAGTTTCCATAGGGAGATTATCATTTTTTCTTTCAAAAAGTCTTCATTCAAATGAATAATATTTTAGGTTATCTCCCCATGGCATATTGTTATTTCACACATATTTTACTGAATGTATGATGTTTTATTTAAAATAATTTCTGATTCTTATGAATATAGAATACTATTCAAAAGAAACTATATGAAAGCTTATAAGTTTGGACATTTTTATAGCAATTCAAAATAACAACAGTTCACCCTTAGCATGGTAATTGCGATAATATACCTATACAAACTGTTGACTGATTTTGTCACAACAACATTAAAGTGGACAAAATTCATTTAGAATTGTAAGTATGTTTTATTTTATCACCTTTCACTTTCACATTTTGGCTGAACATGCTAAACAATTTGTTCAAAATTGTGACCCGAGTTGAACAATTTGGTTTAATAATACAAATTGCAATTTGGTCAAAATTTAGAATGAGTTGCAATTGGTGGAGAGCAACACTAACAGTCAAGTCACTGTAACAGAGTAGGGTTTTGGTGGTAGGTTAAGTCAGTTGTAATGTCTGATAATTTTGATACAAACTTAGTTATTGTTTTTATGGATTACAAATGTAATTATTCATGGTCCAAATAAATTTCATGAATGTACATCTACATGTATCTTGCAAAGTATTGCAAATGCTTTATTAAATAATATCCTTCCCTTTCAAATATGTCAAACAATAATATTTAATCAAAATTCAACGATTAGTACCTTATATCAAATTTTTAAAATGGAGGTTCTATAATTTTATCTTCTTCAATATATATATATCTACCACACTTTTTCAGGTGACAGATTATTACTGGTATTTAGTGGTCCTGGTACAAGCGTGTTGTTTTAACAATGTCCACTGTGTTTTATTAATAGACCCCACATGGGGCGCTGTCAATACTTGAACATGTCAAAATGTCAACATTTAAACACTTCCAAGAGATAAACCTTTTCTTTTTCTTCGATCAATTGAAGAAATATTTACAATAACAACGGGTCAAGTAGCTCTTAAAAACTGAATTCAGGACTTAAATGTGGATAAATAATTTCGGACTTAAAGTTGAAAAGGCTTGTAATTTAGACGCAGCTGGTCACTGACTGGACATGCTAGACAAACTGACCTGCGTTAATTACATGAATGAGCAACTGTCTCTTCTTATCATTTTTCAAGACTATGTAGATTGGTCATCTTGACGTCTTTTGATTATTTGTGTTCTTGGGTTGTTGTCTCAAATTAGCAGATCTTTGTTGGATACATGTACATTGTAGTCAGCTTATTAGCAATCATATCAAATCTCCTGATTACATGTACATGTATATATCAGTTGACAACTTTGTACATATTCGTGTGTTCTAATTTCCCCGGGTTATATATTCTTTAACTGGGTTACTGTTTACCCTTCTCCTAGCATGTCAGATCATGTCATGGTGAGTAGGAAATCAGAAAAAGAATGCAGATTATCTGGTTCTGCTTTTAAAGATCAGGAGATTTAGTTGAAAGCTTTAAATGTATGTTCCACTTGATTTTCAAAGATATACATGTAGTAAGAATTTAAACACACAGCCAAACCCCACTATTCTTGTTTTAATGGTTATAAGCATTGTGTATAAGTTTCATAACATTTGGTTATGGCAAACTTACTTTAGAGAACAGAAACACAAATTTTGGGATGCAATTCCTGACACTAACAGATGGATATACAAACAGACAAGGGTAGAACTAAATGCCCCCTTAAACAATCTAGGGTTGGGGCATAAAACAAATATATTATACATGATATAATCAAGGAAAATATGCACATTTGAAAATAAAAATTTAACACATGTAGACCTGTATTACATTAGCAAAATATTAGTCCTTGAATATGAAGATCAAACTAAAAACTACAATATGCACCCACACATGTCTATAATATGACATTTATACCTCTCTTTAGAATATTCTAACGTCAGAATAGGTGCAAAACAACTTTGTATTTAAATCATCATAAAAGTAGTGAAATACAAAATGTACACATCCAAAAAACATAAAATGTGTTGGTAAAAGAATGTCATTCATTCACTATACTTAAACACAATCTGCAGGGGGCAAGATTAACAAATTATGTCCCTTCATGATTTAATTTAAAAAGAGTACTGCAAAATATACTGCAGTTATAAAATGACTGTCGAATTCAGGGCCAAAGAACTATATCAGTAAAGAGTGCTCAGAACATGAAAAAAGTTCATTGTACATGACTGTTTTTATTATACACACAAAAAAACAAATATTTATTTAGAACTTACATTATAACACTGTTATAAAGATCTGTTTAAAAGCGCACAACAGAAACTTGTGTAAATAACAAATCTTTCAATATCTGATGTGGTCGTTCAAAAATGATTTATATCATGTGTTAAAAAACATTCTGGATCTTACAAATGAAATCAATTTTAGGATAAACACTCAGACTGTTCATTTTGTTAACGACAAAAGAACTAGAATAGTAGGTTAATTCGGTTTTTCAACAAAAAAGTACATATATTATGAGGAAATAGATTAACTTTGACTTGTATTTTTTTAAAAGATAACTGTTTCATTCAGTATGGCACAAATTAATATAGGGACCTATAATTAACATGTACATTGTATAACACAATTTAGATTACAAAGTCTATTCTAAAAAATACTTAACAGTAAATCAATATATTTGGTTTCTAACTTTAATAATGTTCATGATGTTATTTTCTCAATTCTACATACATGTACAAAAATCGAAAGATGTTTTTAACAGCGACAAGGACAAAAAAGACTTAACAATAAGTAAATTAATTTGTTTATTGGGAGTTAGGTTTGTCATTCTACACTTATACATGTACTAAACACACAAATACTGTTTTTTTTTAAAAAGACAGAAAATACATTAGATACATTATACATGTATATCTTTTGGCTCAATCTATGTTGTAATATTCCTTTATTCAAAATTCATAGTCATGACAACAGATGTACCCATTGCATTATTATTTTGGAACAGTTCAATAATTTTCCTTAACCCTTTCGCCGATGAGTCCCGGTTTACCAGGATTCACATTTCAGACAGCTGACGATGAGTCCCGTTTTACCGGGATCGGAATACCTCTTTTATATTTCCCGCTCAAAACAGTGCAAACATGAGTTATCTTTCTTTGATGAATACCCGGATGAAAGTGTAAACATGGTGCTTCCGTTTGTTGAAAACCGTGTCAAAATCAGACGTAATTTACGAAATTTACGAGAATTTGAAATGAGGGAACAATTTTTTTTAAAGAATATGGAAGAATTAAACCGAAACTAGTATACTTTTTTACATAAAATGTCGTTTTATGTGCAAAACACTTGGAATGGACATCGTTCAGTGTGAGGAATTTGTACAGCCTCATAAAATTTTTCAAAATTTTGCCGTTTTGGGTTAAAAAATTACGATTTGGGGTCTAAGAGCAGAATTTTGAGAATTTCTTGAAGATAATGCCAAAAATTTGAAAATTCGAATATTTTATGAGGAAAAAATTATCAAAACATGAACAAAACTGTGAACATGGTGTTAGTGAATGAAATAAATACACAAATAACTACAAACAAGTTTTTATTGACATTTATTATGAAGATCTCCCACTTGAGTAATAGTAGACAGGGAAGCCATCGTCTCAGAGTAGCTTCTGTCTGGGCAGCAATCGGTGAAAGGGTTAACAAACTAGGAGTTTGAGTCTAGAAACTATCAATTATAAAATTTGCATGCATGTAGATTGTATTATTTTAATTTTAGTTTCTTGTGTACAATTTGGAAATTAGTATGGCGTTCATTATCACTGGAATAGTATATATTTGTTTAGGGGCCAGCTGAAGGACGCCTCCGACAGCGGGAATTTCTCGCTACATTGAAGACCTGTTGGTGACCCTCTGCTGTTGTTTTTTATTTGGTCGGGTTGTTGTCTCTTTGACACATTCCCCATTTCCATTCTCAATTTTACCCCGGCGAGAAGAAATTCATGACTTCATGAACTATCATGAATGGTTCGTGAATGTTCATGAATGGTACATGAAAATTCATAAATAATTCATAAATGAAGGTTCATGAATTTCATTCATGAACTGTTCATTAAAAGTATTTTATGAATGTTCATGAAGTTTTGATGAATCACTAGCTGCTCATAAAAATTCATGAAATGTTCATTAAAAGTATTTATGAATGTTCATGAAGTTTTGATGAATCACTAGGTGTAACATTTATAACTTACATCACACGTATAAATGAGTATCATAGGTAACGACTGTTTAGAGTAGAACATTTTACCTAATTATTCGTGAAATATCATAAATGTATGGTGTTTTTATTTTTTTATTCCTGCAAAATAAAAAAATAAAATAAGATGAAATAGAAGTTGTAGCTGTATTTTAAGATAGATATTATATACAAAACTAAAATTTTTAAAGGAAAACGTATATTTTAATGAAAGTGAAATACATTTTCAAAACATTCTCAAACACCCATATTAAGGGGAAGTAACTCTTGTGATTTTAAATTTCTACAAACCGGTAAACCCCGCAAATCGGCTGTTTCCGTAGTCCAACGGTCGACCGATTTTGAGAAGTTCACTGAAATACCATAACAGGGACGAATCAACTTCGGGCCGATATTATATGGGACGAGATTGACACCTTGACTTAAACGCACTTGCAAATATGACGTAATATGATTACGCTGGATAACAAAAATGGAGAATCCAAACGCAGATGTTTTCAGATAAGTATTTGATTTAACATATAATGATTATGAAATACAATTTGTTGAGGCAATATAAAACATTTAGGATTTTAATCTGAGCAAAACATCAGAAAGTTTAGGCAGACAATAAATTAATGAAGAATGATAAATTGATATATTGTTGTCACATTCATAACAGACATATCGTAATCTGACATGTAAATGGTACATGGGTATATATGATAATCTGATATGTAGAAATTAAATTGTGTGAATAATATTCATCGTAAATTAACTTGGTGAAACGTTAATAATAATTTAAGTCGCCAGTTTCATCTTCATGGGTTAAAGAGGGGGGGGGTACTAAATTTGAGTTCAACTTAAACTTCCAATGCAATTTAAGATGCATAATGCTGTTTCTATTGAATGTATTGCTTCATACAATCATTACCTCTTGAACAATTGATTCTTTGTGGATATTTTTGTACTTTTAGGGGATTAAATATGAGCTGCCAGCAATGATATGAAACAGATTTTATGCAGACTCCATTTTAATACCTTTATTCAGCAATTATTGTTGGAAATACAGAGACAGCAAGTTTTGAATTACAGAAAGGAAGAGAAGTTTATATATCACACATAATTTTTATATTAGTTAATCAGTTTGTGGATTTACCAGTGATAATTCCAGGGGAATCTACTGGAACAATTCATGAACAAGAAAGGTTCATGAACATTTAAGTGTTCATGAACTTCAATGTTCATGAACAATTTATGAACAAAGTTCATGAACAATTCATGAACAAGAAAGGGTTCATGATCATTGTTGTTCATGAACATTTAAATGCTCATGAACCTTTCTTGTTCATGAATTGTTCATGAACATTAAAGTTCATGAACATTACTGTCGATTTTCAGTTCATGAATTGCTCATCAAATGTTCATGAAGATATGATGAACTGTTCATGAAATCTGTTCATGAACAGTTCATGAAATGTTCATGCATATTCATGAATTATTCATTATCATCTCACAGGGGTATGCATGTAGATGCCAACCGAATAGAGAAATCTTTGCACATCTTGAAGATTGTTTAACTAAAAAAATATGTTTGTGCATCATTTCCTGGACCAGAGATGGTCACCATAATCACATTCATTGAACAACTTTTTGCCAAGGACATTTAAATGCTTAAAATCAATATCTAATTCCAATTTAAATTTTCAAATTATACTTTGTAAATGCCTTCATTAATTTTCTTTAGGTTATAACTAACGAGCAGGGACTAAAAACATGTCAAACAACAGTTACGGAACTTGAAACCAATGTCCAAGGGATAGGGAACCTATTTGACGATGTAAAAGCTCGATGCGACAGAAACAAAATCGTCACCGAGAAAAACTCAAAGGAACTCGAACAAACAAAAGCCTGTATAAATAAACTATTCAAAAATTTATCAGAATTAAGTGACCAGCGGCAAGAATGCAACTGCCAAACAGAGCTTGAAAACATGAAGGAAAAAGTGCTCGACCTTCAGTGCCGCTCCATGAAGAACAATCTGGTTTTTACCGGGCTTTGTAACGTCAGAGATGAAAACACCGAAGAACTTCTCCGTTGTTTTCTTAACAACGAACTAGGCATTGACTATAAAATAGAGTTTGGAAACGTTCACAGGTTTGGACGATATCAAGGTGGCGGAAGACCCATAGTAGCACGTTTCCTATATCATTGTGACCTACAGTACGTTTTAGATAATGCTTACAGGCTACGGAACACAAGATACGGCATTAAGCAACAATTCCCCAAAGAAATAGAGGACAGGAGACGAAAGCTGTATCCTATAATGAAAGAGGCAAAGCGAAACAGGAAAATTGCAACACTCGTTCGAGACCGCCTCTTTATAGACAATGAGCTTTATCAAATTCCTGACGATGCCGAGGTTGCAGATATCCCATACCAAGATGGCAGCCTACCGACACGCCAAAATGGATCTTCGCCGCTACGCCAAAGTGATGCCACACCACAGCGTCAAAGTGACGCCCCATCACCGCATATTGAACGAACAAAATCAACCCCCTCATCTGATAGCAACCCCAAGAAACGATCCCGCACAGGTTCAACTCCGAAAGCTCATTACTAGGATTGCCGAGGAGCGCAACATATTGACAGTCCGACACTAATTGATAAACATGATAATAAATATGTAAACATTGCTGAAAATAATGTAAATAGTAATTGTAATGAAACTTTGTGTAATGATGAAACATTTGAACAGATTAATTGTATTTTTGAAAATTTAAACGTTCATGTAGATATTGATGTTGATGAAAATATTACTAGTAATAATGAAGACATAAGTGCGTCTTTATCAGGTGAATCTGCCTATTTGTCAAAAAATAGTATTACAGACAAAAAAGCTATAGATCTTTTATATGTTAACTGCTGTGGCCTAAAACATAGACTACAATATCCAGAATTTGAAAGTTTAATCCGAAAACATGATGTTGTTTGCTTTGTTGAATCAAAAACTGACGATATGGATGATATTCTTTTATCTGGTTACACATTAAAATTCAAAAATAGACGTAAAATATCAAGAGTTAAATCAGGTGGCATTGTAATCGGGTATAGAGAAAATCTGAATAACTCTATAGAAGTGATTGAAACAAATAGTAAATTTGTTCTATGGTGTAAAATTTCCAAATTTTTAAATAATGAGGATATAATTTTTGGAGTAGTATATATCCCACCAGAATATACATCATACTCCTCCCCTGATGCATTCAATGAAATTGAAAGTGAATACTTGGAACTTTCTACAACATTTGAACATATTTTTATTATTGGTGATTTTAACGCACGTACCTCAAATGAGAAAGATTATGTATTTATTGATGATAAAGATATTAGTATTGATTTGGAGTGTGTATCTATAAATGATGTATGTAACTTAGAATTGTATAATATACCCAGAGATCGTATTAGTATGGATAAAGGGAAAACACGTTACGGTAATAATCTGCTTGACTTATGTAAATGTAACAACTTATTCATTATGAATGGTAGACTTGGAAATGATAAAACTGGGAAATTTACCTGCAGAAATGCTAGTGTTGTAGACTATTGTTTGAGTAATGTTAACATTTTAGAAAAACTTATTGATTTTGATGTACTAGAATTTTCACACTTGTATTCAGATGTTCATTGTCCATTGTATTTACGCTTAGAAAGCAACTCATTGGTCACAGATTGTAATGAACAGGACAGTCCTAATGTTCAGTCTAGAGAAAAGATTAATAAATGGGATCATAAAATGGTACCTGAATTTAGAGCTAATATAAATGTTGATAGATTAGACAGGTTGTTACGTAATTTGAAAAGTGTGAATTTAGAAAAAGTTGATGATAACAATGTCAACGCATTTGTAAATGAGATTGGATTAGTTGTTTTAGAGTCTGCTAAGACAACGTTTGGAACACGAACTGATAAACCAAAAAAGCGAGCCCCTAAAAAGAAGGGAGACAAGCCATGGTTTAATTATGACTGCAAATTTGCGAGGCAAAACTTCAGAAAGCTTAAGCGCAGGCTCAAATTTTCACCTTCGCTTTTATTATACAACGAAGTAAAAGATTCTGAGAGGAAATATAAAAAAGTGATGGACAAAGCCATAAAAACTCATAGACGTGATATGGCTAAAAGATTAAAAAACCTCAGATCTCAAAATTCAAAAGAGTATTGGAATATTTTGAATAAGCGGGAACACACGAAACAACCTGAAATTAATTTTGATAATTTACTTAATTTTTTCAGAGATCTTAATTCAGGCACCCCCGATCCTATTGATTTACCAAATGTAGACCCAGATGCTTTAGATGATTTAAATGGTACACTTAATGGTCCAATTACAAAGGACGAGATTATGAATTGTATTAAGAAACTGAAAAGTAATAAAGCCTGTGGCGACGATATGATTATAAATGAATATATTAAATCATCTAGTGATTTTTTAATTGATGTATATGTTGAATTGTTTAATTTAGTTTTCAGAACTGGAATTATACCAGAATCTTGGGTAATTGGCACGATCAAACCATTTTATAAGAATAAGGGAAACAAATTTGATCCAAAAAACTATAGACCAATCACAATTGTCAGTTGTGTTGGGAAATTATTCACTTCGATTTTATGTTATAGATTATCAAATTTTTCCGATGAATTTTTATTAATAAATGAAAACCAGTTTGGATTTAGAAGTGGCTATTCAACAGTCGATTGCATATTTATACTGCACTCTTTCTTTGAAATTTTGAAATTAAAAAAGAAAAAAATGTTTTGTGCATTTGTAGATTTTGAAAAAGCGTTTGACACAGTCAGAAGAGACGCTTTATGGTATAAGATGTTATTGAATAACATAAATGGTCATATGTATAACATAATTCATAAGATGTATGATAATATTAAGTCATGTTTATCTTATAATGGCAATATATCAGATTATTTTTCATGCAATATTGGCCTACGACAAGGGGAAAACTTATCTCCTTTTCTGTTCTCACTTTTCTTAAATGATTTGGAAAACTTTTTTATCAACGAGAACCTGATTGGTTTGAATACTATTGAAGATGCACTTGAGGAAAAATTAGATATTTATGTTAAACTGTTCGCAATCCTCTATGCAGATGATACTGTGTTAATGGCGGAATCGGCCAAAAATCTTCAATTATTGCTAGATAAATTCCACTCATATTGTGATGTCTGGAAAATGAAAGTTAATGTAGAAAAAACAAAAATTGTAATTTTTAGTAATGGGAGACAACCCAAAAATCTCAGTTTTACATATGATAACTCTGTTATAGATATCGTTCAAGAATTTAACTATCTTGGGATATATTTTTCACGAAATGGGACATTTAAACACTGTAGAAAACATTTAGCAGAAAAAGCTACAAAGGCAATGTATGAGGTAATCAAAAAGGGGAGAAAACATGGGTTATCTATTAGTTGTCAATTAGATTTATTTGACAAATTAGTAAAACCGGTCTTACTGTACGGTTGTGAAATTTGGGGGTTTGGTAATAACGACATTTTGGAGAGAGTTCAATTAAAATTCTGTAAGCTTCTTCTGCACCTAAAGTCTTCTACCCCAAATTGCGTAATATATGGTGAACTTGGACGATATCCCATTAATTTAGATATTAAAGTCCGTATGGTATCATTTTGGCTGAAATTAGTATGTGGTAAACCGACTAAATTATCAGCGACCATTTATAAACTACTGTTTAAACTATCAAATGAAAATGATGTAAAGTTTAAATGGTTAAACCATGTTGAATCTATTTTTAATGAAACAGGATTATCTTTTGTGTGGTTATCTCAAACATGTATTAGTGACATTTGGCTAAAGAATACAATCAGAACATCACTCCAAGATCAGTTTCAACAAACATGGTTTTCAAATGTGCAAGCATGTTCGAAGACATTAAATTATCGAATTTTTAAGGATACTTTTGGGTTTGAGAACTATTTTGATATTTTAGAATTTCGTGATATTTATACTTTATGCAAATTTAGAACCATCAACCATAAATTACCCATTGAGATAGGGAGATGGACAAATATTCAGAGAGATAGACGAAATTGTAACTTATGTAACTCTAAAGATCTTGGAGATGAGTATCATTATATTATGATGTGCACAGAGATGTCAATAAAAAGAAAAGAATGTATTGATAAAAAATATTTAAATCGTCCAAATATAATTATGTTTAAAAAAATTATGAATTTAAATATAAAATCTAAATTGAGAAAGCTGTGTACTTTCATTAGATTTATAAATTCACATGTGTGCCCTCCTGGCTAAATACTATCAGTATAATTGTAAATAGTGTACATATTTTGCTTTGTGTATTCATGTATTTATGTCTGTATTATTGATGTCATGTAGTGCCTGTATACCATTGTAACTGCAAAGGTTTGACAGAATAAAGATATATAGGTGTTTAGCATTTAACAATATTTATGATGTTGTGAAAACTACATGGAGTTATAGTGGTAAATGGAAAATTCAATAGTAATTATTTCCTTTTTATAAAATAATTTTCATCTTTAGACATGTACAACTTTTTTTATTGCTTTTTATATGAAATGTATGACATTGTCAGAATTGAGGAAAATCAATTTCCCTTGAAAAGACTCATTGATAACAAAATCATAAATTTCGTCACAAACTTCTATATCCTTGCATGGTTCTGCATTTTATATTACGATTTAATATCTGCCAGGATTAAAATATTCAGGTAAAATCCATTACAACTTATATAAAAGATATAATACATCATGTAGGGAGACACTAGCCCAATAAACTGGTATCAAACATTTACACACATCAGCTCATAGAAAAGAAACCAGTATTGATAAATTTTATTTGATAAATTTTATAATCATGTGTGTCAAAGGCTTTTGAAGACTCACAAAAGAACCTGACTTAAAACTTGGAAAACAGCTACTAAATTGATACACACAATGTACTTTTAAAGGTACTTAAACTCTAATCCCTGACTATGTATTTTTTTTTTAAAGTTTACTGTAAGACAAATCTTCATCATTTCTTTTCATGTAAATGACACTAAATTATTTCTATTATATATCTTTAATAAATGTACACTATAAACATGTAAAATGTAGCCTTTCAATTTATGTGCCAAACTTGGAAAAGAAATGGTTCATGCTGGCCAAAATTTACTGATCAGGTTATGTGTTTTTAACACTTCATTTTTTTTATTATTATTGGCAAACAATAAAAATAAAAATTAGATTTTAAAAATCTTTTATATTTAAAATATTTTCTCCTGTAAAAACACCATAATTTCATAAATACACATTTTGACTATGATTAGCTATCAGAATTGATAATAATTGGACATTTTAATAAATATCCATTTTAACGTTAAATTGAATGTTCAAAGACTTCATGTCTAAAATTACGGATTACGTGAATATTGCATTTACCGCTTATTGCATATTTACCGTTGTAACACGGATACAGGTAATGAACAGGTAAAAAGTACTGTGACCAAGTGATGACTGTACTTACCTCAGTATCATTTCGTTTAAACTCCAAAAAGAAAATGTTTGTTGTTAAAATCCTATATATTTAACACTAAATTAGTTTTCAGTTACTTTGTTTTTGTCTACATTGTAAACCATGTGTATCGCCATTTTAGCATATCACGTGATTACGCTAACTGATAACGAGGCCAGTATCAAAGGAAACTTCTTACCGTAAATGTTGGAATACACATTCGTCAAAATTCGACTGGTTATTAATTTAGATTTTTTTCTCTTAGTTTCATAAACTGCAACCGGACAGCTTAGAATTTAGTCTCAGTTTACAAATGACGAATTTTTCTATAATTTTTAGAGAAATTTATATGTCCTTTATTATTTTCTTAGTGGGGGACAGTGGCGGACCCAGAACTTTTCCTAAGGGGGGACCGCTGACTGACCTTAAAGGGGGGGAGGGGCCGCTCCAGTCATGCTTCAGTGATTCCCTATATAATCAACCAAATTTTTCCCACGAAAGGGGGGGCCGGGCCCCCCAGGCCCCTGGATCCGCCTAGATCTAACTGTTAATATATATATGTTCCTGGAGAGGAGCAGCTCAAGAGAGGGGACCTTTTCAAACAGGTTGATTGGTCGTGAAAGATAAAAAAAATTCCTCTTGTAAACCTGTATGTGTCTGATGTTTTGATTGATTGATTGATTGTTGGTTGCTTAACGTCCAGTGGCAAATATTTCATGCATATTCAGGACGTGAACAAGTTCACAATAAATACAATAGGTAGGTTGTTGTAATAGAGGCCATCTAGGATGATGGTCGGGGAAATTTGGACTGCCACTGGAAAATGAGGTATCATATTGGATAGGGACAGAAATTTTGCCTTGCAACAGGCCACCTACGGACCCCTAAAAGAGTTGTTGTAAGGGTTCTTAACGTGCAAAGAGCGTGGCACTCTCTTTACACGAGGCATCGGATTTAACGTCCCCTTCTGATGGACGTGACTGCGAGTTTGATACATCCCGCACAGCCAAACGGACGCCCCACTTCAGCAAGCGTTTTACTGCCGGTCGGGAGAAGACCTAGTGACCATATTTCTATACCCCAGTCACCCTTGGGGTTGTCTGATGTTTTGAAAACTATCTCAAGTTGATTCTTGAGCAAAAACATATATACTCAAGGTTTTTCAGTTTTAGAGGATTGTTTAATGGAATTTGTGTCAAATGTTCGTACTCCTTGGTATTTTTCCATACAATACAATGTAAAATATTTTGCCCCATAGCACCCATTTATCTTTTCATGTACTCATGACAGGCCATTTACCAAAATTTTACAAGATTCTTGATTTTCTTTCTTTTGTTTTGAGACTTAAATAATACCAATGCAAATATAAGGTAAAAGTCCGAGTCAGCCTTTTCCCGCCATATTTTAAATCTCAAATATCTCGAAAAGGAGGTCCATGACCTATCAATATCTTTAGCTTATCTTTATCCAAATTGATGCTCTATCTAGTTAATTGAGAAATAATAGTTAATCCGTTATAAAAGGGATATTATTATGGAGTTAAGCCGTTAAATAAACTTGTGACTGTAAAGATAAAAGATAAAAATATATTTTTAAGATCCGGTATTGAACGCCATCACTGCCTTTTAATAAGAAAATACTATGACATAATGCAAATGTTGCTTACATGGTGTGAATTCTTCATTACATGATGTGAATTTTTCTTTACATGATGTGAATTCTTCATTACATGATGTGAATTCTTCTATACATGATGTGAATTCCTCATTACATGATGTGAATTCTTCTTTACATGATGTGAATTCTTCTTTACGTGATGTGAACTCTTCTTTACATGATGTAAATTCTTCTTTACATGATGTGAAAACTTCATTACATGATTTGAAAACTTCATTACATGATGTGAAAACTTCATTACATGATGTGAAAGTTTCATTACATGAGGCGAAACTTTCTTTACGTTTTGTTAAAAAATCATTACGTCGTTATTCTATTACATTGGCCCAAAAGATATACATCATAATGTCAAATTGGTATTACGAGGTAAGAAACACATATGACGTTATGTGAAGACTTCATTATGTCAAAACATCGTTACAAGAAAACGGGACCTCTCGGACGTCATTAGCATGGCGTTTATAAAAAGTAAAGGCATAAGGGCATCTGAAAGAAAAAGTAGGCATGGAAGATGTCGTTCAAATTTTGGAAAGAATAGGAAAGACCGCATTGGTTGATTTGTTTAAACAACACTATAGTAAGATATCTTTCAAGACCAAAATGAGTCTTAAAAGTGCTTTAGCTACAAAGCTCCAATCAGCACAATTGTGCATTTGGTTTCTCCACTGTATTTCATAGTGCTGATACAAAAACTTTTTAATTAAAATTTTGAATCTAAAGTTGCTTGCAAAGGCTAGACTGTCAATCCTGCAATGGAAAGCATGGGATTGAGTTTAAGGGTTATTGCTCCAATGGGGTTTCAAAAAGTTGGAGGGGGGATTTTTTGTTTACCATTTTTTGAAGGGCTTCCTTTTTTTCCAAAATTTTTCAAATTTCGAATTTTGAAAATCTTCAATTGCACAGTATTGTGCAATAGATTTGTTAGATCTTTGACCACATTAATTTTGTGACAAAAACCTGTATTATGTCAAAAATTTGATCACAATTCAAATTCAGACAGAATCAAGCTTGAATATTGTGACCAAATTTGCCCCAACTGTTCAGGGTTCAACTATTGGGGTCGTATAAAGCTGCGCCCTGCGGAGCACCTGGTTAATGTTTGGATTCAGTGACAAAAAGTCCTTTCGTAGGTTGTAGTATGCTTTTAATGCCTTATTGTACAATTCCTTCTGAGCAAGGGAAAAAGATCCTGATGCACTAAATGTTATACCTAAATATTTACAATGTTGAACACAATCTATCAACATGTCATCAAAATAAAAAATATGTTTTATATGCCTGCCTGCTTTGTTGAATATCATCACCTTAGTTTTTTTTAGATTAATTTTCATACACCAATCTTTACAATACTTATTTAATTGATCAAGTTTACACTGAAGCCCCTTTTCCGAGGAAGAAAAAATGACAATATCGTCAGCATATAATAAACAATGAACTGGCTTGGAGTTAACAAAGACTGGATCGGGTGACTTTTCTAGATAATCAGGGAGATCATTTGTGAAAACTTTAAACAAATTTGGACTAAACTTATCTCCCTGTTTCACTCCCACCTTAGTTGGAAAAAGGTCTGTTACTCTATTCTTTAATCGAATACACGATTTACTCTGGGCATACATACATTGTAGAGGCCCCTCATGGGGGGGGGGGGGGTCCTAGTAATCACATAATCACTATTTTTTTGCCAATATAATCACATAATCATTAAATATTTGCTTATCTTTAGTAATCAAATAATCATAAACTAAAAATACAGTCCTAGGTAATCAAATAATCATGAAATATTTGGCTTAATAATCAAATAATCATTAAAAAAACGACCAAGTAATCACATAATCAAAAATCCCATGAGGGCCCTCATTGTACTCTTAATTATATTATAAAAATTTGTACCCAGCCCAATGTTTAATAGCTTGAGTTTTATAACTGGGTGAATGACCGTGTAAATATATTGTTAGGGTTAGGTAAACTATCCTACTTTAGTAGTAGATAAGTCCGACGGATGACCAGTCTAAATATGACACGGCCATGCTTATATAAGCTCTAAATGTATAGCATCACTCATAGTTTACAAAATTTAATATACAACTCCCCTTTAAATGCATTTAAATACCACAATAAGCCATTACCATATAATTTCCAATAGCATATTTATAAAAAAAAAAGTATGTAGAACATATCATTACCCTAAATCAATATAGTTATCTCAAACCACAATGCATCACTGAAGAGACATGAATTGTCGAAATGCGCATCTGGTGCAAAAAAATTAGTACCGTTAATTTTATTACTACCACTGGGTCAATGCCTCTGCTGGTGGACTATTAGTCCCCGAGGGTATCACCAGCCCAGTAGCCAGTACTTCGGTACTGTCATAAAAATACGGATTTTTTGTGTTATAAAAATTTGCTGTTACAACTTGAATGATAGAAATTATTATAAATTAAGGAATGTATCTCCCTCATGCAAAGCTCTGATTCCTTTCACGGATTTGGCTATACTTTTTGGACCTTTTGGATTATAGCTCTTCATCTTTTATATAAGCTTTGGATTTCAAATATTTTGGCCACGAGCATCACTGAAGAGACATGTATTGTCGAAATGCGCATCTGGTGCAAAAAAAAATGGTATCGTTAATTTTATTAATATAGAATTTCATAAAAAAAAAAAAGAAAGGTAATTTGATTTCTATATTAAATCTAGCAAAATTATGACCTATATTTTTGGCACATCCCATTTATCGTACATGTATACCCATTTAAAGGAATTTAAGTCAGCAACCACCACCAACATATACATAATATGTATTGTGTAGATCTGTGTTGGACTCTCAATTGATAGTTATTCAAATATATGCAATTTTAGGTAAAATAGAATGTATTTGGTTGGAGAGTTGTCTCATTGGCACTCATACCTCATCTTCCTATATCTATATACGCTATTTGTATGCTGATAGAATTTGATAGTTAATACACAAAGCGGAATAAATAGATATCCAAGTTATTCAATTTGGTGAACTTGAATTGTGAAAAGTGAAAAAAACAATATTCACTTTTCATGAATTTTGAACATTGTATAGTGATTAATAAAAAGTGAATAGTGAAAAGTGAATAGTGAACGTACTTCAGCCCAGTAGTAAACTTAAGAAATGAAAATGACTGTAATATGTTTTAAAATGTGTGAAATTCCATACACGTAGCCAGGGCACTACGCCAGGCTGGAGGGGTTCGTATAACCAAACCTCCCCTCCTTTGAAAACAAATAAGGACAATAAGCACTGTTAAAGTCGATGTTCTTTTTGATTTTTGAATTGTAACTGTTAAAGTTGAGTATCTGCTTGAACTATGACTAAAGAACCTCTCTCCCCCCTTTTGGAAATTACTGGCTACGGGTCTGAATACAATCATTATTTAAATGTGTAATTGTTTATAACAAACCCATACTCCTTCGTGAAGCAATATCCATCGGCTCTGCAGGTGGAGTTTCATCAATAAAGTTGTTTACAGCATCTCGAAATGCAGTTCTCTCCCCAATTGTTGATATACCAAGCTCTTTCAGATCGTCATCTGAAAGCAGCTTGCACTATGGAACGCCATCACTGCCTTTTAATAAGAAAATACTATGACATGATGCAAATGTTGCTTACATGATGTGAATTCTTCTTTACATGATGTGAATTTTTCTTAACATGATGTGAATTCTTCATTACATGATGTGAATTCTTCTTTACATGATGTGAATTCTTCATTACATGATGTGAATTCTTCTTTTAATACATGATGTGAATTCTTCTTTACATGATGTGAATTCTTCTTTACATGATGTAAATTCTTCTTTACATGATGTAAATTCTTCTTTACGTGGTGTGAAAACTTCATTACATGATGTGAAAACTTCATTACATTATGTGAAAACTTCATTACATGATGTGAAAGTTTCATGACATGAGGCGAAACTTTCTTTACGTTTTGTTAAAAAATCATTATGTCGTAATTCTATTACATTGGCCCAAAAGATATACATCATAATGTCAATTCTTCATTACATGATGTGAATTCTTCTTTTAATACATGATGTGAATTCTTCTTTACATGATGTGAATTCTTCTTTACATGATGTGAATTCTTCTTTACATGATGTAAATTCTTCTTTACATGATGTGAAAACTTCATTACATGATGTGAAAACTTCATTACATGATGTGAAAACTTCATTACATGATGTGAAAGTTTCATTACATGAGGCGAAACTTTCTTTACGTTTTGTTAAAAAATCATTATGTCGTAATTCTATTACATTGGCCCAAAAGATATACATCATAATGTCAAATTGGTATTACGAGGTAAGAAACACATATGACGTTATGTGAAGACTTCATTATGTCAAAACATCGTTACAAAAAAACGGGACCTCTCGGACGTTATTACGCATGGCGTTTATAAAAAGTAAAGGCATAAGGGCATCTGAAAGAAAAAGTAGGCATGGAAGATGTCGTTCAAATTTTGGAAAGAATAGGGAAGACCGCCTTGGTTGATTTGTTCAAACAACAGCGTATTGATTCTTTGGATACGTGCAATATGGAACGCCATCACTGCCTCATAAGAAGAAACTACTATGACATGATGCAAATGTTGCTTACATGATGTGAATTCTTCTTTATATGATGTGAATTCTTCATTACATGATGTGAATTCTTCTTTACATGGTGTGAACTCTTCTTTACATGATGTGAACTCTTCATTACATGATGTGAATTCTTCATTACATGATGTGAATTCTTCATTACATGATGTGAATTCTTCTTTACATGATGTGAACTCTTCATTACATGATGTGAATTATTCATTACATGATGTAAACTCTTCATTAAATGATGTGAAAACTTCATTACATTACATGATATGAAAACTTCATTACATTATGTGAAATCTGCATTACATGATGTGAAAACGTCTTTACGTGATGTTGTTGTTTCGTTACATGATGCGAAACTTTCCTTATGTGCTGTTAAAATAAAAACCCTTGTACATGATGCGAATACTTTAGTGTCTGATGTGAATATTGCAGTACGTGATGCTAGAACTGCATTACCTGGGGTTAAAGTCATAAAACTTTGCTCAGTGCTCGGAGCACAAAAATCATGCTCGAAACACAAAATCCAGCGTTTTGATTGGTTGATTCTTGAGTCTGAATACAAAAATCGTGCTCCAAAGTTTTATGACCGCAAGGCCAGATGTGAACGTCACCTTATTATTATACGTCATGTAAATTGTTTAATGAGACCACTTAAGGGTTTCTACTTTACATGATGTGAATTCTTCATTACATGACGTGAATTCTTCTTTACATGATGTGAAAACTTCATTACATGATGTCGTTTCATCTTTACATGATGTGAAAACTTCATTACATGATGTGAAAACTTCATTACATGATGTGGTTTCCTGTTTACATGATGTGGTTTCCTGTTTACATGATGTGAAAACTTCATTACGTGATGTGGTTGTTTCATTACCTAATCTGAAAGTTTTATTACATGTCAGATGCGAAAATTTCTTAACGTTATGTTAAAAAATCTTTATGTCGTATTTCTATTACATTATGCCAAAATATATACATCGTAATGTCAAATGGGTATTACGAGGTCAGAAACACATATGACGTTATGTGAACACTTCATTATGTCAAAACATCTTTATAAGAACACGGGACCTCTCGGACGTTATTACGCATGGCGTTTATAACTTAAATTCCTTTAAAAGGGTATACGATAAATGGGATGAGCTAATAATATAGGTCATAATTTTGCTAGATTTTATATAGAAATCAAATGACCCTCCTTTTTTTTTTATGAAATTCTATATTAAAATTCATTGTGGCTTGATAACTGAATATTGATTTAGGGTAATGGTATGTTCTACATATTTTATTAAATATGCTATTGGAAATCATATATTAATATGATTAATGGCTTACTGTGGTATTTAAAGAAGTACTTAAGTGAGGTTTTGGAAATATGTGTCAGATTTTCAGACTCCTTAGATTTTTTCCAAAGCTATAGGGTAAAATATTTTGCCCCATAACACCGATTTTCATTTTCATAAAAATCTTCAATGGCTAATTTTGAGATCCAATTAATACCAATGCAAATGTAAGGTAAAAGTTCAAGTCAGCCTTTTCCCGCCATTTTTTAAAACTGAAATATCTCAAAAAGAAGCTCCATGACCTATCAATATTTTTTTTAGGTTATTTTATTCCTTAGATGATGCTCTTTCGACTAATAGTATCAATTTTAATTTCTGGATTTTTTAAAATTTCAACTAAGTACATCATTAAATGCATTTAAAGAGAGCTGTATATAAAATTGCTGTAAATAATGAGTGATGCTATACATTTAGAGCTTATATAAGCAAGGCCGTGTCATATTTAAAATTTTCTTTTTAAGTATAAGTCGATGATTTTTTTTTTATATATATTTATATAAGTTTAGGAACCTAATTCAAATGAATTTTATATGAAAATAGTACTTTTTAGAGGCAATGTTGGCAAACCCTTTTCAAAAAAAAAAAATCGAAAATAATTCTATATCATGTATATCCAGAAGTACGGTACATGTACAATTGCTTTATTACATATCTCACTTTCAAATTAATTAATCTATTAATTTATCTAAACTTAAAAAAATAAATCCATAAAAAATGACTAAGAAGTGATACACAAACATAAAAAGTGTGGACAAAGACCAGCATGGGTAGTATTGCATGGCAATACATAGTCCCCTGCCAGTTAAAATTCATTATTCTCAAACAGAAACTTTGAAATTGATGTGTAATTTGTAATGTTAAAAGTAGATACCAAATATCAAATCAATATAACGGTAGTTAGACATGCATGACTAAAACATGTGCAGAACATTGATTAATTGTGTGATTTTTCTAGGTCTAAGGATCATATTAATTTGCAAAATATCATCAAATCAAAACTAGATTTAAACTTGATCTGTAACTTGTAATGGTAAAACTATAAACCAAATTTCAAATCTAAATCTAAAAGTTAATGACAAAAAAATAGTGGAAAATTTATTTCTTGTATGATTTTTTTAAGTTCGAGGACCATAACTTTGCAAAAAAATCATCAGACCGGAACACAATTCGCACTTGATATGTAACTTGTCATGGTTTTACTCATAATTTTTATGCCAAATTTTAAGACAATATCTTTAAAAAACAAAATGTGGAAACCAATTATCTGAGTGAATTTTCTATGTCCAAGGGCCATAAAAAATCCTCAACCGGGACAAAATAAGAACATGATCTGTAACTTGTCATGGTTATATTATATATATACTAAATATCTCAAATCAATATCTTCAAGCATGGCCAACAACAGTGCCGTATCTCTTGCACGTAAAAGACATCCTTGTAGATTTTGAAAACGAGTAGGCTAATGCCGCTACAAGGCAGCACTCGCATTCGCAAAGTGGAAAGGGATTTATACATGTTGCAAAATGTGTTTTCCAATCCACTATAAATAAATATTTTTAAAACTAAAAAATACGGAAAGCTAATTTTTCGGAAGGACATTCTGACAGACGGACAAAGTGCAAACCTAAAGTCCCCTTCAACTTCGTTGGTAAGGGACTCATAACAGTTTAGTATATACTACTGAGGTTTCCTAAAATATAAACCTTGTAATAGTATAATAACTAGGCCCTAGTTAATTCCCCTTACTTTTGGATAGATTAATTATTTGTTGATTAAATGTTTATTTTAAGTTTAATTTGATTTAAACTCCAAAGTGAGATAAAAGTAAGGATTGTTAATTTAGCTGTTTTAGTATTTAACTTTTGATGTTTCTGTAATGTTTTATAAATATTAATTTATTCAATTTGTCATCAGTACCTTTTCTGTTCAAGTTATCCGGTTTAATGACAATATAAGTATGTTAATTGTTTTTTTCAGTCGGAGTCGGCCTTTTACAGGCCTCCAAATACTCGCCGGACTGTCCACTTGAGTTCAGAGTTATTCACCACTTCGGTAGAGTTAGTCACCTCTTCTTGGTGCAAGTTTACTACTTAAAACACAACGTGAAGCCAATTTACTTTACTAAAGACTAACTCTTGGAACACTTTATTTTTCATTTTACATTTGAAATAACTCTATTTTTGAACTTCATTTAAGAAAGTTTTTTGACTCTCGTTTGTCCGCAATTATTGTACATTTGTGACTAAACATAGTTTCATTTGATTAATTGTCTGTTGTTCAGCCATAATCTGATATCAGGTGTCCCGATGGTCGAATAGGGACACAATACTGGCAACTACACTTCCCTAGAGGTGTCGTCACCGACCCCCTCCGTTACAATAGCACTACCATAGAAATACACCACCAAGAACGATTCTATAAAGTTTTGAACCCTTGCATGGCCTAATTACAATTAAATCCTATATATCCTGAACAAGCCTATGGATTGTCCAACAACACGTTTATAGTGAATATAGTCACAGATTTGGGTTAAGGAGTTATGGAGCATAGAATACCGAAAACGGCCAAACCTAATAATAAAAAAAACCACAAAGCACGCTTCTATCAAGTTTTGAACCCTTAAATGGTCTCATTAAACATTTTACATGACGCATACTTATAAGGTGACGTTCACATCAGGTAATGCAGTTCTAGCATCACGTACTGCAATATTCACATCATACACTAAAGTATTCGCATCATTTACAAGGGTTTTTATTTTAACAGCACACAAGGAAAGTTTCGCATCATGTAATGAAACAACCACATCACGTAAAGACGTTTTCACATCATGTAATGAATTTGTTACATAATGTAAAAAGTTTTCACATCATGTAATGTAATGAAGTTTTCACATCATGTAATGAAGAGTTCACATCATGTAATGAAGAATTCACATCATGTAATGAAGAGTTCACATCATGTAAAGAAGAATTCACATCATGTAATGAAGAAGTCACATCATGTAATGAAGAAGTCACATCATGTAAAGTAGAAGTCACATCATGTAATGAAGAATTCACATCATGTAAAGAAGAGTTCACATCATGTAAAGAAGAATTCACATCATGTAATGAATAATTCACATCATATAAAGAAGAATTCACATCATGTAAGCCACATTTGCATCATGTCATAGTAGTTTCTTCTTACAAGGCAGTGATGGCGTTCCATACAAATCTGTGCCCTATATTCACTATAAACGTTTTGTTGCACAGTCCATAGGCTTGTTAAGGATATATATTCAAGGGGTCAAAACTTTATAGAAACGTTCTTGGTGGTGTATTTTTATGGTAGTGTTGTTGTAACAGAGTGGGTCGGTGACGATACTCCCGGGATGTGTAGTTGCCAGAATTGTGTCCCTATTTGACCATCGGGACACCTGATGTCAGATTATGGCTGAACAACAGACAATTAATCAAATGAAACTATGTTTAGTCACAAATGTACAATAATTGCGGACAAACGAGAGTCAAAAAACTTTCTTAAATGAAGTTCAAAAATAGAGTAATTTCAAATGTAAAATAAAAAATAAAGTGTTCCCAGAGTTAGTCTTTAGTAATTTAAATTGGCTTCGCGTTGTGTTTTAAGTAGTAAAATTGCACCAAGAAGATGTGTCAGACTCTGGCGAACTGCATCGAAGTAGTGACTAACTCTAAACTCAAGTGGACTGATACCGTCCGGCGAGTATTTGGAGGCCTGTACAAGGCCGACTCCGACGGAAAAACAATTAAAATCCTTATATTGTCATTAAACCGGATAACTTTTACATTAAAGGTACTGAAGACAAATTGAATAAACTAATATTCATAAAATATTACAGAAACATCAAAATTTAAATACTAAAACAGTTAAATTACCAATCCTTACTTTTATCTCACTATGGAGTTTAAATCAAATTAAACTTACAATAAACATTTAATCAAGTGAGGGGAATTAACTAGGCACATTTATTACACTATTATAAGGTTTATATTTTAGGAAACCTCAGTATTATATACTAAACGTTTATGAGTCCCTTACCAACGAAGTTGAAGGGGACTTAAGGTTTGCACTTTGTCCGTCTGTCAGAACGTTCGTCCGGAAAATTAGCTTTTCGCATTTTTTAGTTTTAAACATATTTATTTATAGTGAATTCGGCAACACGTTTTGCAACTTATATAAATCCCTTTCCACTTTGCGAATGCGAGTGCTGCCTTGTAGCGGCATTAGCCTACTAGTTTTCGAAATCTACAAGGATGTATTTTACGTACAAGAGATATGGCACTGTTGTTGGCCATGCTTGGAGATATTGATTTGATATTTAGTATATAATATAACCATGACAAGTTACAGATCAAGTTCTAATTTTGTTACGGTTTAAGGATTTTTGCAGAGTTATGGCCCTTGGACTTAGAAAAGTCACTCAGATTATTGGTTTCCACATTTTGACTTTTAAAGATTTTGACTTAAAATTTGACATAAAAATTATTAGTAACACCATGACAAGTTACAGATCAAGTGCGAATTGTGTTTGCAAAGTTATGGTCCTCGTACTTAGAAAAATAATGCAAAAAATAAATTTTCCAATATTTTTTTGTCATTAACTTACAGATTTAGATTTGAAATTTGGTTTATAGTTTTACCATTACAAGTTACAAATCAAGTTTAAATTTAGTTTTGATTTGATGATATTTTGCAAATTCATATGATCCTTAGACCTAGAAAAATCACACAATGTTCTGCACATGTTTTAGTCATGCTTGTCTAACTTCCGTTATATTGATTTGATATTTAGTATCTACTTTTAATATTACAATTTACACATCAATTTCAAATTTTCTGTTTGAGAATAATGAATTTTAACAGGTAGGGGACTATGTATTGCCATGCAATGCTTTCAGAATGCTGGATACTACCCATACTTGTCTTTGTCCACACTTTTTATGTTTGTGTATCACTTCTTAGACATTTGTTATGGATTTATTTTTTTAAGTTTAGATAAAGTAATTGATTAATTAATTTGAAAGTGAGATATGTAACAAAGTAACGTAAGTGAGACAATTGTACATGTACCGTATAGCTTCTGGATATACATGATATAGGAGAAGTATTTTCGAATATTTTTTGGAAGGGGGTTGCCAACATTGCCTCTAAAAAGTACTATTTTCATATAAAATTCATTTGAATTAGGTTCCTAAATTTATATAAATATATAAAAAAAAGACTTATACTTAAAAAAAGAAAATTTTAAATATGACACGGCCATGCTTTTATAAGCTCTAAATGTATAGCATGATGCATCACTCATAATTTACAGAAATTTTACATTCAGTTCCCTTTAAATGCATTTAAGGATGTACTTAGTTGAAATTTAAAAAATCAAGAAATTAAAATTGATACTATTAGTCGAAAGAGCATCAGCTTAGGAACAAAATAAGCTAAAAAATATTGATAGGTCATGGAGCTCCTGTTTGAGATATTTCAGTTTTAAAAAAATGCGGGAAAAGGCTGACTTGGACTTTTACCTTGCATTTGTATTGGAATTAATTGGATCTCAAAATTAGCTATTGAATATGTTTATGAAAATAAAAATTGGTGTTATGGGGCAAAATATTTTACCCTATAGCTTTGGAAAAATCTAAGGAGTCTGAATAATAATAATAACGTCCGAGAGGTCCCGTGTTCTTATAAAGATGTTTTGACATAATGAACGTGTTCACATAACGTCATGTGTGTTTCTTACCTCGTAATACCCATTTGACATTACGATATATGTATTTTGGCATAAAGTAATAGAAAAACGACATAAAGATTTTTTAACATAACGTAAAGAAATTTTCGCATCATGTAATAACACTTTCAGATTAGGTAACGAAACTACCACGTCACGTAATGAAGTTTTCACATCATGTAAAGAGGAAACCACATCATGTAATGAAGTTTTCACATCATGTAAAGAGGAAACCACATCATGTAATGAAGTTTTCACATCATGTAAAGAGGAAACCACATCATGTAATGAAGTTTTCACATCATGTAATGAAGTTTTCACATCATGTAAAGAAGATTTTACATCATGTAAAGAAGAATTCACATCATGTAATGAAGAATACACATCATGTAGAGTAGATTCACATCATGTAAAGAAGAATTCACATCATGTAAAGAAGAATTCACATCATATAAAGGAGAATTCACATCATGTAAGCAACATTTGCATCATGTCATAGTAGTTTCTTCTTATAAGGCAGTGATGGCGTTCCATACACTCTCGTGGTAAACAACATCTTTTAAGTTTGACAACCTGTACTCTAATTTTACCATGGGCAGGGCTTATCATGCAGACCTACAACTAAAACCGTATAAAATTCGAGATAAATGCAAAAATACAGACTTTCTGTTGACATGTTTTAAACCTTGCACCACTGGCACATAAAAAAACTGGTTTATCCTGTCACCATTATGTTTTGAATGAGAGAAATTACTGCAAATGACTCCACCAACACCAATATGTGAAATAAACGGTCGCAATGTCCATTTATATTTCTTCTTTAACGTTTTCAATTTTAGGAAAAGGGCGAATATGAGAAAATACCATGATAGCACTATGGACATTGAAAATATAGCAGAAGTAATAGAGGGAAACCCAAATTTTATATTGATAGACCGTAATAGACTTATTCCGTCTGCCATCAAGGAGATAAGAATGGTGGATTAAACCTGGTTTTAAAGCTAGCTAAACCTCTCACTGGTATGACAGTGGCATACTATTCCTCATATTCTCAAAATTTCTCATAATGTAATGAAGTTTTCACATCATGTAATGAAGTTTTCACATCGTGTAATGAAGTTTTCACATCATGTAAAGAAGAATTTACATCATGTCAAGAAGAATTCACATCATGTAAAGAAGAATTCACATCATGAAATGAAGAATTCACATCATATAAAGAAGAATTCACATCAAGTAATGAAGAATTCACATGAAATGAAAAATTCACATCATATAAAGAAGAATTCACATCAAGTAATGAAGAATTCACATCAAGTAATGAAGAATTCACATCATGTAAAAAAGAATTCACATCACGTTAAGAAGAATTCACATCATATAAGCAACATTTGCATCATGTCATAGTATTTTCTTATTATAAGGCAGTGATGGCGTTCCATAGAAAAATATTTATCGTATATAATAGACGATAGTAAACTTGTTAAAATTCATTAAAAAAAATAATGCATTACTATTTAAAACAAAATTTATGATATGTGTGTCTACTAACATTTCTTTGGTGCCATTTTTGAAGATGGTAAAGGGTTATTTTCGTGAGACGTTCTCGGCCTTTTAATTTCCCGTATTTTCATGTTTTGAAATTTTATTTCTCGTTTTCTCGTGTTTGGCTTGATATTCATGCTTCGTGTTTCCCATTATTTATTTTTCCGTGTTTCGTGTCTGTGCTCCTAATTTCTCGTGCATGTCCTGCATTTGATTAAAGAGTCAATGTGTTAAAATACCTTCTGAAATTTGTGTAATCTAATAGTTTGTCCTCTACGAAACCAGATACTGAAGGAGATTTGACCCGTTTCATAGTGGACATCAACAATAATACTTTATCACTCTAGTCCATTTGACGTGCTCAAATTTTTGGCCAACAATTTAACTGCCGTTATAAAAGCATCACTTCTTTTGTAAAAAGCTGTTTATTAAAATATGTTGTATTAAGTAAAAATAACATTTATTTCTACCTTTTTGACATATTTTAGAGTATGAATGTTGGACAGTTGTGTTAGGGACATGCCATTTTGGTGTTCTGGAACCATCCAGGAATCAATATCTTATTAATCCCTCTAGAAATAGAATGTTTTTTGCTTAAAAATGTTAAATATAATTCAACGTACTGACTGCACAAAAAATGACTTGTAACGATCAATCGCATTATTTTTTAAAAAGTGGGCGGGACAGAAAATCACGTTTTTATTGAAAAACGCCCATATATATTATATGTTGTGTTAATTTTATTTTGTTCAGTCTGTGTGTAGTTAAACGTATTCAACTTATATTTTGTCCCATTTGGATTATTTGGTCAGAATTAAACAATAAATGAACGAAGATGATCTATTACACAAAAAAGCTCCATCTCATTGATGAATAAAAGTGCAGCTATTTTTCTATCCAATTCACATTTTAATAAACGGTTAAAAAACTTTAAAATACTTACAAATGAATGGCAGTTGCACATTTTAACATGCTATGCTAAATAATACTACAGAAAATTCAATCCGGGTATATTTTTCATTTTTATTTTTCACCTTTCATTCAACCCAAACTCCAATCGAAAAAAAACTTTGTTCTTAATTACCTTTGATATCATTAATCCAACTTTTTTTTTACCTGAACTACCTATAATTTTAAAAAGTTGGATAAATGAAAATGAACCCATAATTACTTAGATAAAACAACAACCCTTTGTAAATTTACTCGGGCTCTTAATAAGGAAAATCCAATAATGTAAATATCACTATTACAAAGAAAAGCATTAAGTTCTAATCCGACGCCTTTGAACTAATTAATAAAACAAAAATCCCTTTTTTCTCCATCAAATTGGTAACTTTTATAGATACTAAGGACGTATACAAAATAGATTGTAATAACACAGTATGTAAAGCGCTATGTTACTAAATTGAAAAAAAACCCTTATTTAGTTTACATGCATTGTGATATATTCAGACACTTTCTAATATGCCTAAAATCTAGACATTTTGTATGAGATGCATGCTAGTACGTTGACTATCAGTTTATTTTCATGCTTTTTGTATAACGCCTGGATTTTTTTGGCAATATGCCTTTACATTGAATGAAATTTTAGTAAAAAACTGAGCGATACACTGAAAGTATTGACAAAAGAGCAGAATGCCTAAATTTAGTAATCAGCTTGCTGGTCGTCCCGCCGTCACCTTGCGAGGATGACAACTCATATATTAGAATGTTTGAAAGAAAACACTCTTACTTAGGGAATAATTGCTTGTCATTGTGTGTAGTTGATCACCATGCATCTAAATGCCGCTACAAGGCAGCACTCGCACCCGCAAGGTGGAAAGTGATTAATATAAGTTGCAAAACTTGTTTCCCAATCCACTATAAATAAATATGTTTAAACTAAAACTAAACTAAACTAGCAGGACCCTATGTGATAACTTCCAATACATTCCTCAGAGTTCTCTTGTCCTTAATATGTTTTATCTTGTATTAATAATTTTCATTTCTAATTTTTTATGCACGGTTTATATTTATACAGCAAAGACCATCAGAAGCAATTTTTATTTCTAATTTTTAAGCACAGTTATATTTATAAAGCGAAGATTCTCAATAAATATAAGCATTTCAAAGTATTAATATTTTCAAAAAGTGAACGAAAAAGAAATTGTAACTACGGTTATAAGACAAGATAATGGTCAACAAAACGCCGAAAAATCAAACCAATGAAGAGGAGTCATTGCTACAGGTTGAAGATGCAGATAACACTACCACGGCCGACACTCGGCTAACCCAGATATTGGTCGGTTAATCTATATTGAGTATGCGGCTATATCGGCGGTTGGTCTGTTAATCGGGTTGGCTAAAGTCTGTTAATCAGGTGTTATCGAGAAAATCATTGAAAGTTCAGCATGTTTCATTGTATAACTTTTTAAATGTATTTTTATCATAAAAATATTCATGTCTAACAAAGCAATTCAATGTACTGAATACAGTGGTGTAATTATTATTTTTCTAGCTTCGATGTACGATCTATAAAATGAAAAGGCGGGTTACTCATCAATAAATGTATACACATTTTACACACAAAATTTACACAAAATGACACGTTGGTTGAATTTACTTGCATGCAATATTTTGACCATCGACAAAAGACAGGCAGCATATTTGTTAACCATATTGATATCATTGTGTGAAAAATCTACACGAAAATCTGTATTTTGATGACGTGAATCAATCTTTATTTAAAACCTGGTCTTTTAATGGCTCGGATGTATAGACCCGGTCTCTTAATTGGTCTGTTAAGAGTTATGAATGGCAATAAAAGTATAATTTTATTGCTATATGGGTTGTTATCGTTTCAAATGGGTAGACTCAAGACGAGCAGCTAAAACATACGGAAACAACACACGAGCAATGAAACATAAAATATACAGCACAACACATGAACAATGAACAATTTAGACAATGGAAATTGAAAATTGATAAAATGGTTTCAAAAATTGATATAGTTAAGTGATGTTAATTTCACCCTAGAATGGCCACACATATCATGTGGATTCTGTTTAATTGTCATGAATGACACCAATTTGTCATCTACATTGGCAACCAGTATAAAAATCGTCATGTTACTAAACATCAGTAAGTAAAATACATTAGGATGCTAAAATATAAAGAATAGGTAAAAAATAATGAGTAAGATAAATAAAATGTAGAGAAAAGTGACATAACAATTTAAAGAATACAGAAACAAAAATCACCCCCAATCCGGACCCTCATGGTATACACGGGAATCTGGATGGAGACGCTGAATATAGAATAATAGACAAGGACAGTAGCGAGTGATGCATTAATAAAAAAGAGAAAAAATAATAACCGTTTAAGAATACAGACATGAAACACCCCTGAGTGTTGAAACAGTAACGGATTGCGATGTACTCATATTGGTGACCAATGCTAGAAGTTTACATGCGGACAACTGCAGTTCTCCTCATGCATTTATGTAGAAAGGAACTTAAAGGAATAAAATGTATTAAAAGTTAAGATAACCAAATGTAGCTACATTCGCTCATTTTCCGTTTACTTCTTTAGAATGATTTGTAAACAACATTTGATTAAGTAATAGAAGAAAAGAACCAATTGGATGATGCTGACGAATTAGGGTTTAACGTCCAGTGACAAATATCATATGCATATGAAAACGATAACGTTATATGTACCCTGTGTTGTATAAGAAAGACACTTTCTGTCGGATTTGAGAACGTTCTACTTTGATCAGACACAAAAATTTAGGCTGATTGAAAACGTTAATAATAAATTCACGCATATTCCAGCGGCCAATCCATATTGTGCTATATCACGCTATATTGAAGCGACACACCCTTCAATAAAATGCAAAGAAAGTCAAAATAAAAATGCTTTTACTAGAAGGATACTGTTGCACCGTATTGTCATTTTTTTTTACTCAAGAACATCTCATTCTTAACTTTTTCAATGGGAAAATATAAAGGTAGCAAAACTATTGTCGTGGCTAAATAACTCTTAACTGACACAATTTCAATTGTCCAACCCATTAACAGACTTATTCCCATAATTCTCACTAAAACATGGTATTATTCACGTTATTTAACAATTATGAAATATGTACTAATGTCAATTCATTTTTAGAACCAAAGTACTATTTTGTGTCCTTTAAATGATATCTAAATTTTTTTGCTTCGCCTTTTATTAGAAAAAATGCTATGCGTAAAAGCATAAATACTACTTGCTTGCCTTTTGGCTTTACTGAAAACTGCGCAGACTATGAAATATTTTTACAGGTGGAAAATGTTCTATGATAGATATAATTTTGTCAGACACTTTTTTTTTTTTTATTTGGTTCTTATAATATGCCAAAAATCTGTATATTTAATACGTTTTACTCTTAACAGACGTATTACAAACCCGATTAACTGACCAATCGCCCATATAGCCGCATACTCAATATAGATTAACCGACCAATCTCCCGGTTAGCCGAGTGTCGGCCGTGACTACAGAAACAATAAACGAATACTGTGATGACCATGTAAAGAATGATTTAATGAAGTTATTTTCCATAGTAACAAAAGAAATAGCTAGGTTTGGATTCCTTCAGTATCTTTTGATGTTTTAAAATTTAATAGCAAATGATATAGACTTTATACAAATATTTGCTTATGATTGTTTTATGACAGTTTGAGGTTTTGGAGCTCTCCCACAATAATATTAATGCGATATCCGTTCAAAGAATGTGCCAACTTATAAACAAACAAACTGCACTCGATAAGTTTATACAGAAAGATCAGAAAGAAACTGGCAAACACTACTCCTACGTTATTGGTGTGATAAAAAAATATACCGGTATATACAGGGCAAAGGCTGTAATTTCAGATACACTTTCGTAAAACGGTACCAGTGTTTAAGCAGAAAGTTGCTGAACCAGGGGCATGGGAAAGTAAGTCTCGTCCTTTTAAACAAAAAGTTCATCGTACCTTGTTGACAAATATTCCAAATCAACTTTACAAATAATAAACGAGGATCTTGAAGTATAGAATCTGACTGGGTATACTAACGTTGTTTATCAACTTAATAACGTGTTATAGTATTCTTTTATTAGTCCTTATGAATATTACTTTACTGTTTAGTCTGTTTTTTGTGGTATCTATTTGACGTGGCTCTGTTCTCATAGATCCCGTCATTGTGTTATTCGTGTCAAATGCTTGCAAATATGCTTTATCAAGCTATATGTCTGTTTATGTAACTTTGTTACATATGACGTGGCTCTGTACTTATACATCTTATAAAAGTGTTCTTGTTCTATGGGAAATGTTTGTTTACATATCGGTTTATTTGTATAGTGATGAAGATAAAAACACAATTGTGACTGCTGTACCCCTATTTTATGTTAATAAGTTAAATATACTTTCCTGATATATTAACATTATAAAATTGAGAATGGAAATGGGTAATGTGTCAAAGCGGCAACAACCAGACAATAGAGCAGATAATTATAGCATACTCGTAAATATGGATGGCGATGACGACAGTCATGATTCTGACAGCAGAGAGGCACCAGAGTTTTCTATTTTGACCGCCGATTCTGCCGGTGACAAACTCTGGAAGAAGTCTAGAAGTGCTAGAACTTCTAGTTTGGAGAAAGTAAGTAAAAAAAACGTAAATCAAGCAAAAATTGAAAATAACTTTAATATGAAGTTGGATAGACTTTTGCAGTTATTTGCTTATTCTATTGACAATGATCAGAGTAGGGAAAGTTCTGCTTTGATGATGGTTACAATGTGGATAACATCCCATTTGGGGAGCGTAGACCACCACTTGTCAGTCTGGAACCAAACTTGGATCAAAAGTTGGGGGTCTACACATGTTTCTAGAAACAGAGATCAAGATGTGCTTTCAGAAATATCTATCAGTATGGGTGACAGAGAACACAATGAATTAGATATTCCGTCAGAAGATGATGATTATAGTTATAAAACTTTGATTAAAATTCCAAAAATCTAAAATTTCAAAACTTTTTAAGACTTTGAATTGATAAGTGTTACACGGACCCATACTCCTTCGTGAAGCAATATCCATCGGCTCTGCAGGTGGAGTTTCATCAATAAAGTTGTTTACGGAACCTCGAAATGCAGTTCTCTCCCCAGTTGCTGATATACCAAACGTTCATCTGAAAGCAGTTTGTACGTATCTAACGAATCAATACGCTGTTGTTTGAACAAACTAACCAAGGTGGTCTTCCCTATTCTTTCTAAAATTTGAACGACATCCGCCATGCCTACTTTTTCTTTCGGATGCCCTTATGCCTATACTTTTTATAAACGTCATGCGTAATAACATCCGAGAGGTCCCGTGTTCGTACAACGATGTTTTAACATAATGAAGTCTTCACATAACGTCATATGTGTTTCTTACCTCGTAATACCCATTTGACATTACGATGTATATCTTTTCGCCCAATGTAATAGAATTACGACATAATGATTTTTTAACATAACGTAAAGAATGTGTCGCATCATGTAATGAAACTTTCACATCATGTAATGAAGTTTTCACATCATGTAATGAAGTTTTCACATCATGTAATGAAGAATTCACATCATGTAAAGAAGAATTCACATCATGTAAGCAACATTTGCATCATGTCATAGTATTTTCTTATTATAAGGCAGTGATGGCGTTCCATAGAAAATATTTATCGTCTATAATAGACGATAGTAAACTTGTTACAATTCATTTTTAAATAAAATTTAGTAGAATTTAAATAATAAATAATGCATTACTATTTAACACAAAATTTATGATGTGCGTATCTTCTAACATTTCTTTAGTGCCATTATAGAGGGAACATCAAACGTTTCGGCCTTTTAATTTCCCGTATTTTCGTGTTTTGAAATTTTATTTCTCGTTTTCTCGTGTTTGGCTTGATATGCGTGCTTCGTGTTTCCCATTATTTATTTTTCCGTGTTTCGTGTCTGTGCTCTTAATTTGTCGTGCGTGTCCTGCATTTGATTAAAAAGTCAATGTGTTCAAATATCTTCTGAAATTTGTGTAATCTAATAGTTTGTCCTCTACGAAACTCTTTCTAAACGCACATCGTATTGTATTTTAATGTCCCCTATAGACATTCCAGTTTGTTTTACTTTATATAAAATTGAAAAAAAACGAGGTAAATAACAACTGAATGTTAGTGGTAGAGTCCAATACGAAACGTTTTTCTCCTATACTCGGCCTCATATCTTGAGTTACATCTAGAAATTGACAATGAGGGTCGGTTGATAACAAAACTTTACGACAAAAGAGATGATTTCAGCTTTCCAATTGTAAACTTTCCATTTGTAAGTAGCAACATTCCAGCACCACCTGCATACGGGGTATATATCTCCCAATTGATACGATATTCCCGTGCTTGCATTTCCTATCATGATTTTCTTGAAAGAGGGTTGCTGCTCACAAGAAAGCTATTAAACCAAGAGTTCCAAATGGTGAAGTTGAAATCATCCCCTTGTAAATTTTACGGACGCTATCACGAGTTGGTTGACCGTTATGGAATAACCGTTTCACAAATGATATCGGATATGTTCCTTACGTCGTAACTACAATCCCCTTCCCTTTCATGAATATGACCTACCGAATTAGACTATTTACCGGATTTGTTATCACATAAGCAACACGACGGGTGCCGCATGTGGAGCAGGATCTGCTTACCCTTCCGGAGCACCTGAGATCACCCCTAATTTTTTGGCGGGGTTCGGGTTGTTTATTCTTTTGTTTTCTATGTTGTGTCGTGTGTGCTGTTGTTTGTTTGTCTTTTTTCATTTTAAGCCATGACGTTGTCAGTTTGTTTTAGATTTATGAGTTTGACTGTCCCTTTGGTATCTTTCGCCCCTCTTTTGTAGGTGACAGTGTTGTACTCACAGTTTAACTGTGGACATATTCACATGTTTTATCCCCCCATTTCCTATATTGCAATAGTAACAAGAAGGATTCTATTCGTTAAAGCACGTACTAAACTGTACACTGATATTATTTTCATAATTTTAAAACCAGACACTGAAGGAGATTTGACCCGTTTCATAGTGGACATAAACAATAATACTTTATCACTCTAGTCCATTTGATGTGCTCAATTTTTTGGCTAACAATTTAACTGCCGTTATAAAAGCATCACTTCTTTTGTAAAAATCTGTTTATTTAAATATGTTGTATTAGTAAAAATAAACATTTATTTCTACCTTTTTGACATATTTTAGAGTATGAATGTTGAACAGTTGGGTTAGGGACATGCCATTTTGGTGTTCTGGGACTATCCAGGAATCAATATCTTATTAATCCCTCTAGAAATAGAATGTTTTTTGCTTAAAAATGTTAAATATAATTCAACATACTGACTGCACAAAAAATTACTTGTAACGATCAATCGGATTTTTTTAAAAGTGGACGGGACAGAAAATCACGTTTTCATTGAAAAACGCCCATATATATTATATATGTTGTGTTAATTTTATTCTGTTCAGTATTTGTGTAGTTAAACGTATTCAACATTTGGATTATTTGGTCAGAAGTAAACAAAAAATGAACGAAGATGATCTATTACACAAAAAAAGCTCCATCTCATTGACAGATCTTTTCATGAATAAAAGTGCAGCTATTTTTCTATCCAATTCACATTTTAATAAACGGTTAAAAAACTTAAAAATAATTACAAATGAATGTCAGCTGCACATTTTAACATGCTATGCTTAATAATACTACAGAAAATTTAATCCGGGTATAATTTTCAGTCTCTTATTTTTCACCTTTCATTCAACTCAAACTCCAATTGAAAAAAACCTTTGTTCTTATTTACCTTTCATCTCATAAATCCCGCTGTTTTCCCCCTGAACTACATATAATTTTAAAAAGTTGGATAAATGAGAATGAACCCATAATTACTTAGATAAAACAACAACCCTTTGTAAATTTACTCGGGCTCTTAATAAGGAAAATAAAATAATGTAAATATCACTATTACAAAGAAAAGTATTAAATTCTAATCCGACGCCTTTGAACTAAATAATAAAACAAAAATCCCCCTTTTCTCCATCAAATTGGTAACTTTTATAGATACTAAGGACGTATACAAAATAGATTGTAATAACAAAGTATGTAAAGCGCTATGTCACATAAATTGAACAACAAACCTTATATAGTTTACATGCATTGTGATATATTCAGACACTTTCTAAAATGCCTAAAATCCAGACATTTTGTATGAGATGCATACGAGTACGTTGACTATCAGTTTATTTTCATGCATTTTGTATAACGCCTGGATTTTTTTTTGGCAATATGCCTTTACATTGAATGAAATTTTAGCAATATACTGAGCGATACACTGAAAGTATTGAACAAAAGAGCAGAATGCCTTTAGTAATCAGCTTGCTGGTCGTCCCGCCGTCACCTTGTGAGACTGACAACTCATATACTAGAATGTGTGAAAGAAAACACTCGTACTTAGAGAATAATTGTTTGTCATTGTGTGTAGTTGATCACCATTCATCTACCGTTATTTTGAATCCATCATTTTATGACAGATTTTGGACTTTTTAATCACAAATTACTTGTTTTTATACATGGACGATAAATGGCTGACCCGTGTTAAGAGAGAGCCATATCTCTTGTACGTTAAAAACACCTGGCTTGTAGATTTTGAAAAACAGCAAGCTAATGCCGCTACAAAGCAGCACCCGCAAAGTGGAAAGTGATTAATATAAGTTGCAAAACTTGTTTCCCAATCCACTATAAATAAATATGTTTAAACTAAAACTAAACTAAACTAGCAGGGCCCTATGTGATAACTTCCAATACATTCCCCAGATTTTTCCCTTGTCCTTAATATGTGTGATCTTGTATTAATAATTTTTATTTCTAATTTTTAAGCACAGTTATATTTATAAAGCGAAGATCCTCAATAAATATAAGCATTTCAAAGTATTAATATTTTCAGAAAATGAACGAAAAAGAAATTGTAACTACGGTAATAAGACAAGATAATGGTCAACAAATGCTGAAAAATCAAACCAATGAAGACGAGTCATTGATGCAGGTTGAAGATTCAGATTACACTACCACGGCCGACACTCGGCTAAGCGAGAGATTGGTCGGTTAATCTATATTGAGTATGCGGCTATATCGGCGGTTGGTCTGTTAATCGGGTCTGTTAATCAAGTGTTATCGAGAGAATCATTGAAATTTCAGCATGTTTCATTGTATAACTTTTTAAATGTATTTTTATCAGAAAAATTATTCATGTCTAACAAAACAATTCAATGTACTGAATTAAGTGGTGTAATTATTATTTTTCTTGCTTTGATGTACGATCTATAAAATGAAAAGCCGGGTTACTCATCAATAAATGTATACACATTTTACACACAAAATTTACACAAAATGACACGTTGGTTGAATTTACTTGCATGCAATATTTTGAACATCGACAAAAGACAGGCATTATGTTTGTTAACCATATTGATATCATTGTGTGAAAAATCTGCACGAAAATATGTATTTTTGTGACATAAATCAATCTTTATTTAAAACCTGGTCTGTTAATGGGTCGGATGTATAAAACCCGGTCTGTTAATTGGTCTGTTAAGGGTTATGAATGGCAATAAAAGTATAATTTTATTGCTATATGGGGTGTTATCGTTTCAAATGGGTAGGCTCAAGACGATCGGCTAAAATATACGGAAACAACACACGAGCAATGAAACATAAAATATACAGAAACAACACATGAACAATGAACAATTTAGACAATGTAAATTGAAAATTGATAAAAATGGTTTCAAAGTGTAATAGTTAAGTGATGTTAATTTCACCCAAGAATGGCCACACATATCATGTGGATTCTGTTTAATTGTCATGAATGATACCAATTTGTCATCCACATTGGTAACATGTATATAAATCAGAGATTGAAACGTCGTCGTCATGTAACTAAACATCATTAAGTAAAATATATTAGGATGCTAAAATATAAAGAATAGATAAAGAATAATGAGTAAGATAAATAAAATGTAGAGAAAAGTGACACAACAATTTAAAGAATACAGAAACAAAAAACACCCCCAATCCGGACCCTCATGGTATACACGAGAATCTGGATGGAGACGCAGATAATAGAATAATAGATAAGGACAGTAGTGAGTGATGCATTAATAAAAAAAGAGAAAAAATAATAACTGTTTAAGAATACAGACATGAAACACCCCTGGGTGTTGAAACAGTAACGGATTGCGATGTACTCATATTGGTGACAAATGCTAGAAGTTTACATGCGGACAACTGCAGTTCTCCTCATGCATTTATGTAGAAAGGAACTAAAAGGAATAAAATGAATTAAAACTTAAGATAACCAAATGTAGCTGCATTCGCTCATTTTCCGTTTACTTCTTTAGAATGATTTGTAAAAACAACATTTGATTAGTAATATAAGAAAAGAACCAATTGGATGATGCTGACGAGTTTAACGTCCAGTGACAAATATCATATGCATATGAGAACGATAACGTTATATGTACCCTGTGTTGTATAAGAAAGACACTTTCTGTCGGATTTGAGAACGTTCTACTTTCATCAGAGACAAAAATTTAGGCTGATTAAAAACGTTAATAATAAATTCACGCATATTCCAGCGGCCAATCCATATCACGCTATATTGAAGCGACACATCCTTCAATAAAATGCAAAGAAAGTCAAAATAAAAATGCTCTTACTATAAGGATACTGTTGCATCGTAATGCCATTTTGTTTTACTCAAGAACATCTCATTCTTAACTTTTTCAATGGGAAAATGTAAAGGTAGCAAAACTATTGTCGTGGCTAAATAACTCTTAACTGACACAATTTCAATTGTCCAACCCATTAACAGACTTATTCCCATAATTCTCACTAAAACATGGTATTATTCACGTTATTTAACAATTATGAAATATGTACTAATGTCAATTCATTTTTTAGAACCAAAGTACTATTTTGTGTCCTTTAAATGATAGCTAATTTTTTTTGTTTCGCCTTTTATTAGAAAAAATGCTATGCGTATAAGCATAAATACTAAATACTTGCCTTTTGGTTTTACTGTATATTTAATATATATTAACATTGTATTATACGTTTTACTCTTAACAGACGTATTACCAACCCGATTAACTGACAAATCGTCCATTATAGCCGCATACTCAATATAGATTAACCGACCAATCTCCCGGTTAGCCGAGTGTCGGTCGTGACTACAGAAACAATAAACGAATACTGTGAGGACCATGTAAAGAATGATTTAATGAAGTTATTTTCTATAGTAACGAAAGAAATAGCTAGGTTTGGATTCCTTCAGTATCTTTTGATGTTTTGAAATTTAATAGCAAATGATATAGACTTTATACAAATATTTGCTTATGATTGTTTTATGACAGTTTGAGGTTTTGGAGCTCTCCGACAATAATATTAATGCGATATCCGCTCAAAGAATGCGCCAACTTATAAGCAAACAAACCTACGCACTCGATAAGTTTATACAGAAAGATCAGAAAGAAACTGGCAAACACTACTCCTACGTTATTGATGTGATAAAAAACAATACCGGTATATACAGGGCAAAGGCTGTAATTTCAGATACACTTTCGTAAAACGGTACCAGTGTTTAAGCAAAAAGTTGCTGAACCAGGGGCATGGGGAGAAAGTCTCGCCCTTTAAACGAAACGTTCATCGGACCTTGTTGACAAATATTTCATATCAACTTTACAAATAATAAACGAGGATCTTGAAGTATAGAGTCTGACTGGGTATAATAATGTTGTTTATCATCTTAATAACGTGTTATAGTATTCTTTTATTTGTCCTTATGCATATTACTTTTACTGTTTAGTCTGTTTTTTGTGGTATCTATTTGACGTGGCTCTGTTCTCATAGATCCCGTCATTGTGTTATTGTGTTATTCATGTCAAATGCTTGCAGATATGCTTTATCTAGCTCTATGTCTGTTTATGTAAATTTGTTACGTATGACGTGGCTCTGTACTTATACATCTTGTAAAAGTGTTATTGTTCTATGGGAAATGTTTGTTTACATATTGGTTTACTTGTATAGGGATGAAGATAATAACACAATTGTGACTGCTGTACCCCTATTTTATGTTAATAAGTTAAATATACTTTCCTGATACATTTACATTATAAAATTGAGAATGGAAATGGGTAATGTATCAAAGCGGCAACAACCAGACAATAGAGCAGACAATTATAGCATACTCGTAAATGTGGATGGCGATGACGACAGGCATGATTCTGACAGCAGAGAGGCACCAGAGTTTAATAATGTTGTTTATCATCTTAATAACGTGTTATAGTATTCTTTTATTTGTCCTTATGCATATTACTTTTACTGTTTAGTCTGTTTTTTGTGGTATCTATTTGACGTGGCTCTGTTCTCATAGATCCCGTCATTGTGTTATTGTGTTATTCGTGTCAAATGCTTGCAGATATGCTTTATCTAGCTCTATGTCTGTTTATGTAAATTTGTTACGTATGACGTGGCTCTGTACTTATACATCTTGTAAAAGTGTTATTGTTCTATGGGAAATGTTTGTTTACATATTGGTTTACTTGTATAGGGATGAAGATAATAACACAATTGTGACTGCTGTACCCCTATTTTATGTTAATAAGTTAAATATACTTTCCTGATACATTTACATTATAAAATTGAGAATGGAAATGGGTAATGTATCAAAGCGGCAACAACCAGACAATAGAGCAGACAATTATAGCATACTCGTAAATGTGGATGGCGATGACGACAGGCATGATTCTGACAGCAGAGAGGCACCAGAGTTTTCTATTTTGACCGCCGATTCTGCCGGTGACAAACTCTGGAAGAAGTCTAGAAGTGCTAGAACTTCTAGTTTGGAGAAAGTAAGTAAAAAAAAACATAAATCAAAGAAAGATGTGTTACAAGCTGTTTACGATAAGCAATTGTCAAAAATTGAAAATAACTTTAATGTGAAGTTGGATAGACTTTTCAGTGTTTTGCTTATTCTGTTGACAATGATCAGAGTAGGGAAAGTTCTGCTTTGGTGATGGTTACAATGTGGATAACATCCCATTTGGGGAGCGTAGACCACCAATTGTCAGTTTAGAACCAAACTTGCATCAAAATTTGGGGGTCTACACATGTTTCTAGAAACAGAGATCTAGATGTGCTTTCAGAAATATCTATCAGTATGGGTGATAGAGAACACAATGAATTAGATATTCCGTCAGAAGATGATGATTATAGTTATAAAACTTTGATTAAAATTCCAAAAATCTAAAATTTCAAAGCTTTTTAAAACTTTGAATTGATAAGTGTTACACGGACCCATACTCCTTCGTGAAGCAATATCCATCGGCTCTGCAGGTGGAGTTTCATCAATAAAGTTGTTTACAGCATCTCGAAATGCAGTTCTCTCCCCAATTGTTGATATACCAAGCTCTTTCTGATCGTCATCTGGAAGCAGCTTGCACGTATCCAACGAATCAGTACGCTGTTGTTTGAACAAATCAACCAAGGTGGTCTTCCCTATTCTTTCCAAAATTTGAACGACATCCGCCATGCCTATTTTTTTCTATCAGATGCCCTTATGCCTTTACTTTTTATAAACGCCATGCGTAATAACGTCCGAGAGGTCCCGTTTTCTTGTAACGATGTTTTAACATAATGAAGTCTTCACATAACGTCATATGTGTTTCTTACCTTGTAATACCCATTTGACATTGCGATGTATATCTTTTGACCCAATGTAATAGAATTACGACATAATGATTTTAAAAAAAAAACGTAAAGAAAGTTTCGCATCATGTGATGAAACTTTCACATCATGTAATGAAGTTTTCACATCATGTAATGAAGTTTTCACATCATGTAATGAAGAATTCACATCATGTAAAGAAAAATTCACATCACGTTAAGAAAAATTCACATCATGTAAGCAACATTTGTATCATGTCATAGTATTTTCTTATTATAAGGAAGTGATGGCGTTCCATAGAAAAATATTTATCGTATATAATAGACGATAGTAAACTTGTTACAATTCATTTTTAAATAAAATTTAGTATAATTTAAATAATAAATAATGCATTACTATCTAAAATAAAATTAATGATGTGCGTATCTACTAACATTTCTTTAGTGCCATTATAGAGGGTGGTAAAGGGTTATTTTCGTGAAACGTTTTCGGCCTTTTAATTGCCCGTATTTTCGTGTTTTGAAATTTTATTTCTCGTTTTCTCGTGTTTGGCTTGATATGCGTGCTTCGTGTTTCCCATTATTTATTTTTCCGTGTTTCGTGTCTGTGCTTTTAATTTCTCGTGCATGTCCTGCATTTGATTAAAAAGTCAATGTGTTAAAAAACCTTCTGAAATTTGTGTAATCTAATAGTTTGTCCTCTACGAAACTCTTTCTAAACGCACATCGTATTGTATTTTAATGTCCCCTATGGACATTCCAGTTTGTTTTACTTTATATAGAATTGAAAAAAAACGAGTAAATAACAACTGCATGTTAGTGGTAGAGTCCACTACGAAACGTTTTTCTCCTATACTCGTTTGCAGGTGACAGTTTTGTACTCACAGTTTAACTGTGGACATATTCACATGTTTTATCCCCCCCCCCATTTCCTATATTGCAAGAGTAACAAGAAGGATTCTATTCGCCAAAGCACGTACTAAACTGTACACTGATATTATTTTCATAATTTTAAAACCAGATACTGAAGGAGATTTGACCCGTTTCTTAGTGGACATAAACAATAATACTTTATCACTCTAGTCCATTTGATGTGCTCAATTTTTTGGCCAACAATTTAACTGCCGTTATAAAATAATCACTTCTTTTGTAAAAAGCTGTTTATTAAAATATGTGGTATTAGTAAAAATAACATTTATTTCTATCTTTTGACATATTTTAGAGTATGAATGTTGAACAGTTGTGTTAGGGACATGCCATTTTGGTGTTCTGTGACTGTTTTTGAAAAACGCCCATATATATTATATGTTGTGTTAATTTTATTCTGTTCAGTCTTTGTGTATTTAAGGATGTACTTAGGTGAGGTTAGGTAAAAATTAAGAAATTAAGAAATTAAAATTGATACTATAAGCTGGTAGAGCATCAATTAAGGATAAAGATACGCTAAAAATATTGATAGGTCATGGACCTCCTTTTCTAGATATTAGAGATTTAAAATGTGGCGGGAAAAGGCCGACTCGTACTTTTACCTTATATTTGCATTGGTATTATTTGGGTCTCAAAACAAAAGAAAGAAAATCAAGAATCTTCTTAAATTTTGGTAAATGACCTTTCATGAGCTATTAAGTCTTATATAAATATGAAAAAATAAATGGGTGTTATGGGACCAAATTTTTAACATAGTTTTGTATGGAAAAACACCAAGAAGTCCGAACATTTGACACAAATTCCAAAACCTCACCTAAGTACATCCTTAAACGTATTCAACTTATATTTTGTCCCATTTGGATTATTTGGTCAGAATTAAACAATAAATGAACGAAGATGATCTATTACACAAAAAAAGCTCCATCTCATTGATGAATAAAAGTGCAGCAATTTTTCTATCCAATTCACATTTTTAATAAACGGTTAAAAAACTTTAAAATACTTACAAATGAATGTCAGTTGCACATTTTAACATGCTATGCTAAATAATACTACAGAAAATTTAATCCGGGTATAATTTTCATTTTTATTTTTCATTCACCTTTCATTCAACCCAAACTCCAATTGAAAAAAAACCTTTGTTCTTAATTACCTTTCATCTCATTAATCCCGCTTTTGTTTTACCTGAACTACCTATAATTTTAAAAAGTTGGATAAATGAGAATGAACCCATAATTACTTAGATAAAACAACAACCCTTTGTAAATTAACTCGGTCTCTTAATAAGGAAAATCCAATAATGTAAATATCACTATTACAAAGAAAAGCATTAAATTCTAATCCGACGCCTTTGAACTAAATAATAAAACAAAAATCCCCCCTTTTCTCCATCAAATTGGTAACTTTTATAGATACTAAGGACGTATACAAAATAGATTGTAATAACAAAGTATGTAAAGCGCTATGTCACATAAATTGAACAACAAACCTTATATAGTTTACATGCATTGTGATATATTCAGACACTTTCTAAAATGCCTAAAATCCCATCATTTTGTATGAGATGCATACGAGTACGCTGACTATCAGTTTATTTTCATGCATTTTGTATAACGCCTGGATTTTTTTTGGCAATATGCCTTTACATTGAATGAAATTTTAGCAATATACTGAGCGATACACTGAAAGTATTGAACAAAAGAGCAGAATGCCTTTAGTAATCAGCTTGCTGGTCGTCCCGCCGTCACCTTGTGAGACTGACAACTCATATTAGAATGTTTGAAAGAAAACACTCGCAGGGAATAATTGTTTGTCATTCTGTGTAGTTGATCACCATTCATCTACCGTTATTTTGAATCCATCATTTTATGACAGATTTTGGACTTTTTAATCACAAATTACTTGTTTTTATACATGAACGATAAATGGCTGACCAGTGTTAAGAGAGAGCCATATCTCTTGCACGTTAAAGACACCCTTGTAGATTTCGAAAAACAGCAGGCTAATGCCGCTACAAAGCAGCACTCGCAACCGCAAGGTGGAAAGTGATTAATATAAGTTGCAAAACTTGTTTCTCAATCAACTATAAATAAATATGTTTAAACTAAAACTAAACTAAACTAGCAGGGCCCTATGTGATAACTTCCAATACATTCCCCAGATTTTTCCCTTGTCCTTAATATGCTTGATCTTGTTTTAATAATTTTTATTTCTAATTTTTAAGCACAGTTATATTTATAAAGCGAAGATCCTCAATAAATATAAGCATTTCAAAGTATTAATATTTTCAGACAGTGAACGAAAAAGAAATTGTAACTACGGTAATAAGACAAGATAATGGTCAACAAATGCTGAAAAATCAAACCAATGAAGACGAGTCATTGATGCAGGTTGAAGATTCAGATTACACTACCACGGCCGACACTCGGCTAAGCGAGAGATTGGTCGGTTAATCTATATTGAGTATGCGGCTATATCGGCGGTTGGTCTGTTAATCGGGTCTGTTAATCAAGTGTTATCGAGAGAATCATTTAAATTTCAGCATGTTTCATTGTATAACTTTTTAAATGTATTTTTATCAGAAAAATTATTCATGTCTAACAAAACAATTCAATGTACTGAATTAAGTGGTGTAATTATTATTTTTCTAGCTTTGATGTACGATCTATAAAATGAAAAGCCGGGTTACTCATCAATAAATGTATACACATTTTACACACAAAATTTACACAAAATGACACGTTGGTTGAATTTACTTGCATGCAATATTTTGAACATCGACAAAAGACAGGCATTATGTTTGTTAACCATATTGATATCATTGTGTGAAAAATCTGCACGAAAATATGTATTTTTGTGACATAAATCAATCTTTATTTAAAACCTGGTCTGTTAATGGGTCGGATGTATAAAACCCGGTCTGTTAATTGGTCTGTTAAGGGTTATGAATGGCAATAAAAGTATAATTTTATTGCTATATGGGGTGTTATCGTTTCAAATGGGTAGGCTCAAGACGATCGGCTAAAATATACGGAAACAACACACGAGCAATGAAACATAAAATATACAGAAACAACATATGAACAATGAACAATTTAGACAATGTAAATTGAAAATTGATAAAAATGGTTTCAAAGTGTAATAGTTAAGTGATGTTAATTTCACCCAAGAATGGCCACACATATCATGTGGATTCTGTTTAATTGTCATGAATGATACCAATTTGTCATCCACATTGGTAACCAGTATATAAATCAGAGATTGAAACGTCGTCGTCATGTAACTAAACATCAGTAAGTAAAATATATTAGGATGCTAAAATATAAAGAATAGATAAAGAATAATGAGTAAGATAAATAAAATGTAGAGAAAAGTGACATAACAATTTAAAGAATACAGAAACAAAAAACACCCCCAATCCGGACCCTCATGGTATACACGAGAATCTGGATGGAGACGCAGATAATAGAATAATAGATAAGGACAGTAGTGAGTGATGCATTAATAAAAAAAGAGAAAAAATAATAACTGTTTAAGAATACAGACATGAAACACCCGTGGGTGTTGAAACAGTAACGGATTGCGATGTACTCATATTGGTGACAAATGCTAGAAGTTTACATGCGGACAACTGCAGTTCTCATCATGCATTTATGTAGAAAGGAACTAAAAGGAATAAAATGAATTAAAACTTAAGATAACCAAAATGTAGCTGCATTCGCTCATTTTCCGTTTACTTCTTTAGAATGATTTGTAAACAATATTTGATTAAGTAATATAAGAAAAGAACCAATTGGATGATGCTGACGAATTAGGGTTTAACGTTCAGTGACAAATATCATATGCATATGAGAACGATAACGTTATATGTACCCTGTGTTGTATAATAAAGACACTTTCTGTCGGATTTGAGAACGTTCTACTTTGATCAGACACAAAAATTTAGGCTGATTGATAACGTTAATAATAAATTCACGCATATTCCAGCGGCCAATCCATATTGCGCTATATCACGCTATATTGAATCGACACACCCTTCAATAAAATGCAAAGTAAGTCAAAATAAAAATGCTCTTACTAGAAGGATACTGTTGCACCGTATTGTCATTTTATTTTATTCAAGAACATCTCATTCTTAACTTCTTCAATGGGAAAATATAAAGGTAGCAAAACTGTTGTCGTGGCTAAATAACTCTTAATTGTCCAACCCATTAACAGACTTATTCCCATAATTCTCACTAAAACATGGTATTATTCACGTTATTTAACAAATATAAAATATGTACTAATGTCAATTCATTTTTTAGTACTATTTTGTGTCCTTTAAATGATATCTAAATTTTTTTGTTTCGCCTTTTATTAGAAAAAATGCTATGCGTTTAAGCATAGATACTACATACTTGCCTTTTGGTTTTACTGAAAACTGCGCAGACCATGAAATGTTTTTACAGGTGGAAAATGTTCTATGATAGATATAAGTTTGTCAGACACTTATCTTTTTTTTTATTTGGTTCTTATAATATGCCAAAAATTTGTATATTTAATGGATATTAACATTGAATTGTACGTTTCGAAATGCGCATCTGGTGCAAGAAAATTGGTATCGTTAATTTTATTACTACCACTGGGTCGATGCCTCTGCTGGTGGACTATTAGTCCTCGAGGGTATCACCAGCCCAGTAGCCAGTACTTCGGTACTGGCATGAAAATATGGATTTATTGTGTTATTAAAATTTGGTGTTACAAATCGATAGAAATTATTATAGATTAAGGAATGTATCTCCCTCATGCAAAGCTCTGATTCCTTTTACTGATTTGGCTAATTTTTTGGACCTTTTGGATTATAGCTCTTCATCTTTTATATAAGCTTTGGATTTCAAATATTTTGGCCACGATCATCACTGAAGAGACATGTATTGTCGAAATGCGCATCTGGTGCAAGAAAATTGGTACCGTTAATTTTTTACTCTTAACAGACGTATTACAAACCCGATTAACTGACCAATCGCCCATATAGCCGCATACTCAATATAGATTAACCGACCAATCTCCCGGTTAGCCGAGTGTCGGACGTGACTACAGAAACAATAAACAAATACTGTGAGGACCATGTAAAGAATGATTTAATAAAGTTATTTTCCATAGTAACGAAAGAAATAGCTAGGTTTGGATTCCTTCAGTATCTTTTGATGTTTTAAAATTTAATAGCAAATGATATAGAGTTATACAAATATTTGCTTATGATTGTTTTACGACAGTTTGAGATTTTGGAGCTCTCCCACAATAATATTGATGCGATATCCGTTCAAAGAATGCGCCAACTCATAAGCAAACAAACCTACGCACTCGATAAGTTTATACAGAAAGATCAGAAAGAAACTGGCAAACACTACTCCTACGTTATTGATGTGATAAAAAACCATACCGGGATATACAGGGAAAAGGCTGTAATTTCAGATACACTTTCATAAAACGATACCAGTGTTTAAGCAGAAAGTTGCTGAACCAGGGGCATGGGAAAGTAAGTCTCGTCCTTTTAAACAAAAAGTTCATCGGACCCTGTTGACAAATATTCCTTATCAACTTTACAAATAATAAACGAGGATCTTGAAGTATAGAGTCTGACTGGGTATACTAACGTTGTTTATCATCTTTATAACGTGTTATGGTATTCTTTAATTTGTCCTTATGCATATTACTTTTACTGTTTAGTTTTTTTGTGGTATCTATTTGACGCGGCTCTGTTCTCATAGATTCCGTCATTGTGTTATTGTGTTATTCGTGTCAAATGCTTGCAAATATGCTTTATCTAGCTATATGTCTTTTTATGTAACTTTGTTACATATGACGTGGCTCTGTACTTATACATCTTGTAAATGTGTTCTTGCTCTATGGGAAATGTTTTGTTTATATATTGGTTTATTTGTATAATGATGAAGATAATAAAACATTGTGACTGCTGTACCCGATTTTATGTTAATAAGTTAAATATACTTTCCTGATACATTTACATTATAAAATTGAGAATGGAAATGAGTAATGTGTCAAAGCGGCAACAACCAGACAATAGAGCAGACAATTATAGCATACTCATAAATATCAATGGCGATGACGACAGGCATGATTTTGACAGCAGAGAGGCACCAGAGTTTTCTATTTTGACCGCCGATTCTGCCGGTGACAAACTCTGGAAGAAGTCTAGTAGTAAGTCCAGTGCAAGAACTTCTAGTTTGGAGAAAGTAAGTAAAAAAAACATAAATCAAAGAAAGATGTGTTACAGGCTGTTTACGATAAGCAATTGTCAAAAATTGAAAATAACTTTTATGAGAAGTTGGATAGACTTTTCCAGTTATTTGCTTATTCTGTTGACTATGATCAGAGTAGGGAAAGTTCTGCTTTGCCGATGGTTACAATGTGGATAACATCCCATTTGGGGAGCGTAGACCACCACTTGTCAGTCTAGAACCAAACTTGGATCAAAATTTGGGGGTCTACACATGTTTCTAGAAACAGAGATCAAGATGTGCTTTCAGAAATATCTATCAATATGGGTGATAGAGAACACAATGAATTAGATATTCCGTCAGAAGATGATGTTTAAAGTTATAAAACTTTGATTAAAATTCCAAAAATATAAAATTTCAAAACTTTTTAAAACTTTGAATTGATAAGTGTTACACGGACCCATACTCCTTCGTGAAGCAATATCCATCGGCTCTGCAGGTGGAATTTCATCAATAAAGTTGTTTACAGCATCTCGAAATGCAGTTCTCTCCCCAATTGTTGATATACCAAGCTTTTTCAGATCGTCATCTGAAAGCAGATTGCACGTCTCTAACGAATCAATACGCTGTTGTTTTAACAAATTAACCAAGGCGGTCTTCCCTATTCTTTCCAAAATTTGAACGACATCCGCCATGCCGCCTTTTTCTTTGGGATGCACTTATGCCTTTACTTTTTATAAACGCCATGAGTAATAACGTCCGAGAGGTCCCGTGTTCTTACAACGATGTTTTAACATAATGAAGTCTTCACATAACGTCATATTTGTTTCTTACCTCGTAATACCCATTTGACATTACGATGTATATCTTTTGGCCCAATGTAATAGAATTACGACATAATGATTTTTTTAACATAACGTAAAGAAAGTGTCACATCATGTAATGAAACTTTCACATCATGTAATGAAGTTTTCACATCATGTAATGAAGTTTTCACATCATGTAATGAAGTTTTCACATCATGTAATGAAGTTTTCACATCATGTAATGAAGTTTTCACATCATGTAATGAAGTTTTCACATCATGTTATGAAGAATTCACATCATGTAAAGAAGAATTCACATCACGTTAAGAAGAATTCACATCATGTAAGCAACATTTGCATCATGTCATAGTATTTTCTTATTATAAGGCAGTGATGGCGTTCCATAGAAAAATATTTATCGTATATAATAAACGATAGTAAACTTATTACAATTCATTTTTAAATAAAATGTTATATAATTTAAATAATAAATAATGCATTACTATTTAAAACACAAAATTTATGATGTGCGTATCTACTAACATTTCTTTAGTGCCATTATAGAGGGAAAATAAAACGTTTCGGCCTTTTAATTTCCCGTATTTTCGTGTTTTGAAATTTTATTTCTCGTTTTCTCGTGTTTGGCTTGATATGCGTGCTTCGTGTTTCCCAATATTTATTTTTCCGTGTTACGTGTCTGTACTCTTAATTTCTCGTGCATGTCCTGTATTTGATTAAAAAGTCAATGTGTTAAAATACCTTCTGAAATTTGTGTAATCTAATAGTTTGTCCTCTACGAAACTCTTTCTAAACGCACATCGTATTGTATTTTAATGTCCCCTATAGACATTCCAGTTTGTTTTAATTTATATAAAATTGAAAAAAAACTGAGTAAAAAACAACTGAATGTTAGTGATAGAGTCCACTACGAAACGTTTTTCTCCTATACTCGGCCTCATATCTTGAGTTACATCTAGAAATTGACAATGAGGGTCGGTTGAAAACAAAACTTAACGACAAAAGAGATGATTTCAGCTTTCCAATTGTGAACTTTCCATTTCTAAGTAGCAACATTCCAGCAGCACCTGCATACGGGGTATATATCTCCCAATTGATACGATATTCCCGTTCTTGCATTTCTTATCATGATTTTCTTGATAGAGGGTTGCTGCTCACAAGGAAGCTATTAAACCAAGAGTTCCAAATGGTGAAGTTGAAATCATCCCCTCGTAAATTTTACGGACGCCATCACGAGTTGATTGACCGTTATGGAATAACCGTTTCACAAATGATATCGGATATGTTCCTTACGTCGTAACTACAATCCCCTTCCCTTTCATGAATGTGACCTACCGAATTAGACTATTTACCGGATCTGTTATCAATTATGCCACACGACGGGTGGCGCATGTGGAGCATGATCTGCTTACCCTTCCGGAGCACCTGAGACCACCCCTAGTTTTTTGGTGGGGTTCGTGTTGTTTATTCTCTAGTTTTCTATGTTGTGTCGTGTATGCTGTAGTTTGTTTGTCTTTTTCATTTTTAGCCATGACGTTGTCAGTTTGTTTTAGATATATGAGTTTGACTGTCCCTTTGGTATCTTTCGCCCCTCTTTTGTAGGTGACAGTGTTGTACTCACAGTTTAACTGTGGACATATTTACATGTTTTATCCCCCCATTTCCTATATTGCAATAGTAACAAGAAGGATTCTATTCGTCAAAGCACGTACTAAACTGTACACTGATATTATTTTCATAATTTTAAAACCAGATACTGAAGGAGATTTGACCCGTTTCATAGTGGACATAAACAATAATACTTTATCACTCTAGTCCATTTGATGTGGTCAATATTTTGGCTAACAATTTAACTGCCGTTATAAAAGCATCACTTCGTTTGTAAAAATCTGTTTATTTAAATATGTTGTATTAGTAAAAATAAACATTTATTTCTACCTTTTTGACATATTTTAGAGTATGAATGTTGAACAGTTGGGTTAGGGACATGCCATTTTGGTGTTCTGTGACTATCCAGGAATCAATATCTTATTAATCCCTCTAGAAATAGAATGTTTTTTGCTTAAAAATGTTAAATATAATTCAACATACTGACTGCACAAAAAATTACTTGTAACGATCAATCGCATTTTTTAAAAGTGGACGGGACAGAAAATCCCGTTTTCATTGAAAAACGCCCATATATATTATATGTTGTGTTAATTTTATTCTGTTCAGTATTTGTGTAGTTAAACGTATTCAACATTTGGATTATTTGGTCAGAAGTAAACAAAAAATGAACGAAGATGATCTATTACACAAAAAAAGCTCCATCTCATTGACAGATCTTTTCATGAATAAAAGTGCAGTTATTTTTCTATGCAATTCACATTTTAATAAACGGTTAAAAAACTTAAAAATAATTACAAATGAATGTCAGTTGCACATTTTAACATGCTATGCTTAATAATACTACAGAAAATTTAATCCGGGTATAATTTTCAGTCTCTTATTCTTCATCTTTCATTCAACCCAAACTCCAATTGAAAAAAACCTTTGTTCTTAATTACCTTTCATCTCATTAATCCAACTTTTTTTTTACCTGAACTACCTATAATTTTAAAAAGTTGGATAAATGAGAATGAACCCATAATTACTTAGATTAAACAACAACCCTTTGTAAATTTACTCTGGCTCTTAATAAGGAAAATCCAATAATGTAAATATCACTATTACAAAGAAAAGCATTAAATTCTAATCCGACGCCTTTGAACTAAATAATAAAACAAAAATCCCCTTTTTCACCATTAAATTGGTAACTTTTATAGATTCTAAGGACGTATACAAAATAGATTGTAATAACAAAGTATGTAAAGCGCTATGTCACATAAATTGAAAAAAAAAAACCTTATTTAGTTTACATGCATTGTGATATATTCAGACACTTTCTAAAATGCCTAAAATCCAGACATTTTGTATGAGATGCATACTAGTACGTTGACTATCAGTTTATTTTCATGCATTTTGTATAACCGCTGGGGGAAGGGCAGGGGACAAATTTGGTTGCTTATATAGGGAATCACTGAAGCCTGAACGGAGCGGGCCCCCTCTTAGGCAGTCAGTGGGCCCCCTCTTATGGAAATTTCTGGATCCGCCACTGCATATCGTTGTGAATATAATACGTAATAATGTGCGACTGTCATACAAGTGAGACGTTTAGCTAGCTATCAAACCAGGTTTAATCCTCCATTTTCTACAGAAGACAATGCATTCTATGACAGTTGTTGTCCATTCGTTTGAGGTGTTTGAGCTTTTGATTTTGACGTTTGAATAGAGACTTTCAGTTATAAATATTCCGTGGAGTTCAATATTTTTGTGATTATATTTTTTTAAACAGCACACAATAATATCCGAAATACTTTCCTTCACAGTTTAGGTATTACAAAGAATATACAATGGGCATATGCAATAAATTTGATTGGCCTTCATCACCATCTGTTTTCTTTCACTTTAAAAGATCACATTTCGCCCATAGACAAAAAAAAGTGAGGACAAAGTGACCTCTACAACCTAATAAAGCAAAGAACCAAGAGATGGGAAGAGACCAGAGGTTCAATCAATGTGACAGAAAGCAAAGCACACAACCAAGTTTGTCTTGCCATTTAAAAAAACACCAGGAAGCAATAGGTTAGAATACACAACAAGAACTAAATGATCGATATTCAGATAAAGCAATGAAACATGGAACTGTAAATGAAATAAATACGTTAGCTACTATTTATTCAAATGTTTTGCCATCATATTTACCAAATCTAAGTTGTTATGAAGAAGATATTAGAATTTTGAAAAAATGGAAGTCGTGATGTCGTGGGGATGTCTCCCGACGGAAGTTTACGAACATCACAGAAAAATTTGATTATCTCAGAAAATATCAAATTTGCCCGATATCAGTAAACAAATACAACACTCTTGTTTATTAATAACTCGATTAATCGAAACAAATAAACGAACAATTTTACGGGAATTACCACAAGGCAAATCGTACAGAGTTACCGCAAACGGGAAAATTCTTAAAAAATAGAATGAACCGGTTAGTGATACTGACAATACTGACATGGACAATTAGGACAACACCCGGAACAGTGGTACTATAAGAATGGGACACTTAAATATTTGCGGATGGACTCAAAATAATAAGGAATTACGTACAGCAATTTTATAGGAAGTGAATGCAGACATTTTTAGTATCTGTGAAACGCAAGAAAGAAATCAATTACATTAAAGTTGATGGTTATACTTGGAAAGGATTTAATAGAAAATATATAGTTATCAAAAGTACCAGGATTACAATTTTATACGCCAGACGCGCGTTTCGTCTACATAATACTCATCAGTGACGCTCAGATCGAAATAGTTAAAATGCCAAACAAATACAAAGTTGATGAGCATTGAGGACCCAAAATTCCAAAAAGTACACAGGAATGCCCCAAAGGCATCAGGTGGTGTAGGACTCTTGATTAAGAACTGGATTTTTGAAGAATATAAATATGAAACGATTGACATAATACGAGATGGCGTTATGTTTGGTAAATTTCAGTCAAAAGCACAGATTTCAACTTTATTGTATTTTCGTGTTACCTACCTCCTGAAAACTCCGTTTGAGGAAGAGACTCTCAAGGATATTTTGCACACATCTTATCTGATATATACGAACAATGCGATATGGACGCTATTTTTCACTGTGGCGATTTTAACTCAAGAATAGAATCACTGAAGCATTATTCTGATTTTGTTGAATTACCGTCTCGATTTATGCTTGATAAAATCGTTAACCAACATGGAAACACCTTCTTGGAATGTTTGAACAAATCGAAAATGTGCGTCTTGAATGGAAGGTTCGATCAAGATAAAGATAACTTCACATTCATTTCAGGTAGAGGGAAATCCGTGGTAGATTACATTTGTATCCCGCAAGATTATCTAGACCAGTTTATTTCGTTTGAAACAATCACAACAAGATCTATTGTAGAAAAGGCAAATCTGTTTAACGTCCTTGGTGAACGTAGCAGACTTACGGATCATTCAGTCTGCCGTACAGTGACCTATAATTGTTAATTTCTGTGTCATTTTGGTCTTTTGTGGATAGTTGTCTCATTGGCAATCATACCACATCTTCTTTTTTATATTGGTAACAGAATTTAGATCTATAAAACCCATATTTACCGACACCATTCCAGGCAGCCCTACTTAATCAACGAAGCGATTTAAATTGAAATTAATGCCAATGATATGTTTTCTTCCGATATGTGTAAAATTGCATTGCAAAATGTTATAAATCACATTGAACAAACTAGAGAAACTCAAGAAAATATATAATATAAGATAATATATACACGGAACTTTGTGATATAATAATACAGGAGATGAACGATAAAATTTGAGTTTTTAACACCAGTGGATCCTCAAAAACGGCTAAAGGCGAAAAAGCAATTTTGGAACGATGACCTACAAACGTTATGGAATGATATACATTTAAAAGAAAAACTGTACTTGGAGTTGAAAGGACGTACCAATGTGAAAAATGAACTAAGAACAAAGTTTCAGTTAGCGCAAAAAACTTTTGACCGCAATCTACGCCAATATGAAAGGCAATATAAACAAACTATGTGCAGTGACATTGAAACTATGACGACGAATAATCCTACGGAATTTTGGAACAAAATCAAACGGCTAGGGCCTCGTAGACAACCCTCTATTCTAATGGAAATATATGACAGAGATGGTGAAATTGTTAGTGATGAAAAGGTTGTTTTAGAAAAATGAAAAACAGATTTTGAAAATATATATAATATGGATAGTTCAGCGGACGATTTTGATGGTAATTTTCAAAAATATGCTTCCAGTCATAAAGTCTTATTAGAAGAAAGAATGCTTGATCTTTTGTTAATTGAAAATAAAGAGTTGAATTCAGCTATAACTATAGATGAAATTAGGCGACTTGTCTCAAGAACAAAAAACGGTAAATCATATGGAATTGATAATATCCCTTATGAAGTATTGAAGACAGAAAAAGTGATCGCCGTCCTATATTCTGTTTCAACTAGTTTTCGACACGAGCATTGTACCATCATTATGGCACCAGGCCATTATTTGTCCGATACTAAAAGACAAATCTTCAGATAAACGCATTCAACTGCACTATCGAGGAATCAGTTTGTTGTCGTGTGTTTCGAAGTTGTACAGTGGATTTATAAACAATAGAGTGTCTTCATATCTGGTGGACAACGATTTACTTTCTGGAGGAACAAAACGGCTTTCGTGAAAATCGTTCATGTGAGGATCATATATTCACCCTAGACAGCATAATAAAAAAACAATCCTAATGTTATTGCCACATTTATTGATCTAAAAAAGGCTTTTGATTTCGTAGATCATGATATGTTGCTGTACAAACTGTTGCTTAATAATATTGATGGGAAAATATATAACTCTATTAAAAGTTTATATGTGCAAACAATTGCAAGTATTCGATTAAACAATAAAATGTCCGACTGGTTTTAGGTAACTCTGGTGTAAAACAAGGTGATAATTTATCTTCGACATTATTTTCTGTTTTCATTGATGATGTTGTAGATTAAATCAACCAACTTGGACTTGGTATTAATATAGGAGAATCGAAATTGTCTTTACTTTTGTATGCGGACGATATTGTTTTGATGGCCGAGAATGAATGTGATATGCAAACGATGCTAGATAAATTACATGACTGGTGTATAAAATTGAGAGTCTTAATTAATACAGACAAGTCAGAAGATGTACACTTCAGAGCATCTCGCAAAAAACGGAACGAATTTCATTTCAGAATCGGAGGGAACATCTTGCAAATTACAAAAAAATATAAATACCTTGGGGTTATTTTCAACGAGAAAAAAGATTATACATCGAATGCTGAAAATCTTTTTGCAGCTGGTGGAAGAGCACTCGGAGCTATTATATCGAAGATAAACAGTTTAAAAGAATTTTGTATTAAGACTTATGAAAAACTGTATGTCTCTTGTTTTGTACCTATACTCGACTACTGTTCTTCAGTGTGGGGTTTTAAAGACTTAAATTGTGTGGACACTGTTCAAAACAAGGCCATAAGATACTTTTTTGGAGTTCACAAGTTTGCTCCAAAGCTAGCTATCAACGGAGTTATTGGATGGTTACCTTTAAAAGAACGTCGCTGTTGTAATATGGTTAAATATTGGAACCGATTGATGGATATGGACAATAGTAGAATTTGTAAAAGGGTATTCCTATGGGACTACGAAATATCTACGAACAATTGGTCATCTAGTGTAAGAACAATAATGTCTTTAGTTGGTATGGATTATAACTTTTAAACAAATGCTAAAATATGATGTTAATAGCGTCAGAAACAATCTTATGGATATATGTGCAACACAATGACATAAAAACTTATCTAAATTTCCGAAACTTCGTACATATAGAACTTTTAAATCTACATATTAAACAGAAACATATGTTAAACAAAATTTAAAACGTAGAGAAAGATCGGTACTGGCTTAGTTTAGATGTGGCATTCTTCCGCTATGATTAGAAACAGGACGTTTTTGTGGTGAGCCAGAATAGAATAGAATGTGCGACTCCAGAGATGTTGAAAATGAACTACACTTTCTGATTGAATGTCAATGTTATAATGGACTACGTAATCAATTATTCTCTGGACTTATTGAAACCGTATTTAAATTTTAATAACAGTAAAAAGTTAAATTTATTATTGTCAGAATATCATCGAAAAACAGCTCGATACTTAGAACATTCATTAACAAAACGCAGACAACACTTATATTTAAATAATTTACATGCATATAAAATTCCTGATGACAATCTGCATTTATACTATAGTATCTATTTGAAGTGACTTATAGGTCCATTGGGCCGGGTGTAATTTAATTGAAATATTTCAGTATTGTACATAACTTGTTATACACAATGTCACTATAATAAACATATTTGTATTGTATTGTATTATTAGATTCCAGAAAGGTATATTTACCAGGTTATGTCGGAAATGAGAGCATTGGGTTGTAATGAGTTCTTTTTTGTTTTTTTGGTGTGAAGAAAGCAGCTCTGTGTTTAGAGTTCGAATAAAGCAAAAGCTTACTACATTGATCTTGAAAAAAACCATGGATGTTTATTACGTAGAGAACAAAGTACTAAAGTCCACCGTCATGTTTGTCAGTGAGAACCAAAGACATGAAAAAACTCTACAAAGACGTATCCGAGCAGTCAGACTTTATTGGCGGAATCCAATCAGTATACGGGACTGTAACTTGAGGCAATTTCAGGTCATGTGCTGGACCTTACGTTGTTGGAGATGGGAAATACTGGTAAAAGCACGACAGTAGAAGATCTTCTTCAAGCAGTTTTGTTGTCGTTAAAATCATGAAAAGAAGTTTATCAGTTGAGCCGCAAAAAAAGCTTCAGAGGTTATTCCAATTTTGATTTCCAGGTTGGATAGAAAATGTAATGCTGAAAGCCTGCATTTGGTTCCAATTGGTTATTTTTTCAGAGGTTATAGTCTTTATACCCAAATAATTGCTGATGAGTTCATGCAAATATGCCATCAGCATGGATTATACTTTACTGTACAAACTGTTGACGGGCATTGGATAAATCTTGTCACAAGAGATTTCAAAAGAAACCCGCTTACAAAGCTACAACTCCAAAAAGATTGTACACAAAAAGTGAAACATCTCAAGATATTAAATACCAAATGTCATATCCAAATAGTCTTCGTCGCAACAAATTTATTAGTAATCAAATCACATCATGAACTGATTTATTATTAAGTTGTAACAATTTTGGAACTTACTGGATGTATTGAAATAATCACGCATTGATCCCTCATGTTCACTATGATCTGTTTCACAGTTTCGCCATGTCCCTAAAATGTTTTAGGAGGGAGAAATTGTGACACTCAGCTCATATAAGTCGAATACAATCAGAAACACCATGGTCAAAAGGGAAACAACAAACAAAGAAAAAATAAACAAAAAATAAATAAAATGGAAATGTGCCAAAGAGACAACAACCCGACCAAAGAGTAAAAAACAGCCGAACGCATACAATGGGTCTTCAACTCAGCGAAGAAGAAAAAACGCACCCGGAGGCGAACTTTAACTTGCCCCTAAACAAAAATGTTTACTAGATCAAAGAAAATGGACATCATATATACTAAACGTGCGTATTGATGTGTGTTTGTTTTTTCGACATTGGCTTGAGGTATAGAGAGAGGGTTGAGATTAAAAAAAAACACCATGTTTAACCCCATCGCATTTTTGCGCCTGTCCTAATTAAGGAGCCTCTGCCCTTTGTTAGTATTTTGATTTTTAATTCTAGTTTCTTATATATATTTCGGAGTTTAGTATGACGTCCTTTTTCACTGAACTAGTATACATATTTGTTTAGGGGCCAGCTGAAGAACGCCTCCGGGTGCGGGAGTTTCTCTCTGCATAGAAGACCAATTGGTGGCCTTCGGCTGTTGTCTGCTTTTGTTCAGGTTGTTGTCTTTTTGACACATTCCCCATTTCCAATGTTATTAACTCCTAAACATATAAATGAACTTAAAAATAATAAAAAATTTAAATACAAGACTAACAAAGACCAGAAATTGGCACAAAAATGCATCGAAGTTAAACATGTCTAGTGAGTTCTTAACCCTCCCCTAATACCTCTAGCCTATGCAGATTAAATAAACACACAGCAATACGCAGAGTAAAACTAAGTTTAAAAAGAACACCGAGTCCGATGTCTGAATAGTTAACAAAAGAAACTAAATAAAATGACGGTGTTATATAAATTAACAAAGGAATTCTAGCAGTTACTGACATGTCAGCTCCAGACAGAAAACCAACGATTTAGCTACAAGAACAACACAAATTATACTGTGGGATCCAGATGCTCTTGATGGGCCAGTAGCTACTAATGCCGTAATTCTGTTATAAAAGAACAGTGACCAGAGATGCATATTTTTTTTATCTGTCTAAGGACAATATGTCGGGATGTATAAGAACAGGGCCCACGTTCACTTGTATTTTTGTCCATCTGATGAGTTAAGCCTTTTTCAACTGATTTTTATAGTTCGTTCTTATGTTGTACTGTTATACCACTGTCACAGGTTAGGGGAGGGTTGGGATCCCGCTAACATGTTTAACCCCGCCACATTATTTATGTATGTGCCTGTCCCAAGTCAGGAGCCTGTAATTCAGTGGTTGTCATTTGTTTATGTGTTACATATTTGTTTTTCGTTCATTTTGTTTACATAAATAAGGCCGTTAGTTTTCCCGTTTGAATTGTTTTACATTTTCTTATCGGGGCCTATTATAGCTGACTATGCGGTATGGAGTTTGCTCATTGTTAAAGGCCGTACGGTGACCTATAGTTGTTAATGTCTGTGTCATTTTGGTCTTTTGTGGATAGTTGTCTCATTGGCAATCATACCACATCTTCTTTTTTTTCATAATAACTCCAAAACATTTTTTTGTATTAGGATGTTGGTTCGTGACTTTTTACAATGCAATTTTCAAACATATGCACGTTTTTTTTGCTTCCTTTTCTCCATTCACACGTTTCGACGGGGACACAAATAAGTTGATGATAATTGGAAGTGATAATATATATTACATAATATTTATTGCAAAATTACACCCATATGGGTCAAGCAATACAATCAAACAATAATTTTATACAATAAAATGTAATACAATGTAATACAATACAATATATAGAATAATAGAACATATTAGAGTTCAATTATAAGTGTATGTAAAAACACCATCATAAGCTTGTCTGACATGGGTCTGACTCCTTCAGTTCTAAAGACTGATTAAGGAAGACTCCAATATGACAAACAAGTTCAGGGATGGGATTTAGACTGTGTTTTAGTTTATTAAATGCATCAAGATGTTGAAATAATGATACATAGTCTTTAAGTTAAGCAAAAAGATTAGAACGCAATGATATGTTAATGTCACAATACAAAAAGAAATGAAATTCGTCATCTAGGACTACACATTTTTTACATAATCTTCCTAATTCAATACCTAGGGAATGATCACTTAGTTAAAATTTGAGTAACTGCCTTTGTATAAAATTATTGCAATTTAAATATTCCTCAGACTGCCAATTATTTTTTAATTTCCCATAAAGACAAAGTTTGGAAGAGGAATTCATTTTTGAAAGTTTATTTTAAAGTAGTTTTTTCATATTCCTCTGAAATACACTTTTTTATAATACATTTTAAAACGTTTTTTGATTGTTTAAAAGGTACATTAATATTTGAGTAATTTTCTTGGTTTATTTTCATTTCTTTAAATTTTGTATCTGCAAATGAGTACCAAGAATAAATTCCTGTCGAATGTAAAGTTATGTTTGTTTGTAGAGATTCTTTAACCATGGGATTAATATCATTACAATTTATGCTATAAAAATACATGAGTGTTTGAGTTTTTGTATAGGAGTCCAAAGTAAATCTACCTAATTCTGATCTAGCACCTATGTTAGTGGCTGTCTTTTTCAGTCCTAGTACTGCTTTACAAAATTTAGAATGAACCTTCTCAAAGGGACATTTTTCTGCTAATGCAAGAGTATCACAAAAAGTATTATTTACTACAGCTCTATTCGATGCCCTCAAAGCTGACTGAAAATTATCCATAAACCTAATGTTAGGTCTTATAAGAGTATCAAATATATTACATGACAAATTAGTGGGAACAACATTAAAATTGGACATATATTTTCTCAATAAAAATAAAACTTTAATGCCTTTTTTTAGAAAGCTCTTCGGTAGTTTTTGTAAAACTTACCCTATAGTTAATAATATTTCCTAGAATTTAAAGTTTTTAACTTCAGTCAAAACTTTATTATTGAACAAGAGGGGTGGGGATTGTTTATAAATATTCTGAAAAAACTAGAATTTTAGTCTTGCTTGAATTAACACTCAACTGCCATTTATATAAATACAGATATGTAAAGTATTTTGGCTGACACTAAAATAAAACATCAAAAGTAAAGATCCTTCAATTACTTTAAACAGTACAGTTTATCAGTACTACTTTATTTGATCCTTGAAACAAGTAAATTCTCTTACCCCAACTTTACCGATGAAAAAAATTAAAGAACAGTTTTTAGAGAAACAATGATAGATGCCACTGTCAAAGTTATAGAAACAATGCATATATTTAAATAAATATGACAATAAACAACATGAACATTAAGGTAAATTCAACATGAAACCCCTTTCAGGCAAAACCCTATCTACATCTGTTGTTGTGTTGAATATTGTAAATGAAATTCGGAAACAATTGCTTTCTAGAAAATATTTAAGGGATTGTACAGTGGCGGATTCAGAACTATACATTTGTGGGGGGGGGGGGGGGGGGGGGGCGGCACTGACTGACATTAGGGGAGGGGGTCCCCCGCTCCAGTCAAGCTTCAGTGATTCCCTATATAATCAACCAAATTTTTCCCACGAAAGGGGGCCGTGCATCCAGGCCCCTTGGATCCGTCTTTGAATTTGAAACTACTTGACACATATATAGCTTAACTGTCAACAAAATTATGATGGTGTTCTTCAAACTTTCAAGGAGATAACACTAAATTTACCAGTCTGTTAGTCAATTAATAAAATGTATAAAAATCAACTGTATACAGTCATCAAGCTCTATCCAATTGATATTTATTTATTTATTTTGTTAAATGACAAATCGGGACAAAAGCTCCAAAACGATATTTTCGATTTCTATTATGATCGTCTCCTATCAGGGACAAACTAATCAATTTATTTAAAATCTTAAATGGATGCGACTGTCATACAACCGAGAGGTTTAGCTACTATTTAACCAGGTTTAATCTTCCATTTTTTATACATAAGAACATGTCTGTACCCGGTAAAGAATATGATAGTTGTTATCCATTCATGTGATGTGTTTAAGCTTTTGATTTTGCAATGTGATTAGGGACTTTCAGTTTTGAATTTTCCTCGGAGTTCAGTATTTTTGTGATTTTACTTTTTACATTATTTTTTTACTTTTAACTGAGTGTCATATAAGAAAAAATCTGCTGATTTTACCAATTTTAGTGTTTACTATTTTGGATTATCTCCCCTTCAATATGTAACTTCATTTGTCATAATATCTTTAAAAAACACAACTTTGTTGTAATACAAAAGTAAAGTTATTTACAATATACATACATCCTTCCCATGTTTTCCTTCATTAGAATGGTGTTCTACCTAAGAGCTAAACAAATTGTTTTTGTGTGGGTTAGCATCAGTCTTAAACAGAAATAGTTGTGAATTGGAGCGTTGTCCAGTCATCTACCACAGGGATTCTTCTTTGCATTTTTAATACAATTGATTATTTGTATGTGTTTTTACAAACCGTACAGATATTTTTCCACTGTTTGTCTCAGATTAAATGAAGATCATCTTGCCACCTCAAACATGTAAACGTCATGCACTATACAAATTCATAACGAAATGACATTCATATTAGACGAGATATGTCTTAGCAATTTAGGTCTCTAGGGGACACATCATAAAATAAAAGTGTACCTTAAATAAGAGAGACGACAAAGAGGTTCCTGATTTCCACGTGACCCCTTTATATCTCAATATTTTCTCTTACCACAAATTCCTCCCTCTTTACTCGAACAAGATGTTGCCAGAAACCAACCTTTCTAGCTAAAATTATATGTAAAGTTGTTCTACCCAAAGGAGGGGCGAAAGATAACAGGGGGACATTCAAACTCATAAATCGAAAACAAACTAACAACGCCATGGCTTAAAAATAAAGTGGATGAACCCGAGAATTTCCAAACTGGTGGTTTCACCTGAGAATCGATGATTGGATGCGAAATAAAAGGTCAATGTACTGTAAGTCCGATGATATTCAAGACAAATCGGTAAACAAAAGTATTGATCAATATCGTATTCTGAGTTTCGGGACTTTTTCTTTTGACCAGCCTATCCCTATATATCTACTTTTACATCCCCTTCATTCAGAGATATGTAACATACACTTACTTTGTTCCGTAGCCAAAATGCTTTTTATCACTATTATCTTTTTTTCTTGTAAATTAATAACTAGTAGTTTAATGTGCAGCAAAATATATTTAACTCCCATTCAAACTTAAATATTCTGTTATCCTACTCGCTAAATTGCACAGATGAAAAATACCATTATGGCTCAAATAACGCACTTCATTCTTTTTCTTTTATCACGTATCACGCTTGTATAATGTCACAACATTTGGTAGCGATATAGTCTTAAATATTCTAGCTATCGTTCAATCGTATGATATCGCATCTAAATAATAGGTGGAGGCGCTTTGCAGTGACCAAAATAGAAAGATTATTCCGATTTCGAGCAATCGTAAGCGGCATCCGTCGTCTGGGCATTTACAACAGAAAATATTTTTCAACGTTTATTATTGCATTTACTTTAAAAAAAAAACCATGTTTAAAGTTACTTATTAACAAGACCATAGACATATTGTTATTGAATTCAGCACAGAGAAACGCACACATCAAATATATAATAGTCAACACAAAGTGCAAATCGCAGAACAACAAAGAACATATATAAACATACTATTATTAAATTATGTGGAAGAAAGATGCAAAATGAAAATTAATCTTAAAATATATCGAACGTGCACATCGTTCCAAAAACACAGCCAACTAACATCGGACTATCAAAACACATGTATCATACTCTTTGTGTCATAACTATAATTACATATTTTATATGTAAAATGTATGCAGTCAAAAACAAAAATGCCAACGACATGTTTTTAAATTGATGTGTCCAGATTTAAATAATGACTTTCTGTATTAAAGTGATAAATAATATATAATACATCTATATTTTTTATTTTGAAAGATTTTGTCCATTTACTATTTTTGTTTTAATCAAAACAACCGTTCGAAGCACTTTTTTGGATTTACCTTCATCGGGAACGCCAAAAGCCGGATGCGTGAAGACGAGGAAGCATAAGAAATGAAACAAATGAAGAGCTATCAAAATAGAATGACCAAGATTTTATATATTAAAATAATGAGTATAACACCAGAAGGGCCACGTGCTTGATTATCACGATATACTGGAGTAAAGAGACACAGTCACACTTTCTCCTGATGTTACATATTGACATAAAAAATACTTGAACATATATAGAACAAAATTGTATGATTGAAAGTAATTTGAACTTGAGCGGTTATACAGAGGTTTTTAATCAAAGAAATCCTATTACAGTTTTTTTTTTAAACTGATGGTTTGTATGATATTAAAGAAGCCAAACCGATGTTGGATAATTTGTTTTTACTGATACTGATAGAGACAAATGCGTTCATAAAAGCTCAAATTATCTCTCTGTTTTGCGCAGTAGTCAACACTTCGGTGTTGACATGAATATCAATAATGTGGTCATTTTTATAAATTTCCTGTTTACAAAACTTTGAATTTACCGAAAAACTAAGGATTTTCTTATCCCAGGCATAGGTTACCTTAGCCGTATTTGGCAAAACTTTTTGAAATTCTGGATCCTCAATGCTCTTCAATTTTGTACCTGTTGAGTTTTATAAATATTTTGATATAAACGTCACTGATGAGTCTTATGTAGACGAAACGCGCGTCTGGCGTACAAAATTAAAATCCTGGTACCTTTGATAACTATTTCTACACCGTTGAGGACGAATCCTTAAACCCATGTCGTTTCAAAGTATAGAATAACAAGACAGACCATTCAGACAAGGGCTACCAGTTCAATGTGCGTTTAAACAAATTCCCGAACTTTGCTTATGTAGGTAATAATGAAAGTAAAATATTTTTGGTGAAAATTTTTGTTATTACATATTTCTGGACTGTATTGTTTTATGTATGGATTTTTTACTCTTTGTTTGATCTATGAAAGTGCACATTTACAATGGTTTTTTTTAATACTTTTTATATTAATTTGAATTTGTTTATTCATGAGTATGCATATGAAACAAGGGTTACCGGTACAAAGCTTACAGCAACATGGATATCGTATCCCAATTTTTAGGGTGATATTGTTTGAAGAGTCATCATATATAGGGATATAGTTTTTATCAGTATCAAAATTGCTTTTTCTTTCAATAAACATACTTTGGTTAGCGATATGGGGGAGGATTGAGATCTCACTAAACATGTTTAACCCTGCCGCACTTTTGCGCCTGTCCCAAGTCAGGAGCCTCTGACCTGTGTTTGTCTTGTATGATTTTAAATTTTATTCATTTATATATTTTGGAGTTTAGTATGACTTCGATTTTCACTGAACAAGTGCACATTTTTATTAAGGGGCCAGTTGAGAATCACCTCCGGGTACGGAATTTTTCGCTGTATAGAAGAACTTGTGGTGACCTTTCTGTTTTCTGCTCTATGGTCGGGTTGTTGTCTCTTTGACAGTTTCCCGTTTCCATTCTCAATTTAATTGTTATACAGTTGTAACACACACACAGTTCTACATCCTGTTGATACTTGTTAATTGTTTTGGCGCTTTGTGTCGATCTAATTGGTCAATCCCTCTTTTGCGCTTTTTTACAACTGTCAAAGTTAGTGGAAGGGATTAGCGTTCGCAAGTCTGTTTATCACCGCATTACTCCGTATGTGTCTGTCGAAAGTCCGGGTCCGTGGAATCAGTGCTTGCCCTGAATTACCAAGTGGACACATTTGGAATATGACCAAGTTCCAAAATAGGGAACAGGCCTGGATATGAAATGTCCAAATACTTATAAAACTGCATACCAAATATAAATTGATTTACCAATTGCGGTTCCCTTAAACAAACTCAATTAAAAAAATAAAAGACAACGACTAAGAAAGAAGGGCCAAGACATAAGATGCGCCCTTACTACTACAACTACATACCAAATGACAATAACATACCACTACTGGTTCCCTTTAAACTGACTTTATCAAAGAATAATGCCGAAGTGAATTTCTGTTTTTTAAAGGTCGTTTCTACTGAAACAAAAGACATTTAATGTGTTATTCCAAGTCCCAAAAGAGAAAAATGTATTTAATGACGAATTTTTATCAAAACTATTCGTACATGAATCATTTAACAATAAGGTTACACGTAACAGCGCGGTAAATATAATCTTTCTCCCCATAGTAAAGATCTACTTAAATAATACCAATATGGAATACAAATTATTATTATTATAAGGATATGAGTGAATTTGAAAATAAATAAAACATAGTTCGTATTGATCATCAATCAATAATTTAAATTTTGGATGTTATTCGCCTCTAATTGCCTGAAGCGTTAAGCTCATATACATTTTGCTTTGTGACCGTCACGTGACGTCTTCAACGTTTTTCGTTATTTACTTTTTAAAAATGGAATTTGATTTAAATTATAAGGAATGGCTGCAATGTATTTCTGTCTTTTCGAAATACCCTTAAAACTTGGTGCACTTCTGTGCTGACATGAATTATCATTAATATAGTCATATTTATAAATTTACTGTTTACAAAACTTTTGAATTTTTGAAAAACTAAGGCTTTCTACCTTCGAAATATATTACCTTAGCTGTATTTGGCAAACATTTTAGGAATTTTGGTCCTTTATGCTCTTCAACTTTTTAATTTATTTTAGTGGAGTGACAAATCGAAAAAAGTCGCTTCATTTAAAGATTTAAATGGACCGAAATACCTCACCTTTTTTTGGGTCTTTATACTTTTTTCGAGCGTCACTGATGAGTTGTTTTTAGACGAAACGCGCGCCCGGCGTTAATACAAATTTCAATTCTGGTATCTGGGATGAGTTTTGTTTAAATAACCCGCCACGCTGTTTATAAAGTGTTCACCATATTGTTTATGTTTTTTTTTGTTTCTACATAAATCTTGGTTTTAATTTGTCATATTTTATCTGCGATGCCAGCAATTAAAATACTGCCTGTCAAAATGTTTGATTTTTACATGGAGATTTGAAGGATGACAGATGCTTTGTAATAATTATTTGTATTGTTTTTGTATATCAACGATATATAACGATTTATTTCCTTTGCATGCAGCTTTCCCTTTATTTGTCTTGTACTTTGGCCATTGTCCTTTAGTCTGTATGACTCTCTACGTGGCTGGCTATTTTTGCATCTAAATTTCTGGTTTTTGGCTTTGAACGTTTCTTATCGATGAGGGTGGGTAAAACTGTGCGATTCGGATGACGTGTTATAGTGTTATTTTCATTTCGCATACCTTTGTATCTAGATTTGACTTAATTTCTAGTTAATCGGGAAAATGTGTATAATTATATAGTGTTTCACCCTACCACACACACTTTTATTGTTGGTTCATTTAGATTTTGTAAGTCAATTGTGTTTACATATTTGCGATGTATGTTTGCATTATTTTTGCTGCTGGATCCCACTATGTCTATTCGAGTTGATAACAAAATTTGTTCAATTTAAAGAAACTTTAAACCACTGTCATACAAGCTGGAGATTAATCCAACCATTCTCCTTAGATATTTTCTCTTTTAATAAATTTCTTTTCTACTCTATGTGTAATGTAAGATTACTATCTTAATGACTGATATCCATCCCTGAATCTCATATTGACATAGACTTGATTGTCCTTGGAAACTTTCAGGGGTCACGTTATATTCATTATATAAAAAAGGAGATTTGATAAGATTGCAAATTACACAACTCTTCACAAGAGACACAGAAACATACTGAAGGTCAACGTACGATTGTATTAGCAATACGCAAAGCCCATACCGCATAATCAGCCATAAAAAGCCCCAAAACGGTCGTCCCGTCCCAAGCTTCCGTTTTTGTCAAGTGACTCCTTTGGAACAAAAAATAAACATTATTCATTAAATAAGATTTATTACCAAATTACAATAATTCTTATATTTGAAAAAAAAATAAATAATCATAAAACATACTGAACTCTAAGGAAAATTCAAAACGGAAAGTCAAATCATAAAATACATCAAACGAATGGACAACAACTGTCATATTCCTGACTTGGAACAGGCATTTTCAAATGAAACACAGTAGCAAATAAAAATATTCCAAACTAGTAAAAATTATGTTTTTGTGTCTGTTGTTTTACTTTGTATTGGTTTTGACTTACGACTCTTTACACGACTTGTATTTATATTAGCAACAGCAACAAAGAACCCTTGCAGCCCACAAAGAATGGTAAACAAGAAGTCTAACCACTGCATCTCGTAGATTGCAGATATGATTCCGGTGGTCCAAAAAACTCCAGACAGGGCAACAAGTCTTAGGTAAATCTGCGCATCTTTGTATAAATTCAGTTTGCGTACGTGTTTCAACTCCAATCGTGCCCTACAAATGTAGGAAATAATGTATGTTAGACAAACAAAATCTATCCCCACTGACAAAACCACGGGTCCCGAAAACAAAACTACATTTGAAGGATACCGATTTGGAAAGCACACTGCACCACCATATCCTAGTGACCAATACTCTGGACCAATTTGATCAATTACAACTCCTTGCACAACAATCAGTAAAGGGATTAGAATTCCAATAACGGTTATATGGCGCCGTTTGCGGACAAGGTTTCTTTTTGGTTCTTCTCTCCTATTTTTTATTGTTAAAAGGTCAGACATAATATAAAGAACTGCAATTGACATGAATGCAAAAACAGTCAACCATAGAAAGTGTAGGGTTACGCCGACACCATAGCAAAGCATAGGAATACTTGATGCTCCAATACCAAATATGAACAACAGGTTTGATACTAAAAGTGATATTGACAGGTTCTCTAAATTTGAGCCTGGAATACTTGCATTAAGTTTGTGTTTCCTGTTAAAAAATATCAACAAGACTAATGAGATAACGGACACTGAGAAACAAATATACGTCATAATTGCTGAAACCGACCAATTTGAAGAGGTCTGGTCATTACCAATGTAATCGGTATTTGGACAACGAACTTTATCTGCATCAATGTTAAATGACCCATTAGGCATGACATCAATAGTAACTTGTTGATCTATACAAAGTTTATCAAAATTAAAATTAGTATACAAATCTTTACCTTTCAAAAAAGGTAAAAACAAATCAGGTGTAATTGTCGCAAATGAAAAATAATATAGTGAAAAAAATTCAACTGGTTGATTTCCCATGCTTATGATATCCTTTCTGTTTTCTATCTGAACAATGGATTCCATTGCACCGCTTCTGATAATGATATTTGTGTTACGTCCATTAAATGAGTTTTCTAATAAACGTTTTTCATGATGGAATACCTTCTTCAGAACTTTTACGGTTACGTAAACTTTAAGCATCGTTTTACTTCCGCTTGCTTCTATTACCATTCGTCCTGTGAATTGCGTTAAGTTTGTAAAGGAGAGTGGCAAAACTGATACAAATCCTATTTTGATGAGCTCCTCATCTGTATAATTCTTAGTTGATATCACATAATAAACCAGATGTATATCAAAATTGAGATACGTTTCTAAATGTGAACACGTATTACTTCTCTCAACCTGCAAATTAATAAATGTTTTTATAAAATCAGACATACAAGCATATGCGTCTCCCCCAATCTTGTGTTTTTGATCAAACGGTCATTGAAGTATTATATTTAAAACAACCATTTAATACAGGTTTAGTCATTTCTTCTTTGAGTGCGAACGACTAAGAAAGCACCGTATCATACCATGAAGACACGTCCCTTTTGTTAAAAACTGCATTACCGTGCAAATGTGTTTAGTGCAGTTAATGTCAGATTAATGTATACCCCAGCAGAATTATAAATTAAGAGGCATGTTAACACAATAAGTGCAAATAGATGGAAGAAGTGATGTTGTATTTGGTTCTTTTGTTCAACTCCGAATTAGTGTTTATCTCGCTACGCTACGTTTGAAGTTTTCCAAAGCAATCTCACCATTGTTTTGGAGTTTGTCCTTCTGTTTATCTATTTATGAAAGACAAAGTGACCAACTTTTATTCTTATGTAAATGGGTGATTTAAAGAAAAAGCGTTCACTAAGGCAGCAACAATTTGATTTTCGGGGGGGGGGGGGGGGGGGAGGTATGTATTTTTTGGGAAAAAAATTGTTTCCAGTTTTTTGGAGAAAAAATAATTTGTTTTTGACCCTGAGAAAAAAAAATTGTTTGTTCCACCCTTAGCTGCCACTATATGTAATGCTAAAATTGAAAGTAATTTTTTTTCTCAAAAAAATCCATAACAACTCCCTCCCCCATGAAAAAAAACAAATTAAAAGCAAGACTTAAGAATTCAACCAAAAAGACAGTGTGACCACCGAGTTAGATAACATAGATAAGTAATGTACAAACAAGGAAACGATAATTTTCAGATTGAAGTTCACACTGTATAACCCCAATACAGATGAAACCGGACGTTGACGCGTTCGAATCGAACACACCGTGTAACACTGAGTTCAGACAGTAAAGAATTCATACTTTTAAAGAAAATTCAAAACCTATTCTTCGGATATTTTGCTCCAATATATTCTTTGCCATAATACTCATTAGTTACTAAAAGGTTTTTCAAATATATGACATGTTTATATACAAACATAAAAAACGCACGACGATATCAATGATAAAACGTGTTTGGTATTTTCAAAAATTAAAAACTTAATGTTCTCTTACCCCATAGTTTTAAAAACATATATTTTTGAAAATTTCATAGTATAAATTAACAAACTTATAAAGATCGTTTGTTTATGTTGTATCTAGAAACAAAAAAATACACATTTTAAAGTGTCTTTATTTTCATGTTGTGTGCGCTTCGTTTTCTTATACCTTTTTATACTGTACGCTTCCATGACACAATATTGCGTTTGTCAATGAATTTTGCATGTATTAAATCATGATTTGATATGATTATAACCAATATGCATGTTTGAAAACAATAATTTACCACCATAGCATGCAGACAGCAACCAATAATATTGTCGAAACACTCTTGGAAGAAATGTGCTAGCGTGTATTTATTCACGATTGAAATAAATACCGTTATGATTTTGTAATGTATGTTTTATTTTCGATTTGAATTTGCTTTTAATAAAGATGATTTAATTCCTAATTCATATTTGTGTTTTCGTTTTCAAATAGATTAATTACGGATTGTAATTAATTATGAGTGGTGCTATTTGTATTTTATATTCACGGACTTTGACGATTGACTAGTTTGGCCTTGATTGTTACTCAATTCGACTATTCTGATGGTCAGTGTTTTACGCTTGATTTGACCGCACACTTTCTGCTATTTCATTGGTTATATATCTTTTGGCGGTTTATTTCTATTCAGTCTATATTTAATTGTGGATTGATGTTCAAACCGAACAGACGTTTCCTATACTTTATTTGCTGTTTCATATTTTGTACTATTTGTATTGGAGGAATTCCACGATTATTTCAGGTCAGTTTGCTCACTTATCTCTTTAGATATTCTGTATTTATCTTATTTTCAATGTAATTTTATTACCGAGTTAATCAGTATTTCACGCATGAGTAACTTTCCATTTTAGCATGACTTCGTGGTAAGATTGTGTATCGTGTGATTGGTGAGCGAATGTTGTAAATCATTTAAAAGGTTAACGTAACTTTTAGTACAGGCACATTATTGATTTATATTTGAGCTACATAATCTAAGCCTGGGAATAAATAGGGTAAATATAAACGTATTGAATGCCGAATATTTGAGCAGAATGAGTCCGAGAGTAAATGAGTAAAATGTTAACTTGATAAATACTTTTCAGAGTCCGATAGATAGATTTTAAGTACTTTATAAGTCTGTGGATAGTAACTATAATTTAGTATTTGTTATACAGGTATTTGACAGAGTTCTGCATATGATGTAGATATACGTAGAGGCATAACCTTTGTACCTCATACGAGGTAAGAATGAGTGTTCATTTATAGTTGCTTATTATTTTATTAGCTTAGTTATTTTGCTTTGTTTCGCTTAGCTTAGCTTTATTAGTTAACTGCTTTTTGGTATTGGCTAAATTAATGCTTATTTTGCTTAGACATTTTGTTTATAGTTTTAACGGCTAATTCGTATATCATAATGTTTTGATAAATGAGAAACTATGTTTCTATTTTGCTTTTCTGACAAGTTAAATTCTGTTTCGGATGTCACAGAAAGTTATATTTTGATTAAATAAGGTTAATTGCACATTTTGGTAATTTCATGAACTGTGACGTATTTTACAGTAATTTGGTTAATAATTTATGAGTACACATGTACATGGTACGTAAATTTATCAGATTGATATAATACATGTTTTAAAAGAATTGATTTATATACGTTGTTATTAAATGTGATATTATATTACAGGGTTTCTTTTGATGCTTCACTGAATAATAAAACTATCCAGAACCCTATACAGTCTACTATTTATTCATGCCCAGATAGTGCGACTACAGAAATTTGTACATGTAAAAAAATCCTTATGTATAAGAAAGTGTAAATTGTAGGAAAATACAATAACTCGACAGGTGCAAATATGGCTAAGCATACAGATACACACGTCCGATTTAAAATTAATAGCATTTTTGAAAGTGTTTACCATATGACAGTCAATGTACGGTTAGGTGGTTGGCTTGGTGCCCGCTAACATGTTTAATCCCGCCATATTCTGTATGGGCCTGTCCAAAGCCAGGAACGTGTAATTCAGTGGTTATATATATTTTTTGTTCACTATTTTGTGCATAAATTGGGCCGTTAGTTTTCTCGTATAAATTGTTTTACTTTTGTCATTTCGATGTGTTTGATAGGTGACTACGCGGTATGGGCTTTGTTCATTGTTGAAGGCCGTACGGTGACCTAAAGTTGTTCATTTTTGTTTCGTTTCGTCTCTTGCGAATAGTTGTTTCAATACCACATCTTCTTTTTGATATAGAAAGCAATCAAAAACAATCAATGGATTATAGGTTAAGACTTCTGGCCTAAATCTCAGGGGCGGGTCCTAGGGGGTCATATATTACCCTAAAGTTACATTAGGCTAAAGCATATGTGTATACAATGAACATGTAACTGATAGCCATCAATAGTAATACAGTTACTTTAATGTGAAGATATAAAGATGTAAAGATAATTTTTAAGAGATAATTCTTAATATTAACTGGTTTGCTTTCTTCAATTATGTTTTTGTGTTTGTTTAATTTTTAATGATTGGTCATCCTGGTTATTATAAGCACCTTAAAGTCTATACCCACCCATATGCATTTCATTCAAATTTTGATTTATTTCGCAGAAAACCACAGGGACCATATTTATATTCCCCAGTTACCCTTGGCGTCATTGGTAAATTATTGGTTGAGCAAAGCATCAATAATTAACCTAACCTTAGACATTTGCTGTGTTTCTTCTTTCATGTTGGTACTGAACAATTTATGGGCCCTTTAATTTGTTTATGACACGCATACCATTACGGCTGCTTAACGTTCACTTGCAAATATGTCATGCATGTGGAGGATAAGCACAAAGTAGCAACACATACTACATATAGGTCCTGGAAGGTAGCCCTCTGGAATTACGCCAGGGAATTTTGGACTGCCACTGGACAAAATGAGGTTTATTGAATTAGGACACAAATGTTGCCTTTCAACAGGCCCTTTATGGACCTCTTATAAAGTTTTTGCAGGGCTTCGTAGAGTGAAGTTAGCGTGGTACTCTCTTCACACGAGACATTGCGTACATTTACAGCCCACACAACTAAACGGGTGGCCAACTTCGGTCAGGTTTTACTGCCGGTCGAAAAAAGACCACAGTGACCAAATCTAATAGTATATTTCCCAGTCACCCTTTACCAAATTCTTTCATAAATAAAAAAAAAAAATGGCTACAATATAGGCAGTTTTGCTGTACCTGTTAAATCAAAACATCACTTAACATTTTTGCAATATATGCACACTTGCAAACTCATAATACCGTACATCCTCTCGATACTGTTTATGTTTGGCATTGCACAACTTCATGCGTTTTATTACGTCTTTAACTAAAAGTGTAGGATATATACTGATTAATACTTTAGATACATGATTTAACTCTTAGTTGTAATTCGCTTTGAAATAACTATCAGTTACTACAATTACTGTTTTGTCGATATTTTAAGTATACGGTTTTTCAGCCTTGTACTGACATTTTGAGTATAGCCAATTGCAACTGTAAAGTTTTGTTTATCATGTTGTGCTGTTACACCATTGTCGCAGGTTAAGGAGAGGGTTGGGGGTCACATGTTCTTCTTTTTAATACATTTAAATTATAAGTTATCAATAAATAATCGTTAGTTTTATTGTTTCAAGTTTTCACATTTTTTATCGGGGCCTTTTTTAGCCGACTATATGGTATAGGTTTTCCTCATTGTTAAATGTTGTACATGTGACTATATTAATTGCTTTATACACCCACTCCATTTAAACTTTGGTGGAAAGTTGTCTCAATGGCCTTAATGGCTTAAGGTATTAATACACAAAGGTGTATGCACGAAAAGATATTCAGCATTGTTTATATCATAAACCGTATGAAATTGCACCATGTCTGTGCGTTTTGCATCTAGCAGTTTTATCAAACGTTCTATGGAATATCTAAAACTTACAACAACTGTATAATTGAATAAATAAACTAACATGCACATTGACATGTTTATATATACTCAAATAAGTTCTAGAGAGGCATTCGAAATTGTTGTCATCCCAAATGTTGTCCTGATTATCGATTCGAACGCGTCAACGTCCGGATTCATTTGTATCGGGGTTATACGGGGTGAAGTTGTTTATTACAATCTCATTGCTATAGTATTAATGAATGAGTATTTTTATAAAGACCCTGTTATATGTCCTCGGTCAGTAATAATGGCCTCGGATATCTGTAATGGCCCTTGGCGTTGCCTCTGGCTATTCCAGACTTCCTCGACCATTATTACAAACCTTGGACATATAACAGAGCCATTATAAAAACACCGATTTCTTAAAACATTTATTTACCAACTGAACAAAAGCGTATGTGTTGCTGCCAACTTGATGTACTCTCCACTCTTTTAATGACAGTTTAGATTGAAAAAAGTAATTTGTACTATACCATCAAAAAGCGTTTAATATACCAAATATCCAAGATATTAAGTTGACAGAAAATATGTGTTAAAAACCAGGATGAACAGTGATCCCTATATTTGAAAATCGGTGGCCATGTAAATTTATTATATTTGATATTAACACTGTTTTTCTGTAATGGTCCTGTTTTAATGCCCAGTTTGTCTGTGTTAATCCCAGTTAGGATTTATAATAACCACTCATTTTGGCAATAATGTACTTAGCTGGTTAATAAATGTTACTTAAAGTCGTAATTATTGAATAAACTAATACACTATAAATAACAATCTGCAATGTAAATTGAGGTATTCCTATTAAATGATTATGAAATTGTAATAATTACACAAGCTCATTACAGGCATCGAAGACGGTCCCAGTTTACTTATTTGTTGTAGACAATGATTAAATTATTAAGATATTTAAAACTCTCCTTTTATACTTTGTATTAGTTGTCGTTTTAGAAAGTCCCAGTTGTATTTTTTGTAGACTGTCCGCGTTGCCTTGAACCCGTTTAGCCATTAGAACTATATAAAAGAAATGTACTTTCAATCGAGAAATAAACCTTATTTTCAAGGTTTGTTAATCCAAGTTCTTTGTTATGGGATGTAAATAACAATAAGGTAAAAACAAAAATGCATAATTAATAGTTACCTCTATTGACCATTCTTTGCAGGAGTTAACATCATCTACATATGACTTTGGTTCTCTGAAGGAGAAAATGACAGACAAACTGCGGGTATCTTTAAATTGCCAAACAAATTTCAAGATGTTTATGAAACAAAACAACTGATGCTGTATTTCATTTCTATATAAACAAAAAGAGTTCCTGTATACAACAAAACTTCTTCCATCAGTGTCCACTATTGGATTGACATATTTCTTACATAGAGGATGGTTATTTACTATCATGTCTGTTACACACGTCCTTAATTCAACATCGGGAGGTGGTATGAGTTCGTAATCAGCCTCTGTGAACAATAAAGTCAGCTTTGACAGTTTTGTTAAATTTGAAAATTGGTCCATTTCTTCAGCAGTCATTTTTGCATTGTAAAATCTGATTTCAAAGGGAATATAGTCAGTAACATTATTACAGATTGCACAGTAAATATTTTTGAAAATATTAATGTTTTCATAGTCAACAACGGGTGGACCATTTTCTATCATGTTGTTTTTTTGGCATTTTTCTTTAATGGTATTATCGAGATATTCAAAGGAACACATCGATATTGTCTGAAATCCTTTCAGGTTGTATTTCTCTGTATTTTGTTTCATACACTTATATCTATTTGGAGTAATGTTCGTGATCAAATTGTGTTTTTCACAACAATCTTTGTAAACATTACATTTTTCATCACAGTAGCAGTACCGATCTAAATCTTTCGGGAATTTACACACATCATATGATAAACATTCATCCTCCAACATGTTCGGGTTAGTAGACGTATGGTCATCTGACTTGGTTGTTTTTTCTGAAAGAGTTGCTTTGCCTATTTTATTCCTATACATGTCAGTACCATTGACTTGAAATATACTTCTAGAAGTTGTATCAGACGTTGTTTTTCCGTTTACATTATTCCATGACCCGTCAGTACTGGTTACTTGTTCCTTACTATTAGATGTTGTATCTGATGTTGTTATTCCGTTTACATTATTCCATGACCCGTCAGTACTGGTTACTTGTTCCTTACTATTAAATGTTGTATCTGATGTTGTTATTCCGTTTACATTATTCCATGACCCGTCAGTACTGGTTACTTGTTCCTTACTATTAAATGTTGTATCTGATGTTGTTATTCCGTTTACATTATTCCATGACCCGTCAGTACTGGTTACTTGTTCCTTACTATTAAATGTTGTATCTGATGTTGTTATTCCGTTTACATTATTCCATGACCCGTCAGTACTGGTTACTTGTTCCTTACTATTAAATGTTGTATCTGATGTTGTTATTCCGTTTACATTATTCCAAGACCCGTCAGTACTGGTTACTTGTTCCTTACTATTTAATATTGTATCTGATGTTGTTGTTTGATTTATCCATTCTTGTCCACGTACGAGAAGCCATAAACGCAAAACAATAATTAAAACTAAGATAAATAATGAAAATTTCATCGTTCCTGTTTTTATTTAAATCTTTTTTTTTTCTCTCATGAACACAGTTTTATACCAGATGATATGAACAGATATTTTTATTAATATGTGTATGTGAATAAACGTATTCTTATTAATAATTTTTATAAATTGCAGAACAGATGCTTAAATTATGAAATTTGTGTATTGGTTGTTTTTTAGTTTATCCATTATTGTCATGTCCATTCGTTAATTTTAATGCAAAACTCCGCCTCATTGGGCGTAGTATATTTTGTAACAAACTCCATCTTTTTAAACGTAGTTAAAAATGTGTAATGAAAAAGGGAGTGGCATATATATCAAAAACTATATTTTAGGTGGCACATTTTACAATTGTTAAGCATTTTAAAAGGCTTCAACTTATGTTAAATTTTCTTGTTTACTAATACTAAACTAATATTATAATAGCATAACACTCATGACATGACTTCATTTCAAATGCACATTTATAACCTGATAGGTTGACAGAAATTAATAATTGACAATAACAACTGAAACATAAATAGAAGGAAATATACTACTTTTTTCTATCTAGATTATTTTTCAAGATATATAATAAAAAGGAATGATAAAATTGCAAAACAAATTCCTCATTTAAAAGTAATAACTTTCTTGATGAGTATGATGATGGTATGTTTACGGTTCCTATAATATTCAACTTCATGTTTTCCGAAATGTTTTGTTATCTTTAAAATGTCATGCACATATCAAATGAAAAATTACGGACAAGAACTCTTAGTTGAATCACCTAGTTGTTTGGTCATAACTGCATGTGGGCAATATGTAGAGCAGGATCTGCTATCCTTCCGGAGCACCTTGGATCACCCCCAGTTTTTGATGGGGTTCGTGTTGCTTAGTCTTTAATTGTTTTTGTTATGTATTCTGTACTATTAGTTGTCTGTTGTTTTTTTTTCTTTTAGCAATGGCGTTGTCATTTATTTTCAATATATGAGTTTGACTATCCCTCTGGTATCTTTCGTCCCTCTTTTTGTAGATCTTGTATTGCTAGTATTTTTTGGCTATCTTTTATCTTTTATCCAAGTAATATCCGAGTAATATCCAAGCACGAAAATAAGTCAAAAAGGGAATTACTGCAATATAGAGTCATCTAATACTTTTTGTGCAACTGAGAAGTAGGTTGATCTTAAGATCTTAGCAATGCTGGCCCTAGTCGGGTTTTCTCTATATATTATGGTTTTCAAGGTACAATACACTTAATGTGTTTTACTCTTTATGTTTTTTTGATTAACCAATGTTGCCATGTTGGTTGATTTACAGGTACAAATAGAGTACAAAACCTCTATATAAGTGACCATAAGAATCTTTACGTCCGTATAGTCGGTTAAAAGGATAGACGATTTTCTTAAAAGTTTACTACAACTACGATTGAAGCAAATTAGGCAGCACAAAGTCCTTTTAAAAGGGAGAGAAGATAGAAATTGATATAAACGAAGTAGATAACTTTTGGATTTATATTCATTGAACTTGGCAAAAGAACGAGGTAAATCTTCAATGATGTGATAATAGAAGATCCAAATCGTGAAATTCGTGCTTTAACATTTCCCACGGAAAGGTGTGTAATCGTGGTTTTACATAAATAACATATCGGACGTAAGTGTAATTGACACTATTTTTATTTATTTTCTGATATTGGTGATCTCCTTGTATCAAAATTCTTAGTAAGAAAAGTTAGTATAATTCTATGAGTTCATTAGCAAAATATTTAAACATAAATTTATCACAGATTTTAAATATGAAATCAAACATGGAAAGATTTATTTAAAAAAACTAAAATTAAAGTATAATAAATTGTGGTATTCATCTTTAAACGAAGACCGAAAAAATATGTCATTTGGAAATAAACTTAGAACATTCAGACTTTTTAAGAGAAATATAAATCTTAGAATTCAGATGACAACATTCAAAATTAGTAACCATGATCTAGAAATAGAAAGAGGTAGATACAGGGACTTCAGGAAATAGATAGAATTTGTAATCTTTGTAAAAAAGAATTGGAAGATGAACTCCATTTTTTACTAAAATTAGGAGATAACTGAATTGTATCTTAAGCTTGGCCTTCGTAAAACGTAGATTTTACTGTCAAAAATTGAGTTTACCTAGCGAGGCTGAGCGCCAATGCAGCATATCAAAATAATTACCATTTAAACAATATTTTGGCGTAAAATGACATAAATGATAAAGTCCGCGAAACTGTTGCATTGTATGAAGCAAATAAACAATGTGACGTCATGTGTATACTCATGATGTCAAAAGTTATATTTGTTATTCTGTCGAGATTTTGTCTATGTGTGTTACATTTTAGTGTTATGTCGTTGTTCTCCTCTTATATTTAATGCGTTTCCCTCGGTTTTAGTTTGTTACCCCGATTTTGTTTTTTGTCCATGGATTTATGAGTTTTGAACAGCGGTATACTACTGTTGCCTTTATTTATCAAACATAAACACTAGACAAAAAGAAGAATTTGAGGCTCAAAATGTGATTTTTTTTAAATTTAATTGGTGAGAAATTACATACCGAGAATAATCGGAATAAAAATGGTGGCTCTCTTAGTTTCGGTCTGATAGAACGTGGAATTTACCCCTTCAAAATATATGTGAACGTCCAATTAAAATTATTGTTACAAAAGAATTGCATTAGAATATTCATCTTTAAGGTTGCACTTTGTAAATACAGCTGTTTCTCAAAACACGCCTCTTTTGGGGAGTAATTGAATATTCATAGAAAATTCATTTTGTTTACATACTGGTTCCCAGTTATGCTCTCTGTGTTCCATATCGCAGAGACAGAACTTGGGAATGTTACCAGTAAAAAAACACGTGCATATTGTTTACATTGAAATCTATGGTAACCTTTCATTCGAGGTAGGGGTAGTTCAGAAAATTAGTGTAAGTTTAAACTCTGAGAAGTTCAGGGCATATAAACGTTGAAAATATGCCGCACAGCCCTATATTTTGACCTTTGAAAAAAATTGTGGTGCATATGAACTTTCAATTCTAGGATAAGATTTTTTTCATAACTTCATAGTAAAAGTGGTACAGTTTTAGCCGTAAAAGAAGTTCCTATGGGAAATTGCATTGTCAATATTTACAGAAATGCAACCTATAAGTCTGAGATAGTTTCAAAAACTTTTAGGAATTTTGGTCTTCAATGCTCTTCAACATCGTACTTTATTTGGACTTTTTTACTTTTTTTGGATTCGAGCGTCACTGATGAGTCTTTTATAGAAGAAACGGGCGTCTGGCGTATATATATATAAAAATAGTCCTGGTATCTATGCTGAGTTTATTTACAACCACTGGGTCGATGCTACTGCTGGCGGAGATTTATTTCCCCGAGGGTATCACCAGCCCAGCAGTGAGCACTTTTTGTGCTGACATGAGTTATCATTGTATGGTTATATTTATAAATTAACTGTTTACAAAATTTTGAATTTTTGAAATACTAAGGCTGTTCTACCTCAGGCATAGATTACGTTAGCTGGATTTGGCAAAACTTTTAGGAATGTTGGTCTTCAATGCTCTTCAACTTCGTACTTTATTTGGCCTTTTTTTACTTTTTTTGGATTCGAGCGTCACTGATGAGTCTTTTGTAGACGAAACGCGCGTCTGGCGTATATAAAAAAATTAGTCCTGGTATTTATGATGAGTTTATTTCCATTATTTCCAACAAAGTTAAAAGTAACAAAAAAAATTCACAATTTAGATCTTCAATCACAATTTATTTGGCTAATATCCAATGAAGATAATCACATTTTTAATCAAGTCAGCAATTTAATTAATAATTTAAATGTTGTTCGAAAACAACTATTACAAACTAAGTAAAGTTATAGATTTTACTGTAAAAAAGACAGAGGCATAATTCAAATTTTGTAATTTTACCTTGTTATTATATGCTTATAAACACACCAGGGGCCAGTTTCAAGAAGCGGTCTTAAGACTAAGACAGGTTTAAGAATGGTCCTACGACATATCTTAGTCGTTAATGGGTTTTACAAAGTGGTCATAACTTATGACATCTCTTAAAGTGTGTCATAAAGTTAGGACTACACGATATGTGTCTTATAATGGTCCTAAGTTAAGACATCGTTACGATCGATGTCCTAACATGAGTTGTAAACAAATATGGTGGCTGTAGTTTTCATGTACATCAGACGACAACATCAAAACATACGCAGAAACAGAATTTTCCGAGACCCTGACAATCCTTAGGATTACCTAGATGACACAGAAATAATAAGAAAATACAAACTATCACGTCTTATGGTAACAGATATGTGCAGAATGTTTGAATTTGATATTCAAAGACCAATGAGGAGATCTCGCGCTTTCCCTGTCTTTTTACAAGTCATGGTTGCTTTGGGATTTTTTGCAACTGGGAGTTTTCACCTGGTCTATACCGACGTCAAAACATTTCAATCTCGAATGTTTCAAGAATTACCCGTGATGTGACAATGTGTCTGAAAAATGTTTGCTATAATTATATAAAGATGCCAACTGATCGAGTACAGCTGCATGACATCATGGAAGGCTTTTATAACATTGATGACTTCCCAAATATCGTTGGAGCAATAGACGGGACTCACATTAGGATAAAATCGCCAGTAGAAGATGAACATTTATATGTGAAATAGAACAAAAATACCACTCTATTAATATTCAAGGAGTTTGTGATTCAAACTTGAAATTTCTGAACAATGTAGCTAAATGGCCAGGTGCAACTCACGACGCCTTCATTTGGGCTTATTCTAGGCTAAGTGAAATGTTTGAGGACGACCAATCGATCATGGATGGCAGATAGGAGATAGTGGGTATTATCTACGACCATGGCTTCTCACTCCTGTGTTAAACCCAACAACGAGAAATCAAAAAACAATACAATGCTTCCCATATAAAGACGAGGAGCGTTGACGAAAGGAGTTTTGGAGTTATAAAATCACGTTTATAAATAATAGCCTCCTTAGCTCCGCATTAACGGTCGTTGTCGTCCCGTAACATATAATTGCGTATATTTATGACATTTTTTATTGCATGGTGAGTTGTCTCATTGGCCTTCCTAAGGTGTATCCAGCCATTTTAAAAAGGGGTTGCAACACGTACATGCAAGTCGTATAAAAAGGGAGGTTTGAACTATATAAAATTTACAAAAGCATTAGGTGTCAAAAAAAGGGGGTTCCCATCCTCAGAACTCTCGTCCCTTGGAACTGCTACATCATACCTAATCTTATATTTTTTATAAAGAAACTCACCGTTTTCCATAGACGAATCCGAACTCCTTCGAGAATTTGGACAGGTAGGGAAAATGAAATACAAGACATCGGGTTCACATCCATCACCAGATGGTACAGATCCTGTGTCAGTTCCCCCTTCTGTACCTAATCACCAGATGGTACAGATCCTGTGTCAGTTCCCCCTTCTATACATAATCACCAGATGGTACAGATCCTGTGTCAGTTCCCCGTTCTATACCTAATCACCAGATGGTACAGATCATGAGTCAGTTCCCTCTTCTATACCTAATCACCAGATGGTACAGATCCTGTGTCAGTTCCCTGTTCTATACCTTATATTGGTGTTTCTCAAATGATACCGACAACTATATCTTATAGTGGAGTCAATTCCTCTGTTGGAGGTCCACCGCCCGTCTTTTGTGCCTCGCGACGGTTACTTGAAGCAGCCTTCTTTGCACTGCTCATTTAGGTCGCCCACTACGTCCTTATCTCCTCTACCGTACGTGTATTGTCAGTGTGATTTGTTGCATTAATTGTACTGCATATTTTTTCCCAAATCTTCCTTTTAGCACTATTTGTTATTATATTGGACAGTTTACTGAATATAACTGACTTGTTCTTTTCCACGGCATCCAGAAGAACGTGAAGCTCTGATTCGGTGAAATTTTAGATGGCAAATTACTTTATTTTATCATAATTTACTTTATAAAAATCCAATTAATTATCCTGATCCTGTTTTTCATTTTGTTTGAAAGGAAGTGAGATAGTTTGCAAAGAAAAAAATAAATAAATAAAAAGAAAAACCAGCTACAGGTTTCTATTGAAGGACAACATAGTCATTATGTGACTAAGAGTATTATAGAATTATTTGTATACCTGTCATTTGAACTGAGTTATATTTTTCAATTACAAGCGAATACTTTTAAGGTTCAGAAACGATTGATACATGTCTTTTGGTTTCTAAAACGTATTTGCTATAAAATATGTTGGAGAAAAGACGAAAAAAGCCAAAAGCCTAAAATTGTCTGATCGAGTATAAGATCGAATGCAAAGGAGGAATGTCTTTTTTGAAATCGGGTGTTTTAAATTTAAAAAAAGTCCCCTCAAAAGTTAGACTCCTTGTAAAGATTTATTTGTCAGATAACCCACAACTACACTTTTGTTTTTTTAAATTGACAATATTGTTTTATTCTGATAATTATTAATGCTCTTACGTCAACCGTTTTTCAAAATATAATTATATTAAAAAAATTGCAACCATGTGTAAGGAACAGATATTAATAACAAATCCATACGAGATGGAAATAACTATTTGTGTAATGAATTTCTAAAACAAGTATACAAACTAATTGTTCTACACGGCCTCATGAATTATGTATGCCTTTGTAAATCACCAGCCTAGCACCTGACTTATCATTGATATTGTTATAGTTTTGTTTTTACTGTTTATAAAACTTTGAATTTTTCAAATACTATGGATTTTTACCTCAGATATTCAAGCTGTATTTGGCAAAATTTTTTTGAATTTTGGGTCATGGATACTCTGCAATTCTGCGAGGTTCATTGATCAGTCTTTTGTAGACGAAACGCGCATCTGGCATACAAACAATGTAATCCTGGTATCTATGATCGAATCTATCAATATTCAAAATATTTCAATCGCCAGATAAAGTTCAAAAGATATTTCTAATATACTTAATATAAAGGTATTTATTTTGCAAAACTGTTGAAAATTGAGAAATTACGTTTCTCAAATATTGGTGATAACTACAAATTTTTAGAATGGTTTTGTGCTTATTTACACCAAATACGATCAAGAATCAGGAATAGAAATGGTTTCATGACAATAAGTGGATTGAAAAGGAGTCTGAACATTTACACATATAAAAAAAGAACCTGCTGGATAAATAATTTTCTGTAACTTTGTATGCATTTAACCGCCGGTTCCTATAAATTTTGAGAAACCACACAATGGTTAAATTCGTATCGTTTAATTTTCCGATATATCCATTCGGAATATTATTGTCACAATACTCCAAAATGGTCAAAGTCCAACAACTAATAAAAAATGGTCAAATCGTAATGACGGTATCATATAATCAACTACCGATGATGGCAAACAGTCATACCAAGTACGAGAACGACAGCAATATACAGTTCGCCAAAAAAAAAAAAAAAAATCTCTCATAAATTTTACTATCCGCTCTTCCTTGCTTTTTTTTTTAAATTAAGCATACCGTTTGTGTCAAATATGTGCATATGTATATAATCAGTTTCTCCAATAGATTTGATGTCCTGTAGTAAAAATGTTGAAATATAATTTCTCGTTGATGTATCGTTTGCAACAATCTGGATATATTTGCTATAAAATATTGCAATAAGGAGTGTGAAGTGGTCACATATTTCCTCAAATTTGTTTAAAAGTAGAATTTCAATGCCTTGGGGCGATACCTTTTCTGAAATGTTTACTTATATCTATCAAAAGATCAAATGAAAATCATGTCTTTCTTCTCTTTTTTTTTTGAAAATTGCGTCAAAAATTTCGTGTGAAAAAAAAGTGTGTGTAAACATTACAATAATTTCTGGAACTATGGCTGATGGGGATATGAAAAAACGGACAATCATACATAAAATAGCCCATAATTTCGGATGAAGGAAGTCACATAATATATTTTTAGACCGGTTTGCATTTGAAAGGATGATTTGGAGAAAAGATCCTTTCATAAACTGACCTCCCTACTTAAATAAGTATGTACCTATTACCTATCATCTCTTATACTTTTATTAAACATATTGCGATTAAAATGTTAAACTACAAACAGGTTCTGCAGGATATAAATATTGAAGCCTTCAAGAATAAACCTCCTGACTCTGCACCTGTGCTATTTCCTTATTCATACATAATCCGGCTTTCCACGTTATTGTCCATAACACCTCTCTGCGAAGTGTGTTATCCAAAGGTCCACAATATCGTGATCAAAATATATCAGATGGAAAAAAGCCATATAAAATACTGATAGATTCAGTCGAGTATCATGTCAGGCGATAGGCTAAAAACGAAAAAAAAGAAGACATAGATCCTCTTTCCGAATGAGTTATACAGAGTTCGTTGAAGTAAATTATAATTAAAAACCTGAATTGGTACATGCTACATCGTTTTAGTGTGTAAGCCACATTACATCAACTGCTTGATACAGGAAAAAGGTATTGACTTTTCACTTCGAAAGTCGGCAAATTTTCCCAAGACACTTACCAAGAGCAAATCCTGAATAATTATAAGTTTGTTCTAGGTTCCTTTGGAATTTGAAGACATGAGCTGGATCTTCCTTCACCATATAAGATAACTAGATTACACAAGTGTCCTTCAAACAACGTTATATTATTGGGTCTTTCATGACCTCTTTCCAACTAAATTATAGATTACAGTATACTTGGCTTTTTAGTGGGTGTAATTATTCGCGATTTAGGGTCAACAAAGTATACGAAAAAATTTGGGCGGATTCTTAATTCTTATTAAATATTTTGTCAGATACTGAAATGGTTGCGGTTAAAAAGTTGTAAAAATTGACAGGAAGAAAAAGGTGAAACGTATTATTGCTGTTGTTCTGTATAAATATCAGAAATCAATAGAAATAATTATTCAAATAGGTAAAAGAAAAACATACGTATACTAGAATTGAAAAATAATTATTGAGGTAAAACCCATGTTTTGAATTGTCAAATATTCTACAAAAGCGTCTCATATTTATCTGTACTCGTGATATTTTTGCTAGCGGAAGGTCGTCTTCAAGACTGTTTCACGAAATTCACTACGGACAATATCCGAATTGTTCTTAGTGTGTAGGAACATCAGTACTAACCATTTTTCTGATAATGGTTTATGTCTTGTAAGCGACAAATCAACCGGCACAATAAGTTCATTTTCGGAATCAACAATTACGGGTACATCCAAATGTTTTACGATTTAATTTGAATACCATTGTTTTAATAAGTTACGCATTTTTTACTGCCTTTTGCACCCTCACATCTAGCGGCTGTAATCTGGCTGTGCAACATGATGGAACAAAAACAACTTTTATGCTATTTTTTCGTCCGAGAAAGCTAGAAAATCGTCTCTCATTTGAGCTCTATAGGCATCAAATATGAAAGGTGCTTTTTGATCTATACCAAGCTTTGAGGGAACGATTTTTCGAATGTACGACAAAATTGTGTTTTTGACAAACTCCATTTGTGTATTAGTATTTGCGATGGTTTTACGATTGCGTTATGTTTCGGTCAGAAGGAAATCTATACATTGGGTGGCATTTGTCTGTTTTTCCGTCATAAATTATCTGACGAGGACGAAATAAAACAGAAAAAAATTGCGAGCAAGTATCTTAATTGTCATTCGATCAAACAAGTGTCTATTGTTATGGTTAAATGATATTTTTATTACCTGAATGACGTCTTTTGTATTGATTATATTCTGAAGCTGTTAATCATTAGAATACCGACAATTTAAATGTTACGGTTTAGTAGTTACAAAATGGAACGGACCTTTATCGGTTTCAAAAGAAGTTGAACCTCTACATTTTACAAAGTTCAATCTGTGAAGTAAGGATCTTGCCAAGTATTGTGTTATTTCTATGGTACCACCATTTTCAAATAATAAGATTTTATCAGTTCCTTTGAGGATACCCTTTGCGGCAGCAATAATTATTTGAGTGTTTATAACAGCCCCGTTTTCTCGCAGCATATTAATTTTTTTCTGCACTTTTGCATTAGTCTAGGTCCGTGTCCACAAGTAGAGGTCTGCCACGTATTATTTTAGTGTGAATTTCATCTAAATCACCTTCAAAGTTCAATTTCCTTTTTTGAACTCAAATGTTCTTCGTACTTCCTTTTCATCCCACTTTCGGTCAAATATTTGGTCATCCATGCTCTTCAGGCTTCGTACCTTATTCAGCTATTTAAAAATGAAAAAAAACCTCACAGATGAGTCTTTTAAAGACGAAACGCGCATCTGGCGAACACATTTTAAGCCTGGTATCTATGACGAATTTAATTCCAAACTATTTATCGCCCTGAGCATGTATTTAATATTTGCAACCAACAATCAATCAATAAATGCGTTTTGTAAATTATAACGTTTTCTAAAAAAGTTCATCGGAAGGTAACAAGACCTTGTTGATAAATATTCCTTATCAACTTAACAAATAATACATAATGGTCTTGATGTATAGATTCTGCGTACTGACGTTGTTTATCATCTTACCTACGTGTGGTATTGTTATTTTATTGGTCTTTGTTCAATTATCAAGATTACTTTAACTGTTTGGTGTGTTTTATGTGATATCCATTTAACGTGGCTCGGTACTTATACATCCCGTCAATGTGTTTGTATTATCTTTCATTTTTGCTGGTGTGTTTTGTATATGCGACTTTTTGTGTTTCTTTGGTTCTTATAACGTGACTCTGTATTTTTAAAGATCCCGTCATTATGTTATTGTTCTATTACATTAAGTTATTGTTCTATTATAAATTTGATAATACTTTGAACGACAAATGATTAAATTATTTTACTCGCGTAGTAGTATTAACAAAACTGCTAAAGCACTTGTGTATAATTTTAAATCTCTGTCTGTTTCTGTAATTAATTCTAACATAACTTTTGATTTTATTACCCTGCATACCACCATTCATCATGTGAAATTATAATTGTTTTGTATAGACATTGAACGACAAATTATCTTCCTATGTGACGTTTGATGTTCTGACGCGAAACAATGAATGTGTTTTTTAATTTGATAGATGCTTTTTGTGTTTTTTTTGTAAATGTTTGAATGTTTTGAGATTGTAAAACAGTAATGACTGCTGTAACCATATTTTGACTATTTTACCGATTATGTCTCTTTTGTTCACACATCGTTGTAAAAATACGGAATTTGATGCGACAGTCATAAAAGTGAGAGGTTTAGCGCTATAAAACCAGGTTCAATCCACCATTTTTTATTATTTGATTTTGCCATTTGGTTGGGGACTTTCCGTTTTGAATTTTACTCGGGAGTTCAGTAATTTTGTGATTTTACTTTTTTCATCCAAACTAACATCAATTTTATCTGCAATCAATACTTAGCTACATTGTTATCGTAAAACTACCCCTTCAAGTGGCGGGCGGAGTGAATGAGACGAGAATACTTAAGAACTCAAAAGATCTGTTAAGAATGAAAAAGGTGTCTTTCTTCTTGCAATAGTATAAACACATATGACTTTTCTACCCTTTACAAAAGTATTCCCCATTCCAAACATAACGTTTTGCCATGATGGCTTTGTCAGTTTGTTTTCGACTTATGAATTTAGGGGCATAGTTATTGCATTTCACCATTTGTTTCTTGCAAAAACACTACACATTTTTGTGTACATTTACATGAAATGCCAAAGTTACTAGAGACTGAAAAAAACGTTTTGTAGATTATAACGTTAAATGTCTAACAATGATTTGTTGGGTTTTATGTTGCTTGATATGCATCTATGTCAAATGAATGGCTTTGTTATTGGTATTATAAATAATCAAACTAGATATATTTGCCTAAGTGTTTCCCTTAGTATCTCATTAATTATAACGCCTTGTTACAAACCTGTATACTAGAAAAAAACCCGCGCGAGCGCGGGTTGAAGACTACTTGAAATGTTTATGTTGATACACAGCTTGAGTTTCGTTTTTCTCAAACTGTTTTTATGCACTGATAGTTTTGATAATTAGTTTGTTAGTTCTTCCTCCATAGGAGTTCGAATGTCCAATTAGTAGCTACTATATCGGTGTTACACAGGTGCTCCTAGAACGGAGGAAATAACTAGAGAAAGAACACTGATCATTAAAACATTTCTCAGTTGTGCTAGGTTGTAGTATTTCTTTGTTTTCGTAAGGTTCGAGTCAAATTATGTCTCTGTGTAACACGGGTGCTCCAAGAACGGAGGAAATAACTAAGAGTAGACAATCTAGAACTCTCTGATGGTTCAGAACATTTCTTCAGTTGTGCGAGTTAGTAGTATTTTTTCGAGTGGTGCGAGTTCTGTCTCTGTGTGACACGGGTGCTCCGAGAAAGGAGGCATTTATTAAGAGAAGAAGAAAACAATCTAATGATTAAACACATTTCTTCGAGTTTGTTATATTTCTTTTTTTTTTAGTGGTGCGAGTTTGATAAAGTGATGCAAGTTGTTATGATTAGTGAGAGTGTTTGAGTGTTTAAGTAACCAGCTACGGAACTTTATTTGGGGTTTAATTAATTAAGCTACGCTAATTAAAGCAATTACTGTATGAAGTTATAAAGTCCATTACATACATTATACTAACTATTTATTATTATATAATATTTCAGACGATCGTCGTCTCGGAGACAAACCGGCTAAACAATTTTGGTCTCCAAATTTAATAGTATAGATTGGAAATTTCATGATCATCAATCATAATATTGTTTATAAAACTTGTCAAAATAGATTTAACATATCCAAAAGCAGTTTTCACATAAGCATGATAAGAACTGAATCAGCATTGGTTAGAAAAAAACAGAAATATTCAAATGGCCAAGTTCAGCAGTTGAAATCCAAGAGACACGTCGCCGTTTTGGAGAACGTTTTTAATTCCAAGCAAAATACTTGGTGCTATTGATAGAACTCATATCGTTATAACTGCACCAACACAACTTTCCCATCCATATTTTAACAGAAAACGTTTCTATTCGGTCATCCTACTGGCATCTTGCAATTCTAATATGGAATTTAACTATCTTTGGACGGGAAATTCCGGGAAGTTGCCATATGATGCAACTGTTTTTAAGAAGCTGTGATCTTTTTACATAAAGTTCTGAAATTGTTCCTCGAGGGTGTGTAATACTTAGAGAGTCAGCTTTTAGAATTCAAAGATGGTTGACAACCTCATTTCGGGATCATGGAATCTTGTCTAGAGAGAGAGAGAGAAAAAAAACACAGTTTAACAAGACGCATAGTTCATGTCTTGTGATAGACAGAGCATTTAACTTTATAAAATATAGGTTTCGCCGACTTTTACAATTTGAATTCAGAGACTTTAAAGTTTTAATAAATTCACTCTTGGCTGGATGTTTTTACAAAATGTTTGTTTTAAGACCAATGAAGAATGCGATTTCCCAAATGCAGGCAACATGGTCAACTTAGAAGAAAATGAAATATTTCAAAGAGATTGATATGACCTGTAGGGCATTTAAATAAGACAACAAATGATAAATCAGGTTTTAAATTCGGTGTGATGACTGTATTATGTTAATAAATGCAATGTGTACTTGTATACATCTAAAAAAATTTACTGCTATAATAAAAAAGAATTATTAAAAAATATTTTTGTAAGGTAGAAATGGGTCTTGATTAAAAGTCATAATTTTTTTTTTATAAATTGTCAAAAAGTAGTATAAATACATGTTTTTTTTCAAAAATATAATAAAAAGTATGAGTCACTGGGCTTATTTTTCACGCTATAGGTTGTGCCAAAATTGTCAGATTTTGTTTAGATTATGCATTGAAAACCCAATTTTGTTTGATAAATCTACACCATGAAATTTTAATAATAAAATATAAAAAAATAGCTCTAATAATATGCTTTCAGATAAGAAAAAGAAAAAAATGGGTCACTAGACTCGTTTTCTTGCTACATAATAAAATAGATAAATTCCCAACACATTCTATTATAGAAGTTCCTTTATCTGAGTTAATTCCCCTTATGTGGCAAAGTTGAAAAAAATGAATCAAACAAAATTTTTCTGTTTTTTGTAAAATACAGCCAAAATATATGATACACATAATTTTTCCATATTAACATGAAAAGTTTTACACGTGAATTACATACTACTCTCGAAATTTGCACATTTCATTAAAGATGTAAACCGATTGTTATCTGCTATTTCAAAATCCAAGACGGAGGGAGACACCCCTGCTACCTAAATGACTAGGAAAAGGGTAAAACATATAAAATATTTTTTTCAAAACAAAAGAAAAATCATTAAAGTTCAAAATTACAAGAAAATTGAACGACTAGTTCACATTATTTTGTCAATGAGTTTTACATTAATTTGGTTTGGTTGTCTTCAAAACATTTTCATCTCTCTGTTCGCCAGGAGAAAGGAAGAAAGACCATTCACAATCTGTCTTACATTTGTTTTTCTCCTTTTTAATTAGATAAAAATAATAAACCTTTCAAATATAGAGTTCAAAAGATACAAATATTCCCTGTGGACACCTCCCCCCTTTTATTTGTGCTCTCTATTTTCAACCCTCGAATTAATCTTTCGAATCTAATTAAAATCAAAACCTTGCTTTCTAACCAATCTATTCATGTACCGGACCGGCAACTTTCTTTATTTAAATCTAAATAAAATATAAAATCTACAGTGCCGTTATACACATGCATGTTGTTTGCTTGGAGTCCCCGCCCGAAAAGAAATAGACCAACCCCAAGATACTATATTTCTGCATCACGTGATTTTTTCCACGTGGAGATAACATTTGAATAAATACCGAATATGGAAAGTGAAACTATAATTCAAAATATAAAGTCCGAAGGCCCAAATAAGAAAAAGAAAGGTTTTTTAGCTACATAACTAAGGCGAAATGTGACCTTCTGTAAACATTGTAATTAAGTAATGTTTTGTTTGCATTGCAATTAATTATTATTTGTTATTTTGATGTCAAATTCTACCATGAAATTTTTACTATTAAACGAGAAGACCTCATTTTGTGTGTCGCTTCTCTTCCTTCCACAATAAATTAATCATCATGCCTCTGTGTTCTTTAAGTAACATGCATAGTCGCATTTGTCATCCATTCTTATGATTATTCATATTGAGTTATTTTGGGAGAAAAACGACAAAATAGGTGTCCGGATATTGTTTCCGTTATCAGACTGACCTTTAGTCATAGATAAGACTTCCGTTTTTAAATATGCACAAGAACAACCAATCGTATGATAGATTACAAAAATGAAAAATAGATAAGCCAATCAGAGCGTTCTCCATATCATGGTTTTTAGATCGCAAGAACCACAACTATTATACCTCCTTAGAGACAATTATGTTTTTGCGTTTATCCACCTGTAAACTACAATATACAGAGATTCTCTGTATTCTGTCTACTTTTTTCTGAAATATTTACTAACTAAGGGGTCATACCAGTTGCATATATATTGAAATAAGTAAAACATATGGAAACAAGAATGTGTCCATAGTATACGGATGCCATATCGGCACTATCATTTACCATGTTTAGTGGACCGTGAAATGGTAAAATATCTAATTTGGCATTAGAATTAGAAAGATCATATCATAGGGAACATATTTTCTAAGTTTCGAGTTGATTAGACTTCAACTTCATCAAAAACTCGACAAAAACTTTAACCTGAAGCGGGACAGACGGACGGACGAACGAACGAACAGACGAACAGACTAGAAAACATAATTCCCATAAATGGGGCATAATTATTTATTGATGCAAGTGAAAGTAGTGATTTGGCCAAAATGAAGTAGGGTAGAGATTATAGGGAGGTAGGACTTATTCGGGACGTCGGGATCGGGTGTTTTTAAGCTCGGGATTACGGGATTAATCTTTAAGGGATGCGGGAATACTTTTTTTAAATGTCGGATGTCAGGATATGAATTTCGTTAAAATACGCACCTCGGGATTTCATGTTTTTAAGCCCAGAATTTCGGGATCAGGGCCTCTCAGACCACCCCTCAAATTAGCCTTAGTCATTTATACGAGATTCAAATCCTACCATTGGCATGATAATAGGGCTCACAAAAGGAAAAGAACTGATGGACTGTCCTAGAAGCACATTTTATTAGAATAATAATGGTCTATAAGCAGTTTCATTTATTTCATGTTTAAAACGGTGCAAATTTTTAATTTAATTTGACTTTTATCAAAAAATGCATTGAAGCAAAGGGGAAGAATAATTGTGGTATAAGGCCAGAAACACGAAAATAATTGGATTTAGCAGAAAGGAAACACATAACGGACTTTGTAAAAAAAAGGAGAGGGCTTTTAATACCTTATATGCAATTCTCCAGTCATAATATCTTTTACAAAATTTCATCCTACAACAGTTTACAAGCTGTACATGCCCGTGATTTCGCGGGTGTGTTCTAGTATTATTTATATTTGGTGTCCCACTTTTTAAATAATTCTTTTTTTTATAGTTGCTCTTCTTTTTCTGAATTTTTCTTTACTCATATGTTAAATTTTGTAAATAAAGTCTTATTAGATATGACAAATTGTATATGGATATTAAATTCTAATTCGTAAACTCAAACGAACATAAAATATTTATCAAATAACCACAAACTCTTACATGGGAGACGCCACTTGCAGAGACAAGCGCACATTTTATTATAAATATGAGTATAATATTGTTGAAAGTTCATATAAATATATAGCTATTAAGCAGCCTGTACTGGTTCCCCATACTTGTTGTCCACAAATCTGAAAATAAATAATATGATGATTTATTATATTATTTATTTTGCAAAATGCTACTGTACACTTTGACTGCAATGGCTCGAATGACTTTAAACCACATGAGTTCACTCGTGCATGAACTCAATATCCCAATCGAACCGACCTTACTATAATTAACCAAACACGTGTTAACTATAAACAAACAACATTTTACATGTTCGATTTTGTACAACTTTGATAAATACATTTCCATATTTCAATGAATAAATAAAGACACATATCATACTAAGTATCATAACAAATATTTAATTTCTGAATCAGCACTGAATTCAAAACACAATTTGAATTTGCTTACTTATAGAGAATTGTACATGTTATAAATAATAGCATGAGAAAAAAGCACTAAAACATATAGCATAAGAATTATTTCCATATAGTTCATAAACAAGGCACTGATGTACACATTTGAATGTTCAAAGTTCATTTAGTTTCCAAGTTTGAGGATGTATGATGCTGCATCACCATACTAAATATAGTTAGTTGTACCATTGTGTAGGGTTTCCTTCAAAGTGGTGAATCTTTCTTCTATTTCTCTATACTTCTTTGCCCTTCTCCTCATCTTGCCACCTGCTTCACTTTTTTTTTACCTCGTTAGCTGCTTGCTCTTTCTTGAACACATTGATAATTTCAAATATGTTTGGATGTGCATTTTGGCTCTCTTTTTCAGCTTGTTATGCCAGCCCTCTGAATCATTATTTGTCCGGGGTTCTTCTGTTTGGCGGTGGCAGGTTGGTTTTGGGTATCTGCCTGGCTGGAAGTTTTGGTTATGTTGGTTGGAGATGTGGAGAGTTGTCTCATTGGCAATTATACAACATCTTCTTTTTTTTACTTTTACATGTATTATCTTTATTATATAAAATTAACGCAATTTAAAAAAAAACAATTATTAATTTAATTTATTTTATTAAAGTTTCTGTATTATATGTAAACAAGTTTTTTTCTTTCTTTTTTAACTCTTTGTCTTGCATAATGTAAAGGATAATTGACTGATTATTAAGAACTTTCTAATTGCATAAAATTTATACAATTGAAACTTATATTTGTTTAGGCATAAACGAAGCAACTTTCCTACTGACTCATGTTTTATTGGGGATTTTTTTCTTTTAAAATCATAAAAATGGACACTTTTATTAAAAATAATAATCCAAGAGAAACAATTCCCTAATCAAAAGTTGATAAAATTGCTATAAAAACACAGAGGTTTAATTTGTTTATTTGATATTTTTATCTAAATTCACATTTCGCCTTAGATCAATTCCCATCTTTTACCTTTTTTACCTGAAATTCACAGCTAAGGCGAAATGAGAACACACCATTTACAGACATCAACAATGAAAAAAAAACCCGGTTCATTGTTGTCAGGCAGCATAGACAGGAAGAGTTGTGGCTTGGCGGCTTACAAGAAAATATAAGAAATATAATAATAATCATTTTAATATAAATAAGAAAATTAGAGAGATTAAAAAGACAGGACTAAGCCACTGGACTATATATAAAGTGCTCCCTTACTAAATATTCAGTAACAACAACGTGAATTTTAAGTAAACAAATTAAACATCAATGAACGATCACGTGTGTGCCTGTTGTGCTTGAATTTAAAACGACCCATCAGCTTTATTTACACGAATTTTTGCTGAGGCAGACGGTTAAACATGTCTGTTTACATTATAAGTTTTATAAAAAATGTATTTATTGTTATGACTTGTGTATGCATGGAAATATATGAAAGCTAACATTGATTTTTAACGTAAAAAAATGAATACACAACATTCTTAGAGGTGTACAAACAAAACACATCCCACTTTTGTAACGATGGATGGTAAAGTATAGCCACTTTGATAACAGTAAATGTCATTGGATATGCTACCCAAAACAATAAATAATTTGCATATTCATGGCCGGACACGCAATTGGGTCAGCTTTTGTTTTGATGGAAAAATGTAAACATTGGAATCCGCCATTTTGACGTAGGAAACAACCTAATTTTCAATCTTGGATTAAAGGACATTGCGCACATTGCCAGCGTATCAATAGATTACCTTAGCTGTATTTGGCAAAATTTTTAGGAATTTTGGTCCTCAATGCTTTTCAATTTCGTACACTATTTGGTCTTTTTAACTTTTGTGGATTCGAGCGTCACTGATGAGTCTTTTGTAGACGAAACGCTCGTCTGGCGTAAATACAAAATTTAATCCTGGTATCTATGATGAGTTTATTTATCATGTATACCAGTCATGTGAAAAATATATCTTTTAATTTGTTTTCTACACTTACAATTCTATGTTTTAGTTAATTTAATGTTTTAATATCCTACAGAACGGAACATCATTCTCACAAGAGGACGAAGATAAATTATGGGTTGCGCTGTTTGTGGGCCTAAACCAATAAAATCAAGTGTAAATACGGGTACTTTTTGTATCGACAGATTGACCTTTATCTGTCAGATTATGGCGTTTGCCGTTCAACTGTTAGGTTTTCTGGTCTGTACTGCTGTTTGCTTGTCCAGTACTAGTTAATTTCATCTTAATTGGAGGTAAACGTGTAAGTTTTGTTTAGTCATGATGTGAAATTATGAAATATATGCCAAGTTTTGACCCAGATTTAGCAGTTTAGTTATGATGAAATTATGATAAATTAACAAATTAAAGGTTCAGTTTAACATGTTTAAGGTAGTTTACAATGCATTTGTTTTCACATTATCTCTATTTTCCAGGAAATGAATGATGATAGCTGCAACACTGTTATATCAGTTGACACATATTGTGATACTGCTTATGCAAAATATAAGAGACAGGTGGAAAGTTATGAACTAACAGGTGGTTGCGACAAAATTATACCATAGAGGGTAATTAGTACTGTAATCAATATTTTTAAAAGTTTATCAAAATATACGAGTCATGGTGTCTATATCTAGATTAGGTCAGTAAAATATTGAATTTTATTGTCTCGACTGCATCAAAAGTATGCATAACATACAGACTACTATTCTGCGGTGGGGGCGTAAATTATTTGAATAAAGCCCAATATTTCAGAAGGTAGAAGACCTGGATGATTCATACCTTGTATGCAGATACCTTGTATGCTGATACCTTTTGCAACATAAAAATCAATGGTCAGTTGATAATATTTTCTCTGGGTAACAATCTGCTCTATCAGCTTTGTTATATTTATATGAGTGGGAAAAAAAGTTAGTTTAACCATGCATGGGAAATATGTAGCCCCCTCTCTTATTCATGACTTATTTTTCCATATATTTTTTTGAAAACCAGTCAACTGACTTGACCTTAGAAAAATGAAGATAAGAAAGATTTGGTAGAATTGCCAATGGAAAAACTATCCACCATACCAAAACATGCGTTTACAAGGAACTATAGGTACAAAATGTAGCAGCCTCCAACAATGAGTTAAATCAATAATCTATAATAGTTATAAAAGGCTCCAACATGCCATTCTAGGATTCATCTCGCTTGAAGAACCACCAATACTCTTTAATTATTTAAATAAATATAGTGTGTGTGATAATATAATATTTCAAAATCATTTATATAATTAACAAATTTAGCTTTTCCGGGCATTGTAAGGAGCAATTTCTAACAACAAATTGGAATTCCTTTCCAAGGCTTTGGAAGATGGAATACAGAAAACAGCTATACATGTTGAGAAGGCTAGGGCCAGGGAGAGCGTAAAGAAGGTTTTTAAACAGCATGTAGGCAAAGATAATTGCGAAGAGGCTATGAAAAAAATACCCCATTGCTGATGAAGACCTAGAAGTATTTGTTGGTAAGAACAAGAATATAATAGAACTTGATAAGAATTAAACAGGGTCAAAGTTTTGAGTAATTAATTCTTATTGTTAGGTGAACATCAATTTGGGATAGTAAAACCTACGTTTTACATATGCCAAGCTAAAAATACAATACAGTTATCTCCTATCTTGTATCAGTATTCATACTCCAATACTATGTAAGCTATAAAATAAAGGATAACTTCAAAAAGAACCTGGTAACTACGTGTATCAGCTGGAACAAAAGATTTAAATATCAAAATGTTGTTTTTTGAAATTTTTATTGAAGGAAATTTTACATGAAGCATGTACATGTTAAAAATCAATTGAGATCGTCAATAGCTTTTAATTCTAATATCTTAAAAACAGCGATCAATTCTTAAATTTACAAATTGTCAAAATAAGACTTATGTATATTTTTAAAATTTTATTCTGAATCTAAAACTTTAAACACAAACCTTAAACACATTGAGTGTGTATTATTATTAAAGCAGTATCTTCTTTTGTATGTTATATAGGTGAAATGTGCATGGTAGTCTTTATTTCAAATTAGTTAGCTCCAGTTGGATCAAACTAAAGACTTGAGTATTGGTATTTGCTGCTTTTTGCCTCATAAAGGAGTAATAAGCAAAGACTGGTTATATCATAATCAGAATAATGTGTTCTGGTAGGTTGACATGTCTTCCCATGGACTGTTATCTTATGAAATAGCAAGCTTAAAATCTAGCTCAGCGTGTTGGTCTAGTACAAGACGGGGTGTATTCTCATATTTCATATTTTCTTCTTAAATATGCATTTAATTTGCTATCCATTGATCCATAAATTTTTCTTTATTAAATTTTGGTAATATGTTTTTATCATAGGATAATAAATGAAAGTTTCAAAATTTTTATAAATAAAATTTTATTTTATTATTTTGTTAGATGTTTTAGATAATTTAAAAAAAGTGAGGCCAGCTGTATTCACTTAAAATAAATATATATTTTTCTGCAATGTACAACCATTGTATGTATTCTGCAATTTAAAACTGATGTGGTTAAATTTAATTTTAAATCCCAATCATTGGATTTGAATAAAATCAACATGGTATCAGTATTCCTGCATGACAATGATACAGTTTTAAAAAATTTAAGGATACCCCTTTTTTTTTAACTTTAGATAAAAAGTGTAAGAGGAGCTGCTATAAAGAGGCAACTGAAACTGGATCACGTGAATATTTCAACATCGATATCAATATTTTGTATATAGAGAATAATACATGGCAAAATCCGTATCATATGTCGTATCATCCCGAGACATCAATGTCAGCCCAAGGGCCTTGTTTCAAAGGCCTTAAAAGAACTGTTCAATTACTTATCCGAAGCACCTGGGTTACCGTACAATTTGTGTGCTGTTGTTTTAAAAATATTTTGTTTATTATTGTATTAATTTGTGTGTTTTGTATTTTTCATAGTTGCATTTAGTGTGCAAAAAAATATGAAAACTTGACGTTCGTGACGTCACATACAATGTGAAAAGTAGGGGTGTGATAAAGGGTCGGGGTGTGATAAAGGGTATGCGATAAAGGGTGCGCATCAAAGTTGCGCGATATGGATTAAACAGCAGGCTATTTATCACATATGCAAAACTACTGTATTTACTACTAAACATATGATAAAAAGATTTTGAAATTTCTTCTAAAATTACAATTTGAAGAGTAAAGAATAGAAATACGGTAGCATAAAACAAAAGATACATTAATTTTTTAAAATTTAGTATTTGACAATGACTACTGTCACTAGCTGTATCAAGATTGTATGGGGTATAAACAAAAGAAAGCAGACCTTTACAAACTATAACAAAATGTATTTAAGATGTTGGTATGTTCAAAATATGATACAAATGCTAGGTAACAGGGCTTGGTTTTTTTACTACATTTTGTGAAAATTAACAAATTTGATTAGGATTTGAATGGAAACATGAGAAGATCTTTTTTAATTTTTTTTTTTTTCAATTAAACAAATAAATGGAACCAACATACCTTTTTCTTGCTTTAACATAAGACAAAAATATCTACTTTTGATCCCTTTATAAATTCCAATTATCTGATTTTACTCCCCTTTAAAGGTAAGTATAAGAAGATGTGGTATGAGTGCCAATGAGACAACTCTCCATCTAAGTCATAATTTATAAAAGTAAACCATTACAGGTCTTCAACACGGAGCCTTGGCTCACATCGAAGAGCAAGCTATAAAGAGCCCCAAACACTACTAGTGTAAAACCATTCAAACGGGAAAACCAACGGTCTAATATATATAAAAAAAAAAACAACGAAAAACGAGAAACACTTATGAACCACATCAACTACTGAACATAAGATTCCTAAATAAAAAGACAGTGCAGTGAATATTATTGTTAACATGTGATATTGTTAAAGTTAAGAAATATAGCTAAAATTTTAGATTGTGATATTAAGTCTTCCAATACAGTCTAGTTCTTTTATATTTGTACATTTTATTCTCAGGGTGTCTCAACACATTGGCCTAAAAAAAATGCGATCTTGCACTGCTTTAAGAAAATGTTGGCAGTATCTTTTTGTAATTTTGGCATTTTGAACAGTATGTTTCTGAATGGAATGATATAATGTAAGTTTTTTTCTTAATCAAAGTATCAAACTGTAAAAATTTTCAGTTGAATAATATGTTTTTCTTGTCATTGTAAATGTAGATAAATATATAAAAAAAATTAACATTTAATCGTTAAAGATCTATGCCCATCAATGAAAATTTCTTCCTTATCAACCTACCTACAACTATCTTAATTAAAAAACAAAAAAATATAAGGAATTTAAATTGGATGCACTTCAAAAGCTTGTAAATCAAAACTGTGGTTGACTTGATTTGGTATGTTTTATAATATAATACCTAGCAGTTTGATACTATATGTTCACTTTGCAATATGATTTTTATTGCAGTGTGTTTGTGTTGACCTTGAAGTTTAATTAAATATTTTTATTGTGAGATTTTCTTTAGTAAATTGATATCAATTCTTGTAAACATAATTTAAACCTTAAAGCTAACGTATCCTATACATAACAATTTAAATATATGTTTATTTTCAACAAATTTCTTTTCATATTTCCAATGTATCTGAAGGGCTACCCGATTGATTGCTCCATAAAATGATAAAAAAGGATCTATAATATTCAGTTATTTTTCAGTGAAGTTCCAAAGTATGTTAATACTCTTTGTACAATCAAATCTTGGTTTACTGTATACACGGGTTTAAAATCAACCCATATATTTTGATTTCAGATGTCAATGTTTATTACCATGCTAGGGCAAACATCCAAACAAACAAAGAAAGCAAGTCGAATAAGTTTCAATATACAAACATTTGTAGAATAGCTCTAACGTTTCGGTTTTATAATACTTTTTTATCTTGAAAAAATGTAAAGGTCTTCCTTTGAACATGTGACTGTTGCAGTTAGTGTAAAGGTTTAACGTTAAATGCCAAAAATTAAGTCAATTTTGAAGTAAAATACAAATTTGTCTTATTTCCAATTTTTTTTCTATCCTGAACATTCACATCTTTTCGTGTAAAATCCATATATTTGTATTTTAATTATGTCAAGTGAATTACCAGTTTAATATTATCCTTTCGTTTTTTTATCAATTATTTTGAAACAGCTTTTAAATATTAACCATAAAAAATTTTTTACTTTGGAGGAGTAAAATTGTTTAGATTGATGAATTTGGATTGTTTAAGTCATTTAGACGAATGCGTGCGACTAATATCAATAGAAACATTATAGTTTTTACTATTTAATCAACAAATATGATTAAGAACAATCTGTTTTGTAAAACTTTTGTATGAAAAATGAGTTTATGTTGTGTTCACCTCATAGAAACATTTAAATATTAATTTTAAATCTGTATTCGTGGAATAATGATATGAACAGTCAGTGACTGTATATCACATGAATTTAAACAATCAACACATTTCTTTTCTTTATCTATTTAATACAGTGCAATAGATTACTTATTGAAAATTTCTTTAAATTTAATATAACTATATCATTTAATTTTGGATGTAAAACGTCTTCTGATTGGCTAAAAGTGTTTTGTGTATCAGCTCATAGACATAATTTTGTCTCCTTCAAATGGAATTTAGAATTAAGTTATAAGGAATGACTGTAATATTATTTCTGTCTATTCGAAATAACCTTAAAAATGTGCTCCGTAGTTTTAAATATCTCGCTACGTTTCACACCACATTTTTGATGTTATTTCTTCATAGATAGAAAAAAATATTAGTCATTCCTTAAATAAACATAAAAGGGAGACAATTTGTACTTTTATTTTTGTATTTTTATTGTTATACTATCAAATTGGTCATTTGATAACCTTGGAGACTGAGGTGTTATTGTTAATTTTCTTGTCATCTGTATTTGTACAGCAACTAATATGTTTCAAATCTGTTATACATTAATATTTAGATATTTCAGTTTCCATGTTGTTAATTTTTCTATTTTGGAATTTGATGTTCCTTTGGGTCCATCTTACATTGTTGATATATCTCAACTTGTTCGCCATCCATGTATGAAGTGACGTTTTAAATTTCAATAAAAGTAATCAATGTATCACTGATGAATTTTTAGTCCAGGAATTTAGTTACCACACATTATTTAAAACCATTACTAATTTTTAATATTAATACAACGATTTCGTTTGGAAGTTTGGCTATACCTATATAAAAAAACTTATTACAACATTATATCAATTCATTATTTTTAAGGTGATGTTTTTTTACAGCCCGAAAATTTAGATAAGGCCATGCTTATTCATTTGATCTTCTAAAATACTTATGCTAAAAGGTTTATATCAATTTACCACTGTAAATATATCTTTTAATATTGCTTTTGTCAGTAAAAGAAATGTAATAACATTGACTTTAACATATAACTAAATATGTATTGCTATACAGTGACAAACACTTAAGGTTCCTTCATCCACTTGATACTTATATAGTCTGGCATTGCACAAAGTCATGTTTTCCTAGACGTCTGTTTTTGACAGTTTTACACTAAATCCACTGGATGTGGACTAAAGATATTTTGTCTTGGTTACATGAATTTTAAATTAGTTGTTATTGGCTTTGCATCAGCTTAAACATGTTAAAGTAACTGTGGTACTTGTCTGTGTATTTAGTGTTTTCTTACTATTTTAGTGCTTTATATGTTTATATAGATCTGATGAGTCAAATCATTTTCAACTGATTTATATAATTTGTTATTATGTTGTGTTGTTACGCCACTATATCATGTAAGGGGGGGTTGAGGTAGTCTGTCCCAATTCAGGAGCCTTCAATTCAATGGTTGACATTTTGGTGCTGTGTGTAATATTTTTTTTATGCCTCCGCAACTGAAAGTTGGAGGGGAATATAATTTTACCCCTGTCCGTCCGTCCGTCCGTCTGTCCCATTATTGGTACATAACTATTCCAGATAATTCCTCCTACAGTTTGAATGTTAGGAAGTTTTAACTTTGCTGGCTGTTTGTACATTTATTGAAGGTGTGCATGTAGTCAGGGTTTTGATTTTTATTGATATTTGCTCTTTTGGGAGATACATTGTAGTTGAACTTTGTCATTTTTGAAGTATATACTTGCATAAGAGGTGAATAGCTATTCTAGATAACTTATCCTACAGTTTAAATGCTAGGGAGTTTCCGTTTTGTGCCTGTTTGAACATATATTTTGAAGGTGTGCATGTGGTCAGGGTTTTGATTTTTATTGATATTTGCACTTTTGGGAGACAGTTGAACTTTGTCATTTTGGAGTGTATACTTGTATAAGAGGTGCGATTTTGTTTTCGGATAACTCCTTCTACAGTGAACCATAGACCCATTTGTTCCCATGCTCAACATTTCGTATTTTAAAATAACACATTGCATCTGCGGGGGCATCATTTGTGTCTCCCAGACACAATAATATCTCAAAGAAAGTCCTACATTGACTTTGTTATAATAAAGTTACTTCATCAATTTGTCTAGTTTTCATTTGTTGTTATGTACATATGTCATGTCGTTTGTTTTCAAATTTGAATTGAACTACATTTTGTCATGTCGTTTAATTGCTTGCTATACAGTCTGGATTTTGCTCATAGTTTAAGCAATGTGACATATAGATGCTAAAACCTACGTTCTTTAGTCTCTGGTAGATAGATGTCCTTATTGTTCAAATTAAGGAAATTATTTTACACAGGATATTTTATATCAAAGGGAGACAACTTGTATTAATTTAAAAACAAAAAGCAATGGAAATCTTATAATACCAGCATATATGTATGAATATCAATAACATATGAAACAAAGTCCAACAAAAATAAAGAGTAGTGACATATTTACTGCAGCTGTGACATTTGCGCAGTCAAATTGCACTGAACGTATAATCATTTGTGATATACAGTCACTGACAGTATATCGCCTTGTTTATGACATTGACAATGCGTTTCCTTAAGAGTTTTAGTTATGACGTCATTAAAAGTACAGGTTTGCGGAATTTTTACATCGTTCGTTCCAAATTATAAAATGATGGTTTTTATCCTAAATATTTCATTTGGAACAGTTGTAGGAGTTGCAGTATATAAAGAATAATCGTACATTTTCTCGAAATATAAATATACAGTTGAACGGCAAACGCCTAAATCTATCAGATAAAGGTCAATCTGTCGACACAAAAAGTACCCGTATATAATTGTTTACGCCCACAAATAGCGCCACCTGTATTTTTTTTTCTACGGCGACTTTGAGAACAATGCTCCGTTCTGTAAGAAATTAAAACATTAAATTAACTCAAACATTGAAAAGTAAGTATAGAAAACAAATCAAAAGATATATTTTCACATGATACGCTGGCAATGTGCGCATTCTCCTTTAATCCAAGATTGAAAAATAGTTTTTTTACCTACCTCAAAATGGCGGATTCCAATGTTTAAATTTTCCCATCAGAACAAAAGGTGACACAAAAGCGTGTCCGGGGATAAATTTGCATATTATTTATTGTGTAGGGTAGCTTATTCAAATAAACTCATCATAGATACCAGGATTAAATTTTGTATTTACGCCAGACGCGCGTTTCGTCTACAAAAGACTCATCAGTGACTCTCGAATCCAAAAAAGTTAAAAATACCAAATAAGTACAAAGTTGAAGAGCATTGAGGACCAAAATTCCTCAACATTTTGCCAAATACAGCTAAGGTATTCTGTTATATCTATTCCTGAGGTAGAAAAGCCTTAGTATTTCAAAAATTCAAAAGTTTTGTAAACAGATAATTTATAAATATGACCAAATCAATGATAATTCATGTCAGCACAGAAGTGCTGACTACTGGGCTGGTGGGAATTAAAACTTCACCAGCAGTGGCATATAAAACTGTTATATAAATGGCTATACGTTACCATCCATTGTTTCAAAAGTGGGAGGTATGTTGTGTGCACACATCAGAAATGATGTGTATTCATTTTTGTACGGTAAAAATCAATGTTATCTTCATTATATTTCCATGCATACACAATTCATAACAACAAATACATTTTTTATAAAACTTATTATGTAAAGTGACATGTTTAACTGTCTGCTGTAGCAAAAATTCGTGTAAATAAAGCTGATGGGGTCGTTTAAATTCAAGCACAGCAGACAAACACGTGGTCGTTCAATGATGTTTGTTTACTTAAATTGCACGTTGTTGTTACTGAACATAACTTTTGTGTTATCATAGTTTAAGAGCAGATATAATAAATCTTACAATTGCATTTTAAAACTTTCAAGAGTTATATAAACACCATGCCTGAGAAATAGGTCTGGCTAGGTCCAGGGACTTCCTAAACTAGGTCCTTACACACAAAAAATGAGACTGTAATCATGATGTTAATAACCATATTTACTTTGCATTTGATATTTTTCATATACATGTACATGTATGTACATAGAGGAAAATAGAGTATATAAAGATACATGGGTTTAATTCCCACCCTAGGCATTAATTTTAATAGGTTGGAGCAAATAGGGCAGATTGGCCAAAATGCTACAAAATGTAGTGTCTCCAACATCTTTTTTTCTAAGTATACAGCAGCTCCTCTAAGGATTAGTAAGGGAACACTTTATATACAGTCCAGCGGCTAAGTCCTCTCTAATTTTCTTATTCATATTAATATATTTCTTATATTCTCTTGTAGTAAGCCAAAAAGCTATAATTCTACTTTTTCCTAATCTGTCTATAACAATGAAAGTTTGTATATTCATTGTTGATGTTTGTAAAGTGACTTATAACTGCTAACAGACACATTTATTTGGACTCCGGTGGATAGTTTTAGACTGTTATCTCATTTGCAATCATACCACATCTCTTTATTTTAGTACAGGTTAAGTATTTGATTGTTGGTTGCTTAACGTCCAGTGGCAAATATTTCATGCATATTTAGGACGAGAACAAAATAAAAATAAACACAATAGGTAGGTTGTTATAATAGAGGATAATGGTCGGGGAAATTTGGACTGCCACTGGAAAATGAGGGTATATTGGATAGAGACAGAAAAGTTGCCTTGGACCCCTCAGAGAGTTGTTGCAAGGGTTCTTAACATGCAAAGAGCGTTAAGTATTTGAAGTAAATGGCTTACAAACATTAAATCATTTGAAAAAATAATTCTGCAATGATAATGCATGAAAATTAAAATTGTATTAATGGTATCACTATGTTTAAAATGACCACTGTAATTGTGAACAGCCATGACTGTCTTGTGCAAAAATTTCATTTAAATAAGTTCCCTAATGAATAGTATATAGATGTATAAAAACACATGTAATGTACTGATTCAAGGCTATTAATTCAAAAACAATTGATTTTATTTAATTAATTGAATAATAACTTATTGCAATTATCATGATCATGATAATAATACAAACTAGCATTCTAAAATGTAATACATATAATACAACTTTATGCATCTTTTTCTTAAATAGTAATAATCCAGTTATGTCATAAAAAAGAGATTTTTGGTAAAAGTTAGCAAAATTGTCAGTATTTCAACCACATTTAGGCCTAGGAAACTTATTTTTTAAGCATAGAGGTTGACAAGCTAAGTACTGTAAATTCAGAAATTATCATGAGGTTTTAATTAAAGTAAATAAAGTGATCAAATTAATTATCGCAATAATAAGAACTCGCATTCGGATTAGAAGATTTTTTCTGATATCAGAATGATAAATACACGTATCTCATTTTTGTCCATTATTCAAAAAATTTCTGAATATACTGTAGCATTTTGGAAAGTTCAACTTGAATAAGTTTACGTCGAATATATTTTGTGACCTAAAATAACTAGGTACTAGAGTGAAATTCCATGTATTACTTTAAGTAAAGGGGTGTATAATGATGCATAGTTCCGACTAGAATTAAACAAAATGAGTTCAACAGCTCTGTATATAGATAGGAATGATAATCAAAGAATCAAGTTTCAGGCAAAAAGATAACGAACAAATAATTAAAGTGGAAATAACGACCGCAGTTCACTTTGAATAACGAGGTCTGACATGATATTACAGAATGCCGACATGATTGATTTAACTGATAAATCGGTGCACCATTGGTAGCAATGGATGCTCAAGTTTCTCAAGGTTAAATCCTAAAGAGAACGAGGGTTATGATCCCCAAATACGTCGGGTCGTCTTCGCATCAACCCTGGTGTCAGGGAAGTAAAGATTAACAATTTTTATATCTTAAAACTATATAAGCACGCTGAATACATAGTCCATACTATGTATCATAAAGCAGTCAAGCTCGAACTGGTACCAATTCAGAACCAGCCACTAAGGGTAGACATGAGATGGTCTCAACAGAACTTCCTGCGGTACCGCAAGAAAGTAACAACCTAATATGATCCGACGTACAATAACATGAAACGATCATAACCCCTTAATCTTGCCAGATCCCAACATCTTTTTGACTGTGACGAATGATTTTATTACAAAATAATGAACAATTAGAATCAAGTAATCAAGATAAATGCTGATCTTTATCTAAATAAAGTCAAAAGTTAAATGCATTCCAGGTGAAGAACTAATAACAGATAAATAAAACAGCAGCAGACAAAAGAATTGTTATTAGATGGAAGATTGCAAAGGGAGGGGGGTTGGCTTTTGAAACTTTTACATATCTAACAGAGTGGCTAGTTCAATGTAATGCTGAAGTGTCATGTGACGTTGATTAGTAGGAAACGAGAACCGGATCCGACTGATGCAGTAATCATTTCTTTTTCATTAAATTGGTTCATCTTATAAATGAGATAAACCGTATTAATCAAAGAATCAAGTTTCAGGCAAAAACATAACAAACAAATAATTAAAGTGGAAATAACGGCCACAGTTCACTTTGAATGACGAGGTCTGACATGATAACAGAATGCCGACATGATTGATTTAACTGACAAATATGTGCACCATTGGTAGCAATGGATGCTCAAGTTCCTCAAGGTTAAATCCTAAAGAGAACGAGGGTTATAATCTTCAAATACGTCGGGTCTTATTCGCATCACCCCCTGGTTTCAGGGGAGTAAAGATTAACAATTTCTTTATCATAAAACTCTATATGCACGCTGAATACATAATCTATACTATGTATCAACATAGTCTATACTATGTATCATAAAACAGTCAAGCTCGAACTGGTACCAATTCAGAACCGACCACTCAGGGTAGACATGAGATGGTCTCAACAGAACTTCCTGCGGTACCGCAGGAAAGTAACAACCTAATATGATCTGGCGTACAATTACGTGAAACGATCATAACCCCTTAATCTTGCCAGATCCCGACATTCTTTTTGACTGTGACGAATGATTTTATTACAAAATAATGAGCAATTACAATCAAGTTATCAAGATAAATGCTGATCTTTATCTAAATAAAGTCAAAAGTTAAATGCATTCCAGGCGAAGAACTAAAAGCAGGTATTGATAAATTTCATTTTCATACTGCTGGTGTCTGAATATTTAGATAAAAGTGGTAGCCATTTATGAGAATTAGCATTAACATATATAGTTCTCGAACGTATGATTCAGCAAGCAAATCCAGCGGCTTGTTTGTCTCCTCTTTTTTGTCAAAATTTTATAGATCCGGCCTGTTCTGGTCATTCTGAAAAAATAAATAAAACAGCAGCAGACAAAAGAATTGTTATTAGATGGAGGATTGCAAGGTTGAGGTGGTTGGGTTTTTGAAACTTTTACATATCTGCAAGAGTGGCTAGTTCAATATAATGCTGAAGAGTCATGTGGCGTTGATTAACGGGAAACGAGAACCGGATCCGAATGATGCAGTAATCATTTCTCTTTCTTAAATTGGTTTATCTTATAAGTTAGATAAACCGTATTAATCAAAGAATCAAGTTTCAGACAAACACATACCAAACAAATAATTAAAGTGGAAATAACGGCCACAGTTCACTTTGAATGACGAGGTCTGACATGATAACAGAATACCGACATGATTGATTTAACTGACAAATCTGTGCACCATTGGTAGCAATGAATGCTCAAGTTCCTCCAGGTTAAATCCTAAAGAAAACGAGAGTTATGATCTCCAAATAAGTCGGGTCTTATTCGCATCACCCCCTGGTTTCAGGGGAGTAAAGATTAACAATTTCTATATCTTAAAACTCTATATGCACGCTGAATACATAGTCCATACTATGTATCATAAAACAGTCAAGCTCGAACTGGTATCAATTCAGAACCGGCCACTCAGGGTAGACATGAGATGGTCTCAACAGAACTTCCTGCGGTACCGCAGGAAAGTAACAACCTAATATGATCCGACGTACAATTACGGGAAATGATCATAACCCCTTAATCTTGCCACTTGAGTGTGTCTATACACACTCATCAGAATCCCCCACTTTTCCACAACCTAAAAGTCCATGTAGGTGAACTAGCTAAGAAGGCATAACTCTTTGTTAATACGTTTGAATCTTGGACAATCATATTTTTCCTTTTGTAATAGCTTTGTTATAATGGGGCTGTTATCCTTCCATGATATCCCCTCAGCAATATTTGTTTTGGGCTATATCACTTCTTTAATTGTATTATCCATATTATATATATATATATTTAATATCATCATAAAAACGCAATATTTTAGCAGTAATACATCCACTGATAAACCGATCATAAATTATAAATAGGTTTACTAAAAGAGTTATCTCGGCTTAACCGGCTTAGTTGAACAAATTTGTTCTAAAACACATATGTTTGGTACTTGTTAAAATATTTTGAATAATGCGATAAATCAGGAAGTTTTCTTCATAGAGATAAACAGTCTAAGCAATAAAATTGAACATCTGTCTACAAATTAGGAGATTTTGGTAACAACTAGACTGATCGTTAACTGCAAAAGTACAATCCAAGATGGTGGTATACCATGTATCTACCTAATTGCTTTGTTAATCTGCAATATGCACTATTAGTTTTACAAATCTATGTTCTTCTACAAAGTTAACTATAAATGCATTACCAGTATATATAATGTATGTTATTCTAGGCACCCCTTCAAAGTCGTGTACATTGGTATATAATTTTTTTTTCAACAAGTAACGTGACCAATATTTTAAAATCATGGATGTATAACGTACAATATAAAAATTAATTCATTCGTATCAATCAATATATAAAAAGTACCACACTTCCTCTACTACTAAATCGGCAACAACATGCATTCCTACTAGTACTTAAAATTCGGATACAACTAAGCAGCCCGTACAGCTTTTTGGAAAGATCAACTTGAATAAGTTTACGTCGAATATATTTTGTGCCCTAAAATAACTAGGAGCTAGAGAAGTAATGGGTGTATAATGATGTATAGTTCCGACTAGAATTAAAAAGAATTCAACAGCTCTGTATATAGATAGGAATGCTAAATGTTCCTTTTAATAGAAGAAAATAGATTAAGAGTTTTTGAAATAAATTAAAAAAATTATTGAGGCTCCCATTTGGATAATATACATGTTTGTCTGTAAATGTCATTAACTTATATACCACATATTTGTTTTGTTTCTAAAAATAGTTGTGGGAAAGCCCATAATTCGTGCTGACATGTAAAAGAAATGTGATAGTTAAATACAAAGGTATCCTCAATGTTCACATATTCGTGTTATATGATGATGACAATCAAAAATATTATAAACAATACATGCATATATACAATAACATTATCGCACTTCAAAGAAAAGAAGATATTGTGTACCATGCTCTGTCTGCTGCTTCGTGAGTTTAAAAAGTAATTTAATTATAGTGACAAAAGTGCATTTGCTGCAAGTTGTTGATAAATTAATTGTCCTGTGTGCAAGTCTGAGTCCAGTTGCCTAATAACTACTGGTTTGAAGAAGACGTAGTTTATCTTTGTGAACTGATTGAAATGTGAATTTGGGCAAGGTATATAGAGTCGTCCAACTCGTATTCTGGCAATGTTGGTGAAGTAATGTATAGGTTATGTCGTAGATAAATAATTTCTTTACTGATTGTTTTGTTATGTTATGAATAATGGTTGATGTTCTGGTCGTATTAAATTTATTCGTAGCATGTTATGCTGTTGTTTTGGAAGTCCAGTGTCTGTTGCGTATATAATATACTATCAAGAAATTTAGGGAATATTATTTAATAGTTTTGTGTTTAAAAAATCAATAAATCTCAAAACTGCAAAATTTTCAGTTAAGTGGTTGATGCATTAAACCCTCGATATATACTATCAAGAACAACGGTAAATGAGTTTTAGTTAGGTATCTGAATAACCTATACCAAAAGTTGTTGAGGCCATTTTTTTTTAAATATCAACTCAGCTTTGCTTGTATAACTATATTTACCTGCATAACTATATTAACTCTGTTTGCGTAAGTAAGACATGTTATTAAGGGGCGGGCATGATATGTATGATTCAACAACGTGAACATGAGCTCTGTAGATCTCTCAACTGACTTGATACTTAAAATAAAAATCAAATATCAAATTATAAGCATATTATACAACAAGAACACATGCATAATGTAATAGCTAGGCAAACATGCATAAATTAGAGCAAGCAAGCTAACAAGAAAAGAAACGCAAATTGAAAAGTATAACTCACTCATTGTAAGAATTGATATGATTGCCAGTGAGACAACTCTTCTCACAAATAGAAGTACGATGGAACAAATAATTAGACTTGATAACGATATACAAAAATCATTTTTAAAGAAAGAATATTTAATTGGAGTATTTATTGACTTTCAGAAAGCATTTGATATGATATGTAAGTATGGACTTCTAAACAAAATGGTTAAAATTGGGATAAAGGGTAACATGCTCGGTTGGGTTAATAGTTTTCTCACTAACAGAACATTACAGGTCAAAATAAATAACACTCTTTCTGATATTCTCACGATCCAAAATGGTACCACTCAAGGAAGTTGCATCAGCCGGACATTATTCAATATTATGGTAAACGATCTCCCATGTATTAATAATTGTTCTATTTCCCAATTTGCAGACGATAGTGCAATATGGCTGTGTGGTAAAACTATTGGTTATATTCAAAGGAGAACACAGAAAGATCTTGACAATATAAAATCATGGTGTGATAAATGGGGATTTCTCATTTTCCCCTCTAAAACTGTAGCTATTGTCTTTAGTAGAAAGAAAAAGTCTGAGAAGTTATTATTAACGTTAGGTAACAGTCTATCACAAGTAGTCAATGAGGCGAAATTTTTAGGAATAATTATTGATAGTAAATTGACTTTGTTAAAACCTATACAATATATAGAGGCAAAATGCAGTAAAACTCAAAGTATACTTTACTTATCAAGATTACTAAATTCTGAAATTAATCCATTATTATACGAATCCTTTTTACTTTCTAAAAGTTTAGATAATTCAGGTTGCTATACCTGGTTTACATAATTATGTTAAAAATATTTTGAAAGAGGTAAATATGGACGCATCCATTCTTGAGGAAAACAAAAGAAAAAATTACTCAAAGTTGTTAAAAAAAACCTTAAAACATCAATTCTTAAATTTCTACACAAATATATTTGAACAAAAATTTGAAAAAATAGATAAAAAAAGTAAATTGTATTTATATAAAAGTTTAAAGCAAAATTTAGAAATGGAAAACTACTTAAACTGTAAATCTTTTGAAAAGAGAAGGAACATAGCAAAAATGAGAATTAGCGATCATAATTTAATGATAGAAAAAGGAAGACATTTAAAAATACCTAGAGAAAAAAGACTATGCACATCCTGTAATACAATGGAGGATGAAGCCCATTTTATTTTATACTGCAAAAAAATTGCTAAACTAAGAGATAACTTTATAGGAAATGTAATTAAACATATGCCAGATTTTATGTCCTGGCAAGAAAATGAAAAAATTAAATATCTTCTTTGTCCATCAACCTCAAAAGAAGTAGAAAGCTTAGGGTCCTATTTTAAACAGGCATTAGAACTGAGGACAGGGGACTCTTGATTTATTTATAAAATATATTTATATATCATATAGATAGATTGTTTTGCTTTTTTGCTTTTTTTGTTTTCATGGTTTTGTTTGTTAAATGTATTTTGTGTATGTTTATTATTTGTCACAAACTTGTTGTTCAGAGTTTATATGACAATAAATATTTGAATTGAAGTAAAGTCATAAATTGCATGAAACTTTTAACAGGTACTAAGTGGGGAGCAAACAGCCATGCTCTTAGAAACATATATATTGCACTTAAAAGATCCAAAATAGACTACGGATTGGAAGTATATAATTCTTCCTCACATTCCGTAAAGAAAATACTGGACCGGGTGCAAAGTCAAGCACTTCGGATTTGTACAGGTGCATATAAAAATGTAGCCAAAGGTGGACTGCAAGTAGAAATAGGTGACCCACCCTACGAAGAACGTAGGCAGTGCCTTTTTACAAAATCGTTTTTAAACATATTTAGTCATGAAGAGAACCATCCAACTAAGGAAAGTTTAGCAAATAGGCAACATTTCTTTGCTACTCCAGGGAAATAAAACAATATAAAAACATATTTTATTGTTTCAAAAGATATGATTAATCAACATGATGTAGATATTAATCAAATATATAAAAACAAACAATTCCCAACACCCCTTGGCATTTGACTAAACCCCGTGTATGTACACAACTCTCAAATCTCATCTCGAAAAAGGATAATCCACACTTAATTCGAAGTGAAAGTAACTTCATGATTGATACGCAGTACCGCCAGTTTTTAAAAATATATACGGACGGATCTAAAGATCCAAATTCTAATAAAACCTCATGTGCATTTGAAATACCTGAAATGGGAATAAAAAAAGGTTTCAAACTGCCTAAGAATATATCAATTTTCACTTGTGAGCTTAGGGCAATATTTCTGTCTCTTATATGGTTACAAGAATTTAAACTAAATAATGTTATTGTGTTTGTCGACTCTTTTTCAGCTCTCCAAGCCTTAAAGAGTAATTTATTTAAGGTAAAAAATTATTTATTATACGACATTATATTTTTATACAACCAGTTAGTCAAACTAGGTAGAAACATAATATTTAAGTGGATCTCAAGCCACGTCGGAATATTAGGAAACGAAATTGCAGACCAGACTGCCAAAGTGGCTCTAAATAAAGATACAATAGATTGTCATATTCCCCTATATTAAGAAGACATCAAATGTTTAACAAAAAACATTTTAAAACAAACTTGGCAAAAACAGTGGTAAGACAACCCAAAGGGAAGATTACAACACTCCTTCCAAAGTAATGCATCATTTAAGATTACTATACCACAAATGAATAGACATGATAGAGAAAATGAACGAATAATATTCAGATTAAGATCTGGCTCTATTTATGTCAATAAATATCTACACAAAATAGGGAAAAGCCCGAGTGAAATTTGCGAAAACTGCAAAGTCACAGACGATGTTGTACACTTTCTATTAGTTTGCTCAAAATATGATGTTCAACGTTAACAGATGTTTGATACGCTAAAAATAATGGAATCGTAGATCTCTCATTGAAACACCTTCTATCCAGATACACACACAATTTAGTCCCGTGCATAACTATCTACGGGAAACTAATATACTTATAAGACAAAAGGAAGACTCTCAACTACATGTATAAGTGCCATTTAGCTTAGTTTAGAGATTATAAACCAAATAATTATGTATATTGAACTAGTGTATATGAATTATTTCTCAGATGGTCCATAAGTTAAATTAACCACCAATATTAAAGATAAATGAAAAACTCACCCGAATTTGAAATAATTTCCCTTTTAAATTTATTTAGAATTAGCATAAGCAAGCCAAAAGTGCAATGCACACTTCACCTTTGTGTCAGTCTATTAAGCGTAATCAAACAGGGGTCGCCTCGATATTCCGACACCCCATTAGTCCGACACCCCATTGGTCCGACACCCAATAGTCCGACATCCAATTTGTCCGACAAAGGTAAATAACTGCTGTAATAAAAATGTTAGAGAATAATGGCAAACAGTATTAAGAATACAGAAAATGGCATACCAATTAAAGATTACCAGGCTGGTACATGATTGGGGAAAATGTTCGCCAACCCGCCAACCTTGTCGCAAACGTCGTCAACATTCTGAACAGTACCCCTGTTCGCCAACGTCGCCAACATTCCAAACAGTACCCCTGTTCGCCAACGTCGCCAACATTCCAAACAGTACCCCTGTTCGCCAACGTCGCCAATGTCGCCAACATTCTGAACAGTACCCCTGTTCGCCAACGTCGCCAACTTCGCCAACATTCTGAACAGTACCCCTGTTCGCCAACGTCACCAACATCGCCAACATTCTGAACAGTACCCTTGTTCGCCAACGTCGCCAACATTCAGAACAGTACCCCTGTTCGCCAACGTCGTAAACTTCGCCAACATTTTGAACAGTACCCCTGTTTGCCAACGTCGCCAACATCGCCAACATTCAGAACGGTACCCCTGTTCGCCAACGTCGCCAACATTCAGAACAGTACCCCTGTTCGCAAACGTCGCCAACGTCGCCAACATTCAGAACAGTACCCCTGTTCGCCAACGTCGCGAATGTCGCCAACATTCTGAACAGTACTCCTGTTCGCAAACGTCACCAACGTCGCTAACATTCTTAACAGTACCCCTGTTCGCCATCGTCGCCAACATTCTGAACAATACCCCTGTTCGCCAACGTCGCCAACTTTCTAAACAGTCCCCCTGTTCGCCAACGTCGCCAACATTCTAAACAGTGCTCATGTTCACAAACTTCTTAAAACATTCTAAATAATACCTTCAAATCTTCAACATTGGAAACATTCTTAACAGCACTGGTATCACTGTTTGCTTACTATCTAAACATAATGAATGTTCGCCAACTTAAAATTTATTTGATGTTATCTAAATATAACATCTTCTTAGTTTCGCTTGTGTTTGTAACAATGCATTTGATTTAAATAAAAAAAAATCTCTGTATTACTAAACACTTATTACACCAGGGTTTTCATTATCACAAACTAGTCATTACATTGACTAAATTTCATCATTGATACAAAGACATAATTCTTAAATAAATCAACATGCAGACATCTTATATGTTAGGTTCATGACAATTAAGTATTTGATAACCAACCTTTTATGGTAATATACTATACAAAACACAAATTTGTTGTCATTCCTCAAAGCTAACAAAACCTAGTTATTCAGAAGGGATATATCAAGATATAGATATAATCCCATAATCCTGTTCGCCAAATTCCACAACTCCTAAATGATTTTAACAAGTACCATTATTCTGCAGTTTAAGAGTCTTTCAAACTAGTACCACCTGTTTGCCTTAAAATTGCCAACATTCAAATCATTAAAAAAACATATAAAAATAAGAATAGATAAAAAAAACTCATAATGACAATCAATACTTAAGAATATAAGGGATATATACTTGACCATCTTTTGTGAAATAAAAAAAAATCATGCAAATCTAATACCATCTCTAAAAAGTAATAGTTAAATCAAGTTGAACAATTGCAACATATTCAGAAACTAAATAGTGCTACATTTTTGACAATTAAATAGCTATAGCCCATAAAAAGTTTCCAAAAAGGAGTATAAAAATCTTCAAAAAAGACTTATCAGCCTGCTAACAGCCATTTAAACATCATTATAAAATGTAACAAGTGCTTTTAAAATAATATATAATTATATATCTGCATAGAAATAAAATTTAAAAAACATTCAATTCTTTACCTTTGAAATAACTATAGGCTTTCACGAGCCTGTGTTGTTGACCTTAGTCTAAGTGCATATTCTACAGAGGACACATACTCTACAACATTGTTCTTGTCAGATTATCTCAATTCATTACAGTTAATAACTAAATAATACACAAAATTTTCATTTTTAACTGTGTACTATTTTTGACCATGTTTTCCATCTATGTTGGCAGGGGGGCGTGGTCAGAGGACATATTTTAGAAAAACAATACATACTCCAATTATGATTGTAGCCATGTCTGGTAAAATTTTACCTACAAGTTTCAGATTACATTTTTGTTAAAGTAAACCATGCAAAGAGACAATTTTAAATGGACATTAAAAGACAATGACTCCATTCCGTTATTATTGAAGATCTTACCTTGCCGATCATTTTTGCTTATCTAAGTTTTTATTTTAATATATATTATGATAATAAAGATATAAGGCAAACACACAAAATATTAGTAAAAATAGTCATTAAAAGGCAATATTTTACTCTAATAAGGATTTGACTAATGATTTTAAACTTAATGGTAACATTTTTATTTCCTGATCATTCTGGTATTTTAATGTTTTTCTCTAACTATTATATATGTTATAATTTATTTTCTCTGTCTATTATATATGTTACAGTTTTCAAGATAATAAGCACAATTGAGAAAAAAGAGTATTTTTTTTCTTTTAAGGGCAATAACTCTCATAATTCTTAATAAGGTTTTGTCATATAGAACAAATAGCATGAATAGTAGTGCTCGACATTCTAAACATTTTTGTCCTGTCAGATTTTCTCTATTAATAGCATTTTTCGCAATCATTAATAAATCTTAAAATTTATTCCTATGTTCTATTTTTTAGCCAAGTTGGCCATCTTGGTTGACAGTTGAGGTTATCAGACAAATTTCTTAAACTTTATACCCCAATAATGATTTTAGCCAAGTTTACTTTTAATTTGTCCTAGCAGTTTCAGGAGAAGATTTTTGTAAAAGTTAACAACAACAGACGATGACAACAACAGACACGACAGACGACAAGTGATAAATAAAAACCCACTGGGACATTTGGGCCAGGTGATCTAAAAATGTTTAAAACAGTTAATGTCATTGCTAACCCAAGATTGAATGATACACATGTATGTAATTCTGCGACTTTTAAAAAAAAATAAACTGCTTTGCTGAGCCCATCTGGATACACCTGCAGTTTTATGCATATTAGTTGAAGCCCAACGACCATTACTCTGCACAAAATTATCGGATCAAATCAAAATTTAAATTGGAACTGTTACTTGTCATGATAAAGTTATATACTAATTATCAAATCTATATATTCAAGAATGACAAAAAAGGTGAGGAAAACTGATTATTTTAGTAAATTTTCAAAAATCAAAGGACCATAACGTTTAACTCTGCCCAAAATCATTAGACTGGAACAAAATTCAAACTTCTTTGTAACTTGCAATGATAAAATAAACCAGATGCTCCGCAGGGCACAGCTTTATACGACCGCAGAGGTTGAACCCTGAATGCTTGGGCCAAGTATGGACACAACATTCAAGCTGGATTCAGCTCTGAATTTGGATTGTGATTAAATAGTTGACAAAGCATAGCTATAGGTTTCTGACACAAAATGAATGTGGTCTAACGAACTTAAACATTTTTTTTGCTTTTGAGCAATTCACTTTGCTGTTGAATATTAATCCTCTCAAAAAAAAAAATGTTTGAAGAAATTTTCTTCTTATTTCTGAAATCTGAAAAGTTGAACAACCCCCCCCCCCCCCCCCCCTTTCTAATGGTGTTTGCAACAATAACTACTCATTTAAATACATCATAAAATATTAAAATATAAAATGTCATGGTTAAAATTAATTTTAATTAATAGTAACTTCTAAAAAAATAAATGGTGATCGAATGTGTCCAAAGGGACACAGATGATGCCCCCACTAGCATATAACGTTAAAAAGGAACATAACTCAAGAACTGTAAAAGTGAAGCTGCCAAAAATTAAACTTGAACTGAGTTTAGAGGTACTAAGAATTATATAAACATTTCATTAAATTTAGTTGAGACAAACTTAAGTTAAGAGAACAGAAACGAAAATAATCTTCAATTTTTCCTCTTGTAAAGAGGCATAAGCCTTTAATGGTGATCAAAGTGCTTAACATCACTGAATGGCAAAGATTGTTTTAATTTATCAGTTGGTAGTAAAAGTGAATATTGCATTGTATATTGTATATATCATTGATTTAAGTTGATTCAACTACTATTCTTGACAAAGAAAGATAACTCAAATTTTCAAAGAATAATAATCATGGCTAAAAATAAACAAAAAAGCTTCATCAGCAACATTTCATATTGGCAAATTTCCTATGAAGTTTATTAAACTAAAGTTATTGGCAAATTTCCAATGTACATAATTTAAAAGCAGTTTAGGTGAGATAAACAAAAAAGCTTCATCAGCAACATTTTATATGGGCAAATTTCCAATGAAGTTCATTAAACTAAAGTTATTGGCAAATTTCCAATGGAATTTATTAAATAGTAAAGTTTTTGGCAAAATTTCCAATGGAATTTATTTATAATAAAGTTTTTGGCAAATTTCCAATGGAATTTATTAATAATAAAGTTTTTGGCAAATTTCAAATATACATAATTCATAAGCAGTTTAGATGAGATATTCAAATGAGTTTCAATTACCAACCTTACACTGCTTTTAAATTATGTTTTGTACTTAAGTAATTGTCCGTTAACCTGGAAACCCTTTCCCCCTTTTTTGCACCTCATTCCTTAACGGTTTGAGCCATAACTCCCAAAGACAATTCTTACCATCCCTATGTGGTATTCTAATATCCAAAATCTAAATACATGGTTAGATTCAGCATATCAAAGAACCCCAAGAATTCAATGTTTGATGAACATGATGAAATCAAATAAAGTTCAATTTTGGACCCTTTAGACCTCACTGTGGACCAATTTGATAACCGGGCCCAAATACCATAAATCTAAATACATGGTTAGATTCAACATATCGAAGAACCCCATATATTCAATTTTTGTTGAAATCAAACAAAGTTTAATTTTGGACCCCAATTGCCGGTTCGCCGAATATCGGTTAGCCACGCCTACTGCTTAACAACGGTAGTCAAGAAGCGTATGCCCGTCAACTTTGTAAACAAGTATGGCCGACATCTTGCAACTACAGGATGTCCCAGACGACTTTTCAGCATCATATCTTGTTTATTTGCCAACCCTTCGACAAAAACAAAGGGCAACTGCTTTTGTAAAGGACAGTTATGTTAAATCGGTGTCAATATTTAGAGCAGGAAATGAACGTATTGCGATAAAATCCAATGTTTACCGCAGCCAGAGGAAGAGTGAAGATCCACATACTATTAACCTGGACGTGAATGAAACAACACGTAAACTAGAAGATACACACTGTAGCTGCAAGGCAGGGTTAGGATTATTTCTCTTATGTTTATAAAATTTCCTCTTTCTCAATTATTTGCACGTATTTTTCTTTTATAATTTTATTGCCCAAATGATGCAGAGGGGTTTGTTACTATTTGCCTTCTTTTACTTTAAGGGTTCCTATACTTTAGAGTTATGGAGCATTCATGGTTATGGTTAGGTTAGGGGATGTTTTAGGTTAGGGTAAGGCTAGTGTTAGGTTTAGGTATGGGTTAGGGTAAGGTTTGAGGTTAAAAATAGTTTAGTAGAGCTCTTTATGGGTTGGGATGAAATCAAACAAAGTTTAATTTTGGACTCCGATTTGGACTAACTTGAAAACTGGGCCTATAATAAAAAAACTAAGTACATGTTTAGATTCAGCATATCAAAGAACCCCAAGAATTCATTTTTTGTTAAAATCAAACTAAGTTTAATTTTTGATATGTGATAACATTTGCACTGAAATTTAATTCAATTTTTTAGTCGGTATTTAATGTTTGGAACTTACAAAAATAAGGGACATACTGTATACCATTTCCCAGCACTATAATGTTCTATAGCACCAAGTAAGACTCAGTAAAAGGTTAGCGTTCAATTTTCAGGGAAAGTTAGAGAAAACAGATGTTGACAACTTGTGTATTTCCAGAGACAAGCACGGATACATAAGGCTGAAATCCCAATTTAATTTTCGCCATAAAGTTGTTATAATAATATATTTATATCTACATTTAATGTTTACACACATGCTAAACAAAACATAAAAAAATATTTTTTTGCAAACTGTGCAAACAGTTCATCAGAAATAATGTTGGAGATGTTGGTGAATAAAACATACAAAATAAATGTTGGCGAACTTGGCTAAGTTGGCGAACATTACATATAAAATAATGTTGGCGAACTTGGTGAACAATAATTATTATGTTAAGGTTGGCGAACATTAATAATTCTAAAAAATTGGCATAGTTGGCGCACACTTGGCGAACAGTAAATGTTAGTCAAAAGTACAGGTTTCGTAAAGGTTGGCAATGATAGTGACATTGGCAAACAGTAATGTTTTCCTGAATGTTGGCAACCTAAGCGAACAGTATTAGTTCGCAAATGTTTGCGAATAGTTATGACTACATAACTATTGGCAATGTTGGCGAACAATAATGATTTCCTAAAGTTGGCGACGTTGGCGAACAGTAATGATTTCATAAATGTAAGGGACGTTGACGCCATTGGCGAACAGTAATGATTTTAAATGTTGGCCAAGTTGGCGATATTGGCGAACAGTAATGATTTCGTAAATGTTGGCGACGTTGACGAACAGTAAATGAGTTTGTAAATGTTGGCGAACAATATTGATTTCATAAATGTTGGCGACGTTGGCGAACAGTAATGATTTCATAAATGTTGGCGAACAGTAATGAGTTCGTAAATGTTGGCGACGTTGGCGAACAGCAATGATTTCGTAAATGAATGGCGACGTTGACGAACAGTAATGAGTTTGTAAATGTTGGCGACGTTGACGAACAATATTGATTTCATAAATGTTGGCGACGTTGACGACGTTGGCGAACAGTTATAATTTCATAAATGTTGGCGACGTTGGCGAACAATAATGAGTTCGTAAATGTTGGCGACGTTGGCGAACAGTAATGATTTCATAAATGTTGGCGACGTTGGCGAACAGTGATGAGTTCGTAAATGTTGGCGACGTTGGCGAATAGTAATGATTTCGTAAATGTTGGCGACGTTGGCGACGTTGGCGACGTTAGCGAACATTTACTCAATCCTGTACTAGAGACAAATTTTCATTTCTATTTTTTTATGCACAGTTATATTTATACAGCGAAGATCCTCAATAAATAAAATTAAGCATTTCAAAGTATTAATATTTGAGAAAATGAAAAATGAAATAATGTAACTACGGTAATAAGACAAGATAATGACACCGAAAAAATCAAACCAAGGAAGACGAGTCATTGATGCAGGTTGAAGATGCAGATTACACTACAGAAACAATAAACGAATATTGTGAAGACCATGTAGAGAGTGATTTAATGAAGTTATTTTCCATAGTTACGAAAGAAATAGCTAGGTTTGGATTCCTTCGGTATCTTTTGATGGTCTAAAATTTAATAGCAAATAAGAAATTTGACTCGACAAATATTTGCTTGTTATTGTTTTGTGACATGAGGTTTTGGAGCTCTCCTACAACAATATTAATGCGATATCCGTGCCAGGAATGCGCCAACTTATACGCAAACAAACCTAAGGACCTTAATTCCGAATACACTTATGGCCCCATTTCCCGTGTCATAACAGGAGACCTTAACATCGTTTGCGACCGAGAGTTTAAGTCATTCTTCAGTAAAGGACCTACATATCGTCCCCCGTCAATTATTAATTGGAATGAGTGTCGTAATATCATCCACGACTCACTCCGTACCTACTGTTTAAAATGGGTAAAACAGGAAAAAGCTGCTACAAAATCTTTGGATATTCGTATACAACATTTTAAAGAACATTTTACTATTAACTACAACCATAAAAACCCTATTTCGCGTATCAAACATAAACTAAAAGAACTAGCCAAGGAATTTGTGTTTGTCCTGGCTGATAAAGCTGCTAATAATATCATTATTGTTTGACGTAAATTTTATATTGTGGTTCTGCAAAAGGAAATCACGAATTCACTAACATTCCAACTGACTTCATTTTCAGAAAACGACATCTGTAACAAACACAAACTTTTTGCTACTTCTTTACAAGCAGAACTAAATACAATGAAAGTCCCAACTATGTACTGGCTTCCGAAGCTACACATCCCCCAAGGGTGACTGGGGAATAGAAATATGGTCACTTGGTCTTCTCCCGACCGGCAGTAAAACGCTTGCCGAAGTGGGGCGTCCGTTTGGCTGTGCGGGATGTATCAAGTTCGCAGTCACGTCCGGTCAGAAGGGGACGTTAAATCCGATGTCTCGTGTAAAGAGAGTTCCACGCTCTTTGCACGTTAAGAACCCTTGCAACAACTCTTTGAGGGGTCCGTAGGTGGCCTGCTGCAAGGCAAAATTTCTGTCCCTATCCAATATACCCTCATTTTCCAGTGGCAGTCCAAATTTCCCCGACCATCATCCAAGATGGCCTCTATTGTACCAACCTACCTATTGAATTTATTGTGAACTTGTTCTCGTCCTGAATATGCATGAAATATTTGCCACTGGACGTTAAGCAACCAACAATCAATCAACCGAAGCTACACAAAAAACCTTACAAATATAGATTTTTTTCATCTTCAAGCCATTGTTCCACTACTAAATTGTCTATTCTACTTACTAGTACACTTGGTACAATAAAAAAAACCTGATAATAAATTGTTCAAATAAGGCCTTTGAAAATAGAGGAATTAATTACTTTTGGAGTGTCAAAAACTCGTTGGAAGTACTTGATAAATTGCATGCATATATTGGTGATTTTGAATCTGTTCAAAGTTTTGATTTTTCTACCCTATATACCACTTTGCCTCATATTCTAATTAAGAAAAATTTCACATCCCTAATTAACTGGCCATTTAAAAAGTCAGAATGCGAGTACATAAGTTCAAACTCTTTTAGGTCATTTTTAGTAGCAATAAACAACAGAACTATGTCAACTGGAAGGCTTTCATACTATATCTGCGCTTGAATTTTTACTTGATAACATTTGAGTTCGCTTTGGACATTCCGTATATCGTCAAGTTATTGGAATTCCAATGGGGACTAACTGTGCACCACTTATTGTGGACCTATTGTTTTATTGTTATGAGCTACAATTTATGAGTAAAATTAGCAAAGACCCATCGAAACAACATTTGATACAAAATTTTAACAATACTTTTAGATATTTGGATGATATATTGGCTCTCAATAATGACGACTTCAGTATGTATATTAAAGAAATTTATCCTGTTGAACTTACTTTGAATAAAGCTAATACTAACAATGACAACTGCCCTTTCCTCGATCTTGATATCTATATCATTAACGGGAAGCTTAATACAAAAAAATTATGATAAAAGAGATGATTTTTCATTTCCTATCGTTAATTATCAATATTTAGATGGTGACGTTCCCTTGTCACCATCTTATGGTGTTTATATATCTCAACTTGTACTATTCGCTCGTGTATGTAACAACGTATTAGATTTAATTATTTTATGTAATACTGAAAAATTATTACACCAGGGTTTTCGATATCACAAACTAGTCAAAACATTTACTAAATTTTATCAACGGTTTTAGGAAAAAATTCGTAAATGTAACCCAACATGCAGACATCTTATACGTTCAGGTATTTCACATCCAATCTTTTATGGTATTATTCTTTACAAAGCACACAAATGTCAGTATTCTCTTCAAAAACTTACAAAACCTTTAAACAGACTTATTAAGAAGGGATATAGTTACGATACTGTTGTCAGATCATTAAAGATTGCATATTTTGACTTTAATATTGATTCACTTGTAGGGTCTTTGCATCGGAACTAAACACATTTATTTAAAAAAACAGTTGTTGGCATGACACGGGTTATGTTCTTCTCATATATTTTATGATAGTATGATACTAAACCCCTAACGGGAGGGATTGTTCCTGATATTCATATGATGAAGACATAATCTTTCAATCAGTTTAATTGAGGTCTGGAGCTGGCATGTCAGTTAACTGCCAGTAGTCTGTTGTTATTTATGTATTATTGTCATTTTGTTTCATTTTCTTTTGTTACATGTTCTGACATCAGACTCGGACTTCTCTTCAACTGAATTCTAATGTGCGTATTGTTATGCGTTTACTTTTCTACATTGGCTAGATGTATAGAGGGAGGGTTGAGATCTCATAAACATGTTTAACCCCGCCGCAAATTTGCGCCTGTCCGAAGTCAGGAGGCTCTGGCCTTTGTTAGTCTTGTGATTTTTAATTTTAGTTTCTTGTGTCTTGTGTCCATTATCAGTGAACTAGTATACATATTTTTTTAAGGGGCCAGCTGAAGGACGCCTCAGAGTGCGGGAGTTTCTCGCTACATTGAAGACTCATTGGTGGCCTTCGGCTGTTGTCTGCTCTATGGTCGGGTTACTGTCGCTTTGACACATTCCCCATTTCCTTTCTCAATTTTATCTACATACTCGATAAGTTAATACTGAAAGATCAGAAAGAAACTGGCAAACACTATACTCCTACGTTATTGATGTGATAAATACCAATGTAAACACGACAAAGGCTCTAATTTCAGATGCGTTTTGTAAAACGTTACCAGTGTCTAAGCAGAAAGTTGATGAACCAGGGGTATGTCAAAGAACGTATCATCCTTTAAAAAAAAATCTTCGGAAAGTACCAAGAGTTAAGACTTTGTTGATAAATATTCGCTTTACAAATAACACACGAGGGTCTTGAAGTACAGTTGGGTACAGACCAAGCATTACATGTAAACGGGCCTAAAAAGTTAACGCGGCGTTAACTCGCGTGCACTTCATGTAAACGCCGCGTTAACTCTGCGTTAACTCCGAAATTTTAGTAGACATAAATAGTAAACGGGCGTTTACTTTCGCGTTTACCTCCGCGTTAACGCGAAAACCGCGCGTCTTCTAATTTTGTAAAGAGTAAACGGGCGTTTACTTTCGCGTTTACTTCGCGTTAACGCGAAAAAGGCGTGTCTTCTATTTTTGTAAAAAAAAAAGTAAACGCCCGTTTACTGTTTGTAGTAAACGCGCGTTAACGCAGATTGACCTCGTATCCTGGATACACTGACCTAATATATCACTTGATAAGGTACATCAAAATATCCATCTGTCCATTTTCGATCAACATATTGACGATTGCATTTAATGAAATGACACCGCTTTAATTAATTTATTGAAAATTAATCATTGCATATAAGAACAAAATGGAAATTCGTCCTGGAGCTGTAAAACCATTCGTGAGAGGATATTAAGTATAAGAAGATCTGGCATACTGAAGTTAGAGATGAGTTGATACGATCAGATAATGTTCAAGTTTCTAGACAGGGGATAAGTGCATTTCTACGACGTTTCCGTCAGAATGGATCTGTTACTGACTTTAAAGTAAACACTAGACAGAAAATGTTACAGGAAGTACATCTAGAATTTATTACTACTTTTGAAATTATTATGACGGAAGTCAAGTCAGAAGTTGATAAATTAAAAACCAATTACGATTCCCTAATATCTCATCTACATGACAAATTTAGCACTATTGATTTTGAAAATGGGAATCTGCTTGAAAAAAATGCTAGTCTGCATTCTGATCTTAGAAAAATGAGGGATGTCGTTGATGAAAACAACAGGAAAGCAACTGAAAGTGTTCGGCTTGGTAACTGGAACGAACAATACTCACGTAAGAAAAATGTGAAAATATACCAATTGCCAGAAATTCGAAATGAAGACCAACCACATTCTCTTCTTAATGAACTAAAAAACAAAGTCAAATTAGATATCAACCCGTCAGAAATTGTTGCAATGCATAGAATACCAGGGAAAGAAGGGAGTCCAAGACCAATTCTCATAAAATTTCTTAGAATGGATACCAAAATTTCACTCCTGCGTAAGAAAAAGAGTATAAACGAAGCACTCAAAGTTAGAATTGGTGATGATATTACAAAACTCAACCAGGGTCTCCTAAATAGACTGTACCAACATGACAATATTATAAGCTCGTGGTATTTTAATGGTCATGTATATGGATCTGACGAGGAAGGAACTAGACATCGGTTCGAAATATTTGACGACATAGCCAAAAAACTGAAAAAATAAAATGTGTGTAAATCACTTTGAACTATAACATGCTTTCAATATTTGTGTCAAATATGTATTTTTATATAATTCCTGTTCATTTATCATAATTCTTTATTTATAACACAAATGTGAACCTAGGGTTGACATTCTGTCATCTTTTTCTCTCATACCAATCAACTATTTGTATTTCATACTTATTTTCCGGAAAATACACGTTTCCTACGTATTTGGTTTAATTTTATAAAAACTCCTATTTCCGGTTTGCTTGCAGATTTGTAAACATATATATTTTATTATTATATCCATTGGTAACTAGTTTTACACATGAGATTTACACAAAAACCAACTGGCAAATGGTTACAATAGTAAAGCTTGTCCCACACATTTATTCTCATAACAATAGTATTACCAGAATCCAAAACATAGAGAATTTAATATGTGTTTCACTTCTACACTGATAAATGAAATTTAAGTCGAGTTTACTATTTTTTGTCTAGCATATTCTATTGATTAATCTAGTTAGTATCACTGCGCACTATTCAGTGTTTGTCTGAAATGCAAGCTAAATATTTTCCTACTTTTACTTATTTATTTTGATTTGTTTTGTTTTCTACATTTCACAATGTTTCACAGTCTCACAATTTACAATTACTGCCAACATCTTTGTAACTCTAAAACAAAGATTATTGCATGAACACAGACCTTGCTATATTTTTTTTTCAATAGTATTACAGTATCACAATATAAGTGATAATTGATATCGTTAACATTTGTTATTTATCAATGTTTTCTTTTTGTATATATGTTATGTACATGTATGTTTTGTTTTGTACTTTATCTCGTCTAGTTTTGAGTGTCCTGTTAATCAATGCATATGCCGGCTTTTGGTTTCGAAGGTCTGTCCAAAGTGTACATCATGTGCTTATGTTTCACTATATATTCATCATAAGTTTTGATAGTTTTGACTGATCAATGTTTTTAACATTAATCTGTAACTTTGTAAACTATAATATTAATCACTACATAATCCTCCCTATAATCATTAAAAATGTTTTTATCCTCAATAGAATTATACAGTTTTTGCTACTGGTTGCTGGAATTGAGCAAAATCCAGGTCCAGATCAGAGTAACAAAAAGAATTTGAAAATAGTACACAATAATGTGTGTAGTTTACTTCCTAGGTTAGATCTCATTAACAATGAACTACATGATTATGACATTATTTGTATATCAGAATCTCATCTTGACAAGTCAATTACTGATGACCAAATTAAATTAAATGGGTTTCATAAGCCTATTAGGTTAGATAGAAATAGACATGGTGGAGGTGTGACCATTTATGTGAAAAATAGTCTACATTTTATTATACAGAATGACATATCTGTAAGCAATCTTGAGTTGCTTTGGGTTGAAGTGAGGAATTATAGTAATGAAAAATTTTTAGTTGGTGTTTTATACCGGCCTCCAAACTCAAATTCTAATATATGGGAACTATTTAATGAGTCAGTTGATAAAGCACTTGATTGTAATTTGCCAATTTTCCTTTGTGGTGATTTCAATTGCGATATGATGTCAAACACAAGTAACTCTTTTAAAAAGTTACTTAACCGTTTCAACTTAGAAAATGTTGTTTGGGAGCCTACCAACTTTACAACCCAAACTGGAACTTGTATTGATTTATGTGTGACTAATCGCAAGAACTTAATTAAATCAGTAACTGTTCTTACACCGATATGCAGTTCTCATTCTCCTGTTTCAGTCGAAATTTCATTTAAAACTTTTAAACAACACTCGTTTAAAAGACAAATTCGTGATTTTAAGCGTGCAGATTATGAAGGTCTTAAAAACCAGTTGAACGATACTGACTGGGATGATGTTATTTTTAATTCAAATAATATAAATGATGTTTATATGAACTTTGTCAGAACATTCAAAAGTACTGTACATAGATATATACCTACTAAAACTATTACAGTAAGACCAAATGATAAACCTTTTATGAACAACTTAATAAGAAACAAGATAAGACATCGTAATAGAATTCACCACAAAGCGAAAACTTCAAATAATCCAGATCACTGGAAAAAATTTAGAGAAATTCGTAATGAAATTATTAGCTTAGTTAGAAAGGCAAAAGAAGATTATAAGTGCAAACTGACATCTCAACTTATTGACAAAAATATTCCTCCTGGTAAATGGTGGCGCATTACCAAGTCTGTATCAAATTTTACTAAAAATAGAGATTCTCCCCCTTTTTTGGAACATGATGGCCAAATTTTTATTCATCCATTGGACAAATCAGAGATCCTGAACAATCATTTTGCTAATATAGCTAATATTGATACAGAACCAGAAATTCCTGATAATAAAGAGCCTCCTCCATGTCATTTAAATAAATTTGTCATCACTGAGAAAGAAATTTTAGATCAATTTAAAATCTTGAATGTTAACAAACCTGCTGGACCTGACGGTATCAGTCCTAGAATTTTAAAAGAGGTTGCTAGCTTTATTTCTAAACCATTAACTAAGTTATTTAATATGTCTCTATCAGTTAAACAGGTTCCACTGTTATGGAATATTGCACATGTTAATCCTATTTTTAAAGGAAAAGGTAGTCCACATTCAGCTCTAAACTATCGTCCAATATCTGTTACTAGTATTGTTTGTAAGATTATGGAAAAAGTTCTATTTAAACATTTGTATAATTATATGAGAAGTAATAACCTTTTGTCAAAGTTTCAATCTGGTTTCCAGCCAGGTGACTCTACTGTTAATCAGTTAATTGAAATATATCATAAAATTATTAGTAATATGGATAGTGGGAGGGATGTAAGGTTTGTATTTTGTGATGTATCTAGAGCTTTTGATAAAGTTTGGCATAAAGGACTTTTATTTAAACTTAAACAATCTGGCATAAACGATCAGCTCTTATCTTGGATAGAGAGTTATCTTTCAGATCGTCAACAAAAGGTCGTTTCAGAAGGTTTTTCGTCAACCCTAAGAAGTATACATGCAGGTGTCCCCCAGGGATCAGTTTTAGGACCCTTTTTGTTTCTCATTTATATAAATGATATAGTAAATGACATTTCTAATGATATTAGACTTTTTGCAGATGACACCTCCTTATTTGTTATAGTAGATGATGATCCTGCTGTAGCAGCTGCTTCTTTGACTGATGACTTGGATGTTATCTCAAATTGGGCAAAATCATGGGCAGTTCAATTTAACTCTAAGAAAACTAAAAATATTGTATTTACTAGAAGGGAAAGGAAACACCCACCTGTATTTTTTGGAATAAACGGGGAAGAGGTTGAGAAAATAAATATTCACTGTCATCTTGGGATAACATTTCAGTCATCAGCTTCATGGAACTCGCATATTGATATTATTTATAAAAAAGCATGCTCTCGTCTATCTGTGCTTCGTCAAGTTAAATATTTATTAGACAGGAGTTCACTTATACGTATTTATTATGCTTTTATTAGACCTATATTAGAGTATGGTGATGTTGGATGGGGCAATTGCTCCCAGCACGAGTCTGAGCTTCTTGAAAGTATTCAGATAGAAGCCGCTAGAATTATTACAGGCTTACGACGTAATTCCTCCAGACAAAAACTTTATATTGAATTAGGTTTAGAAACTCTGGAGAATAGACGTAATAAACATAAGCTTATACTATTCTATAAAATATTAAATGGGATGACACCTGCATACTTATATGAGTTAGTCCAGCCATATCTTCCCAGACAAACCCCTTATACTTTGAGGAATGAAAATAACACTTTTCATCCGCCTCTTGCTAGAACTAGATCTTATTTTAATAGTTTCATTCCTTCCACTATAAGACTTTGGAATAGTCTTCCTTTGAGTTTACAAAAATCCCCAAGTTTGGGTATATTTAGAAGTGGACTGGAAAAGTTTTATAGGACTGATGATATATTTAAACCTTTCAACTATGGGATAAGGAAACTTAATATAAGTCATTGTCAACTCAGAAATAATGGTAGCAACCTAAAATCTCATCTGTTTAACCAGTTCTTATCAGAGAACACTGTTTGTGTAAACTGTAATCACCCTGTTGAGGATAACAAACATTTCTTTTTCATTTGCCCTAAGTACAATGATGTAAGACAGATCCTTCTTGATTCCATTAACTCCATTGCTGACAATGTTGATATAAATATTGAATTATTACTTTTTGGAAACAGATTATTTTCATATGATATGAATATTGCTATTTTTAAATTTGTTCATAAATATATCAGTGACACTCATCGTTTTGTTTAAAACTTACTTATTTTTTGCTTCATTTAGTTTTCTTTTTTCTTTTTTTTCTTCTCCACTTAAACATTAATTCATTTTATCTACTAAGCAAGCTTAGTGTCTCTTTCAAGCCATATATATATATATATATTTCTAATGACTTATAAAGGATATTTGCATGTTTCAAGGTTCTTGAATATATGATGAGTAATTGCCTATATATACTTAAATATACTTTGCATTTAGTAAGTAACACTGTAAACATTTATTTTCTCGTGTGTGCTCAAGTAGCATGCATATTCCACTGTATTGCATTATTTTAAATACAGTTGTTATAATTGAATTATACCTTGAACATGTAATATGGAGAGAGCTTTTATAGGCTGTGCCTGTTGCTCAATCCTTTTCATATCTTAATGAATAAAATATGTTTAAAATCAAATCTAGAATGTATTGACGAAACAATTCGTAATGATCTAGAAATATCCGCTAGATAAATGTTTATATTTCTAATAAAAAGTGTTTTTGAATGTTAAGGTTCAAAACACATATACGTAAAATATTAAGTCATTTTAACAACATAAATAAATGTACAAATGCACACGACGATTATTTTATAAGATACACAATTAGTTAACGCGAAAAGTAAACGCGCGTTTACTTTCAAGTGCACGTAAAAATACAATTGAGAAATCTGTAGTAAACGCCCGTTTACTTTTACGTGCACGTAAAATTACACTTGTGAAATCTGAAGTAAACGGCCGTTTACTACTGACTAAACGGACACAGAGTAAACGCGCGTTTACTCGAGTAGACATTAGAAATTTCCATTTTGACCGCGTTAACGTTAATGAAGTAAACGGGCGTTTACTAGTAAACGCGAAATTTAAAGTTAACTAACGAAATATGTGCACGCCGCGTTAACTTGCGTTTACTTTATGTAATGCTTGGTCTGCACCCAACTGTATAGTCTGTCTGGGTACTGACGATGTTTATCATCTTAATAATGTGTTATTGTATTCTGTCATTTGTCCTTATGAATATAACATTTACTGTTTAGTCTGGTTTTTTTTGTGGTATCTATTTGACGTGGCTCTTTACTTATACCTCCTGTCATTGTATTTTTGTGCTATATTCGTGTCATATGTTTGCGAATATGCTTTATCTATATGTGTTTTTGTGTATCTTTGTTTCATATGACGTGACTCTGTACTTATGCATCTTGTAATAGTGTTATTGTTCTATGTTAAATGTTTGTTTACAAATTGGTTTATTTTTATACTGATGAAGATAATAACACAATTGTGACTGCTGTACCCCTATTTTTGTTTTTACATTTTTACTTGTTATGTCTGTTTGTTTTTTTACACCTCGTTGTCAATATAATGGAAATTTATGCGAATGTCATACAAGTGAGACGTTTAGCTAGCTATCAAACCAGGTTTAATCCCCCATTTTCTACATAAGAAAATGCATACTTTGACAGGTGTTGTCCATTCGTTTGAGGTGTTTGAGCTTTTGATTTTGACGTTTGATTAATGACTTTCAGTTATAAATATTCCTTGGAGTTCAATATTTTTGTGATTATACTTTTTTAAACAGCACACAATAATATCCTAAATGCTTTTTTCACAGTTTAGTTAATCCAAAGAATATACAATGGGCATATGCAATAAATTTGATTTGTCTTCATCACCGTCATTCGTCATCGTCACATTTCGCCCATAGACAAAAAAAAGTGAAGACAAAGTGACCCCTACAACCTAATAAAGCAAAGAACCAAGAGATGGGAAGAGACCAGAGGCTCAATCAAAATGACAGAAAGCAAAGCACACAACCACTTTGTCTTGACATTTAAAAAAAAAAAACAGAAAGCTCTTTTCAGGGAGCAATAGGTTAGAATACACAACAAGGACTAAATGATATTCAGAAAAAGCAATGAAACATGGAACTGGAAAGAAATAGATACGTTAGCTACCCTTCATTCAAATGTTTTGCCATCATATTTTCCAAATCTAAGTTGTTACGAAGAAGGTATTAGAATTGTGAAAAATGGAAGTCGTGATATCGTTGGGATGTCTTCCGACGGAAGTTTACGAATATCACAGAAAAATTTGATTATTTCAGAAAATATCAAATTTGTCGTAGAAGTTAAATGCCCGATATCAGTAAACCAAAACAACACTTTTGTTTATTATTAGATTCCAGAAAGGTATATTTACCAGGTTATGTTGGAAATGAGAGCATTGGGTTGTAATGCGTTCTATTTTGTTTTTTGGTCTGAAGAAAGCAGCTCTGTGTTTAGAGTTCGAATAAAGCAAAAGCTTACTACATTGATCTTGAATGAAACCATGGATGTTTATTACGTGGAGAACAAAATGAAATTACTAAAGTCCACTGTTATGTTTGTCAGTGAAAAGACATGAAAGAACTCTGCAAAGCCGTATCTGAGCAGTCAGACTTTATTGGCGGATTCCAATCAATATACGGGACTGTAACTTGAGGGAATTTCAGGTCATGTGCTGGACCTTACGTTGTTGGAGATGGCACGAGAGTAAAAGATCTTCTTCAAGCAGTTTTGTTGTCGTTAAAAGCATGCAAAGAAGTTTATCAGTTGAGTCGCAAAAAAAGCCTCAGAGATTATTCCAATTTTGATTTCCAGGTTGGATAGAAAATTTAATGTTGAAAGCGGGCATTTGGTTCCAATTGGTTATTTTCTCAAAGGTTATAGTCTTTATACCCAAATAATTGCTGATGAGTTCATGCAAATTTGCCATCAGCATGGATTACACTTTACTGTACAAACTGTTGACGGGTATTGGATAAATCTTGTCACAAGAGATTTCAAAAGAAACCCGCTTACAAAGCTACAACTCCAAAAAGATTGTAAACAAAAAGTGAAACATCTCAAGATATTAAATACCAAATGTCATAGCCAAATAGTCTTCGTCGCAACACATTTATTAGTAATCAAATCACATCATGAACTGATTTATCATTAAGTTGTAACAATTTTGGAACTTATTGGATGTATTGAAATAATCACGCATTGATCCCTCATGTTCACTGTGACCTATTTCACAGTTTCGCCATGTCCCTAAAATGTTTTAGGAGGGAGAAAGTGTGACACTCCGCTCATATAAGTCGAATACAATCAGAAACACCATGGTCAAAAGGGAAACGACAAACAAACAAACAAAAAATAAACAAACAAAATATAATGGAAATAGGGAATGTGCCAAAAAGACAACAACCCGACCAAAGAGTAAAAAACAGCCAAACGCCTACAATGGGTCTTCAACTCAGCGGGAAAAAAAACCGCACACGGAGGCGAACTTTAACTTGCCCCTAAACAAAAATGTTTACTAGTTCAAAGCAAATGGACATCATATATACTAAACGTGCGTATTGATGTGTGTTTGTTTATTCGACATAGGCTTGAGGTATAGAGGGAGGGTTGAGATCTAAAAAAAAAAACACCATGTTTAACCCCATCGAATTTTTGCGCCTGTCCTAATTGAGGAGCCTTTGCCCTTTGTTAGTCTTGTATGCTTTTTAATTCTAGTTCCTTATATATATTTCGGAGTTTAGTATGACGTCAATTTTCACTAAACTAGTATACATATTTGTTTAAGGGCCAGCTGAAGAACACCTCCGGGTGCGGGAGTTTCTCTCCGCATAGAAGACCCGTTGGTGGCCTTCTGCTGTTGTCTGCTCTTTGGTCAGGTTGTTGTCTTTTTGACACATTCCCCATTTATATTCTCAATTTTATTAACTCCTTAACATATAAATGAACTAAAAATAAAAAAAATATTTATAAACAAGACTAACAAATACCATAGATTGGCAAAAAATGCGGCTGAGTTAAACATGTCTAGTGAGTTCTTAACCCTCCCCCTATACCTCTAGCCTATGCAGATTAAATAAACACACAGCAATACGCAGAGTAAAACAAAGTTTAAAAAGAACACCGAGTCCGATGTCTGAATATTTAACAAAAGAAACTAAATAAAATGACGGTGTTATATAAATTAACAAAGGAATACTTGCAGTTACTGACATGTCAGCTCCAAACAGAAAACCTAAAAACAACACAAATTATACTTTGTGATCCAGATGCTCTGGGTGGACCAGTAGCTACTTGTGCCGTAATTCTGTAATAAAAGAACAGCGACCAGAGATGCATATTTTTTATCTGTCCAAGGACAATAACTCCAAAATATTTTTTTCTGGACGTTTTACGTTTGTCCAGCCTAACCCTATATATCTACTTTTACATCCCCTTCATTCAGAGATATGTAAACATACACTTACTTTATTCCGTAGCCAAAATGCTTTTTATTACTATTATCTTTTTTTCTTGTAAATTAATAACTAGTAGTTTAATTTGCAGCAAAATATATTTAACTCCCATTCAAACTTAAATATTCTGTTATTCTACTCGCAAAATTGCACAGATGAAATATACCATTATAGCTCAAATAACGCACTTTATTCTTTTTTTTTATCACGTATCACGCTTGTATAATGTCACAACATTTGGTAGCGATATGGTCTTAAATATTATCTAGCTATCATTCAATCGTATGATATTGCATCTAAATAACAGGCGGAGGCGATTTGCAGTGGCCAAAATAGAAAGATTATTCCGATTTCGAGCAATCGTAAGCGGCATCCGTCGTGTGGGCATTTACAACAGAAAATATTTTTCAATGTTTATTATTGCATTTACTTTAAAAAAAAAAAAACATGTTTAAAGTTACTTATTAACAAGACCAAATGTTGAAAAGGGTTGGCATAGACATATTGTTATTGAATTCAGCACAGAGAAACGCACACATCAAATATATAATAGTCTACACAACATACAAACCGCAGAACAACAAAGAACATATATAAACATACTATTATTAAATTATGTGGAAGAAAGATGCAAAATGAAAATTAATCTTAAAATATATCGAAAGTGCACATCGTTCCAAGAACACAGACAGCTAACATTAGACTATCAAAACAGATGTATCGTCCTCTTTGTGTCTAAACTATAATTATATATTTTATTTGTAAAATGTATGGAATTAAAAACACAAATGAAAATACAAGTTATTAAATTCATGTGTCCAGATTTATAAAATGACTATTTTAAAATTATGAATAATATATAATACATCTATATTTGTGTATACCTATTATAGCATTGAAAGATTTTTTTTCTAGTTACTATTTTTGTTTTAATCAAACTTCCATATACTACAGTTCTAAGCACTTTTTTGGATTTAACTTCATCGGGAACGCTCAAAGCCGGATACGTGATAGACGATCGCGAGAAAGTATAAGAACTGAAACAAATGAAGAGCTTTCAAAATAGAATGACCAACTGTTTATATATTAAAATAATGGTCATAACACCAGAAGAGCCACGTGCGTGATTATCACGATATAGTGGAGTAAAGAGACACATGCACACTTTTCCCTGATGTTACATATTGACATAAAAATATTTGAACATACAGTATACATCTGTATATAGAACCAAATTGAATGATTGAAAGGACATTGATTTTACCCAGGTTTTTATTCAAAGAAATCCTATTACAGGTTCCTTTTACACTGATGATTTGTATGATATTAAAGAAACCAAACCGCTGTTTGATAATTTGTTTTTACTGATACTGATAGGGACAAAAGAGTTCATAAAAGGCAGAATTATCTCTCTCTGTTTTTCTACACAGTTGAGGACGAATCCTTAAACCATGTCGTTTCAAAGTACAGAAAAGTAAGACAGACCATTCAGGGCTACCAGTTCGGTGACAAGGTGTGCGGTTGAACAAATCCCCGAACTTTGCTTAAGTAGGTAACAATGAAAGTAAAATATACATATTGTTTTGGTGAAGATTCCTGTTATTACATACTTTTTGGACTTTATTGTTTTATGTACGGATTTGTTTACTCTTCGTTTGATCTTTAAAATTGCAGTTATCTTTTTTTATACTTTTTATTTTTATTTGAATTTGTTAAATCATGAGTACCAATATATATTTATAAAAGTCTGATCATTACACCTAACAGTGTTGAAATTAGATTTTTTGTCTGTTCCTTAGCGGGATTCGAACTCACTCCTTTGATACACTACACCATCAATCGCTCAGCATTATGTCCAGCGCTCTTTTTTTTCTTGATAAAATTTTATTGCACATATATATATTTATCATCTACATCAATTTACATCTTCAATATCAAAAACATCAAGTCCTGATACTATCAGGCACCTCACTCTTATCTCACATGCAGCTCACTCATTCAACTTATTTTCGAAACCTACACAGAATACAAAATTAAAAAGATTAAAATGCCAAGCGCTCTAGACCACTACACCACATTCGCTATATTGAAATATAACTTAAATAGTCGTAGTGTTACCTTATCACTACATTTTTTTTGCACAGAATTAAATTTATAACTATTTTTTTTTGTTATGTTGAAATCACAGTTAAGTAAACTATGGATATGAAAACAGGGTTATCAGTACAAAGCTTACAACAACATGTATATCGTATCCCAATTTTCAGGGTGATATGGTCGGGTTCACATGAATATCAATAATGTGGTCATTTTTATAAATTTCCTGATTACAAAACTTAAAATTTTTCTTTTCTTATCCCAGGCATAGATTACCATAGCCGTATTTGGCACAACTTTTGGGAATTTTGGATCCTCAATGCTCTTCAACTTTGTACTTGTTTGGCTTTGTAAATGTTTTGATATGAGCGTCACTGATGAGTCTTATGTAAACGAAACGCGCATCTGGCGTACTAAATTATAATCCTGGTAGCTCAGATAACTATTGTTTGTAGTCTGTGAATATAGCAACAGTAACTATCCATAGATAAAAGAAGATGTGGTGTTAGTGCCAAGGAGACAACTCTCCATCCAAATAACAATTGATAAGAGTAAACCATTATAGATCAATGTACGGCCTTCAACACGGAGCCTTGGCTCACACCGAACAACATGCATGTTTATCGATTCTTTGAATAAACTTATTCTAAATTGGATCATCAAATTATCACTGATATAATATATATGCGATCATATATTTGAATATAGTTTTGATCAGTATCGAAATTGCTTTTGCTTTCAATAAACTTACTTTGGTTAGCGATATGGGGGAGGTTTGAGATCTCACTAAACATGTTTAACCCTGCCGCATTTTTACGTCGTCCCAATTCAGGAGCCTCTGACCTTTGTTTGTCTTGTATGATTTTCAATTTTATTCATTTATATGTTTTGGAGTTTAGTATGACGTCGATTTTCACTGAACTAGTAAACAGTTTTATTAAGGGACCAGTTGAGGATTACATCCGGGTACGGGATTTTTCGCTGTGTTGAAGAACTAGTGGTGACCTTATCTGTTTTCTGCTCTAAGGTCGGGTTGTTGTCTCTTTGACAGTTTCCCGTTTCCATTCTCAATTTAATTGTTATACAGTTGTAACACACACACACACACACACACATTTCTACATCCTGTTGATACTGTAGTTTGGTATCACACTAGCTTTAAGTAACTGCAAGTACTTCAGATAGGTACATTGTGCCTTACATAATTTTGTTAATTGTTTTGGCGCTTTGTATCGATCTAATTGGTCAATTCCTCTTTTGCGCTTTTATACAACTGTCAAAGTTAGGGGAAGGGGTTAGCGTTCGCAAACCTGTTTATCACCGCACTATGTATGTGTCTGTCGAAAATCCGGGTCCGTGGAATCAGTGCTTGCTATGAATTACCAGATGGACACAAGTAGAATATGATCAAGTTTCAAAATTGGGGACAGGACCTGGATATGAGATGTCCAAATTCTTATAAAACTGCATAACAAATATCAGTCGATTTATCAATTATGGTACCCTGAAACAGACTCACTCAAAAAAATAAAAGACAACGACTAAGAAAGAATGATGAAGTTATCTCCATAGACATAAGATGTGCCCTTACTAATACAACTGCATATTAAATGACAATTACATACCACTACTGGTTCTTTTTAAACTGAAATTATCAAAGAATAATGCAATACATTGTTAAAGCTGCTTGAAACATCACATTTATTACAGACTTCCAGCATTTGCGACGTCGTAGAAGAGCATGTAATGTAACACAATAGACGCACTGTTGAACTCAACAGTTTTGATGTGCGCATATAACGATTGTTTGACTTTTGCTTGCACTTATCGTTTAGTGGCAATTATTTCCTCCTTTTCGGGAGAAATACAGAAGGAAGGTTATGTAAGGTGTAAAGGACGAAAGACAGGGAATTTGAACTCCAATTAAAAAAAACAATAGCATGATTGATAAGGCCGAAGTATTCCTTTGCAGCAGGGAACCTACAAACTCTTATAGATGTGTTGCACGGGTTTATGATAGCATGTTACTCAAATGATATCGGATATGTTCCTTACGTCGTAACTACAATCCCCTTCCCTTTCATGAATTTGACCTACCGAATTAGACTATTTACCGGATTATATTTTGTAATCACATAAGCAACACGACGGGTGCCGCATGTGGAGCAGGATCTGCTTACCCTTCCGGAGCACCTGAGATCACCCCTAGTTTTTGGTGGGGTTCGTGTTGTTTATTCTTTAGTTTTCTATGTTGTGTCATGTGTACTATTGTTTTTCTGTTTGTCTTTTTCATTTTTAGCCATGGCGTTGTCAGTTTGTTTTAGATTTACGAGTTTGACTGTCCCTTTGGTGTCTTTCGTCCCTCTTTTACTCTCTCCGCACGAGAACTATGTTTTATCGCCTCTATAATGACCGGACGTTGTTAATTGTCCATCTTGCACAACCAGCCGAACGCTCTGCATTGACAGGTATATGTTTACCTGAAAATTAAAAGACCGAAATTATCATACATCTATACCACAGTCACCTCTTCATATACTGACTGGATCGAAGCTTAAACAAGGAACTATGTAGGTGTCTCGTCACAATATTATGTTTCAGGTAAAGGCCAGCTCTCTGGTAGCACTAACATTCTCAATATAATATAGTTGATATTCGAACTGTCATTTTAATGTTAATTGTTCTGTTTTGTAATTCCCGGATTTATTGTCTAAAGACATACATAATGATAATTTGACCATAAAGATGAAGGATGCACGCTACTGTTTTGATCAGTGATATATATTTTGACTCGTGACTACTTTCTAATCAGATGTTTGAGTTAACCCCCATTTCGCAGTTCCAAATACCAAATTTGAAGTACACACAATTTTGTGGATAAGCATACAATTTTGGAGTCGCATAGCTCAATGCTCTTCGGTCAGAGTAAGACAGGTCGTTCACGGCCTTAAAAAATAGTATTGGCAAACCACATGCTTTTCAATAGTATATCATTGGTTACAGTTTACATTGTAAAAATATGTTCAGATTATAATAAAATTAACGGTACCAATTTTCTTGCACCAGATGCGCATTTCGACAATTCATGTCTCTTCAGTGATGCTGATAAAAGGGCTTTGATATGATTGCCAATTACACAACTCTCCACAAGAGACACAGAAACATACTGAAGGTCAACGTACGATTGTAATAGCAATGAGCAAAGCCCATATCGCATAATCAGCCATAAAAGGCCCCAAAAAATGGTCGTCCCGTCATTCCGTTTTTGTCAAGTCACCTCTTTGGAACAAAAAATAAACATTATTCACTAAATAAGATTTATTACCAAATTACAATAATTCTTATATCTGAAAAAAATAAAATAATCATAAAACTCTGAGGAAAATTCAAAACGGAAAGTCAAATGATAAAACGTATCAAACGAATGGACAACAACTGTTATATTCCTGACTTGGTACATGCATTTTCAAATGAAACACAGTAGCAAATAAAAATATTTCAATCTAGTAAAAATTATGTTTTTGTATCTGCTGTTTTCCTTTGTATTGGTTTTGACTTAAGACTCTGTACACGACTTGTATTTATATTAGCAACAGCAACAAAGAACCCTTGCAGCCCACAAAGAATTGTAAACAAGACGTCTAACCACTGCAATTCGCAGATTGCAGAGATGATTCCGGTGGTCCAAAAAACTCCGGACAGGGCAACAAGTCTTAGGTAAATCTGTGCATCTTTGTATAAATTCAGTTTGCGTATGTGTCTCAACTCCAATCGTGCCTTACAAATGTAGGAAATAATGTATGTTAGACAAACAAAATCTATCCCTACTGACAAAACCACGGGTCCCGAAAACAAAACTACATTTGAAGGATACCGATTTGGAAAGCACACTGCACCACCATATCCTAGTGACCAATTCTCTGGGCCAGTTTGATCAATTACAACTCCTTGCACAACAATCAGTAAAGGGATTAGAATACCAATAGAAGTTATTTGGCGCCGTTTGCGCACAAGGTCTCGTTTTGGCTCTTCTCTCCCATTTTTTATTGCTAAAAGGTCAGACATAATATAAAGAACTGCAATTGACATGAATGCAAAAACAGTCAACCATAAAAAGTGAAGTGTTACGCCAACCACATAGCATAGTATTGGAATACTTGATGCTCCAATACCAAATATGAAGAACAGGTTTGATACTAAAAGTGATATTGACAGGTTCTCTAAATTTGAGCCTGGAATACTTGAATTAAGTTCGTGTTTCCTGTTAAAAAATATCAACACGACTAATGAGATAACGGACACTGAGAAACAAATAAACGTCATAATTGCTGCAACTGACCAATTTGAGGAGGACTGGTCATTACCAATATCATCGGTATTGGGACAACGGACATTATCTGCATCAATGTTAAATGATCCATTAGGCATGACATCAATAGTAACTTGTTGATATATACAAAGTTTATCAAAATTAAAATCAGTATACAAATCTTTTCCTTTTAAAAAACGTAAAAAAAATTCAAGTGTAACTGACACAAATGAAAAATAATATAGTAGATAAAATTCAACTGGTTGATTTCCCATGCTTATGATATCCTTTATGTTTTCTATCTGAACAATGTTTTCCTTTGCACCTCTTCTGATAATGATATTTGTGTTACGTCCATTAAATGAGTTTTCTAATACACGTTTTTCATGATGGAATACCTTCTTCAGAACTTTTACGGTTACGTCAACTTTAAGCATCGTTTTACTTTCGCTTGCTTCTATTACAATTAGTCCTGTGAATTCCGTTAAGTTTGTAACGGAGAGTGGAAAAACTGATACAAATCCTATTCTGACGAGCTCCTCGTCTGTATAATTCTTCGTTGATATCACATAATAAACCAGATGTATATTGAAATTGACATACGTTTCTAAATGTGAACACATTTTACTCCTCTCAACCTGCAAATTAATAAATGTTTAAAAAAATTAAGAAATACACACATATGCGTCTCCCCCAATCTTCTGTTTTTGATCAAACGGTCATTGAAGTATTATATTTAAAACAACCATTTAATATAGGTTTCTTCTTTGAGTCTGAACGACTTAGAAAGCACCGTATCATTCCATGAAGACATTACCATGTGAATGTGTTTAGGGTATCTGTATCGTTCAGTTAATGTAAAATTAATGTATACCCCAGCAGAATTATAAATAAACAACCATTACCTTTTTAAGAGACATGTTAACACAATAAGTGCAAATAGATGGAAGAAGTGATGTTGTATTTGGTTCTTTTGTTAAACTCCGAATTAGCGTTTATCTCGCTACACTACGTTTGAACCGATCTCACCATTGTGTCGAAGTTTGTCCTTCTGTTTATCTATTTATGAAAGACAAAGTGATCAACTTTTAATCTTATGTAAATGGTTGATTTAAAAGTTTATGTTTTCCTGCATTCAGTTAGAAATTTAAAATTTAAAGAAACGGCGTTCACTTAGGCAGCAACAATTCAATTTTCTGAGGGAGGGGGGGGGGGGGGGTGGATTTTTTTGGAAGTTTCCAGTTTTTGGAGAGAAACAAATTTGTTTTTGACCCTGAGAAAAACAAATTTGTTTCACCCTCAGCTGCCACTATATGTACTGCTAAAATTGAAAGAAAAAATAGTTTTCGACTTGTTGCCAAAAATATAGATTGTTTTTCGCTGAAGAAAATAAATCCATAGCAACCCCCTCCGCCTAGAAAATCAAATGGTTGCTGCCTTAAAAGACAGATTTAAGAATTCAACCAAATAAACACTGTGATCACCGAGTTAGATAACATAGATAAGTAATGTACAAACGAGGCAACGCTTATTTTCGGTTTAAAGTTGTTTATTACAATCTCATTGCATGTTACATGTGAACTTTCCATTTCTAAGTAGCAACATTCCAGCAGCACCTGCATACGGGGTATATATCTCCCAATTGATACGATATTCCCGTGCTTGCATTTCCTATCATGATTTTCTTGATAGAGGGTTACTGCTCACAAGGAAGCTATTAAACCAAGAGTTCCAAATGGTGAAGTTGAAATCATCCCTTCGTAAATTTTACGGACGCCATCACGAGTTGGTTGACCGTTATGGAATAACCGTTTCACAAATGATATCGGATATGTTCCTTACGTCGTAACTACAATCCCCTTCCCTTTCAGGAATGTGACCTACCGAATTAGACTATTTACCGGATTTGTAATCACATAAGCAACACGACGGGTGCCACATGTGGAGCAGGATCTGCTTACCCTTCCGGAGCACCTGAGATCACCCCTAGTTTTTGGTGGGGTTCGTGTTGTTTATTCTTTAGTTTTCTGTGTTGTGTCATGTGTAATACTGTTTTTCTGTTTGTCTTTTTCATTTTTAGCCATGACGTTGTCAGTTTGTTTTATATTTATGAGTTTGACTGTCCCTTTGGTATCTTTCGTCCCTCTTTTACTTAAAGTCGTAATTATTGAATAAACTAATACACTATAAATAACAATCTGCAATGTAAATTTAGGTATTCCTATTAAATGATTATGAAATTGTAACAATTACACAAGCCCATTACAGGCATTGTAGATTGTTCGAGTTTACATATTTGTTGTAGACACTAATTAAATTATTTAGATATTCAAAACTCTCCTTTTATACTTTGTATTAGTTGTCGTTTTAGACAGTCCCAGGTGTATTTTTTTGTAGACTGTCCGCGTTGCCTTGCACCCGTTTAGCCATTAGAATAATGTAAAAGAAATGTACTTTCAATCGAGAAATAAACCTTATGTTCAAGGTTTGTTGATCCAAGTTCTTCGTTATGTGATGTAAATAACAATAAGATAAAAAAAAAATGCAAACTTAATAATTACCTCTATGGACCATTCTTTGCAGGAGTTAACATCATCTACATATGACTTTGGTTCTCTGAAGGAGAAAATGACAGACAAACTGCGGATTTCATTAAATTGCCATACAAAATTCAAAAGGTTTATGAAACAATAAAACATATGTTGTCTTTCATTTATAGATATACAAAAAGAGTTCCTGTATACATCAAAACTTCTTCCATCAGTTTGCACTATTGGATTGACATATTTCTTACATAGAGGATGGTTATTTACTATCATTTCTGCTACACACGTCCTTAATTCAACATCAGGGGGTGGTATGAGTTCGTAATCAGCTTTTGTGAACAATAAAGTCAGCTTTGACAATTTTGTTAAATTTGAAAATTGGTCCATTTCTTCGGCAGTCATTTTTGCATTGTAAAATCTTATTTCAAATGGAATATAGTCAGTAACATTATTACAGATTGCACAGTACATATTTTTGAAAATATTAATGTTTTCATAGTCGACAACGGGTGGACCATTTTCTATCATGTTGTCTTCCTGGCATTTTTCTTTAATGGTATTATCGTGATATTCCAAAGAACACATCGATATTGTCTGAAATCCTTTCATGTTGTATTTCTCTGTAGTTTGTTTTATACACTTATATCTATCTGAAGTAATGTTCGTGATCAAATTGTGTTTTTCACAACAATCTTTGTAAACATTACATTTTTCATCACAGTAGCAGAACCGATCTAAATCTTTCGGGAATTTACACACACCATATGATAAACATTCATCCTCTAACATGTTCGGGTTAGTAGACGTATGTTCATCTGACTTGGTTGTTTTTTCTGAAAGAGTTGCTTTGCCTATTTTATTCCTATACATGTCAGTACCATTGACTTGAAATATACTTCTAGAAGTTGTATCAGACGTTGTTTTTCCGTTTACATTATTCCATGACCCGTCAGTACTGGTTACTTGTTCCTTACTATTAGATGCTGTATCTGATGTTGTTATTCCGTTTACATTATTCCATGACCCGTCAGTACTGGTTACTTGTTCCTTACTATTAAATGTTGTATCTGATGTTGTTATTCCGTTTACATTATTCCATGACCCGTCAGTACTGGTTACTTGTTCCTTACTATTTAATATTGTATCTGATATTGTTGTTTGATTTATCCATTCTTGTCCACGTACAAGAAGCCATAAACGCAAAACAATAATTAAAGCTAAGATAAATAATGAAAATTTCATCGTTCCTGTTTTTATTTAAATTTTTCTCTCATGAACACAGTTTTATACCAGATGATATGAACAGATATTTTTATTAATATGTGTATGTGAATAAACATATTCTTATTAATAGTTTTTATATATTGCAGAACAGATCCTTAAATTATGAAATTGTGTAATGTTTGTTTATTAGTTGATCAATTATTGTCATGTCCATTCGTTAATTCTAATGCAAAACTCCGCCTCATTGGGCGTAGTATATTTTGTAACAAACTCCATCTTTTTAAAGGTAGTTTAAAATGTGTTATGAAAAAGGGAGCGGTATATATATCAAAAACTATTTTTTAGGTGGCACATTTTACAATTGTTAAGCATTTTAAAAGGCTTCAATTTTTGTTAAATTTTCTTGTTTACAAATGCTAAACTTATATTACAATAGCATAACACTCATGACATGACTTCATTTCAAATGCACATTAATAACCTGATAGGTTGACAGAAATTAATAATTGACAATAACAACTGAAACATAAATAGAAGGAAATCTACCTCTTTTTTCTATCTAGATTAGTTTTCAAGATATATGATAAAATGGAATGATAAAATTGCAAAACAAATTCCTCATTTAAAAGTAATAACTTTCTTGATGAGTATGATGATGGTATGTTTTCGGTTCCTCTAATATTCAACTTCATGTTTTCCGAAATGTTTTGTTATCTTTAAAATGTCATGCACATATCAAATGAAAAATTACAGGCAACAACTCTTAGTTGAATCACCTAGTTGTTTGGTCATATTCGCATGTGGGCAATATATGGAGCAGGATCTGCTACCCTTCCGGAGCACCTTGGATCACTCCCAGTTGTTGGTGGGATTCGTGTTGATTAGTCTTTAGTTTTTTTTGTTATGTATTCTGTACTATAAGTTGTCTGTTTTTCTTTTTCTTTTAGCCGTGACTTTGTCATTTATTTTCAATATATGAGTTTGACTGTCCCTCTGGTATCTTTCGTCCCTCTTTTTGTAGATCTTGTATTGCTAGTATTTTTTTTGGCTATCTTTTATCACTTTCTGAGTTATATCCAAGCACGAAAAAAAAGGCAAAAGGGAATTACTGCAATATGGAGTCATCTGATAATGTTTGTGCAACTGAGAAGTAGGTTGATCTTAAGCATGTTAAGATCTTAGCAATGCTGGCCCTAGTCGGGTTTTCTCTATATATTATGGTTTTCAAGGTACAATACACTTAATGTGTTTTACTCTTTAAGTTTTTTTGATTAACCAATGTTGCCATGTTGGCCGATATACAGGTACAAATAGAATACAAAACCTCTATATAAGTGATCATAAGCATCTTTACGTCCGTATAGTCGGTTAAAAGGATAGACGATTTTCCTAAAAGTTTACTACAACTACGATGGAAGCAAATTGGGCAGCACAAAATTCTTTTAAAAGGGAGAGAAGATAAAAATTGATATAAACGAAGTAGATAACTTTTGTATTTATATTCATTGAACTTGGGAAAAGAACGAGGTAAATCTTCAATGATGTGATAATAGAAGATCCAAATCGTGAAATTCGTGCTTGAACAATTCCCGAGGAAATGTGTGTAATCGTGGTTTTACGTAAGTAACGTATCGGACGTAAGTGTAATTGATACTATTTTTCTTTATTTTCTGATATAAGATCTCCTTGTATCAAAATTCTTAGTAAAAAAAGTTGGTATAATTCTACGAGTTTATTAGCAAATTACTTAAACATAAATTTATCACAGATTTCCAACATGAAATCAAACTTGGAAAGATTTATTTAAAAAAAAATTAAAATTAAAAAGTATACTAAATTGTGGTATTCATCTTAAAACGAAGACCGAACAAATATGTCATTTGGAAATAAACTTAAAACATACAATCTTTTTAAGAGAAATATAAAGCTGAGAATTCAGATGACAACATTCAGAATTAGTAACCATGATCTAGAAATAGAAAGAGGTAGATACAGGGGACTTCAGGCAATTGATAGAATTTGTAATCTTTGTAAAAAAGAAGTGGAAGATGGACTCCAATTGGAGCGCCAATGCAGCATATCATAATAATTAAAAAATATTTTGGCGTAAAATGACATAAATGAAAAAGTCCGCAAAACTGTTGCATTGTCTGAAGCAACTAAACAATGTGACGTCATGTGTATACTCATGCATAGACATAAACACTAGACAAAATGAAGAATTTGAGGCTCAAAATGTGATTTTTATGAATTTAATTTGTGAGAAATTACACACCGAGAAAAATGGGAATTCAAAATGGTGGCTCTCTTAGTTACGGACTGATAGAACGTGGAATTGCATTAGAATGTTCATCTTTAAAGTCTGAGAGAGCTTCCATTATTTCCAACAAAGTTAAAAGTTACAAAAAATTTCACAATTTAGATTTTCAATCACCATTTATTTGGCTTAAATCCAATGAAGATAGTCACATCTGTAATCAAGTCAGCAATTTAATAAATAATTTAAATGCTGTTCGAAAACAACTATTACAAACTAAGTAAAGTTATAGATTTTACTGTAAAAAGACATAGGCATAATTTAAATATTTGTAATTTTAGCTTGTTATTATATGCTTATAAAAGCACCAGGGGCCAGTTTCACGAAGCAGTCTTAGGACTAAGACAGGTCTAAGAATGGTCTTACGACATATCTTAGTCGTTAGTGGGTTTTACAAAGTGGTCATAACTTATGACATCTCTTAAAGTTTGTCATAAAGTTAGGTCTACACGATATGTGTCTTATGATGGTCCTAAGTTAAGACATCGTTACGATCGATGTCCTAACATGAGTTGTAAATAAATATGGCGGCTGTAGTATTCATGTACCTCAGACGACAACATCAAAACATACGCAGAAATAGAATTTCCCGAGACCCTGACAATCCATAGGATTACCTAGATGACACAGAAATAGTATGAAAATACAGACTATCACGTCTTATGGTAATAGATATGTGCAGAATGTTTGAATTTGATCTTCAAAGACCAACGAGGAGATCTCGCGCTTTCCCTGTCTCTTTACAAGTCATGGTTGCTTTGAGATTTTTTGCAACGGGAAGTTTTCAGCTGGTCTATACCGACGTACACAACATTTCAATCTCGAATGTTTCAAGAATTACCCGTGATGTGACGATGTGTCTGAAAAATGTATGCAATAATTATATAAAGATGCCAACTGATCGAGCACAGCTGCACGACATCATGGAAGGCTTTTATAGCATTGATGACTTCCCAAATATCGTCGGAGCAATAGACGGGACTCACATTAGGATAAAATCGCCAGTAGAAGATGAACATTTATATGTGAAATAGAAAAAAATACCACTCTATTAATGTTCAAGGAGTTTGTGACTCAAACTTGAAATTTCTGAACAATGTAGCTAAATGGCCAGGTGTAACTCACGACGCCTTCATTTGGACTTATTCTAGGCTAAGTGAAATGTTTGAGGACATATCAATCGATCATGGATGACTGATGGATATAGTGGGTATCATCTACGACCATGGCTTCTCACTCCCGTGCTAAACCCAACAACGAGAAATCAAAAACAATACAATGCTTCCCATATGAAGACGAGGAGCGTTGACGAAAGGAGTTTTGGAGTTATAAAATCACGTTTCCGTAAATAAATAAATTCAGTAATAAAAAATAAAAGAAACCCAACAATTTTGAATTACATTTCAAATCGAGCAGTAATCTATCTATTCCTGGGATCAGAAAATCTTTAGTGTTTCGTAAAATTCAAAGTTTTTGATACAACTGGGACATCACTTACATCATGGGTAGTCTCCAATATTGGTTCGGCTATGTAAATATTTAGTTCTTTCAAACAAACTGTGCTTGGTGCTTCTGTAATAAATTATGGTGCAACAGGTGGCACTAAAGTTGGGGTGTACACGTGAGGGGGAGGTGGCATCACTTTTTCTCAGGGCTTATTATTATCTTTCTGGACTCTGGGGATGAATGATCTTGTGGGGGAGGACCTGGTGGGAGACACAAAACGCTTACTTTTCTTTTCATTTACTCTTTCTTGTTACTTTTTCCTTATGAATACTTTGTCTCGTGTTTATTGTTCATTTCTGACTGCTGTTCCGCACTTGGTCATTTTTGTTGCTCTGCTTCTCCAAATGAAAAGTTTCTCCTCTTTACATATTTTAAATCCTTTTCACCGGATTCTCCCTTTTTGCAATTTCTATGTTTGCTATCCTTTCTAAGAAAGATTCTTTTGCATTCTGGGCACATATAATCAAAGTTGGAATGCCTTTGGGCCAGGTGAGCTAAAAACGGGATGTGGTATGTTAGCCAATGATACAAATCTCCACAACGTCAATAGACAAAATGGCACAGAAATTAACAACTAAAGGTCGCCTCCAACAATGAGAATAACCCATACCGCTTATTCAGCTATTAAGTATATGTTTTTTTCGGTGCAACAATCACGTCAATGGTTTTATTTCAAAGTATTAAAAGCCTTAATATTATAGTAGTATTTTTTTAACTCCTAAATGAACCCCCACCATAAATCTCTAAATGAATTTGATTAAAAATAAGGAGTTTATATTAGGATATAAATCAACATTGTTGAAATTCTACATATGGTTTTATTTTCCTTAAGCCCCAGTCCCACTAGAACCTGATATAAAAATAAATTCACATCGTAGTGAGGTCGCGGTATGAGCGGCATGAAAGTGTATTTTTTTGTTGCTTTCACGATGATACTACGTCCTCATTACGCTTATACAACGATCCCGCTACGATAATAACACGTTCTCACCGCGCTTATTCTGCGACCTCCCTACGCTTATCAAGATCTTTCTACGATCATCACGATCTCACTACGACATACCACGAGTTAGCCGATTGCAACACGATCGTACCACGCATCTACTGCGATTATAGCATGTTCTTACCACGATTATACTACGTTCATATCGACCGTACCACGTTTTCAGCAATAATATCAAAATCGTGTTCCATATCATACAGTTCCATTCCCTCTATTTCTGATAAATACGTAGATTTCTCGGAAACAATACAGTCATGCCACCAAAATCTACTAGAACACGTGGGCGTGGTGGTAGGGGTTGATTCAGAGGCAGAGAGAGCTCTGATAGTTACGAAAATGATCCACCAAATATGTCGGAACGACCAATACAACCTGAATTACAACCTAGTCATGGTCCATCAAGCTCAAATGACGATATTTTAGTGAACGATAGTAGAGATGACACAGATATGTGAATATAAAATAAAATTAGAAGATGTGGTATGATTGTCAATAAGACAACTCTCCACAAGAGACCAGAATGACACAGAAATTAACAACTATAGGTCACCGTATGGCCTTCAACAATGGGCAAATCCCATTCCACATATAGTCCTCGAAATGACAATGTAAAACGCGCAATTCCAACGAGAAAACTAACGGCTTTATTTATGTTAAAAAAATGAATGAAAAACATATATGTAACACATTAACGAACGACAATCACAGACTTGGGATAGGCACATGCATAGATAATACGGCATGGTTGAGCAGTTAGAGAAAATGGACAAGAAGTCCTTATTACATACAGACAAACAAAAGCTGGAGAGATTTAATATATCTTATGTGAAAATGACAATAAGAATGAAAGTCGTAGTATGAACGTAGGCAGGTCGTAGGAAGAGCGCGCTGAGGGCGGCAAGGTCGTGATTAATCGTACTGTGGTCTTGAACAGCGTAGTGTAAACATGATATAGTCGTTTTGGTAGTGTAGTTGGGTCGCGGTGAGAACGTGATGATCGGTTTGAGGTCGTAATAACGTCGCTGTTAGATCGTAGCGCAGTCTCTCCGAATAGAATCACGCTATCGCTTCGATGGTACAGCGACCTTTACGATCTTACTGCGCTCTCACTACGCTCTTCTACATGTACGACCTGATTTCGCCACGACCGCACCACGATTGTTTTGAACATGTTCAAAGTTGGCCACGATCATCAAGACCTCACCACGACCGTACTACGATCGTGCAGATCGCACTACGATCGTAATTTTTTTCTTATTTTTCACAGATCGTAATGCGATCGTGGCCTAGTGAGACTGTGGTAAGAGGCAGATGTACATATTTAAGCACCTGTACGCGATGGCGGTGTGTATATGGCCTGATCAAAGCAAGTGTTTTGTTACGATGACAGAGCTGACAGAATTTGTCAAAATGCAAGTCGTGATTGGTAGAGGTAGAGGAAGAACATGAAAAACGATTGATGTTTACTTAAATTGATTACATAATGGATGAAGCGCTGTACCCCAAATGATAAAATTTATCACGCTCACATATTTGAGAGGTGAATGTCGTATACCGTTAAAATGAAAAGTGTTTGGTCGGAATTTTTTTCTGTGTGATAAAATAGAAATATTAAAGCAGAATAAAAACTGTGCACATTGTGTTGTCAAAAATACTCCTTATTTCTGTCTCCACACCGCTTTCGATGCTTTTGAAAGAGGCGCGATATTTGCATAATATGGTGTATGAAATTGCTGCACTAGCTTCTTTTTGCTTTCGGCCGCCCCTTTCTCTTTCTTATTATCATTGTATATTCTCTTGGCAACTTTGTTACAGTTTGACCATTTATCTTTAACATCTTTGGGAGTTCTGATGGAAACTCCCAAGGTGGGAGTTCTGATGGAAACTCCCAAGGCACTTATCTGATGAGCAATAATTTGCCAATTGTCTGCCTTTTTTTTTTGTAACTGTGTTGGTTTGTTTGAGCTGAGCGTTTCGGCCATATTCATGTATTGCTGTCCCAGGAAATAATACATAGGTATAATGCATTGTGGGAACATAAATCCACAGTTAAATTCAGCCCTTGGTTAAAATCCCTGGGTGAAAGCAAGAACTTGGGGGGGGGGGGGGGGGGGGGGGGAGGAGTTTTAGCTCAAGGTGTTTGAAGAACTACATAGGGAGAAAAATGTCCAGTACATATTTATAAAGAGTACAGGCACCATTGGCCTACAGAAGACCGATATTCTGAATTTAACTTAAGGCCATTAGTGAAATGAAAAACAACTATCTGGTTTTCCTAATAATGTACAGGAAAAGACCAGCAAGGTAGTATTATGAATTACATAGCTTAAAAGGGAGAATTGCAAGGACGTACGGTAAATCATTCAGGCCGTAACACTTTCGCAAATATTTTACTGCAAAGTGGTAAGCCTGTAACAGAGGTTGCACAGTTGGGAGGTTGGAAAAACATAGGGTCTTTAAATCATTATGCTGTTCCGTCTGTCAGGAAGAAGCGTCACATACCATTTCTAGTGTAATGATAACGGAATCATCTGAATATCATGACCATATATGGTGGACAAATTGGAGAAATTGTTAGTGTAAATCAACCGTGTAGCATTGTTCCTATAGTTGGGCCGAGTTCATGTGAAGCAAAAATGTCCAATCCATCTAGTAATCAAATGGAGACAGAAAAACAAGACCAGAGCTCCAGATAAGAATTCACAAGTTGGGGTTTTTACCCACCATTTTTTTTTATGTAATTAAGGGATCAAGTGTTTTAATTGCATTATCAATTCCAATTCACCACTCAAGCAAATATCAAATTGGGTTTTTCACCAACAAGTTCCTTAATGTATTGGTTTTTTTCATCAACAAAATATTTAATATTTAGGCATGTTATAATCACATTATATCAACCCTAGATGTTTTTCCATCTTAAATATGCTTCTTTCTTTGTATATAAGATAGCTGTTTTATTTGGGTTATTCACTGACGAGCAATTGTACGTTTAATTTGTGTCCCGTTTGAAACGATCTGCAAGATTTGTATGTTCTCACAACCTATATAAACTGCAGCTGGTGTCACTAGTTGGACAGTAACTAATTACCTTTCTAGACCCATATGATCACCCTACAATTTAGTTGGGGTAGGTGTGGCTAAGTGTTTTAAAAGATTTTTATGTAATATATTTGAAATTTAGGTGCTGTAAGAAGGTTTTCCCAGTCCTTTCACCTATTTGCCAGATCTTCTTTTTAATAAAAATAATAAGTAGTTCCAGATATAAGATATACCCCAAAACCTTGATCAGATTAATAGTGTAGTTTTATTATAATAATGACGGCTCATATATGACGGAGACCACATTCAACTTCAATTTACAAATAATTCTGCAACATCAAATAAATAAATGACAATGTTATACTGCACTAACCAATAAGACAACTATCTTAAGCATACAAAACAATTAGACCAAAACAAAGAAAGTTTCAAGCTGCATTGACGTTAAACTACGGATATGTGTATTCACTCATCAACTAAAATGAAAAAAATAATTTATAAACTAATATTATACTGGAATGTTTTTGTTTAATTTAATTTACATAACTATGGTTTAAGTTGTCCCTTATTAGAACTTTTTGTTTCCGATGCTTTCCAACTACATATCATGTCATAATTGATTTGGCCTTTAACTTTTTCCAACCTGAACTGATTTCGTTCTTGACGAAACCCCGTATTTATCGTTCAAGCAATCTTAACATCGTTCAAGACAGAGAGTTAAAATCATTCCTCAGTAAAGGACCTAAATATCGTCCCCCGTCAATTATTAATTGGAATGAGTGTCGTAATATCATCCACGACTCACCCCATACTTACTGTATGAAATGGATAAAACGGGAAAAAGCTGACAAAAAATCTTTGGACTCTTTTTTTAATTCAGTAATGAAGATAGTTGATATACGTATTCAACATTTTAAAGAACATTTTACTATTAACAATAACCACAATAAACCTATTTCTCGTATCAAACATAAACTAAAAGAACTAGCCAAGGAATTTGTTTTGTCCCGGCCGATAAAGCTGCTAATAATATTATTATTGTTTGACGTAAATTTTACATTGAGGTTCTGAAAAAGGAAATCACCAATTCACCAACATTCCAACTGACTCCATTTTCAGAAAACGAAATCTGTAACAAACATAAACTTTTAGCCACCGCTTTACAAGCAGAGCCAAATACAATGAAAGTCCCAACTATGTATTGGCTTCCGAAGCTACACAAAACCCCTTACAAATATAGATTTATTTCGTCTTAAAGCCATTGTTCAACTACTAAATTGTCTATTCTTCTTACCAGCACACTTGGTACAATTAAAAACCTGATAATGAATTGTTCAAATAAGGCTTTCGAAAATAGTGGAATAAATTACTTTTGGAGTGTCAAGAACTCGTTGGAAGTACTTGATAAATTGCATGCTTATATTGGTGATTTTGAATCTGTTCAAAGTTTTGATTTTTCTACCCTGTATACCACATTGCCGCACATTCTCATTAAGAAAAAATTCACACACCTTATTAAATGGGCATTCAAAAAATCAGAATGTGAATATATATGTTCAAACTCTTTTAGGTCATTTTTTAGTAGCAATAAACCAAAAAAACTATGTTAATTGGACATGCTTTGATACTATATATGCCCTTGAATTTTTACTAGATAACATTTTTGTTCGCTTTGGGGATTCCGTATATCGTCAAATTATCGGAATTCCAATGGGGACTAACTGTGCACCACTTATTGCGGACCTGTTTTTGTATTGTTATGAGTTACAATTTATGACAAAAATTAGCAAAGACCCATCGAAACAACATCTGATTAACCAATTTAATAATACTTTTAGATATTTGGATGATATTTTGGCTCTCAATAATGACGACTTCAGTATGTATATCAATGAAATTTATCCTGTTGAACTTACTTTAAATAAAGCTAATACTAACAATGACCACTGCCCTTTTCTCGATCTTGATATCTATATCACTAATGGAAAGCTGAATACTAAAATTTATGATAAAAGGGATGATTTTTCATTTCCTATCGTTAATTATCCGTTTTTAGATGGTGACGTTCCCTTGTCACCATCTTACGATGTTTATATATCTCAACTTCTACGATTCGCTCGTGTATGTAACAATGTTTTAGATTTTAACGAGAGAAATTTATGTATTACTGAAAAATTATTACACCAGGTTTTTCGATATCACAAACTAGTCAAAACATTTACTAAATTTTATCATCGGTATAAAGACATCATTCGTAAATATAGCTCAACATGCAGACTTCTAATGCGTTCAGGTATTTCACATCCAATTTTTTATGGAAATATTCTTTATAAAGCACAAAGGTGTCAGTATTCACCTCAGAAACTTACAAAACCTTTGAATAGACTTATTAAGAAGGGATATAATTACGATACTGTTGTCAAGTCATTAAAGATTGCATATTTTGGCGTTAATATTGAGTCACTGATAAGGTCTTTGCATCGGAACTAAACACATTTATTCTAAAAACAGTTGTTGGTATGACACGGGTTATGTTCTTCTCATATATGTTATGATGGTATGATACTAAACCCCTAACGGGAAGGATTGTGCCTGATGTTTATATGATGAAATCATAATCTTTCAGTCAGTTTAATTGAAGTCTGGAGCTGGCATCAGTTAACTGCTAGTAGTATGTTGTTATTTATGTATTATTGTCATTTTGTTTATTTTCTTTGGTTACATCTTCTGACATCAGACTCGGACTTCTCTTGAACTGAATTTTAATGTGCGTATTGTTATGCGTTTACTTTTCTACATTGGTTAGAGGTATAGGGGAGGGTTGAGATCTCACAAACATGTTTAACCCCGCCGCATTTTTGCGCCTGTCCCAAGTCAGGAGCCTCTGGCCTTTGTTAGTCTTGTATTATTTTAATTTTAGTTTCTTGTGTACAATTTGGAAATTAGTATGGCGTTCATTATCACTGGACTAGTATATATTTGTTTAGGGGCCAGCTGAGGGACGCCTCCGGGTGCGGGAATTTCTCGCTACATTGAAGACCTGTTGGTGACCCTCTGCTGTTGTTTTTTATTTGGTCGGGTTGTTGTCTCTTTGACACATTTCCCATTTCCATTCTCAATTTTATTCTTGTTAAGGTACGCAAACACGCCCGTGCGTTAGATTGACACTTCATAAAAACATTAACTGGGTCTTGTTATCATCATAACTTTCCCTCAGCTGTCAAGAAGATGAAAACATTCTTCTATTCAATATTTTTACCGGACATTTACTTTCGTTTTAATTCATTGTATGTTGTGATAAATCCCGAGCTGTTCGAAAAAAATATGACATGACAAACACTAATTGGATAAACGCCGAGAAGATCGAAATGTTTTCATAAACACGTGTACCTTTTGAGCAAAGGGAAAATCCCAACCGGGACCCATTCAGCTACTCGATGCTCAACGCTCTATTTTTAAGAACGAAAGGACATTTTCAACTATAAATATTATAAAAATAAATTTACGCTACGACTGTAATCAGATAAGGGTAAATAACGCAAACGATAGCAAATAAAAAGTGTGAAGAACTCATGGTTTTTGCATATAATTGGGTTTTCCTTTGGATGAATTGGGTTTTAGAACCCTGCAATGAGCATTTGCATTGGGTTTTTAATATTTATATTGCGTGATCATGCAAATACGCAGCTTATCTGGAGCTCTGCAAGACAATCCATTGTTACTGTTTTGTGGGGTCGTAGTTAGTGGTGGTACCATCAAGATTAAAATGCTATCTGGCAGCAATGAGAAAAAGAAAATATGTACCAGCACTGTTTCAAGTGAAATTGTTTCATCTCAAGAATAACTGCATACAATAAATAGACTAGTTTTATTGTTCCTGGAAGAAAACATGAACAAAAATTCTTACTATTCAAATGTTCATTTATATTATTATTGAAATGTTGAACAATTTAAATATTTCTGTATTTTGTCCCATTACTAGTAGTAAATTAATAAAGATATCATAACGTGGTTATTTCTGTATTGGCATAGTCATTTGTCCTCGGCCAGCTGTAGTGGCCTTCGGCTTCGCCTCAGAACAATACAGCAAGCATCGGACCAATAACAAGACCAATACAGAAATAACCACGTAATAATAGCATACTATAATCAGAAATAAGACTTGATCCAGTGTGTTTAAAAATCCTAAGATTTAAGTAATAGTGTTTTGTGAACACTCATCTGATAATTTTGTTAAAAGAGAACTGGAGAAGAGTTAGAAAGTTTTTACTTCCATTGTAACCTATCACATTTAACAATGACCTTCAACCATCTTTATATCCATACAAATGTTGGATATAATATTGAAGGAATATAACTATTACCGTAGAGTAACCTTAGTTATATCGGACAAGACTTGTATGCCCTTACATAATGTACATAATTTTTAATGATGCGTATTGCATTTACTTTTTTTCCAAATAAAGATGTTATATACATGTATGTCTATGTTATTTTTAAAACAACATAACTACATAGAAGGGAAATTTCTAAATGAACTGAAAACAATTATCCAGTCAGTATTCATGATCTTAATATCTAGATGGTAAACATAATATACAGAAGTTTGCAATTTGTGTTTTCATCTTCTAAATTTAAAATACGTTTTTAAATTGCATTTCTGGATGGAGCATACAAATTTATGAATATATCAATTCTTATAAACTGACGATACAAAAGCATCAATATAGCAATTATATTACAAGGTCATTTTCTACTTAAATTTGCATATTCCTTTTAAAAAAGGAAAATACGTCAGATAATTCATGTTCAACATCAAAGCAAAATTGAATGTTGAGAGAAAAAGCTCGCTTTTCTGTATACTACTTTAACATTCATTGTCTGCTATGATTTGCTAGCAATTTAATAAATATATCATATATAGTATCATGATCATTACTGAGATTGTAAAAACAAATTGTTAAAATAAGGAGATTTATAAAATCTGTTTTTGTAAGTCAAACGGGGACTTTGAAAAGAATCGTCCTTTCTTGGCAGAATCTTATTAATTCCTATAGTATCTCAAACTACAATTTACTGTAATAAGCTGTTCATTATTAGTACTGATACCCTGCAGACAACAAGATAGTGATCTACAATTGTGCTCTGATGAATGACACCAATAACACGCATAACTTTGAAATATTTCATCAGAAAAGAGTCACTACTTACTTCTATATTGTAAGACTTTGTTTGATTTATTCATAAATAATATCATAACAATGCCAAGATATAAGACTGAAAACTCTACTGTCTTATGTTCAACTATATGAGGATATCTTTTTTTTAAAGATCTGGTAATAAATGTACATGAATGTATCATTTTACTGACAAAAGTCAAATTATTTTATTCATAATCTTAATCTCCATTAATTAATTTCGAGAACTGATAAAACCATCCAATATAATGTAATGTTATTTCGATTCCACACTGCATTTTATGTCAAACATCATGAAAATTATCCAGTGCTCCACGAACCATCTTTTAAAATTATAAACATCAATTTTATCAGCAATCAAACCCGGGCTTCAAAGTTATTGAGAAACAGCCTATTCTAGAGACGGCGTGAATCAGATGTGGATACCAAAAAATTCCAAAGATATTTTAGAGTACTTAAATATTGTAAGTAGGGATCCAAATTACACACGATGCATGACCTTATATAAATATATCCTTTATCATAATAGATGTACCTATTTCATTTTTGAGTCGAGGACTCCTATGTTTTCTGTCAACATTTGACGTATCATTTCTGTTCATGCTTATAAAGTTTACTTCCGGTATATTTTAAAATTGAGAATGGAAATGGGGAATGTGTCAAAGAGACAACAACCCGACCATAGAGCAGACAACAGCCGATGGCCACCAATGGGTCTTCAATGCAGCGAGAAACTCCCGCACCCGGAGGCGTCTTTTGAATGGTTTGAATGATTACATGAGCCCGGTCCAGTGCAGAGGGTGCAATCGAACAGTTTTTTTCAATGACGTCATTATTTTTAGGAACCATGCATAAGTGACCTTTAGTGGTGGTATTGTTAATGAAGATACTTATACAACTAGATATCTCTGGAATCAGAATTTTCTCTTGTATATAATAAAATCAAAATGGAGTGTAAATTTAATATCATACAAAAGTTCCATTCAGAGAAAATGAAAAAAATAAAAGCCTAATCTCAACATGAAAAACCGGAAATCAGGTCATGTGTATACTCATGTAGACATGATACAGGCACATTTTAGATAATCAAACTGTATGAATTTCATAGATTATTACTTGGTCTTTTAAAAAAAATCTCGCTATAAGGTACGGTCTCCTGCTTCGGAAAGAGCTACAGTAGCTACAAATAAGTTTTCACTACATAAAAAACAGGAAGTTTACAGTGTCTCCCCTTAAACATGTATATTTAATCCAATTTTAAAAATTATTTAAATCATTCAACCTGTTTTTATTGAAAACTTACTAACTAATTGTTCCCATCAAATTGTAAAAACATGATACTTTTTCACTAATTATGTAAATAAAATGGGATTTCCCTCCATTGCTGTTTTTATATAGGTTTTTTCTATTATACGAAACTGTTTATAGCACCCAGAGTCTTTGCTGTTTACACTTTGACGAGTGCAAATAATCCAGGTTGTTACCTATATAGAGGTAAGAAGCAGCACATATATCTATATGCCTCGCATAGTCTAAATTATTTATCATACAAGTATCGTTTAGCATTTCCCTTTCTAGTCCGAGATTGCTCTGACGTCAAACGGCTGTTTTGCCAGACAAGCAGGGGCGTGGCAAGTCAGAGCGCGTCCCTTATCATAAAGTGGATATTTGCCTGTTCAAAATGGATTCGTTGTTTCTTGAGCCGACTGACGGCCTTCGATAAATATAAATCGGGCTTCAATCTGTTCATTTTTCTCTTCCATTCCATGTAAGATTTATCTACCTGTAACCCTTTATTTTTTCATATTTTGACATTTTTCACAGTGACCCATCAATTCCAGCATTTTAACTTTCATTTTCATATGAACGTAAAGTTACGAGAGACTTCACAACTATGCTAAGGGTAGCTTTATCCGGTGGTGATGATACCCAGTGTATATATACTATACGAAAAAAATTGCCGAGACTCGTGTTTCTAAATGTTCCCTTAAACATTATTTATCTTTATACAGTGAACATGCATTTTATATTCAATACCTTTACTATTACATGGCATCCATTGCAGTTTAAGTAAGTGTCAATCAATCTTTAAATTATTTAATGAGGGCGGACATTTCCTTCATTTGTACGACAAAATGCCAAGAAAATCTAAAAAATCGTTACCACAGAATCTGTTAAATTGTAGTAACTGCAGTTAAATAGGGAATGAGCTTCCGCAAAGCTGGTTAAACATATACTGCACCAAAATCTACCACAAGGGACCATGTAAATGGTAAAATAAAGCCAAGAATGAAACAATTCATTCCTTATGAGATTAAAAATGCTACTAGCTGCCGAACAAAACCTTTAAATTTAATATATCAGGACACCAGACGTCATTTGGAATTAAAACGGAGAGACGGAGAAAATCTTTGAACATAGCCTAACTAATGTACTAGCCAGGAAGTGGGCAAAAAACATCCTAGGCATAATGGGCAACACGAGGAAATATATCACAAATCTTGCTTCTTTAAATGCCGATGGCAACAAAAAGACTCCTCTGTGTGTCGTCAAAAGTCATTATAACAATGAAATCTGTGGAATCTTTTGCCACCATTTATGCCTCCAAAGGTACGGTATGGACATACTAGAAAAAGCCTGGATGTGCGATATTTTGGAAGAAATGTGGTTCCGTTTGATATTTCTGTAACAATGTAGTCAAAAACGTCCTCAACTACTTATCTTGGATTTCCACGATTCCAATTTAGTGGACGCAATGAAAGCATATGAAAAACATATTTGTTCTAGCCCTCCAACATCACACCAGTCACCACCTCCATCTATTGGATAATAGTGTGTTCGGTCCTATCTCTTACACTTATGACCGATTGTGTTCCGAATTTATGACAAAACACAAATATCATATTAGTAATACGATGACCCATCGTTTCCGACATTATAACTTTCATTTAGAAGGGATATAGTTATTAGACATAATCTTTCAATCAGTTTAATTGAGGTCTTGAGCTGACAAGTCAGTAACTGCTAGTAGTCATTTGTTAATTTATGTATCGTTGTCATTTTCTTTTGTTACCTATTCTGACATCCGACTCGGTCTACTTTAATTAGTTATCAAAGGTACCAGGATTGTAATTTAATACGCCAGACGCGCGTTTCGTCTACATAAGACTCATCAGTGACGCTCAGATCAAAATAGTTATAAAGCCAAACAAGTACAAAGTTGAAGAGCATTGAGGACCCAAAATTCCAAAAAAGTTGTGCCAAATACGGCTCAGGTAATCTATTGATGTGATAAGAAAATCATTAGTTTTGTAACAGGAAATTTATAAAAATGACCATATAATTGATATTCATGTCAACACCGAAGTGCTGACTACCGGGCTGGTGATACCCTTAGGGGACGAAACGTCCACACTGAGTTTTACTGTTCGTATTGCTGTGAGTTTGTTTTCTTTACATTGGCTAGAGGTATAGGGGGAGGGTTGAGATCTCACAAAACATGGTAAAACCCCGCCAAACATTTGCGCCTGTCCCAATTCAGGATCCTCTGGCCTTTGTCAGTCTTGTAACTTGAATTATTTTATATATTTCGGAGTTTAGTATAACGTCCATCATCACTGAACTACTCTCAGATCTGTTCATTCTGTCTTTTTGTGTCGGGATGTATAAGTACCGGGCCACGTCCACTTGTATGTTTGTCCATCTGATGAGTTAAGCCTTTTTCAACTGATTTTTATAGTTCGTTCTTATGTTGTACTGTTATACTACTGTCCCAGGTTAGGGGAAGGTTGGGATCCCGCTAACATGTTTAACACCGCCACATTATTTATGTATGTGCCTGTCCCAAGTCAGGAGCTTGTAATGCAGTGGTTGTCGTTTGTTTATGTGTTACATATTTGATTTTCGTTCATTTTTTTTTACATAAAAAAAGGCCGTTAGTTTTCTCGTTTGAATTGTTTTACATTGTCTTATCGGGGCCTTTTATAGCTGACTATGCGGTATGGGCTTTGCTCATTGTTGAAGTCCGTACGGTGACCTATAGTTGTTAATGTCTGTGTCATTTTGGTCTTTTGTGGATAGTTGTCTCATTGGCAATCATACCATATCTTCTTTTTTATATAGTCAACATTTTTTTAGGGGTCAGCTGAAGCACGCCTCCGAATGCGGGATTTACTCGCTGCATTGACGACCTATTGGTGGCCTTCTGGTCTTTAGTCGGGTTGTTGTCTGTTTGGCACATTCCCTATTTCTATTCTCAATTTTAGCATGACCTAGATTTTTTTCTGCCGGGCATTTAAAGAGACGAGTTTAGCACTGAAAAGAAAGTATTGATACGGTAGGGAAAAACAATCAGACCAAGAATCACATTGGAGAAAAAGAATGCAAACTTTAGTTCTGTCACATCTACACTACTGCAGTACTGAATCGAAAAGATAAGTCACTTTACAGATATGAATATCAGCCGTACTGCATTTACCAAAGTACAACATAAAAATGTTATCATGAAGCCGTTAGTACTGATTTACAGGACAGTAAAAAGTACAAGAAAAGTGGGAGGAAATTCTAAGCAGTGCAGTTGATATTTACATATAGAAGGACTGCAAAATATTTTTCATAAGAAAAACTTTCTGACCTTTTGAAATTTTGAAAATATTAATTTTAAACCTTTTAGTCTCTACTGATACGTTGTCAATACTTTGTCAACCTTTCATTCTACTGGACGAAATACATGATAAACAACTGATTTTCAATGAACTGTTTTTCCTTCGAAATTTTATACTTTGAAGAATGCTTAGCCTTATCGAACGAAAAAAAGGTGTAGAATAACAGATGTTATAATTTGGTTTATAATGAACTTCTTTATCATCATACAGGTGTGTATCGATATCAAATGGTGTCTCTTTCATTGTTTATTATTAAAAATAAATTGATCAGAGAGATCGGCGCCCTGGTATTTAATTTATTGAAACCTTCAGAGAAAACTACCAGATGTAAGTAAAACTACTGTAGCAAAGTTCGGTGTTTCTTGTGGACAAATTTCATGCCCTCTTATAACCTTTGGATGAACTTTTATTTTAAATTTTATACCAAGAAAAATGTTGAGTTTTCTCTAAAGCTGGGGTCACACATTCACGATTTTTACTGCCGTCCTTGACAGGACCATTCCCGATTAAAATTTGTCAAAAGTCTGATCAAGATCCTGTGAATCGTGGATGGAAATTCGATTTGTATCTTTCGCCAGGTAAAATTCGACCGAGTCTGTCACGACTGCGTCCCGATTCTACCGAATGTAATCCGACAGAGATCAGATAGTGACAAGACAGTGAACCGACGCTTACGGGAGTTATCCGTTCGAAAACTGTCGGCATAATCGGGATGATCAGGTACTGTCGGAACGTAATCCTATCACGGTCCGCTCTATCGCATTGCAAACGGCTTTGTCTGGTCTCAGTCGTATTGTATTCTGTTATTGTCGGGACTTCTCCAGATCATTCCCGTTCCACAGGACACCGTCCCGAATACACAGAACATTGTTAGGAATTCGATCCGATACAGCAGAATCTGTCACGACATAGGCACGATTGTAATCTGACTAGACAAAATCGGCTGAGTTTCCCCGAATGTTACGGGACGCACCTAACTGTCGGGGTGCTTTGCCGAACTATTCGGACCCTTCCCGACCAGTAGGAATCTGTTACGAACTAAAACGACTGCGTTCAGACAATAATCGGACATTCCAGATAATTGAGGATACTAATCCGACTTTTTCACTTTTCGTGTCGTATCGCTGTCTGATCTCAAACGGGAGCAATAATCGGCAATGTGTGAACCCCGCATTACAGCAAGAGTGTAAAATTAGGTAAACGGACAGAAAGTCACAGGACAAAAAGTCACAAATTTGGTAGGACAAAAAGTCACAGGACAAAATGTCACAAATAATTTGTTGCCAATTGGTTGAATATATAAAAGAAATATCTCGAAATATTTACTTTTTAATACATATATTCATATTAAGTTTAGGAAATGTGTCATTATACTTGAAAATTCAAGATTCATTTAATTGTAATCATGCAAAAGATATATTTCTTGGCACCATGAAGCCATTTAAGTGCCAAGCCCCTTTGACATTTTGTTTTTTTAACAATTATTTGATCATCTTTGATATTTTTTTTTATAAATTTTGTTTACAAAGTTGGTTTATATACAATAGTTCAAGAAAAATACAAAAATATTTTTGTAGAAATAAGTAGTTTTTCTTCAAAGAAAATAATCAGAAAAAATAAATTGTGACTTTTTGTCCTGTAAAATAACAGAGATGTTATAATTTGATATCTGTCGATATCAAACGGTGTTTCTATTATTTTTTTTGATTAAATAAATTGATGCAGAGAGATCACCGCACTAGTATTTAATTTATTAAAAACTTCAGAGTCATCAGTAAAGTGCAGTTTTTGTTAGGTTGCTATCTAACTAACTTATATCCCACATCTCCTTATATTATTTTTATTCATATAAATATAGTATTAAGGTGGTACCAAACACCTTGACTAAAATTAATTTGGCTCGTTTAATTTTCAGAAATTTGAACAAAACATTTACTTTGACCCTTTGACAAATATATAAAAAAAAAATCAAAACACTTGAACCACACACTTTCTCAGAAAAAAAATTCATTGAATATATAGCAGTTTGACAAACACTTATGTTGATCATTGAGAAGCTAAATATTTCCTGAACAATAGAATATGGCTCAAACATTCAGCTGATTTTTACATAATTATCACCCTGTAGTGTTATGTACCACCTTAATAAAATTAACGGTACTAATTTTCTTGCACCAGATGCGGAAGAACTATCTTTAAAAAAAAGATATACGTAATATCTTAATAGTTCTTTCTATGTGTTCTAGTAGTTTTTGAATTAAGGACAAACGTCATATCTGGAGACAGTTTTTTCGCAGGTATAAGATTTATTGGGATAAGTAAGAATACTGCATTTTTATCGTTGGTTTTACTATTATATTTTAATTGCATCTACAATTATCTGAAGCCATTTTACTAATTTTACTTAAACTCCTTTAAATAAAATGAAAATTAGGAGTTGGGTATTTTTTTTTAATTTGAAAATACAAATATGAGGTAGGATAGCCAGTTCGAAAGTTATCCACCAGACCAAATGACGTAGATGTAAGCAATTATAGGTTATCATGTGGCCTTCAACAAAATATTTGTATCTACGTTAGCCATTTGTTTTATGAGACAAGTAAGACCAATTGTTTCAATTTGTCTTTAAAAGAGAGACGAAAGATCTCAAAGGAATAGTCCAATTCATAAGTCGAAAACAAATTGGCAATGCCTTGGTAAATTACGTTATGTTTTGAATGGGAAATACTTGTGTAAGGGCAAAAAGTTAAATGTGTTTGGACTATTGCAAGAGACATTTTCTACTCTTTTTTTAATACTTAAGTTTTCTCTTTTCATTTACACTGACTCTAGAGTAGTTATTTTCACGATAACAATGAAGCCCGTTAATTGATGTTATCGTTTGGATGATTGATTGTTGCAATTGGTTGATTAACGTCCAGTTGCAAATATTTCATGCATGTTCAGCGACTCATTTCACAAAAAATCTCGTAAGTCATGAATATTTCAGTATAACTTACGATCAATTTTAGTCGCAAGTTTTTTTGTGAAAAGAGTCTCAGGTCGTTAAATAATTTTGAATAAAACTCAAACCACGCTAAAATCTTGGTTCGCCAGAGGCGCGTTTCATCTACAAAAGTTTGATACGGATTGAGGACCAAAATCTGCTGAAAGTACTGGTGTACATGGAAATGAAGTACTAAGATCATTTGAATTAAAACAAATGCTATTGAATTTTGTAGGTGAAATGATTAATTCTTAAAAACAGAATGGGCATGGGGAAATATACCCCAAAACGGTGCTGTGTTAGGTGATATGGCTTGGAAGCAACCTTGTGTTTAAGCAGTGGACAAATATTTTGTATATCTCAGTTAGAAGAGAAAATGATTTTTGTATAAATGGTTGCCGCTTAATCGCGAATAATTACACCCACTAAAAAAAGCCCGCTATACTGTACTCTATAATTAACTTTGAAAGATTTCGTGGAAGATCCAGTACTATAATGTTGTTATAAAGGACACTTATTCATGTATCCAATAACGTGAAAGAAGATCCAGCTGAGTTCTTCATATTTGGTTGAAATTCCAAAGGAACCTAGAACAAACCTATGATTATTCAGGATTTTCTCTTTGGTAAGTATCTTGGGAGAACTTTCGAAGTGAATAGTCAATACCTAATTCCTGTATCAAGCAATTGATGAAATGTTGTTTACACACTAAAACGATGTTCTTTGATGCTTTCTTTGCGGGGACAAGAACATATTTTAGATGGAGGTAGAACAGGTGCTTAGCAACTTAAGGATCTTAAGAGATCGATGTAGCATGTACCCATTCAGTTTTTTCATTATAATTTCTTTTAACGACCTGTGCGTTAACCTTTTCGGAAAGATGATCTACGTCTTCTTTGGGTTAAGCCCATTACCTGTCTTAATACTCGACTGATTTTATCAGTATATTAAAGTTGTGTTTCCATCTGATGTTTTTCCTCACGATATTTTAAACCTTTGAATAACACATATCGCAGAGAAGTGTTATTCGAAAAGTTCAGGGCACTAGTTATAACGTGATCAGCTGGATTATGTATGAATACGGAAATAGGACAGCTGCAGTCAGGTTTATTCTTGAAAGTCTACAATATTGATATCCGGCAGCTGAGTTGATGGCATCGAGATCTTTGCAGGGGCAAAAAAAATCATGAAAGGATCTTTTCTCCAAATCAAATTTTTCAATGCGAATCACTCTGAAAAGTATACGACTTCCAATATCCGAAATGAGAGTTGTAAGTTTGTTTTCGTTTGAACGCGGATATGTAATAAAGATTTTCAAACATAAGTTGCACAGAGAATGAAGTGTTGAAAGCGCTAGTGAATAAAACTTCGTACAGATGCAAGTTGATACCGTTTGACATAAAGCTTTTACACTAAGTAGGAAAGTTTGCCGTCTAATTTTCTTGGTCATGCTGTATCGTCAGTTTGATTTGACAATGCTTTCGGGAGTTATTGAAATAACCATTTACCAACACCTTGTGAACAAAACTCTTTCAAGACCATTTTTACAGAACGCTCTCACTCATACTTGATAGGATAGTTTGTCATGGGTAGTTGGCCTTATTATACCGTCATATCGATCTGACTATTTTTATATCAGTTGTGAGACTTTGACCATTTTTGGAGTATTGTGACAAAAATGTCCCGAATGGATGTATAGGAAATTAAACGATACAAATTTAACCACCGTGCTGTTTATCAAAATTTATCAGAACTGGCGGTAAAAGGATACAAAATTACAAACTTTTTTATCCAGCAGGGTCTTTTCGTTTATACGAAAAAAAAATTCACGTATACAATTCATTTTAAAGTACTTTTGGTCACTGAACTAGCACTGTTGTCCTCTGATTGAACCTGTGGAAATCTTATTTTATTACTGTTTTATTCTTACAAAATATCTAACTTCTTTTCAAACAAAAAGCGAACAGGATCAGAGAAATAATTGGATTTTTAATGAAGAAATTTGTCATCTGATATTTTTCTGCCGATATATGATATAAAAAAAGATTATATATTTAACAAAGCCAAATATTTTGTTTAAAGGCGTAATTTTATTGACACGTGCCTTTTGAACCTTAGAGCATTTGCATTCTCATTTAATATTATAAATAGTACAAATTCTGGTCTTCTGTTTGAATTCTGATTTCTGCAAAATTCACAATACTTTTTGCTGTTCAACAAAGAAGTATCACTATGATTTGAACTAAAAGTCTAGTTTATTTCTGACCAGATCTCAAATGCAATAAGTAAAGGTATTAAGGTGGCCCACCCCAATAAGGACCCCCGGTAGATTTTTTTTTCATTTTCACATATTTTGTAGATCTTTTTATGCTGAAATCAAAATTGCAAAGAATAAAGGGGTCACCAAACTCGTTTTTCCCTCAAATGGAAGCAACATGTGCAACTTTGACCCTATTTCCAAACATTTCCAGGCTTTCGACAATAACGGCTACATCAAATTCAAAGACTTTTAGAACCAAGACAGAATAATTATTATGTGAAAAAACATTACAATTTGAAATGTAAACGTGTCCATTGGTTGTTTTAGACTTAAAAATACTTTTATTTTCAGATTTTTGTCTAAATTTTGCATTTTCTAATTTCAGTTTAAGGCTAAAAAAAATTGTTAAATAGATTTTTCGTAAAATTTTCCCAGTAGATTTTTTCAAAAACGAATATGTCAAAGCTATGAACTTTAATTTACAGCATTTTAAGGTAAAATAAAATGGGGGTTAAACTTTTGTTTTACCTCTTTACCCCATTAGGTCTGATTTCAATGCACTCCATTAATTACTTTGTTGTGAATTCTTTAGTGATCGCTTTAATAAAGTAATGTTTGCAATTATATCAATGGACGATATATGAATATAAATGTGTTTAACATATGATTGTTTGTAAGTAAAAAGCGAAATTTTGATTATTTTGGTGAAAAACAGTAATTTTGTTAGGCGCGAGTTGTTTCCATCTAGTTTGGCGCCATCGGACAACATAAATTTCAGTGTCGCCATTGTCGAGCAGCATTCACTTCTGATGAATACCGACCATGTTCATGAATAACAGACATAGTGGAAAATAGACAACGATGAAGGTATATAGTCATTATATAAGATAAACATAGATGTCAATGTTATTACTGGGATGGTGATACTCTCGGTGAATAAACCTCCGCCAGAAGTGACAAGATACGACAAAAACATGAGGCCTTGGAGTACAAACATATTGGCTTTTTTTAATTGTCATATCCTCATAGAGAGTCATTCCACAAAAAGTTCTTTTCATTTCGTATGGATTTCTTATCAATATATACCACATGGTTGTAATTTTGTTAATATACGTTTTAAAACAACACAATTCTAGGTAAGACATAATTCCTCATTTGCATTCAATCTTTTACTAAATCGAACAATGAGAGTTTTAGGTGTTTTCAAAATATCACAATTGCTAGTGAGGCCATAGCAGTTAAGTTTGAGAAATCAAAAAACATTCATCAATCATTTCTGTACCCAGTCCTTAAAATCATTCGCTTGTAATTTAAAAAAAAATCTCAGTTCAAATGGTAAGTCTCGTCGATTTTTTTTTCCACGTATACAATACATTTTAAAGTACTCTTGATCACTGAACTATCCCTGTTGTCCTTTGATTGAAACTGTGGACATCTTATCTTATTACTGTTTTATTCTTTACAAAATATCTTACTTCTTTTCAAACAAAAAGCGAACAGGAACAGAGAAGAAATAATTGTCCTTTGATTGAAACTGTGGACATCTTATCTTATTACTGTCTTATTCTTTACAAAATATCTTACTTCTTTTCAAACAAAAAGCGAACAGGAACAGAGAAGAAATAATTGTCCTTTGATTGAAACTGTGGACATCTTATTTTATTACTGTTTTATTCTTTACAAAATATCTAACTTCTTTTCAAACAAAAAGCGAACAGGAACAGAGAAGAAATAATTGGATTTTTAATGAAGTAATTTGTCATCTGATATTTTTCTGTCTATATATGATATAAAAAAAAAGATTATATATTTAACAAAGCCCATTTTTTTGTTTAAAGGCGTAATTTTATTGACACTTCCCTTTTGAACCTTAGAGCATTTGCATTCTTATTTGAGGAAGATAGGGTGTCTAAATTAAAATCCATAGAATGTTTTAATAATTTGCCAAAATGTAGTTTATATCCTGCTTGTTTAATTAAAAACATTAATAAAAAGAATGGGTCACGGCACTCATTTTCACACTACTGGTTGTGCAAAATTGTCAAATTTTGTATGGAGTATGTATGGAAAACCCAACTTTTCGACATAAGACAAAAACTACATCATAAAATTTTTAGATAAAATATGAGAAGATATATAGCTCCAATATATTGCTTTCAGATAAGAAAAATAAAAAAACGGGGTCACCGGACTCGTTTTCTTACTTCATAATAAAATGGGTAAATTCCTAGCACATTCTATTGTAAAAGTAACACTATCTGAATTATCTGCCGTTTCATTTGAGTTGCCTCCCCTTATTTGGCAAAGTCGGAAAAAAATGAATCAAACAGAAGTATTCGTTTTTTGGTGAAATATAACCATAAATATTATAAAACATGGCATTTTCTATATCATAATGAAAATTCTTACACATGATTTACTAACTACTCTCACAATTTCCGAATTCTGATTTCTGTCAAAATTTGTTTTGTAGATCTTTTTATGCTGAAATCAAAATTGCAAAGAACAAAGGGGTCACCAAGTTCGTTATTCCCTCAAATGGAAACAAAATGTGCAACTTTGACCCTATTTCCAAACATTTCCAGGCTTTCGACAATAACGGCTACATCAATTCAAAGACTTTTAAAACCAAGACAGAATAGTTATTAAGTGAAAAAACATTAAAATTTGAAATATAAACGTGTCCATTGGTTGTTTTAGACTTAAAAATACTTTTATTTTCAGATTTATGTCTTAATTTTGCATTTTCTAATTTCAGTTTAAGGCTAAAAAAAATTTGTTAAATCGATTTTTCGTAAAATTACCCCAGTAATTTTTTTCAAAAACGATTATGTCAAAGCTATGCACTTTTACAGCATTTTAAAGGAGAAGGAAACCCAAAATAAAAAATATGTTTATTTCAAAGAATAGTTTGAAAAAAGTAGTGTAAGCGTTTCTTTTTTTATTTAAATATATCTAATAGAATGGTCAAATGGTCAGAATAGAGTAGGCAATTTTGAATTTCCCGCCATTTTATGGGCAGCGACATTTTGTGGAACTCTTTAAAATTGAAGAGCACAGAAGCGTAGTTAGCTACGTCACACCGTCTATTCCGGTTTTCCCGCTTAGCTAAAACATCACAATACGCACGTATCTCTCATCGCAAACAGATTATGCCTTCCTGTCAAGCAATTAAGTACAGCTCTTTGTAAGAACCAGGCAGGGTGCCATATACATGTGATTTATGAGGGTTTCAGATTTTATCTATAAATGGCCTAGAAGAAGCAGTAACTGAATACTGCTAAAAAAATAAATATGAGTGGGAAAATACGAGTAGTTGGCATGGTAACGGACACTCTATTTTTTGGTTGTGAAGCATAGTAAAGTCTTCCAAAAATCAGCTAAATCACTACAATTCAGAGCCTGATTAGGAATAGAATCAAGCATTTTTCATTAATTTTCATATGTAAGATTGATACAACTTGGTTTTAGCATCATTTTAGTTCAGATTGCATGTAAACAAAATTTGTAAATTTTTTTTTAAATTTTGCCAAAAAATGCATATTTTTTAACTTTTCTGAATTTGGGATTTTTGCGAAATTTTCAAATTTTCTGTGGTGTTTTTCAGAAAAGAGCAACTGTGTATAGCATAGTTAGCACTTTGGTTATGAAGTTTGGATACTACTTTACCAAATTAAATAGAAAAATCTTGGGACTTTCTTTAGTTTTATCACCATAGCAACCGATTTTTTTTCCTTGGAAACGGAGTTATTATTTGCAGAATATTGCAGTTTTAGAGCTTTAATGTACTGAATTGTTCCATAACTGATAAAAAAATATATATTTAAGCATAAGCTTACTCTAAATTACTATCGTTAATAGTTGCTGTCTTCAATAGTTACCATGGAAATACATATTACCCATAGTAACATCTATTTTAAATGTATCAATAGAAATTTATGTAAAAAAATACATATATTATATATAGACGGTGTTTATATTCATATTGGGATATGACTGCATGCTTTGCTTCACTCACAGTCTTGTCTGTATATAATATATAATGAAACATTGAGGTTAGAACCGAAGGTAAGGGAAAAAAAGGGGGGTAGGTTTATTTAAAAAAAATCATACAAGACAAGACAATATTTTATTTGAGTCTCACCTCTTATAAAACATTTACATAATATTACAATTTCCAATATAAAACAAGAGCCACTCTAAAAAGAGTTATGAGAGACTATAAAAATGGTATATACATTACATATATATATATATATATATATAGCAAAAGTAAATAAACACGGTGTACAGAATGTATATAATAATATTTTTAAATTTGCAAACTACATTTCACATCAAATAATAACAGTTCGTTAAAATATTGTCACTAGCGCTTTCATGCCTTCTGGCAATCTTCAGGCGACGTTTTAACAATGTCCTTGACGACACTGCCGTTGGTAACGTTTATTACGTTACAATAACGATAAGGGGAGATAAATCAAACGTGTTTAAGTAGATCCGTTTAATTTTGGCTGAAAGTCCTTTATAAAGGACTTTCAGCCAAAATTAAACGGATCTACTTAAACACGTTTGATTTATCTCCCCTTATCGACTTTCAGCCAAAATTAAACGGATCTACTTAAACACGTTTGATTTATCTCCCCTTATCGTTATTGTAACGTAATAAACGTTACCAACGGCAGTGTCGTCAAGGACATTGTTAAAACGTCGCCTGAAGATTGCCAGAAGGCATGAAAGCGCTAGTGACAATATTTTAACGAACTGTTATTATTTGATGTGAAATGTAGTTTGCAAATTTAAAAATATTATTATATATATATACATACATAAAACATAAAACAAATTAAAAGTATACAGATCGATGTTAAGAATAACATAAAACAAATTAAAAGTATACAAATGTTAAGAATATAATAAACATTTTCTTTTCAGTAAAATATCATAGCAGATTTTGGCGTATAAAAGTAAACATTTTCATCACTAAATAAAAATACAAATTTATCGTCATCTGACATACTATTAAAATCATGACAGAAAGAATTAGCATGACTAAACAACACAGCACGAAAATCTGCATATAGTGGACATTTCAAAATTACATGTTTCTCATCTTCAATGGTATCATTACAACTAAAACATATTCTTTCATTAATAGGTAAGTTCTGATACCGGCCCGTTTCAATTGTTAGGGGCGCAACACCACAGCGAAATTTTGCAAAAGCACTTCTATATTTCCCTGCAATAGTTTTACAAATGAAATTTTCTACCTTAAATTCTGTTTTAAATAATTTATAAGTACGAAGTTTGGCATATTCATTCGAAACTAACTTATTATGCCATTCAGTTTTATATAAATCAATAGCTAAGCATTCTATATCCTTAATTACATTTTTAGTTAACAATATATCACAGTTACAATATGGTTCAAGATTATACTCTTTAAACTTAGTCATCACTCTGAAGGACCAGTTTTTAATTGGCTTATTTCCATACTTATATGACCACATAAATACTCTTTTGTTCAATCTATCATTGTCCATTTTACAAAATCTGGACCATAATCTAAAAACAGCTGTCCATTGCTTTACATTGCATGGAATCCAGCCCATATCACCATACATAGATAAGTTTGGTGTATACTTTCCTACACCCATAAAAAATCTCATCGCTCTGTTTTTAACGGCATTTATGCAAGAGAATTCTCTTGCTCCCCATATTGAACCACCATAATCGATGACTGACCATACCAGTGTGTCAAAAAGCTTTGTATAAGTAGAGTAACAAAAACCACCATTTGATTTACATTTTGCGATCAATAACCCAATAGCTCTACTTGCCGACTTGGCAATAGCTTTTGCCATTAAATCATAATTTAAAAATTATGTAAGATGTAAACCAAGGTAAGTATATTGTATTACAATTTCAATATTATCATTACCCAGCATAAATGTAGAAATAGACCTTGGAAAAGAAGGTGGTCTAAAATGAATAATCTTTGATTTACTCATATTAACACTAATATCATTTTTATGACACCACATATGTAAAACATTTAAGAGCATCTGTAAGTCTGATTCATTTTCAGCAAGTCAAACAATATCATCAGCATAGAGCAAAATACATATTTTCTCTTCCTCTATCGGAATACCAACATTTAAACTTTTAACTTCATTTACTAAATTATTAATAAAAACATTGAATAAAATGGGCGATAACACACACCCTTGTTTTAAACCACATTGCACATCAAACCATTGGGTTAAATTCCCATTAACTTTCACACATGACTGTACTTTATGATATAAAGATTTTAAAGCATTCAACATTTTACTACTAATTCCTATTGACTCAAGTTTACAAAATAATAAAAATCTGTTTATAGTATCATATGCTTTTTTGAAATCAATAAAAGCTGCAAAAGTTGACATTTTACACATTTTTCTTGTTTCAATAATACTTGTAATTGTTGACAAATGATCAATAGTACTACGATTAGATCATGTAGATCTTAAACCATTTTGTTCATCGTGTATAAAATTTAGCTCATCAAGTTTTACAGTTAATCTTGAATTCAGTACTCCGCAATACAGTTTATATGAAGTTGGCGCCAATGTTATTCCTCTGTAAGACATCGGGTCCCGAGGGTCGGAAGTCGAACTCTTCGGTATCGGGGTGATTATTCCTCTACTCCATAGCTCCGGTATCATTCCTGTATTATAACAAATGTTGAACACTTGAGTAAGGGCGTTTATAGCTGTCTGATTTTTATACATCTCCATCGGAATTTCATCACAACCAGGAGATTTTCCCGCTTTTGACACTTTTAAAATATTAACAACTTCTTCATTGGTTATTTCACTATCAAGGATATCATCGGTTATTATGCAACTGTTAACATCTTTTTCGGTAGTTTCATATAAATTTCCGGAATTTATCATATTTGAAAAATCACATTTCCATTTATCTAAAACAATTTTTGGATCGGTACATATTGTATTATCTTCCAGTTTCATTTCCATTGGAATACTTTGCCTGTTGTTTCCTACTCCAATTTTCCCGATTTTCCTCCAAAATTCTTTTGGATTATCTTCTAAATTCTTTAATTCATCTTGCATACTATACCAGTATTGGCGTTTGGAACGTTGACACGCTTTATCGAAATGTTTCCTCTTTTGGACATAATTATGACGTATAACGTACTTTTATTACAGGTTGCTTTAATCCATATTTTTACGGCACTACAAACACAATTCCATAAAACGGTTAGTTCTTCATTGCACCATGGTTTTTTTGCATCTACGGCGTTTTTTATTAAATCCATCCGTAATATATGTTTTACATGAAAGTTTACTTGACATCTCTGATTTTACAACTTTAACAAATTCACAATACATCTGGTCTAAATCGACTTGTGACTTATTTGAGTTTTCAATGTCAAAAATAAGTTTGTTTAAGTCACGAATAGCTTCCGAATTTAATAGAAAGTCCTGAGGTATGTTTTGTATGTCGTACTTCGTCTTAACAGATTGTTTGGTATTTTCACGTGTTATTTCAGTCACTAAAAAGTCTAGTGACATCTCCCATGTTAACATGGAATGATCTGGAACAATTCCTTTTAAGTCATATTTTCCGATACCATTTACAGTGTCGACTAAAGTACTTGCACGACTTACACTAAACTTTTCAAAATTTTGTAACTTTTCGTAAGGTACTATACAATAATCTACTACACTAGATCCTCGAGTAGATACGTACGTAAAGTCGTTTTGAATCGTATTTCGGCCATTAAGTATACAACAGCTTATATCAGATAGAAAATCGCAAAATATGCTTCCATACGTATTACATTTAAAATCAACTACAATTCGTTCTGGTAAGGAATCTACGCCAGGTATATAGTCTAGCATATCACCACATCGGCTATTCCAATCTCCACATAGATAAAACATATTTTCATTAGGAATTGTATAAATATCACCGATAATATTGTCAAAACATTCCTGTGCGTTTACAGCTCTAGTAGAGTTCTCTGGTGGCAAATACACAACGCAAACATAAAATCAGTTTTGGACACAGTTTTTTTCAGTAAATCGAATCCACATGATTCCATCTTTACTGCTTTCGACAATTTCTATTAAAAACTGGTCAGCAAAATCGTTCCTGACTAAAACACCAACTCCACCCGATCCACATTTCGCACGTTTGTGTATGTTATTTCGGTTATGGCCAAACCATTGATATCCATTCATTACAATAGAATCATTTCCTCTTAAGTGTGTTTCCGCCAGTCCAACTATATGCAGATTACAGTGTGCGATAATATCGGTTAAAAGGTTAAATTTATCAGGAATATGACAGTTTTTGTCCATTCGTTTTTGATGCGTTTTATTATTTGATTTTGCCATGTGATTATGGACTGTCCCAATTGATCTTCCTCTAAGTTCAGTATTTTTGTGATTTTACTTTTTATCCCGTTTACAATCAGTATTCCAGCCATTTAAGTTCCAAAACCCACATTTAACCTAATATCCTCTTCGTTTACCATTTCGACCTCTGACGCCACCATTTCTACCACGTCCAGAATTATTATTTGCTGGTTGTGTTCTTGATTGTCCATTCCCTTGATTGCCATCGCTTTTACTGGCTACGACAGGACTTTTCTCCCTAGACACACGATTATCATATGATGTTGGACAAACCCTTGTTCCTCTCATTTCTAGCTTATTCATGCCGATTGCTTTCACTATATTGCGCAAGTTGTTGTTCATTAGCCTCTGTGCTTTCGGTAAATCGTTTTCGATAAACACGTCCTGGAAATTTCTCGACTGTTTCAGCTCTCTTTTCTTTTCCATCACTTTACGTTTTTCTGCACTTGACTGTAACTTTACTACCACAACCCCGTGTTTCTTTTTATTTGCCGTTTTCTTTCTTTCCGCCGAAACCACTTGTATATCTTTCAAGCGTAATCCATCTTTAAAAACACTGATAACTTTATTTACAACATTTTCTGTTTCTGTTTCAGGTAAGTTACGAATCACAAGGCTATCATCATATGTTGTACGTTCTGTATCAGCTTTTACCACATTAGCATAAGAAGTTTCCATCTTGTTTACTTTTTCGGTGACAGCATTGAGATCAACCTTAAATTGCTCTTTGACCTTACTAATCTCTTCAGATATTTTTGTATCAATCATAGCAGCGACTTGCCTAGGGATATTCATTTCAAAGTCATCCATCCGTTTTGTCATTACTTCACAAATACTATTCATGGTGCCCGTTAATCCTAAAATCAACGATTTCAGTTCACTAATATCACTCTTATCTGTGTTATTAATAGTACACTGTTGTGAATCTGATAATCGATATATCTCGTCGTCTTTGTCACCACACATTGATTTTAGTTTTTTACAGTTATCTGGTTTAGAATTAGGATCTGGTGATAAACAGCGTTTTGTACCAACATTTGCTACTTTTTCTGTATTTTTACTCACATTGTTCTCTGTATGTATATCTGATGATGTTGTCATTGTGTTTCCAACAGTAGTCTGGGACATTACAGACTGCACATAATCTTCTGCTGATTGTTGACTAAGTGGATCAAAGCAGGCAATGTTTAAACCTTCCATATTTAAGCACTTTTACAATCTAATTAAAATTAAATCCTTTAATTGCTCCTGTTCTGATATGTCGCGCATCATGATGCGCGACATATCAGAACAGGAGCAATTAAAGGATTTAATTTTAATTAGATTGAGCACTTTTATATAATCCTTATGCACTAATGTTTTCAAAAAGTAGAAATTTCACAAAATCCTCAACATAAACAGTAAATTAACTAGTAGATTCACGGAGCAAATTTGTGTACGTCCGATCACTTTGAAATCTACTCAACACCTATCCATGTAGATTCTTGGAAAGATAACGTTTGGTCGGAGAGCCTGATTATGAATAGAATAATGATAATGAATAGAATCAATTTTATTTTCAGAAATTTCATATGCATGTATAACATCGATAGAAACTTGGTTTTAGCTTCAGAGCTTAGTTAGTATTGCAGTTCAACCCCGACTTTTAGATTTTTTGTTAAGCCCCAGTCCCACTAGACCACGATCGCACCACGCTCACCGTGATCTAAAATAAATTTGGATCGCGGTGAGGTCGCGGTATGAGCGGCATGAAAATGTAAATTTTCGTTGCTTTCACGATGCTACTACGTCCTCTCTACGCTTCTACAAAGATCCCGCTACGATTATACCACGTTCTCATCGCGCTTATTCTGCGACCTCACTACGCTTATCAAGATCTTTCTACGCTCTTCACGTTCTCACTACGACCATACCACGAGTTATCCGATTGCAACACGATCTTACTGCGATTATTACACGTTCTTACCACGATTATACTACGTTCATACTCATAGCGCGATCTTACTACGTTCTCAGCAATAACGTCAACATCGTGTTCCATATCAATACAGTTCAATTCCTTCTATTTCTGATTAAATCGTAGATTCCAGGAAACAATACAGTCATGCCACCAAAATCTACCAGAACACGTGGGCATAGTGGTAGGAGTTGATGTAGAGGCAGAGGGAGCAAAGTAACGAATCCTGATCAAGCAGAGATGTCGGACCGACCAATCCAACCTAAATTACAACCTGTTGCTGGTCCATGAAGCTCAATGACAATATTTTAGTGAACGATAACAGAGATGACATAGATATATCAATATATATAGGAAGATGTGGTATGAGTGCCAATGAGACAACTCTCCATCCAAGTAACAGTTTATAAAAGTAAACCATTATAGGCCAAGGTACGGCCTTCAACGCGGAGCCTTGGCTCACATCAATCAGCACGTTATATATCTAGTGTTAAACCATTTAAACGGGAAAACCAACGGTCTAATCTATATAAAAACGAGAAGCATGGTTGAGCCGTTAGAGCAAATGGATAATTAAATTCAAACAAACAAAATCTAGGGAGCTTTTTTATATATTTTATGTAAAAATGACAATGAGAATGATGGTCGTAGTGTGAACGTAGTCAGGTCGTAAGAAGAGCGTGATGAGGACGGCAAGGGCGTACTAGAATCGTACTATGGTCTTGAACAGCGTGGTATAGTCGTAGAGGAAGTGTAGTTGGGTCGCAGTGAGAACGTGATGGTCGTAGTGAGGTCGTGATAACGTCGCTGTGCGATCGTAGCGCAGTCTCTCCGAATAGAATCACGCTTTCGCTACGCTCTCGCTACGATTGTACATCGACCTTTGCGATCTTACTACGATCTTAGTGCGCTCTCACTACGCTTCTACTACGACCTGATTTCGCCACGACCACACCACGATTGTTTTGAACATGTTCAAAGTTGGCCACGCTCTTCACGATCTTGAAGACCTCACCACGACCGTGATACGACCTTACTGCGATCTACACGATCGCACTACGATCATCAAAATTTGCATTTTTTTCACAGATCGTAGTGCGATCGTGGCCTAGTGGGACTAGGGTATTAAATACTAAAAAACATTCATTTTTTCCGAAATCATGAAGTATTGTGAAATTATCAAATTTCCTCGTGTGTTTTTCCGAAAATTAAAAATATGTAAATCATAGCTAGCATTGTAGTAACAAAGTTTGAATACTACCTGACCAAAATAAATAAAACATTGCGTGGGGCTCTCTTGAATTTTATCACCATGTTAACGTATTTTCCCCTTGGAAACAGAGTTATTATTTATTGAATTCTGCGGTATGGGGGAATTCAATGTTCTCAATTGTTTCCAAACCTTTATGAAAAGACATGCATTGAAGCATATATAAGCTATAAACTGCAATCGTTAAGTATTATTACAACAGTTGCCATGGTGACAAATATCACCCATAACAGTCAATCAAATGATATATAATATAGTTTATGTAAACAATTACATATATATTTAAATAATTATGTTTATAATGTTCATTTTTCTAATGGGAATATAACTGCATGCTTTGCTTTGTTTCACTCTCAGTACTGTCATGACTGTCTTTGCTCATTAAAAAGACTTAAAAAATTTAAATATATACACTGTTGCATTTTGGGGAGGAGTGGAGGTTGGGTAGTTTTTGTTTGAATCTTTCATAGATCAGGATCATGCACAGCTAAGGTGTGCATTAACTACCTCAGATTTACTGCAAAGTTCAAATGTACTCTTAACTGATCCTAGACTTTGGAAGGGGTGTAATTCCATAAAATAAAAATAAACAGTTGCGCCATGAGCGCATGTTACGCCCGTCGCTTTTTCAAAGAATAAAAAATGTTTAATAACTTCTAAATGTCATTTCACAAATTCATGAAAAACTAATGGGAGGTTATGTTAATAGATATAAACCTGGCTAACATATTTACCCCCGCCACATTCTCTATGTATGTGCCTGTCCCAAGTCAGGAGCCTGTAATTCAGCGGTTGTCGTCTGTTTATGTGTTACATTTTTGTTTTTCGTTCACTTTTTGTAAATAAATAAGTTTTCTTGTTTGAATTGATTTATACAGTCCGGAATGCGGTTCGATAAAATTGCTCCCCTTGTTTATTTCGCTCTCCTGTCAAATCATGTAATTTCGCTACCTCCAATAGTAGACGCTACAACGATGGGTGTCGTCAAGAAAGGTACGATTAAAGGAATCAGCAAGGAATTAGACGATCACCATTGGTATAGGTGAGTTGTTTAATAGTTGTTGCATTGGGATAAATGCATGTTTTGAATTAATTCATAATCAGGAATAGCTGGGAAGGAAAGAAACGTGTTGCTACGTGAACCCGGAAAGGCCGGGACGAATTTCAAAAAAAAATCTAGAGACGATCGTTCTGAGTGTGCCACCTACACATTCAAACGTGTAGACGAGCAAAGTATTCCCTATCTATGTAATGTGTTTTCATAATTATGTGATATAGGGCAAAAAAAGGTAGCAGTTTTTTGTGTCGTGTTGTTAAGCATTTCCAGGGGAGATAATGTTATTTTTCACGGTGTGTGTTGATAGGTTTGTTACATTGTAACATTATATAATACACACTCATAAAGTGGATTAAAATAGCCTCTCACACTCAATTAACTGAATTTCAATTATTCTATTGACCGTGGTGCTATTACATAAGACTTCTGAGGTTCATATCACTAATATTAAACGTTTTTATATTGGAATTTTTTTACTATTGTTATTGAACGGTTCATAGTAAAAAAAAATCCGATAAAACCGTTGAATGTAAATATGAACCTCAGAAGTCTTATATATTGTCCTTTAATATAAGACCGGAGGTTCATATCATTTACATTCAACATTTTTTATTGATTTTTGTTTACTTTCAATGTTGAACAGTTCTACGGTTCAACATTAGTAGTTTTAAAAAATCCGATAAAAATTAATGGTTCAACATTGATAGTAAAAAAAAATCCGATAAACATGTTGAATGTAATTGATATGTAATTGATATGAAACTCTGAAGCCTTACATTATTGGACTATCGTTTATTAGTTCTTTATCCTAACTAAATGTGTTCGTGGTGTATATTACAAAAAAAGAGGGTCTTTTAAAAACACCAAAATACCTTAACAATCCTACAATATCTGTTTACAGAATGAGAGAGATATTTCGTATTCTTAACCTAATTTTTCTCACATGTTTGTTAGATATGTTGTAAATACAGACAAATGTTTAGTACGTATACCCATCCCCTCTATTTCAATTCATTAGTTCAAGATACAGCTCTGAAGAATATGCAATAACCTAACATTGATAATTTAGCTAACAATAAATTCAGTACATTTTTCTAACAAGTGAAGACCAATGAAAACATTTGATATGATTTGAAAACATGGTCAATTAAGTAGGATCTTGTGGTTTCGTAGACATAAATGATAATTCAACATTTTCGATTGATATTTTTTTTTATTTCATATTTTAGTATATTTAAAGGGGCACTAGCTACGATATATAAATCCAGTGCCAGATCCGAGAAAGAGCTCTTAGTTCCGATCCGTTTGTACGGGGAACATGTGGTTGCAACCCGGCCCCTCTTTAATTGCCTGTTCGATTTTTTTGTTTGCAGTGTCGAAAAGGGATAAAGACAGCAGTTTTATCAAGAAGTTATGTGAAAGTTCTGCTATACATCTGACAGTCAGGAATAATTCTGAAGTACACATGTCGACCAGAGGCATGGAACTGAGAGGAGAGGGTACCAGATGCTTATCTGAGATTCCAATTTGAACTAAAGAAAGCAATATATAAAGATATGTTGGAGAAATAATCTATATGAATAAAGTTATGCCACAAAGAGAACTTCTTTTTTTTTATACAGAATTTGTCAAACGTATCCATAACATCTAAGAGATGTGAATGCATCCTTCATAGCCTTGTAATACTGATAGTAATAATTTATATAATTTCTGAGATGATATAGCAGTACCATTGGTTTCCCCTTTCTCCTTCTTCAAAAAACTTGATCATCTGAACTCTGAAATTGGAGTCCTGTTCAAGAACAGTTAAAAGAGCATATGCTTAATTTTTGTTATTTTTTAGAATCATCATTTTTTTTTCTTAAATGAAACAGGTTGTACATTCTACATAAAATATGACAGTCAACCGTAAATGTTAACATCCCAAAAAGGTCTTTGGTATATTCATTTTTCAACTTACAGAATATGTCAAAGGTTTAAGTATCCCAAACATTACCATTTGACTTGAGTTTTTGATTTGTCAATATCAAGCAAACTCGATATTATCCATAACATCATAATAGTTCCGTTTTATTATTATTATAAAAACAAAGGACTAACTCTTGTACAAAACTGTAACAGATTATCAAAGACTGTCTAGTTAGTACAATTTTAACCTAAGCCCCTGCTCTTTAAGCACCGTCTTAGCAACGGCTTGGTTGATTGTAAGTGTTTTCAAGAATATAGGCGGATTCGGAGCGGGGGGTTAATTTGGAAAAATTTGTTTGATTAAACATAGCGCTCCCCCAATGTAAAATTCTGGATCCGCCACTGAATATTGGTTTGAACAGTGCGATGGAAGTCTTCAAATGTATATAAAGAATATAATAATGAAAGTCTTTGTGCTGGTTATTTACATACGGGAACGAAAATTTAACATTCAAATTTCGAAATAGAGTGAGGGGGTAATTTAAGACACAAAACAAAAACCAACTGCAATCAACAAATAAGACGCAAAGAGTCACAAGAAATTAAAAAAAAATCCATTCGCGGGCAACTACCGACTTATTATACTGTATGATCGAACACAAACGTAGCCAAATATGACACTCAAGAAATAAGACGCAAACTAAATTACAAGAAATTGCAAGATCAATAAATGATGTATAAAAAATAATTCCGAACAACAATTGGTTAACACAAACAAATGTGTAACAAAAACTTTTTTAAATAATGCAGAAATTATGACTGTCGGTGTAATTGTAATTGTTTAAGAAAAAAACATGTCAAGCATGCAAATATTATTTAAAAAAAATTAGTTTTAATCACTTAAAAGTCATGTGATGTTACATATATAGGACGGGTGTGTTCGATGCGTAAATTAATTAACAAAACCCCGTCATATAACATCCAACTTTAAAGTTGCGTCTAAATGTCAAATTTAGGTGTGCCACTTTGGGAATGGTCTTAAACGATTGACAATTCATTTCTCGATTTTTATAATTTTCCCCAGATTTTTTCTATGTCGGGCAAAAAAAAATAGCAGTTTATAAGGAGACCTCCTAAATGACATAACAGCTTGACTTATGGTCGTTTTAAAAACGATTGTTTGCAAGTTGCATTGTGAACAATTGTACAATGTGAAAATGAAACAACCTGAATGCAAATATTTTTAATGACTTTACGGAAAGTAACTTTTGTGACATCTTGACAACCGTATACAAAGTTCATTACACTTTTCTACCTTCTAAACACAAGAGGCCGAATTCTTTTGTTCTATTTAAACCGCATATCGGACTGTATATTGTCATTTCGGGACCTTTCATAGCGGACTATGTGGCATAGGCTTTGCCCAATGTTGAAGGCCGTATGATAACCTATAGTTGTTAATTTCTGTGTCATTTTGGTCTCTTGTGAAGAATTGTTTCAATTTGGCAATTATACCACATCTTCTTTTTTTTTATTTTAACAGAAATGATAAAAAAATAAATACATGAAAATCGAAAAAATATTATATGGTATGTATGATAGAAAAAAGGGCTTCAGAAAGGTTTTCCTTAAATATCAACTGGTCACTTTTAGATATTCCTTCACTTAACCAGGTCATTTAAGGTAAACTATACAGTTTTAAACTCAGTGGCGGATCCAGAACTCTGTGTAAAGGGAGGGGGGGGGGGGGGGGGGGCTCCAGTCACACTTCAGTGATTCAAACTAGTTGAAAAAAATTTACTTAAAATAAAAAGATCATGATTGTTTAATCAGTAACTGTTGTTATGTTATTTGGCACATGTCAATCGGTTCATTGATTTTTTCGGCATATCAAAGAAAAACGGGCACGTGTCTAAATGTTGTATTCCTCCTAATTCACACTTTTAAAAATTACTATTCCTTCAATAGATGGTTTGATTAATTATAAATTGGTTTTATAACAATTAAGGTTAATTAAAAATTCACCTAAGATTTACTTGTACTTTTTAAAAGAAAATATAGTTGATACAGTGTTCAGTGGCGGATCCAGGTGGAAGGGGGGAGGGGGGGGGGGGGTTTCCGGGGTTGAAAACCCCCCTTTTTTTTGGACGATCAATGCATTTGAATGGGAGCACATACAAAAGGGATGTGTCATAAAAGCTTTTTTGAAATCAATGATCCAAAAAAATCCGCTGAGATAAGAAAACAGTGCAAACTGTGGATCGACCACTACGGAATGACAAGCTGAACATAGACACTTTCCAATGGAGTAAAAGTCGTGTTGTATGCCAAGATCATTTTGAAGAAAACTTTTGTGATAGAAACTTAATGGCCGAATCTTTGCGATTCAAAGGAACATTGAAACTAAAGCCGGGATCAGTGCCAACAATAGTAAAGCCAGGTCCAGGCGTAAGGCATGAGAAACAAGACAGAGACTCTACCCAGCAGTTACTAGAGAAAAGAAAGAAAGCACAGGTAAACACAAAACGGAATATCGAGGGAACAATTCATTTTTATTCCATTAAGTATTTTTTTTAGGGGGGGGGGGGGGGAGGGGGGATTTTTCACCATACGTCGTGTTATCAAATATCAGGTGCGTATCCAGCCATTTTAAAAAGGGGTGAGGGTGGGGGGATAAAAAGGGGGTGTTCCAACTTTATGTCCCCATTCAAATGCATTGATTGTCAAACCCTTATGTTTGAGAATTCAATGCTTTCCATATTATACACTTGTACACAGCAGGTGATTTAACTGTAAATACTGAAACTGAGGTGTTTGTTTACCTTGACATTTTCTGCATATTGGAAAAAAAATGTGCAGTGAAAGCCAGGTCAGTTGTCGATTTTATTTATAGTACATATATCATACAAACAGTGCATCTTTTTCATAATTAGGGCATGCCATGCATGAACACTTTTCTTGATGAACAGGGTTGTATATGTACTGAGAGTGAGTTTTAAGGTGTAAAAACGGCCGAAATTTTTCAATTCTTTAAATGAACCTAAACCAAGGATAAAATGTAGGTCCTTGTCTTAACCAGTTTTGGAATAATATGAGTCCTCTGCCCTCAATGATAGATAAACCCTTTTTCAATAACACCTCTTTTTACTTCAAAAGGGCACACATTTTTAATATATTATTTGTAGAAATTTTTCCCAAAGACCAATACACCTGTCTGCTATTAAATTCACAAAAAAAATCTATTATTGTCTATGAATTTTTAAATATGCTTGGCCTCATTTGTCGATCTTCTTTATTAATGAAAATAAATGGACCCTTAACCTCTTTTAGAAAAATTAATTCAAATTAATATAAAGAATCTACCCCTTGTCATAGGAACATTCCCTCATTTTTGGGGGTTGTTCCCAACCTGTTGATGAGAATAAATAAGGCACCAATCATTCATCTTTTGATGGGGGCTTTGGTTTTTTTTTCTCTGAACAAACAATTTTTTTCAGAAACAATCTTATTTATTTTAATAGCATACATGATCAAGATTTTTTTTCTTCTGAAACACCATGTCGAATATTTTTTGTACTGATGTTACACTGCCCTTCTGAAACAATCATTTTTTTTCTCAAGAAATTCAGAATCAAACTATATTCCCCCCCCCCCTCCCCCCCCCCAAAAAATAGAAATAATTAAGTACATCATCAGTCAGTGATAACATATTTATAATAAGATTTTTTTATTCAATTCAATTCAATATTTATTAGAAAGAGCACAATAGAGATGTGATCCAAATACAGACAATAATATATTCAAACAACATTTAAAATAGTTTTATTATAATTCAAGAATTATTATGTTATTACTCAGTTGGAAAAGGTTCAACTCATCAGATCAATTCCATGTAAAATATAAAGTTCACAGGCTGAGTCAGCAGGCTAACAAACAGGTTTGATGACACAATAAACATAAACAGTACCAAATGTTCTTGCCTCAGATGCGAATTTCAACATTTCATTTATGGTCTAGGCCAAAACACTTGTAAGACAGTACAATTAACCTAAATTTCGGAGAGAAAAAAAAATCAAGAATGCATTTTTACATGAAATTTGTATGTTCTTTACATCCATATATCATATATTATATATCCTGATACCTTCTTTCTTTATTTTGCATAAACTTATAAGTGTTTTTTTATTCTATTTTTAGCTAAGAGACAGTACTGTAGCTTTTATAGGTGAGAAAAATGATGTCGGATCTAAAATTTCTGGTCTTAAAAGGAAGAGTGTAGTTGAACATAGACATTGTGCACCAAAGAAAGACAAGCCTTCAACAGTGGAGCACCAGGAACAAAAGCAAGACTTTTCATCTATTGACATGATTGAGGTACATGTACAATGTATATCATTTATTAACAAGCAACACGCTTTATTATCATTTTTACATAAAAACCTATTTAGAACAAGTTAGACATGTTAATAGAGAAGCATATTCTAATAAAATTTGACAACTATGATATTATGCCAACATGGGATTTACAAACCTTATTAGTCAAGATGTCAAATTATAATTTCATATACACTACTGACTAGCAATTGTTTATCTTAATGCCTGTTATAGAATGAAAAACATAGGGATAACTTTAAACACAAAAAGATGTGGTATGCTTGTTAATGACACAACTCGCCATTCAAGACCAAAAGCAGTGAACATAAGCAGTTATAGGTCACAGTGCGCCTTCAATGTAGAGCCTTGACTCACACCACAATGTAAGCTATAAATGGCCCCACAAAATACTAATGTGAAACAATTCAGACGGGACAAACTAACGGCCAGATTTAAATATAAAAACAATAAACAAAAAACATATAGTACACTCAGTAACAAGCGACAACCACTAACTTACAAGTTACAGGCTCCTGACTTGGGACAGGTACATGTAGTATATATGCAGTGAGATTAAACGTATTTGCTGGATCCAAACCCTCCCTCTAACCTGGGAATATCTGTACACTGTAGATGATGGTGTAAAATATTTGTATATAGCTTTATTATCATACTAATAGGATAACTATATTTTAGTGTTTTTTTTACACCTGACAACAGTAGGCAGCCCACCTGTTCCCACTCCAGCTATAATTCCTTTTTTTAATATTGAATGCAAATGCTCATCTGCTATTCTGTTTAAGGGTCAAGTGAACTTTTCTCATTACTTGGCGTCCTTCGTCGTTGTTCCTTAATTTTTACAAAAACCCCTCTCTGAAACTACTGGGCCAAATAAAACTAAATAGGGCCTTAATCATCCTTAAGGTACCTCGTAAAACAATGTCTGGTGATCCCACTCAACAACAAAGATGGCCACCATGGGTTAAAATAGAAAATCAGACTTGTAGGAGTAAAATACAAATTTCACCTGGGTTATTAAACTTTTCTCAAAGATTTCTAGAACGGTCTGGTTTAATTTAACCTTAACCATGTAACTTCATTATTTTTTCCTCAACCAGTTAATTTCTCAGATTCTATAACTTATAAGGAGTAGGTCAACAATATTGGGTGATGGATTTGTTAATGTGTACATGTTTGTCTGGCAGAATTCATCTAACCTTAGGCTAAATAAAAAAGTAATTAGTATGTGTGTTAAGGGTTTCATGTTAATGAAAGTTAGGGTAGGTACGTAGATTAATTTTGCTGATTTATTATACCCCCGCTTTGAAAAAAGGGGGGTATACTGTTTTACCTCTGTCTGTCCTTCCGTCAGTCCGTCAGTCCGTCCGTCCCATGAAATTTTTCGTCGCATTTTTCTCAGGAACTACAATACAAGGATTTCTTAAATTTTGTTTCAAGGTTTATATAAGTATGCTATACCGTGTGATGCGTTTTCAGATTCATCACTCAAAAACTTCCTGTTTACCGAACACTTGTACTATTTTACACATGGTAACCAAGTTGAAAATTTTCGTCACATTTTTCTCAGGAACTACAATACAAGGATTTCTGAAAAAAACATTTCAAGGTTTTTATAAGTATGCTTTACCGTGTGATGCGTTTTCAGATTCATCACTCAACAACTTCCTGTTTACCGAACACTTGTACTATTTTACACATGATAACCAAGTTGAAAATTTCAGTCACATTATTCTCAGGAACTACAATACAAGGATGTCTGCAATTTGGTTTCAGGATTTATACAAGTCAGCTATACCGTGTGATGCGTTTTCAGATTCATCACTCAACAATTTCCTGTTTACTGAACACTTGCATATTTTTACACTATTAACATTATTCACTTGTGGCGGGGGTATCATCAGTTAGCAGTAGCTCACAGTTTAACTTGCTATATCTTGTCTCAATCAAGGAATTTGGGTTTTTAACAGTGCTTTTTAGAAATTCAGATGAGAATTGAGATAAATCAAAGTCCAGATTTATATACAAAACAATAAACAAACAAAAAAATTGAAAAACAGTAACAAGCAACAACCAAATGCAGGTTCCTGACTTGGGACTTGACTTTAGGGGATCCTGGTCCTAACTAAGAATTAGGGGCCCAAAAGGGGTCAAAATAAGCATTTTTCTAGTTTCCAGACAATAACTTAGTGTGTTAGTCTATGCATCTTTCTAAAATTGTACCACAAGGTTCCATATCACAAAGGGAAGGCTGGGATTCAGTTTGGGGGTAATTTCCCAAATGGTTCAGGAATTAGGGGCCCAAAACAAGCAATTGTCTATTTTCCAGACAATAACTTGTGTTTAAGTGTATGGATCTCTCTAAAATTGTAATGCAAGGTATAACAACACAAAAGGAAGGCTTGGATTGAATTTTTGGGGTAATTGCCACAAACGTTTAGGAATTAGGTGCCAAAAACAAGCATTTTTCTAGTTTCCAGACAATTACTTGAGGTCAAGTGTATGGATCTCTCTGAAATTGTACAGCAAGGTACCATTACACAAAGGGAGAGCTGGGATTGAGTTTGTGGGTAATTACTGAAAGTGGGGTTAATTTATAGTTCTTATTTGTATAAAAGCAAAAAATACTGATATGGCAGGAGATGCCCACCAAATATGATGTGTAAATTATTATATAAAGTACTGCGCAATAGCATGACATCTTCAATCGCACAGTATTGTGCGATAACAAGAAATCTTCAATAGAAATTTAATAGAAATATTTCAACCCATTTCAAGTTTTTAAGATCTTTCACTACAATTATTTTGTGTCAGAAACCTATATCATGTCAACAATTTTATCATAATCCAAATTCAGACAGTATCAAGCTTGAATATTGTGTCCAAACTTGCACCATCTGTTCAGGGTTCGACCACTGCGGTCGAATCAGGCTGTTGTGTTCATATTCCGTCCAGGTTTCACCTCTGCAGTTGGATCAAACTGTGTCCAGCGTAGCATTTTATTATGATTTAAGTCTGTTTCTCACTCTCTGATACAATAACAATAGGTAAATTATATTGAGTGTGAATTTAGGCCAAGTGAAAGCTTTAACATGTTAACAGTCAAGGATCATAGCTATTCCAAGTAAAAGGACAATACTTTAAATGCTTTACATGAAGATGACAATTCAATATTGCAACCGCATACTACTCATGCTACTACATTTTACTTAATATCATTAACACCCACCAAGCATGATTTTGTTGAGGCTTATTCAGCAAAGGGTTTTTTGTACAGCTCACAAAATTGAATCATTTTTAGATGAAACATTCATAAGTCTGCCTCATGATGATTCAAATGACAGGGATTATATAATCGATTCCGAAGAAAGTGAATGCGATTCAGTTGAACAAGTCATCTTAACGCCAGAACAGTTATATATTAAGGAAAACAAATATCTTGTTTTTGAAAGTGCTTTTGAGACTCTAGTTAAAATGTTAAAATGTAATTTATGTGGATGTCCAGTAGATCCAAATGACACCTCAAAAGACTTAACTGGTAGTACAGTTCTCACATTAAATATATTTTGCACTTGTGGGCATTTGATAACTAAATGGAGTTCGCAGCCATTTGTCGGTAAAATGCCTGTAGGAAACTTACGGGTGAGTGCGGCGACCTTTTTTTCTGGACAAACTTTTACTCATTTATCGCAATTTTCAGAATTTTTAAACATGAAATTCATATCACATACAACATTCAACAAGATTCAGAGGGATTGTTTAATGCCGGTCGTTAAACACACATGGTCGTTGCTTCAAAAAGCTGACCTAGATAAAATAAAACAGGGAACCAGTTTCCGCCTTTCTGGTGACGGGAGATGTGACTCGCCTGGTTTCAGTGCCAAGTACTGTACGTACTCACTTCTTGACATTGAAACGCAACATATTGTTATGTTTGTAGTGGTAAAGGTTAAAGAAACTGGTTCCTCCTCAAAAATGGAAATAGAAGGTTTTAGAACATGCATGACTTACTTATTAGATCAAAGATTCACAATTGATGTTTGGCAACTGATCGCCATGTGCAAATTAGAAGCATTATGAAAAAGAGATTTTCAAATGTAGATCATCAAAAAGTTGACTGTCAAAGCTAAGTCAAAAGGTTGTGAAGACTTGAACATTTGGAATGAAGCCATTTGCAACCATTTATGGTGGTGCGCCAGTAACTGTGAGGGTGACAAAATCCTGCTGGAAGAGAGTTGGTTGTCAATTTGTGATCACATAGTCTACACACTCCTTTGAAGGAACAATGTGCTGACACTTTTATTCCAACAGATGTTGCTGCAAAGAAAAAATGGCTTGTAAGAGAATCAAAGGCACACAAGGCACTTAAGGAAGTTGTTCTTGATAAGCGACTGAGAAAAGACACATGTCAATTAATCGAGTTCTGTCATACTGACAATTTAGAAGTATATCATAGCCTCATGTTAAAATATTGTCCAAAACGACAGGAATTTGATTCTGATCAAATGGTGACAAGGACAACTTTAGCTGTTATTGATCACAACTTAAATCAGAATCGGGACCACAAGATTAACAAAAATGGGGAGAAGGCATACAAGTTAGTGTGCCCTAAAGCCACTGGACAATGGGTTGTGAAACCAGTATTCAAAAACAAAACTTATCAATGGGTATATATATATGCAATGATGGAAAATGTAATTGTGCAAAAAGACACACTTGTGCTTCCAGTACAAAAAAAAAAACAGAATGAGGGCAACATTGCACCGAGGTCAGCTCCTCAAAAAACAGAACTTTTTTCGAGATTTGATAAAACTTCCAAGTAATTTTATTTCACCTTTTATTTGTTATTGAATTTTTTGCTACAATGATGTCATCATGTACATTGCATATTTCAAAATATACCTTTCAGGTAGCATGATCGTCTAAATTAAAATGCTGAGTTATTTGATTTTAAACTCATCCATTGTTTTTATATGTACATTTTCAGGACGTACATTTATTATGGTATACTGTTGTCCGGTTGTCTGTCTGTCCGTCAACATGTCGGACATTAACTCAAAAACGCTTTAATCAATTTGCATAAAACTTAATTAAGTTAATTGTTTATATATCTATTGACGTGAGCTCCCTTTCATTTTTTTTTTTATTAATTTTAGATTTTATATTTTCGAGTTATGGGGTTTAATTCATTTAAACAAGCCAGGGTATTTTCCAGTTTTAGGACAATAACTAAAAAATCATTTCACCAAATGTATTGGTGTTAGCTTTTTTCTTTTTTTCTATTTATAAATTTCAAATTTTACGTTTTTTAGTTATGGGGTTTTAGTAATTAAAAAAAGGGGGGATTTCCAGTTTTCAGACAATAACTCAAAAACGCTTTCAGCAAATCTCAGTAAACTTTGGTGAATGGTTTATACATGTATCTATTGACGGAAGCTCTATTTCGCTTTCATGGCACAGCTTTTTATTTTACCTGGGCAGGGTGAAAAAAGAATTACTATAAAGGGCAAAGACTTGACAACTCAATAATGTGTCTTGGTAGGATGATATGCTTGCACTTAGAATATCTGACTCAGGTGGTTACCCTCTTAAATTTATAAATTTCATAAAAAAAAATATTGGAGCCTAGTACATGTAGTAGTTCTTTTGGTTTTGACTCCATTTTCAAGATTCACTGAACATAAAAATACATGTATGATAGTTTGGAATCACTACACTCTCAGGTAAACTTTTCATGCCCCGCCTACAATAGTAGAGGGGCATTAATGATTATGATTATTTTCGGTCTATGGGTCCGTTTGACTGTCCTTATTATGTGGTCGGTGCAAAAATGTATTTTGTATGCCAAATAACGGTCACTCTTTTGTATGGTTCACTGAACGTAGAAAGTGATAGTGCAAGTTTGGCATAATTGTCTTTATTGGTGCAGGACGTACTTAGTCCTTGTCAGATGGAGCTGTTTGTGTTACATTTGTACAATTCAATTTAATATTTGTTAGACTTTTCAAGTTGATGTTAAGTGGAGCCGGATTACCCTTCCGGAGCACCTGAGATCACCCCAAGTTTTTGGTAGGGTTTGTGTTGCTTAGTCTTTACTTTTCTATGTTGTGTCTTTTGTACTATTATTTGTCTGTTTGTCTTTTTGTTTTTAAACATGGCGTTGTCAGTTTATTTTCGATTTATGCGTTTGACTGTTCCTCTGGTATCTTTCGCCCCTCTTTTGCTGTGTTATACTTACTGTTGAAACAATAAGGTGTAGCTGCTACTACCAATTAGCAAGGTTGTCAATCTACAGAACAGATTAGTAGCTTCGAAACTGAATACTGAACAATGAACAAATGCAATTTTAATCCTTTTGTTTTCAAATAATGCTATGAACTAGCATATCGCAAGTTGTTTGTTTGTGAAACTGATTTCAGTTGATAATAATGGCAAATAACAAAAAAATTTCAACTTACAGTATAATGGAAAAGGTGTCTAAGGAAGGCCACTTTGTTTCCTGAAGACTTATATTTTACCATAATATTTACAGTATAGATAAAAATCTAGCTGACATTGGTGGTCTAGTACAAAGCACTATTCCTAAAAAAATTCAGCAGACAGTGATGGTCTAGTACATATAGTACAACACACTATTCATATACAAATCGAGCTGACAGTGGTGGTCTAGTTCAAAGCACATTTCAAACAAAAATATATCTGACAATGTAGTTCTAATACAAAGTACTAATCATATAAAAATCCAGCTCTCAGTGGTGGTCTAGTACATTGCACTATGTTTTACTTGATGTTAAGGTCCAGCGAAACGAGACAAATTGGCATTACCATTCATCTTTTGGAAGGGGTATGTTTTATGTATTTTTTTTATTATTTCATATTTCTTGAATAAAAGTTAAATGAACAGGAGTATTTCCATTGATGATTTTGGGGGAAAATAAATTTGTGCTTGAGTTTTCCCAAAATCATTTCTGATCATGAACATTCCCATCACCAACACATTAAATAAGAATGGTCAATGCCCTACGCCTATCCACCAGAAACAACGGGGGAAAAACACATTTATAAATGAAGGTCACCGCACTGCATTAAATAATGATCAAAACATGTATCCAATAGTAAGCTGTAAGGAAAAGGACTTGACCAAATGCGGAACAATTAAAAACCAGCTGGGGATATTCTAAAACTGAGTAGAACTAATGGACAAAAGACAAATACTGCAGACAGCTACTAAGGGAGCTACCATTTGATTTTTATGGGGGGAGGGGGGGGGGGGCTAGGATGAAAAATTTTGTCCTGCATTTATTTTTAGCTGTAATCTCTGTCCTGACTTTTTATTTTTCACTCTAATCGGTCCTGCCTTTTTTTTTTTTAGTTTATCCTGACTTTTTTTACCTAAATTGTAGTCCTGACTTTTTTTTTTGCAAGTGTCACATCCTGCCTTTTTTTTTACTCAAAACTCCTGTCCTGCCTATTTTTTTCAAATTTCATCCTAGCCCCCCATAAAAATCAAATGGTAGCTCCCTAAAGTAATTTGATTTCAATACATTTCACGAGTCCACGCTAATGACAACCAATGGGCGATAGGTCCACTGAGTTGACTGCATAGGTATATAACATAAGTATTAATAATAAATATACTAAAATACACAAAATCTGGAAAACATTTTTTTTAATGATGACAAAGGTAAGAAAAAATAGTGTGTATGTTACACAAATAAGTCCAGAACATCATTAATAGCCAACTTGAATCCGATATAATCACCATCATCATCTAGGAAAGCATCTCTGATTTTTCTAACAACATAGGATGGAATAATCAACCACTCTATTACCCTTTCCGAGTCTTTCGCCTTTCAGCATCCATCATACAAATTGCCTGTAGGCAACTAAACGTGACTGTCTGAAATAGGATAAATACATATACAATGACTGATTTCTGTGAGATTTCATAGTTTGATATTGTGCATGGTAGACACACTATTGTTGGGTCAACCCTTTAAACTCCAGTTGTCTTGCATATACCAGCATGTTTTTTGTTGTTGTTTTTTTGATAGTTGCAGGTTAGTGTCTCATTGAAATAAATATCGGCCTCTCAATTTTTCAAATTAATTATATAGATCATATTTTTGAAAATATAAGTTTATTAAATATTATTCCCTACAGCATGTTTCAATATATTATGCTCTGTGTAAAATATTCAAAAAGGCTAAGAAAAAAAACTTTTTCTCTGGGAAATGTACAAGATTGTTCTAACGCTAATCTATTTTCTTACCCCCCCCCCCAGACTAGACTTCCGGTTTGCGTTTTTCTTGATTTTTTCTGTATACTTTGAACATACATATACTATGAATAATGTGTATTTGCTATCTGCTGTCATTTTGAAGTTTACTTTCCACGGTGGTCACAGATCCAGATAACAATATTTGATATAAACTAAACGTTCATATAACTTTGTGAACAATTGATATGTTACACACCCTTGTGCATAAGCATAACATTTTACAGTCCCACACCCGAATGCTCTACTGATTAAGAAAGTTCGTTCATGGCTTCAAAAAATAAAATTTGCAAAACACATCATTTTCAAACGTATATTATAAAAAAAATACAGTGAAACCTGGCTAAACCGAATCCTACATAAACCAAAAACATTTATAAACCAAACATGTTCTTAGGCACCGTCATACCAACTGTATGCGTTGTGAACCTGATAAAACCGAACATCGGCCAATTCCGAACAAAATCTTAAGTCCCGAAGAGGTTCGATTTAAACAGGTTTCACTTTATAATAATTCAAACAATGTATTGTTGCATGCTGAGTATAATCGCAGTTTAATGTTGTTACCTCTTATCCATTTTTAAATTGTTGCATGCTGAGTATAATCGCAGTTTATTGTTGTTACCCCTTATCCATTTATCATATTTTTTTTTTTTTTTTTTTTAAGGTTTCATATTTTATTGAAATCTGTACATTTGTTAGTTGAATACATCGAATACCGGTACCTTAACATTAGTAAATAACATATATATGCAGATATTAGTATTTGTTAGTAATTTACACATTATAATGACATAATAAAATAAAAATATATACCAAAACAGAAATAACAATTTGAATGTTCCTTAACAATCTAAATAGCTTAAAATTTTTTATACTTTAAATAACAAAACATACAGATATATATATATAAAAAATATGTTTGAAGTAGAAAAAGAAAGAAAAAATACACAAAATCATAGTGAATTCTGCATTATCTAAGACCATATATTGAAGAGAACTGATAATTAGAGAGAAAAAAATATAAAAAATAAAAAAAAGTTTTGCCTAGATGAATTTTGATTTAAAACATCCTATCCTATGAATAATGTGACTTCTAATATACGTTCAGGTATGTCGCATCAAATTTTTTATGGTAATATTCTTTATAAAGCACAAAGGTGTTAGTATTCACCTCAGAAACTTACAAAACCTTTGAATAGACTTATTAAGAAGGGATATAATTACGATACTGTTGTCAAGTCATTAAAGATTGCATATTTTGGCGTTAATATTGAGTCACTGATAAGGTCTTTGCATCGGAACTAAACACATTATTTTTTAAAAACAGTTGTTGGCATGACACGGGTTATGTTCTTCTCATATATGTTATGATGGTATGATACTAAACCCCTAACGGGAAGGATTGTGCCTGATGTTCATATGATGAAATCATAATCTTTCAGTCAGTTTAATTGAAGTCTGGAGCTGGCATGTTAACTGCTAGTAGTCTGTTGTTATTTATGTATTATTGTCATTTTGTTTATTTTCTTTGGTTACATCTTCTGACATCAGACTCGGATTTCTCTTGAACTGAATTTTAATGTGCGTATTGTTATGCGTTTACTTTACTACATTGGTTAGAGGTATAGGGGGAGGGTTGAGATCTCACAAACATGTTTAACCCCTCCGCATTTTTGCGCCTGTCCCAAGTCAGGAGCCTCTGGCCTTTGTTAGTCTTGTATTATTTTAATTTTAGTTTCTTGTGTACAATTTGGAAATTAGTATGGCGTTTATTATCACTGGACTAGTATATATTTGTTTAGGGGCCAGCTGAAGGACGCCTCCGGGTGCGGGAATTTCTCGCTACATTGAAGACCTGTTGGTGACCCTCTGCTGTTGTTTTTTATTTGGTCGGGTTGTTGTCTCTTTGACACATTCCCCATTTCCATTCTCAATTTTATCCTATTTCTGTCAAATTTAAACATAAAGGTTTGCTTCTATATGTTTGTACATTTATTTATTTAACTGTCAAATAATATAGTGAAATTATTCCATATTTCAACGAAAATTTCTGTATTTTCTTTTGCACTCCAAATAATGTAAGTCTTCTCTTAAAATATTTACAACTAAAAATATAATGTCTGATATGCAGAAAAATCAGGTTGGTCACATTTCTACTTAATGCTTTTGAGATATCTCCAAAAATACAATTTTGAATATTAAACGGAATACTTATACCATTTGAAAGAAACCAATGTTTAGTTTCATTTAAAAATATTTGTACAATCTCACAATTCCAAAACAAGTGTTCAATTGTTTAATCTTCTTTTTGACAAAATGTACAATTTGGGTTATCAATTATTTTTATTTTATACAATAATTTGTTTGTTCCTAAAATACGCTGATTGATTCTATACTGTAACCATTGCAATTTGGTATTATTTGTAACTACAAAAGGTAGTCTAAAAATTTCTTTCCATTCCCCTTTTTCACAATTTATAATTTCATCCCATTTTCTTTGCCCATTTGATATAATATTATTCTTGATACGTATTGAATACATATCTTTTGTTCCCCTTGAGCTTCTCAACAGAATTTTCAAAAAGGATGGAATAAATGGAGTCAATAACTTATAATCATCAACAGCATAGTTTTTTGCTGCTTTTTTAACAGCAGAAATAATACTGTTATATTTCATAGCATTTTCTTCAATATCAAAATTTTCCTTTAACTGGGCAATGGAGAGAAATTTTCCATTTTCAGACATAATGTCATTTATGGAACAAATACCTTTGTTAAACCATTCTACATAAAAAGCTGTTTTATTACCAATTTTTCAACATCTATTGAACCACAATGAACTTGACAAAAATAATCCTATGTATGGGTGTCTTCTTTAGTAATAATCATATCCCATGCATCAATAACATCCTTCCAAAATTTGTTTTTTACATTATTTTTAATTTGGGATAAATATCCGTTTCCACCTTTGAATAGTCTATCTCTATTTACTGTTGACAAAAATACATTTTTCCATTTACATTCTGAACGAAAAAGTTTTCTAACCCATGTTGACTTCAAAGCTATGATAAATATGTTAAGATTAATCATTTTTAAACCTCCCTCACAATAATTTTTTTGTAATATTTCTTTCTTTATCCTGTACACAGGTGAATCCCAAATAAAGGTGTAGCAAATTTCATTTATCTTTTTTATAATCGCATCCCTAGGATTTGGTAATGAGATAATTAAATGATTTAAGACAGGTAGAATTAAAGTTTTTACCACAGTTATTTTACCAATAACAGTAAGATTTCTCCTAGACCAAGATTTAATTAATTTCTTTATGACCAGAAGTCTCTGTTCATAATTTATATCAACAATTTTTATCTAAATCTACATCAAAATGAATTCCCAGTAAAGTAAAATCTGTTTTACCCCAGGATAACTTTCTTTCAGGACATAAGACATCATTACTATATTTTTTGTTCCCAATCCAAACTACTTGTGTTTTTGTGAAATTGATATTAAGCCCAGAAAGTTTAGCATACCAATCTAATTCAATTAATACTTCATTAAGAGACTGTTCACTTCCGTCTAGAATTAATGATGTATCATCGGCAAACTGTGATAACTTATGTTCTACTCTCGTCACATTTATTCCACATATTTTTTTATTTTCCCCGAATTCTGATTGCTAAAATTTCTGCACATAGTACAAATAGATAAGGTGATAAAGGATCACCTTGACGGCAACCACGTCCTACCTTAAAAAAATCTGAAAGGTCAACTCCTTGATTAACAGCAGATGAAATATTTTTGTAGAACACTTTAACCCAGTTTATAATGTATTCTCCAAAATTAAAAAATTCTAAAACACTATAAAGAAAATCCCAAGAAATAGTATCAAAAGCTTTTTCAAAGTCAATCAAAAGTAATAAACCAGGTATGTCATTTTCTTCAGTAAATTGTAAAATGTCATAGATTAATCTAATATTATCCCCAATATAACGCCCACTAATAAAACCAGTCTGATCAAGATCAATCAGTTTACATAACACTTCTTTAAATCTACTAGCTATAACTCCTGAACCAATTTTGTAAACAGTATTTAATAATGATATAGGTCGCCAATTTTTAAGAAAATGTCTTGGTTTATTATCTTTTGGCAGACATGTTATAATCCCTTGTTTTTGAGTAACTGATAATTCCCCAATAAAAACCATCAGATCCAGGTGATTTATCATTTTTCATCTTTTGTAAAACACAACTTGCTTCATCAATAGTTATCTCCCCTTCTAGACTCATCTGTTCCTCTCCCCTTCTAGACTCATCTGTTCCTCTACAGATAATTTATTAAAATTACAATCTTTTAGATCCCTTTCCAAATCACTGGCTTTACAGTCATTCCCAAAAAATGGGTACAATTACAAAATTTCAGTGTCGCCGGCAAATAACCACAAAATGCAAGCTTAACATATGTCACAGATAATCTTTTTCGTGTTCTAAGTGATTAATATGTATACTAAAATAAAATTATATTCTTTTGTGATGTATATCGTAAATATATTTGTTTGATTTTCTATTCAATATACGGAAATCACACGAATTCCGAATATCGCCAAGAAAAACTCCAAATATCGGTGTGAATTAAAATACTTTATTTCATCTAAATCATGATTATATTTGCTTTTTTATTTGACACTATATATTGATTTTTATCCACAAAAATATTTTAGAATCAAAAGTTATAATATACACTTTGATTTACCCATTAAACCAATGTCGCCGATAAACGTATAACCTACCGTAACGTATCTTTAGGTACAGTCAAAACATATTTATATGATTGGAAATCATGCCCAAAGTGACTTTAAGCAAAGTTGATACATCAAATTTTAAAATCCTGCCTTTAACTTTTATTGCAATGAAACGAAAAATCAAAAAAATCTTCTCTTTCTCTTTTTTTCGATTGTCGCATATAAGAATCCAACCTACGTAACGCGTATTTTGGAACGCACTAACCAAGAACAAATCAAAATGATGATTATTTCATTGAAAGCACCCATAAAGCTTCTCAATAATCAGTTTTGAGAAAGCAACTCAACAATATTGTTACATATTTCCATGTATAATATAAATAAAACTAACCTCCGTTTAAATAACCTCCGTGACGCAGTTATTTACAGTTAAGTTGTGAGACTTTTTTTTATCAGTATCAGCGGCTGCCGACACTGCCGAAAGTCATTTTTGTAGCAGACATCATTTATTATAAAGGAAACAGACAAACACAATACAGATTTTGAGAGAAAAAAATGTTGTTTTGAGAAAAGTATGTTAACTTGTTTTTTCCCTATTATGTGAGCAACATTATAACGTTTAATAAACGTTATATCAGCCATTTTCTTAGATTTGAAATAGTCTACAACACAACTTGTGTAATTACGACGACAATCATAACTTTAACAGCGGTTTATGGCAAACATTTTCAAGATTATTTAGGACTCATCAATGTTACGGAGGTTATGCAAATAAAAAAAATCTAAAGATGCATGTAAACACGATCATACCAATTGAAATTCTTGTACATTGTTATAGATACCAAATCAGTTCATCAATTATCACTAATAAAAATCAAAAGGTGATGTCAATCATAGACGACATCATTGATTTACGTTACGGAGGATAGAAATTTAAGGAAAACATTTTTTTTTCTCTAACAGGACTTTACTCTTTTTAGATAACGATTTACTAAAAAAAATGTTTAATTCTGTTGTCTTGTTTGTCATTTAATTCCAATATTTACATTCATTTATATGTTTGCTGTTGGTAAGAACTGGAATTGTCCGTTATGGAGGTTTTAAATGTCGTTACGGAGGATAGAAATTTTCGAAATGAAACTATTTTGACTCCAAAACTTCATAGTTGAGTATAATACATACATTATGGTGTGAAGGAAGATGACTTTATCTGTATAGAGCTAATAAAATTAAGTTGAACAGTATTCGGTTTAGGTAAAACATATTTCTGAGTGAAAGTTCATGAATCGTTACGGAGATTTTGACAAGAACAAGTCCATTTGACTAAAAGAAACATATAACTTGATAGAAAACAGTGCTTTAGTTTGTAATGTCAATAAATTGTTTAGAAAAGCTACATTAAAGAGTTAAGTGTTACTATGTATCAGCATTCAGATACTGGTTTGATATCAACCTCCGTAACAAAGATGGGGGTGTGGACTAATACAAGCATAAAAAAAAATAAATACAAGTGATTCAAAACATGAATAATAGGGTTTTTCCTGGAAAGCTGTATTATGAAACTAAAATATTATACAGCATAACATTTCATTAGTTTAAATTTATTTCTAAATAAGTTGTGAAAACTACTTATTTGAATTATTTTTTAAACACTATATTAATTCAGACCTTAAAATTGGTATTTGCTTTCAATATATACAGAATAATACGTATAAATCAGTTTGCTATGGTGGTAAATGTAATCCATTTCACATGAGCCTGGATTTAAATCTTGTGTTTTTCTCTAATGCAATTTTTAAGATGACTTTATACAACACTAACCTCCGATACGTTCATACTTACCTTGTCTTACAAAAAATGCTAAAACTAGAAAACAACTAAAATGGTGTAAGTAAAAATTAAAAAAATGACAGACTAGATATCGACACAGAAGAAAACAACACTCACTCTCTGCTCAGTTGAAATTTATTTTTTAACAGTGTCTACATTCGAATTGTACCCATTTTTTGGGAATGACTGTTTACAACAATTAACCTCCCTTTTCTTGTATAAATTTTCATAAAATGTTTTAACCTCCTTCAAGATATCAAACTGGTTAACAACAACTTTCCCATCTTCTAACTCTACTCTTGGGATAAGTTTGTTTGTAAAATTTTTTGATTCAAGCCCACAAAAATATTTTGATGGTTTTTCTCCTTCCTCGACCCACTTAACTCTAGAACGTATAATTCTACCCCTCAATTTTTCTTGTCTTATCATTTCTAACTCTTGCTTCTTACTTTCTAATATTTGCCATGATTTTTCATTCAAAGCAGCTTCTAAAAATTCTATTTCTTGTAAAAGTTTTTTTTCCTTTATATCCCTTTGTTTTCCCTTGTAACTCGAATACGAGATAGTTTTACCTCTAATTTCTAATAATAATATCTCAAGAAATAATTGGTTATCAATAGTTAAATGGAGATCATCATTACAAATTTCCTGTATACTTTCAAAATTATAGACCAATGCACCATATTGTTTTTTTACTTCTAAAATCTTTTCTTTAACAATATCAATATATTCTTTATCATATAGTAGAGAATTGTTGAATTTCCACAGTCCTTTACCACGTATAAAAGGGTTAAATTCTAGTTCTAAAACCACAATGGAGTGGTCTGAACGGTAGCTAGACTCTATTTTACAATTTGATAAATTTGATAACAGAGAATCCGGAATTAGAAAAAAATCTAGTCTAGCTTGTTTAAAGGGTGTTTTTTTTTTTCGCCAGGTGTATCTTCTTAATTCTGGAAAAAGTTCTCTGAAAGGATCTACAAGTGACCATTGGTTTATAATTTCTAACACTTTATCTCTAGCATTAGGATTATTTACATGTAAATAATTATAACAATCATTATTTGGATACAATACTAAATTAAAATCACCACAAAGTATAAAACTTTCATTTCCAAAATCTTCAACAGTGTTCATAATCTTGTCATAAAAATTTGGACTGTCTGTATTAGGACCATACACTGAGACAAGAGTTATCTTTTGTTCACCAATCACAATATCTAATGCTATGTAATTACCATTTAAATCTCCCTTTTCTTTTAATACTTTTAATTCAAAATTATTATTTAATAAAACTGCAACTCCTCTTGAATTTGATAGGTAAGATGAGAAGTAGCATTCATATCCCCACATCGATCGTATACTTCTCTCGATGTCTGTTGTAAAATGAGTATCCTGTATGCAATAAATATTATAATTTTTAGATTTCAAAAAATTAAAAACGTCTTTTCTCTTGTTGGTATTTCCTGAACCCTGACAATTAAATGTCGAAACTTTAAGTGAATTCATTATAGTAAGCAAAATTTCCCATCAGTATGTACACATGAAATGTGTGACAAATACAAATTCATCTGGCAAACAAAGATTTGACATAATAAATAAGTCATATTCATAAAACAGTAGTTTGAAAGCAAAATATCAGAGAAGAAAAAAAAAACTTAAATAAAAATATAAGTAAAGATTAAAGAAGACAGGCATACACCTACCTTGAAAAGAAGTGCAAAGTACAATTTTTGCAAAAAAAACTACATTTATACATATTCTGATTTTCTTTTTACAAACTATAAAGTGAAAATGACCTAAAAGATTTTCTGTAATCTTGAGTATATTTGAATGTAAGATATGTGTATAGCATTACAATATAGACAAATGTACAGCAAGTTTAATATCCCTGTCTTATTCTGAAGTTAATGTCATCATACACACATAAACACCACAATTGAAATACCAAACCTGGTCAAAACGTTGGCTTTTTTCTAGTCTATGTATAAGTTCCATATTCCTTTGGCTAACATCATCAACAAATTTCACTTTGCCTGATAGTTCTTTTCTCAAGATTTTCAAGATTTTATTGTAAAGCAACGCTCAGACACATAAATGTGTAACATGAGGTACATATATACAATGGTAAACATGATTTATAATACAAAGGTAACATTAAAAAAAACAAAATAAAAAACAATATAATTTAAAAAAAAAAACAAACAACAATAAAAAAATAAATAAAAAAAATAAGACAAATTAATATACATATCACAATAGGTTATTCAGCTTTTTGATAAAAGATGCCACCTGTCTATATAAATTGACATTACAGTACGATAACATTACATATAATTTCTGTTTACTTGGATGCTTCGTATAATAACTAGGGATATGTTGTTCTCTAAAAGTAACCAGTTGAGGAGACTTGCATATAAAAAGATAGTGAAATTCGTCTCCTACACTTTCTTTACATATGTGACATTTTCTGTCCTCCGCCGGAATATTGTGCCAACGCCCAGTTTCAATGGGAATTTTTATATTAGACGTTCTTACTTTTGTCATCCAGATTCTTGCATTTTCCGGTATTTTTATTAAATAATTTTCAAATCCAAAACAGTTTTTATAACTAGAATAAAATACACCTCGGGAAGATAATTGGACATCTTGATGCCATTTTTGTATATATTGGTCTTGTAAAACCTGTTTTATCAGATGTTTGTAGTCAGCACTATCTTGATTGGCAAACACATATCCTAGTCCTGTATCATTAAATATTGATTCTATAAAGTTCAGCCATTTGAATGATTGACCACTATTTTGCATTAAACTTAATAATAATCTATACATATTACTACTTAATTTGTCACCATGCATTATCCTTCTCCAAAATGATGTCATTCTTATTTTGACTTTTATTTCTAATGGAAATCTGCCTAATTCTCCATATACCATATAGTTAGGCGTTGAAGATCTTACTCTTAGAATACGTTTACAAAAATTTAAGTGAATTTGTTCTAAAATTTTCAGGTTTTCGTATCCCCAAATCTCACACCCATATAAAAGAATAGGCTCTACCATGGCATCAAACATTTTAAGCTGTAAATCCAATGGGATGGCTTGATTTCTAATACTTTTGTACAAGCTGTATAATGCTTTTTGTGCTTGATTAACCAATTTTTTCTTCGCCTCGTTGAAAGTACCATTACATTTAAATATGAGCCCAAGATATGAGTAGGTATCGACTAATTCTATATTTTTGCCTTGTATAATTTAAATTCAAATTTCCTTCGCACTTTGCCTTTACTAAATACCATACTTTTTGTTTTTGTAACATTAACTTCAAGTTTCCATAATTCACAGTAGTTCTGAAAAATATTTAGTGCATTTTGCATACTTTCTGCTGAATCCGCCAGAATGACGGTATCATCAGCGTACAGTATGGCAAACAGTTTCATAATTGAATTTAACTCATTTTGACATTTTTCTTTAACTATCTCAAGGGGACATCCACCTAAATCAATAAAGAATTTTTCTAAGTCATTTAAAAAAATAGAAAAGAGAAAGGGAGATAGATTTTCCCCCTGTCTTACACCAGTTAGACAGGGAAAATATTCTGACTGTTGGTTGTTGTATTTTACACATGATTTAATATTGTTATACATATTAAAAATAACAGTAAATATTTTCCCTTTTATACCACTGTTCTGTAGTTTTTTCCACAGACCACTTCTCCATACAGTGTCGAATGCCTTTCGAAAATCAACAAACGTACAAAATAGTTTTTTTCCAGAAGATTGATAGAGTGATATTAAGGCATGCAATACGAATAAATTATCGGTTGTAGAGTGACCTTTTCGAAATCCAGCTTGGTTGTATGAAATTAAGGAAATTTCATTTGCAAAAAAGGTTAACCTAGAATTAATTATTGATGTAAAGACTTTTCCTAAACAGCTTATTAATGTTATTGCTCTGAAGTTATCAGGATCCATGGTATCTCCTTTGTTTTTAAAAACTGGTCGTATTATACCAATAGTCCAGTGCTCTGGGATTATTCCGGTTTCTAAAACAATGTTAAATATTTTACAGTAAATATGTACCAATGCTGGAGTTGAATGTTTTATATACTCATTTAAAATATTATCTAATCCTGGTGATTTGTTATTCTTTAAATTTTTTATTGCATCAGTTATTTCAGCTTCCGTAATCTCATCGTTCAAAATTGAATCATACAAAGCATCATCACAAATAGAGTTAAAATCAATATCAATAGCATCATCAGCTGCATCGGGTTCATATTGATTCAATTTTTTAAAATATTCGTAAAATGTGTCAATAGGAATTGAAGGGTTCTGTTTAGTTTGACCGGAATATTTTTTAAGAGTCCTCCAAAAGGCTTTTGTGTCAGATTTCGAGTGGGATCTAAGCTCAGCGGCACATTTTTCTTGATACTTACCAAAATTTTGATTTAGTGTTTTCTTATAATCTTTAGCAGAAGTGCTTAAAAGTTGTTTGATCTCTGCAGATTTTTTATGCTTATATGTACTTTTAACCCGATGAAATGCATTTCTTTTTTCTCTGCACTCGTTATTAAACCAAGGTTTTGTATTTAATTTAGGTGACCTTTTAGACCTATTATTTTTGTTATCACTAAAAGCGTCAGTGGCGCTATTTACTAAGAATTTACAAAGGTTATCAATAAAACTATTTATCTGATCGACATTAACCTGTGTGTTTTCATTCATTTTATTCAACATGATGTTAAGTTCATTCAATGAGTTATTGGGATCATCATTTATTTCTTGAATAAATTCATTCTCACACGCATAACCTTTCTCTTTGTGTCACTGTTGTAAAGTCTTACAATCATAGGACTTGGTTCATGTTTTGCTGGTAGTCGGTGTATGGCAACTACATCTCTTTCCTCCAAAATTATCTTCAGATCAGTTTTTACCATGTTAATGAAGTCCTGACGGAGGTTCTGTTTTTCTCGTCTTGGGAAGTTAAAAACTTTAATATTGTTTTTTTCTAGAATACTGTTCATTAAAGTTACTACCATTTATCATATTAATGTGAATCCTACGGGTGTATGTATATATTCTGTAAATAGTACCAGTTATTATACCTCTGATGCATTGAATATTTATCATAATCTGTATTGCTTTATCATTGGGATATGAGTGACTTTGAAAATGAATAAAACATAAATTACATTGATCATCAGTCAGTACGCCTGATTTAATCTCTCAATGGTTTCATAGCACAATGTTTCATCAAAATTATTTTGATTTAGGAATCAACAATAACGACAATGTTTCATGTGTATCCCTCTGATATTTTTAAACACAGTCTTAAAACTGTCAATTTCCTTTTCATTGTTTAAGCACCACTGATCGTCAAACTATGGTCCACATAAAGGCTTATTGGATAACATACCTTCATAAATTGTTAAATATCAACGACTTGCATTTGATGATAAAAATAACACTTGTTTACATTTAAGCGGCTGATTTTCGAATCTGTTTTTTTATTTTTTAAATATTGTTATTTTTTATATTTGTCTCATTTTATTTTCGATGCCAGCAATTGTGTACTTCCTGTCAAATTTTCGATTTTAACATGGTCAATGAAAGGATGAAAGATGCGTTTAAATAATTACATGTATCCTGTCTTGGTATATTAACCTATTGTACCTAGTATGCAGCTTTCTCTTTATTTGTCTTATACTAAGATCATGGTCCTTTTTGGTCGTTTGACTCTTGACGTGGCTTGGTATTTGTGCATCCAAATTTCGGGTTATTGGCTTCGATCGTTCCTGACCGATGCGGGTGGGTCCAGATTAAAATGCAGTTTTTATAGTAATATTTTTAATTTGTATAACCTTTTTCGGGAAAATGTGTATATGTTATTATATTTTAACCTACTGTACTATTAAGGGGGTAGACCTTGGTTGAGGGAGATAACTCTTTACATCATTTATGCGTTTGCAACAGTCAAGTTCATCAACATATTTTAAGCATTTACCTGAAACAGATTGAAAATAATCTGTGTAACCTAGAAGCTTACAATATATTTTTTCAAAATGGTTGACACAAACGGACTGATGATTTATAGAGTTGTTTCCCTTAACCAAGGTCTTCTGCCTTAACTACATAAACTTTTAGTGTGATGGTTTATTAGTACGTTTGTGTGGATTTTGTTAGTCAGTTGAGTTTTATATTGATGAACGTAAAAATTCATTGCCAAATATCTTACGACATCTTTATTCCCACTGCACATATTCCATGGAACAATATTTTCTTTTACCATTTGATATTTTGTTATTCGAAGAAAAGAATATTTATTTAAATTTCTGTTTAGCGAAATATATTAAGTCAGATGTGTAAAACATCCTTCATCAAGACGTAACATACTGTCGACAACGCGTTTTGTAACCGCTAAAGGTTAGGATACACTTTGAATAAAACCACAAAAAGAAAATGTACAGATTTGAAAAAAGGTAAAAATGTATATTAGGGCGCTTAGTGGACGACAATTTGAGTTTTTGGTGGTTGAGGGTGTTAAAAAAACATTTATAGCAGCAGATTAAAATAGATAGTCAACTGTATATATCTATAGAGCCCCCTCCCCGTTTTTTTTACCCCGGAATACTAAATGGTTGTCCCAATTTAAGCTTCCGTTCTTGTCAAGTCACTTCTTTGGCAAACAAAATAAACATTATTCATGAAAGGAGATTTATTACTATATATATTACAATAATTCGTATCTCTTAATCACAGTTGCAAGCAAATAAGAAATTTAACCAACAACAGAAAAACTATGTTTTTGTATCTGTTGAATTCTTTTGTGTTGATTCCGCCTTCAGACTCTGTACACGACTTGTGTTTATATTAGCAACAGCAACAAAGAACCCTTGCAGCCCACAAAGAATTGTAAACAGGAAGTCTAACCACTGCAACTCGTAGATTGCAGAAATGATTCCGGTTGTCCAAAAAACTCCCGACAAGGCAACAACTCTTAGGTAAATCTGCGCATCTTTGTATAAATTCAATTTGCGTATGTGTCTCAACTCCAATCGTAGCCTACAAATCTGGAAAATAATGTATGTCAGACAAACAAAATCTATCCCTACTGACAAAACCACGGGTCCCGAAAATAAAACTACATTTGAAGGATATCGATTTGGAAAGCACACGGCACCACCATATCCTAGTGACCAATTTTCTGGGCCAGTTAGATCAATTACAATTCCTGGCACAACAATCAGTAAAGGGATTAGAATTCCAATAACAGTCATATGGCGCCGTTTGTGTGCAAGGTCTCGTTTTGATATTTCTCGCCGAGATTTTATTGCTAAAAGGTTAGACATAATATAAACAACTGCAATCGACATGAATGCAAAAACAGTCAACCATAAAAAGTGGAGAGTTACGCCCACAACATAGCATAGCCTAGGAAGACTTGATGCTCCAATACCAAGTAAGAACAACAAGTTTGACAGTAAAAGTGATATGGACAGGTTCTCTAAATTTGAGCCTGGAATGCTTGCATAAAGATTTTTTTTCCTGTTAAAAACTATCAAAACGACTAATGAAATAATTGACACTGAGAAACAAATATACGTCATAATTTCTGAAACTGACCAATTTGAGGATGTCTTGTCATAACCTATCACATGAGTCATGTGACAACGAACATTATCTGCATCAATGTCAAATGATCCATCAGGCATGACATCCACAGTAACTTGTTCATCTATACAAAATTTGTCAATATTGGCGTCAGTGTTAATATCATTTTGTTCCAATTTAATTAAAAACAATGGATAAGGTTCAGCGGTCACAAACTTAATAGAATATAGTGAATAAAATTGAACTGGTTGATTTCCCGTACTTGCAATATCCTTTCTGTTTTCTACCTGAACAATTGACTCCGTCGCATTGCCTCTGATAATGATAGTTGTCTTCCGTTCATAAAATGAGTTTTCAATTAATTGTTTTTCATGATAGAATACCTTCTTCAGAACTTTCAAGGTTACGTCAACTTTAAGCATCGTTTTATTTTCGCTTGCTTTTATTACTAATTTTCCTGCAAATTGAGTAAAATTTGTGACGGAAAGTGGCAAAACTGATACAAGTCCTATTCTGATAAGCTCCTTTTCTGTATGGTTCTTTGTCGATATCACATAATATACCAGATGTTTATCGAAATTGAGATATGTTTCTAAATGTGCACACATGCCACTTCTCTCAACCTGCAAATATAATAAATTTTAAAAAAAATAACACACACATGTGTCTCCCTAATCTAGTTTTTGGTCTAATGGTCATGGAAGTATTATTATTTAAAGCAAACTTTAAATACAGCTTAATTCATACCTTTTTAGAGTCTGGACAATTTAGAGAGTGCCATGCCATGTGCTAACGGTTAAAAACTGCATTACCATGTAAATGTATTTTGGATATCTGCTTCGTGGAGTTGATGTCAGATTGATGTATACCCCAGCAGAATTATTATAAAACATCCACCGCATTTGTACGAAGCATGTCAACACATAAGTGCAAATGGACGAAACAAGTGTTGTTGTATTGGCTCTATTTGTCAAACTCCGAAATAGTGGCTACATTGCCAAGCTACGTAAGTGTAGCAAAGCAAATTCACCGCTGTTTCACAGTTTGTCCTTTTGTTTATCTAGTAATGCAAGACAAAGTGATCGTCGTTTAATCTTATATAGTAAGAACGGTATTGGGTCATTCCAGTTAATTTCTGACAGGTGGGGATGGATGGGGAGATTTTTTTCATACCTATCAGAAAAAAACATCATGAAAAACTACCTATCAGATGTAGAGTTTCTGTTCATATTGGGTGGATGGGCTTTCATGGGAAAAATTGACCTATCAGAATTTTTTACTGCAAGGATTGTACCCATCAGAATTTTAAATACAATACCAGATAATGGATGATACGAAACTGTCTTCCTTCCAAAGCACCCCTAAGATCTGAAATAGGTATTTTTTGTAACCCCTAAGATTTTAATTATTTACTCCTGTAAGACCCTCAGAAATTTTTGCGTATAAGTGTATGTGTCAGATGAAAAAACCCAAAATTTTACCCCTAAGATGAATAAATTTTACACTCCTCAGAAAGGACCATCCACCCCCCTTTATCAGATATTAAATGGATTGGCCCATTGTTATGGAGGTTTATGTACCACAAGCTGGCGTATACCATTATGTTTTGCAGCTTTCAAAAAATAAAAGCTATTTAGAACTTTCATTCATAAAGTTTCTTAAAATAAATTAAGTATGACGTCCGAAAGTAACTTAATCTTTTGATGTAAGAATATATTTTCACTTTATGATTATATCAGCAATTTGTGTTTGTATATAGTGTTTGCATAATGATATAAACAGTACCAATTTGTCTGCACCAGATGCCAATTTCTACAATCAATGTCTATTCAGTGATGCTAGAGGTCAATATATATATATTTGCTATAAACCAAAAAGGACAAAAAAGTATGGGCATGGTTTGGCCTCGAGCATCATCGAAAGGCGCATCTTTGTATCTTAAAATTGGTACCGATTAAGACCATTCACACTTTAGAACATGATGGTCTTAACGAAAAAGACGAGAAAAGATACAGGAAAGATAAAGATTAATTTAATACACAGCATCGTCCTTTTTATCCTGTAACATTTGCAAATGGACGTTGCAAACTTCAACCATTTATTTTGTAAATAATCTTGAATTTAATCCAAATTATGTATTATTTACAAGGCAGCTTAATTCAAGTGCAACATGTTCATTGAGCTGCAATAGTTTCTTATATACATCCGATTTCACGCTTCATAAAGCTAGTTTGTCTAGCGAAATGTTGCGTTTATTTTTTATCGTTTTGTAAATATTTTAAACATTTAAATATTTACATACTGAATAGTGTGTTAAAACTACATTGTTAGGCAATCTGTCTATATATATATATATACATAATTCGTCTAAATATCAGCCCAACAATGTTTAGTCTGTAAATTTGCGGAAGCAAATTGTTTTGTTCTTCCCTGGCCGGCATTCGAACTCATGCTCCTGAGATATCGTGGCACATTATCGCCTTGCACTATGCCCGATGCACTAGACCACTCGACCATCTAGGCTCTACAATAATAAAGCTTTCAGTGGCCGGGTGTTTCCTTTCTTCGCCAGTTTTATCTAGCGTCGTAACACAGTACATGATATATAAGGCATGAAGATAGAATTTTTACAGAACAGCTGAATTATCTATAGTAAATGATCTTACAAATTAATGTAGGATACAATCACAGAAATAATTATATTTTAAGTACGTCAGTACCAGTGACAGCTCTACGACAGGATAAAATCTGTCGTAGTCAATAGAATTAAATATATATATATATATATAATAAGTTGTGCGTTGAATCAAGACCTTACTTTATTTTCAAGGTTTACTTGTCAAAGTTCGTCATTATGTGATGCCAATTACTATTAAATAAAAACAACTGAAATTAATAATTACCTCTATAGACCATTCTTTGCAGAAGTTAACATCATCTACATATGACTTTCGTTCTCTGAAGGAGAAAATGACAGACAAACTGCGTACTTCGTTATTTGCCCATATTGAATTCAAGAAAGGTTTGAAACAATAAAACTGATGCTGTCTTTCATTTCTAGATATACAAAAAGAGTTTCTGTATACATTAACACTTCTTCCATCAATTTGCAATATTGGATTGACATATTTCTTACAAAGAGGATGGCTATTTTCTATCATTTCTGCTACACACGTCCTTAGTTCAACACCCGGAGGTGGAATGAGTTCGTAATCAGCATCTGTAAACAATAAACTCAGCTTTGATTTTTTTGTTAAATTTTGAAATTGGTCCATTTCCTCGACAATAATTTTTGCATTGTAAAACTTTATATCAAAGGGAAAATAGTCAGTAACATTATTACAGATTGCACAGTACATATTTTTGAAAATATCAATGTTTTTATAGTCGACAACGGGTGGACCATTTTCTATCATGTTGTCTTCCTGGCATTTTTCTTTAATGGTATTATCGTGATATTCCAAAGAACACATCGATATTGTTTGAAATCCTTTCTTTTTGTATTTTTCGGTATTTATTCTTATACACTCATATCTATCTTGAGCAACGTTCGTGATCAAATTGTGTTTCGCACAACAATCTTTGTAATCATTACATTTTGTATCACAGTAGCAGTACAAATCAATAAAATATTCTGGTAATTTACACCCACCGAATGAAAAACATTCATCTTCAAGCATGTTCGGGTAAGTCGACGTTTGTTGATCCGACTGGGTTGTTATCTCTAAAGGAGTTCTTTTATACCTAGACACGGCAGTACCACTGACTTGTGACATACTTCTAGATGTTGTATCAGACGTTGTTGTTCCGTTTGCAGTTTTCCTTGACACGTCAGTACCATTGACTTGTGATATACTTCTAGATGTTGTATCAGACGTTGTTATTCCGTTTACAGTTTTCCTGAACACGTCAGTACCATTGACTTGTGATATACTTTTAGATGTTGCATCAGACGTTGTTGTTCCGTTTGCAGTATTCCTGGACACGTCAGTACCATTGACTTGTAATATACTTCTAGATGTTGTATCAGACGTTGTTGTTCCGTTTGCAGTATTCCTGGACACGTCAGTGCCAGTGACTTGTGATATACTTCTAGATGTTGTATCAGACGTTGTTGTTCCGTTTGCAGTATTCCTGGACATGTAAGTGCCAGTGACTTGTGATATACTTCTAGATGTTGTATCAGACGTTGTTGTTCCGTTTACATTATTTCCAGACTCGTCAGAACCAGTGACATGTACCAGATTTCTAGATGTTGTATCTGATGTTGGTGTTTGATATATCCATTCTTGTCCTCGCACAAGAAGCGGTAAACGTAAACCAAAGATCAAAGCTAATAAAAACAGTGAGAATTTCATCATTCCTGTTTTTTTTTTAAACAACTGTTCTCATGAACATAGTTTTATACTAAATGATATGAAAAGACATACTAATTAATATTTATATGTAGATATAAATATTCTATATAAATGGCAGAAGAGATTCTTAAATTATGAAACTTGAGTATTGGTTGTTCTATTTAGTTGGATACTTATTGTCAGGTCTATCCATTAATTGTAATGATAAACTCCGCCTCATTAGGCGTAGTATATTTTGTAACAAATTCCAACTGTTTAAAGGGATTGTAAATGCATTATGTAAAAGAAGCGGTATACATTAAGAAGTTTTAACTTTGTGGCACATTTGTCAATTGTTTAGCATGTAAAAAGGTTTCAATTTATATTCGCCTTTCTTGTTTACTGATATTATACTAATATCACAACAGTATAACACTAATACCAGGACACATTTAGCACATACTTACAACTTCTCGTCCAATCAAATTACTTGGATTTGCCTTCTAATTTTCATAGTACATACGTTTTCCGTGTACTAAGTAACTATGCATGAATGACCACAAGGGTAAGATTTCATTGTATTGTAATCAAGATATTAGAACAAAAATTGCTACTGGCTATTTTGAGATAAATTCTGTGTTCCAAATATAACTAAATACTTTGTAATTAGTTTTCAAACAGATTTGTTACATCCTACTAATCAATCTTTTGATCTAAAAACATTTTTGACAATTAAAAGTTTCTTTCATTAAAATAAAGAGTAGCAATTATGTTTTTTTTTAATACCTTGATTAAAGTACAACTCCATCTAAAATGTGTAATCCTTTATCTTCCATGCAATTACTTTGTACACAAAAAGAGTCAACCATGAATCTTTTGAAGGGAAATTATTAATAAAGCAATTTGATATATTTCGTCATAAATTGGTCAATTATTATTTGCCTAATGTCCAGTGACAAATGTTTCATGCATGTAAACTATCCACTAGAATACCTATGGGTACATACCAGGGGCAGATTCAGGCATTTTTAAAGGGTGTTTCAATCAAAGATATGGGAGGGGATCCAGCTGTTTGTACTCGTTCAAAAGCATTTGTAATATAGTTTTAAATTTTATGTGAAATTAAAAAATGTTTTCAAGAATGTTTTTGGTCAATTTATTTAGTCATCTTACCATAAAAATAAGTACATGTATAGTAAAACACCACTTCATATCAATAAACATACTTACACCAGCAGCTACCTTCTTTTCATTCTAAAGTCAAGGCCTGAATGGCCTTTTAAAATCCCATTTTTACAATGATATTATAGTGAGTAGATTTACAAAACTACGTAAATGAGCTACATCTAGTCAGCCAAAACATTTCAATAGACTAATTACAGGATTACTCAAGTTGTAAATATGTGCTAAATTGGATAATGTATAGAAAGGTATATAATATGAAACTAAGAGCTCGGGGGCAAGCCCCTCGTTCTAAGTTTCATATTATATACCTGTTTATACATTAACCGACACTTATAACCTGATGGGTTAATGGACAATACAAACTGTATTATAAATAGAATGAAATAAACCACTTTTAATTACATAGATATGTTTGAACAATACAACTAACGACTTCAACACCCGCAATACTTTTGACTTCGTAATAAATAGAGCGACTAACTACATACATTCAGATGATATTTATATTAGTTTAGCTAATCTAAATTATTAAGTTTCTGGAATATGATTAGGAAAACTTTCATCAAATTGTAAACGTTGAGTATTAGTGTAAATATTTTTGCCTCTAGCATCACCGAAGAGATATTTATTGCAAAAATTCGCATCTAGTGCATTAAAATTGGTGCCGTTAATGATATATTCCTTTAGAATGTGTATTGTGGATCATGTTTTCTAGATTAGTTTTCAAGATAATAAAAAGAAATGCTAAAATTGCCAAACAAATTTCTCATTTGAAAGTTAATAATTTTTTTGACTGAGTATGATAATAGGTAAGTTGTTGGTTCCTTTGATATTCAGCTGCCTGTTTACCGAAATGTTTTTATCTTTAAAATGTCGTGCATTTATTAGATTTAAAAATACGGACAACAACTCCTTAATTGAGTCATCCAATAGACAACTTTCGAGTTCGATGCATTTCCGTCAAAAACTCTGGTTTTAGTGAACGTCATTTGTGCGTTTAGGGGCGTCGTCACTTCCGTTTTAATGTTGAGCGAGTGGTTGGAAAACTATAATTCTATATTGTACGAATTATTCAGCAAATTAAATTCTCAAAATTGACAATCAGCACTTTTGTCGTTAGGGAATTGTCATTAAGTACCTACAAAACAACCATTATTTCTAGTTTATCCTGTACAATGACGATCACTAAGACGCTTGATGAACGTAAATAGTGCAGGGATACAGGCGATCCCCTCTATCTGGTAAATGACGTCATAAAGGCGCGCATAATATACGAGTTTTTGCCGGTGACGGATGAACTCGAAAGTTGTCTATTGTTTTGAGTTTGTTACCCCGATTTTGTTTTTTGTCCATGGATTTGTGAGTTTGAATAGTTATCAAAAGTACCAGGATTATAATTTTATACGCCAGACGCGCGTTTCGTCTACATAAGACTCATCAGAACATTGAACAGCGGTATACTACTGTTGCCTTTATTCGGTCATATTGGCATTTTTGAAGATCTTGTATTGTTATTAATATTTTGCTATCTATCATAATTTTCTAGGTAATATCTAAGCTCGAAAATAAGTCAAAAGGGCAATTACTACAATAAGGATTCATCTAATAATTTTAGTGCAACTGAAAAGTAGAGCTTAAAATTCTAAGCATGTCTGGTCCTAATCGGGTTTTCTCTATATATTTTGGTTTTTCAGATACAAGATACTTAATGCAGTTTGCTCTTATTTTATTTGTTAAGTCACTGTTGCCATGTTGGTTGATTAACAAGTACAATCAGAATACATAACCTTTATATAAGTGACCCTAATGATCTTTAAGTTCAAATTCGGTTGAAGTTCGTATAGTGGGTTAAAATGATAGACGATTTTTGAAAAGAAAATTTACTACGACTACGAGGGAAGTAAATTAGGCAGCTACAAAGGGCTAAGTAGAGATAAGAAATAGAAATTGAAATAAACGCACCAAATAATTTTTGGATTACAATTCATAGAACTTACAATAGAACGAAGTAAACCTTCCATGAAGTGATAATTAGACTTACTAGAGGGTCTAAGAATCATCCAATTCTCAATTGCGACTCAATGATATATTGACCTTCTACTTTGTGATTAAAACAGAGGCGAAAGACACCAAAGAGACATTCAAACCCATAAGTCGAAAAAAAACTGACAACGCCATGACTAAAAATAAAAAAAGATAAACAAACAAACAATAGTACACAAAAACATCATAGAAAACTAAAGACTGAACAAAACGAACTCCACCAAAAACTGCGGGTGATCACAGATGCTCCGGAAGGGTGAGCAGAGCCTGCTCCACACGTGGCACCCATCGTGTTGCTCATGTTAGTACAAACCTGGTAATAAGTCTAAAGCGGTAGGTCACATTCGGGAAAAGAGGACGGGATTGTAGTTACGACATAAGAACATTTCCGCTATCATCTGTGAAACGGATATTCCGTAACGGTCAACAAACTCATGATGGCGTCCGTAAAATTTACAAGGGATGATTTCAACTTCACCAAATTAAATTTAAAGTTAATGCAAAACTAGGACATACAATAACTAGCTCGTCAAGAAAGTAAAACAACATTATTATTATTATTATCAAAACATTTAATTTATTGGTGTTGCATTGCGAAAAGAGTATTTTAACGGTTCAAGCAACCGGAAGTGTAAAAGAGAGGCGAAAGATTCCGAACATACTGACATTACCATGACAAAAAACGATCAAAAAACAAAAAACATTACACAAAACACAACGTAGAAATTAAGACTGAGCAACACGAACCCCATCATAAACCAGGGATCCTATTCACATTGTTAAAGATAATATAGAAGAAAAGAAAGATATTTAACATTCCACATGAACACTTTTTCAGCTGCAGGGACTCCATGGGAAATTGTTTGCACACGGTCCCTTTCAGACTTTATTTGATATAGAGGAAAATGATGGAAATCGCAATGTTTAAAATTGTAAATACATACTATAGCTAGTTATCTCGAAACATAAAGTAGAACAAAAAAATAATAAGGTAAGACAAGTATATCATGCTATCTCGAAAGAACGGGTACAGAAATGCAAATTAGCTATGCATACACCAACCATCAGATATTTCCAAACTTACGCTACGAAATGTTCCTTAGGAAAGACATTTGTTCTCAATTTTTTACAATTCCATGCCCATACACCAGTTATGCTGGTCGGTCAAAAGATTTAACGATGTTGATTTTTAATTAGTTTTATTAACATTTAAAACATTACTCTCTGAAATTGTAATCTTTTTTTCACAGCAGTGCTCGTAAGCATATCAAACCTAGGGATAAACTATTTAAGCAAACATAACATATAGATTGTTAGATTTAATGTATCAATGATATTGTTTTATCAGATTTGCTTAATTTCTTCATTTTTATTTGTGTAATAATGTTTTTGAAAACCTTAGTCAAATAGAGTAGATATTAATTATAGATAATAGTGTCTAAATATGGGGAGATTTTCCTTAATTGTTATTTTTTAGTTTCCTGTTTCTGCTACCTATTTTTCTTGTCATAAAGATGTGTCAGTACGCTTCAACTCCTCCACAAAAGTGAGACGAAAGATACCAAAGGGACATTCAAACTTATAAGTTGAAAATAGACTGACATCGTCAAAATAGAAAACTTTAAGACTGGTGAGCAACGCGAAACCTACAAAAATCGAGGGTGATCTCAAAGGTCATGTAATTATAAACCCGGTGATATCTTTAATTAGGAAGAATATCACATTCGGGATAAAGGATATTCAATGACGGTCAGCAAACTCGTGATGGCATCCGTTAAATTTTCAAATTAATACCTTTGATTATTGCATTTGAGATCTGGCCAGAAATAAACTAGTTCAAATCATAGGGATACTTCGTTGATGAACAGCAAAAAGTATTGTTAATTTTGACAGAAAGGAGAATTCGGACAGAAGAGCCGAATTTTGACTAGTTACAATGTTAAATGAGAATGCTAATGGTCTAAAGTTAAGAAGGGAATTATCAATAAAATTACGCTTTTAAACAACGTATTAGGCTTTGTTAAATATATAATGTTTTTTTTTATATCATATACATTGTATAGACAGAAAAATATCAAATAACTTCATTAAAAATCCAATATCTCGTCCCTGTTCCTGTTCGCTTTTTGTTTGAAAGGAAATTAAATATTTTGTGAAAAATAAAACAGTAATAAAATAAAATGGCCACAGGTTCATTCAAAGGACAACAGGGCTAGTTCAGTGACCAAGATTACTTTAAAATTAATTGTATCGTGAAAAAAATATTCGACGAGACATACCACTTGAACTGAGTTTTTTTAATTTTACAAAAATAAATAGTCAAAATATTGTTTACTTATTTTATATAGAAACTGAAAACTGAGGTATAATAAAACACAATATTGACTGCTGTACACCAATTTAGAATTGTTTTGGGCATATTTGCTTCAAATGCGATCAATATTCTGGATTGAAAATGGCATACTAGTTTTATGACCAATATAATGGATAAATATTCAAAAAGAAAAACAAATGGAGTTGATGATATCTCTGCAGCAAGTAGTAGTTCAAAAAGTATTTGAGTATTTTAATAGTTCCATACAGTTCGCTTTATGGCGTACAATTCCATTATGACTTACATATATAGAAAACGTAATAGGGGTCATCCATAATTGTCAACCATTTTCCAAAGTGTACAAAACATACACTTGGGGGAGGGGGTTAGAAAAAACAAATTTTAACTGTACACTTTTTTAAAATTTTATTTCCGACAAATACGACATATATGTTTCAGTTTATTTTCAATAAAAATTTCTTTATTAAACTTTACTACAATACACAGGATGTTCTTTATATTAAGAATGATTGAATCTTTTCTTGAAATCTGAAAATGGTTGATGTACACTTTTCGAGGGAGGGTGGGGGTTCTGAAAACGTGTATGTATTTTACACTTTTGAAAATGGTTGACAATTATGGATCTCCCCTTAGGCTTTGTTAAATATATAATGTTTTTTTTTTATATCATATATAGACAGAAAAATATCAAATAACTTCATTAAAAATCCAATATCTCGTCCCTGTTCCTGTTCGCTTTTTGTTTGAAAGGAAGTTAGATATTTTGTAAAGAATAAAACAGTAATAAAATAAAATGGTCACAAGTTCATTCAAAGGACAACAGGGCTAGTTCAGTGACCAAGATTACTTTAAAATTAATCGATACGTGAAAAATGCGATCAATATTCTGGATTGAAAATGGCATACTAGTTTTATGAACAATATAATGGATAAATATTCAAAAATAAAAACAAATGGAGTTGATGATATCTCTGCAGCAAGTAGTAGTTAAATAAGTATTTGAGTATTTTAATAGTTCCATACAGTTCGCTTTATGGCGTACAATTCCATTATGACTTACATATATAGAAAATAAATGTATAATAATACATATCCTGTTTTTCCAAAAGACAAGTAACATTACACCTATCCTAAAAACCTTCGCACGTATATAAACGAAAAGAACCTGATGGATAAATTTTTTTTTGTAATTTTGCATCCATTAACCGCCAGTTCTGATAACTTTTGATAAACAGCACGGTGGTTAAATTTGTATCGTTTAATTTCCTATACATCCATTCGGGACATTTTTGTCATTCGGGACATTATTGTCACAATACTCAAAAAATGGTCAAAGTCCAACAACTGATCTAAAAATGGTCAGATCGATATGACCGGTACAATATTGTCAACTACCTATGATTACAAACAATCCTATCAAGTATGAGTAAGAGCTTTCTGTTAAATGGTCTGGAAGGAGTTGGGTTCACAAGGTGTTGGTAAATGGTGAGTTCAATAACTCCCGTAAGTATTGTCAAATCAAACTGACGATACAGCCTGACCCAGAAAATTAGACGGCAAACTTTTCTACTTAGTGTAAAAGCTTTATGTCAAACACTTCAACTTGCATCTGTACGAAGCTTTATTCACTAGCTTTCAAAACTTCATTCTCTGTGCAACTTATGTTTGAAAATTTTTATTTCATATCCGCGTTCAATCGAAAACAAACTTACAGCTCTCATTTCGGGTATTGGAAGTCGAATACTTTTCAGAGTGATTCGCATTGAAAAATTTGATTTGGAGAAAAGATCCTTTCATGAACTTTTTTCCCCCCAAAGATCTCGATGCCATCAACTCAGCTCCCGGATATCAATATTGTAGACTTTCAAGAATAAACCTGACTGCAGCTGTGCTATTTCTCTGCGATATGTGTTATTCAAAGGTTCAAAATATCGTAAGCAAAAACATCAGATGGAAACACAACTTTAACATGTTTAATATACTGATAGATTCAGTCGAGGATTAAGACAGGCAATGGGTTAAACCCAAAGAAGACGTAGATCCTCTTTCCGAAAGGGTTCACGCAGAGGTCATTGATAGAAATTATAATGAACAAACTGAATGGGTACATGCTACATCGATCTCTTTAGATCCATAACTTGAAGTTTCTAAGCACCTTTTCTACCTCCATCAAAAATATGTTCTCGTCCCCGCAAAGAAAGTATCAAAGAACATCGTTTTAATGTGTAAACAACATTTCACCAATTGCTTGATACAGGAATTATGTATTGACTATTCACTTCGAAAGTTCTCCCAAGATAATTACCAAAGAGAAAAATCCTGAATAATCATAGGTTTGTTCTAGATTCCTTTGGAATTTTAACCAAATATGAAGAACTCAGCTGGATCTTCTTTCACGTTATTTGATATATGAATAAGTGTCCTTTATAACAACGTTATATTACTGGGTCTTCCACGAAATCTTTCAAAGTTAATTATAGAGTACAGTATAGCGGGCTTTTTTTAGCGGGTGTAATTATTCGCGATTAAGCGGCAACCAATTATACAAAAAATCATTTTCTCTTCTAACAGTGAAACAAAATATCTGTTTAAACCAAGCCATATTACCTAATACATCACTCTTTTGGGGTATATTTCCCCATGCCCATTCTGTTTTAGGAATTAATAATTTCACCTTTAAAATTCGATATCATTTGTTTAGATTCAAATGTTCTTCGTACTTCATTTCCGTGAACACCAGTTTTTTCAGCTGAACTTTTGGTCCTCAATTCAATGATCTTCAAACTTTTGTAGACGAAGCGCGCATCTGGCGAAACAAGATTTCAGCTTGGTATTAGTTTTATTCAAAATTATTTAACAACCTGAGGCTCTTTTCACAAAAAATCTTGCAACTAAAATTGATCGTAAGTTATACTGAAATATTCATGACTTACGAGTTTTTTTTTTTCTCGTAAGATTTTTGTGAAATGAGTCGCTGAACATACATGAAATATTTGCCACTGGACGTTTATCAACCAATTGCAACAATCAATCATCCAAACTGATAACATCAATTAATGGGCTTCATTGTTAAAAATAATTTAAAATTTTATATCTAAGCCAAACACTCATCAGTGACGCTCGAATAAAAAAATGTTCAAAAAGCCAAACAAAGTACGAAGTTGAAGAGCATTGAGGACCAAAAATTCCGAAAAGTTTTGCAAAATACAGCTAAGGTACTCTATTCCTGAGCTAGAAAAGCCTTAGTATTCAAAAATTTAAATTTTTGTTAACAGTTAATTTATTATTATGAACATATCAATAATAACTCAAGTCCAATCGGCAATCCTCGGGTGACTCCGCTTCTCTCCTTAGATGAGGTACGGAATCGGCCGAGTTGTGACGATTGAACTCAAGTCAACACAGAAAAGAATGGCAACGTAGATACCAATATCTCGCTGAAGACCATACGATAACCCATAGTTGCCTACATCGACGTCATCTGGTCCCTGGTGGATAATTGTCTAATTATATAATTAGCTATCCTACCGGATATTTTTATTTTTAATAGATACGATATGACCCAGCTGCTTATGTTCATTTAATTTACAGGGGTTAAGTAAAACTAGTAAAATGGCTTCAGATAATTGTAGATGCAATTAAAATATAAAAGTAAAACCAACAATACAAATGATGTATTCTTACTTATCCCGATAAATCTTATACCTGCGAAAAAATCTCCAGACATGACGTTTTTCCCTAATTCAAAAACTATTAGAACATGTAGAACTCATACATTTTAGAAAGAACTATTAAGGTAGTTCAGGGGTATATAAAAACATGACCAAATTTTCTTATACTTTGCTGAAATGAAGATTTTACTATGCTTTTAAAAAAACATGATAAAAAGTATGGGTCACCGCGCTATTTTTCAAGGTATGAGTCGTTCAAAATTGCCAAAATTTGCTTAGATTGTTCATGAAAAAACACATTTTTGTGTATAAAAAGAAATCTAGGAAACAGAATTTTAAAATAAAATGTGAGAAGATAGGTTTTATAATATATTTAAATGGTTTTAAATAATTTGTGGTAACTAAATTCCTGGACTAAAAATTCATCAGTGATACATTGATTACTTTTATTGAAATTTAAAACGTCACTTCATACATGGGCATGGCGAACAAGTTGAGATATATCAACAATGCAAGATGGACCCAAAGGAACATCAAATTTCAAAAAAAAAGAAAAATTAACAACATGGAAACTGAAATATCTAAATATTAATGTATAACAGATTTGAAATATATTAGTTGCTGTACAAATACAGATGACAAGAAAATTAACAATAACACTCAGTTCTATCCTCGAAGCTTATCAAATGACCAACTTGATAGTATAACAATAAAAATACAAAAATAAAAGTACAAATTGTCTCCCTTTTATATTTATTTAAGGAATGACTAATATTTTTTCCTATCTATGCAGAAATAACATAAAAAATGTGGTGCAAACTGAATAACCCGCGTAGCGAGATATTTAAAAGTATGGACCACATTTTAAGGTTATTTCGAATAGACAGAAATAATATTACAGTCATTCTTTATAATTTATTTCTAAATTCCATTTTAAGGAGACAAAATTATGTCTATGAGCTGATAGAAAAAAAACTTTTAGCCAATCAGAAGACGTTTTACATCCAAAACTAAATAATATAGTTATATAAAATTTAAGGAAATTTTTCAATAAGTAATCTATTGCACTGTATTAAATAGATAAAGAAAATAGATGTCATGCATGTGATAATTGTTTAACTGTATGTGATATACATGTACAGTCACTGACTGTTCATAGCATTATTCCACGAATACAGCTTTAAAATTAATATTTAAATGTTTCTATGAGGGAAACACAACATAAACTCATTTTTCATCTAAAGAATTTACAAAACAGATTGTTCTTAATCATATTTGTTGATTAAATAGTAGAAAGGCTAATTTTGATGATGTGTGTTCAAAGATCCAAGACTCACCCATGAGAGATTCACACTGCCGTACTATTCGGCAATGTATTGCCATTTTTCTAACTAAACTTAAGTGTGGAATGTCAAATAGGCTATTGTCCACCTTATTCTACTTGGGTCGTGATGCTACACGGCGTGCTATTTCATCTGCCAGAAAATATCTAGTTGAAACCTTTGTTCCAGAAAATCTTGGGTTTGAGCATATTTCACGGAAAAATGTAATCAATAACCACACTCGCCCATTAGCAAAGGCCCTTTTTGGTGATATTACAAATCCTGCTATCCTTGTTGTAGATGGAACATATATATATATACAAAGAAGTGGCAATTTCCAATTCCAAAGAAGATCGTTTAGCATGCAAAACCTTTGAATAGACTTATTAAGAAGGGATATAGTTACGATACTGTTGTCAGGTCATTAAAGATTGCATATTTTGGCGTTAATATTGATTCACTTATAGGGTCTTTGCATCGGAACTAAACACATTTATTCAAAAACCAGTTGTTGGCATGACACGGGTTATGTTCTTCTCATATATGTTATGATGGTATGATACTAAACCCTTAACGGGAAGGATTGCGCCTGATGTTCATATGATGACATCATAATATTTCAGTCAGTTTAATTGAAGTCTGGAGCTAGCATGTCAGTTAACTGCTAGTAGTCTGTTGTTATTTATGTATTATTGTCATTTTGTTTATTTTCTTTGGTTACATCTTCTGACATCAGACTCGGACTTCTCTTGAACTGAATTTTAATGTGCGTATTGTTATGCGTTTACTTTTCTACATTGGCTAGAGGTATAGGGGGAGGGTTGAGATCTCACAAACATGTTTAACCCCGCCGCATTTTTGCGCCTGTCCCAAGTCAGGAGCCTCTGGCCTTTGTTAGTCTTGTATTATTTTAATTTTAGTTTCTTGTGTACAATTTGGATATTAGTATGGCGTTCATTATCACTGAACTAGTAAATATTTGTTTAGGGGCCAGTTGAAGGACGCCTCTGGGTGCGGGAATTTCTCGCTACATTGAAGACCTGTTGGTGACCTTCTGCTGTTGTTTTTTTCTATGGTCGGGTTGTTGTCTCATTGGCACATTCCCCATTTCCATTCTCAATTTTACAAACACAGGCCATTGGTAAAGCCTATGGTTTTTGTAACTACATCTGGCTATATAGTGAGTGTGATGGGACCATATATGGGTGACGGGAAAAACAATGATGCAAACATTATAACTCATATCATTAAAAGAAATATAGAGCAAATAAGAGATTGGCTTCAGGAAGATGACATTTTAATTGTAGACCGTGGTTGTCGAGACTCTCTCGATCTATTAAATGAGTTAGGTATTAAGTCTGAAATGCCATCTTTTCTTGGAAGGGGAGAAAAGCAACATTCTGTAGAAGAAAGTAATACAACACGCCTCGTAACCAAACTTCGTTGCATTGTGGAATCAATTAATGGTAGTATAAAGTTTTTTCGATATTTGGACAAAGTCTTACCTACGAATCAAGTTCCAAACATTCGTGACTATGTACACATTGCTTGTTCTTTAATTAATCGTTATTTGAAACCAATGAATATTGGTGATCCTGAAGCAGATGAGTTGTTGGGTGCAAAAATGCTTTTTTTGTCAAAACAAATTAATGAGTTGAAAAATAAAGTTGAAAATGATGGTTTGGACAATCGCAGTTATAAATGGTCCAAGATAGATTCATCAGATTTTGATATTGAATTTCCACGTCTGAACGAAGAAGAACGAAGAAACCTCACTTTGGGAACATATCAAATGAAGATGGCAAAATCATACACAGAAGAACACTTTGACTCCGAAGGAAAATATGAGGTTTTGGTCTCTGCTGAAGATCAGTGTCTACTCTCTGCTAAAATTCAAAGCAGACATATAAGTGCAAAATGTTACCAATTATGGATTTCATTTCATGCGTGAGTTGTACTTGGTTGGTACTGTAAATGTAAAATTGGTAGTCGTGTAGTTGGTATGTGCTGTCACATTCCTTCAGTAATATGGTACTTGGGTCTCGGCAGGTATACTGACAAACAATTCAGAATTAACAACTGGGGTCAGTATTTATTAGATGCCAGGAATATTCCCGAACCAAAGGAAATTGATGCAAGTGATGATGAAGCTACAGTTACTGAAGAATGACTATGAATATTATGATTGCTAGCTGAACATGTACTAATATATATATGTTTGACTTTTGAATCATACAATCGTAAACATGTATCATGGTTGTCAGCTTAAATTCACAGTTTAAAATAAGGCACATTTTAATAACTTATCTGATTGGAGTTAACTTGACTTAGAAATAACAAAATGTATTTGAACAATAGCAGATTGACTCAACTACATGTATATGCGATATACTTGTCCTTTTATTTTGTATTAGTAAAGTCACAATAAGATTTGTGAATTCTTTTTTTTTTCAACTTCCCCCTACGCAAGGGACATTAATATGTAAACAGTATTTTTTTAACCGACTGTATAAATGTAAAATATTTGTCATGATACAAAATCTATGTTTGTTTATTTTGAACTAAACATAATGGTACACAGTTCATAAAAATCTCTCTGCCTTTCACGTGAAGAAGCAGTGAAATTGATTCCATCAGTTTAACAGCATATATTTCCAACTCCTGTAGAAATATAGTTCATATGTATTTAAGCTCAGCTAAGTTTGTTATAAATGTTTATGAGCTGAAATAAATAGATTGATAAGTTTTGTGATTTTTTTTAAATAGAGAGATGTGGTATGGTTGTCAATGAGATAGTTATCCACCAGAGTTCAACAAATGACGAAGACATTTTATGCAACTATAGGTCATCGTATTTTATTGCAATGTTTTAGTCATACTCTTGCATTACCCGTTATATATCTTCCTTTAGTCAAACATATATGACTTTTAAATGTGTCCACATCAATGAAGCCCTTGTGTTATCAAAACACAACACCGAAATAATAGGACAAAATGAATGACTATAATGTACATGATGCAGACATATTAAACTTGTTTTAAGAATATTTGAATAAAATTTTGTTGTCATGGTGATATTTCTGATAAACAAATTACCTTTATTGCCTTCTTTAATTTGAATACATATTTATGCATCAATATCAAATATGTATACAAAAAATGACAATTCAGTCAAAATGGCCGTATGAAGAAATTGTTATAATTGCAATAAAATACATTTTCGGTTACCATAGCAACCATATCAGAATAAATATTTTCATGTTAATAGATGGAATATTATTTTACAATAAATGCACAGCATACATACCTACTTTACTGATCACATGAATTATGATTTTGATGATTTCAAGGTATTTTAACGTTTTTTAGACCTATAGTTAAAATCGTATCTACCTCCGTTACCATGCAATCACATTTTAAACTGGGGTATATATCATGTTACCATGATACACATATGTAAATATCAACATGATTCTAAAATGGGCCAAAAATTACCCTTAATGCCCTTACTCCTTTGCTTAGATTGTTCATGATAAACACATGTTTGTGCATAAAAAGAAATCTATGAGACAGAATTTTACAATAAAATGTGAGAAGATAGGTTTTATAATATATTTTAAGAAATTAAAAAGAAAAAATGGTGTCACCGAACTTGTTTTCTTGCAACAAGTAAAAAATTAAAATTTCCCTACATGTCCTTTATAAATTTTGTACTAAAAGAGTTATCTCCCCTTAAATGGCTTATTTGAAAAATTAATTCTAAAAGCACAACTATTTGGAATTTGTTAAAACATTTTCTATAATGCAATGGATAACTAAGTTTTCTTTATATAAATAAACAGTGTAACCAATAAATTGCAAATCTGTCTCCAGATTTGCAGACTTGGACAAAGAACTAGACCGATTATTTACTGTGATTGTACAATTCGAGATGGGTCAAAGTAAATGATTTGTTAAATTTTATGAAAATTAAACGAGCCAAATTAATTTTAGTCAAGGTGTTTGGTACCACCTTAATAATATATTTATATGAGTAAGAATAATATAAGGAGATGTGGGATATAAGTTAGTTAGATAGCAACCTAACAAAAACTGCACTTTACTGATGACTCTGAAGTTTTTAATAAATCAAATACTAGTGCAGTGATCTCTCTTCATCAATTCATTTAATCAAAAACAATAATAGAAACACCATTTCATATCGACAGATGTATGCTGATAAAAAAGTTCATTATCAATCAAATTATAACATCTCTGTTATTTTACACCCTTGCTGTTAGATAAAGCTCAACATTTTTCTTAGTATAAAATTTAAGATAAAAGTTCATTCTAAGGTTATAAGTGGGCATGAAATTTGTTCAGAAGAATCACAGAACTTTGCTAAAGTAGTTTTACTTACATCTGGTAGTTTTCTCTGAAGGTTTCAATAAATTAAATACCAAGGCGCCGATCTCTCTGATCAATTTATTTAATAATAAACAATGAAAGAGACACCATTTGATATCGATGCACACATGTATGATGATATAATATTTTAAAAATTTCAAAAGGTCAGAAATTGTTTCTTATGAAAAATATTTTGCAGTCCTTCTATATGTAAATATCAACTGCACTGCTAAGAATTTCCTCCCACTCTTCTTGAACTTTTCTACTGTCCTGTAAATCAGTACTACCGGCTTCATGATAACATTTTTATGGTGTACTTTGGTAAATTCAGTACGGCTGAGTTTGATATTTGACTACATTGTGTCATGAATATCCAACGGAACCACATTTCTTCCAAAATATCGCACATCCAGGCTTTTTCCTAGTATGTCTAGTATGTCCATACCGTTACTTTGGAGGCATCAATGATGGCAAAAGATTCCACAGATTTCATTGTTATGACTTTGACGACACACAGAGGAGTCATTTTGTTGCCATTGGCATTTAAAGAAAAGAATGGTGATATTTTCCCTCGTGTTGCCCGTTAAGCCTATGATGTTTTTTGCCCCCTTCCTGGCTAGTACATTAGTTGGGCTATGTTCAAAGATGTTCTCCGTCTAATTTTAATTCCAGATGACGTCTGGTGTTAAACTTCTTGCACAAGTCTCTGAAATTGTTTGATACAACAACCCTGTTCATCATCCTTGACCTTGTAGTACTAAGTTTCTCTGGTTTCCTAAGGATTATTTCTGGATGCTGACCTTCAAATCCTAGCTATCTGTTATTTCCTGGTATCTTAGATTGAAAGATTTTGTTTAACCCTAATGATGCGCAAAGTTGTGAAACTTTGATTAGCACCTGGTTTTTTTTACAAACCAAGTCTTTTTTCGGCAGCTAGTAGCATTTTTAATCTCATAAGGAATGACTGGTTTCATTATTGGCTTTATTTTACCATTTACATGGTCCATTATGGTAGTTTTTGGTGCAGTATATGTTTAACCAGCTTTGCGGTAGCTCATTCCCTATTTAACTGCAGTTAATACAATTTAGCAGAGATTCTGATAAATATCTGTGGAAACGATTTTTTCTAGATGTTCTTGGCCTTTTGTCATACAAATGAAGAAAATGTCCGCCCTCATTAAATAATTTAAAGATTGATCGACACTTACTTTTAACATATATATATATATATATTATTCTGAAGAACCTATGTTGATACAATGGTATACAGAAATACATAGACATATATAATAATATTATATAACATGGTGAGGTTACAGCAAATAGAAAAGAAAAGAATGCATAGGTTTGGAGGATTCCATTTTTTACTTAAACTACCACCATGGAAGCCATCTAATAGTGAAGGTATTGAATATAAAATGCATGTTCAATGTATAAAGATAAATAATGTTTAAGGGACCATTTAGAAACACGAGTCTCGGCGATTTTATTTTCGTATAGTATATATACACTGGCTATCATCATCACCGGATATAGCTACCCTTAGCATGGTTGCGAAGTCTCTCGTAACTTTACGTCCATATGAAAATGAAAGTTAAAATGCTGGAATCGATGGGTCACTGCCAAATCCGAGTTACAAACTAAAACCGAGGAAAACCCATCAACTATAAAAGGAAAACTCAGAAACAGTACAACTGAAGTGAACAAAACAGACGCCAACATACTTAGAAACTAACTATTTGATAACAATTGACATATTCCTGACTAAGTAAGGGATATTTTAAGAGAATAGACAAAGGCAATTAAGGTAGATTCATGGTATACCGCCATCTTTGATTGCACAATCGCAGTACAAAATAGGTCTAATTATTTGCCTAAATCTGCAAATTTGGAGACAGATTTGCAATTCAATGGTTATACTGTTTTTTTTTTTATTTGAAGACAAATTGTTAATAAATCGTACTATTCAAAATATTTTAACAAATATCAATTTTTTTGGTATAAAAATTATTTTTTTCAAATGAGCCATTTAAGGGGAAATAACTCTTTTAGTACAAAATTTATACTGGGCTAATAGGGAATTTTTTTATTTTTACTTGTAGCAAGAAAACAAGTTCGGTGACACCATGTTTTCTTTTTATTTTCTTAAAACATATTATGAAACCTTTCTTCTCACAATTTATTTCAAAATTCTATCTCATAGAATTTTTTTTATGCACACTAATGTGTTTTTTCTTGAACAAACTAAACCAAATTTTGGCAATTTTCAACGACCCATAGCTTGAAAAATAGCACGGTGACCCATACTTATTATTAAATTTTTGAAAAGAGCATAATAAAATCTTCATTTTGGCAAATTATGAAAAAAATTCTGTCTCAAAAAACATATACTTGTGATCTACCTTAAGGCTTCAAAAGATGTATTTTTTTTTTGGATTTGAACATGATATTTATTTTTGCGCTTTTTATATACCCCTCTTTTCATCATCTCACTATGATAATGTCTATTGACTTAAGAGTTTTTAGAAAATATGATATCTTTTTTCTTCATGAATGGACAGATTGTATTCATTGGGGATCTAAATGCTCGAACTGGCCAAAAGAGCTGACGTTATTGTAAATGATTCTGATCACATCAATTATTTTGATGGTTTTGATTTACTCCCTGAAAATTATATTACTAATTCAGAAATTAAAAGAAGCAATCAAGATACTTCTATCAATACAGTAAGTACAAAGTTATTAGACTTGTTTTGTCTTCAAGGCTGCGTTTACTCAATGGTCGATTTTTAGGCGACTCATTGGGGTATTATACATATATGTCAAGCAGTGAATTGAGTACTGTTGGTTATGCTGCGGTTAGTGAGAGTCTTCTGTTTCAGTCAAATATTTTAAAACAAACGATTCTATTTACCTATCAGATCATGTTCAAATAACTTTATATATGAAGTGCTCTATAAAAATAGATAAAGAAATTGGCCTTGAGGAAAAAGGATGGCACTAGATTAAGTCATATAAATGGACAGACAAATTCTAAACTTAAACTTATTGATGCTTTATTGACCGAAAATGTAAAGAATGGGATAATAGAGTTTGAAATGGTTAACTACATGTATGAGGAAAATCAGGTTTCAAGCGTTTCTTGTAAAGTAATTCCAAAAACTAAGAGGAAGAAGAAAAAGAAATTTAAACAAGCTTTGCCAGGCAATGTTATATATACACCAAGCAACAAATAAATAAAATAGGAAACAAAATTAGGAATAATCCAAATAATAATAGTTTATAGCAAAAAGTTGTTGAATTAAAAAAAAAAGCATAGAGAAATGGTTAAACAGGAAAAATGAGTATAAACAAAAACTTTATCATTTAATAATAATGAAGTTTATAATTGTTTGAGCGAATATATCAATCAAAATCCAAAGGAATATTGGAATATTTTAAAATCACTTAAGAATAAAACAGAAAAAAAGATCAAATACCAGAGGCATTAATTGAAGAAGAAGTTTTAATGAAACATTTTCAAGATTAAGGTAAACCTTCATCTATAAATAATGCTTTTATGATAGACATTGAATCACAATTAAAGCTGTTAGAAAATAATAGATTTCAAAGCTGAACAGATGCTTCTATATCTTGTTCAGAGGATCTGTATATATATATTGAGTTACTTAGTTATTGCCCCTTCATTTGTTTTACTGTTGTTAGAAAATAATAGACTTTAAAGCTGAAACAGATGCTCCTATATCTTGTTCAGAGGATCTCTATGTATATATTGAGTTACTTAGTTATTGCCTTCATTTGTTTTTACTGTTGTTAGAAAATAATAGACTTCAAAGCTGAAACAGATGCTCCTATATCTTGTTCAGAAGAATCTGTATATATATATTGAGTTACTTAGTTATTGTCTTTATTTGTTTTTACTGCTGTTATATGTCACAAACTGTAAACTTTTATGTGGCAATACAACTTTTGAATTGAATATAACTATCATTGTTTTAAAAATTCTGAAAAAATATAATGTCTATTATACATGAAGTTATTTGTTTTTATTTTTGTTATATGTCACAAACTGTAAACTTTATGTGGCAATACAACTTTTGAATTGAATATAATTATCATTGTTTTAAAAATTCTGAAAAAATATAATAAAATTGAGAATGGAAATGGGGAATGTGCCAAAGAGACAACAACCCGACCATAGAAAAAAACAACAGCAGAAGGTCACCAACAGGTCTTCAATGTAGCGAGAAATTCCCGCACCCGGAGGCGTCCTTCAACTGGCCCCTTAACAAATATATACTAGTTCAGTGATAATGAACACCATACTAATTTCCAAATTGTACACAAGAAACTAAAACTAAAATAATACAAGACTAACAAAGGCCAGAGGCTCCTGACTTGGGACAGGCGCAAAAATGCGGCGGGATTAAACATGTTTGTGAGATCTCAACCCTCCCCCTATACCTCTAGCCAATGTAGAAAAGTAAACGCATACCAATACGCACAATAAAATTCAGTTCAAGAGAAGTCCGAGTCTGATGTCAGAAGATGTAACCAAAGAAAATAAACAAAATGACAATAATACATAAATAACAACAGACTACTAGCAGTTAACTGACATGCCAGCTCCAGACTTCAATTAAACTAAATTAAATGTGTTTAGTTCCGATGCAAAGACCCTATAAGTGAATCAATATTAACGCCAAAATATGCAATCTTTAATGACCTGACAACAGTATCGTAACTATATACCTTCTTAATAAGTCTATTCAAAGGTTTTGTTAGTTTTTGAGGTGAATACTGACACCTTTGTGCTTTATAAAGAATATTTCCATAAAAAATTGGATGTGAAATACCTCAACGTGTAAGAAGTCTGCATGTTGAGCTATATTTACGAATGATGTCCTTATACCGATGATAAAATTTAGTAAATGTTTTGACTAGTTTGTGATATCGAAAACCCTGGTGTAATAATTTTTCAGTAATACATAAATTTCTCTCGTTAAAATCTAAAACATTGTAACATACACGAGCGAATCGTACAAGTTGAGATATATAAACACCGTAAGATGGTGACAAGGGAACGTCAACATCTAAAAATGGATAATTAACTATAGGAAATGAAAAATCATCTCTTTTATCATAAATTTTAGTATTCAGCTTTCCGTTAGTGATATAGATATCAAGATCGAGGAAAGGGCAGTGGTCATTGTTAGTATTAGCTTTATTTAAAGTAAGTTCAACAGGATAAATTTCTTTAATATACATACTGAAGTCGTCATTATTAAGAGCCAAAATATCATCCAAATATCTAAAAGTATAATTAAATTTGTTTATCAGATGTTGTTTCGATGGGTCTTTGCTTATTTTTGTCATCAATTGTAACTCATAGCAATACAAAAACAGGTCCGCAATAAGTGGTGCACAGTTAGTCTCCATTGGATTTCCGATAATCTGACGATATACGGAATCCCCAAAGCGAACAAAAATGTTATCTAGTAAACATTCAAGGGCATATATAGTATCAAAGCATGTCCAATTGACATAGTTTTTGTTTATTGCTACTAAAAAATGACCTTGAAGAGTTTGAACATATATATTCACATTCTGACGTTTTAAATGCCCATATAATTAGGTGTGTGAATTTTTTCTTAGTGAGAATGTGAGGCAATGTGGTATACAGGGAAAACAAATCAAAACTTTGAACAGATTTAAAATCACCAATATAAGCATGCAATTTATCAAGTACTTCCAACGAGTTCTTGACACTCCAAAAGTAATTAATTCCACTATTTTCGAAGGCCTTTTTTCAACAATTTATTATCAGGTTTTTAATTGTACCAAGTGTGCTGGTAAGAAGAATAGACAATTTAGTAGTGGAACAATGGCTTGACGACGAAATAAATCTATATTTGTAAGGTGTTTTGTGTAGCTTCGGAAGCCTATGTCTATATATGTCTATTATACATGAAGTTATTCCCACGTCTTTATTATGATTAAATATATTCTCACGTCTTTATTATGATTAAATAACAAACAATATGTTAAAAGATTTTACATCTTGATTTTATAAAAAAAAACAACAGATGAGCAATGTTCATTGTTAACTGATCCTTTTTGCTATTAATAAATATAGAAAACGTATTATCAGAATGTTCACAGAACAATATTATTTGAATCTTATGACTTTTAAACACACTGGATCAAGTCTTATTTCTGTATTGGACTTGCTATTGGCCGAGGACCAAAATAGGGCCAATACAGAATTAAACACGTTATAATATATTTATTAATTAACTACAAGTAATGGAACAAAAATGAACATTTGTGTAGTAATAATTTTGATCATGTTTTTCCCCAGGAATACTAAAACTAGTCTATTATTTGTATGCAGTTATTCTTGAGATGAAACAATTTCTCTTGAAAATGTGCTGGTACATGTTTTCTTTTTCTTATTGCTGCCGAGGACAATATTAATATTGATAGTACCACCACTAATTACGGCCCCACAAAACAATGACAATGAACTGTCTTGTTTTTTTTTTTACAACATTTAATTTTTTAGATAGATTGGACATTTGTGCTACACATGAACTCGGCCCAACTATAGGAACAATGCTGCACGGTTGATTTAAACTAACAATTTTTCCAATTGGTCCATCACAACTTTCAAGATATTTAGATAATGCCGGTATCATAACACTATCAATGGTATGTGATGCATCTTCCTGACAGACGAAACAGAATAAAGATTGAAAGACCCTATGTTTTTTTCAGTTTCCTCAGTTTAAGTTTGTGACTCGGATTTGTATTTTTCTCAATCGATTTATGAATTTCGAACAGCGGTATACCACTGTTGCCTTGATTTTTCAACTTCCCAACTGAACAAACCTCTGTAGAATTTTTGAAATACTAAGGCTTTTCTACCTCAGGCATAGATTATCTAAGCTGGATTCGGCAAAATTTTTAGGAATTTTGGTCCTCAATGCTCTTCAACTTCGTCCTTTATTTGGCCTTTTTAACTTTTTTGGATTCGAGCGTCACTGATGAGTCTTTTGTAGACGAAACGCTCGTCTGGCATATATGCAAAATTTAGTACTGGTATCTATGGTGAGTTTATATACAGGATAACCACTTTGCAGTAAAGTAGTTGCAATAGTTTTTAAGGGCTGGATGATCTAACTAAAGTCCTTGCAATTCTCCCTATGAAGCCAGACCTTACTTGTCTTTTCCTATACATTGTTTGGAAAAACAGATATTAATTGTTGGTTTCACTAATGGCCTTAAGTTAAATCCAGAATTTTAATCTTGGTCTACTGTAGGCTAATGACGCCTGTACTCTTTATAAATATGTACAGCACATTTTTTCTTACATGTAGTTCTTCAAACACTGGGCTTAACAGGTGTGCAATCTTGAACTTTTCCCCCACTTCTTGTTTTAACCCAGGGTTAAAATTTTGTCGTTCAACATGATTTTAACTGAGGATTTTTGTTGCCACAATGCATTACTCCTATGTATTATTTCATGGGACATCAATACATCACAATGGCCGAAACACTCAGCTCAGACAAAAAAAAAACGAGGATCAAACCCGCAATCTCGGTATCGCCAGTGTAGCGCGCTACCCACCGAGACATAAAAACCCAATCCGTAACTAACGCAAAATTAAAGGATAAAACTCTTTTAAAAACAGGAAGAAAAACAAACATTAACACATTATCTGCCTTTTCTCTCTTTTTTCTAAGGAATCATATGCATTTAGATGCAAATTAATAACTGAAACAATGATAATGAACGAGACGAATGCTTACAGTATGTTATCCTTTGATGAAAATAACCCATCTATTTTGACTTTTTTCTGAAGACCTTTCTAAATACGTACCAGCTAATCTGTATAAAAAAGTATCCACCGATCTGCTCTCTTGTGACTTTGGAAAAAAACCAGTCAATGGTCTGGAACTAGTTGCTTATAGCCACACTTTGGCTATGAAATATCTGTGTGGTCAGTAATTTCAATGGCTGGCTGTTTGAAATTCCTATTTTGTCAAAGGTAATTAATTAAGGTAAATGATATGTTAGAATTTTCTATGCGTTCATATAAGATAGACATTAGAACCTAAATAACACCTCACTTTGCTTGGCGTCGTTAAATTTTACAAAAATCTTCTCCTCTGAAACTACTGAGCCAAATTTAACCAAACTTGGCCACATTCATCATTAGGGTATCTAGTTTAAAAACTGTGTGGCGTGACCCGGCCAACCAACCAAGATGGCCACCATGGCTAAAATGTAGATTTTGGCTCATAACTCTGAAACCAAAGCATTAAGAGCAAATCTGACATGGTGGAAAAATTCTTTATCAGGTCAAAATCTATCTGCTCTGAAATTGTCAGACGAATCAGACATCCGGTTGTTGGGTTGCTGCCCCTGAGGAAATTTTGCCATTTTTTTGCAATTTTCTTAAATATTATTATAGATAGAGATAAACTGTAAACAGATATAAAGTTCAGCAAAGTAAGATCTACAAATAAGTCAACATGACCAAAATGGTCAGTTGACCCCTTATGGAGTTATTGCCCTTTATAGTAATTTTTTACCAATTTTTTGTATATTTTTGTAAATTTTTACAAAAATCTTCTCCTCTAAAACTACTTGGCCAAATTCTTTGCCACAATCATTATTAAGGTATCTATTTTTAAAAATGTGTGCGGTGACCCAGCCAACCAACCAAGATGGCCGCCATGGCTAAAAATAGAGCATAGCGGTAAAATGTAGATTTTGACTTATAACTCTGAAATCAAAGCATAAACAGCATTGAGACATGGGGTTGAATTGTTTTGAAAGTCAAGATCTATCTGCCCTGAAATTTTCAGATGAATCGGACAACCTGTTGTTGGGTTGCTGCCCTAGAATCGGTAACTTTTTAGGACATCTTGCCGTTTTTGGTTATTATCTTGAATACTATTATAGAAAGAGATAAACTGTGAACAGCAATAATGTTCAGCAAAGAAGAATCCACAAATAAGATTACATGACCAAAAAGGTCAGTTAGACCCCTTAAGGAGTTATTGCCCTTTATAGTCAATTTTTAATAATTTTGTAAATTTTTGAAATTTTTGAAATTTTTGAAAATTTTAACAAAACATTTTCCTCTTTTACTAATAGGCCAAGTTCATTATAAATTGAGATAATTGTAAGAAGCAAGAATGTTCAGTTAAGTAAGATCTACAAACACACCACCATCACCAAAACACAATTGTGTCATGAATCCATCTGTGTCTTTGTTTAATATGCACATAGACCAAGGTGAGCTACACAGGCTCTTAAGAGCCTCTAGTAGCTAAATGTTAAGATAAAAGTTTATTTTTTCTTAGAAACCTATGCATTTGTGTATGTCTTTATTTTTTATGATATGTTTTTGACTTCGGTAGTTAAAAAAAAAGCGTTTGATGTTCAGTAAACCTAAACACACTGTCAACAGAAATGGTCAGCAAACGTGTCTTGTGTTTAAATCATCAGAAAAAAATCTAACGCTTTATAACAAAGACTTTACCCAGGAAACACACAAAAATGTTGAAATTCTGAATTAAATGGAACCAAATTGTTTAAAATCTGTTAAGTTATGATACCACAATATTATTTTAAATCAAAGCACCAAAGGCGCTGTAGGCAGTTAAGTGAAAAAAAAAAGAAGAGGCAAACTTGGCAGAAGTTAAGACGAATATTGTGGAAAATTTGGTGAAAATATTTATCTCGGCTATTTCTCAAGTATTGAAAAATGTTTGTATCCTGATGTTTTCACTATCCAATCCTACCACTTTCAAAAGCTATGTCCAATTATTTTTTTTTATATTCAATATCTGCGATTAATGCACATATTGATCACTGTCCCATGTAAGGGGAGAGTTTGTGTCTGTCCATATTGAGGACCCAGTAATTTGGTAATTGTTGCTGTATATCATATCCATTTTTCATAATTGTTTTAAATTGTACATAAATCAGGCTGCTTTAGTTTTATTGTTTTACATTTGTAATTTTCTGGTCTTTTAAAGCTTACTATGCAGTATACATGTAGGTTTTGCTAATAGTTACAAGCTGCATGGAGGAATATTCTTATCAGAATAATAATTTCAATAATGGGGTCCAGCTGTGGTGTATAGTGTAATTCAACTATATTCTAGAGTATGAATATGCCATATTAGCAGTTTTAGTTGCATCAGCTGGTGCACCTACATTGTATGCACAATCATCAAATCATACCTGAAATTATCTGAAGTGGTGTAATTTTCTTGTAAGTTATATATCAATAAATGCTGATGTTGTTATAATGGCCTAGCAATGATACACCATTTTTTAAGCCTGTACGGTTACCTCACAAAAATTGCTTACTTTCCTCATTTGCAATTTGGTGGATATATATATATATATAGTGGTCTCATAATGATGCATTGGCTATCATTCCACACCTTCTTATCTTTATGATAATTGAACATGTCTTATCTATAATCAGCTGTTAATGCAGAGACATGTTTTGCCTATTTGTTATTTTGATAATGCAAATAATACAATTTAAATAGAAATGCATTAACATGTAAAATATATTCAAAGACAATGATCCATGACTGATTGTACAGGGCTGAACAATCCCTATGGAAATAAGATGTGCCAACACTTATACAACTGCTTACCAAATACCATTGACTTTTCATAAGTTGTCCCCTTTAAACAAACCTAAACACATATCTAATTTCTAAGTCATTCAATGAACAATAATGAAAGGGTGGGGTTATATAATATCCATGGAAATGAAACTTTTAAATACCAATATGTTTGCATACCAAATGGCTTTGACTTCAGATTACTGGTATCTTAAACTGACATAATTATAATAATAACAAACTAATTCAAGTAAACTAGTTCAAAGTCAAAAGATCATGCATATGACTGAGGGGTAAAGACCAAATATCCTCTATGGAACTGAGATGTACTAATACTCACTACTAATGCTTCTTCACCTGCATGGCAATCATTATTGACTTACGACGATTGGTTTCCCTCATAGTTAAATAATCAAAAGCTTTAGGCTTGCTGCTCACAAGGAAGCTATTAAACCAAGAGTTCCAAATGGTGAAGTTGAAATCATCCCTTCGAAAATTTTACGGACGCCATCACGAGTTGGTTGACCGTTATGGAATATCCGTATCACAAATGATATCGGATATGTTCCTTACGTCGTAACTACAATCCCCTTCCTTTTCCTGAATGTGACCTACCGAATTAGACTATTTACCGGATTTGTTATCACATAAGCAACACGACGGGTGCCGCATGTGGAGCAGGATCTGCTTACCCTTTCGGAGCACCTGAGATCACCACTAGTTTTTTGGTGGGGTTCGTGTTGTTTATTCTTTAGTTTTCTATGTTGTGTCGTGTGTGATGTTGTTTGTTTGTCTTTTTTTTATTTTTAGCCATGGCGTTGTCAGTTTGTTTTAGATTTATGAGTTTGACTGTCCCTTCGGTATCTTTCGTCCCTCTTTTATGAAATTTCAAAGTAACATAAGTTTCCAAGTAAAAAGAAAATATTTGAGGGGGCAGAGCCAAATATCCTTAATAGAAATTGAAAGTGACAAAGTTTATACAACTGCACACCAAATATCATTGACCGTTCACTAGTGGTTCCCCAAAAACTGACCTAATCAAAAACTAATACATGTTAACTAAGTTTCAGAGTCAAATGATAAAGGGGGTGGGGCTAAATATTCTGGTAATGAGATATACCTATGCTATAAACACAAGTGCTTACCAAATATCATTGACCTCCCATAAACTAGACCAAATCACAAAATCACAAACTACATTTTTTTAATACATTGTTGATGCTGCCAAAACAACACACCTATATATATGCCTCTCTTTTTGACTATGTCATCTTTGGCAAGACAAAAATTCCAACAAATTTAATACAAATATTTTGTCCACCTTTTTTAAATATTTCTATATTCTTAATTTCCTAAATAAATCAATGCTGCATTTACACATAATTCTATTTCGAAACGTTTAACATATTTAATGTCTACTTCAATACACGTCAAAATCACTTCACTATCCGAATGAGCTTCATTTTTAACTCAATTAATAATATTCATTTGTTGTAACTGCTGGCAAGTTTATAAATAATTCCTGTCAGAAAGCTGAATCAAAACTTGTTGTACTAGTCGACATGATTAGACCTTGCATAAACAATCTTCAAAATTGATCATATATGTAGGTGTACATGTAGGTATATGTTAATATCTCCATAACATCATACATGTAGTAGTCTAGAGTGTCATTGTTGTTGAGGAACTATAGGGGTGAATAGACAATCCAACTGCTACAGAAAATCATGTATTGTACATATACATGTATGCCTTGCCTCTTCTTGTATTAGCCATTGCCAAAGATTGGAATCAAGCTGAAATAAAAACAAATACAAATAGGTATAATATTATTGCTTTAAAATTTTGACATATACAATGTAGCAAAAAGGTTTCATGTCTAACATCTTTATGTATTAATTTTGTCCATGTTCATTGAGGCCCTTATTATTACATTTGCAATGCTTAAATTCTCTAGGGTCCCAAGTCAGGATCGTCTGGCCTTTGTTAGTCTTGTATGATTGTTAGTCTTGCATGATTTTCAATTATAGATTCTTGTGTATAATTCTAACTTAAGTCTAGTATGACTATGAAGTCCATAATCACTAGTAACTTTTGTTTAGGGGTCAATAGAAGCAAGCCTTCATGTATGAGAGTGTGTCGCTGCATTGAAGACCATTTGGTGGCCTTCAGCTGTTCTCATCTCTTTGGTCGGGTTGTTGTCTTTTTAGCACATTCCACATTTTCATTCCAATTGTATTTGAAATTGTTAGTGAACTATTTTGATCACGGACTCTCTGTCATCCATTGCCTATGTTATAATAAAATGATACATCTTTTCTATAAATAATTGATGTAGGAATTAAGAAAAAACTGTTTGTACATATGTAACTTGTTGAAAACTTAACTTCGCAAGGCACAACATTTCCTTCTATAGGGCTTCTTGTCGTATCATGCGAGTTTTTTTTAACAGTAATTTCATAGAAAAGTGGTTTACCAGTATCAAGTTGCTGAAGAAAACGCAAAGTTATGATTCTTGAAAACTTCACGAGTGTTTAAATATGAAAAAAATCACAAAAAGAAACATCGAAAAAAGATGTTTTCATTTCCGGGAAATGAATAGTGCTTGTAAATCCAAATCAATTACGGCTTGGAACGCGGGTTACACTAATGACTGGACCGAATGACAGGACCAAATGAAAAATGCTAAAAACTTTTTTTATTTTTCAAAGGAATTATCTCAGATTTGAAACATAAAATGATATGTCATATTTTGAAACCTGAATGCTATAAAAAATATAGATTTTTTTCAAAAACTTTCGAAAACGTGAAATGACCATCGCTGACTGGCATGACCAACGACCAGATGAAATTGCTAATTACTCTTTTATTTCTAAAAAAAAAAATTCTGAAATTTGAGATATTATTAGATTTAACCATTTTATACATAAAGATAGGAATAATACAGAAAAAAATAGTAAAAGCTTGCTGTAATGTGACCTGACTAACACTGATAATGACAGGACAAACCTCGACAATGACTGGACCAAATAAAATGCTATTCACTTTTTTATTTTAAAAAGGAATTATGTCAGATTTAAAATATATTAAGATCTCATCTTTTAACACATCAATTAAATAAAACATCTAGTTTTTTTTTATTGCGAAAACGTGAAATGACCATTGCTGATTGACAGGAATTATCTCAGATTTAAAGATATAATAAGATCTCATCTTTTAATACATCAATTAAAGAGATTTTTTAAAATTCTCTGCAACTATATATATATATATATGTTTGTTTAATGAGAATAAAGATCATTCATTCATTCATTCATTCAGAACATTTTGTATATTAATTACCGGTCATTATCTGACACGTCTGAAAACAATTATAAGGTAACACACAACAGATGTGACATAAGCCATAAATAAGTTGATAAATCCAATAAAGATAGTGATGACAGTAATTAAAATCACATAATAGTTCATGTTGTTGTTTTATTAATATTTTCAGAACAGTAAATAATTATTTCCATGTATTACTCAATGAATGCTCGAGTATATGCAGGGTATATATTGATAGTTTTTTTCTTCTTAAAATAAACAAATAAACATTTCTTGAAGTATTCCAGACCCTTGCATGCATGATTTCTTGGTAGTTTGAAATATTTTATAAAATATACTGAAGCAAACATTTTAACGGACTACTTTAAAAGGTTTGATACCTTTCCAAAGTGGCTTAAATTGGACTTCATGATGTCAAGAAATATTATGATGATAATTCAAATCTCTTAAACTATAAAATGATTATACGTAATAACATGTTAAAAATTTCATGATCTCTTTCTTAAATATACTGATCATTCGTGTCTTTTTGTCATGTGACTCTCTGTCCACCAACATAACGTTTAGCAGCTATAGGTCAAGATTTTTAACCACCATAAAATATATTTTCCTAAATTTTTAAAGAAATAACATACTAATTATGGATCAGAATTGTACAATTTCAGTAAAATAAGAAAGAAATTATGATTTTTCATCAGCCAGATCATAGCCCAGCTAACACATAATATTTTCATGATATTATTGACTGGTTATATATATGTTTTTCAAAAATATTTACCAAAAAATATTTTAAAGACATTTTTTTACATCAGAAATTATGCATTAATGATATTTTTACAATAATATTTCGTCCCAATGTTTGATTGCTAACTATAAACACATTTTTTGTAAATATTTTTTTATAATGAATAATAAATATTCTTTGCTGATGTTTTTAAAACGTTAAATAGACAGTTTTATAAATGAGAACTATTGTATGTCGAGGAGATATTTCTTTGCAATATTCAATCAATATCTGATGGACATTTTTATATAACATTTAATATATATATTTTTTAGATGTGTAAAAGAAATATTTATAAAACATTTTTGATTTACATCTATGTAAAGCAGAGGTTTGATGTACAATAAAATATCCTTTTGATGTAACATCAATATACTTTTCTTGTCCTAATCAAAAATTTAAAAATGGTAATATCTAATGAATATTTCAATAACATCATAACAATATATTTTTTCGATTTTATTTTGAAAATATTAATTAAAGACTGTTTCATAATAGTTTTAAGATAATATGTTTAATAGATAATTGTAAGATGTATGCTAGAAATGTTCTCCAAATGTTTGTCAGTGATAGTTGACGTTTGTCAGTGATATTTGAGTGAAGCACATGTTTGATATGAAAAAAGAAATATTTTATAAACATTTTTACATAATATTTTTAATTTATATTTGTAAGATGTACGACGAATGTTTTTCTTATGTTTGTGAGTGATATTTGTGTGAAGTCCATGATATGTTTGATATGAAAAAGAAAATATTTTTTATATAATTTTTTAATCAGATTAACATGAATGTCTCCTCATTTTTGATAGAAAAGTCTTAACAATTCTAATCTAACTTAAATGAAAATTCAAATCAAGTCAAAAGAAAAATTATCTAGCGAGTCTAAGAGCATTGAGGAGTATAAAATCAAAATGATAAAGTCATACCAAATAGGACTACGATAATCTGTGCCAAGAACTAGAAAATTCTTTGTATTTTGCCTAATTCAAAGTTTTTTAAACAGTGTTTATATAAAGAAATATAAGCCAACATTGTGCCAACAATATGCCAACATATTAGATACTTATCTTCCCCCTTTATACCACATACTTGAAAATTATATTATTCCAATGTTCTAACAAAAAATGTGCTCTTACTTCTCTTTATCTAACATTTTCATATCTGTGTAGTCATTTAAATGTATTTACCTAAATGATTGAATAATTTTATGCACAAACAAAAAATATTTAAAACCAGCCCAAAACAACAAATACAATTAGAATATACTTTCAGTTTTTTCCTTTTCTTGTATATCAACACATCATTGACACGAGTGAATTTTCTTACTATCAATATTTTGAGAAATAAAAGAATTAGCAATTTCATCTGGTCCGGTCATTGTCGAGGTTGGTCATGTTACGTTTTCGAAAGTTTTTGAAAAAAATCTTTTTTATAACATTTTGGTATATTTTACAATTATATGCGACTTTTGAAGTGAAATAAAGTTGCCCTTTAGTATATTATTGATAAAGTAGTAATCTTAAAATTGTTTGAAGCGCCTTTGTCTATATCAAAGCACATGTAGCAGTCTGTAACACCAAAGCCTTAACTAAAAACACGATAAAGGAAACCATCTTGAAATGACCTTGACATCGACAAAGTCTATAAATACGTATTCAAATGAGGTCCCGATTGAAATTGCAAAGGCCCTGATAGAGTATAATGTTTCGGGGTTTACACGATACATAGCAAGTACGGAGAGACACGATGACAAATAATAATAACATCAGCTTGCATTAAAAAATTAAATAAAATTCATATCTTTATACAATGTAGAAATAAAATAATCAAGTATTCATACAAATTCAAGACTTATACAGAGAGGTAAGTCAATGCTTTTAAATATTTACCTTTATTAGGATGAAATCCACCAAATTCAACGGCGTCACTGATTAAAAATAGCCGCAAAATAATATCCATGCGCCATTTGGCAAATTTTAATGCCTTCATTACAAACATTTTCGGCGATGAAATTATTCTTATAATAGTTCACTTACATCTTCATCAAAAGCATAGACGATAAAAAAAACTATGCTTAACTTTTTAATTAGCACTTTTTCAAATGGGGAACATCAATTGTTTTGGGTAAATCGACGATCATTTAAATTAATCTTCCTTATATTTATTGTTTTTCATAACAAAAAGTGTGAAAATAATGTCTAATTAGTTATAAAGAATCTATCAGACCTGCCAGATCAGAGCATTGGCACTTTTTCAAACATTCCCATACCTATCGCCCAAAGGAATGAGATTGAAGTCGAAATTAAAAAATGTTGGATAATGATATCATACGACCAAGTAAGTCACCTTACAGCAGTCCGCTAGTAATAGTAAGGAAAGCAGACTTCTCTATTCGATTCACTGGATGCTTTAAAAGTTACTCTTGGTATAGTACGCTGGATTTGGTCAGCGGATATTACCAAGTTGCCATGGACCCTCAAGATGCTTCGAAAACTGCTTTTGTTACATCACAGGGGCTTTTTGAGTTCAAAAGGATGCCTTTAGGCATGTGTAATGCAAAATTAAACGTGAAAAGAATTATTGTGTGACTAGACGGGAGCTACTGGTCATTATAAACGCAAAAAAACATTTTCACAATTATTTATACGGTGTGCATTTCTGTGTTAGAACTGACCATTGTGCATTGACATGGATTACAAATTTTAAGAATCCAGAGGGTCAATTAGCCAGGTGGAAATTCTGGGCACCTATAATTATACTATAAAATATAGAGCAGGACTTAAACATGGTAATGTTGACGGAGTATCCAGGAGACCATGCAGTATGTCATGTACCCATTGTGAAAAACAGGAAAACCAAAAACAGACTGACGAGAATTCCGATAGTCTTGAACTCATGGAAATAAGAGCTATAAGTGCTGATACCCAAGACCAAATAGAGTCAAACCCTATTTCTGCCAATTGGGTACAAGGGAAATCAAGAAATGAGCTGATGATGTCCAAATGCAAGACTCTATCAAAAAAAAAATTGTAAGGCAATGGAAAGTTGATCTTAATGTTAAACCGCAATGGCAGGAAATATCTCACCTTAGCAAAATACATAAGGCATATTTGGCCCAATGGGACAGGCTAGTAGTTGTAGATGGAATTTTATATCGTAAATGGATCAATACCATAACCAATACACAAAGTCTTCAGTATATTTTACCCCATACCTTTAGATGTGAAGTGTTAAAACTGCTACATGATGACACTTCAGCTGGACACATGGGGATTAAACGGACTAGTGCTCGTGTGCGCCATAGATTTTATTGGGTGGGCTACCAAACTTTCGTAGACAAGTATTGTCAAAGGTGCATTGAATGTCAAAAACGTAAGGGGCCATCAAAAGGTACCAGGGCGTCAATAAAAACCTATGTTGTGGGAGAGAGCATGGACAGAGTTGCAATTGATTTATTGGGACCTATACCACAAACTTACAATGGCAATAGATATTTGATGGTCATTACATACTATTTTACTCGTTATGCCGAAGCATATCCGATACCAAATATATATGCTTCTACTGTGGCTGATAAAATGGTGACCGAATTTAAATGCCGTTACGTATACGGAGTACCCACACAAATCCATACGGATCAAAGTTCACAGTTCACCTCAGATCTATTTTTACAATTGTGTAAACTTTTACATATCGACAAAACTAGGAATAGCCCCTTTCACCCACAAAGTTCTGGGCTGGTTGAAAGGTTAAATGGTACAATTGAAGATATACTGAGCAAAGTAGTCTCCAAAAACCAGAGACTGGGACACATCTGTTCCTTTATTAATGCTGGCTTACAGATCAGCCCCCCATGAAACCTTAGTATAATCCCCAAATAACATGATGTTTGGTCGTGAAGTTCACATGCCCATTGATTTAATTTATGGTGTTCACTCCCCTGATAGTAAACTATCGAGACCAGAATATATGGACCAATTGACCAGTCGTATGGACAAAGTGCATACTGTAGTCAGGGATAGATTAGTGCATGCCGCTGCTCGGCAGAAACGCAAATATGACCTCACCAGTAAAAAATATCAATATAAAGTGGGAGACGGAGTAATGTTAAGGGACTCAAAGAAATATAAAGGGCGAAGTCCTAAATTTCAGTTCAAATGGGAGGGACCCTTTACTGTAATTAAACAAATTTCAGACCTTTTATACCAAATTCAAGAAGGACCAAAGTCTAAGACAAAAATTATTCATGTCAACCGACTTAAACCAAATAAAGGTTATTTAAAAAAGGTGGTATCAACCTCAGGGAGAACCTGCCCTAAATACCAGGGGTCAAACAAAGGACAGGACTGATGAATAACGTACAGTCCATGACGAATAATTATTTTTACTATAGTGTTATTACTATGTTTAGCATCAATATGATGTTGTGTTTTTATATTTCAAATGTGACGTCATAAAAACATATGGCATTTTGAATCTTAAATAATGTCTTTATGGACAAAAACAAAATAAAGTCTTGTTGTATATGTATAATTTTGTTTGCAAATCAATTGTGACGGTGTGTAAGTGTTGCCCTCTGCTTGTATAAGCTGTGTGACACCATGATTTTCTATAGTAATTCAATGCATATTACATCTGGAAATTATGTATAAGGTGCTTGTATATATGATCGAGATATATAAACATGATAAACAGAGGAAATCAAATGTAATTACACATGAAAGTGTTTATATATTATTTTATATCACATAACCAGTGATATTATTGATGAGTACCATACCAATAACTAAAGTAGTCGCAAATTATTAATTTTGAATACTATGGATATACCAGGTTCAATCCACCATTTTCTACATTTGAAAATGCCTGTACCAAGTCAGGAATATGACAGTTCTTGTCCATTCGTTTTTGATGCGTTTTGTTATTTGATTTTGCCATGTGATTATGGACTTGCCGAATTGATTTTCCTCTAAGTTAAGTATTTTTGTGATTTTACTTTTTTCCAATATGGAACCATCAATGTGAGGATTGTGGTAAAAGATTCCCAAACACAACTTAGTTACATAAGCACAGACGCCACAACCATGGAACCAAAATATAGTGCCGGTACTGCCCCTGGACCTGAAGTGCTGATGATAAGTACCGACTTCGTCAACATGAGATATCCAGACACAGTTATCATCAGTTCTATCCGGGGGACACACCAAGACATACAGGCAGCTTAAAATCATCAGTGGAAAGAGAGAAAAGGCCTTTTCCGTCAAGAAGTCAACCTGCTCATACCTATCCATCAACCAGTACTAGTCCAACGCAGTCAAAAGCAACCATTCGGCAAATTACTGAACTTTTGGATGAGCAGATGCCAGATTTTGCCGAGCTTCTGAATGAGCCGAGGACACCTTCTCCAATGAAGAGGCTGAGAAATGAAGAAACCACATCTATTCTGTCGCCGTCACTTTTTGTACCATCAGACAATCTATTTAGTAAATATCTAGAACCTACTTTTAGTATCTCTCCCGAACCATTTAAAGATCCTACATGTATGACATATTCCCCATCAGACCAGCCTTTTATTTCAAGATTAGAAACACCTTTACCTTCAGTCTGTACACCTACCAACCCTCCAGTATCACCTGAACCTGCAGCACCTATCAACACACCCCTGGATTTAACCAAGACCATTACACCAGTTTATATAGAGTCAACTAATGACGAACCCATGGATTTATCTAAGAGTAGTACAACTTTGTTACCAACAACCTCACCAGAACCACTACCACTACCACTACCATCACCATCACATGTACCATCCCCATCACCAGTACCAGTACCCTCATCATTACCCTCACAGTCATCTGAAACACATTTGGACCTGACGATAAATTCATACAAAACCATCCAACCAGCAGAAATAGATTGTACCCTACCAACCTACCAGTAGAACAAATCTAAAGAAATTAAAGTGGATCTCCCAGTTTATAACGATATATCGCTAGATCTAAGGCTGTTTTTCGCCGGAGCACCATCATCCTATCTGAAACACCCCCTGGCTAAGACTCTCCAAGAACAAATTAACCTTTGCAGGAAAACCCGTGCCTCTCTGTTGATTGGTGCAGTAAGTAGTATTATATACATTCTAATTGTAATTTAATTGGCGGTAAATTCCGTTAGTGTATTTATTTAAAAGTTTTTTTTTTATTATAAATTATTGATATGACTATAGTAATATATTGATAGTAAAATAGTGAAATACGAGAACTCAGAAATACTATATAATTATGTAAATGGTGTGAGTTCACAATAAAACACCAGGACTAGTAGCGTGTGGAAAAAAAATCTTAAAAGTTCTATAAATAATACTGTAAACCAACTTATTTTCGCGAGCGATTTATTTTCGCGACTTTCGCGAGGAGAAAAATAACGCGAATATAAATCGTCGCGAATAAGTAAATCGTTATTAATCTACATCAAGTAAATAAGAAAATCGCGAATTCTAAAAGGCGCGAAATGGACTAGAATTAGTAAAACGCGAAATAAAGTATCCGCGAAAATAAGTTGGTTTACAGTATTCACATTATTGAAATGACTATTATCATATACTTCAATGTATATGTTGTCGGTGTAAACCAAACCACCATTATCAAAGAACAAGAGCCATAGGTTACACCATTTTCTTCACCCTTGAGCAGAATCATTGAAAGAGAAAAGGAGCTGGAAAAAGAACAACAGCCGATTGAGTTCGTGTTTGACCAGAAGAACACAACTTCGACCACGCATCCGTCGGAAGAGTGGAATATGGTTCCCACATGCAACCCAATAACTTAACATAAAAAAATGGAAACTATGCAGAATAAATTTCACGGTTGATAAGTCAAGTTACCGGACTACAGTATGTTGTCCGAGGCCAAAACCAAGACAGCAGACGTATAAATACTTCACCAACCCGTCATAAAAAAACAAACCGATATTCGCAATACCGACCAGCACAAAGAAGCAGCATTACACCCATGCCGTGCTATTCTAGAAGAAACTGACCTGTGTGAAAACTAGATATCTTGTAACCTATGTTTTTTAAATTCCTTTCTTTGTGTCTTTTACATGCATAATGTATATTGATACACTAAGGTATTCAATTGGATCAATTTAGGATAAAGTAAATATAGAATTATTAGTTTAAGTCAGGTATTAAATGATTTTTGTAGGAAATTTATAATATACACATAGAGAGCAATTTGACTTGTATGCTTATTGACCATTACATCATATTTTCTTTTGTTGATGGAAAATTGCTGCCAAAAACTCTTTATCTATTGACTATCATTACCAATTTGTAGGGACACAAATTCTAAAACGGGGGTAATGTGACTGGTACCATTATATCAATTGTACTTATAAAACTTACTTTTCTTAAAATCTTTAATATTTATATTTTGTATGCTGTTCATTTCTAAATTTCATTCTACTAGGAGATATAAAAGATAGAATCAGTCGATTCCTTTTCAGGATTATTTTTATGATTTTATTCAGCTTCAAAAAACTATTAACTGGCAGAATAAACTATAATGCAGTCATTTTTATTATGGGATTACATCTACTGTTTACTATGGGGAGTTTTGAAATTATACCTGTTATTTACTGTTATGAGACGATCCCCGTATTTATTTACTTGCATTGAACCCAGTGTTGTTTTATCTCATATGTACATTTTTTCACGATTATTTTTAGCTTTATATATCGAAAATAATTTTAATTATTATATTCTATTAACGGAACAAGTGTTTTAGCAAATATAAAGTTACTTGAGTTTGAATAATTATTTAATAAATATAAACAATTCACAACGGCCGAAGTGAGAAATGCCGCAAATGATTTCCATTGGTTCACTGCATAATCTTTCAGTTGCGCGGTTGAAAATCGCACAAAAACTGCACAAAACTTGCACTAATTTTAAGTGCAAATATAAAACTCCAAAACACGATTTTGAAGTCATTCTGGCCAAAGATGTTAAAATTAGTAAAAAGATATTCTTCAGAAAGTAAGAATAAGTTTACTTTACTTTTTGTAAAGGTTTTAACATTTTAAAGTGCACAGTCATAATTATTTTGAAAACGATTTACGCAAATATTCTACCCAAATTTACGGAAAACTTGAGGAAACTAGAAATATTATGAGAATTTTATATTGTTTAAAATAATGGTTTACATTTAGCTACAAATACATAAACCATAGAATTTACGTAACTATAAATATTTAGTACAGAAATAATACAATATTCCATGTTTGAAAATCATATCTTTAAGAGATTTGAAATAGAAAAACTTTCAAAATGCTGAAAATGTAACAGTAGTAACCAAAAATATGTAGAACCTAAATTTCAAGTACAAATAAAGTACTGTAATATACAGGTACCTAAATACTACCATAACTTTGCAGTAACACAATAGTACTGAATATTAAAAGTAAATTTCCAGTACTACAAATTTTTAGTACAGAAATAGTACCTATGCAAAAGTAGCTGTGTAGAACAATTTGTAGTTCTTTTCATAACAAGATTCGATACAAACAATCGAACAATTTTGACAAAACTGATAGTATGTATGTCACTGGTAAAGGATGATCCAGTAAATTTAAGGCAAAAGTCTTTTACAATAATTAAGGGTTTTGATAGGGTTTGCAGACAATGAACTAAACAGAAAAAAGCACATTACTAGTGAAGGAAACTAAAACTAATTTCCCATATTTTTTATCAGAAGACCAAAACCTTTTTAGTCAATCAAATAGTATAATAATACAAGATATCGTATTTGTTACGTTAAAAATTTAAATTGGATAGTCACAAAAAGTAACATTGTTACTAAAACAGATAATTGTACTTCTTGCCAATTTTTGTAATTGTCTTTTGGTCACTTTTGAGACCATCGCTTTTAGCCAAAGGATAATAAATCACAGTGTCAACAATATTGTAATTGAATTAATTGAAAACAAGCAACATGAGATGTCTGACAGCTTATTTAATATGTTTCATAGTGACAATATTAATCATGATTTTCAGTCTGAAGGTGATCACAATATAACTGTGACTACACCTGAAGCACAGCCATTACTTGGGCTCAGTGTAGCTGAAATAGAAGCTTTATATTCATACGAAAGCACATTGGAAGAAATTCCTGTCATGGCTATGGATATTACGATTCCGCCGCAAAATGTTTGTGTACCTGATAACCAAAACAAGGAAAACTCACCACATCCAGCTGTTTCTTCAAATTTTCAGCTGTTGATGAAAAATGTGCAGCCATGGTGGAACACACACACACACAATGAATTTATGTCCGAATATTACAAACAGTGTGGTCAATTTCAACATTAACAAAATAATGATTTTCAAAATAAAATTCAAAATGGAATTGTTTCACCAACTAAACATTAACTGTTTTTATTCTTTTTTGAATTTTATTCTGACAGACAGCTAAATACTTTGTTGAATTTTTTCATATAAAAAATATCCATATTTTTATCCATGGCGGCTATGTATTTAAAAAAAAACCCCAGAAAAATGAGCACAAACTTTAATCTACAATATAGATACCCTAAGAATCATTAGGCTTAAGCTTGGTTGCAATAGGTTCAGTAGTTTCAGAGGAGAAGAACTTTGAAATAGTTTACACTTGACTGACGCCAAGTGATGACAAAAGCTCACATTTCCTTTCAGAAAATGAGCTAAAAAAATCCAGAATAGTAAATTAATGGCAATGTATACGTATACATGTGTTTTCAAAGAATTTTAAGATAAGATAAGCTCGCATGCCTATATATTTTATTAGGGATATCATGGTGCTTTTAATTGATCTTAATCCTAGCTGTAAACCAGATTTGTGGTGGAATGCCAGGTGAACAAAACTGTTTGTTTCCTGAAACAACTGGACCGTCTTTTAAATGTAACAACTCGTGACATTACAAGATTATTAGGATCCAATTTTGATGCTTAGTTTATTAATCAAGACTGAAGAGATGTTGGAAAAAAGGAAAATCACAAAAATACTGAACTTAGAGGAAAATCAATTTGGAAAGTCCATTATCACATGGCAAAATCAAATAACAAAACGCATCAAAAACTCGGTACTTATATATCCCCTCATTGTGTAATTGAGCTATGGTAAATGTTTATATTTTAGCGTATGTGCTTTTTCTCTATGCCCTTTAGGGTTTTTTGTTACATATATGTATATTTTAATAGTGATTCTTTTGATGTGTTTGAGCTTTTTATTTTATCATTTGATAAAGGATTTTTTCCATTTTGAAATTTCCTCGGAGTTTGGTATTTCTGTTATTTTACTTTCTACTTTGATTTGCCATCTTCAGATGGTACATATGATACGGCTCGAGATGATTTTATTGAAACTTATGAATAAAGGCAACAGTAGTATACTACTGATCGAAAGTCATAAACCGATTTAGAGAAACGTCAAATCCAAGGGAAACAGCACAGGACACTACAAACTGCGTCACATGAATTTATCAATGCCACTTTATGTGACGTAATGAATAGAAGAAACGCGTCTAGCGTATGACATTATAACTAATTATTAAGAATAGTTTATTTATCCAACAAAGGACCCTTGCAAGATTTTAATATCATACAATTATTACAATATTTTTTGTTATGACAATGAAATAACTTTAAAATAAAATACAAAACAATAAAACACTGAATCACTGAACTGATTAAATAATATAAAATATATAATCTTGAATTTATACAATTATTCAGATCGAGAAAAATAATTAGAACTAGATCAAAATTATTTCATTGTAATTCTATATCTAACATCATGAACATCGACGAATTGCCAACTTTATCGTCACCATGGGATATTATTGAATTTAAAACCGAAAATAAATCTGCACCTTTTATGTCAGATTTATCACCTGATTTCTTTGTGTCAATAGCTTTGCAAAATCATGTTAATTATTTGTATTTTAATGTGTATGCCATTGTCAGTGCGAAATTGGAGACTTCACTAGCTTGGACTAATGCATACACACAGTTGAACGATTTTCTTTTATCGGATAAACATATATCGTCTATTCAGAAACTATTTAATGTGAGTGATATAAATAAATTTCAGAATAAATTGTCTACTAAAATAGTATTTTGGCTAATGGAGAAAGAAATAGAAAAAAAAGCTAAAGCTGTTTTAAATTGTTGTCAAAAAAATGGAATTTGATGCGACTGTTATACAAGTGAGAAATTTATCTAGATAAAAAAAAAAACCAGGTTTAACCCATCATTTTCAACATAAGAAATTGCCTTTTATATCAATAATATGGTCCTTTTTATAAATTTCCTTTAACAAGACTGAATTTTTCGAAAAACTTGGGATTTTCTTATAACAGGCAAATATTACCGTAGCCATATTTGGCTAAACTTTTTGGAATTTAGGATCCTCAATGCTCTTCAACTTTGTACTTGTTTGGTTTTATAAATATTTTGATATAAGCGTCACTGATGAGTCTAATATAGACGAAACGCGCGTCTGGCGTACTAAATTATAATCCTGGTACCTTTGATAACTAATTACACCACTAGGTCGATGCCGCTGCTGCTGGACGTCTCGTCCCTGAGGGTATCACCAGCCCAGTAGTCAACACTTCGGTGTTGACATGAATATTAATTATGTGGTCATTTTTATAAATTTCCTGTTTACAAGACTTTGATTTTTTCGAAAAACTAACGACTTTCTTATTCAAGGCATAAATTCAGTTGGACTACAAACGATTTATTGGCTTCTAAGGTCAAGACATTGGTCACGTGATAAAAGGTCAAAGTTTACGATATTTTGGTAAACGTGCATGCCTCGTGGTTTTTGGACTCGTATCGTCTTATTTGTACTCGTACATTTATAAAAATCAAACTTTTCAATTCTAGATTGAATAAGCTTCCTTATTTTATATAAATATTATTAAAAAAATATGTTGTTCAAGTGTTATAAATTCACTAGTGAAGTGAAACTTTTTTTCTGAAAATTTCCGGAGATCCACGGAAAATCTCTATTAATTCCTTAAATAGGTTTGGTAACGTGTTGAGGGGTATAAAATATGAAGTAAAACCTTTTTTTGGCTCTTATATGACCCTTTTATATCAGAAAAACCCCGGATACGCAATTGTGTCAGCTTATTCGATACGAAGCGGAGATCAAAGTGATAGAAATCGGTACTCACATCGTAGGATACTGCAAGTTAACAGTAAATTAAAAAAAATAATGACTGAAGTTATATTTCGACACTTTCTTGAATAACTTACATGTTCCTCTACTGCTTTAACATTAAAATAGTCATGGAATGGCTGAAAATGACATATTTTTCAAGTACTTGCAGGATTTTGAAAACCCCAATGAAGAAAATTATAAATTTAACTGACTTTTCTCTGAAACTTGGATTTATTGTATATTCTCAAACACCCTTTTGGTAGATAACAGGATACAAGAGGGGTTTATCAGCCATTTGTCAGCAGAACCTATGTTACAATAGCATTTAACTTTTCATAACATTAAAACAAATAAATGGTAAAAAGTAGATGAAGTCATTGCATGCTTCAAAATTGTGAACATGAACATTGAATGAAAACAAGTCAATTTGCAGTGGACAGAAGTACATGTATAATTTTTGATATATTTTTCCTGCTTTAAGATAAAGTGGGGGTCCCAGGGAGTCTGGGGATTGGAATCCCCTCTTTTTATGGAAGATTAATGCATTTGAATGGGAGTATAAAATTGGAACACTACCCCCTTTTATCTTTGGTTGAGAATATCTCCACCCCTGTTTAAAATTGGCTGGATCCACCACGAGATAAGAAACTGTAGATGTACAAGTTCTGTTGCTCGCCTTAATCAAGAGAAAAAATCTGATCATCCAAAGATCCAGAATTGGGTTTAAAACATAATAATCAACACAAAGATAACTGAACAAAAAGTTGTATTGCAAACTAATATCTTGCAGTTTCATATATAATTCCTATTATATGTATTATTTCAAGATTTGCTTTACTTCTTTTCTTATATTTGAATTGAAAAGTCCTGCAAACAACTGTTGAGTCCTTTCAATTAAATTATTGATTGAATAATAAGCTATAAACGCTGACCAGTATATAAATAAAGTCTGGAAATGATTTATTGAAATAAAAGAGTGGTATTAAGTCATAACATATACTGAATCAACTTTCAAATTTAATCCAAATTCATATTTACCTCGACGAAAAAGCATAGTCAATTGAACTACAAAATCAAAACCTGAGACTACTACAATGTATAACAAAGAGATTGGTCACTTCCCATGTAATAGTAGTCTCAAACAAAAACAAAACTGACTTAAATACAGTGTTATGAAAATTTTTGAAGAATGGATAACAATGCGATTTTTATTATTCTGATATCAGAAATAATCTCATTGTATCAATTCAGAATGCAAGTTCTTTTTATTGAGATAATCAATTTAATTGCATTATTTACTTTAATTAAAACCGCATGATACTATCAGAATTTACAGTCAGGACTTAGCTTGTCAAGATCTCACTTACTTTAATAAGTTAACCTTAGTATAAAATAAAGAGATGGGGTATATGATGAGATAATATAAGATATTTGTATTCCAATTAAAGGGCTCTTGAAGAGGAAAGTAATTTATTACAAATTTTTTTTTTAATTGACACAATAATTTTAATATAATTCATATTAATATGAATATAACCATCTTAATTCTTAGATTTTAAACCACAGCCAGATCAGAGCCATTTCAAATTCATTGTTTTCAAGCAAATGAAGAAAAAAGAGTAATACAAGCTAGCTTTTGTCTTATTACATGTACAAGGAAATATAAGAAATAGTAATATAAATAAGGAAATAACTTAGACAAAAAAGACAGAACTTATCCACTGGACTATATGTAAAGTATTCCCTTACTAATCCTTAGAGGAGCAGCTGTATACTTAGAAATAAGGATGTTGAGGACTTGGCCCATCGATCAGCATTAATTTTTAGACACATATATACAGTATGGTCAATATTGCAATCTGCCCTATTTGTTCCAACCTATGAGTTTTAAAATTAATACCTAGGGTGGGAATTAAACCCATATACGTTCATTTACTCTACATTGGTCTGCATATACATACATTGTACATGTGAAATATATCAAATCATAAAAAATGCTGTAATGTGAATATGGTAATTTGTAAACATCATTACAGCCTCATTTTTTTAAAGACCTAGTAAAAGAAGTTCCTGGACCTACCTGGATGTATTTCTTATGCAAGTGTATTATATAACTCTTGATAGTATAACACGATAATGGTAATTGAATTCGGTATTTAGTAACAACAACGTGCAAATTAGGTAAACAAACATCAACAATCCCACGGTCCACTTGCATGTCCCAAAACGACCCATCAGGCTTATTTACACGAATTTTTGCTTAAGCAGACAGTTAAATATGTCTGGTTACCTTATAAGTTCTATAAAGAATGCATTTGCTGTAATGACTTGTGTATGCATGGAAATATAATGAAGACAATATTGATTTTTTACCGTAAATTTTAAATACACAACATTCCCGGGGTATCCCCACAAAACACATGCCATTGGCTACTTTGTAACGTTGGCTGGTAACGTGTAGCCACTTTCTAACGGTAAATGTAATTGGATGATCTTCAAAGATCAATAATAAAATTGCTAATAAATGATTGGATACGAATTTGTGTCAGCTTATAAATAGATGAAAAAATGTAAACATAGAAAACCACCATTTTGACGTAGGAAACAAACTAATTTTCAATCTTTGATTAAAGGACATTGCTCACATTGCCAGCGTATCATGCATAACCAGTCATCTGCAAATATATCTTTGAATTTGTTTTTTACACTTACTTTTCTATGTTTTATTTACTTCAATAAATTATAGGTGGCGCTGGTTGTTGGCGTAAACATTTTACATATGGGTCCTTTTTGTGTCGACAAGTTGACCTTTATCTGTCAGATTCAGGCGTTTGCCGTCCAACTTTACCTTATCCGTATTTGGCACAATTTTTTGGAATTTTGGATCCTCAATGCTCTTCAACTTTGTACTTGTTTGGCTTTATAAATATCTTGATATGAGCGTCACTGATGAGTCTGATGTAAACGAAACGCGCGTCTTGCGTACTATATTATAATCTCGGTACCTTTGATAAATAATTATACGAAGTCAAAAATATGACAGTTGTTGTCCATTTGTTTGATGTGTTTGAGCTTTTTCAAAAAGGAAAGTTTCAAAGGGCACGACCTTTAAACTTCAAGGGGATGCCTATGTTATGTTCCAGCAAATTGTTGCAGAATAATTGCTGCTGTGTTTATTTTGCACAACATATGTGTGGATAATAAGATACCATGTCTTGAAAATGACAATGTACCGACCTAAATCCGCCATTGAACGAAGGTGTAGTATGTGGTAACTATTACAGACTAGGGGGAATAGCTCTGGTAGCATGGATGGAGGTGATTACATACGGACACATAAAAACACATCAGCTTCCATTTCTACATTTTAATCAGACAAAGATTGACGCCACAAACATAAATACAAGATACTGGCAAAAGAGGAACAACTCTCTCTTACAAACAGAAACATAATCTGACCATACATACTGATATATAACATCCCGCCCCCAAAACAAAAAAATTAATAAATTTTTACAATGGTCAATATGTTTATGTGTTATAAAAAAATACAGTATATAATAATTTCCAAAATTGAAAGTTTACATGAATAAAGTTAATCTCTCGACACTCTAGTAACCATTTTAAAACAAACGTATCAACGCTGCAAAACCGAAAGTCTGGCATCTCGGACTCCTCCCTCGGATGACCTTATGCACGCATTACTCTCACACAAACAATTACAGTGATACACACACATTAATGGCATTTCCTACTAGACAAGCTGATATCATTATAAAAAGCTGAATACACATTTGATAATATCATCAGAGACCTTAAACTCTTAAATTTAATAAGGTTTTATTTATGATAAATATCACACCGCTAAATGATAAACACGTTCACATTAGCTTAAATTTAAAGTAAACAAATAACGTAGATCAAAATAAGCATGAAAAGTATCTGGTTTCATAAAATCAACATGGTTAAAAATAGAATGTTCTCGTACAGAATAAATTCATCAGCTTTTCTTTAAAATAGGTCTTCTTGGTTCTCTTCAAAACCATGGCGATACAGTTATCACCAAAACCAGTACTGTTAATATAATTACGTTTTTAAAAGACGGAGTCAAATAAAGGTTACGGCGGAATGAACACAACAGCAATACAGTCAACATATTACGCAATACACATCACACGTGTAGAAGGTTCAACGGATAAATCTGGGTCAACAGTTGTTATGTAAAATGGCTCTTCTGATGAAATCGGAACTTTAGACTATGCATGGCGATACAGTTATCACCGATACAATTGAATGACGTGAAATAAAAATATTATATATAAATAAACAGGATCCAAATGTTATAGAAATTAAATAATGTATGATGCAACGAGATAAATCTCACGTGCATTCTGGTTGCGAACTGAATACATGTAGACATTCATTAATAATTCACAAAGACAGTACGTATACGAGACGAGACATGGTCTGTTCTTCTTCTTTCCAAAAGTCAATTTAAATTTTGGTACAATAGTAATAAATACTATAATAAAAGTTCAGCTTAATTTTTAAAATCAATAAAAAGTTATCAGCATCATGGCGGAATAACAGGATCCATCAGGAACAATCGGTCAACTTTTTAAGTAAAAATATCCAAAATCCAATGAAAAATTAAAATCCAAAATATGTATAAATCATTATTCACGATCGTTTCGGGTCCCCACCATATTACAGACTAGGGGGAATAGCTCTGGTAGCATGGATGGAGGTGATTACATACGGACACATAAAAACACATCAGCTTCCATTTCTACATTTTAATCAGACAAAGATTGACGCCACAAACATAAATACAAGATACTGGCAAAAGAGGAACAACTCTCTCTTACAAACAGAAACATAATCTGACCATACATACTGATATATAACATAACGGACAACAGATCAGAAGAAAAAACAGCAATAAAAAAGATAAATTTAATTCAAATACTTTGTCAGAACAAAAAATATGATTTGGATTTTTATGCCCCACCTACCATAGTAGAGGGGCATTATGTTTTCTGGTCTGTGCCTCCGTTTGTCCATTCGTCCGTTCGTTCGTCCCGCTTCAGGTTAAAATTTTTGGTCGAGGTAGTTTTTGATGAAGTTGAAGTCCAATCAACTTGAAACTTAGTACACATGTTCCCTATGATATGATCTTTCTAATTTTAATGTCAAATTAAAGTATTGACCCCAATTTCATGGTCCACTGAACAAAGAAAAAAATAGTGTGAAGCTCAGGTTAAAGTTTTTGGTCAAGGTAGTTTTTGATGAAGTTGAAGTCCAATCAACTTGAAACTTAGTACACATGTTAACTATGATATGATCTTTCTTAATGCCAATTTTAAAGTATTGACCCCAATTTCTCACGGTCCAGTGAACATGTAAAATGATAGTGCGAGTGGGGCATCCGTGTACTATGGACACATTCTTGTTTACATTTGTAGGTAGCTCATCATTGAACCAAATTGAGAATTAAACGGAGAACATATATTAAAGGTTTGTTGACTTAAGTTAGTTGTCTGTCTGTCCTCTTCTAATTTGAACCTCTTGGTTTCAATTTCCAAACGACTTTTCTTAATGTCAAGTCTATCTTGCTCTACTTGGAGTCTCTTTTTCTCGACAACGAGCCGTTCAGTTTCAATAATCATTTTTTCCTTTTCCACTACAAGCAGCTCTTCATCAACTCTTTTCCCTACTGTTACCGATCTTTTCCGTATTGATGAGGTGGCTGTTGCACTTGAACAACTATTCACTGCAATTGAAAATTATCAATAAGCATATTTTTAGATGAGAAAGAACAAAATTAAGACACACAAAAAACCAACAATAAATATGAACTAAATGAGAGACACTATACATTAGTATTTTTAAAAACCTAAAAACATAGGCTAATGGTTCTTTTTAAACTTCGTCTTCATCATTGATCAATGTTATACAGTGAAAGCTATACTCACAGGCGCTGGAGTACAGACATCCTTTAACATTTATGTGTGGTTGATTTCTCATTGTTATATCTTTATTTGTGATTTTGTATGTGAATTAAAATTGAATGAAGTCTTGGGGTAATTTCAATACCATTATCATTTTGTGATCTGGCATATTTAAATTGACCCAATAAATGATTGGGAATATATTTATCTAAAACTGAAGGAAAATTCGTTTTCATAAAACGTAAACCTACTTCACAAATTGAAAGTGTGTAGCTATTACAAATTATGGAACTGACCTGGCTTAGCTGGTATATATGTTATCTTTGGGCTTTCATTGTTGTTTATAGTAACGGTCTCCTCAGGAAATGCAATTTGGTGTACACAGGAAACGGCAGTATCTGTTAAAAAATAAGATCATTATCATATTTTAAAAAATCTCTTTGGATGACTCGAGGATGATAATGTAATATAATAATAAAGTTTATTGTTCTCTATTTGGTATTAAATTTATATATAAAGATCCATGTTGTTACATCTTTGTCAATTTGTCAATCGTTAATGGCAGTCAATGAAGTTTAAGAACATCAGTTGTTCTGCCTGTTATAGTCAGATGCGTTTTGTTAAAATATACTTTTGCTAAAAGATTTAAAATTTGTTTTTGTTAATCCAAAACCAGCTTGCTTCTGATTTTGTAATAATAGGAAAATGGAATAAATTGATAAAAAGAAAGTGTCCGATAGGAATGTTAAACCATTATAATAAACGTATCTCACCTCCTCTTTCATTTACATTCGGTAAATCTGTCGTTTCTATCCCGCAACTAATACCATTGATTGCTGTTGGTCCAAGTATTCCAAAAACAACACGCTCGGTCTCATCCGGATCATTACTCAAGTCAACTGGGCCGCCTCCAGTTTTGTTCAGTGATCTCCTATGTTGGGAATTCTTTTTCTTTGTTTCGCTTTTAATATATGTTCATTTTCTTTTTATTTCTTCTTTTGATCTTTTAACTTGTGACACCGCGTTTACTTCCTCAACAATATGTTGCCATCCGCGTTCTTTTGCTAAATGAGTGTCAGTGTTGTTGAAGCTGGAAAATAGCAATTTTTGTCTTTGATTCTATACCGTCCGTTAATGCCTTCAGTTCGTCCTTCATAAAATTTGGCGTTGAAAATAAAAATGGAACCCAACATCCACATATTCCAACATCCTTATTTAACTCATGTCAAACATTACTTAACCTGTCTAAGGAATAAAAATTTCATTCCTGGTGATATTTTAATATATTCTAGAAAATCACTAGAACTGACTGAATAAATTTATAGAATTGCTTGCATCCAATCCTACATTAATATAATGTTTCGGCGGCATTTTTATAGATTCTAAAATGGGTTTTAGATATAGGCCCGCCATCATCAGGGATTGTCCTATATTTCCTAATTTCGAATTTTAGTTGATGTTAGCAGATCTGCTAAATTTTTGTGCCTTTAATATGCTATAATAGGTTTTTCTTTGAATATCTTATTGCAAATCACATCTTTTTGTAATACATGCCAGTATTTGATGATATATTTTCCCAGTTTTTTTATGCATGGGTTGTATTTTGTAGATAAAACTAAAGGAATTTCCTTTTTTTGTTTTTTAGAAAGTTTTCTCAATAGAAATTTTCTATCCCTTGTTCTTGCCTCATTTACACAATTATCTATCTCTTTCTCCCTGTATTCCCTCTTAATTCAATTTAAACTGTGAAAGAATTTGTTCTAAATCATCTATATTATTTGTGTTTCTGATGTATCGTATAACCTCACCCTTGATAAAACCGGAAAACACATGTCTAATGTGACAACTGTTCCGATGTAGGTATAAAAATGTATTGGTGGGTGGAAAGTGCGTTTTCAAATCCAATATGTTTTCATTGAGAAATCTTCTCCCTTTAAATAAATGAAAATCTAGAAATGTAGTTTCAACATTTGAAATGTCGTATGTGAATTTAAGGAACTTATGGTGGCTATTAGCTAACTCAAAAAAATCAATCAATTCTTGTTTGTTGCCATTGTATATTATAAAGCCATCATCCATGCATGTATCTCACATAATAGAATATATTATTTCTATTACGGAATTTTGAAAGAATTTCTTTCATGATATTGTACATTAAAATGTTACAACATTCTGGGGAACAGCACGCCCCGATAGCTGCACCAAGACATTGTTGATATAGAAGTCCATTAAATTCAAAGATATTGTTTACGAGGACAGATCTAAGGAGGTGAAGTAGATCCTCTGTGGGTGGGCATTTTATTTTGTATTGTGATTTGTCAAAATCATCATAGGCAATTCTCACTGCAGATAATATTTCATCAATTGGACAATTTGTAAACATTTGGCTTATGTCAAAACTGCATAGCAGACAATCAACATGTGGTTTAATTGTTTCCAATTTGTGTATAAAATCTGATGTGTCTTTTATGCATGTTTGTTGTTTTTGCACGATAGGCACAAGAAAATAATCGACATAACGGCTTATATATTCTGTATTTTTTGTTGCTGGGTTTTGACGGTTCGAATTGACGTCATACATTTTGTGACGTCGAAGAAACAGGAGTCTCCCGTCTCCCGCCGTTTCCTTTTCAATTTTAACTCTAAACGGACAAACCAATTGATAAGTTTTAAAACGCTAACAGTCTATTTTTTTTTTCTAAAATAAGATGCAAATTGTTGAAAACTAATGCTAGAACAATTTGTTTATAGTAAATTTTCATTTGACTAATTGTTTGAATACAACAAAATTTTCCATCTTTTATCATAATAACAATAGCAACTTATTTCAGAACGTCTTTTATATATATATAATCACTGTGCTTAAACGGCTGTGGGTAACTTAAGTTACCCACAGCCCAAGATGTCGGACTCTCAAACAGTTGATATGTAATTGATACAAAATATACTTTTTGCGACGTTTTTCATGCTCAATGTAAATATTTATAGGATTATTGAATAAAGAAATTACTTACCATAACCATAAATTTGTTAATTTTGAGTTCACTTTAGCACAAGGTCCACTTTAAAAAATGCAAAATATGTCCGTAACTTTTTATTTCAAACTAATCAGACTGTCCGTAACTTTATTTTCGGATGTGGGTAACTTTTTTTTTCAAAATTGTAGACTGACAATTTCAATAATTAAAGGATAATAAACACTTTAAAACCCCTTAATTATTACATAAACTTATATAACTACGATATACTTCAAACTAATCAAGAAAAAAAGAACTAAATTATGAAAAAAAACAGACCAGAGTTTCACGGATTTACCGTGATCTTTTTTTATCTTATTCCCGATTTTCATCTTCCGCCAATACAATGGATCAAGAGACGCAGGTATTACCGACTGAAGAATCAGCAGTAGATTCTACTGATACTATTGTAGTGGTAAGTATATTTAGCAAACCAAACTCCCTTTTAACATTCAGATGTTTAATAGATATGTTGATATATGAGTATTCTATACAGTACACCGATAAACAGTCCAATATTCAGTGTTATAGAAACTACCCTCAAGTCTTTCTGGTTTTATGGAAACGATAAACAGCATTCCGCTTAGATTTCTATGTAAAATTAATAGATTACTTTCGAGTTCGTTGCAGTTCCGTCAAAAACTTGGTCTTTAGTGAAAATCATATCGGCGATCCTATCTATCGTAGTTAATGACGCCATAAAGGCGAACGTAACTGACGAACTTTTCCGGTGAAGGACATAACTCGAAAGTAGTTTATTGATTAGTTAGTGAAAAGGCAAAGAAATAATTGAATACATTTATTTTATCAAAAAAATAATCTATTTTTGTTACAAAATTCGTTATACAACTAATCTTTGTTATCAGGTTACTTCTGAAACTTATGTTATATAAAAAAAATAATATTTACTGTAATTTAAAATGTGTACATTTTAAAGGATGTTTCACTGAATAGTATTACTGGTATGTATACAAGTTTATCGTTTGTTTCTTGTTATTAAACTTTCCAATTGCACTCAGTGGGCGCATAGTAGATTCCATTGTAATTTTTCAAAAGTGCAGAATTGTGCTAGAGACGGCAACATTTCTGTTTGTGTGTGAAATTTCTAAAGATAAAATCACAAGAAGTATTTTCCCAATTTTATTAATAGCCGCTTGAACAGTAAATTTGCCTACAAAATATCATATATATATATGCAGTTACTGTTTATAATGAAAAATACTCAGTAAAAGGGAAATTTTGGCCCAATAGACAAAGAAACATAATACTTGTTACAGTTTTGCGTATTAGTTAAAACGGTCCAACTTCTTTTTAATCAGTATCACTTGTATCTTTAACTACAAATTGCAACACAAAAAAGGGGACAATACCAAGGACTCCTCGTCTGTCTCTGCCACTGTCTGTACTTGAAATTTAAGTTAGATTTTTAAAGAATGTGATGTTTGATTTTATTAATAATTTTGGACTAACACATTTAAACTTACAGATGTTTGGTCAATTTTGTTGGAACAAGCACAATGGTTTATCTTTTCATATAGAAAAAATAACGAGTTTCTAATTGTGTTAAAGATTTCATCTTAACGTTTTATTTAAAATAAAAATTATTATATGGTACGTTTTATAACTTTTGCTAATTTTGTAAAACATATTGAGTATTGATTATGTTTCAGGGAATGATATTTCAGCCTTAGATGGGTCAGTACTGGTTTTTTCACCAACTGAAAACAGTACACCTAACCATGAAGGAAAAATTATCCAAGAGTTAAAAGGTATATATTCTGTTCATTCAAATAATAAAAATGTAAGCTAGCCATAAAAATTTTACTGTCAGTTTTCAAAAAGAAATTGAAATGGCTGAAATAGACCACTGAGAACACTTTCTACGTGTATATTCATTTTTCAACCATGCAGTAATAAACAAAAAGTGTCACCAGCCTGTGTGTGTTTTGCCCAAACCATATATAAAGGAAGTATGTTCACATAAATGATTGTGTTTTATGTACAAATCTGGAAGTTCTATGAAATAGATCACTCCTACTTTCATTTGTATCACTATTATGTGTAAAGGTTAAAAAAAAAAGCAATCTACTAACTAGAAAAAACTGTTTATTATCTATTTTTCATTGAACATTTTATTTTCGAATGTAATAATCATTTTATTTTAATCTTTCAGTGTGTGATGATTGTGGCAAGACCTTCAGGTCAATGCCTGGTTTCAGGGAGCACAGACAGAGGGAACACGGACAACAACAACGTTATACATGTGGACAGTGTAACAAAGGGTTCATGTCCAAAACATTATTTAAATCGCACATCTTACAACATTGCCAGGTTAATATATTATGTACTATTTATTATACCTTTTATGCATCCATGAGAAAAAATCCCAATGAAAAAAGGGATTCATTCAGGAGGCGGCAGATGGTCTTCAACATTGAGCAACAGCACAATACATAGCAAGCACATAGTCTACTTTGTAACTCTTACATTTATAAAACTAAAACATTAACTTGTTCATTAATTCGACCTGTTATCTTAAAGCCATTGTCTTCACTAAAACTAAATCATATGGGACAACATCTTTTAGAGGATACTTCACATGACAATTATTCTTTTTTATTATTATTATTTCAGGAAAAGCAGTTTAAATGTAAAGACTGTAAAAAAGAATATGTTCACAAAAAGGACCTGGAGAACCATATCACGGCACAGCATGGTGAGAATGTTTTTTCCTGTGAAAAATGCACTCAAACATTTGCATATCAAAAGTCCGTGAGGAGACATATGGATGTCGTGCACAGTGGCAAGAGGATAGTGTGTGAGCTATGCACTGTCTCTTTTAAGTACAGATCAAATTTTAATAGACACATGAGAATAAAACATCAATAATTATTGTTATATTAAAATACAATAAAACTATCTAACAAAACCAGAAATCTGCATTTTATTTATTGGGATAAAAGGTCAATTTCGTTGTCCATTAGTCCGTATCTCCTATGTGGCAAAATTTTTTCCTCGTTTGATTTATGATAAGATCGGCACCCCTCAGCACCTTTGCTTGGTTCTCCAAATGAAGATATGGTTCCACTCTTTCTTTTTGGTGTTTTTGTTTTACGGGCTGGCATATCAAAAGGATGAGACCTATATAAAAGTATACAAATGAAAATTAAATGTGAATATATATAACCTATATAAAAGTATACAAATTAAATTGAAATATGAATATATATCATATCCTTTTAAGTTTTAGATAATATGTAAAAAAGAACATGAGAGCATGACCCAACACAAAAACTAAGCATGTACCCACTAAACACATAACGTTCAAAGAACGTTGTGGATTGGTTCCTGTAAGGTTATTTCGGACTTTAACGTTACACGAACGTTGTGAGAACGTTAAAATGAAACGTTACAATTCAACGTTCTAGGAACGTTTTGTTTTAACGTTGTGTGGAAGTTTCAGTTTGGTTATGTTACAAATAATACGTTGTAGAAACGTTTCATATTAGTTACTTTTGAACGTTACTTTACTAACATTCTTAAAACGTTCGAATAATGTTCATCATTTTTTTTTTGAAAAAATAATCTTTCCAAAAAAAATAAAAAAATAGCAAATTAATAGCAAAAAATGCAAGTAAGATGTTTGCCGTCTTGCATGTTGATCAAACCTTTATTTTGTTTCAGAAAGTGAATGCTGATAGTTTTTAAAACTAAAAAACCGACACTGTATCAAGAACAAAATAACTTTTTATTCTTTAAACATATAGATTGCTCTATTAAAAGTTAAAATTCATTATTCTCATTATTTATTATAACTTTTTTCATTCAACTTTAATTTGTGAAACATAATTAATATACATAATGATATTTGATACAGCCATTATGTTAATCAAGCATATTCTGATTAGGTTGACCTATAGAATGATGTTGACCAGATGTTAGACAAATTTCAAAGATAGTTGCTATGGTAATTAAGGTTATAGGAAATCTAAGTGTAATGGGATAGTCACTTTTGAGACTATTTCCTGTCGTGTATTTGTAAGAAAGCAGTGATAACAAAGAAAACAAAAGAGAAAATCGCATCATCTAAAGAGAAAGGAACATGTAAGTTGATTATTACTTTAAAAATTCTGATATACGTATATCATGTATATGATTATGACAAATAATACATGTTTTTTAACCACAAATAAAACTTATTTTATTTCTGAAATCTTTGTTAAATGTGAAGATTGCATTTATAACCCTTATCAATGGAAAAGTGTATTTTCGAATTTTCCTTGTTACATACTGTTTCAGAATGTTGTTTAATTATTTTTAGGTCATAAAAATTTAAAAGAATTGGACAAAATGCACAATAAATTACTTTAAGTAAGTAACATACTAGCAATCCTTAATGCCACATCGGATTCGAAATTTGCAAATATATATGCATAATTAGAATGTTAAATATTATAATACCGATAATGCTGTTGTATTTAGATTTGACTTTGTATTTTTTTCACTAGAATTATTCATTTAGTTAGGATTTATTATATTCATATATATTATATATAAGAAATATACATTGAATACTCATTTGTTCATTTTTTTATTACAGGGGCAGTGGAAATGAACCTGATGAAGTGAATTACATAACCATGATAACTAGGAAGTAACTGTATGAACCTGATGAAGTGAATTATATAACTAGGAAATAACTGTATGAACATGATGAAGTGAATTACAGAACTAGGAAGTAACTGTATGAACCTGATGAAGTAAATTACAGAACTAGAAAGTAACTGTATGAACCTGATGAAGTGAATTACAGAACTATGAAGTAACTGTATGAACCTGATGAAGTGAATTATATAACTAGGAAATAACTGTATGAACCTGATGAAGTGAATTACAGAACTAGCAAATAACTGTATGAACCTGATGAAGTGAAATTATAGAACTAAGAAATAACTGTATGAACCTGATGAAGTGAATTACAGAACTAGGAAATAACTGTATGAACATGATGAAGTGAATTACATTTACAGAAATGAAACATCATGAATAGACTTTATAATTTTCATTCTAGATCTGATGTTGCAACGTGTAAATACATAAAATTAAACTTTTAAGAATTTGTTCCTTGTCTAGCTAAAATAAATGATGTATTGGTATTCATATCTTTGTATTCATTATTTAAGAAAAATAGGTAACATGTATGTGTTGATTTAATTCATTCAAATATGGGTACAATTCCTGGAGAGAAAGATTAATTGATTGTTGTTTGATAAACTGTCCAGTGGCAAAATGTTCATGCATGTTCAGGAAGATGGAGAGAAAAACAACCTTGAGCCAATGAATGTAGATACGTTAGGCCATTCTTGTGCCAACATACAAATGTTGTCTGGGACTAGACTAAATTGGTTCCAGATTGGTAACAAATAATTATATTTAGGTTCCAGCTTGGTTACACAAGGTTCTATAAAGGTTTCTGATTGGTTACACAAGGTTCTATTAAGGTTCTAGATTAGTTATATAAGGTTCTATCAAGGTTCCAGTTTGGTTACACAAGGTTCTATTAAGGTTCCAGGTTGGTTTTCCATAACGTTATATCATAACGTTCTTACAACGTAACTGGTAGTCCACACTTTTACGTTCCTACAATGTTAAATTACAACGTTCTCACAACGAAACAGAAACGTTCCTGGAACATTTCCTGAACGTTTTTGTGTTTTGTGGGTATGTAACAGGCCACTTATTTTATTTCTGTTCTTCATCTAAAAAAATGCAGTTAGATTTTTTAAACAGAGAATGTGTCACCTCAATGCAAGCTAAATATTAATATTATGTTAATTATAATTAAGATACCACTGAAATGACTCCGCCACAAATTAAGATACTTTTATCATTGTTCACCTTCTTAAAAAGTTGCAGCAAGATCATATACTTGGACTTCACAACTGCATTTGGAAGAAGACATGAAGGACCTATTGCGAAAAATTCTTAGTATATTGTCGAAAAACTTACCCAACTGACTATACTTAGGTGGTACACTTACCTTAATTCTATACAGTTTGTTTCAACCAGTGATTCAGATTGATCTTCAAAACTGTCTGTTCTAATATAACTCAAGCAATGCTCTTGGTATACACGAACCTTCCGTGATGTTTTCATGACAAATTTTCTAGAAAAAAATGCAATTTATTTAGTACGATTGCAAATCCCTGAAAATTACGTATGCTAAAAAAAATTATGGCACAAATGGCTTTCCATACTTTAAATTTTTCATGGGCGAGGTTATTTATAGAAATTACAATTAACCTTTAAAATGACTAATTAAAGTTCAACAATGAATTAATAGAATGTCTTAATGTATGATATTGTAATCGTTCTGATAAATATTCTTTGCGCTGTGGGTCAACGCTCATATATTCTTTGATGATACGCATGAACAAAAAAAACTGAAAACAGGTAAACAAACAAAGTCATATCTTGTGTGCTGATTGATAACAATAAGGTAAATGTTGAGATATATTCAAAGATTTCAACTTACGCCGTGGTTGGCTCAGGATTTCGATTTCAGTTAATGTCCGACATGGAACGGAATCTATAACAAAGGGCGATAATTCCAATAAAGGACATATGGAGCGCCCAGTAAGCATAACATCCAAATAGAGTCTATAAAGTAAATAATTGAGTAAGTCTCAAGACTTAGTGGTTTTAGAGGAAGAGTCTATGGAAAGACGGGCGCTAAGTAATAACAATAGGTCATACAAATGTGTATGCAAGGGAATTTTTCTTACCTATTAGCATCGAGCCTTTGTCTAAACAAGCACACGGCAGATCCCAAAGCTGTAGGAATGTCATCTGGTCTTAGAACTCCAGTTCCTTTCGGGTCATAGTCCTATGAAAAAAGCATGAACATATTTTTGTAGTTGTTAACTTTTGATAACTTGTAATTTTGTATGTTAAATTATATTATATCATAATATATGTAACCGAAAGACAGGAACTACACACTCTTAATTCTTTTTTATCGTTTATGTTCCTTGAATTGTTTGTTCTATGCATATTGTACGCATTTTTGACTCATTAGGCATTTATCTTTATCGTATAACCTTGATATGTTTGCTAGTGACATATTAATTATTGAATATGCTTAACTGATACGTGTCAGGCGTATTAAATTATAATGCTGGTACCTTTGATAGCTATTGAAGACTTTGGAAAAATACTTCTTGGAATTATGAAATATGTCATAACACGATATATTTTGAATTGTGGATGGAAATAACTAACCTGAAAAGCTGAAAAGAAAGTTTCTGAATCCAAGCTTGATATTGACCTCTGATTATATGTTCCATTCTTTGTCATGCTGTAAAGCTGTAAACGACGGTCTATATTGGAAAGAATACCTTCAAATTGCGCAATCGGTAAGCTAGCAATATATGAGCCGGGTGGAGGGAAGTGTCCAACTTTAAGATTAGGCAACAGATACTGTCTCATGTCAAGTAACCATTCAATCCTAGTATCCAAAGAAACTGAGGCGTTGTCTATTGCATGATACCAATGTCTTAATAATTTGCACCACCTTGCTTCTTCAAAATCCCCATTAATTTCCATTTCTCGTTGAACGCTTTCACTGAATGTTGTTTGAGCAAATGAGTTTCTTTGTCGATCACGTAGTTCCTTAGCAATTTCCCATGACAATCCTGTTTTATTTTATTTTTCATTTTGGGCAACTCTCCACCAGGCCTCTGGGTGTATAGCCATATCAGTCAAACCCTTGGAACAACATCTCGCCCGATTATTGAAGAACAAGTGATGAGGATCAATGATTGGTTGAATATATCGGTCATTTATCATTGATGGTTGTGCATACCACTGCTGTATTTTATACATTTTTCCAGATTCCGTTTTTATTGTCCAAATTCCTTGAAAAGGGTTACTCGAATCCCATTCACTGAAAGCGTCTTCAAACGTTGATTGTGCGAATGCAACATTGATTGCATCGATAGGCCATTTTCTGATGTGAGCTGAGACTATATTCTTCAAAGATTTTGGTTTCTTTCCACCAATTGCTATCGTTGATTCGTCCCCATAAATACTAGATACTAGATTCACAAGCTTTGCTTTCAACATACCATTGTAGTTTTTTGGTGAACAGGTTAGACTTAAAATAACTTTCAACTCTTCAACTTTAAAAGTCTGATTTATTTTGATAGCAGTTGCAAAACTGTCCTTAAAATTGTCTAAACTGCATGATTCCCAAGTAGAATCTGTTTCAGGATTTTTTGATGCAATTAAAGCAATAAGAGCGGCTTCGAAGTCAATTTGTTGAGGCTTAAAATCTTGAACATCAGTTAACGGGTCATTTAATTGGGTATTTTCAGTCATTGCTTTACCGGCTTCTCGTAACATATGAATTGCATCTTCGTCCATTTCAGTGACGATCTCTGTAGGAAGATACTGCAAAAGGTACATTTCATTGTCAATTGTAGATTCTAATTCCTTATCCTCTTGTGCACGCTCGTTTTGACGAGTCTTTCTGTCTAGGGCTTTGGTAATGTTGATACCAGAGGCAACTACCTTATGGTATAATTTCAGACCAATGTTGTTACCTTGAATATCGAAGTTCTCCGTCAAATCTTGGTGACTTTGTATGGCATTTAAGTTGTTTAATCCAATTAAATGGGACACTTTATCAACTTTGTCGATGTGCTGAACCTTTTCCCAAAATTTCTTCATAAATCTCAATACAGTAAGGGGTATTCCTTTGTCATCCTCGACAGATATTTCTAAAAATTGTCCGTCAAAAGCAATGGCCTTAACATTCAACTCCTTTTCTGTGCAAGCTGAAACAGCATCTTTTAAAATGTTGCGAACTGATAGCATTGTCAGGCTGAAACCACTTAACCCATACTGTATCGGTAAGGCATGCGCAAAAGTATTGTCAATAGTTGCGTTTCTCTCAAGATCTGAAAGAACGGTTAATAAAACTTCTTTGGCTGGTTTTCTTAGAATATTGTAAGCTTGATCTAATGCGCTGCAACATTTTTCAAGAATAATTGACATCTCTTGAAGTGGGAGCTTCGAAATATCCCTGTCAGATTCTTTACTTCTGTGAGATTTAAAAACATCTGTCTTCGAAAATGCTGGTGGACAATTGCACGGTAAACTCCTGAGAGAAGGAAACTCGGCTACAAAATGACAAGAATTTACAAACTCGTTTACCTTTTGAAGCGTTTCTGATCTTTTTTCATGACGTTTTGTTGGTCTCTTTGCGTCTTTTGTGTATATTTCTTCGGCCATCTTCCATAAGTCCCCCCAAAGATCAAAATCCATCTTTCCATCTATAAATACAGTACTATCTGGGCTAAAGCTTATGTACGTAAATGAATTGGATTTTTTGGCAAACATCTGACTCAGCACCTGAGCGCTATAGTACTTTGGTAAGGTGTAGTGTACGTCTGTTGTTCGTTGTTTACCAGGTTTTGGACATTTAAATTCAAACGCAACCTTATTTGAATGGTTCTGATCAATACCACTTCCGTCTCCACTTATAATAGCATATGAATCGTTCAAACTTATAACCTCGCATCCGTCTTCTTTATATGTTAGATTTGGAAAATAAACTGGCATTATTTTACCCAAAAGGGTTCCAAGTGCGTTTATTTCTTGTTCTGTGCCATAGTCAAACAAATCTTGTAAATCCTTTGATATTTCTGGTTCTTTCCCTCTGTAAACCTTGTCATAATGTGTTTGTTGGTCTTTAAGTTTTCCTAAGCCTAGACCTTTATAAAACGTACTTCCTGTAAGACGACTCTTTTCCCTTAATCTAAACCATTCATCGCTCCTTTGTTTTGTTATCGTTGCATCGTGTTCATTCTCTTCCAGTGATACATCAGTAAGATTTCTTAAGCAAATATAATTAGATTGCTGATCTAGGTGAATAGTTGTTTTGTTTCCAAGTACATAGTTTTTTTCCGTTCCGTTCAAACAAGCGACAGTGAAACCAATTTTATCTATGCAGTCCAATAACTCTTCAATTGCTGCCTGTGATTGTATAATTTTGGTCTGAGAAAAACTAATTGCTGGTGCCACCTTACTTGTCTTCCAGTCACCAGTAACCTGCTTCATTAAGTTAAGAACCATTAGCTTCCGTTTAACTATAAGTTCTCGAAGTTCTTTCACCCTTCTACTCAAATTAGTTATCGACACTAAAAAGGCGTTTTTTATAGTAATTTTATCTACTGCATCGAAGTCGTCCATTCTACTTTTACCGTCGGAAGTAGCTTTCTTTACAATTTCCTTCTTTGTATCAAACTCCTTGCGTTCTTGTAATGTTGGTGCAGTTTCATGCCCACCGAGATCCTCATCACCAAGCTTACCAAAACCACTTGCTAGTTTCTTACCATCTATTGATAGCTTTACATCTTTCCCTTTTAATTTTTCGGATACGATATTTAAAGATAAATCCAGTAAACCTGGTTTAGCAGCATCCAAAGTGTACTTTGCAGAGTGCTTACATAAAACGGGATCTGACGGTACGGCGAAATTTATCTTGCATTCTTCTGGCTTTATGGATTGTTCACTGCTGAGTCCTTGGCCTTTGTAGCCGCGGAAAAAATTTATACCCTTTCCTTTGAATAATTTTTGAATTGTAAGCCAAAATAGTATGGTCTCTTCACTATATCTAGTGTTGTGTATTGTGGACTGTGAAAAGAAATTGCCAACATCTAAGAGTAAATGGAAAGCTATATTGTTGAACAGGTGTCCATTTACTATTGCAATTAATGTAGATTTAAAATCTTCAAGACGATTCATTGACTTCAGGGATTCAATTACATCGGGTAACAAAGCATAAATATCTTCTTCAGGGGTCTGGACAGATTCATCTTTGTATTTCGGCTCAGGATTGACAACTGAACTTGTTCTCTTAAAGGTGATTTTCATATTTTCACTATTTATGTTTGGTTTAATGCCTTTATTAATTTGTTCTGCAATTTGTGATATCTGTAGTGGGAAATGGTGGGATTTGTAAGCTGCATGTCCTGATATTTCGTCAAAAACTTGTTTCCTTATACTAAAGTTTGAAGACCTATTGTGTTGCTTGATAGAATGATGGAGTATAGCATGTATGTCACTAGACGTATAATGGCAGGGAGAATAATAACACATGTAATCTGAAAAAAGAGTCGACTTTATTAGCTGGGTATAATACTAAAAAGCAAGATATCTCGGGTAGAAAGACGAAGGACTCAGTAGTGAACAATCTATTAAGCCAGAAGAATGTAAGATAAATTTCGCCGTACGTACCATTTTCTACATAAGAAAATGCCAATACCAAGTAAGGAATATGACCGTTGTTATTATTCGTTTGGTGTGTTAATTTGAACTTTTTGGCTTTGCCATTTGATATAGGACTTTCGGTTTTAAATATTCCTAAGAGTTCAGTATTTATTGTTATATATCATTTCTATTAAAAATCATTACACGAATATCGAAAGTTACGGACATCATGCAAAAGTTACGGACATCATGTAAAAGTTACGGACATCATGCTGAAGTTACGGACATCCCTATTTGTATAATGAAAAAAGTTACGGACAAGTTGTTTTAAAGTTACGGACATCATAAGTGTTTTTGAAAATCATGCTGTAATAGTTTATTTTGTATTATTTAATCACGTTTTACATTGCGGAGTGTCCCTAAAAGATTGATATAACTTTTTAATTACTGAACATTTATGTTGTATTCGTGGTTTTGTTTTTATAAAGGAGTAAACTTTCTTACCGACGCCAGGCGACTCCATGTTGGGCTGTGGGTAACTTAAGTTACCCACAGCCGTTTAAGCACAGTGATAATGTCTAACATGTCTAAAAATAGCAACAATCAACATTCAATCTATTTAAGCGTGGATCAGCTTGTGAAAATAAACTGATACAGTTACTGAATTAAAATTATATAAATGTCTAAGAATATAACTTAAACACGCTAATTTTCAGATGAAACTTACTTAAAAAATTTCATAAAAATTACAACCCTTTCACAAAGCCTTTGTAAGTCTACGTGTCATCGTAATTCCATCGTAAATAAAGCGTAGGATTTACAGCCGTTTCACAAAGCTGTTGTAAGTTGAGATGATAAATCCTGGCGTATCTTACTACAGCTATACCCAGTCGTAACTCCATCGTAGTTTTTCTACGAAAATTAATTAATCCATCTAACATGGCTGCAGCGTTCTTTATTCTTGGTCAAGATGCCTCAAATGTTAGAAGAAAAAGAATCTTCAATATTATAGAACTACACTTAAAGTCTTTCCTCGTTTGTTTATTTGTATATGCAAGCAACTCACTTGATGCAAATCTAAGGTATTAATCATTGTTTACTCATCTTATTTCCTACCGGCGTACGTCTTAACAATTTAATAAATAGGCTTTCTATCACGTCCGCGTTCTGAAATCTATTTATAAGAATATCACTAAAGGCACAGTGGTAATCGATAAAACGTTTAAAGAAGGATGTTTTGTTCCCATTTTTAAAGTTATATGTGTACAATATAAATCTGAAATCAGTGTTTCGCAGTCAAACCAGATAATAATTATTATTTTTGTAATTTTGGCCAAAAAAAGAAATGTATTTTAATTAGAATATCGAAATAAATATCTGACTGTAATTAGTTTCGTGGTAAATGGAATTTATTTTATCTGTTTAGATATGTATGCCTTTCTAGACTTTGTGTGGATGCGACATGTCTTAAAAAATTAATACAGTAGAAAACAAAATTGGAAGGGGGAGGAGAAGTTAAAGATTGAAAAGTGAAGCATTTTTTTCTGTTTACTTTATATTTTTTTAATTAAGGACATCGCCACAGGCACCTGTTTCTATCAATGGGAAGGTAGACTATTAATATCTATACTATTAAACGACAAGACCTCATTTTGGGTGTCGCTTCTCTTCCTTCCACAATAAATTAATCCTCATGCCTCTGTGTCCTATAGGTACCATGTATTGTCGCATTTGTCATCCATTCTTATGATTGTTCAGTTTGGGTAATTTTGGGAGAAAAACGAAAAAAACTGCGTCCGCATATTTTTCCGTCATTGGACGAAATTTTAAGTCAGACTAGACATCCGGTTTGTGCGTTTTCTGTACTTTGTACATACCAAAGACAATAAATAACGTGTATTTGCTATCTGCTGTCATTTTCAAGTTTACTATCCACGGCTGGCACTGAGATTATTATATAGGGAGGGTCTATATAATATGTCAATGACCGCCGTTGATCGATTAGTAAATTTCTGTACTATTAAAGGAGAACACCTCGTTTTGGGTGTCGCTTCTCTTCCTTTCACAATAAATTAATCATCATGCCTCTGTGTCCTATAGGTACCATGTATTGTCGCATTTGTTATCCATTCTTATGATTATTCAGTTTGGGTTATTTTGGGAGAAAAACGAATAAAACTGCGTCCGCATATTTTGGACGAAATTTTAAGTCAGACTAGACATACGGTTTGCGTTTTTTCTGTACTTTGTATACGTACATACCAAAGTCAATGAATAACGTGTATTTGCTATCTGCTATCATTTTCAAGTTTACTATCCACGGCGGTCACTGAGTTTATTATATAGAGAGGGTCTATATAATATGTCAATGACCGCCTTGGATCGATTAGTAAATTGAGAGTTGATAGTAAAAAGCAAATACCAGGGGCGGATCGAGCCATTTTAGAAAGAGGGGATCCCAACACAGGTTAAAGGGTGGGGGGGGGGGGGTTCCATCTATATGCCCCCATTGAAATGCATTGATCGGTGAAAAAAACGAGGGTTCCAATCCCCGGACACCCCCCCCCCCCCTGTTTGAATCCGCCGATGAATACATTTTATTTACATTAATGTATGTTCATAATATACAAATAAATGCTAACATTATTAAAATCAATAGAAGTTTTGGAGGGAAAAAAATAGGAGCCGGGCTAGAAAAACAATTGTCATTTCCCAAAGTACCTATTTTCTGAAATTCTTCAGTCATAAAATCTTTTACAAAAATTCATCGGGTCACTGAGTATACTAAATAGAGGGGTCTATATAATATCAACGACCGCCGTGTATTGATTAGGTAACTGATAATTGATAGTAAAAAGCAAACACACTTTATTTATAGTAATGTATGTTCATAACAGACTAAACGTATGCTCATATTGCAATAAAAAGAAAACAAACAAAATTTGAGAAATATAAGACTGGCAGTGCCTTATAGGCCTGTTTTGAAATTAAACATAATTTGCATAAGTACTTGGGACGGAACAATTATTTTTTGCGTTGTTTTCTGTATACTATGATCATACATGTACTATAGATAAATTGTATTTGCTATTAATATATATTATCAATTCCAATAGAATTTTCTATCAACAGCGGTCACTGAAATATTTCTGTATACTACATACATATATACTATGGATAAATTTGCTATAATTAACTATAAATTCCAATAGTTTGCTGGGGTGACTTTAAATATATCAGTGACCGTTTTATATAATAATTATAGTATATATATATATATACATGTATGTTCATAGTATACAGAAAAACAGAAAGAATAAAAATCGTTATTTGGATAAAAGGGGGAGGGCAAAACAAATGTGCCCAGTCCCCAAGTACCTTTGACCTTTGATACCTCTCCTGGAATTCTGCAGTTATAATTAATTTTACAGTTTACATACGCTCTATTTCCCCGCGATTTCGCGGGTGTGTTCTAGTGTAATATATATGGATAGTCGACCTTCCTATTGATAGATCGAAACAAGTGCCTGTGCACATCTCTCCTCGGTCCATCTTCTTTTAAGCATATTATTTAGGGAAAGAAAGACAATTATTCTATACACAATAGCCGTTTTAGCTATAAAAAACTGTTGGAAATGTAGGTTATACGTTAATAAGACAGCTATCAAATGACAAAGACAAACTAAGGACATCCAGAAGGCAACATAGTATAGTATAGTTTTTAATAATATAGATAGATGTCTATGTTCCAGACCATATAAGTATTTGTACCGTACGCGTACGGTCCAAACCGTATGCGTACTTTTTCAAAATACGCATACGTCGGATTGTTCGCGTACGGTCTGTCAGATTTTAAGAAGTTGGTCAAGTTTTGATACAAATAAGTATATTACAGATCAACCTGGCATAAATCTCGAATTGATATAAAAACTTCAAATGTAATTGGAATAAAAACTTATTGCTTTGACTATTCTAATAGGTCGCGTTAATTTAATCTGGTAAGCTCCTGTATTTAGCATGAAATTCAATATTGCTTACTGAATTGAAGACATAATGTGGGTGAAAAGTTTTTAGAATATTGAGGAACTTTTCTAGAAAAAACGTCAAAACAGGTGTTTCCCTTGTGAGACAACAGGCCAATTTCTTGTTTTAATATAAAAATAAAATTTGATAGAAACGGTACAAAAAAATAACATTAAATAGAAAATCTCCAAATAATTAACAATTTAGGAAAAAAAGAAAGAAGCCTAAATTAAATGTAAGAAAAGTTAATAATTTAAAATTACCAATTTTTAACTATATACATGCGTATTTCCCGCTTTTCGTTACACTACAAGAAACTTTCCTAGGAGCCGTGGATTTGGGGAATATCGTCCGTATATTTCCAAAATATTCACGTAAATTGATGGCGTCGTGTGTTAAAACAGTTATTGGCCAATCAAATCGGTATATATTATTTAATATTCACGGTTGGGAACCCCTTTAACCCGAACTCCTGCGTCGTAAAAATTACATGCTTTGCATATTCTTTAGCTTTTATATACTTACAATGCATGACTTAGTAGGCAACCCTTCTTGTTGGTTGGTTGTAGCACAATATTCTCATGCACCGACTTTTAAAAGAGACCACCAAAACTCTCCTTGTGGATACTCTTGTAGTATTAAGCATCCTATCCCGCTAATAGGCGCTTGCATAACAGATATTTATTTGAAATAACCCAAGATATATGAGGTTGTGAATGAGGTTTTACAAAATAGAGAATAATGCCCTTCCCCCCCCCCCCCCCCCCCCTCCCCCCCAAAAAAGGAGAGAATATAAAGTAACAAAATAACTAATCTCTGCGTTTTCTGCATACCAAATTAAATATTGATATACGTATATCATTTGGAATGAAATGTTGAACTGGTCCTTATCAGAACTGGTTCAATGGTTTTAATGATTTTTTTATCCCAGGAATAGATTACCTTAGCCGTATTTGGCACAACGTTTTGGAATTTTGGGTCCTCAATGTTCTTCAACTTGTATTTATTCGGCTTTACAACTATTTTGATATGAGCGTCACTGATGAGTCTTATGTAGACGAAACGCGCGTCTGGCGTATTAAATTACAATCCTGGTACCTTTGATAACTATTAGTCATGCAAATTATGTTCATCAATAAGCATCGGTATTTTCGTCCACTATTCAGACTTAGTTAACCTGACATCCTTTTCCTACATTGTGTCAATAAGTATTACAACAATGAAATTTCGTGAAAGAGTTCCATGACAACAAACAGCTCTGTACAGCTGAACAAAACACACAACTAGTCATACAATCAAAGAGCTATTATAATTGTCGATTTTTGGAACGAAGCATGCACAAAAAACAGAAACAGTTGAAGAGCTATCAGACCAAATTGAACCTAATAAATAGCCAAATCATGCAGACGAAGATCAACTTTGTCTCATGGAGTTGAAACCTTAGTTTCTTTATAATTTCAAAATTTATGGATAATTTTAAGGGAGTTGTAGAATCCAAACGTCTCTTTCGCCGGAATGATTCCTACGTCTCCAGTTTCATACTTGAAATTTTACTAAAATTTTCCGTTTATAAATTTTGAAATTATTATGAAACTAAGGTTTCAACTCCCTCAGGCAAAGTTGGCTTTAGGTGAATTTGGCTATTAAATGTAGGTATTTTTGACATATAATAGCTCTTCAACGATTTTCAGTACTTATACATCTTCGGATTTCAAATGTTTGGCTTTGAGCGTTCCTGATGAAGGTAAATCCAGAAAAGCGCTTCGGACGCAGTAAATTATTAAACGTGTTGTTTTCCATTTTTTACATCACTGGGTCGATACCTCTGCTGGTGGACTATCAGTCCCCGAGGGTATCATCAGCTCAGTAGTCAGTTCTTCGGTACTGACATGATTTAACAAATTTTACTAAAATTTTCCGTTTATAAATTTTGAAATTATTATGAAACTAAGGTTTCAACTCCCTCAGGCAAAGTTGGCTTTAGGTGAATTTGGCTATTAAATTTAGGTATTTTTGACATATAATAGCTCTTCAACGATTTTCAGTACTTATACATCTTCGGATTTCAAATGTTTGGCTTTGAGCGTTCCTGATGAAGGTAAATCCAGAAAAGCGCTTCGGACGCAGTAAATTATTAAACGTGTTGTTTTCCATTTTTTATATCACTTGGTCGATACCTCTGCTGGTGGACTATCAGTCCCCGAGGGTATCATCAGCTCAGTAGTCAGTGCTTCGGTACTGACATGATTTAACAAATTTTACTAAAATTTTCCGTTTATAAATTTTGAAATTATTATGAAACTAAGGTTTCAACTCCCTCAGGCAAAGTTGGCTTTAGGTGAATTTGGCTATTAAATTTAGGTATTTTTGACATATAATAGCTCTTCAACGATTTTCAGTACTTATACATCTTCGGATTTCAAATGTTTGGCTTTGAGCGTTCCTGATGAAGGTAAATCCAGAAAAGCGCTTCGGACGCAGTAAATTATTAAACGTGTTGTTTTCCATTTTTTCGCCGGAATGATTCCTACGTCTCCAGTTTCATACTTGAAAGATCCATAATTCATTCCACTTTAAAAAAAAAAAAAAAAAAAAAACCAACAACAACAAAAAAAACAATATATTTTATAGATCTGGAAGACGAATGCTCGCAGACGGATGGCATTTTTCTTTCACTACGAATAAAAATTAAATCCACACTCGTTGCAACTAATCTAGACCCTTTCTGTGTCGGATAGTTTCGTTTAATATATTTGACTGTTTTTGTCTTCAAAAATAATATTGGTACAAAGTGTTGTTAATATATGTATTTTAAATTACTGACGAGGTGAACACAAAGACAAATATTGCTTGACTCACGGCAAAGTTTGCTATGTATTCTAACCAAATTAAAATCGTAAAAAATTGCATTTGTGTTTAACCTATTAAATAATGAAAAAGAATCTCACTAAAAATATGGCCAAATACACAATTAAACTTCAGACATTTCTGCATCTTATGGTATCTATTTTTATAAAATACCGACTTTAGTTGAAATGATAAAACATTTTTGAGTGGGAACTCACTTTTGACCTATGACCGTAAGCGTCATATATCTTGAATTAATATTGAAAACAGACTAAAATTCTTTGGTTGTATTAATGTTGATATAAAAATATCGCCATAATTCGCCTTCCATAATAAATATGTTTATTTGCTAAGTCATACTCGATAAAAGTGCGGACGTGAAAGAAAGCACTCTTCTCGGTTTACGATACACTTACGATGATACACACGACGTAACTTGAGATCAACTTTGTAGTTCTTTACGATGCCTTTGTGAAAAACACGTATCGGGAACGTAGAACAACACGTAAACCGATCGTAAATTGATATGATGATCGTAAGTTAAGAAGGCTTTGTGAAACGGTGAACTGTGTTTGTTTAGCAGTTTTTCAAATGGGATCCGAAGGTAACGTAGCTACGAAAAGGTACGAGATATCTATAAAGTATTTGATGTGGACTTTAACATATAAAATAAAAAATGTTGTGAAAAAGTGTTTATCAATATGACTTCTGTGATCAAACAAAGCTTCCCTTTTTGTTAATAACATAGAAAAATGTTGTGATATCAGTAATTATGTTGATCTAAATGAAATTAAGAAAAAAAATATAGCTTACCAGTGTTCAGAGCGGCTCTTGGAAATTGTATTGTACAAATATTCAGGGATTTAAAGAAAAAAGGAAAACAAAGGTGTAAAGATGACTAGAGCAAGACTACTAGGGTTAATGCTTTAGAATTTGAAAACATTGATTCTATTGTGTTTAAATGATTGTCTGTAATATCGAGTCGTCAAGATAACACATTACTTGGTAATTTAACAAAGGAAATCATAAATGGCAACAAATTCATGATTGAAATTATGAATCCAATAGACAATGGTTGATAATTGCAGTATGAAAGACAATTAAATTTGATGAAATTGGTATTGAAAACAATTGCTCTAACATGTCAGATCTTTCTGTTTTTTTTAATACCGTCAGAAAATTGAATTTGTGTAGGTGTTTTCCTGCTTTTGATCACATCAAATTCAACCAGGGCCCAGTTGTTCAAAAGTGTCGTTAAATCTTAACGCAGTCGCTAACTAATCAATGCGTTAAATATTGTTGTTCAAAAAATGTTAACGACAATGTTAGTTAACGTAGTGTTAAAATTTAACGATGTGATTAAAAAATTAAAATCCCCACAATGCTTTGAAAAATTAAACTTCCTGTATTTATCAACATGACTGCAAATGTGTCTGCAAAAACTACAAGGGAAAAAAAAACTCAACTTCACAGCAATTGAGAGCAATTTAATTAGTGAGCTGGCTACAACCCATCTTGAATTACTCCAGGGGAAGCATTCCCCAGAGGTCACTAATGCCAAGAAACAAGAAATGTGGCAGGACATAACAAGTAAAGTGAATGCATTGGGGGTGTGTCTCAGGACAGAGACAGAGGTCAGAAACCGTTGGAGAAACCGGAGCCGTGGGGCCAAGCAAAAATTCACCACGGTGCAGAAGGAAAGATCTCAAACTGGCGGTGGTCCTCCTCCCACCCAGCCTTCCCAAGCAGAGGAAAACATTAACTGTATGAGGGACACTGCCTCCTTCCGTGGAGTTCCCGGTGGTCAGGAAACTTTAATTGAGAGACCAGAAGGTAATAAATGTTTAAAATGTTTTCAAATTACTGTAATAATGCTTTTGAAACAGTCTTGAAATTCACATGACACATTTTAATCAAAAGGCTACTTATCGTCTGCAATGTTTACAAATATACAACAGGGGGAATCCCAAATGGTGACCTTGACCTTCGAAATAAAAATAAATGCATTTTTATCGTTACAATATTGAGTTGTAGACTTCGACATTTTCAATGACAGTCTTGTGTGCTTTCTTGAATCATTTATATATGATTAATGCTCTGCAGTTTGTGTCAAAATCTCACCTTATGTAGCTTATTTGTTTACAATTCATGATTCCCCCTGCAACTTGGCTGTCTTTGGCGCCGAAAACAAGCCGCTTGTGTCATAGCAAAATATTTATGGGATGTTCAAGGGTAAATTTTGTGCAACGTTTTTTTTTTAATTGATATGCATCTATTTGTGTGTTCTCTAATTTGACATTCAATCGTGCATTTAGCTTTTATGCATTAAATTATTTCTTGCTCACCAGATGTTTCTGTTAAGAGCATGTGTTTACTTTTGGTGATGAAAAATATTCGTTTCAGGTCAAAATCATGTAAAATTGTTTTACCGTTCAAAAAATCAAATGTTGCTTCTCATTTGTGTTATTTCTTTAAAAAAAAATCAAATTTTCTCAAGAAAAGAAAAATGACAATACTAACTGTACTCTTGAAAAATATCAAAATTACATCATAATGACGATAATGAGGTTAGAGATAAAATAAACTTAAGTAAATAAAGGCAACAGTAGTATACCGCTTTTCAAAACTCATAAATCCATGGACAAAAAACAAAATCGGGGCAACAAACTAAAACTGAGGTAAACGCATTAAATATAAGAGAACAACGACACAACATTAAAATTTAACACACACACACATAGAAACGGACTAAGCATTAGACAAAATCCTATGAGAATAACATACATCAAAATTAAATACATGAATTTTTGGATAGATAAGTACTGTGACACGTCTTATAGTAAACAAACGACACTACATACAAATGTAACACACACAGAAACGAACTATAATATAACAATGGCCATATTCCTGACTTGGTACAGGACATTTTTAAAGGAAAAAATGATGGGTTGAACCTGGTTTTGTGGCATGCCAAACCTCCCTCTTTTATGGCCATGTGAAATATAACATTAAAATGACAACACAACATTACAGGACTACAATATAAATAAATAGAACACAATTGATAAATAAACACACAAATAATAGCTAACAAAAGGCAACAAGTTTGAAAAAATAAATAAATTAATACGCCTGAAGTGCAATTTGTCCATACAAGACTTACTAGTGACGCCCAGATACAAAAGTTTGAAAGCCGAAATAAGTAAAGTTGAACAGCATCGAGGACCAAAAGTTCAAAAAGGTTGTGCCAAAAACGGCCAGGGTTTTCTGTTAGGTACCAGAACATCCCTACTATTTTGAATAATTTATACTTTTGCAAACAGTAAATTATATATAATGACTAAACAAAAGATGTACATGATAAAACTGAAGTATTAGCTAATTAAAGGAAACAACCGAAATACATTGTATAACCCAACAAAATGCAACACATCCGAATAAGTTTAAACCTCAACGCCAAGTCACGTCATATTAGAAATTGTTAAAAATGACGTCACATTAGAATTTGTAAAAGAGATCATCAAAAAATGAAAAATGACGTCACATTTGAATGAATAAGATAGAATTGGGATTGATTTAAAATTATATTTGAACTAATTACTGACTGATATAACATTTAATTGCAATGCACATTTCAATACTTATTAATAGCAAACTAAGGTAGCAATTAACTATATTATCCGGTTTGTTTTGAATTTAACTTCGAACGTAAAAGATTGTACAGATTACGTTGAACAAAATCAAATCTAATAAATGAAGGCGGTGTTTAATTTTCTTTACCATAACACATGAATATAATATAGAAAAGATGCAACACATTTGACAAAATTCGCTGAGAATAACAAATATAACATTAAACATTTAAACTAAATACATGAATTTGAGATAGATAAGTACCGTAACACATCTTATGGTAATGCGAATTCACACTCAGCAAAACAGTCACAATCGGGAATAAGTCACGTTTGGTAATTAAAAGATAAGACGACGCAATGACAAACCACAATCTACCATGTAGTAAAAATTGTAATATGTAGTAAATGTGATAATGCCGACATGACAGAAATATTATATAAAATTTTCCAGATTGTTCAAACATTTTTATTATCTCTGAAGACGGCATTAGAGCGCCATCCTTTTGGGAGAAGGTGAAACAAAGAAATCATAAGACTGTGTTTAACACTGTGGTGCAGAAGTTCGAGAGATTAAATTTAGCTACGAAATAGTATTTTATTTAGTTTTACCATCGCTTCATCTTTTACAAAAATATAAACATTCTGTTGAACAAAAAAAAATGAAATGGACAAAGAAATCCGACATTGGATGGCAAATGAGGATAAAATCAAATAAAGGCAACAGTACTATACCACTGTTCGAAAGTCATAAATCGATTGAGAGAAAACAAATCCGGGTTACAAACTACAACTGAGGTAAACACATAAACTATAAGAGGAAAACGACGAACCAACTGAAACACTGAACTGAAAAAAAAAGCCCAAAACGACAATGCAACACACAAAGAAACGAACTATAAGATAACAACTGCAATTTTTCTCGACTTTGTACAGGATATTTTTGAGAAAAAATGGTTGGTTGAACCTGGTTTTGCCGCTAGCCAACTGTCGATCTTTAATCAAGACTCACCAGTGATGCTCAGATCAAAATAGTAGAGAAAGCCATTCAAGTATTAAGTTAAAGAGCATTGATGACCCAAGATCCTAAAAAATTGTGCCAAATACGGCTTAGGTTATCTATGCCTGGGATAAGTCCACCAGAGGACTACAAGGGAGGTCTTATGATAGATTAGACGTCTTTTCAACCAGATTTAGAGTTTAGAAAACGTAATAGTGATATTGATTTCATAGGTTTGTACTGCGTGTATACCCGAGTTTATTGTGTTCGAAAGCATGAAACAGAAAAAAGTGACAGAACTCTTGCGACCCAAGTGTTACAGCTACATTTAGTATGTTTATGTTTTACTGGTTTCGATTTCAGTTCGATAATTTCCATAGCACTACAACTGGTCAAGAACCTTATTTATTACCTTGGAAATCTGTTCACATGTTGTCAATGTTTGGTTTCTGTATTGAGTATTTAAACACAGATGGGGCTAAAAGTAATAGTCATGATGAAACTTCTGCCACCTGGTTTTGTTATTGCTAACCCTATCACATGTTCTTTTCAAAATGTGTACCCAACTTGTCAAAAACTTTTTATTTTTTTTATTATGGACTTTTCCCATGTTATAAAAAAAAATCAGAAACAATGATTCTAAAAGTGGAACTGCTGCATTTTGCAATAACATTTGAAAGTAAATGACCAGTTCATTGAATGGAACTATTTTAAGGAAGCCTACCTGTGGGATCTGTAAAATGCGAAATCATTTGGCGTAATAAGGGGACTTCGTCCCTTATTACAGTAGAAAAATAAATAAATTTCCCAAAATTTTCATTTACTAATGAGCTCAAAATCGTTAACCTTTTCTTGATCACTTTTTTAAATTCTCGCATTTGCGCAGAACGCAGAATTCTACTTTCTACTTCCGGTTTCGTTGTCATCTGACATTGCGTAGTCTAATTAAATATAAGAAATCTAGGAACACGATACCAATTTCATTCTTAATTGTCTTTGATGTGAATAACCGTTACCTAATGATCGCTTTTCTTTGTTTACATTGAACATGGCGTCGTAACTTAAATAACGTCACAAGTAAAATTCCTAACAGCAGAACCAAAATCGGAAACGTTACGGTATTTCCGTTTCTTTTTTAACAGATTTTGAAGTTACAAAAAAGAAATTCATACAGACTTCGTCTCCTTTCACAGGTACTGTCTGCCTCATATTAAAGATATGTTGCATTTGATGACGGTATATAATGAAACCCAAAAGAAAAACGATTCATTGAATTATTAATAATACTAGTGTTATAATAATATATATAATTCGTGACCCAAGGCCAACAACTGATGCTTATGATCATAGATTAACCCAGAATAGAGAGGTATTAGATTAAGAAAATAGTGTATTATTAAAGTGACAATAAAATAACAAACATAGACAAACACCTTATATCCAATCAGACAAGACAGGACATAGTATCATGTATAATAAGATTTGATGAGCTGTGCAATTATAAATTTAAAAGTTCACATGCATAAATAATTCCGAGCAGAGTAAACAGTAATGTAGTTAAAAATATGATTTGTCAGCAGAGGACATTACATAATGGAGCAAATACAAACCCCACAATGGGGAATTGATTGTGGTGTAAAATTTTAATGAGAAAGCAACCAGACAACACAAACAATCCAAAAACAACAAATAAAGAACAGAGGTCTTCAACCATGGTCCATATATATATATGCATTTGATTGATGTACTTTTTTCATTTTTTAGTCCACTGACTGTCATTACATATATAATAAACAATATTACTTTTTGATAGTGATGGTGGTGTGACTGAAAGGGATAAGTACGTTTATGCAAATAAAATCATGCAAATGTACACTTCATCAAATAAAGATCAGTTGTCTGGTAAAGATTTGAATAAAAACCATAACTTTTCTCTCTCCTATGGGATGGGCACTAAAAAGAAACAAAGGCTATAATTACATTCAATGCTCAGCAGGAATAAATTATGGTGGACAGATATAATATTTATTAAGTAACAGGCAATAAAGTGGACCCGCGTGTTGCAGCGATGGAGATGAGAATGTCTGGGAAATTTAAGGGGTCTGAATATCTTTGTAGTCATCAGATTTCATCCTTTTTTCTCCAGATTTTTTCAACAAGACAATAAAACATCCTCCGATCACTGTTGCTACACTGTGCAAAGAAAACAAAAAGAACATGAAAGACCACTTTTAAACACATTTTATCATGACAGATAATTTTGTACTTTTATTTGTTTCAAACTAAAGCCAGTTTTTGTTCTATAATGCTTCAAATGTCAAATTATTTTAAAATTTTAAAATAAAATACAAAGAAAATATGTCTAAATTTTACTAAAATAACTTTGAATCAGCCTAAGGATCTTTACTTTGAAAATATGTTCTAATTACCTGTTTTAACAAGTAGTATAAGAATAAGATGATGTGATATGATTGCATATCTTTTGCCACAGGTGATGACAACACTAAGAATACTTACTAAGGGAGACTTCTTATTTGAGGTTGCCGATAAACATGGTATATCACTTATTCTTCTAGAAAATTGTACACAATCATGTGACGCCATGTGCAGCAGATTGTACAACACCAGGATCCTTACTGATCCAGCGCGGCAGCAGGACATCAAGGAGAAATTTTATCATATTTGTAGAATTCAAAAAGGTACTTGAGACAATAGACGGCACGTTGATTCCTATACAATGCATTGCAGGTGTTGATCAGCTAAACTATATTTCCAGGAAGCAATTGGTCGACTGATAATATATATAGTTACGATACGGTTGCCAGTTCATTAAAGATTGCATATTTCGGCTTAAATATTGATTCACTTATAGGGTCTTTGCATCGGAATTAAACATATTCATTTTAAAACCAGTTGTTGGCATGACACGGATTATGTTCTTCTCATATATTTTATGATGGTATGATACTGAACCCCTAACGAGAGGAATTGTGCTTGATATTCAATGACATATGATGAAGCCATAATATTTCAATCAGTTAATTTAGTCTGGAGCTGGCATGTCAGTAACTGCTAGTAGTCCTTTGTTAATTGATGTATTACTGTCATTTTGTTTAGTTTCTTTTTTCACCTATTCTGATATTGGACTGGGACTTCTCTTAAACTGAGTTTTACTATGCGTATTGTTGTGCGTTTGTTTTTTCTACATTGGCTAGAGGTATAGGTAGGGGGAGGGTTGAGATCTCAAAAAACATGTTTAACCTCGCCGCATTATTTCGTCTGTCCCAAGTCAGGAGCCTCTGGCCTTTGTTAGTCTTGTATGATTTTTAATTTTAGTTTTTTGTGTATAAATCGAAGTTTAGTATGACGTCCATTATCACTGAACTAGGGGCCAGCTGAAGGCCTCGTCCGGGTGCGGGAGTTTCTCGCTGCATTGGAGACCTCTATGCTCTATGGTCTGGTTGTCTCTTTGACACATTCCCCATTCCCATTCTCAATTTTATTAATTTTACAAAGTTAACAAACAATATTTTAATTTAAGCCTTAAGACTGTTATCTTTCGTCTCGCTTTTAAAATTATGCATGTTTGTGCAACGTCACGAAATAGCAAGCTTAAGAGGTCTTGACTTAACTATTGCTGATGAGATGAAATCAATTGAAAAGCTGATAAAGACACTTGAAAGTGTTCTACATATGCTCTACGTAATAAATTAGATAAAGATTTCCGTAGTAACTGTTAACATAAACAAAAACGGCATAGAGATGTCAACAAATTGTGTTGGTTGCATACAGATAAGTTGAACCTCAAGTTCCATTGGATATAAGAGAGGAAAATAGATATACAAAACGTATATTTGCTGATGAAATGTTGAATGAGTGGCACTTAGATTGCGACGAACTTTACACCAAGAATTTGAAAAGCAGAGCGTTCTTAAAAAAGGATTTTTTTTCTATAATAAAAGACTGGGCTAAGACCATTATACCTTAGCTTCTTTGAAAAAAAAAATCAAATGTAACTCCTTTCACTCCATTTGTTCAGTATTAATAGAACTGGACCAATTTAAGGTTTATTGTCACACCTTAGTGAATCATAGCCAGAAATTAGTAGTACTTTTGCTAATAAATATTCGTAATATGTAAATGAGAATTGTACCACGTGATCATAGTTTGAACTGGACTGGCTTGATATCATTAAAATCTTTAAAACACGGATACTATAAGTTGCCCGTCACAGAGTCCTTGTTTATAATCACTCTGATATTTCCGTTAACTGGACCCCTGCTGTTGTTACAATCTTATCTACACAAACGTTTGTGTCGAAGTATCAATCAGCGGGTGGCCAGTTAAATATTTCCGAAGGTTGTCAGGTGGTCAAAATCAAAACAATGAACGCGAATTTAGTGAATTCTTCGTGTTTTCGTGAGTTTATTCTTCTTGAAATAGGGACATTTTAATTTTACGTGGGAACCTAAAGTTCAACGACTACACATACAAGGTTTGGACGTGCTTATTCTCTGGACATTTAAGTTAAGTTTTATCCCGGCAACCTGTTTTTGTAATGACCTATTAAAATTGAAAATGGAAATGGGGAATGAGCCAAAGAGACAACAGCAGAAGGTCATCAACAGGTCTTCAATGCAACGAGAAATTCCTGCACTCGGAGGCTTCCTTCAGCTGGCCCCTAAACAAATATATACTAGTTCAGTAGCCAATTTTCAACACGAAGTTTCCAAATTTGATGTTTCAGCCATTTTATCCTGTATTTTATACTGCATTGTTAAAAGCCTCGAGCTTCGATTTTTAAAATAGCTCAAAAACCCTGAATGTTTGCAACGACAGTCATTATGTTTCGTTTAGTAAATGGTGCATATCGTTGTGTATATTTATTTTCTGTCCCGGCAACCTGTTTATCACTTAAATTAAAGTTAAAACATTTAACAGACATAACAGACATTTTTTTTCAAATTCCCCATCATTTCCATATAATTCCCGTGACCCGTATTCGATTTATTTAGTATACTATTCAAATAAGCAAAGTGGCGTTGATTTCTGGATATGTGCATTTTAAATGACACATTGCAAACTCTGAAAGCATCATTTCCCCACATGACACCATCGTTTATCAAAAGAGACATTGCTGGCTATTATAATAATGGAAACCTGCTTCCTTGTATATAGTTAAGAAATTAAGAGTTCAAACGAAGCTAGTATTAAAGTAATGCAGTTTAATTTCAGTCGGTCCGAATCGGGAAAAGATTTGTGTGACAGCAAAACATCTTGTAAAATTTACATATACTGATGTATGCCGATGAAGGTAATGATATCTGTGATATAAAAACTGTTTTGGACTGTTGGGGTGGCATGAAAGCAACCTATTTTTCTCTAATTTCTGTCAAATATCAGCAACAGACATTTATATATAGAAAGCAGTTAAAAGCCTACGATTTACCTAAACGTCGCCGGTCTCTGAGCAATAAGTTGATAAACCCGGGTTATGTCAAAGAACGTCTCGTCCTTTTGACCAAAACAAAATCATCGAAAGATACCAAGACCTTGTGGGAAAATATTCCGTATAAGCTTCACAAACAATGCACGATGGTCTTGATGTATGTACTGTGTAATAGCGTTGTTTTATTTGTCTTTGAAAATTACTTTTACTATTAAGTCTGTTTTTGAGATAATATCCATATGACGTGGGCCGGTACTTATACCTCCCGTTATTGTAAATTTTCTATCTCTATATTTGAATTTGTTTGTTTGCTTTTCAATATAGTGATTGAGATTGTAACACATTGTTTCATGCAAAAAGAGCATACAATATAGGATCATAGAAGAGTCTGAAAGATAACAGAGGGACAGCCAACTCATAGAACGAAAATAAACTGACAACTCCATGGCTAAAAAATATAAAGGCAAACAGACAAATAATAGTACACAAGACACAATATAGAAATCTAAAGACTTAAAAACACGAGCCCCACCAAAAGTGCAGATGTGAATCTTCGAGTATTTACTGAGCTTCAATATTTTGAGATGTACAACTTCTGTATGTCTTCTTTTGTACCAGCACATTCATTAAACTGTTTCATTTGTTAAAATAACAATCATAGGTAGCTATTGTTATTTTTTTTAGTGACGAAATCATGATCACTGGCGACGACATACACAAATACACTTTTCATCCTCGTCAATCCGCTTTTGGGTGAGCACAGTCATGACCGTAGAACATTTAAGTTTTGTATGGCGTATAGAACATACAATATCTCTGACTGAGCTTTATTTGTACCAGTGGAAAAAGAAGCGACATGATCGTGGTTATTATTATATGTGTATTCTGAAGGTGTGGTAGCCTTGCCCCAATTATTTCATTGCATTTTAATATTTACTGATTTGCCACGCAAGAACTAATATTTTTCATGAAGGCAGACAATCCGGACCTTGAGTTCATTTAAGATTACACGAAAGAACAGACCGATATATCCATCTGGTACAATATCACGGCCGACACTCGGCTAACCGAGAGATAGTCGGTTAATCTATATTGAGTATGCGGCTATATCGGCGGTTGGTCTGTTAATCGGGTTGGTTATACGTCTGTTAAGAGTAAAACGCCAATTTTAATATTAAAATCTATTTAATATACAGATTTTAGGTACATTATAAGAATCAAATCAAAAAAAGAAAAGTGTCTGACAAAATGATATATATCATAGAACATTTTCCAACTGTAAAAACATTTCATAGTCTACGCAGTTTTCAGTAAAACTAAAAGGCGTCGCGCAAGTATGTAGTATTTATGCTTATACGCATAGCAATTTTTGTAATGAAAGGCGAAAAAAACAATTTTAGATATCATTTAAAGGACACAAAATCGTACTTTGGTTCTAAAATATAAATTGAAATTAGTAAATATTTCATAATTGTAATATAACGTCAGTAATACCACGTTTTAGTGAACATAATGGGAATAAAGTCTGTTAATGGGTTGGACAATTGAAAATGTGTCAGTTAAGAGTTATTTAGCCACGACAATAGTTGTGCTACCTTTATATTTTCCCTTTGAAAAAGTTAAGAATGAGATGCTCTTGAGTAAAAAAAAATGACAATACGCTGCAACAGTATCCTTCTAGTAAGAACATTTTTATTTTGACTTCCTTTGCATTTTATTAAGGAGTGTGTCACTTCAATATATGGATATGGATTGCCTGCTAGAATATGCATGCATGTATTATTAACGTTTTCTTCAGCCTTAATTTTTTGTCTGTTCAAAGTAGCACGTTCTCAAATCCGTCCGAAAGTGTCTTTCTAATACAACACAGGGCACATATAACGTGTTGTTGTTCTCATATGCACATGATATTTGTCACTGGAGTTAAACTATAAATCGTCAACATCATCCGATTGGTTCTTTTCTTCTATTACTGAATCATCTGTTGTTTACAAATCAGTCTAAAGAAGTAAATGGAAAGGAGTGAATGCAGCTACATTTGGTTATCTTAAGTTTTAATTCATTTTATTCCGTTTAGTTCCTTTCTACATAAGTGCAGAGGAGAACTGCAGTTGTCCGCATGTAAACTTTTAGCATTTATTACCAATATGAGTACATAGCAATCCGTTACTGTTTCAACACTCAGGGAAGTTTCATGTCTTTATTCTCAAACAGTTATTATTTTTTTCTTCTTCTTTCTATCTTTTTTTTATTAATGCATCACTTCCTACTGTCCTTATCTATTATTCTATATATTCTGTGTTTCCATCCAGATTCTCGTGTATACAATGCGGGTCCGGATTGGGGGTGTTGTTTATTTCTATATTCTTTAAATTGTCTGTTACTTTTCTCTCATTCGAGGGATACCGAACAGCATACATACAATTTACATACAAAACTCAATGTTTTTTCGAGGGATACCGATCTGCTTTATCACCCTCTCAGCTATGTGATATTTGATTTATTATAATGTCCTATCATCATTTTCTTTAACAGATGAGTTTTATTATAAAGTATTTTCTATGTAGTCACGTACTTGACAGCGTAACGGGTATTTGAAAACGTCATCAGAAGTGAAGTAAATAGACAATAGTAGTGCATTGACTTGACATATAAACGATACAAGGATTAGGCCCGAAACGGGAAAAAAGCTCTGCTATCAAGAAAAAAAATATTTTCAATTGTTGTTATTTTGATATAGTTATTTATTTTATTTAAATTTTGGGTAAATACCCCTTTCAAAAGGCCTCATATCTGGCTGAGAAATATACATCACAATGAACATGATGAAATGTACATCACCAGTTGAAACCCATCGATGGTGAACGAATGCGTTTAATATCAACAATAAGCATAACACACAATGATTTATAGGTTTTAAAGTAAAAATATTAACAAGTGAAATACGTTTTTCCAACAATTGTAAAAGAAATAAGTTTGAGTCGTTCCACGTTTCGTTGTATAGTAAATTAGAACTTTAAGCATTGTCTATAAAATAACTTGATGTAGATTCAATTCATTGTCGTTTAAACTGCCGATTTTTGATTGGTCTAGCCGAGAGGGTGACATTCCAAAAAATTGTCACCCGCTCAGCCATGTGATAGAGTAAATTAACACCTTCGTATTAGGCAATCAAAAGATGGCATTTTAACATGATGTATAATAATACTTTAATATTACACTTTTTTTTATGTCAGTTTTCAATATTCATGGCCTAAATTCATTGTTCATGTCAGTGTTTCCGTATATATTATGTTTCATTGCTCATGTGTTGTTTCCGTGTATTTTAGCCACTCGTTTAGCCTACCCATTTGATCCGATAACACCCCATACAGCAATAAAATTATACTTTTATTGCCATTCATAACTCTTAACAGACTAATTAACAGACCGGGTTTTATACACCCGACCCATTAACAGACCAGGTTTTAAATAAAGATTGATTTTTGTCACCAAAATACAGATTTTTGTGTAGATTTTTCACACAATGATATCAATTTGGTTGACAAACATAATGCCTGTCTTTGTTCGATGTTCAAAATATCGCATGCAAGTAAATTCAACCAACGTGTCTTTTTGTGTACATTTTGTGTGTGTAAAATGTGTATAAATTTATTGATGAGTAACACGCCTTTTCATTTTATAGATCGTACATCGAAGCTAGAAAAAAAATAACTACACCACTGGATTCGGTACATTGAATTGTTTTGTTAGACATGAATAATTTTTATGATAAACATATATTTAAAAAGTTATACAATGAAACATGCAGAATTTCCAATGATTTTCTCGATAACACCTGATTAACAGACTTTAGCCAACCCGATTAACAGACCCACCGCCGATATAGCCACATACTCAATATAGATTAACCGACCAATCTCTCGGTTAGCCGAGTGTCGGCCGTGAATATGAGGAAACTGCACCCGAGTTTCACATTTTGTAAAAAATATTCCGTGTTGAAGATGAAGGTTGCATTTGCAGAAAATGTTAACAAAAAATCATCTGGATATATGAACAGCAATTGCAAAATCAAGATATTCAGCTATTCCAGTAAAACAACAGTGATTAAAAAGTACATGCTATTGTTGTATCTTTACCCTAAGCCCGGATGCTCCATGTAAAGAGTAGACAACTGACACCAATGGGCCTCTGGATGGATACAGCGGATGTCGGAGCCTGTGCACGCCTGCAGCGCCCTCTTCAATCTAATGGTCAACGAGGTTAGACGTTTACCACGAAGAAACAGCTTACAACGCCCGAGTAATAGGTAATTACAGTACTTAAGCCTAAGTCCTTCTATATATATAAAGTCCAGGTCGGGTCCTTTCAAGGGAAATAGTCTTTCCCCAAGACGAACACTACATTACTATATTATATTAATACTATCCTTTTACAAGAACTACCCTATGTTGTTATATAAGACAGTTTTGATTAATTAATACCTCCACATTAAGAGAAAGTTCATTACCAATTACTAACCTGAATAGTTTACATTGAATAACTTGAATGTATATGATCACTGAAACAACTTTTACAAAACTGCAAACAGTACTTTTAATTTAGTTTATTTTTTTATTTCTTTGATATTTACATTCAGTAAGTTTAAAATTTAATAATATGTCCACTAGCGTTTGAGTATTGGGTCAGTTTTATTAAACGTTTGTACAAGGACATCCTAAATCAATCGCTGTAGACCCAATTTGGTACAGCATTTAAATCTAAGACATGCTGGTGTACTGGTCTAGTTTTTGGGTTTTCCTGGAAAATCTTCTGGAAAACAAGCAGAACGGACTGCGACATAAAATGGGTAGATTTCCTGCAGAAATTGTAGTCTTACAAAAAGGAGGCAATGAAAAGACATCCGACTATCCATCAGTCAGCTTTTGGTTTCACAAGTCCAGACTGACAGCCTAGGAAAAACAATGCATGTCCGATTGGAGTCTCCTCAATGTTGAAAGTACACGAAGATCTTTCCAGAGTTTTCGTTGTGCTGCTACGGATGTCCTTTGATATAATTGTGTTGTATAATGTACATGATACAACTCACATGGCTTAGATACATATATAAAAACTACACTGTAGGCCTTCAACCATGGTCCTTAAAAGTCATGAAATGAAATACTGCACGTTTCATGATATAAAGTTTGCTAATAGTAATTATAAATTTTTTTAATGATATCAAATAGTATGCACATCTATTTTAAGATTAAAATCGTGTAATGAGGGAACAAATATTCATTTAAACGTGACATATTGTATGTATTTCAGATGAACTTGACTCAAGATAAAAAAAAAAAAAACTGTGGACTACCTAGGTGTAAAAGTCCTCACATATAACTCTAATATATCAGATATTACAAGTTCTGACCTGTTAGAGGGAGTGGATTCTTCAAGTAAAGAAAGGAATAAAACCCAAAACAATATGATGTGTTTGATAATTTTCACTGAAACATGCAGTTTAAATCGACACATGAAAAAGCACATGAATATCATGGAGCTATGTCAGATAAGCCTCAAGGTGTTTTAAACCAAGTAAGAATTAACTCGTCACTTAAAGATTCCGAACATAGAAATGTAGTTACAAACTGTATGAATGCAAAACCTACAACAAAAGTAATAAATCACAAACAGGACTAAATTAAAGAACCTTAGTGAGCACGCTCACATACCCCATGTCCCCACATTGTCATTGGAGAAATTAAATAAGTATAAGAAAAAATATTGAATAATAATTTCCTGTCAATATACATAGTATGTCCTTATTATCTACAAAATTTCATGAAATTCTGTTGTGTGTTTTCAGAGGAGTTGAGATGACAAACTGTTGCAGAAGTACATTGAAGCAAATAAGTTCAAAGGGGCATAACTCCTAGAAAAAAAATTGAACCGTAATTTCCTGTCGATATGCACAACTACATAGTATGTCCTTATTATCTGAAAAGGTTTCGTGAAATTCTGTTGTGTGGTTTGAGAGGAGTTGCGATGACAAACTGTTGCAGTAGTACATTAAAGTAAATAAGTTCAAAGGGGCGTAACTCCTAGAAAAAAAATTGAATCGGAATTTCCCGTCGATATGCACAACTACATAGTATGTCCTTATTATCTGAAAAGGTTTCGTGAAATTCTGTTGTGTGGTTTGTGAGGAGTTGCGATGACAAACTGTTGCAGTAGTACATTAAAGTAAATAAGTTCAAAGGGGCGTAACTCCTAGAAAAAAAATTGAATCACAATTTCCCGTCGATATGCACAACTACATAGTATGTCCTTATTATCTGAAAAGGTTTCGTGAAATTCTGTTGTGTGGTTTGAGAGGAGTTGCGATGACAAGAAACCGGACTGACGGACGGGTCAAAAACATTATACCCTCCGCAACTTCGGTGCATGGAGTATAAATATACATCATAGAAGAGAACATTCCTGCATAAACCGATTTTTTTTGTAATTATTTTTGCAAAGAATTCATTTATAAGAGATAATTTGAGGATCATATAGCGGGCCGTAAGAAAAGGAATAGGAAAACAGTAGAAACGCTCACTTCAAACATTTTATGGAAAAGGTAAAGATAAATATATATAAAATGTGATGATTGTTGGAAAGCCTTCAAATCCCTAAACAAATGCAAGTATTTGGAAGAGCACGAGTATTTTAAATCCAGATAGGTACCAGTGTTCTGTATGTGGTACTTACTATCAAAACCGATCAGGTCTGTTAAATCAAGTTAAAAAAACTGACACGAATACACTTTTTGTTGTTGACCATGATTTCCGTAAAATCACAAAAATACTGAACTCATACATGAAAATCCCTAATCAAATGGTGAAATAAAAAGCTAAAAAAAATCAAACGAATGGATAACAACTAAAGGCGAGTATAAATATGCTTAACTCGACAATCACAGAAGAAGTGACAGGAACGTATTTTCCAACTTTCTTGAAAAGGGATTGTTTTCGATCGGAATAAACGCTAACGTCAATTTATAAACATAGTTTTACTTCAATTAACCATTTAAACTTCTTTGCAGGTCACTTATTATTCATTTACAGCTTATTTCGACGTCTTAAAAATCCATACCCGGAGTCCTAATGAATGAGAATCACACTGAATATATGCAAATGATGTGTGCATGTCACCGTGGAAAATCACACAGAACCGCTGACTTCCCGTTTCTTTTCCACACTTTGTGAATCATCTGTCAAAACTGCAAAATGTGCGATAGACGTGAATTTTCACTTAACAAGGTTATGGAAGGCAATACTTTGTTAATTACTGGCATGTGATAAACATGAAAGACGAGTATTGTGAAGTATGAGTATACTGAATAACCTATAAACTTGAATTAGTTTTAAATGAGTGATAAAAGAGGGACGAAAGATACCAGAGGGACAGTCAAACTCATAAATGAAAAATAAACTGACAACGCCATGGCTAAAAATGAAAAGAACAAACAGACAAACAATAGTACACATGGCACAACACAGAAAACTAAAGAATAAACAACATATGATGCAAAATATACTGAAATTTAGCGCGTCATGTTTTGGTCGTATATGCCAGGTTTGCTTTGTGGCCCACGAGGTTAAAAGATGTTTACTTAATTGCTCTTGGCATGAATGAGGCATAACTAAAACATGACAAATAAATTTCTGAAGTATAATTCCATTTTATTCACGTATGATACAAATACAAAATTATTTATAAAACTTGATGCAAAAACTTGGAACATTTTTCTATCTAGAGTAGTTGTATGCCTGGTACGGTCTAGCGGTCCTCTCATTTCGGATAAACATCGTTATTTTGAAAAGAGAAGCTCTTCTGTAATAGTCGAGTTTGTTATATTTATACACCTTTACTGAAAGAATTTAAAACTCCTGTGACTAGTCATTATATTATATTGACAACAATGCGTAGGGAGACCGAAATCTTACCCAGACAGGTACGTGGTTAGGAACACATTAACTCTGATTTAGAATCGCGCGTTTCCTCTTGAATTTTTGTGACGCACATCAGTCAATGCTCTTCAACTTCATACTTTATTTGGCCTTTTTAATTTTTTTTGGATTCGAGCGTCACTGATGAGTTTTTTGTAGACGAAACGCGCGTCTGGCGTATGTTAGTCCTGGTATCTATGATGAGTTTACAACCACTGGGTCGATGCCACTGCTGGTGGAGATTTATTTCCCCGAGGGTATCACAAGCCCAGTAGTCAGCACTATTTGACTTGAATTGTCATTGATATGGTTATATTTATAAATTTACTGTTTACAAAGTTTTGAATTTTTTGAAATACTCGGGCTTTTCTACCTCAGGCAGAGATTACCAAATTAGCTGTATTTGGCAAAACTTTTAGGAATTTTGGTTCTCAATGCTCTTCAACTTCGTACTTTTTTAGGCATTTTAAACTTTTTTGGATTCGAGCGTCACTGATGAGTCTTTTGTAGACGAAACGCGCGTCTGGCGTATGTACTAAATTTAGTCCTAGTATCTATGATGAGTTTATTGATAAGGCTAGCATCTATTTTACGTCACACAGGTAAAATAAAATACTTTTGACGTTCAAAGTATGATCAAAATATAGTCTGGTTATTTATGGCATATCCTCATCAGAATCTAAATAAGAAATATCCCTGGTCCTTATTGTCGGTTGTCTTTATGCAGTGGCGGATCCAGGGGGGGGGGGGGGGGTTTCCGGGGGTGCGCACCCCCCTTTATTTTTGCCGATCAATGCATTTGTATCGGGACATATGTTTTGCACCCCCCCCCCCTTTTTGCCCTGGGTTAGCACCCCTTAGCACCCCCCTTTCGAAAATTCCTGCATCCGCCCCTGTTTATGCTTATAGAAAAATGATCCAAGAAACGGTTCAAAACATCAAGGTTAAAAACATCTTTCATTAGTTATCTTACAAAACTTTCATTTGTAAATATATATTTGTAAGGTGTAAATCCTTATTCTTAGCATCTGCAGGCTAAAAATAGATCAATTCCTAATTTGGTAGTTGGTAAAATATTACTCTCGTCACATTTGTGGAATTTGCGAACGGGTTATAGGTAACCACAAGTAGTCACTTTACGTAGCTTTGAAATACGAGGACTTGTCTCAGAATCCCTTCCCCCATATATACATTATCTAATATAACACATTAACATGATTAAGGTACTAGTATATGGAGAAACAAAATTCAGAAACAAATCCCTTTATTTATTAAAAATAAGTTTCAAAATTGTAATTTGTTTGTTTTAATTGTTCGTGCACTGAAGTCATCGGTTATATACTGTGTGTTCTGTAGCGGCAGGTTGTTTATTATAAGCAAACGAGAGCAATGGAAAGAATAGATGGACAAACTTGTTAAGTATTCAATTGTAAAGATGACGTTGAAATATTTCATTGTTGTTTTCCATTCGTATGGTGGATTTGAGTTTTTGATTTTTGCATTTGATAAGGGAATTTCCGTTTTGAGTTGCAGTTCAGTATTTTTAAGATTTAACTTTTTGATATGTATAGTGGTAAGAATAAGAGGTATTTCAGGAACTTTATGTAGAAACGTATAAACAGTGAGTTTTTAACAAGGACCCTGGGTAATATTAATTATAGTGGTAATTGAATTGCGTTTGCTCTCAAAATATCATTTCTGAGTGATATTTACAAAAAGAATTAAGGAAAAAATAAATATTTTTTTAGTTACGTACCTTTGGCAGATAAAATATGCATTAAAACTCTATAACAAAACATCCAGAACTGAAATATATAAGGAACTCTGGATTCAGAGTTCAATATGTCAGGACAAGTGAACTGATTTTTATGTCCCATTTCTGGGCATTATGTTTTCTGGTCTGTCCGTTCGTTCGTCTGTCTGTCTCGCTTCAGGATAAAGTTTTTGGTCGAGGTAGTTTTTGATGAAGTTGGGAGTCCAATCAACTTGAAACATAGAACACATGTTCCCTATGATACGATCTTTCTAATTTTAATTCCAAATTAGAAATTTTCTATTTTCACGGTCCACTGAACATAGAAAATGATAGCGCGAATGGGGCACCGTGTACTTGAGACGCATTCTTGTTTTTTATGAGAGCAGCTTTACCGGGAAGGGTGCTCTTTTAAATGTAAAGAATGCTTTTAATCATAGATCTTATGAGGCAATGGATATAGTCAACCAAGTAACAGACAGCTTTTGTTCTTGATGCAGAAGATACAGAAGAGATTCTCCCAGATTTACGAAAAACTGCATTGGCACAGAGAGTACATAAACCACAAGATCAACCCAGCAGGTTGAGTCAATTTTAGTCGTTGTTACAAGTGCAGCATTAAGTAATTGCAAATAAAATGGCACTACATTTCTCACGCATAAATCAAGATTATGTATTTGTATATTACTACAATTAGAGTGTACAAACTCTTTCGACACAAGTTGGTGTCATCTCTTATTCATGTTGTGTACTTGGAAGAAAGATAAAACTGAGAATAGAAATGGGGAATGTGTCAAAGAGACAACAACCCGACCATAGAACAGATACAGCAGAAGGTCACAAATAGTTCTTCAATGCAGCGAGAAACTCCCGTACCGGGGTCGTCTTTCAGCTGGCCTCTAAACAAATATTGGGTGTTTTTACTTTAAAAAAAAAAAGACAGAGGTCTTGATGCCAAAACGATAAGGTGTGATAATCAATATTGTGCATATGGCATATCGTGACAAATTCACATTGCACTTAATCAAAATTGAGGGTTACTGCAATGAAACCACAACATCTGAAAAAAGCTGACATTTACTAAACAAGTAAAACGTTACCATTTGAAGCGTGCAAACAATTTTTACATGTAGACAGCTATTGTGGTATACAAGAATCCACCGTAGAAAAAGGATAATCAATAAGAAGCATTTCTTTTATACCCATATTTCTTCTTATTTTTATTTTTTCTGATTGCTCTCTTCAATAATTTAATTTCTACCCCCACTATTTAAAAAAAAACAATCACAAGGGGTGACTTTGGAATAGTAATACGGACACCATTGGACTCCTTCCGACAGGCAGTAAACACCTTGTCAATTTTTGGCATCCGTTTTGGCTTGCGGGATGCATAAATACACAGCCACGTCTACAACTGAAATTTCATTTGAAATATTAACAACTTTAAGAATTGAAATAAACCTCATTTTTTAACACTTGTTTCGTATCGTGCAATGTTTTGATCTCTCCTGGACTAAAACTACTGAACGACGAAACGAAAAACTTTCATCATTGAACTTGAACTCCAGTTGTTGATTGCTAACTATGAATTTTAATTCAAAAAGCTTAGGATGAGCTGTTAATAAATTATCGCACGAAAATGGACCGAGCCGGCCATCAGCCTTGGAACCCTAAATCAATATTCTGAATTTTTCGTTGGAAATTGGGTTTAAAAATCGTTCAGATAATAAATGCGCGATGAATAATGGATGAAGAGTTTTGTGGTTCAATCATTTACTGACGTTTAACGATGGCATGGACAATAAATGTGATTAAAGGTATTAGATTTATAAAAATCACAAAAATTCTGAACTCCGAAGCAAATTCAAAACGGAAAGTCCCTAATCAAAAGAAAAAACACAGTAAAGGAATGGATAACAACTGTCATATTCCTGACTTGCTACAGGCCTTTTTTTCTTTAGAAAATGGTGGATGGAACCTAGTTTTAAAGCTAGCTAAACCTCTCACTTGTATGACAGTCGCATCAAACTCCAGGATATTGACAATGATGCTTGATCAAATCAAACAGACATATTAGGTAATTATGTCAAAAATAGGAGTACAGTAGTCAACATTTTGTACAATCTGTATAAAACAAAACCAATAAATATGTAAAAAAAGAATCACAAAAATGGCAAAAATTAAAGCCAAGAATACACAAATTTACCAGAGTACAATGACAGGATGCAAAGTACAAGTTTCCTCGAATTTGAAGGTTAAAAACCATTCACGGTCACAGATCAGGAACAGAGAATCGTTTTGTTATTTCGTCAAGGTCAGCATAATTCTGAGAATTTACGTAGAAGAGGTTTTTGTTTTTCTTCAGTAAGAGTATGTAAATCGCAAATGGGATAAAAAAAAAATTATAGTTATTCTCACATTGTCTTTTTGACTAATGATTTCTACAGGCGATGTGGAATTACTGATGCTTGTATCATATAAATCATTACCAGAAAAGTGTGACAGTGTATGAAATATATCCGCAAATTATGTATCAATCTTTTCTTTTTCTTTTTCTTTTTTTTTTATTATCTATTTTGAAGAATGGTTCAGAAAATAGGCGATATCTTCACTGCAGCAAATTTTCAAGAGTGAAGAGTCGGTTCTATTTTGAAGAATGGTTCAGAAAATAGGCGATATCTTCACTGCAGCAAATTTTCAAGAGTGAAGAGTCGGTTCTATACACTATTATACACAACGGATTGATTAAGTTATTAACATTAATAGTTCTTTCAAAACAATACAATGTCTTCAAGAAGTCTCATTTTTTTCTCTTTATTGTGCATCGCTTATATTTCTTCATAAGATTTTTTTGTCATTGGATAATAAATAAAATAATCTTTATTTGTCATATAAGTAACATTATACTTGTGACATAAACAAAAGTAACAACAACAATAAAATAACTGAGTTGAACACACATATCTATATATATACAAGTAAAACTAATTAAGAGTCCCCTGTCCTCAGCTCTAAAGACTGTTTTATAAAGGAACCTGTTTTTTTCACTTGGTTTATATTAGAAGGATTAAGTAGGACTACTAGTTTTTCAGTATCAGATAGATTTGGAAACATAGGATTATCTATTGCCATGTCATTAAAAAGTTTTATACGTAAAACATTATTAATTTGACAGTGAGGAGAAAGGGATTTTCATCTTCTAAGGTTTTACAAGTTGGACATGTTCTATTGTCTCGAGCTATTTTTAGATATCTGCCCTTCTCAATGAGCAAATTATGGTCATTTATTCTAATTTTTGTAAATAAACATCTAGTTTCAAAATTGTGATATTTTAGATAAAATTCTTGGTCTTGTTTGACTTTAATATTTTTGTAAAGAAAAAGTTTGTTATTTTCGTTCAAACTATTAATTTTATTTTCCAGTAGTTCTGAATAAAATTTACTTGTAATATTCTTAATCCAAGTCTTTAGTTTGTTAACTTGTTCCATATTTTGACAGGACATTACTTTTTGTATATCAATATTCATTTCTTGTGTTGAATCTTTTATAAAAGTGGACCAAGTATAAACTCCTTGTGAATCAGGGTGTTTACTTAATGTATAACTTTCTTTTAGCAATGGGTTTATGTTTTCAGTATTTAATCTAGCCCAATAAAGAATTGCTTGTGTTTTTATATATTTTTTCTATTGGTTGTTTACCAAGTTCAGCTTAAGCATTTAACACCTAAATTAGCAGATGTTTTTTTAGTAACTAAAATATATTTACAGAAATTAACATGAACCTTTTCGAAGGGAGTCTTATCCAAATACTGGAAATTATCTATATCTTTGTTTTGGGATTTTAATCTGCCTTTTGCTCTATAAGATGGATATGTATCCATGTATGATATTTCATCATATGTTAAAATTGGTTTTATAAGAGAATCAAAAAGATTACAGAATACATTAACAGGAAAATTTCCCAAAAAGGCTGCATGTGTTTTAATGAAAACAGAGCTTTCCTAGCTTTTTTTGGCTAAATCTGTTAAACTTGCATTTAGATTTCCATTATTTTTTATCAGAGTGCCCAGAAATTTATACTCAGTAACGTTATCATTTTTTTCATTATTGAACCTTACAATGTATGGTTCCATTTTTGTAGTTCTTTGTTCAATGATCATTGTTTCTTTTTTTTTTTAGTATTTAGACATAACTGCAAGTTATTTAAGCTATTTTGAAGACCTTCTTTACTTTCGGATAAAATTATAAGGTCATCGGCAAACAAAAGACTTCCTATATCAGAATTTAATATTCTCAAGGGTTTTGAACCTTTATGGTCAAAATTTTCAACTATATCATTAATAAATAAATTGAAGAGTGTGGGACTAATACTGTCCCCTTGTTTTACTCCTCGGTCAATGGGAAAGAATCTAGAATCTTTATCATTATATTTTATAGATGCTTCAGTATGAATAAACTGTTGTTTTATTTATTTAAAACATATGTTTCCCTACACCCATTTTAGCTAATTTATAAAGCATTCCAATTCTCCAAAGCCTTTTTAAGATCTACCAAACAGACATACATTTTTATTTTATTTTTATGAATATATTTATTAATCAAAGTTTTAAGGATACATACACTGTCTGCAGTTCTATGATTAACTCTAAATCCAAACTGGGCATTAGTTAATTTTTTTTTCCATAGTTTTAATCATTCTTTGATTTAAGATACTACTAAATAATTTGGATATACAGTTGATGAAAGAAATTCCTCTGTAATTGCTTGGATTACATTTGTCACCAGATTTATGTTCTAAAGTTATGTCTGCAGAATTCCATGAAGTTGGATAGTGTCCTGTTTTTAACATAATATTAAATAGTTTAGCATATGCTTTGGTAGTTACTGGACTACTAAATTTAATTACCTCGTTCAACACACTATCTGGACCGGTTGCTTTTCCATTTTTTAAGTTTTTTAAAGTACATTTAATTTCAGAGCAAGAAATAGGCCTGTCTGTCTCCGGGTTAAAAGAAATAGTATCTTCAATATTTTTCAGCTTTTGCTCAATTTTGGTTTGAAAATCATTATTTATTTTTGAAACTTTCCTTGATTTTGGAAATGTTTAATTGTGCTTTCACTGTCCTTTAACATTTCTTTTAAATCATCATCTCCATCTATATTTTTGTTTTCTAGTGATTTTAGTATTTTCCAGTATCCCCGAGGATTTTAATTCATCGAAACTGAAAGTTTGTCAAAGATTTTCTTTTTATATTTTTTTTTTCTGTTTTGTTAACTTTCTAAATGATTTGAGTAAACAAAAATATTTATGTTTTAGTGAACAGTTAAAAGGATTTTGTCTTAATTCTTTTCCAACTGCATTTATTGACTTTTTATATTCATATACTTCATTATCTGACCATTTTTGTTTCTTTTAAAGTTTGGTATACCTCTTACATGTCTTAGTGTACAAGTTTTTTCTGTTAAGTTGCATAAAATTGAATCAAGCTCACTAGCTGCCTGATCTATCCCATTTTGATTTTCACTATATTTCTTTGATTCAAAGTTTATAATTTCATTTAGATAGGGTTTGAATTAATATATTTTTGGAGTTATCGTTCCACTTAAAAGATTTCATTGTTTTCCATTTGTCTTCTGGAAACAGAGACTGTTTTTCACTTATATTACATTTAAGAAATTTGTGCATGATCTGAAAGGTAGTTGATTTCATTAGTTTCTTTACATTCCCCTTTCCAGGTTTCTAATAAGATATTTATGTCACTTTTTATACTGTTAAGAAAACAATCATCATTTGATTTGTCACCAAAACCATGTATATACAAATAAGAGGCATACTAACATTATTTTACTTAACATCGACCTGGTCTAGAAACATGTCTTTTCCCATGCGCTCTCAATTCTTGGCGTTTGGTATTTTCTACTCTACTGTTGCGTCGCAACCTCAGTGTGTATCTGCCGTCAGAGCAATAGTTGGTAGATTATATAATTGTATAATCATGGTTTATAGACGAGTTGTTTATTACCAGCTGTTTAATGGTGCCGATGACTTTTCTTAACCCGTTTCTGCATAACCCGTTACTCGACATTAAATATCGGTTAAGAGGTCATAATAAATATAGGTTACATAAAGTTGCGTGCTTGCAGTTTTACATTATATGTGTCACGTGAAAAACAAGTTGATCACAGTCTTAGTAATTGCTTCTTGTGGCAACAGCTTTTATAACTTATTCTCAAAACACTGTAATATAAGTTATGCCTCCAACTAAAAAACGGAATCCGACGAAACGGAAATCCCGTTTTCAACCGTATATTTGACCTCAGATTTTTATCAGATGTCAAAGTTTAAAACAGTGAAGCTAATGAGCATATCGACACACAAAAATTTCACAGTTTGATGTCCTGCGAAGATTCTCATACTAACTGATTGATTGATAATGGGGATAAAATGATTATTAAAGAGTCTGCAGTGTCAAAATCCTCACAAATCATATTGTGCTATTACACGTGTATAGCAAACAGCATAACATGAGACTTATGGTTAAAGCGACATTGAAACCAGCATCACAGTAGGATACAACATTTAATATATTAAATTGCACATGATTTCACTTCGACTATTGAACTATAATTAGATACAGAGATTATCATGTTGGGAACTCGCGTCATTTTCGGATATAAAGTTATTTATTGGTTTATTTGAATGGGATTCTTACATGGTTGATCAGTTGTTGGTGTAGTTCAGTGGCAAATATTACATGCATATACATGACGGAAAAACATAAAACACATTTAAAAACAGAACTTCGACTGTCCGTTTTACACAACTACTCATAGGTAAAACGAGTATATAAATGGTAGATTATATAATTGTATAATCATGGTTTATAGACGAGTTGTTTATTACCAGCTGTTTAATGGTGCCGATGACTTTTCTTAACCCGTTTCTGCATAACCCGTTACTCGACATTAAATATCGGTTAAGAGGTCATAATAAATATAGGTTACATAAAGTTGCGTGCTTGCAGTTTTACATTATATGTGTCACGTGAAAAACAAGTTGATCACAGTCTTAGTAATTGCTTCTTGTGGCAACAGCTTTTATAACTTATTCTCAAAACAACCTCCATCCTACCCCACCGCATGATTCACCTTCAATATTTCAACGACAAGGGAAAGAACTCAACAAGTGAACCTTTTCAAATATTTCACTTATCATTCATATTTTTCATTCATTTTCCAAGCATTTTTCATTTAACATCTCCAACCTCAACTCAACACCTTAAAACATTGTAGCCCACCGTCACGCGGGGGCTGGTCCACTGCCACGCATGGGCCGTCAGATGAAGCTTCGCTTTATCATTCTTTTGTCAGTTGTGTTGTTCAAGTTGAGCGTAGTGGCTTGTCAGCTGGTCTTCTTTCCACGAAAGAATCGCTTCCTGACAAAGTCCTGGAGCAAAATTTTTCGTCAGATAGTTGAGTGATTTCCCAAGGCCAAACAATTTGATATGTTTTATATGTTTAGTACAGGAAATACGTTTTCATTTTATCTGGTGTAATTTTCATAATAAATATATATTACATTAAAACCTTTTCGTTTAGTAGCAATGGTTCCATGATAAAGTTACTATTGAATCTACAGTATACTGACACTACACTAAGATAACATTCACCAAACAGGAACCTTTAACACATTTGACCTCAGATTTTTATCAGATGTCAAAGTTTAAAACAGTGAAGCTAATGAGCATATCGACACACAAAAATTTCACAGTTTGATGTCCTGCGAAGATTCTCATACTAACTGATTGATTGATAATGGGGATAAAATGATTATTAAAGAGTCTGCAGTGTCAAAATCCTCACAAATCATATTGTGCTATTACACGTGTATAGCAAACAGCATAACATGAGACTTATGGTTAAAGCGACATTGAAACCAGCATCACAGTAGGATACAACATTTAATATATTAAATTGCACATGATTTCACTTCGACTATTGAACTATAATTAGATACAGAGATTATCATGTTGGGAACTCGCGTCATTTTCGGATATAAAGTTATTTATTGGTTTATTTGAATGGGATTCTTACATGGTTGATCAGTTGTTGGTGTAGTTCAGTGGCAAATATTACATGCATATACATGACGGAAAAACATAAAACACATTTAAAAACAGAACTTCGACTGTCCGTTTTACACAACTACTCATAGGTAAAACGAGTATATAAACACTTATGAGACGACATATCAATGTGTATAATTATATGTTGTTATAATTCCAATAGGGTTCGACATAGTTTTGACAATAATATTAAAATATACTATAAACTTATGACATGATTCACATAGGAGCCACAAGAAGATACATCGAACTTATAGTCTAGTCTGTCTACAGAATCAATCTAAACAAATTGCAACAGAAAAGATTTTTTAAATATCATATGAGATAATCATAGCACATTACTGTTAAAAAAGTCTAACAAAATCGTACGGTCGGAAATCGGTGAAAATTGAAAATAAAAATATCGGTGATGTGCCTACCGATTCATGTCAGAAATGGTCCGCCATATTGACAAAGGGAGAAGACTCTTACATATGTGAATTTATAGAAACCAACTGAGAAGATGATATCACTGAAAGAATCGCTAAAATAAATTTATATTATTATAAAAGTATGCTGGTAAGTGTTTTTGTAACATACGCTTATGTTTTACGTGTATTTAGATATTCGGAAATGCGTCAAGAAAAGAATTAGACAACAAAAGTTCTTGACGCAGGTCAAACGACAAAGATCGCTATATTTTTGCTTATTTCAAAGAAAATAAATAAAATCAACTACCTTTACATAAAATCAATTAAATTTAAAGTAATAAAGTCCAAAATATAGCAATAAAAATAATTTAAACATGTTAAAGGAACGTAGTAAGACTCGTCCCTAACGAAAACAAAAAAGTATGGAACGCCAAATTAACAAAAATGGATAGTCATAATTGCAATTTTGTCGATTTTGAACTTATTACTATAGCCAAAGCATTTATTTTTACCTACTATTGCATTTTCTTCAAATAAATAATTTAAATAATTATTTTCTTCCTTTATTAATGAATAATTGTCGAAAATGAACTATTTTGTAATTTATTTCAGCTTTGAATTCACTTGAAGAAACCTATTAATTCAGTGTCATGATTTTATTGGAGCTAACCAGTCACTGTACTAATTGTTAAGCACACGGATAATTTCTATATCAGGTAATATATTATATTTTTCTGCATTTCCTATTTCAATGAAAATATTTTATCACAGTGGAGTCAAAAATATTTGCGTATCTTGTACTACCAAAAGTCAATTCAAACCAAATTCAAAATGAATGGTACGGAATATGCTACAATAAAACACAATCGAAAGTTTCCAAGTAGGGAAAACATCGAACATAGTATACTTTTTTAATGCTTTATAATAAATATTGTACTTAAGTTCAAGCTGCTCGTTTCTGTGTGTACTTTGTATAGTTTGTCTTGTTTGTCTTAATGTCCTTTTCGTTTTCTCTGACGCGATTTAAGCCTATTGATTCAATTTCTCTTGTCACCCTTTTTGACACTTTTCAAATAATGCATTATCTTCAGTAGTCCTAGAATTCATAATAAATTGAGAAATGGACAAATGAGTTACAGTGTATAGACACACTAAAAAAGAAACATCACATGTTGTTTATTCTTGTTGTTCTGAATAATATTTTAATGTGTATTGATATGTTATATGACATATATATAATGATTAAAATATACAACAACAAATGATGTGTGAACTAATTCTTTTCAGCTACATCTATACCATGGAGAAATGTATTGTGTGCCTAAAAGATGACCACCCAACAACACTGATCAAATTGCGACAAAAAGGATGTCTTGGAATCATCAAAGCTAGCCAGGAAAGAGGAGACTGTTTGTCCGCATCAGAGGGTAATTTTGTCCATCAACTCTGCAGGAAAACATATACCAATCCAAATGACATAAAGAAATACAAAAAAGAAAAACTTGTTCTGAGAGAAATAAATACAAATACTCCAAAATTACGATCAAAGTCCCATTTTGATTTTAAACATCATTGTTTATTCTGTGGAAATGAAGCAACGGACTCAAAGAAAAAAGACAAAAATGTATTTCAGGTTCGAACTGATGATTTTGATAGTCACATACAAGATGCTTGTGATCTCCGAAATGATGATTGGGCAGCCGAGGTACGCGGAAGACTGGAGAGCGTAAGCGACCTCCATGCAGCGGATGCTGTTTATCACCAGGCATGTAGTGTTAACTTTTGCACGTGCAAAAATACTCCTGTATTCCGTTCTCCAATATCACCAGACGCAAAGCCTGAAAACAAAAGAGGAAGGCCAGCTTTGCAAGAAGACGGCTTCTACAAAATAGTCGACTTCCTTAAACATCATGACGACGAACAGATTTCTATATCAGATCTTGTTGAAAAAATGAACGAGATGTGTGATGGAAATGCTTATAGCCAGATGTATTTAAAGAAAAGATTGAAGCAACATTTTGGAGACGAAATCATTATTACAGACATACCAGGTAGAAAAAGTGTTGTAACTCTACGAGAAACCGTGACGACTTGTATTCTCCAGGACTATTACCAGAGACCAAGCAATTTAAATCCAGATGACGAAAAGAGAGCTTTGATCAGAGCAGCTGCCAAACTGATAAAAAGCGACATCCGATCTGTAGATACCACAAAGTCTTATCTATCCAACTCCAGCCAACATTGCATCAGTTGATAATAATCTATCATACTTACCCGAAAGCCTGCTGTTATTCCTTTCTAATATATTTTCTGAGAAAGACCCATCAGTGAAAATAGCTTCCATAGGACAAGCAGTAATGCAAGCCTCGCGACCTCGAGCACTTATAACACCACTTCAACTCGGTCTAGGAGTACAGGTGCATCACAACTTCGCTTCACGATTTCTTGTGTCCACATTGAACAGCTTAGGATTTTGTTCCTCATACTATGAAGTCCAGAAGTTTGAATCAAGTGCTGCAGCTGTACAAGGAGTTGACCTTCCAGGTGATATAAGCAACAGCTTTGTACAATTTGTAGCAGATAACGTTGACCACAATACAAGAACGATAGATGGCCTCAACACTTTTCATGGCATGGGCATAATAGCTGGAATTACGCCTGGTACGAAGAGAACACAACCCATTCCTAGAATAGCTTTTTCTACTGATGAAAAAAAGGCATTAGCAAAGATAGAGATCAAATATTACAAACCTCAATCAGATCGTATGGCTGAATTAAGTTATGCTGAGTTGAAAAACCTAAACACATTGGATAAGACTTTCCGTCTTGATCTGCTGTCGGTTATTGTTTGGCCTTTAAAGTATCCAATACCAATGTGGTCTGGCTTCATGCAGATGGTTCAGACGGGAGACTACCCAGGAAAATCATCAGTTTCATTCCTGCCTATGATAGATTTGAATGCTTCGGACATGACATGTATTTATTCTACATTGAACTTCGTCGCCAACCACGCAAAGCGTTATGACATAACAGCGATCTTAACTTTTGATCAACCCCTGTATTGGAAAGCCTTATCAATTGTCGAGGAATGACTGAAAGCCAGCGTTCCCTTTGGCTTATGTCCATGCCAGCATGTGCTGAGATCAATCAAGCTATGCAGGATTTGTCCGGAGTAGGATACTTTTCTAGTGAACAACACAAAGACGAAACACATGCAAGACAAAAAAAGGACACTAACGACATTCAAACTCTTCTCACATTCTTGAAAAGTCGTAATCCATTCATTGATTCAGAGGTAGACCGTTCACTACGAAACATTGAGACAGGAGTAGTAGCTGATAAAACCGTGAATGTGGATGATGCCAAAAAGGTTGGGACTTCCATTCTACAAGAACTAGTAGGAAAGAATATAGCTGACCACACGTTTAAGAGAAAGAAACAAGCCATTACGCTTGGCAACAAAGTTCAGGCAAGACTTGACGGCGAACCTCTTAGAATAGATTCACAGCTCCTTTTTCAGAGATGCACCACTGCTGCACATGGTATTTTCGAAGATATTTCAGAGATAGTTCAATTTGAATTATGTGGAGTTCCTTCATCAATATTTGAAACCACTGGCCTTCCAAGAGAGCCTAAAAAATCAACCCTTGCCGAATATATGTGGAATTTGACTGGACTTAAACCAAAAGCACCAACAGAAACCCACTTTGCACTTGATGGTGGTTCTCTTATACACCGTTTACCATGGACAAAAGGAGCTACAGTTGACACCATATGTATGACTTACGTCAATTATGTTAAAAATCACTATACAGATGCAACTGTTGTGTTTGACGGATATCCATCAGTTCCAACTACAAAAGACGTAACTCATTTCAGACGTACTAAAGGAATCATATCTCCAAAAGTCAATTTTAACAATGCCACACCAATCAAAACAAAAAAAGACGAATTTCTTTCAAATTCAGAAAATAAACAGCACTTTATCAATACCCTTGGAGAAAAACTTAAGGACGGACATGTTCAAGTTATCCATGCAGAAGATGATGCTGATCTAAAGATTGTGCTTACAGCAATTGAAAAGTCGAAACAACATACAACTACCGTCATAGGAGAGGACACTGACCTACTCATACTGCTCTGTTATCATTCAAAAGATGCTATAAACAAGATTTACTTCAAATCAGAAGCCAAGCAAAACACTCACAAAATAAAGATTTGGGACATAACAGAGACAAGGAGAAAAATTGGACCACTTGTTTGCAATATTTTGCCATTCATTCACGCCTTTAGCGGATGCGACACAACATCTCGAATTTTTGGTCAAGGCAAGGGCACGGTTTTCAAGAAAATAAGTACTAACCTTAAATTACAAGATCATGCAGCTGTCTTTTGCCAGGAGTCCAATGTTGAGAGCATTCATAAAGCAGGAGAACAAATGTTTGTTGCATTATATGGAGGGTTACAAGATGTTGAAACATTAGATATGCTGCGTTACAGAATATTCGCCTCCAAAGTTTGCGTTGGAAATATATATGTACAAGTGCACACTCTCCCACCAACATCTGACGCTGCTAAGCTACATTGCATGAGAGTTTATCATCAAACCCAAGTTTGGATTGGGAAAGGTGATAAATTAGATCCAAAGGACTGGGGTTGGCATGTTGAGGACAATAAATTGCTTCCAATTAGAGCAATACTACCACCGGCTCCCGAAAAGCTTCTTAGGATAATCAGATGTAATTGCAAATTGAATTGTGACACAAAACGATGCTCCTGTCGTAAACACGGAATAGACTGTTCCCCAGCATGTGGCGAATGTCGGGGAATGAATTGTTCAAATACAAGTAACATTACAGAAGCCGATGAACTTGACGACATGTGAATGCATCAATATGCATGTACATTGCAGAGACATTTAACTATACATTAGGAAGACTTATATCAAAATTGTCTGTTATTTTGGTTAAATTAAAACAAAATCTAATATTTTCAAAGATAAATTTTTCAGAAATTGTATTTATCATTCTAATACTTTTACATAAAAACAAAGTAATCAATTATTGAACAGTTTAGGCAATTTATAATATTAATTCAATGACTTTTGTAACAAATCTAACATTAATACATTTTATTTAGAAATTTATTTCATTTTTTTTGGGGGGGAGGGTAATTTTGGGCTAATTTCGATGATAGATAAATAGATTTTCCTTAAAACAACTGTTTGTTTTCTTTTTTCTGTTCGCAAATAATTGTAAATACTTGTGTTTAATGTTTTTACTTTAAAGCTGCCTTCAAAATAAAACGTTTGAAAACAGCCATATATGAATCTCAAACATATCGGTTTTTTTGCATTTTTTTGTGATTTTATCATTAAAAGGGATAATTCTACCAATAAATTCTAACTGTGGATTGTAAATTTTACATCGGAAATGTTCTTTGTAGTTATTTTAGTCATCTTAATTCGTTTTTGAGATTTGATTGGCTAACATAGTGCCAAAATTTCGATTTTCAAAATTTTTTCACAATTTTCCTCGATTTTTGGTTAAAATAAATGTTTTTAGCCCAAAATGGTGATTTCCGATCGTACGATTTTTCTAGACTTTTCATATATGATTGTGTCATGCTTTGGTATTATAAAACTGTTGAAACCATTTCTGTTGCAATTTGTTTAGATTTATGCAATATTTGCCGTAGACAGACTAGACTTTTAAAAAGGTTTTAAGATTTATCCATCTCACAGTTGACTTGATATATTTCTTGTGAGGTTCAATAGACTTTTTTTTTTATTACCGACTTTTAACTCCGAAGATGTTTTTTTCCCCCGACAAGTTACCTAGAAAATCCTGGTACCAAGTCAAGTAAGAGCAACGTAAAGAAGTAAACTCAAGCTTTTAATCAGTTCAATTCTTGGGGAAAATATACTGCTTTAATATTGATTCACTTATAGGATCTTTGCATCGGAACTAAACACATTTATTTCTAAAAAAAAAAAAACAGATGTCGGCATGACACGTGTTATGTTCTTCTCATATATTTTATGATAGTATGATACTAAACCCCTCACGGGAGGGATTGTGCCTGATAGTCATATAATGAAGACATAATCTTTCAATCAGTTTAATTGAGGTCTGGAGCTGGCATGTCAGTTAACTGCTAGTAGTCTGTTGTTATTTATGTATTATTTTCTTTTGTTACATCTTTTGACATCGGACTCCGACTTCTCTTGACCTGAATTTTAATATGCGTATTGTTATACACATTTGACATCCTCGGTGGGATTTAATTTGCAAATCTGGCTCTCTCACCACGGTAAGACACAAACAGATCTTACTATGTACAGTATCAGGTTCTTTGTACTCTCTTGTATCGAAATGCAAATATTTAGCTTTGTACACCTGTTGAACATACTGTAAACCAACTTATTTTCGCGGATACTTTATTTCGCGTTTTACCCTTTCTAGTTCACTTCGCGGCTATTTAATTTCGCGATTTTCTAAATTACTTGATATAGTTTAGTAACAAAATATCAAAGCTTTACATATTCCCGACGATTTATATTCGCGTTATTTTTTCTACTCGCGAAAGTCGCTCGCGAAAATAAGTTGGTTTACAGTAATCATGATAATAGGAATCTCAAATCTCGAGATTTACATCACACTCCGATTCTATCCCGACAAAGTTGGGCATTTAAGTAGTAGCAGTAAAAGTTAATAATTTCTTATGTGGATGACAATTACTCGTCAATATTTATTAAATTTTTATCAGTTGCTAAATATTCGCCATACAATTTTACACATAATACGATGATCTAGAAGAAAAGAGTATTAATACTGAACTTGTTATTCATCTTAAAAATGTGATTTAGTATTCTTTTATTTGTGTTTGTAACTGTTTATTCTCTTTTTTTGGTAATTCCCATTTGCCGTGATTCGGTACTTATACATCCCGGCATTGTGCTATGGTATACTTTGTCTTTCGTTTTTGCTTATGTGCTTTGTGTATATGACTTTTTGTTTTCCTTTGTTATATATTTAAATGTTGTTATAGTGATTACGATTATAACACAATGTTGACTGTTGTACACCTATTGTTGACTTTGTTTTTACCCATTATGTCTGTTTGCTTTGTTCATACTTTGCTAATATAGTGGAATTTTATACGACTGTCATACAAGTAAGAGGTTTATCCAGCGATAAAACCATTTGCTACATAAGAAAATGCTTGTACCAAGTCAGGAATATGAAAATTGTTATCCATTCGTTTGATGCGTTTTGAATTTTGGCTTTTCCTAAGAGACTTTTTAAATAAAATTTTCCTCATAGGTCGGTATTTTTGTTATCTTATTTTTCATTATTATAAGGATTGTTGAAATGAAGTATATAACACATTACTCGAAAAAAATAAAATATCTGAGGTCATTCCATAGTTAATGTAGGGCCGTTTCGAATGTCGCTCTAGCTGTAGTATGCGTGGATCATATTACAATAAACTAAACACGCTTGTTACGATGAATGAATGTTAACCATCTTTAGAAAAAAAATGACTTTGGAATGTCATTGTAGAGTTGTGAGACTTTAAGAGTAATTATATACTCAGTATACCATAATATACTGAGCCAAAAATCATTTCTCGTCCATACTCCACGTGCATCAATGAAGGATTGGCAAGCACTTCAGTAGCTGTTCTTAGTCAATCCGCTACTCTTGTGGCAAGAATGAACTTGTCACGTGTCGACGTAAAGCAAAGGAATCGCTCCTCCATTGATGTTAATTTTTTTTTAGTTTTTCCAGATCTCGACTTATCCTGTGCAGTTTCAATTTGTCGATATCTGTGTGTTAGTATTTAATTTGTTGACTTACACACATAAATTCGAGCCGCAACGCCGGCAATACTCATTCCTGCATCAACCATTCCAAGAGCTTATTGATGGTCATTTTCGGGAAGGCCTGGTTGACTCCCCATGCAATATTTTCTAACGCTAATATGCGTTTTTCTTACCAATGGGGTGTGTCTGAACGTTAGTAAAATATAAATTTCAAATCTCGTTTTAAAAGTACAGGTATAGAAGGTAAAACATTAATTCTAATGCAATGTGTATGTAACAATTTTTTTCATTGGCTAAAAGTTGCCGTCAAATCCACAGTTGACCAGGCGTAACTAAGGAGGAACAACCATTTTGAAATGATTGAATCAACAAATGTTCGATTACTACTATATTATCGAAAATAAAACAACACCTACCTCGAATTCGCCGTTTTAATGTTATTTTATCCGAATTTGAAGCGTACAAGTAACGTAATAACCTCCAGTTTGTAAGTTTTCATTTGTATGACGTCACGTTTACCCATGACGTCTTGGCACCAAAATCATTCATGATGTTTCGCGGATTTTTGTTTATTTGTAAAATTTTGACATTTTTCCAAGTTTTATCGTATTATTTCTTTTTGAAATGCATTAGAATCGGAATAACAGTACTGCAATTGAAGAGTTGCCACCGTCAATTTTGATTTGACGGTGGCAACTCTTCAACTTCAGTACTGTTATTCCTTAATTACACGTACAAAGCTTAAATGGCGCGAATTCAATCACCCGGACAAAAGTACGACTGTTTAAAATTACAGGTAGACCTTGGGAGTATATCAATTTATTTAATTTTTTTTATTTTGTTGTCAGAAACAAAACAAAAAATTGAAAAAAAGTTTCGCTTAACTGTTTTGGCCGAGTATATGTACATGAGCATACTACAGCATGTATACACCCGAGTGTATTAACCCTTATGTGTTTTCTCTGTTTTTGATTAAAAGCTTTGAAACAATCAAAACCAAGCAGTAAACAAAGACTCAAAAAACCAAAGGACATTTACATGAACAGTTATAGATAATAAATAAGAAACAACCCGAACACCACTAAAAACCGGGAGTGAAATCAGGTGCTCCGGAAGGGTGAGCATTTCCTGCTCTGCATACAGCACCCGTCGTGTTATTTCTTTGTTCAGTTCGGTAATGATGGAAGGTTATTATGACTGGGGAATAATTTATTTATTCATGAAATGCACATTTATACCCCTGGGGGTTGAAGGCATATACAAACAATACAATACAATATACACAATGGAAAAATGAACATATCAAACATCATATATAAATGATAAAACAGTAATATTACCAGTAATGATTTCTGATACGCTTTTGTCATAAGGCAGCAACCATTTGATTTTCTGGGGGGGGGCTATGGTTTTTTTTGAAAAAAAAAGTTTGTTTCCAGTTTTTGGAGAAAAAAATAATTTGTTTTTGATTCTGAGAAAAAAAAATTGTTTGTTTCACCCTCAGCTGCCACTATATGTAATGCTAAAATTGAAAGAAAAAAATTGTTTTCGACTTGTCGCGAAAAAAATAGATTGTTTTTTGCCGCAGGCGAAAAAAAAATTTGTCCAGAAAAAAAAACCATAGCCCCCCCCAGAAAATCAAATGGTTGCTGCCTAATGGTCAATCAGCTCATGACCGTAAAATTTCTTGAGTGATGACCTTAATTTGATTGATTCATAGCCCTGTCTGGATTCGAGCGTCACTGTTTACAAATTAATTTTTTTGAAAAACTAAGGCTTTTCTACCTCGGGCATAGATTACCTTAGCTGTATTTGACAAAACTTTTAGGGATTTTGGTCCTCAATGCTCTTCAACTTCGTACTTTATTGGCTTTTTAAACTTTTTTGGATGCGTCACTGATGAGTCTTTTGTAGACGAAACGCGCGTCTGGCGTATGCACTAAATTTAGTCCTGGTATCTATGATGAGTTTATTTACAACCACTAGGTCGATGCCACTGCTGGTGGAGATTTATTTCCCTGAGGGTACCACAAGCCCAGTAGTCAGAACTTTTTTTGCTGACATGGATTGTCATTGATATGGTTATATTTATAAATTTACTGTTAACAAGTTTTTGAATTTTTTGAAAAACTAGAGCTTTTCAACCTCGGGCATAGATTACCTTAGCTGTATTTGGCAAAACTTTTAGGAATTTGGGTCCTCAATGCTCTTCAACTTCGTACTTTATTGGCTTTTTAAACTTTTTTGCATTCGAGCGTCACTGATGAGTCTTTTGTAGACGAAACGCGCGTCTGGCGTATACACTAAATTTAGTTCTGGTATCTATGATGAGTTTATTTACAACCACTGGGTCGATGCCACTGCTGGTGGAGATTTATTTCCCCGAGGGTATCACAAGCCCAGTGCTGAGTGCTGACATGAATTGTCATTGATATGGTTATATTTATAAACGTTTTTGGATTCGAGCGTCACTGAACTAAACAATTGCATGTTAGATATGGCCAATCGTGAGATCTTTCAGCTACAAGAATAAATTGTGATTCAAACTAGTTTGTTTTACTACCTAAAGATTAAATTAGAGATAAAGAAAAGTTATGATACCCCGCGCGAATATTTCGGTTAACAGGAAGTTGTTGATTGATGAATCTGAGATGCATCACACGATATAGCTGACTTATATAAACATTTAAACTAGAATGCAGAAATCCTTATATTGTAGTTCCTGAGAAAGATGTGACAAATATTTTCAACTTGGCTATCATGTGTAAAATGATATACGTGTCAAGTAAACCGAAAGTTGTTGAGTGATGAATCTGAAAACACACCACATGGTATATCTAACTTCATTCCAGCAGTACCTGCATACGGGGTATATATATCCCAATTGATACGATATTCCCGTGGTTGCATTTCCTATCATGATTTTCTTGAAAGAGGGTTGCTACTCACAAGGAAGCTGTTAAACCAAGTGTTCCAAATGGTGAAATTGAAATCATCCCTTCGTAAATTTTACGGACGCCATCACGAGTTGGTTGACCGTTATTAAATAACCGTTTCACAAATTATATCGGATATGTTCCTTACACCGTAACTACAATCCCTTTCCCTTTCATGAATATGGCCTACTGAATAAGACTATTTACCGGATTTGTTATCACATAAGCAACACGACGGGTGTCACGTTTGGATCAGGATTTGCTTACCCTTACGAAGCACCTGCGATCACCCCTAGTTTTTGGTAGGGTTCGTGTTGTTTATTCTTTAGTTTTCTATGTTGTGTCATGTGTACTATTGTTTGTTTGTCTTTTTCGTTTTTAGCCATAGAGTTGTCAGTTTATTTTAGATTTATGAGTTTGACTGTCCCTTTGGTATCTTTCGTCCCTCTTTTATATTAACCCTGAAGCCAAATTTCAAAAATCCTTGTATTGTAGTTCCTGAGAAAAAATAAACGAAAAGTTCCAATGGAACACATAGATGGACAGACAGAGGTAAAACATTATACCCTACTTTTTTAAAGCGGGGATATAAAAAATTGACAATTTTGATTTGTAATTGATATTTTATTCCAGTTTTATTTGGGTATTTTCACAACCCATTAGTGTTCTTTAAACTGTTATAGACTTTAGTAATTATTTATTTTCCGCGATATCCAGTGCATGAACAGCAACATGTGTGCCAGTCGAGACATTTATGGACACCATTACAATGACAGCTAGCGCATGCATCGTGACAATTCTGATATCCGCAAGGATGGATAGCTATCGTCTTGTCACAAGTTGTTTGGTGTTTCCCGGCACTTTGACCTACATTCAAATCAAAATAATGTTTTAAAATGTTTAATTAATCATTAAAAAAAAAGGGTAAATCAACAGCAAAAATTTAAAACCCATTAGTCAACACTTCGGTTTTCACATGAATATCAATAATGTGGTCAATTTTATAAATTTCCTGTTGACAAAACTTTTAATTTTTCGAAAAACTAAGGATTTTCTCATCCCAGGCATGGATTTCCTTAGCCGTATTTGGCACCACCTTTTGTAGTTTTGGATCCTCAATGCTCTTCAACTTTGTACTTGTTCTGTTTTATGAATATTTTTAATATGAGCGTCACTGATGAGTCTTATGTAGACGAAACGCGCGTCTGGCTTACTAAATTATAATCCTGGTACCTTTGATAACAATTTACAGTTCTTCACTTTCTGTATTTTATATATTTGTTTGGGTTTTTTTTTCTTGACCCACATTAGTGTATTTTGCAAATAAAATTATTATTATAATTCAGGGATATTATTGTCTATCCTAAGGGTTAATGGAGAACCTTCCGACCGTCACTAAAACCCTGAATTAGGCATATGTTGTACTGCTATGCATCCTAAACACGTATACATGTCCAGTTGGAAAGATGAAATAAAATCTGCAACAACGGTGTGTAGACCGTTCAAAGACGAGACTTCGGTTCGAAGGCTATTCAAGAACCTTTATTTTTGTTAAATTTGTTAAGCCTCGGTCACACCTTACCGGATAGCTCAAACGGACGCCTAACGGATAACTTTTTTTTTCAATCCGTTCATGTCCGTTAGACGTTCGTCCATATCTGTTAAGCGTACGTTTTATTGGTTGACGTCCGTTCTGTCTGGTGCAAAATTTTGAGCATGATCAAAACTTTGAACCGACGTCCAACGGATAAAATGTCCGTTTTGTACGGTACTCGTCCGTTTCGTTTCCATTTTGTTTCCGTAACGTGTCCGTTATACATCCATTCGATGTCTGAAAGATAAATTCACCAACGGACTTCTACCGGACGTTAAACGGATAAAACGGATGAAAAACGGACTTCTACCGGACGTATAACGGATCTGAAACGGATAAATGCCAAGTATTGGTATGTCAGATTTCTTAAGGTTCATGAATTCTTATTATTCATAATCGATCTTAGAGTATAGGCACGTCTTCACAATCAAGCAATTCTTCTTCAGGCCAGACACTGCCCTTTGGCGGAAATTTGAAGAACAAACCAAAACCAGTAACACTGAAATATTTGAATATTTATGCGATTTACATGTATTATTATTGTCGCCTTTGATTTTCCGTATATCTTGTTCATCCGTATTATCCGGTACGCTGCCGTTATGTGTCCGTTTAATGTACGTTCGACTTCCGTTCTGTCCGGTACGTGTCCGTGTCTCGTACGTTGCATATCCAGTGTGTGTCCGTTATGCATCCGTTACACGTCCGTTTCATTCGGTCAGTACATCAACGGACTCCCAACGGATAACAATTTTGTCAACGGACAACTTTTATTTTCATCCGTTAGGTGTCCGTTTGTGCTATCCGGTAAGGTGTGACCGAGGCTTTAATTTTTTCTCATCCAGCTGAGAATACATCACATATTGAACCTGGACGTAAAAAAAAATAAAACGTCTTTTTTAAAAGAAAAATCTATGTGAAAAATTTATTGAATACAACTCAGCTCGTCGGTCTGATTGAAAGGATGGTATATATCGTATTTAATAACATTTTCTCGTTCTGAATATGCAATTAAGTTAGATTTCAAACAGTCATCAATCCATTTAAGATTCACGATCGACATCATTAGGCCAAGTGACGTAGAACTTGAAGGTATAGCGAAAAGGATCGATTTACTTACGACATTGTTTGTCAGTAAATCGGTGTTGACCATGTTGACATAAATATCAATTATATGGTCATTTTTATAAATTTCCTGTTTACACAAAAGTATGATTTTTTTGAAATACTAAGGATTTTCTTATCCCAGGCATAGATTACCTTAGCCGTATTGGATACAACTCTTCAGTGCTCTTCAACTTTGTACTCTTTTAGCTTTTTAACTATTTTGATCTAAGTGTCACTGAGTCTTATGGAGACGAAACGCGTGTCTGGCGTATTAAATTATAAGTGGTACCTCTGATAGCTATTTGTTAATTTGTTAAAGGGTATTATCAGAATTAAAATATCATCTTGAAATTCCAACTAGAGTTATAACAAAAAAATATGAAAGAGGGGCGAAAGATACCAGAGGGACAGTAACACTCATAGATCGAAAATAAACTTACAAAGCCATGGGTATTAATGGAAAACAGAAAGAATAGTACACAAGATATAAAATTGAAATAATTAGCCTTGGAAGTCAGAATATGGAACCCAAAAGAGCGGTTGACTAAAACAAATGGATCCCAAACTCAGAAAGTAACACACTCTTCGTGTCAACTCCTCGAGGCTTCTGTTAAACATGTGACAAAAGAAATTTCAGCCACTTACCAACGTACCCTAATTTCCCGCTTTTTATCTCGACGAACTTTACTTGAAAACATTCTAAATGTGTCAAAAAGTAAGAATACCAAAAATGTAGCTTGACGTTCAGTTGGTATGATTTCATGTGTACAGTTCCACAATGAAAATGATGAAATAACCTTGCAACAACTTTCTTAGATGGCCTAGACTTGTTGAAAGTAGAAGTTTCTTTCTAACACACATATTTTAGCAATGGTTACTTATTTGGTATATTGGCTCTCGTCCTATATTTGCATTTTTTTTACAATAAAAAAATAAAAATAATAATAATTTATCAAGTTAGGAATATTGTCCATTCGTTTGATGTGTTTTGTAATTTGATTTTGCCCTGTGATTAGGGACTTTCTGATTGAATTTTCCTCCTCAGTATTTTTTGTGATTTTACTTATCAATTGATAATCTAGCCAGAATAAAGGCAACAGCAGTATACCGCTATTCGAAACTCATAAATCCATAGAAAAAAACAAATCCGGGTTACGCATTAAATATAAGAGAACAACGACACAACATTAAAATGTAACACACACAGAAACGAACTTAGCATTAGAAAAATTCCGATGAGAATTACAAATATAACATCAAAACTACATACATGAATTTGGGATAGAAAAGTACCGTGACACGTCTTATAGTAATGTGAATTCACACTCAAATATAACTATACTTTACTTACCTACAAGGCACAGAGCGACTAAAACTGCGACTATTACAAATTTCATTTTGGTTTCAGTCGTCTATTCTAAAAATAGTTTAAACATGTAACAAATAAGGTATTTCTCATTGTTTTACCCACCAAAGCCCTTTTGTACCTTAAAAGAAATGACTGCTTTTTAACTTTCGTGCACCCGGATAGTGCTTTTCTAGATTTATTGTAGTCATGAATGCTCAAACATACACATACTTAAAAGCACTAAGTCTTGTGTTTCGGTCACCGTGGTCTAGCTTATTGCGACAATTATTTTCTTAAATAAAGGCAGCAGTAGTATACCGCTAATAAAAAAAACAAATCAATTGAGATTACAAACTAAAAACGGGGGAACACATCTAGTAAGAGGAAAATAACGAAACAACAGACACACTGAAATGCAACAACATACATAGAAACGAACTATCAGTTATCAACTGCTTTATTCCTGATTTCCTGACATTTTCAGAAAAAAATGGTGCGTTTAATCTGAACCTCACGGTAAATGGCAATGATAAAACCCCCGCTTTAACGACAACATTTAATGACAGGAATATTGTACAAATAAATGCAACAACTCAGGACCGAGACATACATCTATAAATAATATAATAGTAATTTTCGACATAACACCGAAAACCATCAATTAATTTATGACAGTACACAAAAACTTTTCAATTAAAAAATAAAAACAATACGTTACAAATGGCATGCGTCCGAAGCGCTTTTGACAGGTGGTTGACCGTGAGGGCATGCCGGTGTATTGTCGTCACAGACATTTCTACTGTGAGATATCATGTGGGTTTTTTTATTCCTAAATTTAAACATTTTGTTATGAAATACACAGTAAATACTAAATAATTGATGTGCATGACCAGTTGCCTGTTGAATTTTACATACTACGTTTAATATGTATATTCGCATCATAAAGTGAGTATTTTTTTTACGGTCGTTTAAAAATGATGTAAAACTTTGAAAATTGGGACTTTCAACGTTATTCCAGATGAAATGAACAGTTAATTAATATATTCCAGAGGAGATAAAGTTTCAAAAAGTATAGAACAGTCATTAAAACATTAATGACTTCCTTTTCACAATTTGAGGCTCTTCAAAATGCTGATGTTGGTCCAAATTCGCATAGACGAAAGCAGACATAGCAGTTCGTTCAACTTAGTTTGCCGAATGCCTTTGATGGCATTCCAACTGCTTTATCTATGGGTGTTGGGTTTTTTTAAATACATATAAAGCTTTTTAAATGTGGTGTGATGGCCAGTGATACAACTTTCCACCAAAGTTTAAATGAAGTGGGTGAATGAAGCAATTATTATAGTTCAATGTACAACATTTAACAGTGAGGAAAACCTATATCATATAGTCGGCTATAAAAGACACCAATTTGAAAAAAAATGTGAAAAAATGAAAACGCGAAAACTAATGGTTATTTATTTATAACTTATGGATTATTTATCAAAGAAAAAAAAATATGACAGATCTATATGACCTATGTTATACAGGCCCATGACGTAGGACCGACACGAAAAAAATGCGGCGGGATTAAACATGTGACCCCCCCCCCCCCCCCCCTAACCCTCTCCTTAACCTGGGACACTGGTGTAACAGCACAACTTATAAAAAAAACACAAAAAAAACCTGTACAGTTGCAATTGGCTCAACTCAAAATGTCGGTTTTAGTAGTTTTAGATAAGACGAAAAACCATTTACAATTCATAAAATCTAGTTTAGAACGCCACACAACCATTATGATATACTTTATATATTACTATTAATGTATACCCTTTATGACCCCCGAACATGATGAGTAGATATCAAACTATGTCAACTCGCGCAACTGGCCAATCGGCCCACACTATATCGCCACTTTATAAAAAAATCGCCTCACTCTTATTTACCGACTCGTCCCACTTTTGAAAAAGTGTAAAACCGAATTGACAACTCACTTATTAACGAAAAGGGTTTAAACCCCACTGAATAAAGGTCTGCCAACTCGCCCCACTTATAAAATATATTGCTTCCTTTAAGTATGTTAAATTAATGATAGTTCGTACCCAGAGGTTCTGGTGTAGTGGTATGTTTTGTGGCTTGATAAGTTAAAGGTCTTGAGTTGGAATCTCAGCATATACACTGTATTTTTTCTACGTGAATTTTGATAGATGGTCTATTCCGTATATAATTGATTATAAGTTTATAGTGGATTAGCTGTATTTGGCAAAACTTTTAGGAATTTTGGTTCTCAATGCTCTTCAACTTCGTACTTTATTTGGCCTTTTTAACTTTTTTGGATTCGAGCGTCACTGATGAGTCTTTTGTAGACGAAACGCGCGTCTGGCGTATATACTAAATTTAGTCCTGGTATCTATGATGAGTTTATTTGACATTCCAGCCAAAATATTACAGAACAAAGGAAAGAATGCATATCAAAGAAACTCAAACTGGTGGGATCCGGCTCAGATCATCCCTGTTGGAGTAACGTTATGTAAACTCAACGTACATGGCTCATTTACATCTTTGATAGGCGAACTAGGTACAACGTTTTAGGTACAACGTTTTAGCTTTCATTATCTACTGACCTCCTGCCGGCACACTAATTCGTAAAGATAAATACTATTCGTAATTAAAATTCTGATTTATGTATATTTTTGGTGAAACAAAAGAGGGACGAAAGATACCAAAGGGACAGTCAAACTCATAAATCTAAAATAAACTGACAACGCCATGGCTAAAAATGAAAAAGACAAACAGACAAATAATAGTACACATGACACAACATAGAAAACTAAAGAATAAACAACACGAACCCCACCAAAAGCTAGGGGTGATCTCAGGTGCTCCGGAAGGGTAAGCAGATCCTGCTCCACATGTGGCATCCGTCGTGTTGCTTATGTGATAACAAATCCGGTAAATAGTCTAATTCGGTAGGTCACATTCATGAAAGGGAAGGGGATTGTAGTTACGACGTAAGGAAAGAGAGACGAAAGATGCCAAAGGGACAGTCAAACTCATAAATCTAAAACAAACTGACAACGCCATGGCTAAAAATGAAAAAGACAAACATATCCGATATAATTTGTGAAACGGTTATTCCATAACGGTCAACCAACTCGTGATGGCGTCCGTAAAATTTACGAAGGGATGATTTCAACTTCATCATTTGGAACTCTTGGTTTAATCGCTTCCTTGTGAGCAGCAACCCTTTATCAAGAAAATCATGATAGGAAATGCAAGCACGGGAATATCGTATCAATTGGGAGATATATACCCCGTATGCAGGTGCTGCTGGAATGTTGCTACTTAGAAAAGTTCACAATTGGAAAGCTGAAATCATCTCTCTTGTCGTAAAGTTTTGTTTTCAACCGATCCTCATTGTCAATTTCTAGATGTAAGTCAAGATATGAGGCTGACTTAACTGTATCTGTATTATCCTTTATCTCTAGTTCGATGGGATAGATGTGTTCTACGTAGTCACCAAATTTTGAATTATTTAGTGAAAGAACAATGTGCGAGCAAAAGATTTTTTGCGTAAAGGCAGTTACGCGCTTGGCCGTTATCTTACATGAAGTAAACTAGAAGAGCAACTCATGTATACATGTAGGACACTTGTATAAGCTGCAGCTTTTTAACTTACCGTATTTGTCCGTTTACAGTCGAAAAAATACACGCATGCCATTATAGATTTAACGCTCAGGATCATATTAGAAAATACACTAACGACTATCTATGATGGGTTGCATGAATTATTTCTTGAATAAATAAAGATGACGGACGCCATATGATTATCAAAACATTTTCTGCTGCACTATTAATTGAACGTTATTGATTGATTGACAAGTGTTTGATTTAAGCCGCTTCAGCATTTAGTGAGAATTGAACGTTGTTTATTGGTGTAAAAAAAGGAGAAATTTTCGGAAACTCTTATGTACACAGTTCTATGAGCAAAATTTAGCAAGCTTCAATGAACTACTTCGAAAAAGTCCCGAAATAAAGAGGGCCAAAAAAAACAAATGTTTTTTTGACAATAAAAAAAGCTGCGGCATCACATGTTTTATACGGATGTATACAAATTCAAAGGTGTTAGAAATTCAAAATTTTATTTTTGTTTTACATTGAAAACGCAGAATCGTCAAAAGCTACTTGTGTCGCCTAATTCTAAACAGATTATGTATATGTTCTAAGATAATGTGTACGGTTTTAAGTGGAGTTGAATAATTGTGCAGTCAGTTTACAGTATCATATTTACATTAACATCCCTTTTACTTATACATAGGATATTTAACATTACGCATGAAAAAAGATACATAAGGATTTGCATATATTTATATCAGAATTCTCTATTTTTTTTACAATACAATAAATTAGAAAGCATATAATAAAGGAAAATTTATAAAAAATGGTAAAAGTACATGCAAATAACTATATAAATAATAGCATTGGATTTAAATTATAACAAGATTTGGTTTTGATATATTTGCACTATAATGTAATTATAAACTGGATACGTTGAACATTCCATAAACCTGTTGCCATTAATGTCACCTACTTTTTATTGAAAAAGCTCCTTGTTGAAGACGGTACTCTGATCTATAATGGATTTCTTTTACAAATTATGACTTATATGAAGAGTTGTCATATTGGCACTCATACCACATCTTCTTATATCTATATTTCTCCAGTAAACTGGCGCGTATCCAGACACTTCACGAGGGTGTCACTAAAACTAACTTTCTAACTATAATATTTCGTGGTTTTTTTTATTGATAAAAAAGGTCATAACAGTATTAACAAAAACAAATGGTTAGTGTTTACACAATTTAGTTTATCTTTATCCACCTCGGTTGAACAGTACCAATAAAATAATGACGGTTAAACATAAAAATAGAAAAAGGAAAAAATGTAAAATCCACATCTTCGTACATGTATGATCATGTATGTCAAAATAAGTGAACACCAAAATGAAGGTCAAGGTTACATCGAAGTCTATGTTAGACATAAACATTAACCAAGCCAATGAACCCTTGAATACTCCTTATATAATGGCAACTTTTGCATATATTCTGTAATGCTATGGTAGATGCATCTGGATACTAGTTAACATGACTCTGGTACAATAATTTAAAAAGGAGATATTAAAAGGTTGAACTTAAAACTTAACTTGCTTGTGGGTGCAGACAAGAACATGCATTCACACCCCCTTCTTTTCCTAAAATTCCATTAGTCCCCAACTTCATTGACTTTGGACAGGCACATACATACAGAATGTGGCGGGTTTAACATGTTAGCCGGATCCTAACCCTCCCTTAACCTGGGACAGTCGACTGGTGTAACAATCAATATAAGAACGAACTATAAAAATCAGTTGAAAAAGACTTAACTCACCAGATGGATAAAAATTCAAATACAAGAAGACGTGGGCGGGTACTTGTACATCCAAACAACAACAAAACACTAAGTACTAATCTGAGGTTACTCGCAGTTACCTACAGCTAGTTCAAAGCCACTGACAACTTATAAAAAAAAAGCATGCATGTAAGCGTAAATGAAGCCTTGTTTAAGCATGAAATTCATCTAGTGACATCGCTTAAAAAAAGAAATTAAAGATTGATAGACGTGAAGGTGTTCAAGGTACATTAACAAAAGACATAATGTTACATAAACTATTACCTTCTTTGAAAGGACTGATACCCTTGCGGGAGCCTTACCTTACAATACAAATAAAGGCAACAGTCGTATACCGCTGTTCGAAACTCATAAATCGATAGAAAAAGACAAACCCGGGTTACAAACCAAAACTGAGGGAAACGCATCAAATATAAGAGGAGAACAACGACACAACAGAAACACAACATTAAAATGTAACACACACACAGAAACGAACTAAGCATTTAACAAAATCTGATGAGAATAACAAATATATCAAAACTAAATACATGAATATTGGATAGAAAAATACCATGACACGTCTTACAGCAATGCGAATTCACACTCAAATATAAGAGGAAACAAACGACACAACAGAAACACAATATTAAAGTGTAACACACAGAAACGAACTACAATATAACAATGGTAATTTTCCTGACTTGGTACAGGACATTTTTGAACCTGGTTTTGTGGCATGCTAAATCTCCCCTTTTAATGGCAATGGTAAATATAACATTAAAACAACAGCACAACATGACAGGACCACAATACAAATAATAGGAGAACATAATTATAGGACAGAGAAACACAAGAATACTAGATATCAAAAGGCAAGATTGTGATGTAGGGGTAGTCAAATAGTGTAAATAATCATCGAAACTGATAGAATAGGGGTAATGTTGGTTCACAAAAAGTAACATCAATGTGGAATAATTTTCGGAAAGTGTTCGTATGATTAGGACGAAACATTCTACAAGGTATTGTGTTTTTATCTAAATGAAATACTCTTGGTAAAACCGCAATAACATTATTTCAAATGGAAGTTGCCATGCACCTTTTTGTTGATTTTATGAGTTATTTAGTGACTAATAACCTAATATTCTCTGCATGGTTTATCATTTATCTTAACCATAGTTCACTGTTTGTTTATTAAGTAGATAATGAAGTATAACAAAAATCAGAAAAACATATTTATCTTTAATTTTAATGACACATATTTTTTTCGAATCTTATATTTACACATCTTTTGAAGTGTGTTCTCCGTTACATCTGAAGACATTCATTTGCAAATTATATAAGATTAAGAGTTAACGGCAAATATGTTCAACTTCTAGGTATTTGTGTGTTCCTTTACAAGGATCTCCTAATACATTGTTCGATGCTTTTAACCAACAGGAAAACTTCCCATTACACTTTGTTTGACGACTTCCTACACGTAATTAAGGCGTCAATTTTTTTTATTTGTTTTTATAAATTTAAAGCCTTTCAAGATGTCATTATTATTTAGACTACATACCTTCAGATTCATATAATACATGTCTCAAATAACTTATAGAAATGTAGTGTTAAATTTAGAAGAAAAAAAAATGATAGCGTTGAAAATTTAAAATTAAAATTAAATTGTTTGCATAAAGTGTGAAGAAAAAATTATCATTCAAACCAAAAACAATAGCCTTAATTCACGCCCAATCCCCCCTCCCCAAAAGCACAAAAAATATGTAGCCCCTCCCCCTTACAAATGCCTTATAGGAAAGTATATAAAACATTTTTAATGTATGTGGAAGGGTGAAATTTCAATGGTTTGTATGTATATACTGTCAGGATCCTACTTCGTCAAAATTATCTCCCCATTACGCTAGTTCATTTTCACAATCGTAGAAATGGAAGCCATTGTAGGGATGACGCGTTACCAATTTTGCTCTTGGAAACCGATAAATTTATCCACATTGCACCGTTACGATCCTTATATGTCAGTTGTATTTTAAAAGACAAATGTATCAACTAGCTAATGAACATCAGTTAATGATCTTGTCTGCATTGATTCAACTTAAAACTATTGTCTGATCGGTTGTCAGGTGGAATTTTCGAAAATTCATAAACATTAAAAAAATAAATCTAATTAAATATTTCGTGGCAGGGCAGACTAGATTTTTTTAGTGGTTAAAGACTATAAACCCTAGTTATCACACACAAAAAAATATAATTTTTCGAAACTATGCATTTTCATCATCCAACTTGAAAGACTGTCGTCAAGTACTTTCAGTAAAAAAATAGCTATTCGAACACACCTACTCTGTTTTTGTGATTCATTAGATAGGTATTTCACTTGACCCATATATTTCATCTTTTAGCACTGTGATTTTTTTATGTTATAAAGTCAACCTGTAGCTTTGATATATAAAAAATGATAGAATATGAAGCGAGACGGTGTATGAAGTATTCTTGCTTTGTACGATATCAAGACAAAATATTCAACCCAAACACGCCCTAACATAAAAAGGTGCACTAGATTTCCTCTTTTCGTTACAATTATTACCCATTTTTTGGAATTTTTTCTTGAGTCACACAATGGAAGAGCAGACACGAAAATTACTGAACTAATAGATTGATATGTTTTCCGTCCGTGGTAAAAAAAAAAATCGGAGGTTATGCATTTTCTACATCCAACTTGAAAGATACCCATGTCGTCGACTTGATATCTATTTGTTCTGCTTTATCATGTACTAAATAAATTGATGACTTATGCAAAGGTGTTTTTAAAATAAAACCCATCGTAATTGAGAAGAAAATTGTAATTTTGTTTGTTTCTATTAACTTTTAAAAGTTTTGTCACTATAGTAAACATTACTGTAACAGTAAATAGTCCTCGCCTTCTCTAACAAAGAGCTTCGATTCTTTTGTTTTTATATTTCAACCGGGTTTCCGACTGTATAGTTATAACTTTCAGAATTGTACTTTAATCTATATGATGTTATGGTTTTCTGTCTAATTAAATGTCCATTGGAACGTATTTATTGGATTTGTTTACTTATTTACACAATAGAATCTTATGTCAATAATAAAAGATTAAAGCATTCTGTTTGTCTTTATAGTTTGAGTTTTTATATATACTTAGCCACTGTGTTACTTTGTCACCATATTATTCATTTAGGTATTAAATTGATTAAATGGTTAAAAAACTGTAACCATCTTTTAACAGTGCACTCGACCGTAATCTATATCAACATCCGGTGAAAGGAAAAACGTGTTTTCTAAAGATTGGAGATTGAGTGCTTGTGATTGATTTATAATATATTCCTTGTAAAGGTTTGCATTTATATTTTATGTATTACATTTATCTACTTATATGTTTGTGTAACACCGCTTGAAGTTGTGGTTGATATTGATGTAAAATAACATAGAAATTTTGAGAAAACATTAATAGCGATTTGGACTTGCAAAATTGCCATATTGTTTACACTTGATACGGAACTCGGACGAGATAACATATAAAAAAATATAAATATATACAGTCAAATGTGAAAGCTAAAATTGTATAAAGAAATACTTTTTGCGTATACGTATGATAAATAAATTATGGTTGTTAAGAAGGGTGAGCTTACTATTAATACATCGTATAAAATTGCAGAGGTTTCTTAGTGTCTTTGGTTGTTTTGGATTAAACAGTGTGTTAAATTTGATAATGTTGTGTTTGGGTATTAGTTCATTTGGCATAAATCTTCTTCTTTCATCTTGTAAAGCCGTGCAAACAAAAATATAGTGATATTCGTCTCCGATATCGCTTTTCGTTCATATTGAACATTTTCTATCACTTCTGTCAATGTTATGGCATCTCCCCTTTTCTATTGGCAGTGAATGATTCGATGTTCGGAATTTACAAAGTGTATATATATATCTCGGTCATTTATGTTGTTGAATTAATTCTCAAATTTAAAATTTTCCTTCAAGAGCCTATAAGTAATGCATTTTGATGTGTTCTGGATAACTGAATTCCAAATTTGTTTAAACTGGTCAATTAATCTAAGTTTGACACTTTTTGGTAACCATTTGGTGAGGTCTGTATTTTGCACATACAATAAGTTCGAAAATCCAGTATTGTCCAATATATTTTTAATATTCTTTATCCATGTCTGTTATTGATAGAATGTAGGACAAACGTATTCCACTAACTTTTTAAACATAATAAAATTGGGAATGGAAATGGGGAATAGGTCATAGAGACAACAACCCGTCCAAAGAGCAGAAAACAGATAAAGGCCACCAATTATTCTTCAACGCAGCGAGAAAATCTCGCACCCGGAGGCGGTTCTCAGCTGGCTCCTAAATAAAAATGTGTACTAGTTCAGTGAAAATAGACGTCATACTTAACTCCAAAACATATAAAAGAACTAAAATCAAAAACATACAAGACTAACAAAGGCCAAAGGCGAGTTGGGACAGGAGCAAAAATGCGATGGGGTTAAGAATTGTTTTTGAGATCTCAACCCTCCCCTTTACCTCTAACCAATTTAGATTAAAAACAAGAATGTGTCCCCATCACACAAATGCCCCACTCGCACTATCATTTTCTATGTTCAGTGGACCGTGAAATTGGGGTAAACCCTCTAATTTGGCATTAAAATTAAAAAGATCATATCATAGGGAACATGTATACTAAGTTTAAAGTCGATTGGACTTCAACTTCATCAGAAACTACCTTGACCAAAAACTTTAACCTGAAGCGGGACAGACGGACGAACGAACGGTACGACGGACGAACGAACGGACGGACGGACGAACGAACGGACGGACGATCGAACGGACCCACAGACCAGAAAACATAATGCCCCTCTACTATCGTAGGTGAGGCATAAAAACACACAGCAAAACGCATAGTAAAACTAAGTTTAAAAGAAGTCAGAGTCCGATGTCAGAACAAGCAACAACAAAAAACTAAAATTAAAAGAAAATTGACAACGATACATAAATTAACAAAGGACTACTAGCCGTTACTGTCACCACAACCTCAAAACTTAATTAGTATATTACAAAATTACGTATCTCTTGTTGCAGTAACACTACATTTTTGTCATTAAAAAACTTTTTCTCCAAATTTAGTATTAATATTTTGTTATAATTTGTCTATTTATAATGTGCAAGTACTTGAAAGTTTAACACAAGTTGAATGGAATTCATTTATTTAAATATCAAAGTCTAAAATTGAGATTTTGATCTGCATGACATGTAAACTACCTTACGCAAGACCATATGCAAATATCAATGCTGTTATTATTCAAAAATTGTGATTTCTGTCGTTAATATATTTTCAAATGACAATCATTAAAATCTTTCGAACGAATTGAAAACAACTGGCATATTCCTGGCTTGGTACAGCAGTAGCGGATCCAGAACTTTTCATAAGGGGGGCCCGCTGACTGACCGAAAGAGAGGCTCCAGTCATGCTTCAGTCATTCCCTATAGCTATATATAATCAACCAAATTTTTCCCACGAAAGGGTAGGTGCTGGCCCCCCAGGCCACCCCTGGATCCGCCTATGTACAGGTATTTTCTTATGGAGAAAATGGTGGATTAAACCTGTTTTTTTACCTCTCAAGTATTTGACAGTCGCATACAATTTCATATTATTGACAGCAATGTGTGAATAAAACAAATTGCAAGTGGAACTTAATTAACAAAGACTGCAAATATCAACTTTTTCACGTTAAAAAGGGGTCTAATAAGTCAAAGACAACAATCAATTCCTAGATTAAATTCAATTGTATACTGTATGTACATGAGAAAATAGATCCTATCAAAAGTGGTTTTGTTTGATGATTGAATTTCAATAAAATTCTTTATCACATATTTGTTACGAATGCGTTGGGTTTTGCATATGCAATAACCTCAAAATTGACGAGGGGAAAAAAAGAGCATATTGATATTGTGCCCTGATTCCAAATGACGTCACGTCATTGCGTCCTTAACGACACTTTTGTGATACAAAATTTCAGATTTTACCTGTTATGTTTCATTAAATTGTAATAATTGAACTTTCTGTCTCAATTCTGCAGAATTTAAATATGTGATAAATAGATTATAACATGTCTTTTCCATATTGGCCCTGGTATCATCCCTCGACCCTCGGCTAAAGCCTCGAGGCCGATATGGGAGTCTCGGGATGATACCAGGGCCAATATGGAAAAGGCCATGTTATAATCTATACTTATTTGAGAATTTTGGTAAAAAAGTTTGATTTTAGAAAAGGTGCATTTTTCTTGTTCCGGAAGTTTTTGGTTTTATAAACTTGTGTACATGCTGTGTCAAGTTTATCATTAGAGTATTGGGCATTACAATTTTTTAAATTTTCTTTTGTGAATTTGTGATCAGTTAATGGGATTTTTTGTTTTCATAATTAAAAAATAAGGCAATCGTTAAGTGTATAATTGTTCGCACCTTTCCTAAGTAAGACCTATGTCAGGAATTTGATCAACAGTAGTTGTCGTTTGTTGATGTCGTTCATAAGTGTTTCTTATGTCTCCTTTTTATATAGATTAGACCGTTGGTTTTCCCGTTTGAACGGTTTTACACTAGTAATGTTTTGGGCCCTTTATAGCTTGCTGTTCGATGTGAGCCAAGGCTCCGTGTTGAAGACCGTACTTTGACCTATAATAGTTTACTTTTATAAATTGTGACTTGGATGGAGAGTTGTCTCATTGGCACTCATACCACATCTTCTTATATACATCATGTACATAGACAGGTATAGGTGACTTATTGCATATAGTCATGATGAGAACGGTTAACAAAGGTTCTGAAGAGTCAAGGATTTAGAAATAATGGTTAAAACTGCATGTCATATAACACAGAAAAGTCTATTCTTTGAGGCATTCTTATTTAACTTAATATATTTCATAAACTAAATAAACCGGCCATACAGGTATAGATATGCACATATAGACTTAAGTTTAAATTTCAAATAAAGGAGCCAGGAGGTTTTTTTCCATTCTGTATGCTAGAGCTCTTACTAAAAATAAACAAAAATCGCCTGTAGGCCACTATTTTGAAAATCTCTAAACCGTCCTTGGAAGTACGGTTAAAGGTTTCTTTAAACAAATAACCAATTGGCTAAGAACAAAACAAATAATAGTTTGTGCGGAGAAATCAAAGGATATTTAAATGACGTTAAGTATTGATACAAGTATTTGAAAAAGTGCTGTTAAACCACATTGTTATTACTTGAACAACATTTAGATTAGAGTGTTTCGTGTTTATAAGTATAGACATTGATTGAAATTTTGTGATTATTTAACACGTTTTGTGAAACTTGTAAACTTAGTCTCGGATAAAGTTTGTACATTTGTATCACCCACTACATACCCGGTAAGTGTATTTTCACTTTGAAAAGACAAACATGAGGCATTATTTAGTAGTTTGTGCGGATAAATCTCAATAGAAAAAATGCACAAAAAAAACCCAATTAAGCACTCGAACATTTGACTATGAGGTATACCATTTGTATACTGCAAATAACAAGTATATTTAAATTAAATATATTTAAATGACGTTAAGTGTTGATACAAGTATAAGAAAAAGTGTTGTTAGTTTTTTAAACAAGTAAACCATATCGTTATTACTTGAACAGCATTTAGATTAGAATATATCGTGTTGAGAAATGTTTAGTAAAGACATTTGATTGAAATTTTGTGATTATTTAGCACGTTTTGTGAAACTTGTAAACTTAGTCTCGGATCAAGTTTGTACATTAGTATCACCCACTACATACCCGACCCCACCCACAGACACAACCAAGGTCATCGTCGACCGGAACCGGAAGTACACATATCCAATATAAATAAACATTTTTATGTTTGTTTACATAGTCACCGTGTAGAACGCCACTTGCGGGGTGTCGGCTATGTTTGACATGGGGTGGCAATTTTGAAGCGACGAAAAAGTAACAAGGTAAGTTCAAGCATCAAAATTTCTTATTTCTAGAACTCTCAGTACCATATAATGTATTGCACGGAAGGAACCGCAACATAATTTATTTCCTGAAAGCAGAAGCAGTCGTTTTCAGTGCTCAGTTTTCTCAAACACCTCGCCCTAGTTTTCCGTGTTGCAGATTTTGTGGCTTTATATGCAAATTTCGGTATGAAAAACTACTTTTCACAGCCATCCCCCGTATCGTTTATATAGAATTGTATTCCTCTCATTAACTTATACCAAATACCAGTTTCTTAGTTAAAATTAATTGATTTTAAAACTGTTATTCATCAAAATATAAAGTGTCGCTCGGGGTGTCAGATTTTGCGTCGCAAGGGGTAGAGGCTTGTCATAAAAAAAGAATACATTTTCTTATAAATCGATCTCTATCTGATACTTTTTAAATTCAAACACACCTACACAAATATGAACATAAATGTAACAGAAATTTAACCTAGAAAAACACAGGTTACATCAAATTCTTCAAATTTTATTCAAGTCCGGTTCATTTAGTGATAGAATGACATTCAAAACAGTGTGGCTGTGGCCATTGATTGACACATTAAATTCATCCATTGACTGGGACAATTTACGTGAACGTTTGTCTGTAACGACCACTGTTCACGACGTACCTACGATAGACATTTAAACTGTGGGGTCACCAAAGGTTTCTTAACGCCTTTACTTATAAAATAATTCGAAAAATTAATCAGGAATAACCTTTATGTTTTGATTTATATAATTGGTATAAATCAAAACATCGTGTTATTTCTGATTAATTTTTCGAATTACTTTATTGAGGTGTTGAGAACCTTTGGTGACCCAATAGTTTAAGTGTCTTTAAAAAGTACATAGTGAGCAGTGGTTGTTACATACAAACGTTCACCTAAATTGTCCCAGCCAATGGATGAATTTAATGTGTCAATCAATAGCCACAGCCACACTGTTTTGAATTTCATTCTATGTATATAGTCAGAGTAGACCTTCAAAGTAGATATGAAATGATAGATGTGTAACAGAAAACGGATAGTTCTAGCTGGGCGATTACGAACGAAATAACTGTCTTGAATCATTTTTTCTTGTAAACCTGTTCCGTTGTATATTTGTGTACAAGTCGTTGTTTTCTCATTGACAATTGTAGTATCATCGTCTTCAGGATTACTTGAAGTTGTGTTGTCATTCGCTGAAAAAGATGCCGGTGAGTGTTTCATTGAAGAGAGTGTTCTAATTCTTTTAGGAGTAATGGATTTTTGCGGCGTGCACGAGTGCTTTTTAGATGAACCTGGTGATGAACTACATGTATGATGCATTTTGGCTGGTGGAGGTTTCGGGCATATCTTATATTGAGGACTATTTTGTGATGTTTTGGTTTATTGAGCCATAGCCTTGACTTTTTTTACCATGATATTGACTGAAAAGGAAAAGAAATCGTTTACCAGCTTGAAAACTAAATATTTTAAGCCATTTTGTTACTATGAATGAAATCAAAAGCACATGTTTTCGAAAAACTAAGGATTTTCTTAACCCAGGCATAGATTACCTTAGATGTATTTGGTACAACTTTTTGGAATTATGGATCCTCAATGCTCTTCAACTTTGTACTTGTTTGGCTTTATAAATATTTTGATATGAGCGTCACTGATGAGTCTTATGTAGACGAAACGCGCGTCTGGCGTACTAAATTATAATCCTGGTACCTTTGATAACTATTATAAGACCAAAAACAGGCAAAATGAAAAACCCTTATTTTGTCATGGTAAAGTAGATGTGAATGAAATCAAAAGCATATATTTTATAAGACCAAAAACAGGCAAAATGAAAAATCCTTGTTTTTTCATGGTAAAGTAGATGTGTTTGAAATAAAATGTATTATATGAAGACTAATATTATTTTTTATGACAAGCCTCTACCCCTTGCGACGCAAAATCTGACACCCCAAGCGACACTTTATATTTTGATGAATAACAGTTTTAAAATCAATTAATTTTAACTAAGAAACTGGTATTTGGTATAAGTCAATGAGAGGAATACAATTGTATATAAATGATACGGGGGGTGGCTGGTAAAGTAGTTTTTCATACCGAAATTTGCATATAAAGCCTCAGAATCTGCAACACGGAAAACTAGGGCGAGGTGTTTGAGAAAACTGAGTCCTGAAAACGACTGCTTCTGCTTTCAGGAAATAGATTATGTTGCGGTTCCTTCCGTGCAATACATTATATGGTACTGAGAGTTCTAGAAATAAGAAATTTTGATGCTTGAACTTACCTTGTTACTTTTTCGTCGCTTCAAAATTGCCACCCCATGTCAAACATAGCCGATCGCGACACCCCGCATGTGGTGTTCTACACGGTGATAGTACAGTTTTGATTTATATTTTTTTTTACACACTTTGAACTTAATTACACTTTGTGAATTTTCATACATTTTTTTTCAAAATTATTTACACATTTACATGATGATTGATTGGTATATGTAGTTGAGACATTGCGATATACATGTATAGGGTAAAATATCCAACTGAGACTTAGTTTAGTTTACTGAATTTTATTTATGTAAACAGGATTAGTTCGATTTAGTTTCTCCGATACACATTGAACTTGCTTACACATACATACACACATACTCACAAACATTTACACTTATACCGCATTGAATATAGTGCTATATTGGTGTTTATATAATATATTTTGTGGTTTGGATTATTCGACATTTACTTAACATTTCGGTTTCTTGGACATTTATGTCATTTGAGCAGACATCCTTAAGGTTTTTGTTTCAAAAGATAAAAATATGCGGATTTCGGTAAAGAGATTATGAATATCTTCGTTACAAAGTTTGGCTCTTTATTTGTGTAACAATTCTTTGTTAGTAATTGATTTTTGTTAAAAGAAATTGATTTAAGCAGAAAAAAACGGTATTTTAGTTGTAAATTTATCTAGTTGAAAAAACTTAAAAGTCGTTAATTTCTTCATTATAGTTGGAACGAATAATCTTCATACAATATCAAGCCAAATATTATTTCTAAAAAGAAAGGTCCATATGCTCGTTTTTAAGCTAAATAAATTATTAAATCATTATATAGGAAACTATTATAAGGTCATCCGAAAATGGGATAAGACTGATAATAAAATACTTATTCAATTTCATGCAATAAAATTTAAATGCTAAAAGTTTTAGAAGCAAGAGTGTGATGTCTGTTATTTAAGATTAATTCTGCGAATTATTTTTGTCTGCAAAAATATGAAACAAAGAGATAAAAGAGAATCACAACCATTGAATAAAATGGAGCATTCAAATGGAGAATGTGTCAAAGAGACAACGATCCGACCAAAGAGCAGAAAATGGTGCGTCTAAACACGGCTAAAGACTTTAGTGCACTAATGACTTATAATATGCTACTAAGGACGTAAAGGTGTGCTGTACAATGTAAACAAATTTCTTATCAAGCTAGAGATTGATATTCAAATTTAATCAATAAAGGACCACAAATGATTATTGAACAATGTATGTACCGTTTTCTTTGATTTTTCCGAAAAACCATTTTGTCAAATTACAAAACTGATACCACTATTTCCTTAAACAAATGAATAAATATTTATTAGGATAAGAAAATTACCCAGACATTTAGATATATTTACCATAAAAATAGTTTTTAAAAATCATTTAAGATGAATCGGTTTATGATTAAATGAAAAAATATAGAAAATTGTTAAGCTGTTTTTAAGGAAGGAAAATAATGTTTGGACAGAGGAAAATAGCCCCTCCCCCTATAAATGACCATTAATTTACATAAGTTGGGCTTAAATTTGGAGACCGATCGCGAGGCCTAACTGCAATAAACAACAGATATTTGGTATTACAAATGTTTAGATTTTCTCATTATTTGGTAAATGTCATTTTCTAAGCTATTTCTAATTAATTTGTACGAATCAGATTTTTTCTGACAAAATAATATCTTTTGCTCTAAATTAACACATGCAATTCTGATAATATAAGGAATATTGTAACTTAAGTAATAAAAAAGAGATTATGATTGTTCAATCAGTTGTAATGTATAAGTTCGCTCGTGTCAGTCGGATCACTGATTTTCGGCAATATCAAGGAAAAACCGACAAGTTCCAAATATTGTCCAACTACTCATTTATTGGTGAAATTAACTTATATGTACTGTTGATAAGCATATGTACTGAATTACAAACATGTGCAGTGCATGTTAACATAAGAGAATCAAATAATTTCTGTTATGCTTGTAGTGAGTACGAAAACAACTTACAATATTTTTTATATATATAGATATAGAAAGATGTGGTATGAGTGCCAATGAGACAATTCTCCATCTATATAAAATTTAAAAAAAAAAATAAAAACGAGAAAACGAGAAACACGTATAAAGTAGATAAACAAACGACAACTACTGTACATCAGATTATATATACATATATAATCGTCTATTAAATTTATCCGTCAAAGTGAAAAAATATATATATGTCACACATTAATTTGGTACTAAATTTTATATTTCAAACTGTCTAATTATATTGACTTTTTTTTGTGTACATTTCGTATGCAGCAGGCATATTTAATTTATTCAATACTAATAATGATCTCAAAATTCGCTATGAATTCACATGTCCGAAATATTTGATTACATCTGAAACATGTTAGATTATAAATTTCTATTTGTCAATAACCTTTTAAACTCTAAGCTATAATGTAAATATTTTACAAGCTCGTTATGCTACTTTTTATTCGGTAATATCAAATACAAACAAAATTCAATTGATTGATGGATTGATCACCTATCGTATTTCTATTTGACAAATAAAATCAGTTTATTATATTATTTCTGTTTACAACATGACCCCAACAAACTGTGTTGTTATAGCAACACACATTACTTTGGTACTTAGTTTTATATTTCAAACTATCTTAATTATATTGACTTCTTTTGTGTACATTTCGTATGCAGCAAGCATATTTAATTTATTCAATACTAAAAATGATATCAAAATTCGTTATGAATTCACATGTCCGAAATATTTGTTTACATCTGAAACATGTAAGATTAAAAATTTGTCTTTCTTTAAATACCAAATAAAGTTGCTATGACAACATAACAAGCATAACGAGCTTGTAAAATATTTACATTAGCTTAGTATGGCAAGCCGTTTTGCTATTTATTCTTACTTCAAGATATCTCATAAACTTTATAAGATATCTTATATAGTATATAAGATATCTTATATAGTATATAAGATATCTTATATAGTTTATAAGATATCTTATATAGTTTATAATGCGACATTGTATGCATAAAAATAAATTTTTTGAATTTAAATTGTATATGAAATAAAATTAGTAAGAGTTCCGTGGAATACAATGTCTGACCTTCGTTTCCCGTAAACTTGAAGTCTCAGGTTCAACAAAATCAAGACACTATTTTTTTTTATTGTAAGGAGCTTCTGTTCAAGTTCACAAATATTTTCGGAACCTATAAAATAGCCGACTTGAATTAAATTACTTGAATCTGAGCCGGCAAAATAGCATATGCGTATATCGTGCGTGCGTGAATCGTGCGTGCATCGTTCGTGTATCGTGTATTAATCATTCATCGTGCATCGTGCGTGTATCGTGTATAGTGCATTCATCGTGCGTGTAATGTAGCTATGCCGGAATCTTACATCGACAGTCTTACGTTAACATCAGATGCCGTACTCAAAGATCTGGATTTAAGAGGCAGTGGAATTGGTAATATTGTTGACTGAAGGAAAGTTCAAGAACAGGATCCTACCAGAAAAGACGTTGGACCAAATCCGCACTTAAAGCAGGTTAACCATCTGAAAATGTATGACGGAGTTCTTCATCGGGAGACTATTGTGAATGAAGAGGAAAGATACCAACTAGTTCTACCACTAGAACATGTACCAACTGTTTTGGAAGCCATACATAATGACATGGGACATCCTGGGAGAGACCGAACAACGTCACTGGTCAATGATAGGTTTTACTGGTCCGGAATGCACCAAGATATACAGACATGGATAGAAGAATGTGGAAGATGTGTCCGTAGGAAGTCACCTACCAACCAACGTGCACCATTGGTAAATATATCAACGACATCGCCATTGGAGTTAGCGTGCATGGACTTCCTAACCCTTGAACCATCTAAGGGAGGCTATCAACACCTTTTAGTCATCACGGATCATTTCACCAGATTTGCCATGTCATTTCCAGCCAGGAATCAGCTTGCTAAAACAGTTGCGGATGCGTTTTACAGTAATTTCATCTTACATTATGGAATACCAGATAGAATTCATGCAGACCAGGGGGCAAATTTTGAAAGTACCATCATTAAAGAACTATGTGCCATCACAGGAATGTCCAAGTCAAGAACTTCTAATTATCATCCTGTTGGAAATGGACAATATGAGCGTTTCGACCGGACCCTTTTGTTATAGCTTGGCTCACAGGACACCAGAAAGAAGATTAACTGGAAGAGTCATGTTAGTCCATTGGTTTTCGCATACAACTCCACCAGACATGAGAGTACAGGACAGTCGCCTTACATGCTGATGTTTGGACGTAACCCTGGGTTACCGATAGACGCAGCTCTATGACTAAGAGAAAATCAACAGCAGATAACTACAAAGTAGATAAAAGATCTGAAGGACAGAATTACACAGGCACACGAATTAACAACTACATCTGCAAATAAGGCCAGAGATCAACAAAAGAGCCATTATGACAACAGAGTTAGAGGAAAAACAGTAAAGGTAGGTGATAGGGTATTGGTAAAGATTGTTAGTTTTGAGGGAAAACACAAGTTGGCAGACAGATGGGAACAAGACCCCTACACAGTACTAAGTCAACAGAATGAAGACATCCCTGTTTTCATGGTAAAGAAGGAAAATGGAGAGGGACGTACAAAGACGCTCCACCGTAACCTTTTGCTACCTATTGGTTTTCTAAGCGATACACCAGAACCTTGACCTATACCCAAACCGAAACCAAGACCACGGAAAAGACCTGCCAAGAGGACAGAAGAACTTGGAACAATCCAATCTGACTCCAAACAAGAATCGGACGAAGAGTCAGAATGGGACTTAAGAATCATCACTAGAACTGGTATGGTTAGTGATTCATTCATCACTGAGGAGTAATGATGATGAATATATTTTGGTTACCAGCGAGACGGAAGGGTACGACCAGTCATCTGTGGGTAATGTTGGTATTCCAGATGATGTTGAGCTTGTACAGGAAGGAAGCGCTTCGAATGACGAGACTGTTCAGGAGGAACCGCCTGATGAAGAAACAGCTCATGACACTGATACAGATGAGGATGATGAACCAGTACAGCTACGTCGTTCCACCAGAGAACGGAGAGCTCCCCTCCGATTCAGATCTGGAGATTTTGATATGACCAAATCTGCACAGAGAACACCGTTATCAGATTGGGAAAAGAAGGTGCAATACATCACGTCACTGTCAGATAGAGGATATATGGAAGGATTACAGTCTGAGGCAGCAAAGTCCATCTTAGACATACTGAAGTCGTCTTCACATACTCCTACGTGAAATGACGAGACGTCATTAGCCAGCTGGGGGAGTATGTGGAAGGATGAAATTTCAATTGTTTGTATGTATATAGTTTAAACTTTCAGGATTGTACTTTGATCTATATGATGTTATGGTTTTCTGTATAATAAAATATCCATTGGAACGTATTTATTAGATTTGTTTACTTATTTACAGAATAGAATCTTATGTCAATAATAAAAGAATAAAGCATGCTGTTTATTTATCTTCATATGTAATTAAGGTGATGTCCTGAGTTCTGGTATGTGAACCCTTTAAATGCCTATTCATTGTATTGATGGTCAGTATTGGTCACTTTGTCTATTCTCGTTGGTCAGTTAAATCACATGTATATGTGTGGAGGGAAATCTCTGTGTTCTTTGAAAGTATTCTTTGGTTTTACTCAGCATAAAGGCAAGCATTTTGAACTATACACACTAATTCCTATTCTGATGTCCATTTGAGTTTTTATACTTAGCCACTGTGTTACTTTGTCACCATATTATTCATTTAGGTATTTATGATTACTCACATATATTTAATTGTCATTTAATTAATAATTCTAGTGTATTTGAAATGAGTGATTGATTGACTGACGGATAATACAGCTAAATTGATTAAATAGTTAAAAACTGTAAAAAGTATTAAACACGTCCTGTACCAAGTCAGGAAGATGGCCATTGTTATGTTATTGTTCGTTTCTGTGTGTGTTGCATTTTAACGTTGAGTCGTTTGTGTTTTCTCTTATTTTTGAGATATTGAGATCAGACGTGGCACGGTACTTGTCTATCCCTAATTCATGTATTTGGTTTTCATGTTATATTTGTTATTCTCGTGGTGTTTTGTCTGATGCTTGGTCTGTTTCAGTGTGTGGTACGTTTCGGTGTTATGTCGTTGTTCTCCTCTTATATTTAATGCGTTTCCCTCGGTTTTAGTTTGTTACCCCGATTTTGTTTTTTGTCCCTGGATTTATGAGTTTTGAACAGCGGTATACTACTGTTGCCTTTATTTATGAGTTAATATTTAAAACCATAAGATATTAATATAAACCATCTGAGTAGTATTTTTCATTAAACTAGTAAATATAAACTAAAAGTAAAGTTTCATGTACAAAATGTGTATTAGTGTAATTGTGCATTTCTGTGGCACAATAGTTATATTCCTAATTTTATATTCAGGGGTTACTATCATCACTATGTACTGTTGATTCCATCCCATGAGGGGATATTGTTATTGACCTTCGCATCTAAGTGTGAGGTAAGCATTGAGTTGGGTTTTATATGTTTTGCTATCAATGCTTATTATTTTGTTTGCTTATGCTTATTTTTAATTGCTTATGCTTATTTTTAATTGCTTTGCTTTTTCTGAACATTAGCTATTCAGTTTGTTTCGTGTAGAATCTAGTTTTGGATGTAATTGTATTTTTAAGACATTATAATAATTGAATAGTTTGTAGAATCAATAAGCGACTTATTTCAATTAGATTACATTGATATTTTGTAAGAATAACAAAATAAGAGAAAGATTAAGAACTTGTGTTATTTATTTTAAATGGAAATTCATAGAGTTCATATTGTACTCATGTAGAGGCGCATTTGGGGCAGGGTCCCCTCTAAGGCAGCCAGTTGGCCCCCACTTATGAAAATTTCTGGATCCGCCACTGTCATTTTATTATTCTCGAACCGTTGGTTATAATTTTATATTTAATTACAGGGTCTCTTGTTTACAACTTTTCGATATCGTAATAAATAGAATCCAAAACCTGAGAAGTGTTTTATTTTGTGTCTGTTAAAGCCAAGAAAACCACTCGACTTCATGTATACTTGCTCAGTATGCTCTATGTTTACCCATAGTAAATGTTAAACCGAAATTACGACCGCATTCTCTGCAGTTTTTTCTTTCTTTCTGTTTTTCATAAAATTCAATGGTATCTACTGTACGTCTCTGAACTTGTTTTAAAATAATTTAACTTTCTTAATGGTCCCAAAACCAAAATCTTATAAGACTGACAGAGTTATATTCCTCAATTCACTATTTTATTAAAGTTTACGCATACGCGTAAACTTCTTAAAATGGTTCAACTTTTGAAGACACGTGCGCCACTTGAAATGCTTCGTGCTCCTTTCTAAAAGTTGGAAAAAACAGAGCAGAAAAGATCGAAAACCACGGTAAAAATATAACCTATCACTGAATAAATTGTGTATGTCCCAGTTGGCCAATTAGTACTGCAACCAGAGTTCATTTTTTAAAACTTTAATTGTCCGGAAGAACACACACCTAAATTATATATCGATGGAAAGAGGAAAACGTGTACAATAAGAAAAGTTGGGTCGTAAAAATCCAGAGTGGTCACAATTTTGTGAAATTGAGGTCAAAGGTCAGACTTAAAAATATCAACATTTCAACCACAAGGACAAAAAGGAGAAATATTCTGATATTTATTCAATAGAATGCTACAAAAACGATTCAATCATAAGCATATTGTATACACGATGTTAAAACGACAAATTTGACTACTTATATGAAAAGCTGCCATTACAAAATGGCGTTGATTTGGAACCTTCTGATTTTTTTCCATTTATGACATAGCAAAAGAAGAAGTGGCCTTGACCTTTTCACATCCATTAACTTTCATATTGTGTATAATATTTCACTATAGTATATTACAGAATTATTTTCTAAAGTATAAAACACCAGTTTATCAAATTATTTCAATATTTTTTCTATCTTTAAAAAAAACAAAATTCAAGTGCTGAAACAGTGTTTTTAATTTTGCATCTTAAAGGTTGTGTATTTTGTGAAAATTAGTATCTAGTTATAGATAAATACATATTGTGTATTTGCAAAGTCTAGACAGCAGTTATAACACAAAATATACTATAGTCACCCGAGGCGAATGCGAGGTTTAAAAAAGTTGAGTGTAAAACAAAGTCAGTTTGGTGCATGAACATTTTTTAGTGGGATAATCCTGGTAAAAAAGTTAACTCATTAATTTTTTAAGGGAAGGATGAAAAATTATACAATGCAATGCCAATTTTCTAATATCGTAATTCAAAATCAGTCATGATCCTTATATAACTTTTAAAAGCGACACACAATAGCTCAAGTATTCATAAAATAGTGACATGAATCAATCTCTTAGTCATCATATGCGGATTCAGTACGCGTATTAGCATTACAAGACACTTCCCTTTTTTTATAACAACAAGTTCGGCGTAGGACAGAGTTTGTTCAAAGCAAACACAGTTTTTGAGTACAAATGCTAACTGGAGCGTAAATACCGTCATGATTCGGTCAAACTCGTCAGATATAGTCTTACCTTTGCATAGGAAACACAAAAGAAATGTGAGTATAAAGTTTCGATCAATGTTCTTGACCCATATTCCCATATGCATATGCATGATGTATCTGCACTGCAAATCCAAAATGTAATGGGGCGAATGTTGCTACAGAAACGATTGATTTTGTAATAGCCATACATTTACGAATTTTTGTTATCTTTAGGGACAATATACGGTTCAGAAGCGCCTTTGTGTTATTTTTATCAATTAACTAACAAATGAACTTTTGAGCCTAGGCTCCGTGTTGAAGACCAGACCGTGACCTATAATGGTTTACTTTTATAAATTGTGACTTGGATGGTGTGTTGTATCATTGGCACTCATACCACATCTTCCTATATCTATTAACAAGCTATGCGTTTCCATAGAAATACCAAAACGAGGACATATAGCTCATAAGAGCACTGGTGGCAGGGTGAAGTAATTGTTCTTTTTTTAATGTACCCTTAATATTTTCAGACACACCTTGGTGTAATTCTGAAAGTCTTAACATAGACTTCAATTTTCCTGCAGCAGATATGGCATCCCCTAAATTGTGTTCAGAGCTAAACTCTATATTTCATATCCCTTGGCCCCACTGTGTCTGAATTGTAAGGTGTCGCAATATCTAGTTAGTTCTGGAGTTTGGCAGTTTGGTAAGCATCAGAGACAATCTTGGATAAAATTGATCGGTATATATAGAGGATGTGCTATATGAGAAAGGCTTTTTTTATGGAAGAACAAATCACGTCACTAACAATCATTATTAATGAACTGACAGCGAGTTCAAATTCTAATTTTTCAGTAACTGTTTTACTTAATTGCACAGGTGTTGACTTCAATAAGTACTTGGTTATGCATGGATAAATGATTATTCACATTAATAAGCACAACTTAAAAGACTGTCAACACGTTTAGAGGACTCAGTTTTGCGTAGTTTTCTGGGTTTTTTTTAAAGGTTTGTCTTTTACACAAAAACCCTGTTTTCATATCCAAACTACAAGGAAGAAACTGAGCGCGAGATCGTATAAAAGTGTCAGGTTGTGAGGATACATGTCGATCAGTTTGATCACATGTATGGATTTCTGTTGTTTCTACTTTAAAGTTCCCCAAGGGTGACTGGGGAAACGAAATATGGTCACTTGGTCTTCTCCCGACCGGCAGTAAAACGAAGTGGGGCGTTTTGGCTGTGCGGGATGTATCAAGTTCGCAGTCACGTCCGGTCAGAATGGGGACGTTAAGTCCGATGCCTCGTGTAAAGGGAGTGTCACGTTCTTTGCATGTTAAAAACCCTTGCATCAACTCTTTGAGGAGTCCGAAAGTGGCATGTTGCAATGGAAAATTTCTGTCCCAATCCAATATACCATCATTTTCCGGTGGCAGTCTAAATTTTCCCGATCATCATCCCGAATGGCCTCTATTATGACAAAACCTACCTATTGTTTGTATTGTTAACTTGTTCTCGTCCTGAACATGCATGAACTATTTGTCACTGGACGTTAAGCTACCAACAATCAATCAATCAATCTAATTTAAAGACGCACCAATTTTGCCTTCTGGTGCAAGTCTCATAACATCACTAATGATTCGCACAAGGAAAGCAAAATATTAAGAGAAGTTGGTTTTAGCATCACCTTGTCACACACCAAATCTCTGCGAATATAATAGTACCCCCCCCCCACTTGCATGCATATTAATTGCTCTGAGATTAAACATTGACATACAATGTATTTTCACACAATGTCAACTATAGTCATTATTGGTGAAGGAAAAAATAAATGGTGGAGCTGATTGACGGATAGAAAATTTCCGTAATTAAAAAAGGTACAAATGATGTTTTAATTTTTGAGTTTTTGACAAAATTGTTTAGAATTTGCCCAACAAAATTTGCATGCAGTATCGCAATAATATGTTTTGTCCTCTCAAAATTAAATGTCAAATACTATTTTTGAATCATATGTTTTCTCGTTTTCAAAGAAAAACGCGTTAAATTTTTATCTAAAAAACAGCTAACTTTAAGTTTGAAAGTTTTACTTGGAGATGGTATTATATTTATGTCTTCATCATTCCGATGATCCTTGATGATATGTGCATAGAAAATATTTACGAAAATAGCAGGAAATTTAACCAAAAAATATATTTTTGGATTTTAAGGTAACTACCCAAAACCGTAAATTGAGGGGTACCCCCATTAAAGGGATAAAATACAAAAATGTGACCATAGAAACTTTTTACGACCCGACGGAAATTAAAATATAGATATTATTCTATCATTTAAAACAATTTGCAGTCGTGTGTTATTCCGGACCATTAAACTCGTTAACTAAGCGTCTTTTTCGATGTCAGTTGCAGTACTAAATCGTAGTTGGCTTATCGTGACACTATTTTTACCTGGAAATTGATAAATACTAAATATTAACCTGTTTTCGTTGATCTCTGACCCGCACAATCACGCAACTACAAGCTGAACAATGTACACAGGCATCATGGGATAGCGTTCTCGTGTCATACGGCGGTAATTTCAAAAATATTACCGATCTCGAAAATGCTTTAAAATAGAGATTACGCGTAAACGCAATTTTTTTACGGAAATAGGTAAATAAAATTTACTTCTGCCAGTGAGACCCCAGACTGACAGTGCAAAACCCCCAAAAAATATAAAAACGGAGGTCCATCGGATTAAATGTTCGTTGAACGTCCGCGTTAGAATCCGTTTTTTACGGTACTCGTCCGTTCCGTTTTTGTTGTGTATCCTTCACTTGTCCGTGCTATATCTGTTACAGGTCCAATAGACCAATTTGACAACGGACCTCTACTGGACGTATAACATATAAAATGGATGTTCAACGGATAAAACGGATGATTAACAAATGTAATACGGACATTATCCGAAATAGAACGGGAAAATCGGATACATTGTACGTACCCAATTGGAAACGGATAATTGCCAATTGAACATTTTACATCAGAAATGCCATTTTTATGTCAGATTTCTGCAGTGTCAAGATTTATATTATTCTTGATGGAACATGGAGTAAGAGTACGTTTTCACTATCAAGCAGCTCGTTTTCAGACCAGAATGAACTTTAATATTATAAATGTAAACGGTAATGATAAAATTATTTTAAGGTCACGTGTATGCAATTTACATTTCTATCTATTGCCACCTTCAATTTTACGCTTATCCTGTTCATACGTTTTATCCAGTAGGCGTCTGTTCGATGTGTGTTTTTGTACTCTTCCTGTGTATATTCGACGTGGTAGGCATAAATTACGCGCCTGGGTTTTTTTTTTTTTTTGTCATTTCGCAAAAGCACTTCAAACGGATAACACTTATGTCAACAGAAAACCTTTTATCCTTTCCACGTCCCTTCGAGCTACCTTGTAAGGTGTGACTACAGCTTCAGACAGTGAGATATGTTTACATTACTGACAAATTAGAAAATACTATGTTCATTATTTGTCTGTTCAAATAAAAAATAAATGTAAACTATTTTTTGAGGTGGAGTAGTTAACATGAAGACAGGCATTTAATTTTCATATCACTAACAACAAATAGTGGTCATTACAAATAAAAAAAAATAAGTTTATAACATTTATAAACAAATGCTTTCAAAATTCTGAATGCGGAATTCTGAAATATTTGTGAGTTTTCTCGGTTTCCTACGTCATGTGAAACACGACAGTATTTGATAAATTTAAGAAACTCGATTCTATTATTATATATTTTATAATCACGATACACCACTTTACAAACTCAACAGAGCAGAGAATGCACATTTCTTTTTCGTTGTTGTTTCTGTAAACCTATTCGTTGTCTGTTTTGGTAACAATAACATTGGTTAAGGTTAACGTTCATGTGGACCCAAAGGCTGAAATGGCCGTATTTTCACCTCAAAATTTACTCTTGAGTACATACAAACCTGTGCATCTGGAAAAGTATTAAGGCATAGCATGCCCTAGATGAATAGATTTCAAATGCATTGTATGATTTAGAAAATTCATAACTTAACTGGATTTTGCCGTGCACTTTTTTTCGTTCCTGCAGAAGGTGATAAAATTAAGAAATAGTTGAAATTCCCTTGATATAGTCCACCAAGGTACACAGTTTAAATCGCCAATTATTGTCAGGTTTCTATTGTCCATGTCAATCAATATCGCTCACTTCAATTATTACCTGTGGGGAAGTTTTCAAACCGGTTTCCCAACTTAGTTCCTTTTGGCACCTTCTGGAGGAATGAAAAAAAGTGCACTGCAAAATCCTGGTAAGCTTTTAATTTTCTAAATCGTAAAACATATTTGAAATTTATTTATCTAGGGCATGTTTTGCCTGAAATTTTTAACAGATGCGCAGGTTTGTCTGTACTCAGAGTAAATTTTGAGGTGAAAATACGGCCATTTTAGTCACAGGGTCCACCCGAACCTTAATAAATTACAGCTTGTTTGCGGTTCACACATTTAATGTATCAGCAAATCTGAGGATGAAAAAATGAGAATAACTGACTCAAGTAGTGTTGTGTCGTTGTTCTCCTCTTATATTTATGCGTTTCCGTCAGTTTTAGTTTGTTACCCCGATTTTGTTTTTTGTCCATGGATTTATGAGTTTGAACAGCGGTATACTACTGTTGCCTTTATTTATTCAAGAATACTTGAAAATAAATCGTCTGAATATGTACTGAAGTAGTGAGTGTTTTATTTGACTTTCGATTTATCTATACACATGGAAAAAAGTATTGCAACACCAAATTGAAATTGAAATTAAAAAAACACTTTTTATTTTTTTGTGATATAATTTGGTAAAATAGAACTAATTAAACATTATTTAAGTATCACATGAGTTTAATCAATAAATATCGACTCGATAAGTTTGTATCTGCACATGCAGCTACTGTACCCGTAAACAGCAAAACAGATGTTTTCATCCTCATTGTTTTCAACACTTTAAATAACCAAGTTTTTAAAGTTATGTGATTGACACCTTGTAATGGGTCCTCGACAACTCTAAACTGCAGCAAGATGGCAGATTATCAGCATGAGAGAAGCAGGGGTGTCGCTGAAACAACTGCACGTATTTTTGGTCATCACCATTCCACTATAAGTCGTTTTGAGAATAAAAATAAGGCACTAAACAATGTTAAAGACCTTCCGAGATAAAGAAGACCCCCTATACCATTTGCTAGGGAAAATCAAGCATAATGAAGGTTGGTCAGAAGGAAACCCATTGCATACAATACAATTCTAAAAAGAGAGTTGTGGGCATACAGGAGCCTTTTAACAAGAACTGTTCGAGATCGACTCATCGCTACTGGTTATCGTGCGATAAGACCATTTCGGAGACATTTGCTTACGAACAGACACACAGTTTTCCGTATCCAATGTAGTGAGGAGCTCGCTAAAGTTGAAAATTAGCATCGTGGAGGAAGATCCATTGTTCCAATGGAATTCGGTTCATCTTCCTTGGACGGATCGTAGCCCGGATTTGAACCATATCGAGCATATATGGGACACTATTGGGCGGAACGTGCGCGAAAGGACACCCCAGTTCAAACACATCATGAAATAAACAATGCCCTTCATCAGAAATGGTTGCTGCTACCTTAGCAACAAATAAGTCGATTTTTGGCAAGAATCAGGAGACGTTTAGATGCGGTTATCCGTTTGAATGGAGGCTGCGCACAAAGTACTAATTCTTTGGCGTATAACGATCAACCATGATGTGAACAGTCATCTGAAGATTAATTTTGAAATGTCTGACATTGTAAAGTTCGACTACAGTAAAAGTTGTAAAATGCATTTTTTTGTACAAAAAACACTTCATTTTGTTATTAAAATTGTGGTTATATAAATCATTTGTTTTCAAACATTTTTTGTTTGTTTCAATGCCAATGTTATCATAAACTATGTTTTAATAATATTATACAAATATTTTATTATATTTCATCCAAAAAAAGAGGCTGATTTTTCAAATTTTTTAAAATCAAGGTGTTGCAATACTTTTTTCCATGTGTATATAAATGTATCGTTCTTCAACAAATATTTTTATCAATTGCTGTTTTGATAAGGTATATAATTAGACATATTTTCAAGTATATCCCAACTAATTCAGACAGCATGTGTACTTTTCATTAATACCTCTAGAAGACTAATGTTACACTCAAGTTATTTAAAGATGCTTAGTGAGGAGTCTGTAATACAGTGGTTTTCATTTGTTGCTGTGTTACCTATTTGTTTTTGTCATTTTTTTGTACATTAATCAGGCCTTAATTTTCACGTTTGAATTGATTTACATTTGTCATCTCGTGGTCTTTTATAGCTGACTATGATGTATGGGCTTTGTACATTGTTGCAGGTCACACATGTACGGTGACCTATAGTTCACTGGGGTAAAGCTGATGACCGTAACTGCATTCACGGTCATCCCAAGATGTCGGATGAAAAATTAGGTCAGTTTCTGTATTGTCTGTTAAAGTGTTTCTATATCATTTTCTTGACAAATCATACATTGAAACGATGTAAATTTATAAAAGAATCACTCGGAAATCACTAATTACTTCTGAGAAATGTGCATGAAACGGGAAATTCGATTTGAAAAAATCGCCAAGATGACCGTAAATCACAATCGAGATGACCGTAACAGAATCAGCGATTCATAACAAGGCTGACCGTAACTGCTTTTAAGATGACCGTAATTTGTAAATGATGACCGTAACTTTTAAAGGATGACCCTCAATTCTAAGAAATATCCGTATTTATATAACTATCTTTTTGTATCAAATGATTAATCGTGTTGGTATACACATATTAATATGAAAGTTTTATCCTATAGGTAGAAGAAAATAAGACGTGCTTCAAATGCAAAGATTACCATATGTATCTTTTTTACAGTAGAGGGTTCAATTTTTAAAATGAATTTGCCAAAAGACATGCGGTGCACAGCCTTCAACTGCTCGACAAAAGATTTTTGTTTGTTTCTGGGATTCCTTTTAATGACATATAATAAATACACATTTTTAAAAATGCCAAAAAATTGCATGTACACCCATTGATATTATATCGTCTTTCATTTTGTCGTGCAAATAAAATAACAGAAATATTTTGAAAATATCATTCGAATAAACTAGTGAAGGTGAGCTCCAGCAAAGTAGATCCTTAAAATAGTATTGTACGAAAAGCATATCACAAGGCGGAACGTTGTCAATTTGTATATATACAGAAATGTTATTCATACAGTCAGGATTCTACTTCTTCAAAATTATCTCCCCATTACGCCAGTTCATGCTCACAGTCGTAGAAATGGAAGCCATTGTAGGGATGACGCTCTGCCAATTTTGCTCTTGAAAACTGATAAATTTATCCACATGGCACCATTACGATCGATCGTTATATGTCAGTTATATTTTAAAATACAAATGTATCTACTAGCTAATGAGCATTAGTTAATGATCTTGTCTGCATTGATTCAACTTAAAAATATTGTCTGTTTGGATGTCAGATGGAATTTTTGAAAATTCTTAAGCATTTAAAAAAATTCTAATTAAATATTTCGTGGAAGGGCAGACTAAACATTTTCAGTGTTTGAAGATTATAAACCCTAGTTATCACACACACATTTTCATCATCCAAATTAAAAGACTGTCGTCAAGTACTTTTAGAAAAAATAGCTAGCTATTCGAACACACCTACTCTGTTTTTGTGATTCATTAGATAGGTATCTCAATTGACCCATATATTTCATCTTTTCGTACTGTCATTTTTTTACGTTATAAAGTCAACCTGTAGCTTTGATATAATAATGATAGAATCTGAAGCGAGATGCTATATAAAATACTCTTGCTTTGTACGTTTTAAAGACAAAATATACACCCCAAACATGCCCTAACATAAAAAGGTGCACTCGATTTTTCTCTTTTCGATACAATCGTTACCTGTTTTGGGGAATTTTTTCTTGATTCACATAATGGAAGGGCAGACACGAAAATTTCTGAACTAAAAGATTGATATGTTCTCCATCCGTGATAAAAAAAAAATCGGAGGTTATGCATTTTCTACATCCAACTTATAGATACTATATATAAAAGAGAAGATGTGGTATTTTTGCCAATGAGACAGCTATCCAGAAAAGACCAAAATGACACAAACATTAACAACTATAGGTAACCGTAAGGCCTTCAACAATGAGCAAAGCCCATACCGCATAGTCAGCTATAAAAGGCCCCGATAAGAACCATGTCGTCGACTTGATATCTTATTGTTTTGCATTACTATGTAATAGATACATTGAAAACTTATGCAAATGGTGTTTTTAAAATAAGAAAATTGTCGTTTTATTTGTTTCTATTAACTTTTTAAAATTTTGTTACTATATCAAACATTACAGTTAACTTTTATCGCTTTCTCGATAAACACAGACCTTCGATTCTTTTGTTCTATTTCAAAAGTGTTTCCGCCTGCATATATCAAGACAAATTAAGATTTTAATCTGCTTCCTCTGGACCCATACACATGGGCTCGATTACCAAATTTAATGTTTTTAATGCTCCATTTATTGGCATTATGTTTTTCTGGTCTGTGCGTACGTTCGTCCATTCGTCTGTTTGTTTGTCCGTTTGTCCAGCTTCAAGTTAAATAAAATTGAAACTTAGTACACATTTTCCCTATGGAATGATCTTTTTAATTCTAATGCCAAATTACAGTTTTATCCCATTTTCATAGTCCACTAAACATAGAAAATGATAGTGTAGATGAGGCATCCGTGTACTAGGGACACATTCATGTTTCTTCAAATTTTCGTCGTATCGCTGTAAATTTGTGTTAAAATTTTAACGTCGATATCAATAAATATTTCATTGTTTACGAGAAATATGCAATTTACTATCATTGTTATAAATCCTAAATATGGCCAATTATATCTATACTATTAAACGAGAAGACCTCATTTTGGGTGTCGCTTCTCTTCTTTCCACAATTAATTGATCAACACGCCTCTGTGTCCTATAGGTACAGTGCATAGTGCCATTTGTCATCCATTCATATGATTATTCAGATTGACTTATTTTTGGAGAAAAACGAGAAAAAAGGCATCCGGATATTGTCCCGTCATTGGACGAAATTTTAAGTAAGATTATACTTCCGGTTTGCGTTTTTCTGTATACTTTGAACGTACATATACAAAGAATAAAGTGTATTTTCAGAATTCTATCTGCTATCATTTTCAAGTTTACTATCCAAGGCAGTCACAGAGTTTATTAAATAGAGAGGGTCTGTATACTATATCAATGACCACTATGGATCGATTAGTAAAGTAAATACATGTACACTATATTTATATAGTAATGAATGTTCATAATATACAGATAAGCGCTAAAAATATTCATGTGAACTTTTGATACCTTTTCTGAAATTCTCCAGTCATTAAATCTTTTACAAAAATCATTGATTACAAAAAAAGAAGATGTGGTATATGATTGCCGTGTTGAGACAACTCTCCACAAGAGACCAATATGACACAGATATTAACAATTATAGGTTACCGTACGACCTTCAACAACGAGCAAAGCCCATACTCAGCTTTAAAAGGCCCCGAACTGACAATGTAAAACAATTCAAACCAGAAAACTAGCGGCCTTATTTATGTACAAAAAAATGAACGAAAAACAAATATGTAACACATAAACAAACAACAACCACTGAATTACAGGCTCCTTACTTGAATGTTCATAACATACTAAATGTATGTTCATATTGAAATTGATAGAAAACCAAAAAATGGGAATATTGGAAATAAAGGAGGAGGGATAAAAAAAAAAGCATTTTCCTGTCCCCAATAACCTATGACTTATGATACTTTTGCTGAAATTCTCCAGTCATTAAATATTTTTCAAAATTCTTCCAACAACACTTTACATACTTGAAACTACGCTTTGAATGCCCGCGATTTCGCGGGTGTGTTAAGAAATTTATGAAACATATTTATATCCGCTAACCGAGCCCCTATTGAGATCGACAAACTCAACAAAAAAGCTTTGAATACAATACGGATATTTCTTAGAATTGATGGTCATCCTATAAAAGTAACGGTCGTCCTATATAAATTACAGTCAGTCTTTACAAATTACGGTCAGTCTTTACAAATTACGGTCATCCTTTACAAGTTACGGTCATCTTTTTACCAATCACGGTCATCCTTGTTTTATGTTACGGTCATCTTGAAAATATTTTGATTATGATTTACGGTCATCTTAACGATTTTTTCAAATCGAATTTCCCGTTTCATGCACATTTCTCGGAAGTAATTAGTGATTTTCGAGTGATTCTTTTATAAATTTACATCGTTTCAATGTATGATTTGTAAAGAAAATGATATAGAAACACTTTAACAGACAATACAGAAACTGACCTAATTTTTCATCCGACATCTTGGGATGACCGTGAATGCAGTTACGGTCATCAGCTTTACCCCAGTGTATAGTTGTAATTAATTTCTGTGTCATGTTTTTTGTGAAGAGTTGTCCCATTGACAATCAAACCACATCTTCTTTTTCATGCTAAGTCCGGTTAATATATTATTATTATTCTTAAACTCGAACAAAAAAGCCTTACAAAATTATTAGTCAAAATGGGAAAGCAATTTCTAATGAAAAATAAAACAGATAATGAAGGGTTTAATCCATAACGATAACAAAATAAAAATACTTCATTTTTCTAATTTTTGGATTAAGAAAATTTACAGCAGCATTAACCGATAACGGAAATTGTATAAGAGTTTGAATAATAAATTGCAATTAAATCAGAAAATAAATAATACAATGAGAGATTATTTGCTTTTTATCTCTTTAGTTGTGGTCTTTTGGTATGTATTCAAATATCTTGCTACATTTTAAATTCTTATTCACAGTATCATCTCAAAAACTTTAATAATAACGATATGCCGCCAATGTCGAATGGTTATATATAACACGAATAGAAACAAACGAACTGCGAACAAATCCCTAATCACAAGTGACAAGCTAACAAATATATTAACATTAAAAGAGAAACAAATTAGCGAAGCAAAACCTAACAAGCATTATATATGTTGTTTAAATTTCAGGGACATGAAGACCAATATCAAGTTTTTTCTACCATGTTTGTTCGTTGGGGCATTGACTTATATAGTATATACGAATTTCATTCCCTCCAGTGGGAATGGTAATACTATATGGAAGCTATTTCAATATTACAAACAAGTAAGTTAGAAACTCATTCAGTAGCTTATTCAAACATAGTTTAAAAGTCTATCCTTTCAGTCACCTCAAAACCAGAAGAAACGATGGCCGAAATTAAGAACGACGATAAGCAGAACCACACCACAAAAAAATTAAAGTAAAACAAAACAACATCCAAACTCCAGAAAATCAAAAACAAAACAACATCCAAACTCCAGAAAATCAGAGACCAAGTGACGCAGACCCTACCATAAACCAGAGTTTTTATGGTGAAATTTCGATATCAGCATATTCTGCTAATTATGCATACTAGTTGTAACTCTTTAAGTGTTGAATATTTAAAGCAAGCTTGTCTTTATTTAGGTGTTTATTTTACACAACTCTTTACTTCTATCTGTGTTTATAAATGTAAATGACAGGAAACATATTTGAATATCTGACATGTTAACTGCTAAAACATGTTCGATGTTTCTAGATTTTGTCTTTTTTTTTTTTTGGTAAACAACATTAAAGTCACTTAGTACAGGATTTTTTTCAGAAAAAAGTACAATACAAACGTTTAATTTAACATTGCTTTTGGAAGAGGAGCACTAATATTACGAGTAACATGTTGAGTAAGCTTTCTAATATTGATAATTCAGTCTTGAATAAACATGATCGACGTTTATCTGAAAACATTAACTGAATCTCTTAGATTGATATTCTGCCAATTATTACCTCACCATGTCGATTTGATGAAAGTTATCATAAACAGGCAGAAGATGTTAACTAGAGGCTCTTACAAATAAATCATGACAAAACTATGTATTGATGATTTTGTTTCGCTAGTCATTTATTCTGTTTAGTTTCTATTTTTTTTTTACATTTTGCTTATAACATAAAAAGAGGTAAACAAATCCTAATTTAAGGGCAACCACTCACATACAGTCTACTAAAAATGAATGAGGTTGTTAAATTTGATAAACGCCTGTTTGTGATTCTTTGTTACTTTTGTTTGTTTTTATAGTGATTATGATGAAAACACAATGTTGTACGCTGTACCCCCATTTTTTTTTTACATTTTTACCCTTGTGGCTATTTGTTTTGTTCACGCATCGTTGTTAATATAATGGAATATGATGCGACTGTCATACTAGAGAGAGGTTTAGCTAGCTATACAACCAGGTTCAGTGTTTCATTTTCTACTAACGAAAATGCCTGTTGTACCAAATCAGGAATATGACAGTTGTTATCCATTCCTTTGATGTGATTGAACTTTCAATTTTGCCATTTGATTAGGAGCGTTGCTTTTATTTTTCATCGGACTTCAGTATAGTTGTGATATTAATAGCTTCATCGGTATAATTTGACTTGTGAATACGTCTTACCTTGCGGATTTTTATTTTCGGTTTGAAGTGTCTATTTATCTATTGCAATGTTTCTCATATAAATAACACAAGATAAAATAAGGTAAAAATCGTCATTTAAGGGTTTTAACTCTACTGAGGAGTCGTCTGACGATTTACATCATTTCTCTTAATTGTAGATCAATCTTGCTGATCCTTTTTGCTAATTTCAGTTCCTATCTAAAATTATATTTTTTTACGATTGGTAAAAATCTTTTAATCAGGAGTTGCTAACCGATTTCCTGCATGTTGTCTACATTGTAGATCTTGTTTAGAAAATAATTTGTACTGATTTAAGTTTCTTATTATTTATCATCAATTTAAGATATTTGGTAAAACTGCAAACTAATGGTAATAGTCGTCATCAAAGGGCAATAACTCTAATAAGTTGTCAACTTACGATTTTGACTATGTTTACTTATTTGCAATACTTGTCTTGCTGAAAACGTTTGCATGTTAATGTTTCTTTGTTATTTTAAGGATACAACTCCTACAATAGTTGGTCTTAAAGTTTGTAGAGTTCAACATTCTGAATATTTTTGCCCATTTAAAATTTTCTCTATTTATAAACATTTTCCAAAGAATAGACACCACTTTAATGATATCATTATGTCCTTTCTTTAGCCATGGTGGCTATGTTGGTTTGCAGTCCCGTATACATTTTAAAACTTGACAAACCTACATATTATAATGATTGTGGGCCGAGTAGTTTCAGAGGAGATTTTTTGTAAAAGTTAACGGACGCCGACGAATGACGAACGCAGAGTGAAAAAAAGGCCTGCCGAGTTAAAGGGATATAAAAAAATAGTATTTTTAATTTTTACAATCTTAACTTCGGTTGATATCACGGTAGAGCTTATAATTATGAAATAAATTAACACACAAAAAATTTGAGCACTGTACCAAATGAAATTTTGCATGACTATGCTACTGCTCAGAACCTATCTTAGTCTTTGATTTTGCATTATGAATTACGAATTTAAAAAAAAAATGGAAGTATGTTCTAAAATGCCACACATACCAAAGTAATGATGTACATATTTGGTGTTTGAGGCCAGCTTACGAATACTTCACTTGTAAATTGTCCTCTGTGTTGTATATTCATTTAACATAAATTTGTTAAAAATAGAATAAAGAATGCAATAACTTTCATAGAACTGATATTGTCTATATGTGTTAGCTTGATTACAGTGATCATTGAACTATATGAGAACAATGATATTTGTAATTATTCAGGAGAGGAATATAGACTCAGCCCAAAGTGAGTTGAAACACAATAAAGACAAAGCCAATGGAGATTTTAATCCAAAAAAGAACGTTGATTTCATAAGAGCTGTAAGATGCGTTACATTATTTATAGACAATTAGATCAATATATTACAATAAGAGTAACGTGAATTTAAAAACAAAATGGAAGTATGTTCTAAAATTCCACACGTACCAAAGTATTAATTCATATATTTGGTGTTTGAGGCCAGCTTACAAATACTTCATTTGTTCATTTGTTAATTGTCCTCTGTGTTGTATATTCATTTAACATATATTTGTTAAAAATAGAATAAAGAATGCAATAACTTTCATAGAACTGATATTGTCTATATGTGTTAGCTTGATTACAGTGATCATTGAACTATATGAGAACAATAATATTTGTATTATTCAGGAGAGAAATATAGACTCAACCCAAAGTGAAATGAAACACAATAAAGACAAAGCCAATGGAGATTTTAATCCAAAAAGGGACGTTAATTGCATAAGAGCTGTAAGATGCGTTACATTATTTATAGACAATTAGATCAATATATTACAATAAGTGTAACATCTGTCGACTAAATTGACTATAAACCAATGATATGAAAACGATCTTAACACTCTTAAATACCCACTATAAATATTCAGTCTACAAGAGAATATGTGTAACAGCTAAAGTCCGCATCTGGAAGTGTTGAAGACCCATTGGTGGACTTCAGTTGTTTTGTATTTTTTGGTCGGGTTGTTGTGTCTTTGACATATTATCCATTTCTATTCTCAATTTCTTCAAAACTGTATAAATTGATAGGAAGAAAGGTAATATTTGCTCACGATTTGGTTAAGCTTACTAGCAAGAGGAACTTATCACATCATGTATGACACTTACTCGTTTGAGTCACACTTGAAAAACATTTGGAAAGTCAAACATAGTACATACACACACTCAACACTAGTTTATTCTGCATGTTTAAATCTCATCAAATCAATAGAGACACTAAATTCAATGTTAAAGACATGTTGGAATCACATTAACTAAAATAGTGCGAGACAAAGTGCTTTTGTGGCATGGTTTTCCTAGCAAGCACATCTTCGATCACAATGTGTTTTGCAATGTTTTACCTGCTTTACTAATTTGTTAATTTCAGATTGAAAAATTCAGAAATAAAGATGATACTTTTTTCATTCCACCCGACGTTAAGTTAGCAGCACTACCCAACAGTGTTAGTGAATGTCTTTATCAAAGGTAATACTTTCTTACACTTCACAATAACAATCAATTATTATTAGCCTGTCTAATTCTGTTGATATATGTCAATGTATAAAGTTACTGAACATTTCAACTTTAAAATTTACCGATGGAAAGTAGTAATTTGTTACATTGCAGTTGTAACTACATATATCTTCTAAAATATTGCACGACTGAAATTTGGAAGAAAGGGTATTCTGCATTTATTCAGTGACATCACTATTAAAAATGTCAATATCACATAATACAAAATCAGTGTTTACGAATTTGTGTAATAGAATATTAGTTTTCAATGAATTAAATGTTTATATTCATATTTGTATTAATCAACTTGTATTGTATCAACAAAATTTTGTGATCCCCTTTTACGGTATTATAGAATATATGTTTCAGTTATGTGCTTCAGTGTAAGGGTGGGGTGAACATTTAATAAATAATATAAGGTTTGAAGTAAGACTGAGTTGGTGTTCTTGTGTATAGGAATATGTATAAAGTTTAACATGATTTCGACATTGCGAGATGAACCTGTGAGACATAAAGAAAATGCCCGTGTCCAGAAGTAATCTTTCGAACTATGTTAATCATTTGTCATTCCGAAACACAGGCTTTGCAAAACATACGTGATTGATCGATTTCTTGTAGAGAAGTATACGCATATACAGGTATGATATATGTCATAAAATCTCCCTGTTGATTATATATATAAGGCACATGGGGTAATTTAGATCCAAGTGAATATATTTGATGAATAGGTTTAGTGTAATATTACTTACTTACTTATCCTCTTCGCTCCAATCTGAGCATAAGGTCAACACAATGTAATATTGATTAAGATTAATACACTGGTATTTTAGTTTTCATTTGATATGTTTTGTATTCGCTACCGAAGGCGGTACAGTGATCCATAATTGCTTATATTTTTGTCACGTGAGCACTCGTATATAATTTATACAGTTGTCTCATTCATAATTATGTCGCATCCATTTCCTATTTTTATAGACATCAAAACTTGCATCAGTGCGTTTGATTCTTGTTGTCATTGTTGAATATTGTATATTGCTCTATAGTTCTTAACATCCTTACCCTTTGGTATTTTGTGGGTAGTTGCTCATTGGCACCACATAACATCTCCTTAAATATTACCAATATGTATAACCTTTTTTCCGACGTAGTCGGAAATAGTTTCGGTGTGTGCCCTTTGCACTTAAGGACCCTTAACTATGGCAACAGAATACATATGCTCGAAAATCCTTTCTGTGATTGGACAAAATGCAGTCATGGTGGGTGATTTGGTTGTGTTTAAAAAAACGTCTCGTTTATTATATCGTGATGGAAAGCAAGTGAAAAACTATAAATATTTGAACTAGATCTTACAAAGATTTATATTTTTATTAAAACAATTGTTTCTCCAATAGCTCTTTGCATCCGTGACAGCTGTTTATTCGGGACAATTATATAATTTTTAATGTCAACTTTGTTGTACGAACGTACATGACTTTTAGAACGCACCTACGCATGTGAGATCTCCGCGGGGTTTTGGTGAATGTAAACAGAAAAATACGAGGACCGAGAATACTGAACACAAACAGAGAAAACGTTATTTGAATGGTATCTTTATGCTTCTGAGGGTTATCGAAATGATAGTTTTAAACATATACTCAAATTTAAATACGTCGGATATCTTTTTTAAAGATAGTTCTTGTTCATTATAATAAGGATAATGTATTTTAAATGTAGGACAGAACTCACTAGACAAAATGATATAAGAAACTTGCGGCTCTAAAGAGCTCACCTTGGTCTTTGTGCATATTAAACAAAGGACACAGATGAATTCATGACAAAATTGTGTTTTGGTGATGATGATGTGATTTTAGATATTACTTTACTGAACACTCTTGCTGTTAACAATATATTTATATATCTAATGCACTTTGCCCAGTCGTTAGAGAGAAAAACATTTTGTAAAAAATTTTCCAAAATTTATGAAATTGTTAAAATTGACTATAAAAGCCAATCACTCCTTAAGGAGTTAATTGACCATTTTGCTCATGTTGACTTATTTGTAGATCTTACTTTGCTGAACATTATTGCTGTTTTAAGTTTATCTCTATCTATAAATAATATTCAAGATAATAACCAAAAACGGCAAACTTTCCTTAAAATTACCAATTCAGGGGTGGCAACTCAACAACCAGTTGTCCTATTCATCTGAAAATGTCAGGGCAGATAGATGTTGACTTGATAAGCAAATATATCCATGTCAGATTTGCTCTAAATGCTTTGGTTTCAGAGTTATAAGCCAAAATCTACATCCCCCCTCCCATGTTCTATGTTTAGCCATTGCGGTCATCTTGGTTGGCTGGCCTAGTCAGCGAACACACTTTTAGGCAGTTAAGCTGCCTTATTCGAGCACCCTGGATTTGTGTTCTACCCAATTAATGCTGAAATACGTACCATTGTTATTATCTAGCTGGATATTATGTTATTTATAACTTATTGGACAGTTTTTTCATAATTTTAATTCTGGATTACAAAAACTATGACCAGAAAAACCTTAAATGATCGTCGAATTTCCCAAAAGTTTTGAAGTTGCACATAGGAAGTAGAGCACATAAGGAATCCTTATGTAGTTTATTATCCCCTGAGCTTTTGGCTAAGAAGTCAAAGAACTAATCTATGAAATATTTAATCGCCGAAAATCTCTAAAGACAAGTAGTTTAGATTTCCCAAATGGCAAAAGTCGTAGGAATATTGTTTGTCGTCAATACATAGTCTACTACGTCAGTAGTCTATTAAAATAAGTTCAACTGTTCACGCTGTTGGTGGCAATTTTGAATTAGAAGACAACATTTTCGTATCTTTTCAATTTGGAGACAGGGGTTCAAATTAGAGGTGGTCCGAGGTCTGCGACCTTCCACTTTTTCAATCGGACTTTCTACTTACTTACTAGTTACGCCCGACGGACCTTGAAAGAAAATAAAAAATAACTTTGCAAACATTTTTACCAAAGTCTCCTAAAAAACGACCTCAAAACTTATTTTCATCATTATTATTCATGACAACGACGTTCATTTTGTTCAACCGCTTGCTCTATACAGAAAATTGCCGACAAATAATGTTGAAATCGGAGTAAAATCGTATCTCACTCTCTGTCAAAAACAACATTGAAAATAAAATGGCTGACGCGAGAAGACAATTACAATATTGGATCTGATTCCGGAAGCGGATAAGGGTAATCCCGGGTTTTGGCAGTCAACTAAAAAAAATCCAGACAGGTGACAAAATACATCTATGCATCGAAAAAAACCACTAGAATTGAAAAACAAAAGATATATGCAAAAGAAAGAAAAAGCAGAAAATATTTTGACAAATTTTAATGTCAAAATCCAACACAATGTGACAGCTGGGAACAGTATATCTAACAATATATATGTTCTTGGTGACAGTATAAATTTTCTTTATCAGTGATAAATGTTGGTAATGCATGTTAGACGCTTTTAAAGTTAAACATATTTAACTGCAATTTCAAGGGGTATTTTTTTCTTCTCTATTTTGATGGGTCAGTTAAAATAGCTAGAAGTTTCTTACTTTATTTTCACAAATAGTGCAACTATATTATATGATACCCCTTCCTGTTTGATAATTTTGAAAAGGATAAGATCCCACCTCTCGACCATATACATTCATGTATGAGACTAGTCTAAATAACTAATCAAATGAAATATAGGGAAAGTACCTAGGGTCACCCACCCCACATGTTTTAGAACTTGGAAACAGTCGAGATCCCCACCCCTAAACCATAGTTATTCATGTATGGGACAATATAAATGAAATATAGGGAAAGTACCCAGGGTCACCCACCCCACATGTTTTAGAACTTGGAAACAGTCGAGATCCCCACCCCTAAACCATAGTTATTCATGTATGGGACAATATAACTAATCAAATGAAATATAGGGGGAGTCCCTGGGGGTTACCCCACCCCTCCTGTTTGAGAACTTGGAAACGGTCGAGATCCCCACCCCAAACCATATATCTTCATGTATGGGACAATATAACAAATTATATGAAATATAGGTGGAGTTCGTGGGGCCACTCTTCCCCTTCCTGTTTGAGAATTTGAAAACGGTTGAGATCCCCAATCTTAAACCATATATATTCATGTATGGCACTATACTACAAATCAAATGAATTATAAGGGGGTCCCTAGGGTAAATGTACACCCTCCTGTTTGAAAACTTGGAAACATTCGAAATCCTCAACCCTGAACCATATTTATTCATGTATGGGACAATATAACATTAAAAGAAATATAGGGGGAGTCCCAGAGGGTTACCCCACCCCTCCTGTTTGAGAACTTGGAAACGGTCGAGATCACCACCCCTAAACCATACATATTCATGTATGGGACAATATAACAAATCAAATGAAATAAAAGGGGAATCCCTTGGGGTCACCTCACCCCTCCTGTTTGAGAACTTGGTAACGGTCAAAATCCCTACCACTAAACCATATATATTCATATATGGGACAATATAACAAATCATATGAAATATAGGTGGAGTTCGTGGGCCACTCTACCCATTCCTGTATGAGGATTTGAAAACGGTCGAGATCTCCAATCTTAAACCATATATATTCATGTATGGGACAATATTACAAATCAAATGAATTATAAGGGGGTCCCTATGGTCACTGTACACCCTCCTGTTTGAGAACTTGAAAAAATTCGAGATCCTCACCCTTTAAACATATATACTCATGTATGGGACTATATAACAAATCAAATGAAATATAGAGGAAGTCCCTACGGTCACCCCACCCCACCTGTTTGAGAAATTGGAAACAGTTGGGACACCACCTCTAAATTAAATGAAATATAGGAGGAGTCCCTGCAGTCATCCCACCCCTCCTGATTGAGAAAATGGAAACAGTCGAGATCCCCACCTTTAAATCAAACCATATATATTCATGTATGAGACTAAATAACTAATCAAATAATATAATGGGGAAGTCCCTAGGGTCACATCACCCCTAACGAACTTGGAAACAGTCGAGATCCCCACCCCTAAACCATATTTATTCATGTATGGGACAATATAACAAATCAAAGGAAATATAGGGGAAGTCATTGGGTCACCCCACCCCTCCTGTTTGAAAACTTGATAACGGTTGAGATCCCTACCCCAAACCATATATATTCATGTATGGGACAAGATAAAAAATCAAATGAAATATAGGGGCTGTCCCTAGGGTCACCCTACCCTCTCTTGTGTGTGTTTTGAGAACTTGTAAAAGATTGAAATACCAAATCCTAAACCATATTCATTCCTGTTTGTCATTTCAAAAAAGATTGAATGACATACAAGGTCAATCTCATAGGCGTCACATATGCATATCATTTTGCTAGACCCAACCAATGTGTACTAGTTTTTACTAGGTACCCAAATGATGATTGTGGCCAAGTTTGTTTAAATTTGGCCCAGTAGTTTCAGAGGAGAAGATTTTTGTAAAAGATTACAAAAATTTAAGAAAAAATGGTAAAATTGACTATAAAGGGAAATAACACCTAAAGGGGTCAACTGACCATTTTTGTCATGTTGACTTATTTGTAGATCCTACTTTGCTGAACATTATTGCTGCTCACAGTTTATCTCTAGGTATAATAATTTCGAGATAATAACCAAAAATGTCAAAATTTCTTAGTAGCAATATACATGTACCAACTGCACCGGCATATGGGATATTTATTTCCCAACTTATTCGATATTCAAGAGCTTGCAGCTCCTACTCATACTTTGTAAAACGTCATCAGTGTCTGAGTAGAAAGTTAATGAACCAGGGGTATGTCAAAGAAAGTCTCGTCCTTCTTCTAAAAAAGTTCATCGGAAGGTACCAAGACCTTGTTGATAAATATTCTGTATCAACTTCACAAATAATACATGATGGTCTTGATGTATATATTCTGCGTACTGATGTTGTTTATCATCTAACAACGTGTTATATCGTTCTTTCATTTGTCTGTGTTCTATTATTAATATTACTTTTACTGTTGGATTGTTTTATATGATAACCATTTAACGTGGTTCGGTACTTAAAAATCCCATCAATGTGTTTGTTATTTTTCATTTTTTGCTGGTGTGTTTTGTATATGCGATTTTTTGTGTTTCTTTGGTTCTTATAACGTGACTTTGTACTTAAATAAATCCCGTCAGTATGATATTGTTTTATTATATGTCATTATGATATATTTTTATTGTGAATTAGAAAATACGTTGAACCACAAACGTGAAAATTATTCATTCGCGTAGTGGAATCAACTATTTGTGGATTCTTATAAATTCTATATAACTTTTGGACTATTTTAAATCTCTGTCTATTTCTGAAATTAATTATTACATACTTTTGATTTTTTAACCCTGTATGCTAACATTGCCCTTGTGAATTTTTAAAATTGTTTGTATATACATTAAACGACAAATATATGTGACTTATAAAATTTTCTAACGTCAGACACGGGAATCAATAAATGTGTATGTAGATAGATGTTTTTGAGTTCTGTTAAATTGTTCCTTTTAAAATTGTTACACGGTGATGACTGCTGTACCCGTATTTTGACTATTTTATTTATTATGTCTGTTTAGTTCACGCATCATTGTAAATATAACGGAATTTGATGAGACTGTCACCAAAGGGAGAGGTCTAGCGCTATAAAACCAGATTTAATCCACCATTTTCTACATTTGAAAATGCCTGTACCAAGTCAGGAATATGACAGTTCTTGTCCATTCGTTTTTTATGTGTTTTGTCATTTGATTTTGCCATGTGATTATGGACTTACCGATCGGATTTTCATCTGAGTTCAGTTTTTTTGTGATTTTACTTTTTAATTACCCATTTATCTAAAAATTAGTTCAACCAAATATTTGACATTCCACAGGTATCAAAAACATTTTTTGCAAATTATATCCATTAACAGTTAAGACCATAGTTGTGAAAATTGATAAACAATAGTTTATATAAAAGACATGACATTTTACTTTCTTTACAACACAGTAATCTACATAAGAATCAAACCATACAGACATTGGCATTAACAATTACAGGATATCTACCAAATTCTGCATGAACAATACAGCTGGGTGTAGTCTGTTTTAAATGTAGAACAAGCTTACAAAATCTCGAATGTACACGTTCTATCAAATATAAATTGTCCTCTCCCCAAATTTCCGAACCATAGAGAAGAATAGATAAAACTATCCTATAAAACATGTCTAACTGAGATTCTAGGCCTACTTCGATTCGTCCAACTCGGGTTAGTAGAGTCTATCGAGTATACTCGACTGACAACCGAACCCCCCGAGTTTGACCTTCTGAACCTACCCGAGTTAACTCGATATCAACCCTGGGTCGGGGCAAGTTAAGTCGAGTTTCAAGATTGCGTCTAGTAGTTGCAACAAATAAAATTGATACAAATAAACTGGTATTTGACAAAACACAGCCGAAGAATAAAGCTGACAGGGGGAATTTATTATTGCATGTATTTCGGAATCAGCCAATGTTGTTCATGTGTATATTTGGTCCTCAAATCTCTTCAACTTCGTACTTTATTTGACCTTTCATAACATTTTTGATTCGAGCGTCACTGATGAGTCTTTTGTAGATGAAACGGGCGTCTAGCGTAAATATTAAATTTTATTCCTGGTATCTATGATGAGATTGTTATCAGCTGTCGGTGGTGGTTAGAAATAAAATAGAAATTATTTTTTTTTTCTTTGAACGATTTTTTGTTCATTTTTTTTTAAATCACTAACAAAATATTTTTCAAAAGCAAACAGGATCAGAACTTTTCTTTGTGAAACACTATGTAATACTTTTTTTATTTAAATGCTCAGCAAAAAACAATTTGTTCACCTCCATTATAATAGTCAACTCGATGGAAGAGTTTTTACTTCGATTCAGAACGGTTGCGCACATGCGCATTAGCACTGACCTTTCAACTAGAGTTAACCCGAGTTGGACGAATCGAAGTAGGCCCTATATACATGTATAGTCAAACTGTTTTGCCTACACTTTTTTAAAATGCTATGCATTGCTTGTGTACCTTTTTCACAAGTATATGTTCGGGTCTTTAGAATTGAACCACTTCTAGCAAATAATATATACCGAAGCATTTATACAGAATTATACTTTTTAATTCTCTATTCTGTTTAAAAGAAAATATAACATTGTTGGTCTGTATCCCTTTGTAGAATATAAGAACTTTTGTCGTATTAATATTTATTTCTAATTATCATTTTTCACCATTATCACAGAATATATCTAGCATGTTTTGTTAATCTTCGATACTTTTGGAAAACGTCACAGTGTCATTCAGCTGTAATAACATAAATGTGTTTATTTCCCGTGTCCATATTAATTTATTACCTTCGGCTAGGCTATAAACAAAGTGAACTCTTCGGCTTGATCAGATGCGTCGAAATAACGACTACGTAATAAACAAAGCATACGTCATTAACACCAAATATAAAAAAAAAAAGACGATGGGGAATGATTGCCAATGAGACAACTCTCCACAAGAGACCAAAATGACAAAAAAATTAACAACTTTAGATCACCATATGGCCTTCAACAATGAGCAAATCCCATACCGCATAGTCAGCTATAAAAAAAAAACGAAAAGACAATGTAAAACAATTCAAACGAGAAAACTAACGGCCTAATTTATGAACTGTTTAGGGATATAACTTTTTTGTAATGAGTTTTAACAATGACAAGAATAGCTTCAAACCATTATATGGTGCGGTGTTACTCATCACTGACGCTTGACTAAAAAAAATAAAAGGCCAAATAAATTATGACATAGATAAAAATAAAACACATCGAACACAGGGACCGTCTCAAATCATAATTGCCTGATAATAATACTTGATAAAAATAGTAAACATTTGCAAAAGTAAAAACACAGATTGTTTGTTAAAATGTAAAAAGGTTTCAGTATATAAATGAATTTTTTGTTCAATCTTTCATATCTATAAGCGAACATTGAGCGTTGCAATTATTAATGTCACATAATCACTTTCAGTAAAATAAATGACAAAAAGGGCATTTTGTTGGTTATTCAATCAATAGTTAGGAAGTATGATGTAATTGTTGAAAATACTAAAGAAAACTTCAAGGAACATTATAATGTTCTTTTCAGTGCATATGCTAGACACATTTCATTGAAATAGGGTTGTTGCGTACAATACGATATTGAATCAATGATTTCTGCATATTAAGTTGAAATCATTTATCTTTCCTTTCCGGAGCGTCTATTGAGTATTATGAGGACAACAAGGAAAGATCACACTGATAAAAACTTCTATCGTATTTAATGTTATCCCTGAAAATGTCTCTTTGGTTAGATTGTAGTAAAGACTTGTCATTATCGATTCGCAGATTAATGTTAAATGCGCTTTAACATGTGTAGGAAGTGTTTTAAAAGAGATGAGTGCTGTTATAATGTATGTGTTGCATTCACAGCAAAAGTACTATATGAATATAGCATGATAAATACAGCCCGAAAAAGTATTCGACAATCTATTTATACTAAATACACACTTACTATTAGAAAAAAAATATATGTAATTGTGCCATATCCAATGTATCTTTATGAATAATGCAATAAAATTAACACCAAGTATACTCTTTAATTTTATTTCGTTGAAGAATAACTACAACAATACAATATGTTTGTGACAAACGAAGTCGCCATGGATCTGGAAAGGACGGATGGAATATCTGTACGGATGGATGTTATAAACCAAACAACAAGACAGCTATATATGTACTGAGGTATAGATGCATTACTGCCTTGCGATATTAAAGGAGCATAAATTGTCAAATTCCTGTTGACTTCAAATTCACTTATTGATTTTGATTTTTAAATATACTAAAACATATATCCAAATTTTAGGAAATCCAAAATAAAAATTTGACAATGCATGTGGTCGACAATATGTTTCAACATTTCGTGTGTACTTTAGTCTAGTCGCCATCAAATGAACTATTGAAGTGACCTCAGAAAACTGTCAACTGTCATATAACTCTATATCAACATACATATATATATGAATAGCTAGCAAACCCGTGCAATTAGATTTATATTGGTCTGTTTGATATTATTATATTATTAGCACTGTATTGACAGGTATATTGTCACTTTATTAATCAAATTCGTATTTGTATTTGTTCGTATTGTAACGACAAAAGCGGCAATACTAACATATTGCGATATATTGGATTTTTTTATTATCTATTTTTTGGCCAAAACCATTTCTGTGAAACAACAAAGTCAATTTTGCCTATTCTGAAATTGCAAATTTGTCACGAACACTATTAAAATATACGCGAATACATAGTACATTCAAATAATTATTTTGAAATAGGAGGATCACAAAATTACAAAAAAGACAATTAGAAAAATAAACATAGTTAAGAAAACTGTGACAACACTAATTTTTTACTACGGAGAAGATAAAGTAAACATTTGTTCGTTTTATTTTTGAGCAGTTCAAACATATAATATACAGTATATATATTTTGATCTGAGCGTCACTGATGTAGACGAAATGCGCGTCTGGCGTATAAAATTATAATCCTGGTACTTTTGGTAACTATATATAGGTCGACCTAAATGAAACATTTACACGCTTATTTTTCATCACACAATGACATACATGAAACATAAAAAAACATGGTTTGATTCAGCCTCCAAACGATCCATGCATATGATTTCGTAATGAGGAGTACCCAAATTGCATACATGCTCACATTCACAAATGATAAACATGTTTTATTTTATGTCTTCAAATATATAAAACAATTTGATAAAAATGCATTGTTTTAAGAAATGGATGTTTGTTACATACTCAAAAAGCTAACCTTTAAACGATCATTTTGTCGCCGTATGCGTAGATTTCACTTTTGGAGTAAACACTAAATCTGTTGACAAACTGTGACTGGTTTTTATATTGGCATCAGGTTGGCGTCGTCGTCCGTGGTCGTCGTCGGTTTCCGAAGACTTGGTTTTCGCACTACAACTTTAGTATAAGTGGATAGAAATCTATGACAACATAAGGTTTATGACCATTAAAGGAAGGTTGGGATTGATTCAAAGGGTCCAAAATTAAACTAAGTTGGATTTTAACAAAAATTGAATTCGTGGGGTTCTTTGATATACTGAATCTAAACATGTACTTAGATTTTTGATTATTGGCCCAGTTTTCAAGTTGGTCCAAATTGGGGTCAAAAATTAAACTTTGTTTGATTTCAACAAAAATTGAATTCTTGGGGTTTTTTTATATGCTGAATCCCAAACATGTACTTAGATTTTTTATTGTTGGCCCAGTTTTCAAGTTGGTCCAAATCGTGGTCCAAAATTAAACTTTGTTTGAATTAACAAAAATTGAATCCTTGGGGTTTTTTGATATGCTGAATCTAAACCTGTGTTTAGATTTTTGATTATAGGCCCAGTTTGCAAGTTGGTCTAAATTGCGGTCCAAAATTAAACTTTGTTTGATTTCAACAAAAATTGTATATATGGGTTTCTTTGATAAATGCTTAATCTAACCATGTATTTAGATTTTTGACGTTTGGGCCCGATTATCAGATTGGTCCACATTGAGGTCTAAAGGGTCCAAAATTGAACTTTATTTGATATAAAAAAAATGTAATTCTTTGATATGCTGAATCTAACCATGTATTTAGATTTTGGATATTGGACCATTATAGTTAATGTCCAATATAAAATTTAAAGTTTTTAAGTTCTAAGACCACATTCATTATGTGTCAGAAACCTGTGTTGTGTCAACTATTTAATCACAATCCAAATTCAGAGCTGTATCAAGCTTGAATGTTATGTCCATACTTGTCCCAATGTTCAGGGTTCGAACTCTGCGGTCGTACAAAGATGCGCCCTGCGGAGCATCTGGTTGTGTATCTTAAAACAAATAACTATGTTGAAAGACGTGTATAATGTTAAATCATGAAAACACAAATTGTTTAGTTATATATGAGAAATGTTGTAAGATTTTCCAATCTTTTTTTTTTTTGCTGTATGTGTACAATTTGGGTTTTCGATGGAACGTGGGAACTGTGACTTTAACACTTTATTTCAATATAGTACTAAAAATATGTAATGCATTGTCTTTTTTTTTATTAGCATAGGGAATGATTATGAGAATTCGCAAAGTATAGATCTGCATTATAAGATTAATGTTATCAGACACAAACCAAGGTAATTTGATATACTATTTTGGTATTCGTTCATCTCTCAAAATGTTGTCATTCTTAAATATAACAAAAATACTGATATTTACAAATTATTATTTTGAAAAACTAATAATAGAACTTTAATTGAATTTAAGATGAAAGACTATTAGAATACATCATCACATATCAAGTAAAACTATTGTCTACTTAATAACAGAAAAAAATAACAATTCATAAACATCACCGTTAAATGTTTAAATATGAAACGTTTTTAATAGTTAATATATATCAGTTGTAGCAGGTTTCTACGAGGCAATCAAATAAGAACCTTTTTTTATTTCAATAGTAGATGATTGTTTAATAAAAACAAATACATGATATGTTTTCTAACTGAATTTCTCAAATAGTTATCAAAGGTACCAGTATTATAATTTAGTACGCCAGACGCGCGTTTCGTCTACATAAGACTCATCAGTGACGCTCATATCAAAATATTTATTAAACCAAACAAGTAAAAAGTTGAAGAGCATTGAGGATCCAAAATTCCAAAAAGTTGTGCCCAATACGGCTAAGATAATCTATGCCTGGGATAAGAAAATCCTTAGTTTTCGAAAAATTCAAAGTTTTGTTAACACAATGTTAACAGGAAATTTGTAAAAATGACCACATTATTGATATTCATGTCAACACTTCGGTGTTGACTACTGGGCTGGTGATACCCTCGGGGACGAAACGTCCACCAGCAGTGGCATCGACCCAGTGGTGTAAATAGTTATCAAAGGTACCAGGATTATAATTTAGTACGCCAGACGCGCGTTTCGTCTACATAAGACTCATCAGTGACGCTCATATCAAAATATTTATTAAGCCAAACAAGTAAAAAGTTCAAAACGACTTTTATAATTACAAAATTCAAGTTGTAATAAGATCTGTCATATACTGTCAAACTGACTTTTGTCATGAAAAAACGTATCTTTCACGTAAAATGACACAGATGGGTTCTGCATAGAACCGTATTATCAATCTGGGTTTACAACATGTCCATTGTTGATCTGTTTAGATTATAAAATTCAAAATCCGTAGCATTAACAGATTCCATTTTGATAATGCAAGGCTTACAATTGATACTGAGGGTTCTGTTTTATCTATTTTTAGTCTTCTAATATAACACTCAAACATTCAAAAGTCAAAATTGAAAAATGAAAGAAAACAGGTATATAAAAATCAGTAAACAAAATAAAACAACGTTTGGAATGTATGTTAAAGATAAACAAGTAAAAAGTTCAAAACGACTTTTATAATTACAAAATTCAAGTTGTAATAAGATCAGTCATATACTGTCAAACTGACTTTTGTCATGAAAAAACGTATATTTCACGTAAAATGACACAGATAGGCATAGAACCGTATTATCAATCTGGGTTTACAACATGTCCATTGTTGATCTGTTTAGATTATAAAATTCAAAATCCGTAGCATTAACAGATTCCATTTTGATAATGCAAGGCTTACAATTGATACTGAGGGTTCTGTTTTATCTATTTTTAGTCTTCTAATATAACACTCAAACATTCAAAAGTCAAAATTGAAAAATGAAAGAAAACAGGTATATAAAAATCAGTAAACAAAATAAAACAACGTTTGGAATGTATGTTAAAGATAAACAAGTAAAAAGTTCAAAACGACTTTTATAATTACAAAATTCAAGTTGTAATAAGATCAGTCATATACTGTCAAACTGACTTTTGTCATGAAAAAACGTATATTTCACGTAAAATGACACAGATAGGCATAGAACCGTATTATCAATCTGGGTTTACAACATGTCCACTGTTGATCTGTTTAGATTATAAAATATAGCATTAACAGATTCCATTTTGATAATGCACGGCTTACAATTGATACTGAGGGTTCTGTTTTATCTATTTTTAGTCTTCTAATATAACACTCAAACATTCAAAAGTCAAAATTGAAATATGAAAGAAAACAGGTATATAAAAATCAGTAAACAAAATAAAACAACGTTTGGAATGTATGTTTAAGATACCTAAATATTTACAAATACATCCTTCGTTATATAACCCGATTTGTACTAGGTTTTAGTTTTGGTTGATTGTTTTTGTGAATGGGGGAGGCAATCGGTCGTGCACCTTCTTAGTTGTGTATAATTTGGAGTTTAGTATGGCGCTCATTATCACTGAACCAGTATATATATTTGTTTAGGGGCCAGCTGAAGGACGCCTCCGTGTCAGGGAAGTCTTGCTGTATTAAAGACCTATTGCTGACTTTCTGCCGTTGTCTGGTCAATGGTCGGTTTGTTGTCTCTTTGAAACATTCCCCATTTCCATTCTCTATTTTATTTAGTATTGGTGTTGTTTGGTTTTGGTTTTTTTTTGTAAATGGGGGACAGCAATCGGTCGTATACCTTCTAAGTCTTTTTCCTGACTTTGTTTTATTAGAAATTATGAACTTTAAAAAAAAAAAGTAAAATCTCAAATATTTAGCAAATCAAAATACAGGACCGATAATGCATCATATAATTCTTGTTGTACATCATATAAAACCACAAAATGATAAACCACGAAGTATTATTTGTCATTTAAGAATAAAGGGAACAGATATATATGTATATCAAAAGAATAAAGATAACCTTGGAGGTCAGTCTATTAAACTTGGTACATGGAGCGATGCAGTGAAACAAGGATTGGTATAGTAATTATGTGTAATACGAACATAAGATTAAATCAACACCATTTAGATATTTTAAGAACTGAATTCAAAACAAAACTCAAAGTATACATACTTGATCTTCAGATATATCTTCAACAAAATAGCGAGTTTTTGTTAACAATCGAAACAATATAATAAATCAAGGTCATATCATTATTTATTTCTTCGATGATTAGATCGACGAATCATCTTGTTGAGTGGCATTCACTCTTGGTATCATTCTTCTTGAGGTTTATACTTAATGGCTTAATAAAAGAAACGCACTTCTTCAGAACAGTTTTTGAGTTTGGATTGGTCCTCACAGAATAGTTTATCATGTTTATTGGTGTAATGTAAATGAAAAAAAAAAACTATTTTGATGAAACTTCAACTTGTGTTTACTTTTTTTACTGTTCTTTGTCTTACGCGTATAAGACATTTTGTCTAACTCAAATGCTGTTTTGTTTTCGTTTTATAAATGTCATACTTCTACTTACGCTTGTGCGTGATGTCTTCTAAATGTACAGTTCTATAGATAGGAGATCGTATGCTTGCTAATTAGACAAATATATATGTAAGATAAAATAAAATAGTGTAGACAGTCTGCATATGTTAAACGTTAGTCCACGTTGTAACACGTCAATCCACGTTGTAACACGTCAATCCAGACAAGCAATTGTAAAGAGACAAGCAGTTGACAATTAATATTAATTTCTTTGGTTTTCTAAAGTCATCTTACTTATGCATAGCATGAGTAAAATTAAACAGTAAATTTGTTGATCTGTACTGACAGCGATGCACTCAACTTTATTCTTTCTTTTTATTCAGTGTGTACAATGTGCATTTATATTATAAAAGTGAATGACATATTTATCGTCTTATCTTCATTTAACATATTTTTTTATTTTGATATCGGTAGAATGACCAGAACATACTCATTATTGATGTTGAATCACTAACTGAAAGTGTAGTTGATCACATTATGATGAGTGGAGTACTAAATATAATACACCAGTTCTCTATTCGGATCAGTTACGGAGATCCAGTGTCCGGAATTGACTATTTAACAGCACTTCAACAGTTGAGAATGATATTTGAAGCAGGTTTTAGAATATACTGGTCGAGACCTGAATGGTCGTGTATTATTGCTAATAACAAGAACAGATCAAGTTGTGTTTATCTAGATATGGTATGTTGAGACTGCAAATGCTGTCACAGTTCTTATTTAGTTTATTTGTATGTATACAAAAAAAAAACCCGGACAAATATCAATTCTAGAAACATAAAGGCTTCCATCCTAAACACTGTTTTTGCGGTATCCCATTCAGCCAGAATTGCGAATCAAGAAATATATGCTCTACCGAAAATAATAAAAATGTATACAAGTCTATAAATGGACTAATTAGCAAATTTACTATATACCGGATCGTCTAGAATAGACGATAGTATTCAGATAAAGAAAACAATATATGTCTAAAAATTTGCACAACGGTACTAATATGAGATGGTATTATAGGAAGAGGTTGTTTTTAAATCGTGTTGACAAATATTTCGGCTTAAGAAAAAGCCTTCGTCAGTGTCAATAATTTAAACAATATATATATTTAAGATGCATTACAAAAACAATATCAGGTCAATGTCATAAAAATATAAACTCTTTTACATGAGGCTGATAAGGGCGATGTTCTACTGAGCATTTCCCCAGTTTTGCGCCGAGTACAAAAAAGTCTATATGTTTATGACATTGACCTAATTTTGGTTTTATAATGCATCTTAAATTAATACCTTGAAAGCTTTTTAAATCGTAACACAAATATCAAACTTATTTTCATTCTTATATGGACCCCTGATTGTGGAGAAAGTGTTTCATGATGAAATTGACATTATACAAAATATAGCTGTGTTACTATATTAAGGAAATAAAAAAAAATTAGTTGCAATCAATATAAAAGTTATTACATGTACAAAGGTACCTTGTACATTTTATTACATGTACAAAATATTGCTAAAAATGCTTAAGGATGTGTTTAGGTGAGGTTAGGTGAAAATTAATAAATTAAGAATTTGAAATTCATACTGTTAGCTGGTAGAGCATTCGTTAATGATAAAAATAAGCTAAAAATATTAATAGGTCATGGACCTACTTTTCGAGATATTTGAGATGTAAAATTAGGCGGGATAAGGCTGACTCGGACTCTTACCTTATATATGCCTTGGTATTATTTGGGTATCAAAACAAAAGAAAGCAAATTAAGAATCTTCTAAAATTTGTTAAATGACCTTTCATGAGCTATTAAGATTTATATGACAAAATAAATAAGTGTTATGGGGCAAAATATTTTACCTTGGAATGAAAAACACCAAGGAGTCCGAACATTTGACACAAATTCACATAAGTTCATCCTTAAAGAATGACGTTTATATTGTCATTAACCTCAATAAAAAAAATCATATTTTCTTTTGTGTTTATTCATGTTAGTGTTTTTTAATACAGTTAATGGCCAGATGATTAATTCTGATAATTTTAATTGATTGTTTCTCTTATTTACAATCATATGACCAAATGTTGTTGGGGCTTTTTCCTTATCAAATATAAAGTTTGTCCACATGTTTTGAAACGGAAAAAAAATCTCAAATTATATATATCTCAAAAATTCATGACTACAGCTATCGCTCACCGAAACTTTCATTGAATATGTTATACCAATTGTATAAAAGTTTATTGCGTTTGTGTTTACTTGATATACGTTCATCGGGAGTTTTCTTTTTAATTTGTCAAACTTGTGAGAACACTTCGACTAAACAGCGATTACAAGTAAAGGAATATAATTGGGAAAATAGTGATCGAAAATGAAAATTTACATTCAGTGCCTATTTTCATAAATATTTGAATTGGTAGAAATTCATTTTAAAAAGTCATGTATTTTCAATCGACGAGGACTTTGGTTGATTTTTCTACAATGTTATCTGCTAAAACAAGAGAGAACTGTATTTTTGTTTTATCTGACGCATGTGTTCTCCTTTTTATTCTATAAATAATATTTTCAACGATTTGCAAATACATGTAATGTATTGTTAACTAGAACAACATTGATTGTTTACTTGTTTAGGTTTACCATAAGTGTAGAGATTTATCTAAAAGATAATAGCAAACATCAGCACGCGGTGAGTAAAATATATAGGGATACGTTATTTATTATCATGTTTTATTGTCTGTGAGTATACACATGTGTGTTTTTTGCTGGTTAATTCGAAATAAACTAAATTAAGGTATGGGATGGTTTAATTATTAATTATTGATACTATGTCTGTATATAATATGGTTTTGACATTACTTAATGATGTTTGAATTGATTCAGTTTGGTTTTGTCCTTACATAACATGTTTTTTTTCATTACTCGCTGTGGTTTCACCATAATTTAATTCGATTGTGACATAAAATCATTTTTTGAAACAGATTTCGATGTGGCAGTGGGTTAACGTTATGCAGATGTTTAATTATATGATGTAGTTTTGTTATTCAGTAATACCACAGTCCCACTAGGCCACAATCGCACTATGATCTGTGAAAAAAAATGGAAATTTTGATGATCGTAGTACGATCGTGTAGACCGCAGTAAGGTCGTATCACGGTCGTGGTGAGGTCTTCAAGATCGTGTTGAGCGTGGTCAACTTTGAATATGTTCAAAACAATAGATGTACCATCGTAGCGAGAGCGTAGCGAAAGCGTGAGTCTATTCGGAGAGACTGTGCTACGATCTCACAGCGACGTTATTACGACCTCACTACGACCAACACGTTCTCACCGCGACCCAGCTACGCTTCCACTTCGACTATACCACGTTAACATTAAGCTGTTCAAGACCATAGTACGATTCTAGCACGTCCTTGCCGTCCTCACGCTCTTCTTACGACCTGACTACGTTCATACTACGTCTATCAATCTGATTGTCATTTTCACATAAAATATATTAAATATCTCCAGGTTTAGTTTGTCTGTATATAATTATACTTCTTGTCCAATTTCTCTTACGGCTCAAAAATGCTTCTCGTTTTTATATACATTAGACCATTGGCGCATCCGAGGGGGGTCCAGGGGTTGGAACATCTCCTTTTTTTTGGTAGATCAACGCATTTGAATGGGAGCACATAGTTGGAACCCCCCTTTTTACTCTGGGTTGGCACCCCCTTTTTAAAATGGCTTGATCCGCCCTGTAGACCGTTGGTTTTCCCGTTTGAATGGTTTAACACTAGTAATGTTTGAAGCCCTTTATAGCTTGCTGTTTGATATGAGCCATGGCTCCGTGTTTTAGGCCGTACCTTGGCCTATAATGGTTTAATTTTAGAAATTATTAGTTTGATGGAGACTTGTCTCATTGGAACTCATACCACATCTTCCTATATCTATTGACACATCTGTGTCATCTCTGCTATCGTTCACTAAAATATCGTTATTTGAGCGTTAAGGACCAGCGATAGATTGTAATTTAGGTTGAATTGGTCATTCCGTCATCTCTGCTTGATCTGGATTCGTTACTATCAGAGCTTCCTCTGCCTTAAATCAACCCCTACCACCACGCCACGTGTTCTAGTAGATTTTGGTGGCATGACAGTATTGTTTCCGCTAAATCTACGTATTAATCAGAAATGGAAGGAATGAAACTGTATTGATATGGAACACGATGTTGACGTTTTTGCTGAGAACGTAGTAAGATAGCGGTATGAACGTAGTATAATCTTGGTAAGAACGTGCTATAATCGCAGTGAGAACGTGATGAGCGTAGAAAGATCTGATAAGCGTAGTGAGGTCGTAGAATAAGCGCGATGAGAACGTGGTATAATCGTAGAGGGATCGTTGTAATGAGGACGTAGTAGAATCGTGAAAGCAGCGGCAGTTAACACGTTCATGCCGCAACCTCACCGCGGTCTAAATTACATTCAGATCGCGATGAGCGTGGTGCGATCGTGGTCTAGAGGGACTGGGGCTTAATGACGATTAGCTAATTCTTAATTTGATTTTATGATATTAAGTTTACATACTGATATTTCAAAATCTTCCGATATCACACTTGGTCTGTTCGTTCCAGTATTTGATGTTGTCCTGTCATTCTATGGTATTGTTATCAAATTACTTGATGTGGTAAAACCACTACACCCTTTTATTCTACGTTTTTCATGTTTCGTTTTTTTTAATGTGCTTCAAATGAGTATAATTGTAATTGAGTTCAAGTTCAAATTAACGTTTTCTGACATCAGACACGCGAAGCAATGAATGTGTTTGTAGATAGATGTTTTTGTGTTCTGTTCAATTGTTCCTTTTAAAATTGTTTCACGAAGATGACTGCTGTTCCCGTATTTTGACTATTTTATTTATGATAAATATAGGAAGATGTGGTGTGAGTGTCAATGAGACAACTCTCCATCCAAATAACAAATTAAAAAATTTAACCATTATAGGTCAATGTACGGCCTTCAACACGGAGCCTTGGCTCACACCGAACAACAAGCTATAAAGGGTTCCAAAATTACTAATGTAAAACCTTTCAAATGGAAAAACCAACGGTCTAATCTATATAAAAACAAGAAACGAGAAACACGTATAAATTACATATACAAACGACAACTACTGTACATCAGATTCCTGACTTAGGACAGGTGCAAACATTTGCAGCGGGATTAAACGTTTTAATGGTACCAAACCTTCTCCCTTTTTCTGAAACAATAGCATAACATCACAACATAGAAAAACACACGATAAAATATCAATTGGCACGCTTAACTCAATCAAAAAAACGTAAATTAATAATGATGTCTGTTTAGTACACGCATCATTGTAAATATAACGGAATTTGATGAGACTGTCAACAAAGTGAGAGGTTTAGCGCTATAAACCAGGGTTCTACATTCTAAAATGCCTGTACGAAGTCAGGAATATGACAGTGTTCTTGTCCGTTCGTTTTTAATGTATTTTGTCATTTGATTTTGCCATGTGATTAGAGACTTTCCGAATTGATTTTCCTCTGAGATCAGTATTTTTGTGATTTTACTTTTAGTTATTGTTTAAGGCTTTGGTAGGAAAAGGGCAAAAGCTGACAAAAACGCACTCAAACAGTTTATTTCGGACATAAGGTTGATATCCCAAATCCAATCTTGCCGGCTGTTTAAAAACTCTTTTTTTTAAATAAGTGTAACGTTGACTGTAGAAATGTGAGTTATAGGTAAAAAAATAAATGACTCAATGCTAAATCAAAGTCGATTATAATTTTGGCTAAAATTCTAACTCGAAATCGAAGACTTACTCTCTATTCAAACAGAACTTAAAAATTGAACTTGAACGTTTACTCAGTAGCTATATATAGATAATCACAGTTATCTGAGGAAAATAACGAATGGAAATCGACTTTAAAAATAGAACTAGATTTTCCAAAAAGTACGTGGTTTGAACTCATCAAGAGGTGTAACAACCTCATCAAGAAATGGCAGAATGACATCATCAACTGGCACGATTATCCCATGCAATATTGTGTAAAATTGTCTGTGTCATTTGGTCTTTTGTGGAGAGTTGCTGAGTTTCAAACACTTGCACAGATGTGTCGAAAGAAAGAATTACCTTCATTCATATTTCGCATCACTTGTTTATACGATATCTCTCATTTGTTTGTCATTTATTTTTCCACTTCTATATAACAAATACAGATATGAATTTTCTGCAACATCTTTAATATTAGATGTATTTTGTATACGATTATTCAATCTTTCTCCGGGGAACATGTTGACTTGTAACGTTGTATGATAAGAGCCTGACTGAATGCATCTAATCACGCAATGAACGATTGCTTTGAAAAGTAATGATAACTAAACTGTCCTCTTGTTCCGTGAATATAATGCGTTTTGTTTCATTCTTTTCTTCTATCAATAAGTTAATTTTTTCCTCACATTTTACAACATTTTGTAGAGCGAGCATGGGCACCTAAGAGTTATAAGTTTCTTAGAGGACACGGTGTTAAGACAATTGAACAACGCCAAATCAGATCATCCTACACATGTGATACCCGTCGTGTTGTTCATGTTGTTACATGACTGGTTATAAGTCGTATACGATAAGTCACGTTGGAAAAAACTTTACGGGATTTTACAGTTAAAGCTTGAGGAACATATATGTTATCATCTGTGAAATAGATATTTCATAATAGTCAACCAACTCGTATACATAAATCTCGTATATCCTCAACCTATAGTAGATTTTACAGTTTCAGATTTTGCCAAAAAAAAAATTAAAGTATTAGTGAAATTACCAAATGTAGATCATCACGGAAAATTAGCTAACAACAGTGCATGTTTATCGAAGAACTATCAAATGCCTGAATGTATCTGAAGAACAGTTTTCAGGTATTAAGTATATGTTAGGGATACTGTAACAGCCAGTACTGATTAAGGAAATTTCGTAGCCTTTTTTCCAGACACTTGATATTTACTTTTTATCTTTATTATGTTTATAGACTCATTAACTGACTTAATATTATAAATCATGTATACAATATCCCCTGGTTTTTTTTAATGATATCTGTGTGGATGTTTTATCAGCAATATGAATAGGGCTTGCTGCACTTCTGTGTAACACAATTGTACATATGTTTTTTGACTAGGCATTAATTTGAATATTGTTTTAAGTTCATTATTACAGACATTTTATACTTTGTTTTACAATATACTAGTTACATGTTCAGTCAATTGAAAAGCTTGATGTTACGTTACAAAATATGTTTGCATTTTTTTATTTCAGCTTTTGGATATTATCGAGAATAATCATGTAACTGTATGAATATGTCTTGAATGAACCGTCCAATACTTTTTATGATCCATTATTTAGAGCATGTACATGACATTTTAATATGTATTGCTGATGAAAAATGTTGAAATATATCATATACATGTAGGGCCCTTTTTTTAAATATTGTTACTTTTTTTAAGGTATATGTTGCTGTATTTATCATGTTCATTCTTATTGAATTTATTGATGTTCATTGTTTTTAAAGCAATAATTTTATAAGCACTTTATTGTTTTATATACTTTTGTAAGTCCCATGTGGTGTTTTTATTTCTCCATTGAGCTTTCCTAGCCCTATTGGCCATGTGAGCTATTGTTATCACTTTTAAAATCTCAGGGATGTTAACGAAATTCTGGTGGAATAAAGGGGGATTTGAAGTAATTAATCTGATTGTTAAGCCTTGCTTCATTTCAAGTATCCTATTTTGTTATTTGCCCATGGATTTATGAGTTTTGAACAGCGGTATACTACTGTTGCCTTTATTTATTCAGTTGTTTTTATACACCTGCCTTTTAAGACGGAACGCATTATTTAAAAAAAAAATCTTTTTTTGACATGTTGCATCATATTTTAAGTTCACCCTATGCGAATTACTTCAAACTTAACATAATTTTTGTTATGATGGTCTCAAGGTCTGTTTATTTTCGGTTGAAAATCCCTTTTTTTTTCACAAATTTTTGTACTTTCGTCTTTTTTGCGCGGTTACTTAAGAATATCTCGTACATTGTATTTCAAAGTTAATTGTCGTGGTGGTGTAGAGGTCTGCATATTTCTACAATATATAGACGTATCATGCTCTCATTGTGCAGCAGTTTGATTTTTTTTCTTTTTTTTTTTTAATCACAGAGATAGAACTTTAACTAAATCCATAATTTTGTCATTGAATTATATATTATGAGATGACTTGAAAATCGAATAAAGCTGGAAGAATTCTTTAACTGTTAGATAATTAATCCTAATATTTTAAAATGTCACAATTCCATTTATCAGTTTTTATGTATGGGAGACAAACCCCGTTGTATTTTTTTATGCAATCTCAGGAATTTGAAATTGTATTATTCACATTGTACATGTATGTAAATAGTAATCATGGTAGATAGAGGTTGTGTTTTATTTCTACAATGTTTTTATTTTTCTGTACTTAGGACTTCCAATTTTATCTTTGTGTTAAGCAAGTATGCACCGAGTTTTTACCATACTAAGTTTTTATGTGTTTTTTGTTTGAATTCATATATGATAACTCCTTTCTCATTTGACTTAGATTAACCCTTTAGCATCACTACAAGCAGTTCATGAATTGTCTGTTACATAGAAACAATGGCTGTTATAACAAATGTCAGTTATCAGAGACATTTTTGTCAGGTGAAACACTAATAGGGTAATATACCTTCACTTCGTCTTGAGTCTGATTTTTTTACTGGAATTGATTTAACATTTTCATGTTTTTGGGATTATTTTAGCAATTTATCTATGGTACCTTACAATTAAATGGTAATTAATCTGCAAAAAACTGTTGTAAAATCTACTGGGCATTGAGGAAAAGTAACTACAGATGTAAACCAACAAGATCGGGTCAAGCAGGAAAGAACAACATACTTGTTATTACACTTTCAATGATTATATTGGGGAAGACAACTTCAAACTGTAATTACATGCATGTTTTGTTTTTTTGGCTTGATGCTATCTTGTTTGTAAACATCTTTTTAGTTACCTGAAATTGAAGGAATAATAACTATTTAATCAAAAAGTATCATTGACAAATTGCTAAGGTAATCTAAAAATTGTCAAAATATTAAACAATTGCTTAAAGAAAATTCAAGAGAAGTTATCATAAAAATACAACCATTGTACGTGTTTTGTTTTCAAAATAACTGATGATATGAGGAGATAACCCCATTATAATTCACACAATAACAGTATGCCTGTTATTTTCTCTAATAACTTGTCTCAAGTTATAACATTGACTGAAGATTATGGTTTTCTATGTACCTGTCCTTGTATCTATTTTATATGTAGAACAATATAAAGTTGAAACTTTAATTTCGCTACTGATAGCTTTCTCTAGTCATGAAAGTGTATAAACCAGCTGATAAACAGTTTCTTTTGTTATTTGTGTTATTAAATAAGATGCATTTATATTTTATTATAATGGAATTATTTTTTTTATATTTCATGAATTATTTTTGTTCAAAAACTTATATGCCTTTGACTGTCAGTTGTTTAGTTTTATGTTGATTAATAAAACATTTGTTTTCACTGACTTTTCCTTGATTCAACAGTAACAATGTACCTACGAATACCCAATATAGAATTTGTGAAAGTCATTAATAGTTGTCTATCGACTTTAACTGAATTATGGTATTTACTAAAAAAAAGTAAACAAAAATAAAGGAGGTAATCAAAAAATCAAGTGGACTAGGAACATATCTGTATTAAGTTGATCAAATAAAAAAAAGGATCATTTGTCAAAGGGAGATAGATAATCCAGAGTACTTTTTTTACCTATTTAGGTAAATTCAGCATATTTGCATAGGTAAAATAATTTTACCGGTTGAAGTTATAGAAAGTTTACACAATCAGGTAAATAAAACTTACTTCTGCCAGTGAGATCCAAGACTGACTGTGCAAACTTCTTTTCTTCCGTTTTATGTCGTACTTGTCTGTTTCCATATTCGTTGTATTCGGTACTAGTCCGTTACATGTCTGTTCTATCTGGTATTAGTCCGTTACATATCTGTTATATCCAGTACTAGTCCGTTACATGTTCGTTCTATCCAGTACTTGTCCGTAACATGTTTGTTCTATCCGGTACTAATCTTTTACATGTGGGTCATGTCAATTCAATCCGATTTAAGTATAAGAAATTAACTTTCTTTAAATATGTTTAAATTAAAAATTAAACAGAAATATTTTAAAAACAAATCACCCCCTACATATTTCAATATTGGCGATAGATAGTTAAATGTTTTACACGCAAGATTAAGAAACAAATGCAGTGCCCTGAACATGGATCTGTATCACGCAAATATTAAAACTAACGCAATGTGTCAATGTGGTTATTTATATGAAAATGCTCAACACTATTTCCTCTCGTGTAAAAATTATACAGTGCAAAGGAATAAATTATTTTTTGAACTTAGAAAAGAAAATATACCTACTGACTTTGAAAATTTAATGTACGGCAATGCTTTGTTTAATATGAACATAAACACGCTAATTTTTATAAAAGTGCAGAATTATATTAAAGAGACCAATCGCTTTTCATAGTTTATAAACATTATGGTTAAATATAATTTATACCAATAACAATGTTATTACTTTTTGTTGACTTCGAATGCAATTGTTCATTTTTTCCTAAGACATGGATCATCAATTTGATTTTATTATCCATCAGTTGACAACACTTTAATTTAATTGTTCAAAATACAATAAAAACTTACCTTTTGAGTGGATATTTATTCCAAGATTATAACAACCTATTAGGTAGGTCTTTCATAAAAATTTACGGTCAACTCGACTTTTAGGAATCGATGAACCATGTCGTATAAATTGTTGTTAATTTCATGTCTTCATATTAATATTGTTTATGATGTTATTAATATGTATTTCATATTTGTTAGGATATGTATTATTTGTATGTAATGGAGAAGACGTTCTAAGTTGCAAAACTTGTGTCCAATCCTATTGTCAATGTTTTTTTGGACAATAAAATATGTTTAAACTAATTCAATCCGGTACTAGTCAGCTACATGTCCGTTCTTGAAGGTACAAGTCTGTTTTATGCTGTACATAGCTATAAGATGTGGTATGAGATTTGCCAATGAGACAACTTTGCATCCCAGCCACAATTTAAGATGTGAATCATTATAGGTCAAAGCACGGTCTTTAACATGGAGCCTTGGCTCAAACCGAACAGCAAGCTAAAAAGGGCCCTAAAAATGACTAGTGTCAAACCAAACAAACGGGAATACCATTTCCGTTCTATCCGGTACTAGTCCGTTTCATGTCCGTTCTATATAAAATTGATCTTTATGGGTGGAAAGACGTGGTTTTTAAATATTTTTTTCCTTCTGCCTAATTTTGTTTTTGCAATAAATATTTGTTTCACAACATGTCAATTAGATATTTGGTATATTATCACATAGTGTATGTGCCTTTGAATTTTCGCCTGCATAACCAAATAAATTTCTTTGTAGGAGTTATCTCCCCCAACAATGTTGTCCTTGTGACAGCATATCCACCGTAACCGTAAAAAAAGCGACACATTTATTTTATATAATTGCTCGTTATATCCTTGGCATGATTTGTCGTTTTTTGACTAAAGCGATATGAACACTCCATATGATAGTTTTTTCCCCTTTTTCCCTTTGATATGAGTGATATGCATTTCTATCTTGTTAACCATAAGTGATTAAGACCTAGGATCTTCTGATTTGAGGTTCTTGATCCAAAAATAAGAAAATTAGGTCAAGGTCAGAGATCAAGGTCACATTTTAAATTTTGATTTTGGCTTAATTACAATTCTATTGAAAAACCGTATGAAATATCGACATATTTTTACTAAATTGTAGGTTGCAGCATGTCGTAATTTGATTTCAAGCCCTTGGTTTATGATCTTGAAAATCTCAAACTCAAGGTCATGGGTTGAATTGACGTTCTAGATTTTGACCTTTGCTTTTACCTCATATGAATATATGATAAAACCATGGGATTTTTTGCATTACGTTGCAAGACACTAGACCATGGAAAAGTCAACCGGAAGTGACCTTGTGTAAACTAGAAGAAGCTGTTTTTTGTACTTATTTAAAGTACAAGTATATTGAACAATAGATTTCTGGAATCAGTATTAAGTAAACTATGAGATAAAACCGAAAGTGACATATTTAAAACCGGAAGTTGCAATGTATATCCCTTATTTAAAACAAAATGTTAAGAGACCATATATTTTTGGTTTCAGTGTACAATAAGCTATCATTTCACGCTGGATATTATATTTAAAAAAACTGAATTTTCATAGTTCTATGTCAAAATTTATCTGTACGGGTGGAAAGACAGAAAACAATTGTTTTTAACTCTTATAATAATTTACTTGGCCAAATTTGTATTGTTTGGCCTTATAAGATGTATACATGCAATAACTGGTTTTGACTTACTTATAGTTTTCACAAAATAGTGATAAGAAATCACTTGAATAATCAGGGATACTGATGGAATGATAAGAAGTTTCTATCTGACTTGCATGATAATTCCAGAATGACATTTCTGGAGTTGGTGACACTTTTAGCCATGGCGTTGTCAGTTAATTTTCGACATTCGAGTTTAAACGTCCATATTTGTACTTTTTGTCTCTTTTTTATTGACGTTAACAATATCATACTAGATTGTAAAGGTATTGAACATATAGATATTCCGTTGGATACCATTACAGAAAAAAGAAGAATTCCGGATACAGAATTTTCTATAGGAATGCACATTCAGATAATCTCACAGTTTATCTTTTCCTCCATCCATTGACACAAATAATAATTAAACCCTTTTTGAACTGAAAACATCAGAATGCAACCCAACAGTACAGAATTATTGGATGCAAGCATTATGTCTGAACAATAATGAATTTACAAGAAATATCTGAACATGAACCAAAACTCATAACAATACTTAACGTATTAAAGTTTCAGATGATACTGAGCTCAAAATTAACGTTTAAGAACACATCAGTGCATTGACGACTTCGAATTAAAAGTAAATAGAGTCGATAATATATCATTTTCCTATTGACCCGTTCGCATTTTGCACAGTCATCTATGAAATCATCAATATTAGTGTGCTCCAGACACAAACATTGATCAATGGTTAATACTTTTATAACTGCATGATACCCGTAACAAAATGCTTGAACGATACGATATGTATGCGCTTTACTCAGAAGCGAATATTTGTGCAATATTGGATCTTTCGATTCTGGAGTGGCTGTCCGATTATGACATTTTGACTTAATTGTTAAAATACACGACGTATGATGAATGCATAGCGAGAGACATCTGTTGCATATGTTGGGTTAATGCGATTCCTTTTAAGTATTTTTCTAATTGAAGTATATATCTTTATTTTAGAAAATGGTAAAGTTATGTTGCTTCTAGTTTAATGAAGTTAACATCTTTCATAGTTATTGAGAGTAAATTTATATTTTGTTTATAGGGGTTTTGACAATAACATCTGTAAATCTGTTCCCTGGAACCTCATGATGTAGTTGGGGCAATATGCACAATGGTTTCTCCATAGGCGTTTATTTGTTTACATGTATGTATGATGGCTTGTTTCAAAGCTGAGACACTCTTGAAAGTTTTTTTTCACGAAAAAGGAAATTGCTTCTCCCTTATGGTTTCACAATCTTAATTTTAGCCTTTTTAATGAGGTACAATCAAAAGTAGCTTTATAGTTTAATAGGTGAAAAGAATTGACCCTCTCTCTTTTTCTTTGAGAAAAAAAACCTATCTTGTGATTTGTTACTGTGCATTAAAATGTAAATAATATGCTAGTCTTTAATAGATTTTTATGTTTAGTCGCCTATATAAGTGACCAGCTGCTAATTATTGGTCAACAAATGGTTTAAAACTAATATGTAATAAATGTTCTTCCAATACTGTGAAGATGAGGCTCATTTTCTATCTGATTGCAACAAATTGCATGTTAGCTAGTATTGCAAAATAGAACTTTAACTCTAATCATATGAGCATTCAAAACCAAATTATCTGGTTATCTAGTGTAGAAAACGTTGATTTACTTAAAATAATATGTAATTTTATATACAAACATCTTCCTTACTGAAGATTTGTCAAAAGAAATCTATGTGTGTATATACATTTCATTGGACATAAAAAATATATTCATCTGAATTTCACAAACATACTAGCCAATTAAAAAAAAAACAGAATTGAGTTGACCCATTGACAATCTAATACATCTTCTTTATTAAATGCACTTTATTTGATATCCTTGTTAACATTCAAGACCCGTTATTGCTCGACATATATTGACTTAATTTGGAGTAAACCTCAATTTAACCCGTATGAATACCAAGAACCGAATTCCTTTTCATGTCCAAAGGTCAAAAGTTAATTGACTACCAATTGTTTCGCCGTATATATGCGGAACATCATCAAAACGCAACAAAAAAAAGGAATGTAAAAAATTAGATAAAGGATGTTGAAGTGTCGTCTGCATGTTGAAAATTCAATAAGACGTTAAAAGACAATCAGGGTTGTTTAATACTTTATAAAGAAATCAATGAAAAGAACTAAATGGTTTAATTGTGCGCTGAACTTATTTTCGTATTTAACAAATGCTTCCCAATCATACAATGCTAATGTTATTGAGTACAAGAACACGAACTCCAAAATTTACATATCTAAAATAAAACAATGAGCAATTTCGTGTTACGCGGGACTTGTGTTTTCCAAAGTATTAATTGTTTAAATCTTATTTGTTTTTCTTCTAGAATCGCGAGTCGTACCAGAATAAGAGTCAAACGATAGTTCGTTTCCATTGGGAGATAAGGTGGTACAAAACTCTTTTTCATTTATTTTTTGCAAGAATTTGTTTATTTTGAAAATAAAATAAAAACAAAATAATGCCTTATTGTGTTATTACTGTTTGCATTCTATAAGCAAATGATTAAATTACACGTATGGTTATTATTATCTTCAATATAACACGTATTAATCTTAAAATTCACATTTAGAAATTAATTTGCGGTTTTTTAACACTATAAATAATGTATTTCAATAGATATACAGGTCATGAAAAATTATAAAGTATTTATACTTTTGGAGATGACCCCGAAATCACATTGCATTCATCTTCCAGCGCGAATAGTAGTATCGACTTTTCTAATACGTCTTATAGAAAACGAAAGGTAATTAACATTATCATTCTACTTTTTTTTAGATTTGTATAATGGTTAAAATATGTCACGAACCTTATATTCATGTTTTGTTTGATTTCTCACTCCCAGCTTAGAATTGTTCTTCCTAAGATAAAACATGCACAGTGAATCAAATCCTTTAGAAATGTAAGAATTTTTAAAAATATAAATGCATGTTTTGAACTTTTGATTTTGTGCATGATGCAATTTACACGACTTAAGACAACAGTCAAAACCTATAGGAAGGGAGGTAGTAGTTCTTATAAAGAATGATAGAAAACGTAACCACTTCAAAGGTTAAACTTTATAGTATATTATTTAATGTTTATTGAAAAAGCGAGGTAACGTTCATGAACATAATTGTGATTTTATACAATTAATACACCATAATCATTTTGTTTTTCGCTCAAAGACAATATCAATATTAGCCATATGAGTATGTGTTGTGGGTACCATTGTATTTTCGGGTAATTGTCTCTTTGACACATTCCCCATTTCCATTCTCAATTTTGTTATCGTATCCATTCATTACATGAGCTGTAAAAATCTGTTTGTCAAACACACTTAATCATTTAACAGTTGAATTCATTCCGATACCATTCCTGTTTTTGAATGGTATAACCATCGAAAAACAAATAGACGGTCCAATTGCAACTACTTTTACCGTTTAATTTGATATCTTAGTATATTAACTATATGTCTCAAGACATGGATATTGTCAATTGTGTATCTATATAAACTCATCATAGATACCAGGACTAAGTTTAGTATATACGCTAGACGCGCGTTTCGTCTAAAAAGACTCATCAGTGACGCTCGAATCCAAAAAAGTTTAAAAGGCCAAATAATCAACATTGCAAATAAAATTGATATTATAAACTCAAACTAAACGTCTTAATGCAGATTTCAATGTCTTAAGACATGAGCAATATCATAAAATTTCAGCTGTTTCGTAGAGACACTTATCATGTTCATACCTCCCTAGAATGACATAGCAATAGATAGTAATCATCACTGCTTTTTCTTTAGACCGGCAGTAAAACCCTTGGCAACGTGGATTTTCCGTTCGCCGTCTTTAATTTCGCAGCCATGTCTGATCAGAACGAAGACATTAGAGCCAATGAAACGTTTATAAAGTGTGTCAAAGTCTATGTACGTTATTAATACTTGCAAAAATTTTGTGACGGTCCGTGATTGACCTCTTGCAAGGCGTAGCTTGTGTCCCTATCCAATATACTCTCATTTTTAAATGCAAGTTTAAATATCTCATACCTTCATCTCAGACGGCCTCTTCATTAGTTCCTAAGTATTGTATGTACATCTATTGATTTCTCCTCCGGAACATGTATTAATTATTTGCCACTGAACGTTGCCTTTTCACAGGAATATACGAGTGTTTTTCCCATTTGTTTGATGTATTTGAGTTTTGATTTTGTCATTTGTTAAGGAAATTCTCGTTGGAGTTAAATATTTTATTATTTTACTTTTTTCAATGTTTAAACTGAAAACAGGAATCAATAGCAATGTAAGGCGTATGACAACAAGGCAGCAATTAAACAACGCTATATTTTTAAAGAAATTTAGTTGTGAATATGAAGTCGGAAATAAAATGTCATGCTCCAAATTGTCCTCAGTATAGAACATATGGGAAAGCTTGTGAAAGAGTATAAAAATAGTATAAAGAAGAACCCCTTTACATTAAGTTTATTGTCAAACACTTTTCCCGCCAATAGTTATAGTTTCATCATGCTCACAGCTTGTCATACTTCTATTTGACTGGTGAAAATTGACAGTAAAACTATTGTTGAAAGAATTTTGCAACAGTGCAGAAGCAATGTTTTCATTGTGTGATATAAAACTGTAGTCATCATCGGCGAAGTTGAGTTGTAAAAAGTTGTCCGGAACTTCGTTGTATGTGTTGCCATCGTTATAAGCTTTCAATGTCCTATCGATTGCTTTTTCCAGGCTTTTTATATCATCAGTAAGTTTTGATCTGGTCCTTAATGGGAGTTGTCTACCATACAAATGCTCCAAACATTTCAAAAGCTCTTCGTTTAAGTCAAATGTTTGTAGACCGGTTGATATATTTTTAGCTAGATATGATGACGTCTGATAATAAGACACAAGTGTAGGTCTACATTCCCAGTTTTCAACTAACTTTGTTAAAGAATTGTTTTCTACGGCTAAACTGGAAAGTTGTGACATCTGGCCGGTTCCATGCCCACCAACAACTACAATTATATTCAATCTTTTATCTTTGACATTGCTGGTTAGAAGAGTGTTGGATCTGATATCATTTTCCTCTAGTACATCCACATGCCACACGTGCTTAAGAACGTCATAAAATCTCTGAACCACTTTGTCATGCAAGTCGCTACCAGATCGATAACAAACAACTAATCGACCGTTGACCGTCGACTTTACACAACCTGAAAATAATTAATATTGAGATAAAAAGACGAGCGACAAGAAACTCTCTTTTTTTGCGACATTACTAATAAACAATATTTATTTGTTTGTTTCTGTCTATTGTTAATTTTTAAAAAATGCAGTTAAAAACACCTAGCGCGATTGAAGTATCGCAATTTTAAATAAAAACCAATTCTTCAGAGAACAATTGAAGGTCTTTCCATCTCGATGATAAGAATGAAATTTAAAAAACGATGTTAGAAAATATCATTCCTTGTTGATGTAATTTGGTTCTTCAAATAGATATTAGAAAATAAGATTAATAGGTTTTTGCAGAAGACTTAATTGTTTTATTATGAACAGAAAATAATTTTTATGAAAGGTCAAAATCTAGAAAGTCAAATTGACATTTGACCTTGATATCAATTTCAAGGTCATAGGTCAGTGATCTCAAATCAAAAGACCCCAGGTCAATCATTTGTATGGTTGTGGAGAAATACTGATTTCAAATACATAAGGAAGAAACTCCTATAAGGGTTAACTATAACACTTCGACTAAAATAGGTTTAAGTTGCGCCTTTTTGTAAACAGTAATTTGGCAAACAAATCATATTATTAACTGTAACAGTTTCTTTTGAATAACGAATTTCAAGGTCATAGGTCATTGAACTCAAAACGGAAGACCGGAGGTCAATCGCTTGTATGGTTGTGGAGAAATACTGATTTGAAATATAAAAGGAGAGAGAAAACTCCATTTACTGTCACAGTTTCTGTGAAATAACGATAACAAGCAAAATTCAAAATTAAGAACATGACCTTGACCTTTGACCTTGACCTCAATTTCCTTCAAATGGACCAAGGACTTCATATCAAAAGACTGTAGGCCTCTACGACTTATTACGTATGAATTTATCCAACAAATCGGCTATCTTAAATTTTCAAAGGGAAATAACTCCCATAAGATCTCTTCTGATCACTCAAGTCAAAATAAACCAAATCATTCTCAAAAGTAGACAAACAATTTGGTGAAAACAGTTTGCTAAGATCTTTTACGGTTTTAGAGATATAGCGATAACAAGAAAAAGGGGACGCGCTGAGATAACTCCTATAAGAATAAGTGTTAGGTCACATAGGGTGAGTTTTGAAACCCAAATTACTGTACAACATTATTGGCCAAAAAATCCATTTTATATGTTGCAAGACAAAAAAGCATCTCAGACGGCAGAAGAAAAAAAAATAATCAGAAGAAAAACAAAAGGTCTTTCCACGAAAAGTGGAAAGACCTAATTATTTGAGGACATGCCAATATAAACTGGACACCACATAGTCATTTGGGAGTCGTTATGTCTAGATGTGATTGAGACACGTTAAATCAATTTATTTATAGTAGGCACTTTTGAGAAGTTCTTCCATTTATATGTATGCCAAGTGATGCAAATACGTTTCGCTGAGTATGTAAGAAGAGAACAACGGTGATACAAACATGAAAAAAGAGCAAAACTCATTGAAAATCTATGCGTCATAGTTATTTATTCTTAATCTTGAAAAAAAACCACTTAGTTATGAAATGTTGAATACCAGTATACTTACACAATGTGTGATGTCTTCGAAAACAGCACACTAAAAATATAACAGTTACCAAAACAAACAATATTAGTGCCACTGGAACCAGGGCTGTGTGTAAAGAGAAAGAGTCTCGACTGTGTTCACTTTCATTGGCTGAAAAAAAATAACATAAAACAAGTTTACCTTTACCAGTTTAAGATAAACACTGTATTCTATGTGTTCGAGTTAAAACAAACTTTAATGTTAAATGCTAGTGCCATTGGTTTGGACACAACTTATCTCCAGGTTTTAATAGCAACCAACATCTAATTATTCAATATATACAAGCAACAGTTGTATACCGGTGTTCAAAAATTATAAATCGATTGAAAGGAAACAAATCCTGGTAACAAACTAAAACAGACGGAAACACATCAATTAAAAGAGGAAAACAAAAGTACAAAAAAACAACACCGAAGTGCAACAACAAAAAAGGTAACACACAAAAAATCGAACTATTTGATAACAACTGCTATATTCCTGACTGATAAATGTATGAGCGTCACTGATGAGTCTTATGTAGACGAAAAGCGCGTCTGGCGTACTAAATTATAATCTGGTACCTTTGATAACTATTGGTGCAGGACATACATGTTCTGCCAAACCTCCCGCTTTATGACAATGTAAAAGATTTTTGCTAAAACACTACGTGACATAAACCTAAGTTTGAATATCACTTTGGTATCTTCCGCTTCTCCTTTAAGAGGGAGGTGTATTGCAAATTGATAATCATTCAGACGAAATTCTTCTGTAGACGCTCGTATGTTAAAATGAATGAGGGAGGTGTATTGCAAATTGATAATCATTCAGACGAAATTCTTCTGTAGACGCTCGTATGTTAAAATGAATGAGGGAGGTGTATTGCAAATTGATAATTATTCAAACGAAATTCTTCTGTACACGCTTGAATGTTAAAATGAATGAGGGAGGTGTATTGCAAATTGATAATCGTTCAGACGAAATTCTTCTGTAGACTGTGTTAATATGAATCGGAAAAAAGGAGACGTGGTAATATTGCCAAATTAGGCACAGCTCTTTTTAAAACGCACGAGAATAGATAATTTAAACCAAAGCTGGCATGCTTTTTATCTTGCCTTGAATTCAACAGTATATTAGTTTGTCAGGGAACCACTTATAATGCCAATGATATTTGATATGCAGTTGTATAAGTATTGTTAACAATCGTCTCGTCTCTTAGTATTTATTGTGTAAATTTCCGAATTTACAAAAACATCTTAAACTTACTAGAAAATAAGCAATATAATAAGGATTTAGTTTGAGTTCCCAAACTCTTCATCATTGTTCAATAACTTGTGTGTACTCAAATATTACCATTAACAAGCAATGATATGTGCATTCGTCTTATTTTACACCGAATTACATAAGTGACGGTCAGTTTGCCGTACCGTTTTTAAACCAATGATGGCAAAGGTGTATTCACAAAGGCAAAAAGTCCTAGATAACTAGACGGGCTTCTCGACAATCAGATAGCGGGTTTTGGATTTGTTCTTGTTGCTCAATATATGTTTTTGTGTAATATTTTTTAGAATTGTTTTTATCGTCGTGTTTTCATTTTGTCATGGTGTTGTCCACTTTTGATTCAACTAAGGGTGTCTTGTTATCTTTTCTCTGTTTTAATTTCAAAATTATTTTTTTACGTACGTGTGTCTATTCATCTTTTGTGATTGAAGTGATTGAGATTTCAAAAGTAGGAGGCTTGCATTAAGCATGCTATGTATTTCCTAATTGCAAGTTAGGAATCTTAGTAGTGGTTGTTTATGTCATATCTTTAATCTTTTATTTGACAAATGTCATGCTGTTGCAGATTTTTAATGGTCTCTGTTCAAACGCACAATAGGTTTAGAATTGTAATGTTTACCCCTACACGTCTGTGGTTATTTGTGTCATTGTGATGTCTTATAATCCTTTGAAAAAACCAGTAGTGAATTAATCCATGTCAGTTAAATACATAAGACTTGACCGGTACTAGTCTAAAGTTAAATATGATGTTCCTGAGAACAACACGTTTATCTGTAATCTCTTTCAACAACATTACTATTCCATTGTTTCTATGAATGTTCGAATTTAAGAGAGAAATTAAACATTCAACAAATAATACCATTAACAAGCAATGATATGTGCATTCGAGATTTGGGAACAGCTATCCCATTCAGATGCAACGACAAATGTGATGCTGTAGGTTTTTGTCTAGTCCAAGGTTTGGTGAAATTAGATTAAAAGTATTTAACATATTAGTTCATTAGAATATCAGTTGCGTTTATCGACTGCATACATCGTATGTATAGATGGTTAGCTATTCTCTGTTAATTACTTTTTATTAATTTAAAGTTAAATAAAATCCATACTTTTTGCGATGCATAATTCGAGATTTTAAGACGTCCAAATCACTTTCGTTTCTTTACTGCTGGGTATTGATTCGTTGCAATGAAAATAACATTGCTAAACAAAGGCTTTTCAAATCATAGCCTACATCCTACAGTTATGAACAACTTCGGTTTTTAATGTACAATTTGCCTAAAGGATTTCAATGTTATCAATGATAGCAGTATTTTCCACAAAACAGCTGTGAAGAAAACAATTCCTGATTATTTTATAGATAAACATTCATCTACACAAAATCAGTTACAACCAATATGTTCAACAACAAGAGTGTTATGGAGACTTTTATTCGCAGGGATGTAAAATGCAATCTGATTTCTCTTGTACACCGTCAAAAATAAAAAGCTAAGTGATTTGATAGACAAAGACCAGATATATCGAACTCCATGGTCCATTAAGTGCACTTCAAGTTAACTTCAAGTTACTAATGGTTGCAGTTGAGGACTATGCCAGAAAATGGGTAAAACGCCAGATGAACAGAAAATTAACACCAAATCGAAATGAATTGACGCTGTTCGTTTTTGCATTCAGAAGCGTATTCAAAATCTGCGATGACGTACAATGAGTTCATTGGTATCTGACCTTTTCAAGAAGCTAGATGTTTTCAATGTTGTATCCCCCTTTACGACAAAAAATGTTGATGTTCCAGCTGACAAACCCTTATACAATAGTATGTCTTCTTTTGCAAAAAATTAACATTAAAAAGAACTTCAAATTCACAGCAAAGCTTGGAATCCCATACACTGTGAATTCATTTGTTTTCGTGGGTAGCAGTTTTCGTGGATTAAGGAAACTTTACATATTCGTGGATATTTAATTTCGTGGTTTTGCCAAAGTCTGTCTACAAGCCTATAGAAAAGTTGCCATTCTTTAAACATTCACTTTTACCAACGAAATCCACGAAAAATGGTATCTATGGGATAATAATGAATCCACAGTATATCCATACATCATTCACGAACATAACAAATCCCTCCCCTAACGAAAATAAACAAAAGACAAACAAAAGAACACAAGACTCAACAAAAACTGTGGGTGATCCGGAATGGTTCTTACCAAATAATTCTACAATAAATAGTACGGTGACAGAGTAAGGAAAAGTCGCTTATTTAAAGAGTTTAATTGTCATTCGGACTTTACGGCTATAAATCACAGTATTGGTAGTGCAAAGGTTAAACTTAACATTTCGACTTGTCGTCAAAAAATTGTACGGTGCAATTTTTGTAAAATGGGCTTTGGAGTTCGTTAGTTTACTTAAAAAAATCGATTTTGAAAAGTTTTGAGGTCTTCATTGTAAAAGAGCGTCCGTGATATGATTCCTGTTATTATATACATTGTTGTTATACCTTATTGTAACGATTTCAAATAAAGTTTAGTAAAATTAATCCGTTATTAAAGAGATTTGTAAAGGTTTAACACTACAAATATTTTGCATTTAATAGAGTACTTTTCAATTCAATTTCATCATTTGTTTTTACACAAAATGTAAATTAATAATCAATATTTATATAATATTTCATACCTTTATTAATCAATAATATCAGGTTCATTTATCTCAGATGCATAATTTCAGCAATACAAGCAAGAAACACGTCCTAACGCTCATATGACGGAGCTATGTGAATCTCATATACAGCCTCTTATAGATACATATGGGGTTGTGCTGTATTGTACTGACATTTAAATACTGGGATATTTTCCTTGAAGCAGTAGACATTTTGCTGTTTAAAAGATCGTTATAAAAGCCTAAAGGAGATCAGGTGTCACTGTAGGCATAACAAATCAAAAGTCTGCGCTTGTTAGATAGACCCTTACTATTTCATAGAATCCCTTGGTTGTAAAATACTGGAAATGGCTGGATTTAATGTGAATAATGCAAATTCACACGAGAAAACAAAACTAACAGCAATGAAATGTGATGAAGAACTTTGTTTGTCATTGTGAACCATCTGAATGAACCATGACTGATCCCTTTGATGAAGAATCCCATCCTTCATTTCTTATCAATATATATGGAATACATGCTACAAGAGATATTCAAGAGTCTTTGCTCACCGCTTTTGGGGAAGGCTTGAATATGTCTAGACATTTCATCACTAGTGCTCTTTCTTTAGGTCAGTCAAGGAGTTTCTTTTGTCCAATATCAAAGTCAAAAAGAAAAACGTTTGAAAACATGACCACAAACAAAAACCTTAAATGTAAATCGGGGGAGATAATTGCAGGTTACATAATTCAAGAACTTGTATTTAGACGTGCACTGATTTTGTAAAATTGTAGAGATGATGTTAAAATTGAAAATGTGCTGTCGAAACCTGCAGGTCCCCTTCCAATTTACCTTTTTCACCATAACGGTACCACGACAAAATCATGCAAGTCTGATTTGGTGAATCAATAAGAATCTGAAGTCTCTTGTGCACTTTCCTTACCTTCCATTTTACCATCACTCACAACTTAAGTCAGAGATTGTATGGCATTGGTTCAATGTATTGATGTTAAGAAAAGTAGAACATTTGGTGACCTTGTATCTGATTATTAAAACAATATGTCCCAACGCTTTTCTGTAGAGCAGACAGTAACAAATGCTTTTGACCGCTACGACATGAACAACTCTATAAAGTCTGATGAAAGGGCACGCAGGCCGCACAAGGACTACAGCTTCCATTAAAGTGTATCAGATTGTTGAAGGGAGAAGTATCATTAACTGGAAGAAGTTTCGTTCTGTTAAAGAAAACAAGCATGCACTCCTTAATTATTTTGGTGGTTTTATTCCTCAAAACTTTGACAAATCCCCTATGATTCAACCTGATTGTGATCTTTACTTAACCGGAATGTTTGTAAATCCCGAAATTGTCAAAGTTATTTATACCAACAGTGTTAATGACTGTCGTCACTTGTTTAGCACTCAAGATGAGGCCGATACTCGTATGATACTGCATGCCTCAAACTATAACACGAAGTTTAGAGAAATGGAAAAAGAAAAATTAAACGGACCTCTGTTAATACTACAAACATATGACACATACCAGCGAGTTGTGGGTGCGGATGGCGAACATTAGCATTGTAAAGGATGGGAGAAAAATTGTACCCATTCACCAACTATGTGCCTGTCTTTCCTCAAATATTTGTAATCTATTGCCTGCTATAAATGCATTTACCGAATGCTCTCTTTTTGGAGTAGGTAAACAAACAATCTACAAGACTTTGCAGGACAGTGGTTTGCAGAGCTTCGGTAATATTGACAAAGATGAAGCCCTTGTGTGGGCATGAACATTAATATCAAAGCTTAATGATCAGAAAAATCTCTTTTAATCATTCCATCATGATATTTATACAATGCGCGTCAAGCTTGCCACCTGTACAGATGTAAATTTAGTCAGTTAACCTGCCTATGAAGCGGTACTAAAACAGCATATTTTACGTGTTTCGTTTCAAACTAAAATTTGGACCGCATTACACATTGCTAAACCCCTATTCCGTCACCTTTAGCGAGAGGTAAATGATTCATTGCACCCTGTGTATTTTAAAAGGCATCTGCAGCAGAATTCTTGTAGGATCTTGTGTTTTTATGTAAGGGAAAATCTCCATTTAAAAAAGCATGTGTTTGTTCACAATAAAACATTGCATGTTTGGAGCCTTGCTCCTGTAAAGGGTCAGAATTATGTAGAAATCATGCTCCTTGACAGATGAACCAGAAGATACTCCTGGCTTAATTCTGTTGTGTGGATCTCTTTGATTGGATTTTTAATTGTAACTGTTTTTGAGATATTGAGTGGTTTTGAGTTTTAATTAATTACATGAATGAGCTTTTCAAAATATGCTTTCATGATAGTATAGGCTTCAGGTAAAAATAATATTTGTTATTTATTGCTGAGGTTGAATGTCAGCCGGCAAGGTAACTACTGTAACTTAAACAGAATATTTGATGATCTTGTATAATAGAACAAGTGTTTGAAAAACGTCAATTTTCAGAATAAATCGATAATAATGATTCCTTTTTTTTTTACATTTTCAAGATGATTCATAGCTAATTGATGTAAGAAAATGTCTGTATCTAAAATGTAATCTAAACTGTTGTATATATCTTAACATTTTGAAAATATGGAAGAAAAAAAAATAACAGAATTTGATCTTTGACCTGAATTTATCCTAAACTGTTACCACATTTCTTTTTGACGACATCGATATTTCAAAACTACTCATTTTTCCGAATCCAATGATATATAATATAGCCATATACATGTAGTATGTTTGACGATTAAATCTAAAATATATTGTATCTGGTCACCGTACTAAAAAGGTTAGGGGCCAGTTGAAGGACGCCTCCGGGTGCGGGAATTTCTCGTTACATTGAAGACCTGTTGGTGACCTTCTGCTGTTGTTTTTGCTATGGTCGGGTTGTTGTCTCTTTGGCACATTCCCCATTTCCATTCTCAATTTCAACTTCGTATAATGTAATGATGAATATTAAACCATTGATGTCAATCAGATTTGGATTCGTACAATTTCTAAAAAGTTCATACAAAATCAGCTATCACAATCTTTACAATTGTACAGTAATATAAAACCACCACGAATTCACGGCCGACACTCGGCTAACCGAGAGATAGGTCGGTTAATCTATATTGAGTATGCGGCTATATCGGCGGTTGGTCTGTTAATCGGGTTGGTTATACGTCTGTTAAGAGTAAAACGCACAATTTTAATATTAAAATCTATTTAATATACAGATTTAGGTACATTATAAGAATCAAATCAAAAAAAGAAAAGTGTCTGACAAAATGATATATATCATAGAACATTTTCCAACTGTAAAAACATTTCATAGTCTGCGCAGTTTTCAGTAAAACTAAAAGGCGTCGCGCAAGTATGTAGTATTTATGCTTATACGCATAGCAATTTTTGTAATGAAAGGCGAAAAAAACAATTTTAGATATCATTTAAAGGACACAAAATCGTACTTTAGTTCTAAAATATCAATTGAAATTAGTAAATATTTCATAATTGTAATATAACGTGAGTAATACCACGTTTTAGTGAACATTATGGGAATAAAGTCTGTTAATGGGTTGGACAATTGAAATTGTGTCAGTTAAGAGTTATTTAGCCACGACAATAGTTGTGCTACCTTTATATTTTCCCTTTGAAAAAGTTAAGAATGAGATGCTCTTGAGTTAACAAAATGACAATACGCTGCAACAGTCTCCTTCTAGTAAGAACATTTTTATTTTGACTTCCTGCATTTTATTAAGGGGTGTGTCACTTCAATATATGGATATGGATTGCCTGCTGGAATATGCATGCATCTATTATTAACGTTTTCTTCAGCCCTAATTTTTGTGTCTGTTCAAAGTAGCACGTTCTCAAATCCGTCCGAAAGTGTCTTTCTAATACAACACAGGGTACATATAACGTGTTGTCGTTCTCATATGCACATGATATTTGTCACTGGACGTTAAACTCTAAATCGTCAACATCATCCGATTGGTTTTTTTCTTCTATTACTGAATCATCTGTTGTTTACAAATCAGTCTAAAGAAGTAAATGGAAAGGAGCGAATGCAGCTACATTTGGTTATCTTAAGTTTTAATTCATTTTATTCCGTTTAGTTCCTTTCTACATAAGTGAAGAGGAGAACTGCAGTTGTCCGCATGTAAACTTTTAGCATTTATTACCAATATGAGTACATCGCAATCCGTTACTGTTTCAACACCCAGGGGTGTTTCATGTCTTTATTCTCAAACAGTTATTATTTTTTCTATCTTTTTTTATTAATGCATCACTTCCTACTGTCTTTATCTATTATTCTATATATTCTGTGTTTCCATCCAGATTCTCGTGTATACAATGAGGGTCCGGATTGGGGTGTTGTTTATTTCTATATTCTTTAAATTGTCTGTTACTTTTCTCTACATTTTATTTTATCTTACTCCTTATTATTTCTTTATTCTTTATATATTCTAGCATCCCAATATTTTTTACTTACTGATGTTTAGTTACATTACGACGTTTATCTCTGATTTATATACTGGTTACTAATACCAATTTAGATACAAATTAGTGTCATTCATGACAACCTAAACAGAATCCACATGATATATGCGACCATTCTTGGATGAAATCAATATGTATAGATTATAACATGCCCTTTTCTATATTAGCCCTGGTATCATCCCGAGACTCCCATATCGGCCTCGAGGCTTTAGCCGAGGGCCGATATGGGTCGAGGGATGATACCAGGGGGAATATGGAAAAACATGTTATAATCTTTAAGCTATTTATCACATATTTAAGTGTTGCAGAAAAGAGGGAAAACATTTCAATTATAACAATTTAATGAAACAATAACAGGTTAATCTTAAAAATTTATCCGTATCCGTAACAAATATGTGATAAGATACAAATAACACATAGCTGAGAGGGTGATAGAGCAGATTGGGTCCCGAGAAAACATTGTCAACCGCGGTGAAGCCAAGGTTGACAATGTTTTTTCCGAGGGATACCAATCTGCTCTATCACCCTCTATGTTATGTGATCTTTGATTTATTATAATGAATGTCCTATCATCATTTTCTCTATCAGATGATTTTATTATAAAATATTTTCTATGTAGTCACGTACTTGACAGCGTAACTGGTATTTGAAAAATCATCAGAAGTGAAGTAAATAGACAATAGTAGTGCATTGACTTGACATATAAACGATACAAGGATTAGGCCCGAAACGGGAAAAAAGCTCTGCTATCAAGAAAAAAATATTTTCAATTGTTGTTATTTTGTTATTGTTATTTATTTTATTTTAATTTTGGGTAAATACCCCTTTCAAAAGGCCTCATATCTGGCTGAGAAATATACACCACAATGAACATGATGAAATGTACATTACCAGTTGAAACCTATCGATGGTGAACGAATGCGTTTAATATCAACAATAAGCATTCTAATGCAACAACGTTTGTAACGTTCATTTTGATTGGATAACGTCACTTTCTTACATGGCATCAATTGACCATTGATGCTATGGGACGTACGCGCAAGCGCAGACGGCATATGACAGATTTTAAATACATGTTTTAACGTTGTTTTCTGTCAGTTTCATTAGAATGGAGATAGCAATATTGTATTTTAAGCTCCGACGGCATCAATTTGGGATTTGATGGTCGCAAATTAAGTTTACTGTCTCCGCTAACGCGTCGCCAGTAAACTTAATTTGCGACCATCAAATCCCCAATTGATGTCGTCGGAGTTTAAAATACATTACAGTTATCTCCTAATTATTTTATGTTTCTTTAATCACTCTGTAATGTTTATGTCATGTTGTAATTAATGTTATGCTCTTAATGGGCCCTTTAATTTGAAAAATAAAAATATTGTATTGTATTGTATTGTATAACACACAATGATTTATAGGTTTTAAGTAAAAATTTTAACAAGTGAAATACGTTTTTCCAACAATTGTAAAAGAAATAAGTTTGAGTCGTTCCACGCTTCGTTGTATAGTAAATTAGAACTTTAAGCATTGTCTATAAAATAACTTGATGTAGATTCAATTCATTGTCGTTTCAACTGCCGATTTTTGATTGGTCTAGCCGAGAGGGTGACATTCCAAAAAATTGTCACCCGCTCAGCCATATGATAGAGTAAATTAACACCTTCGTATTAGGCAATCAAAATATGGCATTTTAGTATGATGTATAATAATACTTTAATATTACACTTTTTTTATATCAGTTTTCAATATTTATGGCCTAAATTCATTGTTCATGTCAGTGTTTCCGTATATATTATGTTTCATTGCTCATGTGTTGTTTCCGTATATTTTAGCCACTCGTCTTGAGCCTACCCATTTGATCCGATAACACCCCATACAGCAATAAAATTATACTTTTATTGCCATTCATAACTCTTAACAGACCAATTAACAGACCGGGTTTTATACATCCGACCCATTAACAGACCAGGTTTTAAATAAAGATTGATTTATGTCACCAAAATACAGATTTTTGTGTAGATTTTTCACACAATGATATCAATTTGGTTGACAAACATAATACCTGTCTTTGTTCGATGTTCAAAATATCGCATGCAAGTAAATTCAACCAACGTGTCTTTTTGTGTACATTTTGTGTGTGTAAAATGTGTATAAATTTATTGATGAGTAACACGCCTTTTCATTTTATAGATCGTACATCGAAGCTAGAAAGATAATAATTACACCACTGGATTCAGTACATTGAATTGTTTTGTTAGACATGAATAATTTTTATGATAAACATATATTTAAAAAGTTATACAATGAAACATGCAGAATTTCCAATGATTTCCTCGATAACACCTGATTAACAGACTTTAGCCAACCCGATTAACAGACCCACCGCCGATATAGCCACATACTCAATATAGATTAACCGACCAACTCTCGGTTAGCCGAGTGTCGGCCGTGGAATTAGTTGACCGATACGATTTGTCGATATCTCAATTCACTTGCAACATGATTTCACGGTATTAGATCTTGAGTATAATCGCCTGGGCCTGTATGCATAAAACAAGTTAATTTAAGATTTGTTCCGAACGGACGAATTTTTCCTCTTGCCTTACAATAAATTAGTATTATGATTGGATATCTTTAGTGTTATATGCATATCAGCCTTGATCTCTAATGACCGTGACATTTTACCGAGTATTATTTTGCATAGCGGTTCATGCATGCATGCTTAGCAGGTTCATACATGCATTCTTAGCAGGAGAAGCTTATATTTCCCTCGGTTTTTGTTTGTTGCCCGGTTTTGTTTTCTTTCAATCAATTTAGGACTTTTAAAAAGCGGTAAACTACTATTGACGTAATCGGTCTCGCTCTCGGTTTTGGATTGTAACATGTTATTCCCTCTATTATGTTTGCTATATTGATTTGTCTCATCATTATCGATTTATGAGATTTGAACGTTGGTAAACTACTGCTGGTTATATATTGAGGGGGGGTAGGAGGGGTTCTGATCCCGAAATCCCGGGCTTAAAAACACGAAATCCCGAGGTCCCGAATTTAAATAAAGTTAAATCCCGGATCCCGAATTTTGAAAAAATGAATTCCCGGATCCCGAAGAAGTAAATCCCGAAATCCCGAGCTTAAAAACACTCGATCCCGGAGTCCCGATAAAGGTCCTATCCCCCCTCTATATTAGAACATACATGTAAAATTGAGAATGAAAATGGGGAATGTGTCAAAGAGACAACAACCCGACCATAGAAAAAACAACAGCAGAAGGTCACCAACAGGTCTTCAATGTAGCGAGAAATTCCTGCACCCGGAGGCGTCCTTCAGCTGGCCCCTAAAACAAATATATACTAGTTCAGTGATAATGAACGCCATACTAATTTCCAAATTGTACACAAGAAACTAAATTAAAATAATACAAGACTAACAAAGGCCAGAGGCTTCTCACTTGGGACAGGCGCAAAAATGCGGCGGGACTTAACATGTTTATGAGATATCAACCCTCACCCTATACCTCTAGCCAATGTAGACAAGTAAACGCATAACAAACAATACGCACATTTAAAATTCAGTTCAAGAGAAGTCCGAGTCTGGTGTAGAAGATGTAACAAAAGAAAATAAATAAAATGACAATAATACATAAATAACAACAGACTACTAGCAGTTAACTGACATGCCAGCTCCAGAGTGTACTCATAGAACAGACACGCACAAACTGGGTGTGAAAGCTAACTATGTTATAGCCACTGAATTCACATATACACAATACTAGTAAGTATACATGTCATTCAATATATATACATAAACTCATCATAAAATTGTGAACACCAGAAGCGATCGAATCAGAAAAGGCCTTACCAAGGACGAAGTTAAAAAGCATTGTGGACCAAATGTTCCGAATGATTTGTCAAATACATCCAGGATAATCTTAAGAACGAAGAACGAAGATCCTTTGTATTTTAAAAAGAATCAAACGTTTGTAAACCTTTTGATTAAATCAAATACCATACTAATTCATATCAACACAGAAGTCTTGGAGGAAACCTCAACCAGAAGTGACGTCGACCGAGTATTTGTAAATAAACACATATAGGAGATACTAGGCTTTCAATTGTACGCTAGACAGGCGTTTATTTAAAGTCGTATACATATATCAGACATTTGTTTTCAAACGTTTGATCTTGCTCTTTTCTTAGGAAGGTCAAAACCAGCACATTCTGCACATTATACTTTGAATTACCTTGTACATGTACACTAGTCAATGACTGACTGCGACTTATGTATTGGAGGAGTATTATGTAAGCTAATCGAAATCTTGTCTAAAATTTTAAGTTCATCACATTATATCTGTATGTCTCCTATGAGTCCTCGTGTAAAGAAATGTCAAGTTTACTTAAACAAAAAAATACAAAGCTATCCTGAATATATCTTTAAAGAAAAACCGTATTTAAGGAATGACTGTAATATTTTTTCTGCCTATGAAGAAATAACATTAGCGCGTTATTCAGTGTGCACCACATTTTTTATGTTATTTCGAATAGACAGAAAAAATATTACAGTCATTTCTTATAATTTAATTCTAAATTCCATTTTAAACCGTAGAAAACCTTGAAAAAACGTTGATGACGTCACGGTCACATGACTAAATTATGTCTATGGGCTCATAACAAAATAACGTCAGCCAATCAGAAGACGCGTTACATCCACAATTAAATTATATCAGGATTTTAACAAAAACAATATTCAAAATAACATACATTTTATTGTGTATTCTTGACATGAGAAAGACATGCTTGTTTATGAGTACAGTCATCTTTTCATGCTTGTTCTTCCTTTTATTGTGTATTCTTGACATGAGAAAGACATGCTTGTCTATGAGTACAGTCATCTTTTCATGCTTGTTCTTAAATTCATGCAATTACATTTATATATATTATGTGATTAACATAGTTTAGAATATAAAGGCAACAATATGCTTATTTAAGTGCAATTAACTAGAAAATAAAATCTAGTAAAACTGCAAACAAACCACATCTAATTCAATCACAACCACTAAAAAGACAAATACAAATACAACATCAAACACTCTACATACTCGACCGCTCGCCTGGAACATGGAACTCGTTACTATTTTTTCTTTCACACTTTAAACACACTTTCTTGCCCAAAGATTCGACATAGCAAGGACAGTGATTTAAAGACATATCACTATCTATATGATCCAGCTGTAAAAAATAAAAATGGTTTCCTTCAAGAATATTATGTTCTAGTATGTCTATTTCATTTAATTTTGGTGATAAAAACATAGAAGAAGATCGGACAAGAAAGTTCTTTTTCTTAATAATTTCAGATTCAACAACATATTAAAGAAGATAAAAAGAAATGGAACTCATTTAAATATAATTTGCAAAAAAATATTAAACAGTTATTTTGAGAGATTTAATGTTTACTTAACTAGTGAAAAAAGTAAATTGCTTTATATACATAACATTCATTTACAAATTTTAGAGGTGGCTACAAACACAATCAATAGATAAGGGAGCTACCATTTGATTTTTAGGGGGGGGCTAGAATGAAATTTGAAAAAAATAGGCAGGACAGGAGTTTTGAGTAAAAAAGGCAGGATCTGACACTTGCAAAAAAAAAAGTCAGGACGACAATTTACGTAAAAAAAAAAGTCAGGATAAACTAAAAAAAAAAGTCAGAATAAACTAAAAAAAAAAAGGCAGGACCGATTAGAGTGAAAAATAAAAAGGCAGGACAGAGATTACAGCTAAAAATAAAATGCAGGACAAAATTTTTCATCCTAATCCCCCATAAAAATCAAATGGTAACTCTCTAAGGCTAACAAGACAATCAACAAATGGATGTTCAAAACTTAGAAAAGGAAAAGGGAAGGCATTCTAGCTTTTAAATCTAGTTGTTCAAAGGTTGTGTCAGTGTTGTTATTCTTTAGACCGCGAACAACATGTTTTGGTAGAAAGTTAAGATACTAGCAATTAAAAGATTTGTTTTACAATCAAACACAAATGTATAATTTGAAAGTTATTGATCTCTCAGAATATGATAATATGAACTGGATTCTTCAAATATGAAAAAAATAGATATAAGAACTGTTGAATTTTGATATATCTGCTTTTCTTTTGTATGATAATTTCCTGTTTGCCTAGACACATCTCGTGTGTTTGTTTTTGTTGCACGTCAGTGTTCCTGTTGTTCCTTTGTTTTTCTCATATAGTTGATGTGTTTCCCACGGTTTGAGTTTGTAGCCCGGACTTGTTTTCTATCAATCGATTAATGACTTTGGAACACCGTTATACTACTGTTGCCTTTATTTATATATGTCATTAACTTATTTGGTATAACGACGATTCAGGTTTCAACTGATTGACAAATGGCTTGGTTGTTGTCTCATGGATGTATTCCAGGTTACATCTTATTTTATTTACATTGTTGTGAAAGATTTATTGCCCTTTCACATAGGCAAACTTTCCACCTCCCTCGTGCACTGTTAACTAACGGGAATACGATACAGTTTTGAACCCACGGTGATCTTTTTCACCTAGTCACTTCAAGCATGTAACTTTCATGTTTTATGTGCTACTTTTAGAGATTATAATGTGTCGGAATTTTAGTAAAATAATAAAAATGAAATTGGCTTTTCGTTTTAGGTCCGTGATAGTGTAATAAAGTTTCTTACGTTTCTGCGTATTCATACATCGGATTTCCTGGCTTTTGGCGTTCCTGATGAAGGTAAATTTCGAAAAGAACTTCTGACGCATGAAAGTTATCGTATCATTGTATTTTATCAAACCTGACATACCTGACAATTTTGTTTTTGTTTTGTATTCCATCAAACCATTGATATTTGTGGAATTCATATAAATGTAATGAAGAAGTTTACGTACCTCGAAGAAATAGACACCTCTTGGTAGATGCTTTACCACAACCATTGACTATAATGAACAAGAAGTTAAATCTTTCAGCAAGAATACACATATTAAAGTGTTCATGGGGAATAAACACATTGTAATAATTCACAAAATTATATGTAAAGCTAAATCGTACAAAAACTTTGAAATATGGTGCAGAAACGTGTAAGTTTTCTTTCTTCTCTTTTTTTCATAGAAAAAATTAAAACCACAAAAATACTGAACTCCCAGGAAAATTTAAAACGGAAAGTCGATCCTGGCTCAAATGGCAAAATCAGATGATAAAACACATCAAACGAATGGACATCAACTGTTATATTTCTGACTTGGTACAGGCATTTTTTTAATTGTAGAAAATTGTGGATGGGGTCTGGTTTTATAGCGCAAAACCTCTCACTTGTATGACAGTTGCATCAAATTCCATTATATTTACAACGACGCATGAACAAAATAGACATAAAAGGTAAAATAAACAAATAACATGTTAAATACTATTGGCGTCACATATGGAACAGGATCTGTCCTCCTTTCCGGAGCACATGAAAAAGCCTATTTCGTTGTTGGTGCGTTCGTTTTACTTTATTTTGTGTTTTTATACTGTTCTTTTTCAATTGGTAGTTTTTCGCCATATGGCGTTGTCATTTTGTCATCGTGTTTAGGGGTGCATCTCAAAATGACAACAGCTTTTGTTATCAAACTGAATACTGTGTGGATATTTTTTTTAAATAATTCACTCGCAATTTTAAATATAATGGTTGAACATGTCCTTTATAATCTTTTTTTATAGCTTGGTGACAAGAATGACAAGCAACAAAATGCATTTAGTTGCAGTATCTCGTTTGTTTCCAGTAAAGTTTCAGCCACGATCCATAGCACCAGAATATAACGTATGTGTTGGGTATTGATTAAATGATTAACTTTAGTATTCTTTATGAAATAATGCTATATATTACGAGTTGGCCTATTTAAATCTTTTTGAAAAGAAGCAGCTCAATGAGTACGTACAAAATAGTGAGAGTCTAAACAGGGGCAGATCCAAGACTGTTTAAAAGGGTCGTAATTTAAGGAAACTGGATATATACATACTGTCGAGCAGAGCAAAGCTTAAGTACATTTTGACCAAACACCGACATTTTTTTCGGTCAAAAAGCGGGCAGGGGTGGATGTGGCATACACACAAAGACTTTTACATTATGTAACAGTATAAACTTACTCCTTGAACACGTTGTGAATAGACAAGTTTTCCATTCTTCCTGTACAGGCTGAAATTCATAGAACTTATATGCTGTAGACCAAAAACAACTTTAATGCTGTTCCCAGATACATTTAAAAACGAAAGACCTTTCCACTGCACATCTAGAAAGAACATTGAGAAATTAACAATCTTCATATTTTCATACCTAAAATAAATAAATGTTTATTATGCAATTTTGATTTTTAAATGTGGATATTGAATATATCTTTGAGTGAAAGAGAAGACACTGTCAAACACAATGATATTAGAATTCAACACTAAAAGGTTAACAAATATAATGACAAAAAATACTTATATTCCATTCTTTCAGATCTGTTCTTACATCTTTTTTGTTGGGATGCATGAGGGATAGATATATAACCATGATGTGACGTCCTGTCTGTGTTTTTGTTTTTGTCTGATGTTTTTCTTTGTTATCGATCAAATGCGTTAAACCTTTTCCAACTGAGTGTTCTAGTTTGATCTTATGTTCTGCTGTTACACCACTGTCCCATGTTAAGGGAGGGTTGGACGCTCAGAAACGTGTTTAACGCCGCCACACTCTGTATGAGCCTTTCCAAAATCAGGAGACTGAAGTTCAGTGTTTGTCGTTCTTTCATGTCTGTCATATTTGTTTTTACATACATTGTTTTGTTATGAATAGTCCAATAGTTTTCTCAATTGAATTGTTTCATAAACTTTTCATAACGGTGCCTTTTGTTTCCGAATATACGGTATGTTTTTTTCTAATTGTTGAAGGCCATACGGTTGTTAACATCCACTTCATTTTAACTCTTGTGGATAGTTGTCTCATTGACAATCATACCTTATCTCGACTTTATGTGTCGCTTAGTAATGGAGGACGGCTTATCTTAATTCTACATTCGTTCTTGGTTACATGTTATAAATACTTCAGAGTGTTGTACGTTTGGTTGTCACAGTTTTAGCACGCGTGTAAATGGGCGTGTCTTCTCAGAGTGGAACATTATTGAAAAGCATTTGCTTTTAGGGTTTTCATTAAGATTCAGACAATCATAATTAATACAAATAAAAGTAATGTGGATTCAATTGTTTTCGTGGATATTTAAGTTGGTGGTTTTGGCATTTTCGGCATTCATTCCTTTAGAAAACTAATAGTTCGTTGAACATTTAAATTCGTGGTTCCCCTGTACCCACGAAATCCACGAAAATTGGTATCCAACGAATATTAATGGATCCACAGTAGTGTTTAACTGTGTGTATCATTGCCATGTTGTCTTGATGTCTACAAGAATCATTTAAGGATGTTTGCTTGTCATGTTTTGGAATTTTTGCCAGATTTTCGAAATCCTCTCGTTTTATCCATTTGAATGCCTTAAAAAAAAAAATTGCCCATGAACCTCTATTTTTCTTTTTATTTATCTTTTACATGTATAATTATAAGTCATTTGTAAAATTCTTATAAAATCTTATTTATTTTTTAATAGTTTTTAGAGCTTTTACTGGTCAATGATAAGGCTATAAAAATCAAGAGGCTCAGAGAACATTTTCCCGCCATAATTCCAATGGCTAATATCTCTAAAACAAGCAAATTGACCCCTATATTTATTTTGTTTTTTTTATTCCTCATTTAAATCCCTATCAATATATATTAGTTTTGTGGAAAGTTATTTCTTTTGAAACTGAGCAGCAGACATCCTTAACATTAGTATTTACTTACGTTTTATTGAGCCAATTTCTACAAGTGGGTAGACATTTACTGACAGCGCAGGCGTATTCTTGATATTATCTGGCAAGTGCGTTTTAAAATTCATCTGAAATGTTCATAAACATGCAGTTAATGCATGGTTAGACACAAAACGGCAAACTTTACACGAAAACATATGTTAGAGTTTTAGAATTCAAAAGGTCAAAATGTATCTTACCCAGATCCTAGAAAACATAGTCCCGCAGCTTTTCAAACTGAGTTTGGGGATAGAAAAAAAATTGTGAAAGTTTATGTATATATGTAAAGACGATATTCTATTTATATCTTTTTTACATTCTGATTCATTAAATTTTATTTGTTTGTTCAAAAGTTGAACTGTCATTTGTCATATTCAGATGACTTTTAGAACTATATTTATGCCCCACATACGATAGAAGAGGGGCATTATATTTTTCTGGTCTGTGCTTCCGTCCGTCTATTCGTCTGTTCGTCCGTCCGTGCGTCAGTTCGCGTCAGGTTAAAGTTTTTGGTCAAGGTAGTTTTTGATGAAGTTGAAGTCCAATCAACTTGAAACTTAATACACATGTTCCCTATGATATGATCTTTCTAATTTTAATTCCAAATCAAAGTTTTGATCCCAATTTCACGGTTCACTGAACATAGAAAATGATAGTGCGAGTGGGGCATCCGTTTACTATGAACACATTCTTGTTTATTTATTATATTACATTTGTTATTTAGATACAATAGATGGATAAATATATTACTATCAATTGTTTCACTTACTTACTAGATTATCATAAGTATTATTCAACAATACCAGCTTGCAACCTTCTGTTTCCCAGTTCATAAACCATACCTTGAAACCTGTTAAATTGCTTTTATCTTTAAAAAAAAGAGATAAGATTATATTAACTTTAATATATATTATTAAAATGTCATTTTGCTACAACCAATAACAAATTTTCACCACTGAAAATGTAACAATTCGAAGATGATTTTGAATTCATTCATTTAAGAATTGAATGCTTCTTTTTGTAACTTCATTGGGGTGTAAAAGCGTTGACCGAAGTACATTTTGTATGAAGCGAGGAAGCGCTTCATATTAAAAATGCGTGCACGGTCAACGCTTTCACAACCCTATGAAGTTACAAAAAGAAGCATTCAATACTTATAATTACATTTTTTAGCAATGATCATGAAAACACGAATTTTATTATTGTTTTATTTAATTCACTTGTGCACTTTATTGTGGGACCATGTGTTATCATGCATGAAAAGTTTTATTGAGCAATGCAATTGCTTACGGAATAACACGTGATGTGCAGTTAGCCAATCAGAATAAAGTATCATAATGAAACATACATCTATAATGTAATTATCTTAATTTGCATCTTTTGAAATTGATATTTCTTTTCTTAAATTAAGATACGTTATTTTAAAGAGGTCAGATTTCCGCGGAATGTCTTTCACTCTAGGGCCGTTTGATAAATGTTCTTCTATCTAAATGAAAATATGCAAATTTATCGCTCAATATCTCATATGTACCAGTTTCGACTTAAACGACATTTTGTCGTATCTCTAAACTTGGAGTCCAATTTAAGGGAGCTGGGATAAAACTAGATAAATTTAATATAAATATAACCGGAAGAAAAGTGACGTTGGGAACTTTTACCATAATTCGAAAAGTGCTTTATATGAACTCCCATTTTAGATTGAATATTGATATGAACTCTCGTTTAAGATTTGATATGTCTATGAACTCTCGTTTTAGTTTTAAATTGAATATTTCTCCTTTTAGTTTTAGCTGAATATTTCTTGTTTCATTTTTAAATATAATGTTTCTTATTTCAAATATCCAAAGAGATTATAGATTTACTATTTTACAACTTAATCCGATGGCTGTCAAGAGTGTGAGAGATAATACATGTATCTAACACTTGAACTACAAAAGCAATTATCGCTATTTTATAAAGTTAAGCCGAGGACAATGATCAGCTTATTATTACATAAGATTGGACAATTATATTTATATCTTATGAGAACCTTTTATAATGTTTTAATATCCTTATCTTGGACTTAATTTATATGTTTTGAAAACTGTTGCTTGGGGAGTCTTCCCCTAGCTTTTGAACTGTAAACTTGTGTTAATAAATTTGTATATATTTTATACGGTCTGGCGTTTAAAGCAGCCATAGTGTCAATTATAGACCTACAGACTTAATGTAACCCGTGCTGAAGTTCACGGACTGATGCCGGAATTCACGGGGTTATAATTGGGAAGGATCCAACGATTACCGTAACCTTTGCAGCCAAGCGAGTGTTTTACTTATGAACTAGTCCCAGTTTATATGAAGAAATGGAGTTACCAAAGTTGGAAAAATTTAACGCGTTCGAAACAGAAAATGCAGATATGTGGATACAGCGTTACGAACTTATGTGCGAATTTTCAAAGTGGGATGACGTGCAAGCCACAAGAGCGTTTACATGCTTTATTGACGATTACGTTTTAGCATGGTACATGTTATTAGACAATGAAGACAGAAACAACAAGCAGACATTGTTCAGAAAATTCACGGAGCGCTTTGGGAGAAAGAGTATAGAAAAAGTGGGATTGTGGAAAGATGCAGCCGATTTAAAACAAAAACAATACGAAACTGTTTCGCAGTTTATATCCAGAATCGAGAGACTCTGTTTTCTAGCTGGTCAAACATTAATGATGGAACAATTTATTCTTCGTGGACTTAACCAGAGTTTGTTGTTCCGTTTGTCACCGCAACCGGTCTTAAACAAAACTTTTCCGTAAGTGAAGCCATAGATGCTGCTTTGCTAGCAGACATCACCATGCAGCTAGTATCGAAACCAGAACCAGTCACCAGTTCTATAGAGGACAATCCTACACCACAGATCCAACCCAGAAGTGATGGTAAGTGTGATACATACTGTAATAGTTACGAACATTTTGAGAATGCACAATTTTACGTTCCCCCTGTCAATGTACTTAATCATGTTTATAGACAACAGAAACGCCCCCCAAATAAAAGGCTTCAGAGAAACAAATTCAATCGTTACCCAAGTCGTGCAAAGTCCAACCTATCCCATAATTCAATCAAAGACAGGTTTATGAATTCTAGAAATAACCCCCCTAATCAGAATATTGTTAATCTTTTTGCAAATACAGGCTGTTCAAGAGCCGATTGTAAAATAAATGTTAGAATAGGTTCCTCAGTTATTCATACTCTTGTAGATACCGGTGCAGCAGTATCGGTCATAAATACAAATACTTATAAGTCATTACAAGTAGACAAACCTTACCCTGTAGATAAATCAGATTTGTTAGGTGTTCGTGGTGTAAATGACAATTTTATCAGAGTACTAGGCAAAGTCACACTGCCCGTTGAAATAGGAAAGCTAACTTTATTTCACGATTTTTATATTTTGGATGATGTCAATATGCCACTTATTTTAGGCCGAGACTTCATGCATGATCAAAAAGCTGAAATAAGTTTCCCCAAACAAGTTTTAACATTACAAAATGGAATGACAGAAGTTTCTTTAAGTCAGGGCCAAGATCGGGATCACACACACAATTTTGTTCGTGTGCTATCTGATGTTACCTTTCAACCAAGACAAAGAGTTATTTTTCCTGTAAAAATAGAAAATTGTAACGAAAACACATCAGGAGTGATTGAACCAAATTTTTCACTTGCTGGCAAACATAATATTATGGGAGCACGGTGCTTAATACAAACACATAACAACACTTCTGTTTTTGAAATCTTAAATCCTACAAATGCTGTAATTACACTGAAACAAAATACTATAATTGGAAATTTTATTAAAATTCAAGATGATAAAATTTTTGGAGAATTAAAAGAAAATTTTGAGTTTATAGATAGTATCAGAACTGGCGAAGCTTCAAATTCAAATAATAATTATATCAAAATTGCTACCGAGATAGGTATTGATCTTTCAAAATCCGATTTAAGCGAAACACAAAAATATCAGTTATTGACTCTGTTAGGGCAATATAGGCAAGCTTTTGCTAAAGACATAACCGAATTAGGCTGTACCAAAATAGGCAAACACATCATTGATACAGGCGATGCAAATCCAGTCAGACAATTTCCGTACCGGACTACCCCTAAAACAAAGGAAGAAATAAATACACATTTGGACGAAATGGAGGAACAAGGTATCATTCGAAAAAGCATGTCACCATGGAGCAGCCCCATCTTGCTAGTAGCTAAGCCCAATGGCGAGAAGAGAGTATGTGTGGACTATCGCAGACTAAACCGTCTTACGAAAATCTATACACAATCGCTGCCAAATCTTTCAGATGTCCTAGATACACTTGGAGAAAAGCATGCCCAGACATATAGCGTCTGTGATATGAGACAGGGCTTCTGGCAGCTAGAACTTGATGAGCAATCCAAAGAAAAGACTGCTTTTATGACGCATCGAGGTCAGTACGAGTTCAACCGACTTCCATATGGCCTGGCAAATTCACCTGCAACCTTCAACATGATCATGAATGAAGTAATCAGAGATCTCAACTGGAAAAGTGCATTAGTTTATGTAGACGACATTCTAATTTACAGTAAGAACTTTGAAGAACATCTTTGTCACTTAGCAGCCCTATTTGATAAACTAATCGAAGCCAATCTGAAATTGAAGCCATCAAAGTGTCAGTTCGCTTGTAAAGAAGTTCAATATTTAGGCCACATTATCACCAAAGATGGCATAGCAGTGGATCCAGAGAAAACGGCATCTGTACATTCCTTTGCAGCGCCGAAAAATGTCAAAGAAGTACGTATGTTTCTTGGACTATGTAATTACTACAGAAAGTTCATTCACAACTACTCCAAGATTACTTCTCCGCTCAATCAACTGCTACACAAAGATCAACAATTCCATTGGACAGACGAATGTCAACGATCGCTCGAAACGCTCAAGACAAAACTTACTTCAGCTCCTATTCTAGTATTTCCGGACTTCAATAAAGAGTTTATTTTACATACTGACGCAAGTGGTACTGCAATAGGATATGTTCTAGGTCAACATGACAAGGACAAGAAACTCCGAGTTATTGCGTATGGCGGACGTATGCTACGAAAACCAGAACAAAGATGGGACGTTAAAGACAGAGAATGCCTTGCACTTGTTGTAGCTATCAAACAGTTCCACGTTTATTTGGCCAATAACAAATTTCACGTGTATACAGATCATATAGAGTTACAATACCTTCATCGTATCAAAGAGAGTACCGGACGTTTAGCAAGATGGTCCATGTATCTTCAGACATACAATTTTGAAGTTCACTATCAACCAGGAAAAGATAACGTTTGCGCTGACTTCCTCTCCAGAATTCAGCATCCCGAGAACCAGCGTCAGCGTCGACTCAGTATAGACGAGATCGAGGCTACATATACAGCAACCGATCAATCCAGAAAAGAAACAAATCAACACAGTTCAGTCATCCAGCCAGTCCAGTCAAAGCACTTAGACGAATCAAAACATGAATCAGTATCAGCAATTAAGGCACTTACTGAAGCAGATAATCAATATCGTAGTGCAGATCCATTACTCATGATGATCGAAACCACAAACCTTACCCAGGGTAGAATCCAAGCAGCTCAAAATGAAGACGAAGAAGCAGGACAAATGCTACAATACATTGAACAAAACACGTTACCCCAAGACAAAAAGAAAGCTGACGTAATAGTCCGAGAGTCAAATCACTACGTTGTTTCTAATGGTATACTGTTTCACCATTACTATCCTAGAGGGAAAGGACACTTATCAGATAGGGTCATCAAACAATTAGTTATACCAAAGGCATTACAAAACGACGTACTTTTATCGTACCATGATGCAATTATTGCAGCGCACCCCGGTATTGACAGAACTTACAACAACATCCGAATGAAGTATTACTGGAAGAGAATGTACTCAGACATTGAAGATTATGTGAAAACCTGTATTGAATGTCAACAAGGCAAGACTAATCCGCACTCTAAGAGAGCACCCTTACAGCCGCTTCCGGCAACTGGAGTATTTGAAAGAATACACATGGACATTCTTTGCAATTTACCAAAGTCAGCAGGTGGATTCAACCAAATCTTACTAGTTGTATGTCCGTTCTCTAAATGGTGTGAAGCCTTTCCACTTAAAACAGGAGGAGCCGTAGAAACTGCAAGAATCTTATACAACGAAATTATATGTCGATATGGTCCTTGTAGACAAATTCTTACAGATTTGGGGAAAAACTTCACTTCGAACCTCGTGAAAGAAATCTGCAAAATTTTCCAGATCACCAAGCTAAATACGTCATCCTATCACCCAGAATGCAATGCAGCAACCGAACGACAGAATCGTACATTAGCAACATCTCTGCGTATGTATTGCCATGACAACCAGTCAACATGGCCCGACTACTTACAAGGCGTCATGATGGCTTTCCGAAACACAATACAAACCGAGTCAACACAATATAGTCCATATTATTTGGTCTTTGGAAGGGAACCTCGAAATCCTATCGACATCGCACTAATCCCAGAATCTACAAAAGGATTGAGCAAAGATGCAGAGTCAGCCCTAAAATTGATTGTCGATAATTTAACCCTTGCCAGAAAAATTGCGAAGACGAATATTGAAACTGCACAACAAAAGTACAAAACTCAACACGACAAAAACGTAGAGGAACCCACGTTTTTCATATTAGACAAAGTATGGCTTTACTGTACCCGGACTCCAGTTGGTTTGTCTCCCAAACTCCAACGAAAATGGACTGGACCATATTACATATCAGAACACATAGGCGAATATACTTACCGTTTGTGCAAAGCTTCTGACGATAAAATATTGAAGGCTCCAGTGCACGCAAATCGATTGAAGAAATTTCTCGACCCCAAGAATCGCCCCACAAACCCACCCGATGAAGTAGATGAGGATCACGACCTAAATCCAGAGGAACTCATGGACATGCCTGAAATCCTTGACAGAGTCAATGACACAATCAATAACCACACACAAAATCATGTAGGGAAAAATAATCAAAATGATCCAACACAATTACACAAAGATAAGCAACCGTCACAAAATCCAAACCCTCAACAGGACATATATGATGTCGAAAGAATACTTAAGTGTAGAAAACGAGGCAACATTAAGCAATACCTTATTAAATGGCGAGGTTATAGTACTTCACAAAATTCATGGGAACCATCAAACAACATACACAATGATTTAATCCAACACTTTCATGCTCAGAGTCAAAGTAAAAATAAGCGAAAACGACACGGATAACGTTAATAATACACACGGTCAATTTTTGTTTTCAGTACACATGTTTTTTTCCTGAATCTTAAATAATCAACTAAATGAAAAATGTCTATTTTTGTTTGTCATTTTCACATTCACAATCTTTTTTTTTTATTAAGAACACCTTATTATTCTTAGATGAATATCCATTTTTTTCATGAGATATTTGTCACTGGCAGTAAGATAATCACCAATTTTTTTTTAGCTAAAGTCTGTGTATCCTTGTTGTATCCTAGAACCTAGTGTATTACACAAGTAAAGGTTGTAACTTTGAACAAAGATCACTGACTATAGTATACCAAATAACCACAATTATTGTTTAGTTGTCGTTATTATTTTGTATCATTTCACGTACCATGCTATAGGTAATTGAATTTACACGTATGAGCTTCCGTATGAATACATAGATTATCAGTGGAATAACAAAATCATTATAGAATACAATTTTGGTCCGAAACAGGAGTGCAAGATGGACTCGTCACCTATCTTGTGTTCTTGTTTCCATGGGTGTACAGGAGTGACGACCTGTATACTACATGTCAGAAAAATGCTTTGTTATGTTTGATCAAAACCTGCTTACAAGGTAGATATATCCACTGATAATTTGTTAATCTTTTCAAATTCTTGATAGTATTTTCGAAAACTTTCAGTATAGTGTAGTTTTGTTTGGATCATAAACAGGCCAATACTAATTATTGCCAACCCTTTTTATTTTCCTCCAATTCCTTGAATACGTAGTCCTACTTTTATGATTATGATAAAAGCCACCTCTTTGTTGTTTATATATCTATACATATGATAGAGTCATGTTTTTTTTTCGATTTGTCAAGTGAAACAGAATATTATAGTATATTTATGTCAGTAGGTCCTCTGCTCAGAGTATTGTACTTATGTCAGTAGTTCCCTCCTCAGAGTATAGTATACTTATGTCAGTAGTCCCCCTCATTAGAGTATAGTATACTTATGTCAGTAGTCCCCCTCCTCAGAGTATTAGGATACTTATATCAGTAGTCCCCCTCCTCAGAATATCTAGTATGTTTATGTTTATCCCCCTCCACATACTCCCTTTATATATCTATTAAAAGGTCCAATATGTGCATTTTCTATGTTCGTGATGTTTTCAGTATGTACACACTTTCAGCAACCAGGAAGACGAATTACCCAAAGACGAATTACCCAAAGATGAATTACCCATAGACGAATTACCCAAAGCTGGACGAATTACCCACAGATGAAATAACATTACTAACCCAAATCATAGTGTAGCAATTTGTGCTCGGGACGAGCACTTCGGGGAAGCAGTGGAGAATATAACCGGAAGAAAAGTGACGTTGGGAACTTTTACCATAATTCGAAAAGTGCTTTATATGAACTCCCATTTTAGATTGAATATTGATATGAACTCTCGTTTAAGATTTGATATGTCTATGAACTCTCGTTTTAGTTTTAAATTGAATATTTCTCCTTTTAGTTTTAGCTGAATATTTCTTGTTTCATTTTTAAATATAATGTTTCTTATTTCAAATATCCAAAGAGATTATAGATTTACTATTTTACAACTTAATCCGATGGCTGTCAAGAGTGTGAGAGATAATACATGTATCTAACACTTGAACTACAAAAGCAATTATCGCTATTTTATAAAGTTAAGCCGAGGACAATGATCAGCTTATTATTACATAAGATTGGACAATTATATTTATATCTTATGAGAACCTTTTATAATGTTTTAATATCCTTATCTTGGACTTAATTTATATGTTTTGAAAACTGTTGCTTGGGGAGTCTTCCCCTAGCTTTTGAACTGTAAACTTGTGTTAATAAATTTGTATATATTTTATACGGTCTGGCGTTTAAAGCAGCCATAGTGTCAATTATAGACCTACAGACTTAATGTAACCCGTGCTGAAGTTCACGGACTGATGCCGGAATTCACGGGGTTATATATACTGTGGTAATAAAAACTCATCAATGACACCATGGTTATAACTTTATGCGGAAGATATGCATTTTTTTCTACAAAAGACTCATCAGTGACGCTACAATAAAAAAAAAGAAGCTTTAAAGGTGAACTAGGTGGCATTTAGGAGTAAGAGCACAAACTAGTCTGTAGTGAACCTTCCTTCGGCATGCTGTCTTTCATAAAGCACGTTACAAATCTGGTACAAAGCAAGCCAGAAAACAACAAAAAATCGTTCAGATACGGGTGGTAAGAAAACAACATATTCAGATAATCAACTTTTAATGGTAGTTCTAAGCGCGGTGTATAACAACCTATGAGATCGTTTTGTTTGTACATGCATGGAAGTATTATATTGACAATTTTTCGTTGGAGTTCCTGTCAATATGGTACGTGTAAATATGTAACACAAATATTTTACCTTGAATTTGGTAAGACCAGGTTACAGAATGGTTTCTGATTTGTATCTTATTACTTGGTACATCCCATTCAGGTGGCAAATCTTCAGCATTGTATCTCGTAATCTCGGTTTCCATATAACAATCTAAAACCATGTTTCAAATAATAGTTTACATGCATTAAATAAACAAAAAGCACGTGATTACATATTATTCTTTCTTATTTTTAACTGTTGAAGAGACAGCAAACCGAATATTAATTACCATCAAATGAATATTGCTTGGTGTACAAAATGTAAAGAAGGTTACAGCTGTACTTAATAATGGTGTGTGATAGTCCGTTAAGTGTTGTACTAACTGAAAATCATATATCATACAGGATTTTTTTCTATTATTATAAGTTCGTTTTCTTTTATTATTTGTATGGTTTTTTTTTTGTTTTTGTGTTTGTTTATTTAGTTGGTTTTTTTTTGTATTGTTGTTGTGTTTGGGAGGGGGAAAAGATTTCAGGGCTAACTTGATTTTAGTCAAAATAAAAACTCTGGAAATAATTATAAATTTGTCAATACACAAATTTCTTACTTGTCTACTAATGTATTTAATAATCAAACATACCTATGTTGTACTCTGTAAAATTTGATTCAACGTGTCCTTGAGTCTAAAAGTGAGTTAAGCCATATTTATAAAATCACTCATAGCATAAATACAAAGAGAGAAAAAAAACTATATAGTCACATTACTTTAAATGTATTTATACAACAAATATACAGTGACAAAAATACATCTTAAATTCAATTTTTTTAGGATATAAAAGAGGAACGAAAAATACTAGATTTTATGTAAAGTACACAAAGGCATTATAGACGTAGGAAGTTTTTAACGACTTTGACTGGATATCAGCCCTTGCACGGTCGGTATTTATTTTAAACAAGCTATTTTCTGCTTAAGTTTTATTACAAAAACAAATAACCGTTCGAAACGAGAGAAAAAAGAAAGCAACACTTCATTAATATTAATATACATCCGAAAAGTGTGTCTGGTTTACCTTCGTACGATAAGAATAAATAGGAAAAACGATGTGAATTACCTGATTAATATGTTCATTTCCAACGTGTCTGGCTGCCACTCGAAAGTACACGGTGAGCATGTGAAATACCCCAAGAAACAGAATACACGTTTCAAGTGACATAGTTGATTTTGAATGTAATCGGTACACTAAACAGTTTATATACACAAATGGGATGGACAAAACTTTGATGATGAATAAATCCTGGAGATTTAAATTTCAGAATGTGATCTGAATTCTTTTTCATATACAGTTTCAATAATAGTTTTACGCAAAATAATGACGCGCTTTCTGTGGCAGTTATAAATCTTTAAATGACGAATTTTACAATACTGTCACGTTTTTCATATTTATAAAATTTATGAAATAATCATTACATGTTATTTACAAAATCCTTCAGTAAATTAATTTACGTAAAGGCTTTGTCAATTTTGAACCCGTTACAAAGGTATGAGGAAAATGTATATCATTTGTTTACATAATGATAGTAAAATCAAATATTTCCATATTGTCTTTCCGGACCTGGCGTCATTACTGAACTTTAACAACATTTTTTTTGTCGAATCAGATTCTTGTTGACTTATAGTTTTCTTAAAGTACATAAAGTTCAAACGAAGTTGAACGTGCACTCCAGTGAATACGGGTGTGTATACATAAATTGGTGGATGTTTAAGCTTTTCGACTAATATAAGAGTTGGTTTTATAACTTTTGATGCATTCGTGTTAACCTCCTGATCTGAGAATGTTCAGTGTTATTTCATATTGCAGTAGACAATAAATCTAAATTTTAAAAAGCACACTGCTTTCTCTAAAAAAAAAACTGTCAGTTCTTTTGGGACTGACTGTGACCAATCATATCAAACTTATATATAGAAAATTAAATTGAACTGTTCTAACGCAAAATATAATCAATTTTACGTTATGGTTTCTTGAATATATGTTAAAATCTTCCGACTATGTTTGTTTACTTAAAAAAATCAAATGAACGCCATACAACCACGTCTAATGATGCCTTTTGAATTCATAATCCTAATTTTCGGCACGGCATAATGTCAGGCTCCCACTTGCTATTTTAGACAGGAAACATAAAAAAAAATCCAGCTTAGTGTTGTATATTATTATACATAATAACCCACAAATAGTTATGATAATATGTGATGTGCATTCTCTCTCGTACAGAAAATGATAATTTAGGTCACACAAATATAATTGAAATTTTGTATCCTCTCTAGTACAGAAAATGATAAATTTAGGTTCCACAAATAGAATTGTGTTTTTTTTCGTTAAAAATAATTTGTTCACCAAAAAATATGTGTTTAAAGTGTAATGGGAAGCATAAGGGTATGGGGTTGGGATGTTATCTGACTCCACATCTTAAGGTCATAAAGGAAAGATATAAATATATAGACATATTAAAAATATCATACCTGACTCCTAGACAATATCTTGAACCATTGTCAGAAATGGTCTGAAGTGAGGGTGGTAAAGTGTTATTTTCGTGCAACGTCATGGTGTTTTGACATATTTGTTTTACGTGCATGCAGCCGTGAAAAAGGTTCCTCATTTACCGTGTTTCGTGCAATCGGTAAAAAAAAATATTATTTATAATATACATTTATGATGTCATATTTTAACTATTGTCCTGTAATATGGCATTTCTGTGGTGATTGTAACACCAGAAAAATAGAGAAAATACAAGAGCGTGCCCTAAGATTTATATATAAAGACTCTTGTAGTACCTATCAACAACTGTTAGTTAAATCAAAATTACCAAGCTTAGAAATCAGAAGAATTAGAATGATAGCAATAGAGGTATATAAGATTATTAATAAACAATGTCCATTATATCTACATAAACTTATTGAAATTAAAAAATGTAATTACTCTTTTAGAAATAACAACATAGCAGATGTTCCCAGGGTAAGGACAACTACCCATGGGGTACACTCATTTAGATATGCAGGAGCCTAACTCTGGAACGAACTGCCAAATAAGCTGAGGGAAGATATGCCATTGGGTCAGTTTAAAAGTGTGGTTGGTAATTGGGAGGGCTGTTCGTGTCAGTGTTCCTCCTGCAGATCTCAGTGAGTTGTAGATCAGTTTATTTATTTTTAAAATATCTTGTATACTCTGGCTTTTAAATTATTGGGCATATTTAAAAAAAAATGTATTTGTATAAAAAAGAAGATGTGTTATGATTGCCAATGAGACAGCTACCCACAAAAGACCAAAATGACACAGACATTAACAACGTATAGGCCACCGTATACGTACGGCCTTCAACAATGAGCATAGTCAGCTATAAAAGGCCCCGATAAGAAAATGTAAAACAATTCTTGTGTTCTTAATGCTTGAATTACTTTTAGTGCTTTATAATAGCTATTGCATGAATGTTAGTTTATCTGCATTTTATGTTTGTTTATATGCTTTAATTGTGCTTATTAATTGCTGTGCTTGATAACATTATTTATTTGCATGATGTGCTTTATGTTTTATGTGTTTTATGTATTGTGCTTGTCCATGGTGTCTTATATGTATGTCGGATAAAAGCTCTACAGAGCTTATGTTGTATTGTAATATGTAATTAACCGACTTTAAATAAATCTGTTATGCTTTATGCTTTAAGCTTATGCGTGCAGACCCCCCGGCCTTTTTACGCCCTTCTGATTTACTAGTATGCTCATGGTTTTTTTTGGAAAAAAAAGTTTGTTTTTGATTCTGAGAATCTGAGAAAAAAAAATTGTTTGTTTCACCCTCAGCTGGCACTATATGTAATGCTAAAATTGAAAGAAAAAAATTGTTTTCGACTTGTTGCGAAAAAAAAAATTTGTCCAGAAAAAAAAACCATAGCCCCCCCCACCCCCCCCCCCCCTCCCAGAAAATCAAATGGTTGCTGCCTTATAGACATATTTTATTTTATCTGTCATGACGAAAATATTTCAATGAAATAAAAGCCAAATAATAACATACATATATTTTTCTCTTTTATCGATCGTTCATGTGACAAGGGTACTCCTTAGACGATCTTAGACTAGCAGAACAGGGGGCGGATCCAGCCATTTTAAAAAGGGAGGGTTCCTAACCCAGGACAAAGGGGGGGTTCCAATTACATGTCCCCATTCAAATGCATTGATCGTCCAAAAAAAAGGGGGGTTCCAACCCCTGGAACCCCCCCCCCCCCCTTCTGGATCCGCGCCTGCAGAATAAACTAATAAGTCTAACAGAAAGACCGTAAACTAAATATTCAACCGGATGAAGCCGGAAAATCATGTCGACCCGAACTTGTTTATAAACATGGACTACCTCCCCTGAGCCCGCAGTTCGCAGTTGACAGAAGTTTTGACAACTTGAACTTCTAAACAATGAAACATACCGAAAAAGGGGAACATTGGCTTGCATAAAAACCATCCATAAAACAATGACTTCGTTCCTTTTCATTATAAAGGTCCCTGTCGAGGAGGCGAAGCACAAATCCAAGGAGACAGAAAAGCAAGGTTAGCTACACTACAGCTCGGGTGGATTTTGCTTTGTCCACCCGTCCACAGTGGGAGTGGACACTGGGTAGGCAAAACGTCTAACTTGTCCACTCTGCCCACCCATAGGAGTGGGCATGTAATTTCTTTTGTTAAATTAAAAGACTGGCAAGTACAGTCAATTGAAAAAAGCAGATAGGCATTTGTAATCACTATTTTTACAAAAAAAAAAAATTATAGCTAGGGTGGGCTGGTGGAAAAAGCAAAATCCACCCAGGCTGTTGTGTATCATGGCTATCACTATAATTTAAAGTTGGCTACCCTAGCTTTGTACAACTGGTTTACTAACCATACACCTAATTGCTATTTATTCCATTCTGGATAAGTTCATAAGCATAAAGCATAAAAGATTTATTTAAAGTCGGTTATACATATAACAATACAACATAAGCTCTAAAATTGCACAACTTTTTCATCCAGTTGAAGCTATCTGGGACCGTGTTTAAACGATGCACCATGCATGATACTTTTTTATGAGACCTGTCATGCATGTTTAAACTACTGTAAATACTTCAAACAAAATATTTTTTTACTTCAATTTTAATTTCGAAAACGTGGATCATAATCTATCAAAGTTTACTAAAGATCGCTTTCTAAAGTTTTTCCTCCCTCAGCTCACTACTGATGACGTCTATTTTCGGAGACCTGATCCTAACGGGCAGTTGTATAAATGAATGTTTTCCCGGATTGGACTAAATAGCGATAAGGTGTATTAGGTGGTTTACTAGCCCATAGACTGATCCAAATAATTATGACGTCTTGCAAGACTATTTCAGTTTTTTATGGGCATGATGGGAAGCCTCCCTCCAGGCATCCCAGAAAAAAAATAAAATAGCCTTGCAAGACATCATAATTATTTGGACTAGTCTAGTCTAGTCCTAGTCCAGATATAATTTATAATGTGGGTCTTATTGGGGTCTTTTTAAAGGGTGATGCTGGATTGCTGATATTTTTGTAAGCATGACACGTGGAAGTCAAATATAATACCGTGAACACGGGAAATGAAGTTTAGCAAGACCCAGGAAATAACTAAAAAATTAGAATTGCTTACATACATCATTGTATCTGACAAAACAGTAAGCATGATCCAGGATCAGAACACCCCCAATGAGATCCCCTTATAACAGGGCACTACACAATTAGTTTTGTCAGGAGTGTCTTTTTACCACAGAACACTCAAAATATACCACAGAACTTTTCATACCTATAAAATTTCCAGCAAAAATCAGCATTTTAGTTTTTGTTGTCATGGTTATTGTCAATAAATAAAAGAAATTTGGGTACACACCCTTATCATGTTATTACAGATAAGAAAGAAATACAAACTGATGATCAAAAGAAGGATGAAGTGCAAAGTAGCAATCTAAAGAAAGATTTAATACAGAATGGCGATCTAAAGAGGGATGATGCGGAAACTGATGATCTTAAGAAGGATGAAGTCACAATTGAGAAGGAAGAGACTGAAGATAAAGAAAAAGAAATTTCTGATAAAAAAGAGGATAAAATTACCACAGATAACGATGAAACAAAGGATTCAAATAAAACTCCTGATGATAAAAATGAAACAGATAAGATCGAAAAAGGGGTTGTGCAGCAATCATCAGCAACAACATTGGATGAATGGGATTTTGGTGAAGATGATCACGTAAAAGATACAGAGACAGCAGAAGAAGTCCCATTCAAAAAAGAAGAAAATAAACCTATTGACACAGATGAGGACCCTAACAAAAAAGAAGAAAATAATCCCATTGACACAGATGAGGTCCCTAACGAAAAAGAAGAAAAGAAACTTGTTGACCTAGATACACAGTCTCCATTCTTGTTTGAACAAGCAAAAGGATTGTATCATGTGCTCAAAGACATGGTAATTCCAAAAAATGATGATGCATCTTCAGGAGAAGGTAGTAATGTTGATGCTGATGAAAAATCTCGATTATTGGCGGAAATTTCTGAAACATCAGAAAAAGTGGTTGTAGATAGAAAAGATTCTGAGCCAAAAAATTTTGAAGTTGAGCCAGTTGATGAAAAAAAAGAAATAATACCTTTATTGGACGAGAGTGAAAAAGAAAATTTAATACCTTTATTGGAAGAGAGTAAAAAATCGGAAATAAAACCTTTATTGGAAGAGAGTGAAAAATCAGAGGAACCAAAAGAATCTCCCAAAAAATCATTTGACGTTACAGCAGTTGAAGCTTCAAAGCCGGAGACTGAAAGCAAAGGAAAAGAACCAATTCCAACCGCAGATTTTTATAAATCAACAGACAAAAAAAATGCAAAGAGTTTACCAGAGATTAAATCTTCACTCTTGCTCGGTATAACAGAAAGTAAATCATCAGCCAGTCTACAAGAAGAGAATTCCATTGCTAGTCTTCCAAATAAAGGATCATCAATAAGTCTTGGAAATATTGAAAACTTACATAAAAAGGTTCAGTTTTTGTCACAAGTATCAGCTCCTAATGAAGAAGATCTTCATCCATTCATTGAACCAACAACTATTCTAGAGGTATAATATCTTAAATATTTATGTTTTGTTGAAATGAAACTTGCACCAAACATAAAAAAGAAGATGTGGCATGAATGGTCAATCAAGTTTCATTCCGACAAAAAATGTCAACAGTCCCTTTTTGTATAAGACTTAGGTTTCCAATAATAATTAATTCTAGTCATGCCTTTTTGTGGCCTTTTTGAACAAGAAATATATTTGTTAAGGTAACTGAATCTTGTGTCAAAAATTTAAAAAGATAGTACTGACCTTAGTGATACCAACTATGTCCATTTTCTGTAATTATTGGTATTTGTGTTTGTTGATCAAATTAAGTCTTAAAAGAATTATTTAAAGGAAAGTATGCTTGTTGTTCATGTTTTTAGGGATATTGTATTCAAACATTTTTTATCTATCTTTTTAGGATACAGAAGCTATATTAGATGATTTTGGAATTGAGAATTATGTCGTGTCGAAAACAGCTACTGGAAAATTCTATCAGGTACATGTTCTTCAAACCAAAGGTTTATCTACAGCAAGAAGCGGAAAATTTGTTCACAAAAACTTATGGGCATATGATACAAAGAAAAAGAATTAGTTTTGATTTTACTTAGAAATTTTGGCTTTAAGTCAATTTGATCTGCACAATTGATATATATAGATTTTTACATTGATACCAGTGGATTATCAGATTTATCAAATCGAGATAGTTAATTTATCAATTTTAAAGACCAAGCCTGGGCAAGAACTTTAAAATTTATAATTTAACTATCGAGATTGGATAAATCCAATAATCCACGAGTAACTAAAAAATGTATGTAAGAATCTGTTTCTTTAATTAATGATTAAAAAATAAATTTTTTTTTTTTTTTTAACAAAAATCCCCTTCAAGTGCCTTTCACATTCCACAAAGTTGTTAATTTCATTAACACCTGTTAGCATACTTTGATTCATCCAGCTAGCTAAAAACTTTTCTGAAAAATATTAATTTACAAATGTAAATGTTTAAGGAATTACAAAAATTCTATAAGCTTGTATGCAGACTTTGTCAAAACCAGGATATGAAATACCCACAAAAATGCAACTTTTCCTCAATCTATGAAAATTGAAACGCATGAAAATAAACGAATCCACAGTAAAATTCATGAAGCAATACATTATCATAATCATGATAATTATAAGTCTATTGCTAAAGAGAAAAAATGCGGTCTATGTGGTAATTGTTTTGCTATAAATATAAGACTTAACTTTTAGATGCTGCAGATCCCATTTCTCATTTCAGCCAAGCATGCTGAAAGTGGTGTAAAATCTTAACAATCAATCAAATTCAAGTAAACGATTTGATGATGTCAGTGATTTTTGTAGGAATTTGGGATGCTTTTCATTAGCAATATTATTTAGATATCATTTATCATGTTTATATTCATTATTAGGTGTGTGTGAATCAAATCTTAAGTGTGTGTTTAAGACATTTGAGAAAGTATTTCCTAAACTTATTTGACCAAAGTGTAATTGAAATTATTTATTTATACTTCCTTGTAGATTCTATTTATAGATGAAGGAGGAGAAAAGTGTGAAATGATACTAAATAAATTGGTAGATCAAGGTATTGGGAAAATGGATAATACTTCTGTAGGGTAAGTCTTCAGTAGAAATAGAAAGTACTTCTGTAGGGTAAGTCTTCAGGAGAAATAGAAAGTACTTCTGTCGGGTAAGTCTTCAGGAGAAATGGAAGTACTTCTGTAGGGTAAGTCTTCGGGAGAAATAGAAAGTACTTCTGTAATGTAAGTCTTCAGGAGAAATAGAAAGTACTTCTGTAAGGTAAGTCTTCAGGAGAAATGGAAGTACTTCTGTAGGGTATGTCTTCAGGAGAAATAGAAAGTACTTCTGTAGGGTAAGTCTTCAGAAGAAATAGAAAGTACTTCTGTAGGGTAAGTCTTCAGGAGAAATGGAAGTACTTCTGTAGAGTAAGTCTTCAGGAGAAATGGAAGTACTTCTGTAGAGTAAGTCTTCAGGAGAAATAGAAAGTACTAATTCTGTAGGGTAAGTCTTCAGGAAAAATAGAAAGTACTTCTGTAGGGAAAGTCTTCAGGAGAAATAGAAAGTACTAATTCTGTAGGGTAAGTCTTCAGGAGAAATAGAAAGTACTTCTGTAGAGTAAGTCTTCAGGAGAAATAGAAAGTACTTTTGTAGAGTAAGTCTTCAGGAGAAATAGAAAGTACTAATTCTGTAGGGTAAGTCTTCAGGAGAAATAGAAAGTACTAATTCTGTAGGGTAAGTCTTCAGGAGAAATAGAAAGTACTAATTCTGTAGGGTAAGTCTTCAGGAGAAATGGAAGTACTTCTGTAGAGTAAGTCTTCAGGAGAAATAGAAAGTACTTCTGTAGGGTAAGTCTTCAGGAGAAATGGAAGTACTTCTGTAGAGTAAGTCTTCAGGAGAAATGGAAGTACTTCTGTAGGGTAAGTCTTCAGGAGAAATGGAAGTACTTCTGTAGAGTAAGTCTTCAGGAGAAATGGAAGTACTTCTGTAGAGTAAGTCTTCAGGAGAAATGGAAGTACTTCTGTAGGGTAAGTCTTCAGGAGAAATGGAAGTACTTCTGTAGAGTAAGTCTTCCGGAGAAATGGAAGTACTTCTGTAGAGTAAGTCTTCAGGAGAAATAGAAAGTACTTCTGTAGGGTAAGTCTTCAGGAGAAATAGAAAGTACTTCTGTAGGGTAAGTCTTCAGGAGAAATAGAAAGTATTTCTGTAGGGTAAGTCTTCAGGAGAAATAGAAAGTACTTCTGTAGGGTAAGTCTTCAGGAGAAATAGAAAGTACTTCTGTAGGGTAAGTCTTCAGGAGAAATAGAAAGTACTTCTGTAGGGTAAGTCTTCAGGAGAAATAGAAAGTACTTCTGTAGAGTAAGTCTTATAGTTATTGAGCATTGGTAAACAGTTCACTTTTTTCTAAGTCAAGCAAAGTTATAAGAACTAGTAAATATTGGAAATGGCTAAAAAATCTATTTTGTTGCTTATCTGTTGAAAATGGTTTGACAAACTGGTTTTGAATATAGGCTTTTGATGAATACGTTGGTTAAATTATTTAATTAGGTTGCAGTCTTATTTTAACTTAAGAAGGTATGAATGTTAATCTTACAACTGGCTATCAGAGAGTAAAGGAAATAGAAGTTAACAAGTATAGTCTATATGTTCCAGACCATATGAGAATTTGGACCGTACACCTACGGTCCGGACCGTATACATATACTTGTAGTCTTGTACGGTCCGACCATACGCGTATGATCCAGTACAAGCTGATCATACATGTTATTGGATCATATGGGTAAACATTTATCACAATCTTTATTAATAGTTTTACAAATTGTTATTATTACAATTAGATGGATAAAATGAAAAAACGAACAATTGAAATTAAATATTTGTTTAATTGTATATCTGAATCCTATTTTGGTACTCTCGCCCAAGGTAACACAAGTTGGGGAATATTTTTTTACATTTACATGTTTGCAGTTCATACATGTTCCTTTGCATTTGTATTTTTTTGTAAAGTTGCTTAATATTCAAAACAATTGTCCTCCCACATTATATTTACTTGCGATATCTTCAATTTCAGTGATCATAATTCAATTAATCAAAGATACGAAACTGTTTTCATTTAATATATATGCCTCATGTGTAATCAACAAATTTCTTTTGCTTTCGTTTAGTATATGTCTCATGTGCGATCAACCAAATTTCTCGCTTTCGTTTAATATATGTCTCAGGTGCGATCAACCACTATCTCGAATAATAATATAATTGTTTCTCCTCTTATATTCAAAGATAAATATAATAAACAAAGAATTTGGAATGATATGGCCACAGTATGAATTTTTTGTGCAGACATGATAAGGCAAGATGAATGTACAAACAGCCGAACCATTATTTTTGGCAAGCCTGTGCTTCACTGGTAGGCAATGAAAGCTACAATCCTTTGCGTTAATTGCTTTAAAATAGAGAGATCGTATGGAAAATGAGCCCCGATACGTAGCAAATATCCCCCCAAGAACTCTGGTTTACATTTGCAGCTTATTCAGATTCAAAGAGAACACCTGAGCTCCGAACTGTGACCAATTTAGGAACGGGTCTCTTTGGTACATTCAAAGAAGTCCCAAGCCAAACTCTGTGGGAACACAGAAGAGAACCCCGAATATAAGCTAGCGTACAATGTGGGGACATGTTCCATTTTCATCTTGCCATATCCTGCCAAATGAGTGGGGCATACCCACTCACTGCCAAACAATTCCCCTGGAAACTTATTGGCACCACCCTTACAGAGTTCACTTGCTAATCACTATCAGTTTATAACAGCTTTTAATATTCTAGAAGCGGAACAAAAAGTGGTCATCTGGGTGTCGGAAACCTTTCAGGTGCATCTTGCAAATTGTTTACATACTTTATTTTCGTATGGTCTGGAACATATATATGTCACTGTACAGCCTATATTAAAGTCTAAGTCTTTCTTGTTCATCTGCTGTGAATTCATATATTTTTCTTGGATTATTTTATTTCACAGTTTTGCCACAGTTTGCATAAAAAATTTGTATTCATTGAACATTTAAATTTGTGATTTACATGTAAATCTCACTTTATCCATGAAAATGGGTATCCAACAAAGAATAATGTATTCATCATTTTCTTCTTCAGAATTTATCCATCGAGCATATTTAAAGGTGCAGCAACAGGAGCAGACAGCAGTGATGAGTGTGATCGTGACAGCGAAGGGTATGTACAAAGTACTTAAGTATGGTCATTTGAAAATTATAAAAATAATATTCAAAGCATATTTTAGATTTAGAAAATTTGACTTGCTCTTAATATAAATGCAATATAATTGTGAATGTTGTTGTATATCAAATTTGTTTTTTTCAATCATTATTTTATTCATAAATCAGGCGGTTAGACTTCTCATTTCTTTACATTTGTGATTTTGGGGCCTTTTATAGCTGACTAATTCAGTTATTAAATATAGCAGAAATCAATCATTTCTACCGTAAAAAATTAATGACAAAGGGAAATAACTCAAACATAGATTACGTCATATTGAAATTTATCTATTTCATCAAATGGTCACTCATTGACACTCATTGCCGCTACTTGCTGAAGATTTACAATAAACAATGCAGGGATTAAAGGGAAATAACAAATTATATATTTTTTTTTAAATTCTTTTTTAAGTTGAGTTCTGAATTAACAGATGACTTTTATGCGTTTCTACTTACATGTAATAAAACTGCTTAACAGAAATAATATTTTTGAAATGTCTTGCTTAACAGAAATATACTAGGTGTTAAAAGGTAAATTATTGTTCTTTAGAATTTCAATGTGTTCCAGTTTTGTGTTAATGTGTTGAATTGTTTTCTTAAACTTGTGTCTATGTTTAATATTTTGGCAATCTAATCTCATCGCTCCTGTTTTCTGATATGTCGCGTGGGAGATCTAACGAAACCCGCTTAGAGGTCACATGTGAGTGACCTCGTAGGTGTGTCTTTTTCGGCCAATCTTGAAAGTTTATTGTAAGGTAAAGGGATGTAACTCATTTTATTTACGACAAAATTGTCAGTCAAAATAATTCATAAACTTTTTTGATTGGCTTATAAATAGGTCGTCAACTCATTTGCATATCATAATAAATTCATAACTTCTAGTTCACTCACATGTGAACTCAAAGCAGGTTTTGGTAGATCTCCCACGCGACATATCAGAAAACGGGAGCGATGAGAGATCGGTTTTTAATTAGATTGATATTTTGGTGGCATGATAAATCACAGTGTTGGCTTTTACTATGTAACAATGAACAGTTAACATTTTGGTGGCATGATATATCACAGAATTTTAACTTTAACTCAGATCCATAACAATGAACAGTTTACATTTTGGCGGCAGGATAAATCACAGTGTTAATAGTCACTATGATCAGTTACAATAAAGTGTTAACTTTTAATTAGATTGGTATATATGAGCTGTTAACATTGTGGTTGGAGGATAAATCTCAGAGTGTTAACTTTTACTCTGTGAAAATGAATTGTTAAACTTTTTGGTGGCAGGATAAATCACTGTATTTATTATTACTTTGATCAGTGACAATAAAGTGTAAACTTTTACTTACATTGGTATAAATGAACAGTAAACTTTTTGGTAGCAGGATAAATCACAGAGTGTTAAATTTTACTAAGAAAGGTATAAATGAATAGTTAACATTATGATGGCATGACAAACCATGTAGTGTTAGCTCGATATTTTTGCAAAATTAATAAAAAAAACAATAAAAAAGTAATGAAAGAATTATCATGATAATTATAATTATTACAATAAAAATTGATAACAATTATTCCTATTGTACAACATTTAATGTTTAGCATGGTGTTTATATCATGAATAAGGATGTGGGAATGACATTTTCATGTTGTCACTATGACGATGGTATTGCCATATAACATGCATGTTTTCTGGACTGAGCAAAGTTTAAAAAAATTTAGTGGGGACAGAAAAACTTCATTTAATATTTTGATAAAAAAATTATTATCTCCCCTTAATTTAAAGTTTTTGGGATTAAAAATAGTTTTTAATCTTCGTTTTTTTGTGAACATGGTGAAAATTATGATGCATGAAGTGGGAATTATCCTTAGACTTTTCCAAAGGTAGCTTTTAGCTTGGTGAGTTAAAGCTTTAAGCTTGGTTGAATTAAAGCTTTTGTGCAGTGAGCTAGTTTCATATATCTATTGTTTGCATTTTTCCTGGTTTTATTTAAAGGAATGATCTTAGGTAAGTTTTATGGGAAGCAGCATGTTTGTGTAGGAAAAATATTAGTACATGCATGTAGTAGATAGAAATATATATAAGTTATTGTATTTTATTGATATAATGCCTCCTTTTTCGTATCGTTTGTATATCATTATGTAAATATCGTACTCCTCTTGTTACAAGTATGTTATAGGTCAAATAAAGATTTTGTAGTTGACATTAATAGAAAAAAAACATTAGAATCATCATACTATAGATAAGAAAAATACATTGTTTGAACTAAAATGCAGTGTTAGTTGGGAAAATAAGCTACTAATTTGTCTCCCTTTTATTCAGTTTGGACAAAAATACTCAATTTTTGGATTTTTCAACTCAAAGTTTAATCTATTTTAATTTAAAATTTGATTTTACTTTATACATGTTATAGAGAAAAATTCAAACCTAAGTTTGAAATTGTTTTCAGAAATTAAAAAGATTTTTTTTAGTACAAAATTTTGAAAATGACATTTTCAGTAGAAAAAAAATATATTAGATATAGATATGGTGGTGTGGTCATATAACAATGTATAACCAAAATGTACTGGTTATTTTTTTTAATGTTTTAAACACAGAGTTAGGGAAGAACAGTGGTTCAATGATCAAAATCAGTTAACTACTTGTCTATAAAAGTAAATGATTTTTTTAATATAAAAAAAATGTCCACTTTAATATTATTATTTGGTTTGGACTGTTTAGATAGATAATATTTGATCAGCCGGTGAAAAAAATCTTTTTTGATTTATACTGGATTATTGTTCCTCATGTTCATTGAACCAGTTAGCACCTTATGTACAGCGAAATCTGTCTGACCTAACTTTAGTACAGTCAAACCTGAATGAAAGCTCACTTCTATTTAGCATTCACCTTTCTTATCAGTCATCCTTTTCTTTTCTCTCTACAGTAATATCTTTGCATTTTGAACCTCATTTCAAAGGTCAACCCTGATATAAAGTCAATTTCTCTGGTATTGTTAAGCTTTATTTACAAGTTTGACTGTACTAGTCTTAGCTGATCAATCTTAGTATAGAACACATTTTAATTTAATTACTGTAGTCTTCTGGGATTTTATAGATAATTTAACTTAAACTGATTGTTTGGAAAAATATTTTTAACAGGTAAGTTTTTGTTGAATCAACATTCACTTTTAAGCCTTGTATGAATAGGATAGAAATATTCACTACATTAAATGCATGGTTGAGGCTTTATACACATCCATACAGTGAGAAAATGGCAATAAAGGATAAACTGTTGAAATATTTCAGGCAATGATCATTGATTTATGGACACATTTTTGTCACAACTTAGTGACATTATAAATAGGTAAAAAAGTTACATTTACTGTAAATTCAGAAATTAATATACCTTTTTTCCTAAAGTCAAAAATGAGACATGGTTCATACTGCATTATATTTCAATGAAAAATATCTTGATTTTGTTTAAGGGGTAGACATTGGTTAAGGGAAGTAACTCTGTAAATCAATTATATGTTTGTTTAAGAAATAATTCATGGGGGCTTGAATATATCGTGATTTTACCACGGGTTGGCCCTTTATGACAAATATTTTACCCCTGAGCGAAAGCGAGGGGTAAAATATCGGCATAAAGGGACAACCCGTGGTAAAATCTAGATATATTCAAGCCCCCATGAATTATTTCGATTCTGATAGGACACATACGGCAATTCTTTTGGATCGAAGCGCTCTAGGTGTAGGCAAATATTTGCCGTTCCCATAAATAAACGCACTAATAAACTAGCGTAAAAGAACGGAGCAAACTGCATTAGTGACATGTTTAAACTATTTAAAATAATGTATTTAGACAGTTTTGGATGAATTTGAATGATAATTTATTTATATGTCTTATATGATGTACAATAAAGGGCTTTTGCCACATTTTAGCATCATTTGTGTATGTTTCCTTGTGATGATTTTCGGATTCACAAGCGTGTATTTTCCCGTAAAATGCTTACATTCTAACGTCATTGTTCTATGACGTCGGGTATCTCATTCATAAAAAAGCATATGACGTGGGAGTACAATCGGAACAGCACTGGCAATATATTCATATTTTACCACGGGTGTGTACTCAAAGCGTTTGAAGGACGTCATGTTAGAATAGTAAGTATAGGTATAGTCAATGCTTTTTAAGAATTCAAATTAAACAGAATGAATAATCTGTGTCCTTTAGATGCTTGGATTGTGTTTTCAAAATTGATCATATGAAACAAACACACCAGTGAATTACAAGAGTTGTGTCCCTTAAATACATTAATAGGTCTACTTTCTAAATATTTACATTAACAAATATCCACTATAATTTCCTAATTTACAGTAAAAGATTGACAAAGGTATTGTACTAAACTAAATATTTATTTAACAATATATATTCATATTGCTAATGGAACTAAAAGGAATTGCCCCTAAAGTTATTTGGCCATATCTATTCTAATTGATGTGAAATTTGTAGTTATAAAGACAAAATTGTTATCTCTTCTATGTATTTTAATTTAAATTTTAGATACTCACCACTCACGGTTAAAACACCCCTTTTCTTGGCACTAACATTTTTTATGTCACTTTTCTCTGTAAACTTTTGCCTGTCATAATGTATTTTAACACATGCCTGATTTTGTTATAGAATTAGAATTTTAATTGCTTTTCAAGTAAATGTAATTTTGAACATGGCTTTGAAATATGTTTTTATCATGTTTATGAAAAAGAGGGTCATATACATATGAAATATTGAATGCAATATTAAAGTATGCAAATACTTTTAGCCATCAACTGTATGAGCAAAATTTTGATCAAGTCTGAGTGACTGTCTAACAGCATTAATTGTGCTTTGATTATATTTCTTAGCTATCTCTGGGATCAAATATGGCTTGTACTAATATCATACTTCGGTCTTTATTGAATTAAGTAGATACCAGCATTATAACATGTATCTAAAAAGTTTACTTTCATATTACATTCATAAACATCAATATCATGTGATGTTAATAACTTATATTATTAATCGAATATTTTTAAGGATTTGTGATTCGTTAAAACTTGATCACATGAACATTTGTATTTACACGGTTTGCACAACAATACTATTGTGTTTAGTTTTTCATAGGTTAAAAACAGCATATTGCACAGGGCATACAGCATGTTACTAAAAATACATTCTAGAAATCCCCAAATTTACATAATTCATGCAATAGCTGTTGATTAATAATATAACAATTGTAGCTTTTGGTTGAGGTTAATATGATGTAATATCAACCTAGAGAAGCATATTGACCTCGGACTTTGTCCTCAGTCAATATGCTTCTCTTAGGTCGATATAACCTTGAATTGACCTCATACAAAGGCTATAATTGTATAATATTAACCCAGGTATCATTCATGGCTACAATTTTTTATTACAATAGGACAGATATTACAAGTGACAAGCTATCATTTATCATGTATTAATGTATTTTCATTACAATCTAATTTCTCAATATGACCAACTTTTGAATGCTAGTAAAATGAGAATTGAAGAAACAAAAACATGTTCAGTTGGTCCAAGAACAGAAACACACATTTTCTTGTATGTATGTTACAAAAAAGTCAATATTTAATGCAACAAGTCGTTATTGAAATTGGCAACTTTTTAAGTTACTGTGACATTTTACCACAATGCTTGATAACTGGTTATTTGCTTAGGAAATTGTTATAGCTAAGGCTATAATGTGGTTATTACATATTCAGAATCTGATATTTTACCAATAATTTCTGTGAGGATTGAATTTATTAGATTTGTTGAATATCATTTTTATGCCCCACCTACGATAGTAGAGGGGCATTATGTTTTCTGGTCTGTTCGTCTGTCCGCTTCAGGTGAAAGTTTTTGGTTAAGGTAGTTTTTGAAGAAGTTGAAGTCCAATCAACTTGAAACTTAGTACACTTGTTCCCGATGATATGATCTTTCTAATTTTAATGCCAAATTATAGTTTTGACCACAATTTCATGGTCCACTGAACATAGAAAATGATAGTGCGAAGTTCAGGTTAAAGTTTTTGGTAAAGGTAGTTTTTGATGAAGTTAAAGTTACATCAACTTGAAACTTAGTACACATGTTCCCTATGATATGATCTTTCTAATTTTAATTCCAAATTAAAGTTTTGACCCCAATTTCACGGTTCACTGAACATAGAAAATGATAGTGCGAGTGGGGCATTCGTGTACTATGGACACATTCTTGTTTCATTCCTATTATGCTATTCATTATTTGCAAAAAACGGCTTTCTGAAATTTTTTGACTTCGATCTCAGTAAAAAACTGGAGGTTATGATGTTAAGATCGTTTACAGAATTTGGCAAAACATTTACTTCTAAATTTGGGTAGTGTTGTTTCCCATAGTTGAAAAATTCAGCCTATAACATATAAAATAAAACTCTTTATAGAAAATAATAGAAAAGAATCTGCTTTCTTTTATGACAGAAGGGTACAAAATTGATTTAAATTTTGTTTCCAAAAATGTGTTAAATATACTAAACAAAAGAAACGGTAAATTCAAAGGGGAATAACTGCTGTACACATGCTGTTTATTGTATCTTGCTGGTATTTAAAAGTTATATATAAAAACTTGTTTTCAGCTAAATATAATGCTAAAATGTATAAAATACAAATATTGTATTAAACTTGATAATTATTTTTTCAGCATAAGTATTGTTTTACTTGAAAATGAACTTTTCATATTTATAAGTGAACACCTTTGTATAGTATAAGAATTTTGTTTAATATTTTATGAATTAGTCAATAATTAGCAATGGATTACATTTTATTTTACAGATCAATATACGAGGGAGAATTTAGAAAATCCATAAAAGCAAGACTCTTAGTGTCACAGGTACCTTAGTTCTAACAATTCTAAGGAACAGTATCAAGGAAAATGTTTCAAATAAAACCAAGTTACAAATTAAATGTTCAATTAATACAGTATAATGAAAAAATACGAATCTTAAAAAAATTAATTACAATGAGATATTATCCAAATTTGAATTGTACAAAAAAAAACCAAAAAAAAATATTAGTTTGAAATTATTTTATAAGAAGTCATGTTTTGCTATGACGTTTATAAATGCAACAAAATCATTCATGAAGTTTTGTGAATTTTTATAATGCCCCACCTACAATAGTAGAGGGGCATTATGTTTTCTGGTCTGTGCTTCCGTCTGTTCGTCTGTCTGACCCGCTTCAGGTTAAAGTTTTTGGTCGAGGTAGTTTTTGATGAAGTTGAAGTCCAATCAACTTGAAACTCAGTACACATGTTCCTTATGATATGATCTTTCTAATTTTCATGCCAAATTAGAGTTTTGACCCCAATTGCACGGTCTACTGAACATAGAAAATGATAGTGTGAGTGGGGCATCCATATACTGTGGACACATTCTTGTTTTATCTTAAATTGATTCATTTGTATAATGACAAGCTCTAATTTTACAAATTGTGACCTGAATGGAGAGTTGTCTCATTGGCACTCATACCACATCTTCCTGTATCTATCTAATGTTCAATTTCTCTTTGTCAAGCATTAGAATAGGAATAACAAGAGTAGCTACCCGTCAATTGGTATTTGACTGCCTCAAATTGCTGTTTTATCAGCTTCTCTATGTGTTGCTAGTAGAACCAAATTTGGGACAATCAAATCGCTAATTAACGACAGTAACTCTTCAACTACAGAACTGTTATAGTACTTAATAAATAATTTGTGGAAAATAAGTTGCAGAAATTTTAACCTTTCTTGACAGGTACTTGACAAGTCATAAACTAAATAAGATTAAATGTATTCTTTCAGGTGGTCAGTTCTGTACAGAGTAATGCAGAATTTAAATTTGACTATCTAATGCTTATAATTACAGCCAGGTAAGGCCAAACAAAATAGATTTTTTTTTATGCTTAAAAATATAGTATATGCCAGTACATATAATTAACAGTGCCTAGTGATGTTTCATTGCCTGGACGGTTTTGGTCCAAAAGGGACCTTCATCAGAGGCAGAATGGCGGGTTAATGTTTGCACCCTATTTATAAAATAAGAAAACCATGGTAATCGGTTGATCAAAGTGATCCAGTAGTTCAAAGTTAACCTGTGGTTCAATAAACCATACATTTACAATTCAGAAAACCTTTGTGGCAAATTTATTTCTGTTTACCAAGTTAATACTAATAATATAGATTTTGTTGAGTATTAATTGTTTAACACAGAATGAAGCTTGAGAGTCACCCAAGTTACTCTCTCGCCAAAAAGCTTCAATTTGTAAATTGACTATTACTTTTTTTAGCTCACCTGGCCCGAAGGGCCAAGTGAGCTTTTCCCATCACTTGGCGTCCGTCGTCGTCCGTCGTCTGTCGTCCGTCGTCGTCCGTCGTCCGTCGTCGTTAACTTTTACAAAAATCTTCTCCTCTGAAACTACTGGGCCAAATTAAACCAAACTTGGCCACAATCATCATTGGGGTATGTAGTTTAAAAAATGTGTGGCGTGACCCGGCCAACCAACCAAGATGGCCGCCATGGCTAAAATTAGAACATAGGGGTAAAATGCAGTTTTTGGCTTATAACTCAAAAAGCGAAGCATTTAGAGCAAATCTGACATGGGGTAAAATTGTTTATCAGGTCAAGATCTATCTGCCCTGAAATTTTCAGATGAATCCGACAACCCGTTGTTGGGTTGCTGCCCCTGAATTGGTAATTTTAGGGAATTTTTGCTGTTTTTGGTTATTATCTTGAATATTATTATAGATAGAGATAAACTGTAAACAGCAATAATGTTCAGCAAAGTAAGATTTACAAATAAGTCAACATGACCAAAATGGTCAGTTGACCCCTTTAGGAGTTATTGGCCTTTATAGTCAATTTTTAACCACTTTTCGTAAATCTTAGTAATATTTTACAAAAATCTTCTCCTCTGAAACTACTTGGCCAAATTAATCCAAACTTGGCCACAATCATCTTTGGGGTGTCTAGTTTTAAAAATGTGTGGCGTGACCTGGTCATGCAACCAAGATGGCCGCCACGGCTAAAAATAGAACATAGGGGTAAAATGCAGTTTTTGGCTTATAACTCAAAAACCAAAGCATTTAGAGCAAATCTGACTGGGGTAAAATTGTTCATCAGGTCAAGAACTATCTGCCCTTAAATTTTCAGATGAATCGGACAACCCATTGTTGGGTTGCTGCCCCTAAATTGGTAATTTTTAAGGAAATTTTGCGGTTTTTGGTTATTATCTTGAATACTGTTATAGATAGAGATAACCTGTAAACAGCAATAATGTTCAGAAAAGTAAGATTTACAAATAAGTCAACATGGCTGAACTGGTCAATTGACCCCCTAAGGAGTTATTGTCCTTTATAGTAAATTTTTAACAATTTTCATGAAATTTGTAAATTTTTACTAATATTTTCCACTGAAACTACTGGGCCAAGTTCATTATAGATAGAGATAATTGTAAGCAGCAAGAATGTTCAGTAAAGTAAGATGTACATACACATCACCATCACCAAAACACAATTTTGTCATGAATCTATCTGCTTTTGTTAAATATTCACATATACCAAGGTGAGCCACACAGGCTCTTTAGAGCCTCTAGTTGGTTATTATCTTGAATATTGTTATAGATAGAGATAACTTGTAAACAGCAATAATGTTCAGCTAAATAAGATCTAAAAATAAGTCAACATGACCAAAATCGTCAGTTGACCCCTTAAGGAGTTGTTGCCCATTTTATTCAATTTTTAACAATTTTCACTAATTTGGTAAATTTTTGTAAATTTTTACAAAATATTTTTCACTGTATCTAAAGGTCCAAGTTTATTATAGATAGAGAAAATTCTAAGTACCAAGAATGTTCAGTAAAGTAAGATCTACAAACACATCACTATCAGCAAAACACAATTTTGTCATGAATCCATCTGTGTCCTTTGTTTAATATGCACATAGACCAAGGTGAGCGACACAGGCTCTTTAGCGCCTCTAGTTTAGTTAAACCATAAAATGTATCTGTAAATATTTGTTTTTGTATTTTTCAGTATAATTGCAGGATTAGGATTGATAGAGAATAGTTCTGTAATACTAGTAGCAAGTATGTTGGTTTCTCCTCTAATGGTAAGTAGGATTTATAAATTGTTGGACTTTTAAAATTTTCTATTTATGTCTCCCTCTCCTTCTCAAATGGTAGATTGGCATTATGTTTCTTGGTATTTGCAACCATTTGTTAATTTAAAATAGAAGATGTACTACATGTGGTTTGATTGCCAATGAGACAACTCTACACACGAGGCCAAATGACACAGAGTTTACCAACGATAGGTCACCATATGGCCTTCAACACTGAGCAAAACCAATAACTCTTAGTCAGCACAGCCCATTCCTCATAGTCAGTTATAAAAGGTTTTGACATTATAAAATTATGAAATAGTTCAGTTGAGAAAACTAATTGCCTAACTTGTAACAAAAACAAATATGACAGACATGAACCAACCACAGCTCCTGAACTATAGGCTTAGTAAAGATGTTCATAATAATCTGAACTTTTTAAAATTATATTTAAGGAGTTTCTAAATTATTGAACCAATGCATGCATATCTACTAAACAAAGTCCTGTATGCAAGTTTTTTATTCTGAATATATAAGTACTATCAACAAATAATTTCATTTAGTGATTGTTATCAACAGCTGGTGACATGTAGGAAATGTTTTCTAAGCTATCATATTGAAAATCTCTTTCAATAATTTATTTAGAACAAAGTTATTTACATATTTATATCACCTTAACTTTTTTCATCTAGAGTATGGTTTAAAAATATTGCCTCCAAAGATTTTTTTTTATTTCTTTCCGTATTATTTGAATGCTGATCTTATGTTAACAAGAAATGCTACATGTGCCGAAAATAGAAATCAGAACGAAAACCATATTCCAGTGATGCTTTAAGCCCCAAACCAGAGAATACAGACAAAAGTTTAAAACAAAATTTTGATCCATAAATAATGAATACATGCTCGACAACATTTTCTTTTTATCTCACCTGACCTGAAAGGTCAAGTGAGCTTTTCTCATCACTTAGCGTCCGTCGTCCGTAAACTTTTACAAAAATCTTCTCCTCTGAAACTACTGTACCAAATTTAACCAAACTTGGTCACAATCATGATTGGGGTATCTAGTTTAAAAAATGTGTGGCGTGACCCTGCCAACCAACCAAGATGGCCGCCTTGGCTAAAAATAGAACATAGGGGTAAAACGTCACTTCACTACAATTTCTTCAGAAAATTAGGTTTTATTATTTCTATAAATCTTTTCAGGGACCAATACTAGCAGGAACTTTTGGATTTGTTATAAAAAATTACTCATTGAGGAATTTAGGAATAGCTTCTGAATTCAAGGGCTTATTGATATGTGTTCTATGTGGTAAGTTTTTTTCCAAATACATGTACAAACAATATGGATTATTTTCCAAAAATTACAGCTTATATACATGACATTAAGATAACCAAGGTACTTAATTGAAAATACTTTCTAATGACAAAATAAGATTTTAATAGGGCTCTTCATGGTTAGTTCGGCCATATTGGATAGGGGGCAGATTTTTTTGAAAGAAGTGGAAATAGTATGAAAGTATGGGAAATCCTATGCATGTTCTCAAGCAACTGCTCAGTTTTAATGATGTTTTCCTGTATTTTTCACACCATTTTCACCTCCATTGTGAAAATCTGCCCCTATCCAATATGGCTGAATTAATGGTGAAGAGCCCTATTTTATGAACTTGCCTGATGTCAAATGTTACTTTTTGCTATTGCGAATAAAACTTTTCCATGAAATAATTTCCTCTTGGTCAAGGTATTTAAACTTTTGTCAGTTCTATTGTCCCATTGAATTATCACAATAGCTATTGTTCTCTGTGTAGTTAATACACCTTATCGCTACTTGTCCGCCATTGCTGGATATCACACAGGTTCCCATAAAATGTTGACGTCATAAAATAAAATATCTGACGCCACAACAGAAAAGCGATTGTTGTTGACATCAAAAGTTCAAGCGGCCGTGTCAGCCGGGATTAGCGATAAGATGTATTCACTTGGACCTTCAACTTTTTTCTACAGCACAATGGATTCTACTCACAAAACTGCATGTGGTGTTGTGCTAATTAAATGTCAATGATATAATCTCAATCTGTTATAAACACTGATTTTTAAATCATAAAAAGTTAATTTCTGACCAATTGTTTGAGCATAGTTCCTATTGATATTGAAATTTACCTATCAAACAATCGTTGTTTTACATTACATTGAAAAAAGTACTTAAACATTGTCATTTTCCAGTTTTTATTAGCTCACCTGGCCCGAAGGGCCAAGTGAGCTTTTCCCATCACTTTGCGTCCGGCGTCCGGCGTCTGTCGTCCGTCGTCCGGCGTCGTTAACTTTTACAAAAATCTTCTCCTCTGAAACTGCTGGGCCAAATTAAACCAAACTTGGCCACAATCATCATTGGGGTATCTAGTTTGAAAAATGTGTGGCGTGACCCCGCCAACCAACCAAGATGGCCGCCGTGGCTAAAAATAGAACATAGGGGTAAAATGCAGTTTTTGGCTTATAACTCAAAAACCAAAGCATTTAGAGCAAATCTGACTGGGGTAAAATTGTTTATCAGGTCAAGATCTATCTGCCCTGAAATTTTCAGATGAATCCGACAACCCGTTGTTGGGTTGCTGCCCCTGAATTGGTAATTTTAGGGAATTTTTGCTGTTTTTGGTTATTATCTTGAATATTATTATAGATAGAGATAAACTGTAAACAGCAATAATGTTCAGCAAAGTAAGATTTACAAATAAGTCAACATGACCAAAATGGTCAGTTGACCCCTTTAGGAGTTATTGCCCTTTATAGTCAATTTTAACCACTTTTCGTAAATCTTAGTAATCTTTTACAAAAATCTTCTCCTCTGAAACTACTGGGCCAAATTAATCCAAACTTGGCCACAATTATCTTTGGGGTATTTATTTTAAAAAATGTGTCCGGTGAGCCGGCCAACCAACCATGATGGCCGCCGCGGCTAAAAATAGAACATAGGGGTAAAATGCAGTTTTTGGCTTATTACTTAAAAACCAAAGCATTTAGAGCAAATCTGACATTTTGTAAAATTGTTTATCAGGTCAAGATCTATCTACCCTGAAATTTTCAGATGAATCTGACAACCTGTTGTTGGGTTGCTGCCCCTGAATTGGTCATTTTAAGGAAATTTTGCTGTTTTTGGTTATTATCTTGTATATTATTATAGATAGAGATAAACTGTAAACAGCCATTATGTTCAACAAAGTAAGATTTACAAATAAGTCAACATGACCGAAATGGTCAGTTGACCCCTTTAGGAGTTATTGCCCTTTAAAGTCAATTTTTAACAATTTTTCGTAAATCTTAGTAATCTTTCATAAAAATCTTCTCCTCTGAAACTACTGGGCCAAATTAATCCAAACTTATCCACAATCATCTTTGGGGTATCTAGTTTTAAAAATATGTCTGATGACCCGGCCATCCAACCAAGATGGCCGTCATGGCTAAAAATAGAACATAGTGGTAAAATGCAGTTTTTGGCTTATAACTAAAAAACCAAAGCGTTAAGAGCAAATCTGACATGGGGTTAAATTGTTTATCAGGTCAAGATCTATCTGCCCTGAAATTTTCAGATAAATCGGACAACCCGTTGTTGGGTTCCTGCCCCTGAATTGGTAATTTTAAGGAAATTTTACTGTTTTTGGTTATTATCTTGAAAATTGTTATAGATAGAGATAAACTGTAAACAGCAATAATGTTCAGCAAAGTAAGATTTACAAATAAGTCAACATGACCGAAATGGTCAATTGACCCCCTAAGGAGTTATTGTCTTTTATAGTCAATTTTCAACAATTTTTATAAAATTTGTAAATTTTTACTAACATTTTCCACTGAAACTACTGGGCCAAGTTCATTATAGATAGAGATAATTGTAAGCAGCAAGGATGTTCAGTAAAGTAAGATGTACAAACACATCACCATCACCAAAATACAATTTTGTCATGAATCCATCTGCTTCCTTTGTTTAATAGTCACATAGACCAAGGTGAGCGACACAGGCTCTTTAGAGCCTCTAGTTTGTCAAACACACAAACAAAAAACAATCAATAGGAAAAATGTTGTAAATTGTTTAAATCAACTTTTAATGTTTAGTGAGGAAAATAGATGTTTTTATGTTAATTTTATTAAATTACAAATTTATGTGAAAGCAGAGGTTGCAAGCATTTGGATGAGGTAGGCTACTTTCTCACTGTCAAAGTAAAGGATATTTTACAAGCTTTTGTAGGAAGTTTGCTACCTGAACAACAATAGACTAAATGTAGATTTTACAAACTTAAGAATGAGGTGGGGTAGTTTGACAATGCTAAGACTAACATTGATTTTATAAGTTTCTGGTTGATGTGGGCTAGTTTTTATGCCCCATTTATTATGCCCAATTTATGGGCATTATGTTTTCTGGTCTGTTTGTTTGTTCGTCCGTTCATTCGTCCGTCTGTCCCACTTCAGGTTAAAGTTTTTGGTCAAGGTAGTTTTTGATGAAGTTGAAGTCCAATCAACTTGAAACTTAGTACACATGTTCCCTATGATAGGATCTTTCTAATTTTAATGCCAAATTAGAGTTTTTGTCCCATTTTCACGTTCCACTGAACATACAAAATGATAGTGCGGATGGGGCATCATTGTACTAGGGGCACATTCTTGTTCAATACTAGACAAACTTAGATCGTAAAACATATCAATAGCATGGAAGCATATCCATAATATCAATGAGGAACAATGCATTTTCAATTTGCAGATTGGTATGGTGAATAATGTAACATTTTCTGATTAAGGTGGTACCTAACACTACAGGGAGATAACTCTGTAAAGTCAGCTAAACGTTTTAATTACGTTGTGTTGTAAAAGGAATATTAAGCTTCTCAATGATCAAAATTGGTGTTTGTCAAACTGCTATATAATCAGAGTAATTTTTCTGACAAAACGGTTGGTTCAAAATTTTTAAATTTTTTATATTTTTGATAAAGGGTCAAAGTAAATAATTTGACAAAATTTAATGAAAATTAAACGAGCCAAATTAATTTTAATGAAAGTGTTGGGTACCACCTTAAATACCTTTTTATAGTAATTTTGATTGTGATGATACATCTGCTTCTTTTAGAATATTGACTCATATGTACATGTATTTAAGTTTTATGATGATTTTTTAAAATTTTTGTTTAGGTTTGAATATTCTTTTTAAGGGTTCATAGTAGGGTTAATTGCATCTAGTATTGCTGTCAATTATGGAACATTAGGAGGAACAGAATCATGGCCAACAGATGAAATGAAAGTCAGGTAGTGTTGGCTTACCTCATATACTGAATAACTTATCTCTCAGTCATTCAAATCATCATGATATTACTTTTTAGCTCACCTGGCCCAAAGGGCCAAGTGAGCTTTTCTCATCACTTGGCATCCGTCATCGTCTTCCATCGTCGTTAACTTTTACAAAAATCTTCTCCTCTAAAACTGCTGGGCCAAATTAAACCAAGCATGGCCACAATCATCATTGAGGTAGTTAGTTTTAAAAATTTGTCTGGTGACCCAGCCAACCAACCAAGATGGCTACCATGGCTAAAAATAGAACATAGGGGTAAAATGCAGTTTTTGGCTTATATCTCAAAAACCAAAGCATTTACAGCAAATCTGACAGTGGTAATAAAGTGAAACAGGTCAAGATCTATCTGCCCTGAAATTTTCAGATGAATCAGACAACGCGTTGTTAGGTTGCCGCCCCCTGAATTGGTAATTTTAAGGAAATTTTGTTGTTTTTATGCCCCACCTACGATAGTAGAGGGGCATTATGTTTTCTGGTCTGTGCCTCCGTTCGTCCGTCTGGTTAAAGTTTTTGGTCGAGGTAGTTTTTGATGAAGCTGAAGTCCAATCAACTTGAAACTTAATACACATGTTCCCCATGATGTGATCTTTCTAATTTTAATGTCAAATTATAGTTTTGACCCCAATTTCATGGTCCACTGAACATAGAAAATGATAGTGCAAAGTTCAGGTTAAAGTTTTTGGTCAAGGTAGTTTTTGATGAAGTTAAAGTTACATCAACTTGAAACTTAGTACACATGTTCTCTATGATATGATCTTTCTAATTTTAATTCCAAGTTAAAGTTTTGACCCCAATTTCACGGTCCACTGAACATAGAAAATGATAGTGGGAGTGGGGCATCCGTGTACTATGAACACATTCTTGTTGGTTATTATCTTGAATATTATTATAGATAGTGATAAACTGTAAACATCAATAATGTTCAACAAAGTAAGATTTTCAAATAAGTCAACATGACCAAAATTGTCAGATGACCCCTTAAGGAGTTATTGCCCTTTATAGTCAATTTTTAACCATATTTGTAAATCTTAGTAATCTTTTACAAAAAATCTTCTCCTCTGAAATTGCCGTGCCAGATTACACCAAAATTTGCCACAATCGTTATTGTTATCGTTATAGTGATAATTTAATATTATATTTAATATTTATTGTATTGTTTTATTATGCCAATTTACAGATTAAGTTTCAATTTTGTTCCAGTCTGATGATTCTGTGCAGAGTTATGGTCCTTTAAATTAGAATTATTCAGTTTTCTGCACTTTTTTTGTCATTCTGGATGATATTGATTTGATAATTGGTTTTTAGTTTTGTCACCGCAAGTTACAGATTAAGTTTAATTTTTGTTCAGGTCAGATGATTTTGTGCAGAGATATGGTTCTTGAAATAATCAGTTTTCAACACTTTTATTTGTCATGCTAGAAGATAATGACTTGATATTTGTTAACACCTAGACTAGTTATAGATCAAGATAGAATTTTATTTTTTAATACAATGAATTTTAACTAGTAGGGGACAAGGTACTGCCATGCAATACACACAGAATACACACGGAATGCTTGTTTCTTTCAAAGAGTAATATTTTTGTCATTATTTTTAAAGGAACCTTTTATAAATCTCTAAACTCCTCTCAAATTTGATTAATTCATAATTTTATGTAGTGAAATGATGTAAAATTTTATAAAAACTATATTTAGTCAAGGCTTATGAAGTTTAAAACAACTTTATTGAGTAATTGTATAATTCTTTAAAGAAAAATTACCTAAAAAACTTATCTTAGTTAAAATTACTTGTTCCTGACTGTAAATAATCTCAAGATTTTAATGTATAATTTTATTTTTCATTTTCATTACAGGGGAGTGTTAAGAGGTCTTGTTCCAGGTTTAATGATTGCCTTAGCCTCTGGTATAGGTGTAGCCTTGTCTGTTTTAGGAGGTAACGCTGGGTCATTGGTGGGTGTGGCCATCTCAGCTTCACTCCTCCCTCCAGCTGTAAATGCTGTAAGTATTCTGACTTGTCACTTCTGGATCATTGGTAGTTATAGTTATCAAAAGTATCAGGATTATAATTTTATACGCCAGACGCGCGTTTCGTCTACATAAGACTCATCAGTGACGCTCAGATCAAAATAGTTAAAAAGCCAAACAAATACAAAGTTGAAGAGCATTGAGGACCCAAAATTCCAAAAAGTTGTGCCAAATATGGCTAAGGTAATCTACTCCTGGGGTAAGAAAATCCTTAGTTTTTTGAAAAATTCAAAGTTTTGTAAACAGAAAATTTATTAAAATGACCATATAATTGATATTCATGTCAACACCGAAGTGCTGACTACTGGGCTGGTGATTCCCTCGGGGACGAAACATCCACCAGCAGTGGCATCGACCCAGTGGTGTAAATATTTATCAATAGTACCAGGATTATAATTTTATACTGGCAGGTGTGGTCATTTCAGTACTCACTATTACCTCCAACTGTCTTCCTCTATAAGTCTAAACATTGACAAATATTTCAGGAATAGATGTTAAATATTGGTAAAGAAATGCAATTTTACAGTCCTCATCTATAGTTCTTCGGCTATAATGACACCAACATTAGTAAAAAATTACACAAAAAGATATCTAGTTTCCTGACATTTATTAACTAAAACTGTTTTCTATCGAATTTTGCTATGAAAGAAGATATTTGGGGCTATTTTCATGATTATTGATTATTTTAGTATGCAGTTGTATTAGTATTGACATATCTCATTTACATGGAGATTATTTGGCCCTGCCTCTCAGTCATGGTCTATTGACTTTGAAATTTTTGCTTAGTTTTCATGTACTGTGGATTCATTATTATTCGTTGGATACCAATTTTCGTGGTTTTTCGTGGGTACTGGTGATCCACGAATTCACATGATCGACGAATATCATATGTTTAATAGGCTTTACATACAGATATTGTCAAAACCATGAAATCAAATATCCACGAATATAAATGTTTTCAGCAATCCACGAAAATTAATACCCACGAAAATAAATGAATCCACAGTATTAGTTTGTGATTAGGTGATTTATCGGGAACCACTAATGGAAGCTTAAGGTCTATGATATTTTTGGTATGCAGTTGTATTAGTATTGGCATATCTCATTTCAGTGGAGATTATTTGGCCCTGCCTCTCAGTCATTGTCTATTGACTTTGAAATTTTGCTTAGTTTACATGTATTAGTTTGTGTTTAGGTTTGTTTAAAGGGAACTACTGATGATAAGTCAATGGTATTTGGTATGCAGTTGTATTGGCATTGGCACATCTCATTTCAATGGAGATTGTTTAGCCACATACCTTCAGTCATGGTTCATTGACTTTGAATATTTGCAAAGCGTACATGTTAAAAGTGTTGTTATTTTAATTTCAACATTTGCATTATCGACATTACAAAAATGCAAGACATATCTCTGTGATAACAGTTTATTGTACCATGTAGGGATTGATATTTATTGTATAATGTAGGGTTGATGTTTGTTGTATCATGTACGGTTGATATTTATTGTATTATGTAGGGTTGGTATCTGTTGTATCATGTAGGGTTGATATTTGTTGTGTCTTGTAGGGATAATATCATTTTTTGAATAAGGACTAAATTTTTACAAATCATATAAGTTACTGAATGAATAAAAAATCCAATAATCAACACTTTAAATTTCCTAATTAGAAACTGCCATACCCCTTTGCTTTTCTAATAACTTAACTTGAAATATTGACTTTTTTTTAAGTTGTGTGTTTTATACTTTCAGGGTATGTTATGGGCACATTCCTTAGTAACTGTGATAAAACCATTAGAACTAGTCCCTCAAATATTCATCGAAAACCAGGTAAGGAAAACTCTCCATAAAACAATATGAGATACATGGTAGTCACATTATTATTTTGATGTTTTAGATATAATATGAAAACAATTTTTTGGCAATAAAACATATCCATGTGAAAATACTAAATGACTTTTACTGTCTTTCTAACTACATTTTCAGATAAGTTCGTTTAGTTTAATTTTAAGTAAGCTGCAAAATTGTCAATCTCTTTTCATGTTACATGGCAACAGTTTTTAGTCCCCTACCTATGAAGTCAAAGGGGACTTTAGGTTTGCATGTCTGTCTGTCTGTCTGTCAAATTAGTTTTCCACACTTTTTTTGGTTATGCTTGAATATATTTATTTGATATTTTGTATATGGTTTTATCATAAGTTACAGGCCAAGTTTGGACTGAAGAAAATTCACTCGTATAATCAGTTTTCCACATTTTTTTTTCGTTATGCTTGAATATATTTATTTGATAATTGGTGTATTGTTTTATCATGACTAGTTACAGACCAAGTTCGAAATTTTGTTTCGGTTTGATAATTTTGTGCAGATTTATGGTCCAGTCTAGATATTTTGCAGAGTTATGGTTCTTGAAGTTAGTTATTTCACACAAATATTCAGTTTTCCACATTTTTTTCGTCATGCTTGAAGATATTGTTTGATATTTGTTATATAGCATGTATAGGTTACACCATGGCTAGTTATAGATCAAGCTGGCATTTTTCTCCAGTACAATTATTTTGTAGTGGACTATGTATTGCTATGCAATACTCTCAGAATGATAGTTATATTACCGAAAAGTGGAATGATTTTTTTTTTAAATATTAGACATGGAATTTGATCTTTTTAAAATGATATCATAGGATTTCAAAATCATTCTGTTTAGTATTGCTTGTTTTGAAGTTGCAAATGTATTTTTGTGACATTTTCTTTAAATTCATTCATTATCATTGTTTTTAAAAGTGGAAGTTTTTAACTAAAGAATACAATAAAATCTTTTTTTTCATTTTAGAATGCATCCATGAATACAACTGCCAATATGACTGTAAATACAGCAGTTTCTCTTGTTTGTCCTGCCTACCTCAACAATAAATATGAACCAGTCCATAGCTGTCAGATGGAGATTGAGTCAATCATTTTAGGATGTATAAGCCTCAGTCTGACCATACTTAATATCTTCTGTATATTCTTTGTAGGAATTATATTCCTCAAGGTATGTCAGTGGTTTTCCTTGCGCTCATCAAATTTTCCAATTACAAAATGATTTTTGAAATTAACAAAATTATTTCTGATCAAAAAGAGTCAAGAAAGTTTACGTGTGTACTGTTGATTTTATAGTGGGTCTCATTGGGGTCTAAGTGTGACGCGGGATTGCCGATTTTTTTTAAGCGTGACACATGAAAGTCAAATTATTGTGTCGGGGAAAACGGGAAATGAGGTCTAGCGGGACCCGGGAAATGACAAAAAAATGAGAATTGCTTACGTACATAGTGTAAGCGGGATACGGGAATCTGACAAAACAGTAAGCGGGATCCGGGATCGGAACCCCCCAATGAGACCCCCTTTATACACTTACAATTATTTTAAAAAAAAAATGTTTTATCAGCTAGTAGAGCTGACAATTCCAAGAATATTAGTTAAATGATTACTGGTCTTTGCATCAGCAAAACCATTACTTTACTCAATATTGTGAAATTACAAGGATACAATTTCTCAGGGATTTTGAAGTTCATTCATTTATACAGAATAATTAAAAAAAACACAATTAGACAGATAAAATTATAGCAAACTACAGGCATTAAAATTTGAGAGTTATGTCCCTTTGAACATCCAGAAAGACTTCATAGGTGTAATACCACCATTGATTTTCCCCTATTAGTCTTTGTTAAATTTGCACTTTTCAAAAAAATATGCAGAATTTATCTTTGTTTCAAATAAAGAAATACTTGGCATGAGTAAAGTTTTATCCTGTCCAGTTCTATAGAAAAAAAATCACATGACATTTCATTGCATATAAAAAAATAACCATCATTGGGAGTTAACCAATCAAATTTCTCCCCTTATTTTATCTGTGTACAAGGTTTAGTCACCATGTAACCTCAAGATTGCAAAATTTTCTTTAGAAATCACAAATAAAAAAATAATGGTGTTTTGAAATAGTCAAGACATATGTTTATGACACAGAAATGGTTTTACTGCAATAAAATGTAGGATAAAACTGTCAAATTCAAGGGAATATTTTTTTCGACCTACTTTCGTATACAACCGGATGTGACGTACCATGATTTGGTGGTATTACATCTTCATACTTGTTCAATGACTAAAATTCTAGATGTATAAAAAACATAATAAAAAAACATTAATATTAAGGGAGAATACCAATTATAAAAAAGAATTAAAAAGGCAAAATCTGTATATTTATAAAACTGAAAATTTAATATGTGTACTTTTTGTATGTTTTTCAGAATTGTTAAATAAAGGCAACAGTAGTATACTGCTGTTCAAAACTCATAAATCTATGGACAAAAAACAAAATCTGGGGTAACAAACTAAAACTGAGGGAAACACATTAAATATTAGAGGAGAACAACGACACAACATTAAAATGTAACACACACAGCAACGGACTAAGCATTAGACAAAATCTGATTGAGAATAACAAATATAACATCAAAACCAAATACATGAATTTGGGATAGAAAAGTACCATGACACGTCTTATAGTAACCTTTATTTTGTGTTTTATTTGATTAACTGTGGTCTTCTTAAAACTACAACATGTCAAATGTACTGTCATTCAGCACTGGCCAGTGAGTTTGTTCATTTTACTTTCAACAAAGTTGGCAAACTTATCAGACAAAAGAAATTACTGTAATTAACCGTATTTTTCCAGATAAAAGAAGTGGCACCCCAGACTTCAGTATCAGATGAAGCCAGGGGGTTCTGGAAAGATGACATCAAGGTACTTATTTAAGGTCAGGGCTATTCCAGAAAAAAATGTATGGGGGGGGTTGGAAGGCACATTATATTAATAATACATGGGTGATGGGTATCAGAGCAACTTTTCACACTATAATTCTCAAATACAATTGTCTGGGTGGTGGGTGCTGACAAAAACTGCCTTCCAACACCCCCATACATTTTTTTCTGGAATAGCCCGGAATAATTCATAAGGATTCAATTTTTATCTTTTATTTTTATTTTGCCATCTATGTTCTTGGTTACATCTTCTGACATCAGACTCGGACTTCTCTTGAACTGAATTTTAATGTGCATATTGTTATGCGTTTACTTTTCTACATTGGTTAGAGGTATAGGGGGAGGGTTGAGATCTCACAAACATGTTTAACCCTGCCGCATTTTTGCGCCTGTCCCAAGTCAGGAGCCTCTGGCCTTTGTTAGTCTTGTATCATTTTAATTTTAGTTTCTTGTGTACAATTTGGAAATTAGTATGGCGTTCATTATCACTGGACTAGTATATATTTGTTTAGGGGCCAGCTGAAGGGCGCCTCCGGGTGGGGGAATTTCTCGCTACATTGAAGACCTGTTGGTGACCTTCTGCTGTTCATTTTTATTGGTCGGGTTGTTGTCTCTTTGACACATTCCCCAATTTCCATTCTCAATTTTATCTTGCAAAATAATTCATTCGGGCTTGAATTTTCATTGATTTTACCACATTAATGCCTTATGCTAATAATTTTATCTTGAGCAACAGTGAGGGTTAAAATATCAGCTTTAATAAAGGGCCAACCTGTAGTAAAATCAATATAAAATCATAGTAAGACCAAATGAATTATTTCTTTTCTGCAATTTCTTTTGGATCGCAGCGCTATAAATGGTCAGAAGGGAAATATTTTGTTTGGTTCCATAATTGAACACACTATTTATTAGTATCATTGATATGGTCATAATTACAAATTAACTGTTAACAAAACTTTGAATTTTTGAAAAACTAACTCTTTTCTACCTCGGGAATGGATTGCCTTGGCTGGTGTTGGCAAAGCTTTTAGGAATTTTTGGTCTTCGCTGCTCTTTATTCAGCTTCGTACTTTATTTGGCCTTTTAAACATTTTATGATTCAAGCGTCACTGATGAGTCTTTTGTAGACGAAACGCACGTCTGGCGTTTATATAAAATTTTGGTCCTGGTATCTATGATGAGTTTATAAGTTATATTGAAGTATTAGAACAAAGTCAGATAATTGAATAAGTGAAATCCTTATACACTATATACAATAGCAAACTAAGACAGATTTGGATGAATTTAATTGACCTTCTGCAGGAACAGAAACAAATAAGCATAATAATCCAAAAAAGATTTTATCGTTCTGAAACACTATATACATTTAAGGTGGTACCCAACACTTTAACTAAAATTAATTTGGCTCGTTTAATTTTCTTAAAATTTTGACGAAGTATTTACTTTGACCCTTTTACAAAAATATAAAAGTTTCAAAAAATTTGGACCAACCATTTTATCAGAAAAATTACACTGGTTATATAGCAGTTTGACAAACACTTATTTTGATCATTGAGAAGCTTAATATTCCCTGAACAACACAACGTAATTAAAATGTTTAGCTGATTTTACAGAGTTATCTCCCTGTAGTGTTAGGTACCACCTTAACTTTAATATATCTAGTTGATGTCATGCCTTAAAACTACTGTAAATTCATAAATTATTGTGAGGTTTTTATTACTGCGAAATAACGTGACTCGATGAGTATCGCTATTATAAAAATTTGCATTCTAATATCTGATGCATGTTTATATGCATATTTTCCTAAAATCACAGTAATTAATCTCTCATTTAAGTCCATTCCTTCAAAATCGCAATATTAATGCATGCAATAATTTCTGAATTTATAGTATCCAAAATGCACAGGTAAGTCGGTACCCAGGGTAGTTTTTGAGGTGTAAATACAGCCATATCTGGGGGCCCTTTAAAGCTTGTTGTTCGATGTGAGCCAAGGCTCTGTTTTGAAGGCCGTACATTAATAATTAACACCTATAATGGTTTACTTTTATAAATTGTTATTTGGATGGAGAGTTGTCTCATTGGTACTCACACCACATCTTCCTTTATCTATATATTTGTCCATTTGTTATGATGAGCCTTAAACAAATTTATATTTTTTTAGATTGCCAGAGATTCATATGTGACTCTGAAAGGGAAACAGTCTCTGAATTTTGGAGCTGAAGCAAAGAAACTATTAGAAGAATTGAGGGTAGGAATAAAGTGTTGAGACTTTTCCATCCATGCTGTTTACAGCACTAGCCTAAGATTGGGTGTATTGTGAAGGTGTAGAATATCAAATTCTTACCTTGTCAGAAAAAACCTACATGAAAATACTGCATACTTTAAACAAAATAATTCCAACTCATAGCTGTCACTTTGCCAACTAGTAATATATTTGGGTAATTCAGGTATCAAACAAATGAAAGTCTATAGTTGTGGGATAACTGTAAAACCCTTGTTGAATATTTGTTAACACTTCTGTTTTTATCAATTTCTGATTATCCGCATACAATGTACTTCAGGAATATTTTTTTCCTATTGTAACTGTCGTGATGACGCCACAGATATGGTAAATCAGGTACCAAACATGATATTTTCTAATATGACTAATAAAATCAAAATAGGAGGGTAAATTTTGCCTGTTCTCAGATCAGAAGTACATGTTTTTTTTTATTCAGTTATATGGTTATTCATGTAAAGACAAATACATCTCGTTTATTTCTTTTATTTTCATATGATTTTAAATCAATATGTCAATTATTATTAGGTGCAAGTTAATGTCAGCAAACTTGAGGTTTTGATTTGATTTTATTAAAAAGAGATTTAAAAGATACCAGAGTGATATTAAAACTCATAAATCGAAAATAAACTGACAGTGCCATGGCTAGTAAAGAAAAAGACAAACAGACAATTATTAGGGGGGTCTCATTGGGGGGGTTCCAATCCCGGACGGCGCTTACTGTTTTGTCAGATTCCCGTATTCCGCTTACACTAAGTACATAAGCAATTCTCATTTTCTTGTCAATTCCCGGGTCCCGCAAGACCTCATTTCCCGTTTTCATGCCACAATAATTTGACTTTCACATGTCACGCTTACAAAAAATCGGCAATCCCACGTCACGCTTAGACCCCAATGAGACCCACTATTAGTACACAACACAACATAGAAAACAGAAGACTGAGTAACACAAACACCACCAAAAACTGGGGGTGATCTCAGGTGCTCCAGAATGGTAAGCAGATCCTGCTCCACAGGTGGCACCAGTCATGTTGCTCAAGTTAGCAAGTGCAGGGCAATTCATTCCACGGTGAGGTTTAGTTAACTTGTCATCATTGAATTTTTTTAGGTTTGAAAATAAGGAACACCACATATATGTAATCAAGTAAAAATCCACACCTTTATTATTTCAGAATAAAAAACATGCAAAATTAATTTATTTTTTAGAAGAAGCAAGGTGAAGGAAATGTTGAACGTCTTAGAAATATCATTGAGGTTGGTACTCTTTTTCTTTTTATGTAGATAAATATAGATTCTACCACTGCATCGAGTGTGATACTATATTTATCTACTCGAGACAGTTAAATTTTCAAAACATGAGGCTCATAGAGCTTTTAAAATATTTAAAATTTAACTGTCGAGAGTGGATAAATATCGTATTACACAAGATTTGGTGGTAAAATCTGTTTCTCTAATAATGATTTTAAACAATATGCAGGCAAACTTATTCCTTCTTTTCGAATGATCTGCAAAAAGATTTATTCTTTCCATGTGACGTCATCAGGCATGATCGCCTTTTTTTGTGCCGTCACAATAGGAACATCAGAGGGAAGCAAGAAAATTCGACGTCATAATCAGATTTTAACCAATGAAAAACTGAGATCAAACGAACCACAAGTTGATTAAATTTTTTTATACAATGGGTGCAGAAAGGGATAAATCGACAAAGAATTAGAGAAAGAGTAATATAACAAGTATAAGAGAGAGCATCAAGCAGGATTATGGTGATGTTATGGATCCTCTTTCCATATATCCCTATTATGATCTCAATATCATTTACCCCATACCACCATTGGTTAATTTTTTACAAATGTTTGGCCATTTGTCATATGCCTAAGTTTTAATAATGTAGTTATTAAATCAACTTCCCAGATAAAATTTCTTTATTAGACGAACAGATTCAAACTCATGTTGTAAAGGAAAATATTTCAGATAAAAACATGCTTTTTTTAAGTCAAATTAGCAAGTTATATATAATTTACATTGTGTGGAACTAGCTTCTGATGTGCATATCAATAATACTGGAAATTCAGTGTTTTTTTTTATAAATATGAATAAGGCCACTGGTTGGGGTATGCAATGATATAAAGAACTTGCATTCTGAAATCTGATACATATATCTGTATGCAGTTTTTCTTGTAAGGGCTATTCCAGAAAAAAATGTATGGGGGGGTTGGAAGGCAGTTTTTGTCAGCACCCGCCACCCAGACAATTGTAATTGAGAATTATAGTGCATTATTTATTTATCATTTTTGTCCATTCTTTAAAATTGCAATAATAAATGCACACAATAAAATTGAGAAAGGAAATGGGGAATGTGTCAAAGCGACAACAACCCAACCATAGAGCAGACAACAGCCGAAGGCCACCAATGGATCTTCAATGTAGCGAGAAACTCCCGCACCCGTAGGTGTCCTTCAGCTGGCCCCTTAAAAAATATGTATACTAGTACAGTGATAATGGACGTCATACTAAACTCCGAATTATACACAAGAAACTAAAATTAAAAATCATACAAGACTAACAAAGGCCAGAGGCTCCTGACTTGGGACAGGCGCAAAATTGTGGTGGGGTTAAACATGTTTATGAGATCTCAACCCTCCCCCTATACCTGTAGCCAATATAGAAAATAATAATAATTTCTTAATTTACAATTCATAAAAAGTTGCCACAAATAAAAATAGATGAAGTGAGCTTTATGTCAATGACATCTCAACAAACCAACCAACTTAAAACCCCAGAAAAGAAATATATCAAATTTTAATGCAACATCGTTTGTAGCGTTCAATTTGATTGGATAACGTCACCACTTTTCATAGCATCAATTCACAATTGATGCTATGGAAATATTAGTGCAAGCACAGACGATGTATGACAAATTTTAAATGTATGATTTGATGTTGTTTTCTGTTAGAATGGAGATAACTGTATTGTATTTAAAGCTCAGATGGCGTCAATTGGTGTCGCCAGTAAACTTCATTTGCAGCCATCAAATCACACATTGATTCCGTCTGAGCTAAAAATACAATACAGGTGTCTAATAATAGAAGTGTTTCGTATTGACCATTGAATGTAAGGTAATTCAAGTGTAGATCGAACCAAGAAAAAAAAGTTTTGCATAACAATTTAGAAATATCCTATTATGATTTAAAAAAAGTTTACTCAGTCTGGAATTTTCTTTTTATCAAGTTTTTAGATATTTTTTGATTTTTGAGGGGTTAGCATAAAATGAGATATGATCAGTACCCATCATTAGTAAACTTATTTTAGTCAAGGTGTTTGGTACCAATGTAATAAGTTTAAACATTATTTAGAAAGGATTGAATATGTACATTTGTATCCAATCCATTGCTGACTAAGGAAAATGTTACTTGTTAAGAAGAAAGGAATATATCAATTTTTTTGTTTTGATGAAAATAATTTACAATGTATCACTATTTTTTATAGGCTGTAGAACAAGATAGTTCAGTACAATATGTTCAGAGTCGTATTCCAGGCTCAAATAGAACTAATGTAAGTTTTATAAAAATTGACCTCATATATACTCTCACCTAGTTTTGTCTACCTGAAATATACATCCTACTTTAAAATAGCTTGATGTTTTAAAGAGGCATCAGCTGTTGAATTCATGTTCATAGATTTGACTTAAATTCTCATACTTGATTCATAAAATTCTAAAACATATATGGACAGTTGTCTCATTGGCAATCATACCACATCTTCTTTTTATATTACACAAAGTCTAAATTAAACAATTGATAAATGTAGATTTGATTATATTTATCAACATTTCGTTTGAATTTTTGTCTACACATCATCTGGTTAACCAAAAGATGACCTCACAAGACTGTTGATGCTCATATAACCTGATATAAACATGAATAATTATAAAGGATTTTTCTAGGTCAGTTTGATTTCATATTGCATGTTAAAAAGTATGTTTATCATTGTTTTTACCTTTATAAGAATAATTTTTTGTGGGTCCAATCAGTCAACCAAATGGTTCCTCCTTGTTTCATTTTCAATATTGAACTTGACATTCTTTTCCTTTTAATAGCTGAAGGCATGCATAACTCATCTTTAGCTAAGGGATTGAATTGAAAGTCACATGAATAGGGAATCAATGAGGTTGAATTATTCACTTGCTAGTGAACAATTCATCAGTGAAGTTTCTTAGCTTATTTTTACCCTTGAGGTTTAGGTCCATTATAATAAATACTATGTATAATTATATTATGTTTAAAAACTTGCCAAAGGAACTTTTTTTGGACATTTGAGGATAAGTCATTTAATTGGCAGAAATTTTATGAAAAGTTAGTTAGATTATCAGGAATTCAGGAATCCTGGATGAAATTATGTAGTGATGGGTGAAAGGACAAGTTACTTTTACAAGAACTTGTGATTTTGCATTTATTTTCTCTGGAATTCCAATGAGACCTAATCTTACCCTCCTCTAGAAAACACCACTTTGGTCACCATGTAAACAACAAGGCTGGTCATTAATATATGAATCACAATATTTCATGCTTTAGGAAATTCAGTTACTTGTGCATTTATGTCTCTTGATATTAGTGCAGACTTCATATTTTGTCAATAGGAAAAGGATGAGTTGTAATGTTTGTGCAACTTTTGGTGCTGTGGGGGACAATTATTTCTTGTTGGCCAATACTTTGAATTTTTCAACAAGTTGGAAGAAAACAACTATTTTTGTCACACTTTTTTTTTCTCAAAAACTACTAAACAGTTTGACTTTATATTTAGTCTGCAACATGATAGTTACAAATTCGAAAGTGTGATTTGTAGGACACCTACTTACATTTTATCAATAACTTGAATAAATTGGATATGCTTAGCAAGAAGACAATACATGCATTCTTCTTTTTTTTTTTCTTTTTTTTTTTTTTTTTTATATTAATATTGAATTTGTTCAAATTGAATGCATTATCTTTTTATACTCAATGATTCAAAGGGTGATCATATTTAAATGGTACATGCAGGCTTTTTTTTAATGGCAATATATTCAAAAATACATTTATTATAAACTTACAACATTTCAAATGCAGAAAAATTATATGTTCATTAATATTAGCAGTATTCATATTTCTTTTTGTGTTTTTAACGCACTGTTGAATTTTTAATTCAGGCATTGTCTAGACAGCTTCCTCCTGAATTTTTTGCCGAACCTGATTCAGTTTTTTCACCAACATTTCCAAAACATTATACCTATACGTATCATGGTCCCTCAAATCGTTCAAGCATGGGGTTCTTCCGACCACGACGTGTTGGAAGTGATAATACTTATGCAACTGTGACTTCAGCACCTATTGCAGAGAATACAGACGAATCTTCTCCACTAATAGATGGCAGCACTGAATCAAGTTCTAAGCGCAGTCCTGGTGCTTCATTCTTTGATAAACTGAAATCCCCTACCAGTTTGTTATTCCAAAGAAGAAAAAGATCTAGCAGTGATGAACTTCATAAAATGGACCCTGTTTAAATAATCAGGGAACTTAACATGTGATTTCTGTAAGGTGCTGGACTGAATTGGTTGCATAATTGTAATGAAATGTTTTTGTTTAGCCTAAAGCAGATAAGGAAATATAAGACACGGTATATATGAGAGGCATGACATGCTTTTGGGAGAAAGGGGGTAAAAAATAGAGATAGGCATATAGGGGTTAACAAAAAGTTGGATTTTGGGACGAAAAAGGGGTATAAAGTTGAAAGTGGCGGAAAATTACAAAAAAAAAAAGAATTGTGCACCCTTGTCTTACTTCACTAAACAATATGATTTGTGTGGTTAGGACAGTATGTTATGCTTCTTTGATCAACATCTAGATTTTATGAGTAGTTTTGTTATTTTGTTGTTATATATGAAGGTTGAATCTGTGTAGATTCTGTAAAAACAGAGATGTTTTTAAAAAAACAATAAACAGCATTTTAAGCCATAAGCATTAAACTAGGGAAAAGGCTAAAAATGCACATTTTGGTTATAAATTAGACATGTGTGTAAATTCACCAAATTATTTTTTTGTTTAGAATAAATGATTCCATTATTGATTATTTTTTTTAACCATGGGGAATAAAAGCACTTAGAAAATCTAAGTGTTAGACCTGACTTGATTACACACTTTGACTATGATGTCATTTGTAAGAAAGGATTTGAGGATTTTAATACTGATATCCTGTGACATGTTTTTTGGTGGTAATATTGTCAAGTTGAAAGTCTGAAACAACGAAATGATAACTCCAAGCAAAGATGATTTGGGAAAAAACAACGATTATAAGATATCGAAATGTGTATCCTTCACATTCTGACAATAGCATGAAAGTAGTGCTAAGATAAAAGATTGATGATAAAAAAAACATCAATAGAATGGAATCTATTCCAAAAGAGACGAATTAAAACAATATCTCAAAAATCAGACTTGGAATTTTGAGGTCTACTTTAGACAATAAAGCAACATAGATTGCTTTCTTTTAGTTTTACTATCTAATTATGAAGAATTCTTAATTTGACCGGATAACAGACATTAATGATATGACAGTTTTAATTGCAATGCATTGGCAAACTTCTGAAGAAATTTGACAAGCCAATTAACCAAACTTTTACAAAGGATACTATTGTACAAAGCTGTTATTTCAAATAATCTGTTTAATTATTATAATTGTTATGTAAATTATTAAGATTTTCATTTTACAAATTTATTTGTTTTTGATTATTTTTCAGATTATATTTAAGATTGTATTACATACATCATGTACATGTGCAATGAATTGTTTGTTGTATTTTTACCTTAAAATTAGAATATTTATTAACTTTGCAAAAATGTGTTGTTATATGTTATGTCAAGATTGTCTCTTGACAGAAATAGAATTTGCATTTTCTTTCTAGGTAATTTGCTAGAGTTTTTGTCAAAAGACTAGTCAAGTTGTTAACATGTCTTGCCTTACTTATAAACAATGAAACAATTTGATGCATTTAACCATAAATGTATCTAAATATAGATATGAAATATAAATATATATATATGTATATATAAAGCATTCTTAAGTCTGTGGAAATTATGTGATTTGAATTTTTAAAGCAAACTGAGTTAAAATATTTGAAAAAAACTTATTTTGATGTATTCTACATTATCAATTGGAAAAAGACATAAATGAAATCTATAAGCATTTACTTATTTAAAATTTCAGCATATATCATAAATTTTGTTTAATTCTACAATGGGTGAAAAAATAATGATATAAATTATGATTAGGATTAATTAGGGTGATTTTGATTTGTTACTGTTTAGTAATTTATTATATTTGTATTGTTGATATGTTGTCATTCCATGTTAAGATATAGTCTGTTATTTTAATATTTTATATTTGTATGTATGTTTGTTTTAATTTTCCCTATTGTTTTATTGTTATAAAAAATTATTAAGTATTGTACACTGAATTGGGCTAAAAAGGATAGGATCCTTCCATATAAGCCCCACAACGATCTTACATGTCTTACAGGTAAATGAAGAAAGAAATTTCTACTAACAGATGATTTTTTATGTATAAACACAACCTTTTTGACTCAAACTATATACTGGATGTACATTTCTAAAAGCAGGCAATCATATTGATTATAACATTTTCCTTTTTATTTGCACTGTATACAAATAGCACTGGTATTAGCTATGTATAGGTGAGCCTAATATATTTTGTAAACTCCTGGCCTTGCATGTAATTAAAGATGTTTAGACTGCTTAAATTGGCATTAAGGTGCACATGGTACCCAACACCTTGACTAAAATTTATTTGGCTCGTTTACTTTTCTTAAAATTTCGACAAAGTATTTACTTTGACCCTTTTACAAAAATATAAATATTTCAAAAAATTGGAACCAACCGTTTTATCAGAAAAATTACACTGGTTATATAGCAGTTTGACAATCACTTATTTTGATCATTGAGAAGCGTAATATTCCCTTAACAACACAACGTAATTAAAACGTTAAGCTGATTTTACAGAGTTATCTCCCTGTAGTGTTAGGTACCACCTTAACCACCAAAAATCAATCATTCAAAGCATTATTTTTTTTATTATATTTTTTATAAGCATACAACAAATACAATCCTATTTTATAAAATTTCCATTATTTTTTTTTTTTAAAAGTGTACTTAACACCGCTTATGTCCAATCATAACAATAATTTGTAAACTCCTGTGCCTTAAATATAAGTTAAGATAGTTGTTATTTCTCAATTAAATCTAAACTCCAGTCCATGTTATTTAGTACTTTTTAAAGGCTTGATAGTTATTTAAGTACTACTTGTTTAATAGTAAGTTATGTTACTATGATTTTTTTTTAAATTGTGACGAGGAAAGAATTAGTTGTTGTCATGCATTGACCTACCAACAGTTTCAATGCAATATAAACTTTATTGGGATACAGAGTTATCTGTCTTGATATTTGATAATTCTTAAAATGAACCATTCATTCAGTTGCTTTTTAAATTTTAATACATGTATTGTTACTATTGTTACTGATAACAAAATTTAGGTCAAGTTTGATAAAAGAAGGTTTTGCTTTTATAATGTTCAAGAGGGACAGTCCTTGATAGATTTTAAAATTGTTGTTTGTGTTATTTCCATATAAAAATCTATGAACTGTTCAACGAATGCTCTTCAAATTTTGATCTGTTTGACAATTTGAAAAGTAGACACATAGTGTGAAAGATAAAAAAGAAAGCCTGAAAGTGCCTTAAAAATACAGAAAACCTGATTCGCTGTCACATTCATACACAATGATTTATACTTATTTAACTTATAAAACTGTCAACCTATTTTTTTTGGTTTTTGTCTATCATCATTTAAATAGAAAAAAATATAGTATTGGTGCTTGCTCAACAAGTAATAAAATCACCTTAACCAATATTAAAATTGTTGATAATATTTTTTTTGGTCCTAAATATGCATGAAATATTTGCTGCTGATTGTTTTGAAAATATAATACAATCAATCAGTCTACCTTAACAGTAAGCTGTGAATTTAGAATTGTATGCATGCATTTGTTTCTATGATTTTGAACAATGCACAAATGTGGTTTTAGTTATTATGAATTCAGATAATGTATCATACTCAAATTGCTATCAAATGATACATACTAAAAATTGAAATATGTGAGTTATTATTTTTGTGAAAACTAGCCAATTTTTTTCAATAATCTCAACAACAAAAAAACACTTTATATATTTGGCTTTTATTCAATGGGACAGTTCAATTTGCTAAAAATCAAATATTTAGGTAAAGACCAACTGATTCTGGGGAAAGGTTTATTTCCTTTGATTCCAAATAAGAGAAAACAAACATTTTATTTCATATATCAATCAACTTTCTTGGTTTTTTTTTTCTTGTTTTAGTTTTAGCGCTTAGTTTTGTTTTTTGTCACTTAGAATGTAATGCATGAATTAGATAAAAATATATAAGTTACATATGTTTTTAATGCACAGCTTATTTATTGCTTTATAATTTATAGCTTTATTATTTACGCTTTTTTTAAATATAGAATTATTTATATTTTTTATTTATCAATGTTTATTCTAATAGCTTAGAAACTATTTATTAAGTTTTATTTTTAGATAGGAAGCAATAATTTGAAGTTTTATAAATTGCATTGAATTTGAGAAATACAAAAAGTAATATTGGAAATAGAGCTATATCAATATGTTGTATCTTTTCATTTTGTCTTGCATATTTCCTTCAGGCAATCTGCAAATGACCTCATTTTATGACCTTGTCATTAACATCAGGTCTTGATAATTGTCTCACAAAAAAGAGAATTTAAGCTCAATGATGTCCTATACAAAGATGTTAATGAGATTTAAATTTCTTTTTGGTTAACAAAATATATAATTTGTGAAATCTTATTTACCAATTTTGACATAGTTATTCCATCACAGTGCAGTCTAATTAAAAATACATTCTTTACACTTGCAAATATTTCTTTTTGGCTTGTTTACATGCCGCATAAACAACAAAGCAAAAATGAGGAGCAAGACTGAAGTACCAAGAATTAGAATTCTAATAAGATTGTTCAGTGACATAACATATGACTTTTCTATACTAAAATGATGAGAAATTACTTCATATTTATTTATTGATGATGTAAGCATAAGAGCAATTTAATATTGTTCAATTGTAAGAGCTGCATGAAGGTTCTTATCTTGAGTTTTCTTTTTGTAATGATTTTAATTTTGTTGAATATTAATATAAGAAAGTAAATTTCCTGAAAGACTGAATAACATATTTTTTTCATTATATCAATACATCCATATATTATTTGATTAAACTAAAAATGATTTTTTTTTTCATTCTATTATGGAAAAAAGAAGAAAAATGCAATTGTGTTTGATAACTTTCAATAGTTTTTATAATTTAAAGGAGAAGGGTTCAATTTGGCCCTGAATTTTTTATGTTTTTAAAACGGGCCAAACAATTACAAATTTCACATAAAAATACTTGTGATAGTACTATAAAGACAAAAATAATTTTTCTGGCACATTCCTTTACAATTTATGGAGCTATGACCCCTTAAATAAATATAATTTGTATTAAAAGGTCAATTTGAGTACTTTTTTCCTATAATTTTAATTGTTTTTGGCATAACTTACATTGGCCGCCATCTACGATCCAAAAAGTTTTTATATTTATGAAATCTATATCAAAATTGGAAACAATTGGTTACAACACATTTTGGATCGTAGGTGGCGGCCAAGGTGTTTATAAAGCTTTTAGGTCTGAAAAATTCACAAAATCATCATATTTTGATAAAATGTCCAAAATCTGCTTACATTGGAGAATATTATGTACTCTTATGAATGGAATTGATATATTTAGCATTTACATTTTTGAAATAGACCCATTTACGAACCAAATTGAGACCTTTTTGGTGTTTTATGATGAAGTTGATATTTAAGGCCATTTTGTGCTATAAGTGAACCTTGTCCTTTGAAAATTATCCTTTTGTAAGCCACCAATGTAATCTTTCAAGGGATTTATCAATGTTTTAAATGGATTTGCATTAAATAACAAAGATAGGGTAAATATTTTTCTCACAAATTGTTTGTATCTACCTCTTTTTGTTGATTTTAAATAGGTGAAAAATGATGATGCATGTAGACAATTGTTTTGTTTTACTACCTCTTAATTATGATATATTGTTATGTATTTTATGAAATAAAAAGCAGATTGCATTTGAGTTCTTGGGTAGTTTACGAATGTATTTTAGTTTGTTTCCAAATTTTTAGATGTTTTTTACTACTTTAAATATATTTATACTTAATAATAAACCATTGCTTTAATGTACTTATTATTTTTTTGTGTGACAAAAGTGGCATAGATACCAATGGGGCTACAAAACAAAATCCAGAACTGTAGGCTACAAAAAAAGTCAATCCAAAAACCAAAAAAAACACACACAAAAAAAACCCTTACTATAGTTAAGCAACATAAGTTAATTAATACCATTCCCCTTCATTAGACAAATATTTCCATCACACTTTTCTACAATATTTTTGATTAGAACCGCTTCATATTTGGTCAGCAATTTAATAGTGATAGGTTGTTTTATGCATCCATATTTTAATTTTATTATGTTTGGTTGTACCTGAACATTTCTTCAAAAAGTAAAATCTTCCATAAAAATTCCTAAATATTTGTTTTTGTAATTGGTAACTTTTTGTTGTTGTTATTGCATATTTGTAAAAAGAAAAACATTTTCTATATTTAAACAATCAGTAAGTAATTTTTTCTTAGTCAGTACATATACTCAAAACAAAATCTAACCTGAGCTCTTAGGACTCAAGATAATTTATATAAAACATCTGCAATATATACAATGAAGCAAAATCATAAAAGTATGCTGCATAATAAAAGCAGAAGACAAATAAAACAATTGTATTACATGTCTCTTGATCAAAGGCAATGACTTGCACATGTATCACTATCACTTACCATAAGGATAGCATTTACATAAGCCAAACAGTTATTGACTAGGTTTATTTGATTGTTTATGGAATGACTTGCTTGATTAGTTCATATTTGTCGAGCCTTCGACTTTTGTTGCAGAAAGCTCAATATAGAGATACTGAAAAAGGTTAATATTTTAGAAGGTAGACGACCTGATGTTTCATTTCTCTGTACATAGATGCCTCTTATTACGAAGTTTCTGTCTGTCACATGTCCATTGATCTTGACCTCATTTTCATGGTTCAGTGACTACTTTTAAAAAAAACAGTATTTTTTTGTTATGTTAATTTCTGTCTTATTAGTAATAGGATAAATTTATTTGGTATCTTCCTACCTTGCAAGGTCCTCATGGTCGTCAGAAAGTTTACACTTGACCTCAACCTCATTTCATGGATCAGGGAACAAGGTTATGTTTTGGGGGTCAAGTCCATATCTCAGATACTTCAAGCAATAGATCAAGTATATTCCGTGTATGGAATGATTGTAAGATGTACATCTGACCTTGACCTCATTTTCATGGTTCAGTGGTTATAGTTAAGTTTTTATACGATCTCAAAAAAAAAAATTGGATCGTATAATGGTATGATGTCATTGTATTCGTCATCGTCGTCCTAAGACACATTGGTTTAAGTACAATAACTTTAGTTTCAGTGAATAGATCTTTATGAATTTTTTTTCAGAAGGTTCAATACCACAAAAGGAATGTGTGAATTGATTTTGGGATGAGGTTCCCAAACCGTTAAGGAATTAGGAGCCCAAAACAAGCATTTTTCAAATTCAGAAAAAATAACTTGTGTATAAATATTTCGATTGCTCTGAATTTATACCACAATGTGTAATACCACAAGTAGAAGGTTTGTGATTAACTTTAAGGTTTATGGGGCCAACAGTTTAGGAATTTAGGGCCAAACAGTGTCCAAAAACCAGCATTACTCTAGTTTCCAGACAATAACTTGTGTATAAGTATATGTATCTCTCTGAAATTGTACCTCAATGTCCCATATAACAAAGGAAAGGTTTGGATTGAGTTTGGGGTTAATTGCTCCAAACATGTAGTAATTAGGGGCCTAAACAGGGTCTTTGACCACACTTGTTTTGTGTCAGAAACCTATATTATGTCAAAAACAAGCTTAAATATTGTGTCCAAATTTGCCCCAACTTTTAAGGGTTTGACCTCTGCTTGTCATATCAGGTTGCGCTCAGCGAAGCAATTTATTATTTTTTGGTCTTTTTCTTATACTGTATGCAATAGGTTTACTTTATTTGGTGTATGGAATGATTGTAAGTTGTATATGACGAGCTGGCAGTTGTCATCGACCTTCACCTCATGGTTCAGTGGTAAACGTTAAATTTTTGTGAGATTTGTTATTTTTGCTATATGCAATAGGTCAACTATATTTGGTGTATGTAAATATTTTGTTATGTGCATGTCAGTCTCGCAGGTTTTATTTGACCTTGACCTTATTTTCACGATTCATTACTTAGTGTTAGTTTTTGTGGTAAGTTTTTCTTAAAGTAATAGGTCAACTGTATTTGTTATATGGAAGAATTGTAAGCTGTACATGTCTGCCTGGTTTGGTTCATCTGACTTTCACCTATTTGTATGGTTCATTGGTCAATGTTTAGTTTTCATGGTTAAGTCTGTTTCTTAGAAACTATAAGCGATAGGTCAATTATATTTAGCGTATTGAATGATTGTTAGGTGTACATGTGTTCCTTGTTTGGTTTATATGACATTGACAACATTTTCTTGGATCATGTAAAGTTTATGTGATAGTTGTAGTAAAGCTTTATATTTAGGACTATCAACATAATATCAATGTTTCGTAAAGAACGCGAGACATTTCAGCGTGTGAACTCTTGTTGAAAGTATTTGTACAAATAAGTTAAAAGAACTTTCGTAAACTGCTAACTGATTTCAATAAAGCCATATTAGATATTACTTGACATAGCAATACAGATGATGTCAATAAATCAGCAATATCTGTTTAGCATCAATATCAGGAAATAATTAATCATTACTTCATGTTGGTGTACTTTATGTATATCCTCTGCATTTGTCAGTCGTATAGAAGTATGTCATGATGACTCAATGGCGGTAATATTTGATGCTTATATCGGAAGTGGAACGAGTTCATTTTTAAAATAAATGATCAAACACAAATACCATCATATAACTTACTTTGAAGTTTATAAAAGCTACAAGAACTGGTTTAGAGGAAGCTGTGGATGGGGATGATAACCCTCATGGTATTATGGTAAAGGAACAAAAGCAACGATTCTGATCAGAAAGTAAACAAGGGATCGAAATAGCATGAGGGGATCTTTTAATATATTAGGTTGGCGATTATGAAAATGATTATCACGGCTGGAATGAGATGAGAAGAAATAATCTGACCCAAAACAGGACGAAAATGAATATTATCCAACATAATATGCAGAAAATAACTACTAACAAAACAATCCATGGGAGCAAAACCAAGACAAAGTATCAGTATGGAGTGCAACTGATGACAATGACTAAACTCCAGCCGCAAAAACTTCTGCACCCCTCTGAATATCAAATAGTCGTCACTCTAAGCAAACCTTTCGAGTTATCGATGGTTAAAGCTTTTCAACATCGGACTATAGTTGGCCTTTTTATCTTTTTCCAGCGTCTCTGGTGAATCATTTAGTGTAAAGAAAACATGCGCGCCTAAATGCAGAATGGTGTTCCTAATTTCTTTTATGAGTTTAGTTACGTCTTAACATTCCGTTAAAGTTTGATTGAAATTAACTCGCTAGTTAAGAAGGAGATACGGATGGGGGAAAAATCACCAAAATACTGAACTCCGAGAAAAGATCAAAACGGAAAGTCCCATAATCAAATGATAACACACTTTAAACAAATGGACAATAACTGTCATTTTCCTGACATGGTACAACAAATGTAGAAAATGATGGATTGAACCTGTTTTTTTTAGCGCTAAAACTCTCACTTGTATGACAGTCGCATCAATTTTCATTATATTTACAACGATGCGTTAACAAAACAGACATGACAGGTAGAGGTGTCAAAATAGGGGTACAGATAACCACATTAACGAAATTGAAATGTCCATTTTTATTTTTCGGAAACCACAAAAAAACAAATAGTAAATCCGGAGGTGCGCACCTAAATTATATGTCATGACGAACCCAAGAACATTTCATAGAAATCCATTAATAAGTAAAGAAAATGCGAATAGGGCATGTTTCACCCCATATAATGTAAAAGGGGGAAACAATCGGGGAGCGGACCTCATATTAGTTTGACAAAAACAAAAAGTAAAATACGAGGTGCATAATTGAAATATGACATGAAGAAAATATTTGATTGTAATCCAATAAATGGTCTAAAATAAATATTCAAAAACAAATGTCATCATATTATCAAGCTGTTATTCTGAAGTTAGTTCAGCTTTAGGGTAGTTGCGTTTTGCAGATTGCCATCTCTTCAATAAGAAAGGACTTTCAATATTTGTTAAGTGGACTAACAAAATTATTCTGATAACAAGTACAATAGGAGGAACACAATGGCATTGGGTGATGAAGTACCCGTTTAAAGCTTGAAATAAATAATTCAGTGGTTTTATAGTATTTCCGCTTTGTGATATTCATCTATCTATAATACTAAAATTACGAGGTCCAATTTGTCAGCCGTCATCACGTAAAAACGACGAATCACAGAATTCAACTTTATATATAACTAATATAGTACAAAGGTGTAGATTAAAAATTATACCACTGCAGGCCCTTTTGTTTTCCACGTAATTAATATTGCCAATAATGAAGAAGTTCTGGGTTGAGTCCGCTACCGATACCAATAGTATATTCACCTGTTACCTATTACCTTATCTGTACGTTCCGCATCTGACAGGCGCACCACCAAACGTTGTATTCAGGATTAATATGCTATATACACGGGTCATAACCACAGGGTTGACACTACTGAATTGTCAAATTGTTACCTATTGTCGTATTTTAATCAGTTAGACTTTCTAAGATAACAATACGAATACTAAAAATCTGGACTAAAAATAAGGCGTATAGGTACAATTTTCAATTTGTTAGTGGGCATGACGTAAAACAGCGAAGCAAAGAATTCAACTTTACTTATAACTTATATAGGACAATGCTGTTGATTAAAAAATACTCCATTCCAGGACCTAATATTACCAATAATTGATAAGTTCAAGTTCGACGGGTTCAAACAGAAAGACTTGAAAGCAGAGAAAAAACTGTGTATCTTATAATCGGCATGACTTTATCAGATGACAATACTAATACTAAAATAAGGCTTGCGCATAGTTATATACTTTAATTCAGTCACGGACCCGTGATATCACGGGTGTGTTCTAGTATAATATAAAATTAAAAAGTCATTGTTTTGGTATAGGAATCCCCAAAATGCATCCTGGTCAAAACATAAAACTAGGATAGACACAACCACATGACGTTATAAAGATTGTGTGAAGGTTTAGTTGGAATTAATTAATTGGTTTAGAAGGGATTGCTCAAGATTCAATTCGTTTAGCGGAAGTATGATAACGAAATGCGATTACATTGTTAATGTAAGAATCTAAAAGTGACAACACGGCATTCAACCAGAACAAACCCCACAACGTATTGTTAGCTTAAAAAGTCTAACACGACAAAAAGCAGAATGATTCAAAAGAGAAAAGCCAAAATACGAACATGACTGACAGAAACCAAACGCAAAGTCTACTGAATTGCAGGCTTTTGACTTATTAGTGTCCTGAAATGTGTCATTACATGAACATATCAAAATTTGTAATAACAACATGACAAGCCGCCGTTCACAAAGTTACAATCTGGTTAAACTTATAAAGACAAAATTTGTAGCGTTACGATCTGCATGAATATAAGAATGTATGACCGTAAGAGTTCATGACTCTATCGCAATATATGATCAATTATGTTAAGTACATCTGTTACTTCCTCTCCTTGTACATCTGTTAACATTTAGTGAAAAGAAAATTCAATGAATTTTAACTTATTACATAATGATTACAAATGTAACATAAATGAGGCCGAACCCTTACAAGAAAACCAATGGTAATAGTTTTCATCAATTAATTTGGCTTAAGGTTGCTATATCTTTATTTGTACAAATTGGTTTACAGTTTAATTAAAGTTCAATGTACACCGTAATTAAAGACGTCAACGTACACTATTCTATTCACGACGGATGATAGGCTAGTGTTCAAATGACATTCGGTAATTATATAGTGATGACGACTTCACCTGCTTACACTTATAACGTTAGTTTTTTGTATTCTTTAATAAAACAAATATTTGTGAAAACAATTATGTGTAGGCACGTGTCTTAAGTGACGACGGTATAGCTACGCCCCTGTTATCCATACGAATTAGATATCAAAGAGAGCAGTATATTCACTTGAATAAAAATGATATTCACTGCGCAAAACTTCACCCGCATTTACATGTAAAGTTTTATGTACAATTGGTTTGAGTAAATGATTATAATTAAAACACTTTTTTTTTTTCTCGAATTACGGAATTAAACAATTAACCTTTTATTTCGATCAATGTGTGTTACAATTGACTTCTGAAAGACTGATATTAACTGAGGCCAAACAAATATTTACCTCATTCAAATAGGGTAATTACTAATAAGATCTTCGAGGAGAATAAACGGAAATTCCCTTATAAATGGCAAAATCATAAGCTGAAATAAATCAAACGAAGTCATATTTCTGACTTGGTATAGACATTTTCTTATGTAAAAAGTAATGGATTCTGGTTTTGTAGCTAGCTAAACCTCTCACTTGTATGACAGTTGCCGAAAATTTATTATATTAACAATGCGTGAACAAAGTAGGTAAACAAATCAAAAGCAGGGGTATAGCAGTCAACATTGTGTTATCATCTCAATCACTTAATAACAAATATGTCAACAAAGAAAATTAACCTAATTGGCATAAAGAGAAAGCTTTGATTAGCAAAAAAAAGAAAAACATGAATACAATAATTTACAACAGCACAATAACAAAAGACAGAAACATCCAATTGTCGACGTCATTAGTGACAAAAGTATGTTTAAATAGTTGTTTGTAAGCTTTGCTTTATATTTACAATAAAATGTTTCTTCGTATAGTAATGGCAAAATATTTTCAAAAAATGTTCAAATAGAGAGATTGTATATACTTATCTACTTATCATTAAAAAAAGACAATTAGTTTTTTTTTCTTATTGTTCTTTTTGTTGTTTGTTGTTCTGTTTCATTGCATGGTTGGTGTAACCTTCTTTCATTTTCAACTAAAACATTAGCCCTCTTTATGAATTTTTGTAATATGTTTGTATCTCTTATTTGTGCAAACAATGTCCTCCTTATACATGAACATGATAAATGAAACAATTGATAGAATGCGTTTGTTCAAAACCAATCAATTAATATTTCGAAAATGTACTTTGAAGAATTTGGCATTTTAAATTCGTTCAAAATACCAAAAACAACGGTGTGATGTATGGTGTCTCTCTTTTAATTTCTAACAGAGTCTCTATTTAATTGTAGAGATTGTGCTTTTAGATGAAGTCTCTATTCATTTTTTACGGACTTTCAGATGCTGTCTCTAATCATTCTAACGACTCTACAAAACTTTCTGAAGGTTTTTCTACCACAGGAATAGATTACCTTAGCGGTATTGGGAATAACCTTTCGGAAATATGGGTTCTGAATGTTCTTCAACTTCGTACTTTATTTGGCCATTCTAAACATTCGAGCGTGACGGAACGCGCGTCTGGCCTATATGATATTAATTCTGGTATAATGGTGATTTTAAAGTTGTATAATGTTTTATATTATTCAAATGAAATCCATATTCATCTCTAACGACTTTCAAATTAATACTCCAAAAATAACTCTTAAAAATCACAAAAGACTTTTATATCGACTCCAAGGTGAAGCCTTTGTGCATTTCTTACTACTTTCAGATGAGGTATCTAATTAGTATAAAGCCATTACTTTTAAAAAGAATAGAAAGTACACTTAATTTGTTTATTAATAAATACCAGTCAATAAACTTGTGCAAATAATTCTCATTTTAAGATTCTTCACATGATATCTAACACGTTTGAAATGAATTGAATACATACACTTGGCAAAATATAAAAGTGGATACTTACGGTTATATTCGTGTCAAGGTTTCATTTGTGGTCGTGTGTGTCTTGCAACAAGTTTCGTCTTAAAGAGATAGTAAAATTTGTATGTTTTATCAAATATGTCTTAAACAACAATTTCACTCTTTAACATTTAAATTTTATTAGGTTTACCAACTTTCAGACCACGGATTAATCAGTGACACAAGAAATGTCAAAAAACATTTGGTATAATTTCATACTATTTAGATCTGAAAATGATTCCAATATTAAGACATTTCATATTTGATGTTCCTACATTGTTTACTTAAAGGCTATTGGGACACATTGATTGTTGTGACATTAAAAAGATAAATAAATATCAGCCATTGTGGTTTTGTGCCATGGTAAATTGTTTGTATTCTTGTCTTTCATTTTGTCCTATTTTGCTTTGTCTATATTTTTTGGTTTTGGTTATCTTTGTATGTGTTACAATTTAACGTTGCGTCGTTTGTTTTCTCTTATTTGTGAGTGTAAATTGACATTGCGATAAGACGTGTCACGGTACTTGTCTATCCCAAATTCATGTATTTGGTTTTGATGTTATATTTGTTATTCTCGTGGGATTTTGTCTGATGCTTGGTCCGTTTCTGTTTGTGTTAGTTATATTGTAGTGTTGTGTCGTTGTTCTCCTCTTATATTTATGCGTTTCCGTCAGTTTTAGTTTGTTACCCCGATTTTGTTTTTTGTCCATGGATTTATGAGTTTGAACAGCGGTATACTACTGTTGCCTTTATTTGTTGACATCTTTGCTTGTTTTTATAGTGATTAAGATTATAACATAATGTTTTTACGTGTGACCCTATTTTTGACATGTTTGCTATTATATGTCTGTTTGTTTTGTTCACACATCGTTGTCAATATAAAGTTAGAAACATGTTACTCATGCAGTGGTTATGGATGATAGTAAATGGTCGAAATGTCCAATTGTAGTTGTACAATTGATACCGTTTAGGACAGTATTACAATTAAGTCGATACCTCTGCTGATTGACTCTAAGTCACCGAGGGAACTAACACCAAGACGATACCCAGTACGGCGGTACTGTTGAAATGCACATACATTTCAGTATAACTGGTACCATTTTTGTAGGTATCTCTGTTTTTATGCATTTTGCATTGTTTCACATTTGTCATGTTGGGGAGGGACATTTTATATGTGGCAATACGGTATGGGCCAGGGATGGGGTAATTGAAAATGTAATGGTAATTAAGTGTAATGCATTACAATTTTCCATGTAATTGAATGTAATGTGTAATTGAGCATTTTTTTAATTACTTGTAATGGTAATTTAATTAATTACAATGAAAAAAGCATGTAATGCTCAATTACTTTTGAATTACATTTGAATTACATGTACTTTTATGGTGTTAATAATAAGGATCTATGTTTAATAATTTAAATTGTAAAATTATATTTATTTTTCAAATATTGATATCACATACTTTCTGTAATTTATTCTAAAGTTTTTATATTACTTATTTGACCAACAGAATTTTTTTCTGAATAGTCTTATGATTTGAAAAAATACAATTTTTTTTAAGAAAGATCTTTTTTAACTAAATAGATTGAAAAGTCATAAATCACCATGTTAAACAAAAACAAAAAAAATGTGAAAAAATCTTTATGAGAGTTCATTTAGAATTTAAATTTACTGCACACAATCATTTTGTCAAATTAGTATACACAAAAGGATTATAGAGATAAAAATTAACAGTTGTAAAAACAAACCCCAATTAATCAGATTAAAATGTCCAGGGGCAATGCCACTATTACATGTATTTTATCTAATTAGCAAAATATTGCTAAGATATAGACATTGTTTGTACTAAAAATTATTTTCTATGTTGTGACAAGCATACCTTTTAATAATTATTAAGTGATTTTTTTTATTTATTTATAATTTCTTTATTCATGCTATGTTTTATTTAAATAACTCCATTTCTGAGATTTCAAAATACCCCTTAATGTATTAGCAAGTTAATAGGAACAAACTTCCTCTTCTATCAACACATCTACTGATTATGGAAGTATAAAACCTCCATGTTCTAATCAAGCGATATATGCCACATAAGCTCCTATAGAAATACTTTTGAGAATGGCTGTCAAAGTGTACAGACCAGAGAGATGCAGACTAAATGACAAAACATTAAAATAACTCATGATTATCAAATGCAACGCTTAAACTATGTTTACATGACTATTTTACACATACATTATACATACATGTATAATATTGGTTAACACATATTATGATGAAATGTAATGTGTAATTTAATTAAATACATTAGTAAAGTAATTGTAATTTAATTAATTACATTTCAAAAACTGTGTAATGTGTAATTAGTGTAATTGACCATTTTTGCAATGTAATGTGTAATTTAAATAATTACATTCCAATGTAATTGACCCCAAGTCTGGTATGGGCTTTCTACATTGTTGAAGACCGTAAAGTAACATAGAACCTACCCAAGAGTGAAACTTGTTTTATCGTGAAAAATGTACAATGCACATGACAGATATTTAAATACTATTGATGTGTCAAATAGTAAGATAAAGTGCACCTATTGGTCTAACTAAGACCACAAAATTTTCGTTTTATTATTCATTTTTACATTAGTTAACATTGATCAATATCCGCGTTCATTTACCTTACGTCATTTGATCTCTAGTGTATAATAGTTATTTTATTGTCAATTATACCACATCCCCTGTTTTTAAGATTAATATTATTCCACCTTATTCTAAACTCTTTGTCAGTGTTACATGACCATTGTCACATTACCTCTTCAGTGATTCAAACAGTTACATTTTAAGTTTTATATTTTTCGTACTGTGGGTTCATTATTATTCGCTGAATACCAATATTCGTGGGTTTCGTTGGGTACAGGTTAACCACGAATTTAAATTTTTAACGAAAAAAAATTTCTGAAATATTGTATCAAGACTTTGCAGAATCACGAAATTGAAAATGCTAGGTTTCCGCAATCCACGAAAATAAAAGTATCCACAGTATTCTATAGTTTACAAAAATCTTTGTAAGGTATACATGTTTATCTGGAAAAAAAGACCACTTATTCACGAACCAAGAAGCATGATCATTTTCTTTATTATTATAAAAATGAGGACATTTGGTATTACTCTCTATCTATAGAGACAATTTGACAAAGATTTGAACAACTATAGATCATCGTACGGCCTTCAATAATTAGCAAAATCAATATCATATCGCATACTATAGGACGGATGCCAAATATGAAACAGGGTCTGCTTACCCTTCTAGAGAATTTGAGATCACCTTCGTTTCTAAGTGCGTTTTTTTTTTTTTTAAGTTGTGCTCTTTTTTTATGTCGTTTTGTCTATGGTCGTATTCAGTGTTTGCCATAACATTATCAGTGGGACGATTTTGAAGGTCACTTTTGTATATTTTTTTTTACTCTGTTTTATAAACGTCTACAGTATAAAAAAAGTGCTACAATAAAAAAAGAAAGCAAATGAACCACGTGATTTATGCTAAAAAAAGATACAATACAAACACACATGGCAGACAGTATTTAACGACAACCACATAATCTCGAAAGATTCAAAAACAAATGAATGCTATGACGGAGATAATATGTTTGAATAACTCAACCCTCCCATTAACTGGAAAAATAATCTATAATACTAAAATTACGAGGTCCGTTTTTCAACCGTCATCACGTAAAAACTTAAAATCTGGACTAAAAATAAGTTTCAATTTGTTAGCGGGCATGACGTAAAACAGCGAATCAAAGAATTCGACTTTATTTATAACTAATATAGGACAATGCTGTTGATTAAAAAATACTCCATTCAAGGACCTTTTGTTTTCCAAATAATTAATATTACCAATAATTGATAAGTTCCAGTTCGACGGGTTCAAACAGAAAGATTTGAAAGCAGAGAAAATTGTGTATCTTATAATCGGCATGACTTTATCAGATGACAGTACTAATACTAAGATAAGGCTTGCGCATAGTTATATACTTTAAATTCAGTCACGGACCCGCGATATCACGGGTGTGTTCTAGTATTATAGAACAATATAAGATAAAACATTAAAAACAGTTTGACAGGGTTGGCTCTTTATATCAATACAAAGCACCAAAAACTTACAAAAAACCTAAGCTATCATCGAAGACATCATGCTAATAAATTAAGGACACGACGTACCGATTAAAGTGTATTCATAATAAGTGAAAGATAGTTTAAAACCAATTTCAACTAGATGAAACCAATATAAATGCTTCATGTGATGTATATTAAGTTTTAAAATCCTATTACTATACTACAGATTAAGTGGATACTTATAGTATAAATGTTTCAAGGTTGTTTTTGTTTCATATGGGTCATGACAAAAGATAAACATTGTCTAGAACGCATTTCATATGTTAATCTAATGCTTTAAATTGACCTATTCGATATCTGTAGAAATTTGGTATACTGTCATTACAATGTAACAATCTGTAAAATGTAAATCATACTCTTATTATAAGACCCAAATATCAATTAGCTGACGATTTCAAGAAAATGATAACTCCTAATAGACATGAGATTGTTAAATGTACGGTGAGTTAAACAAATGAATGAAGGAAAAGCTGTTCTCGAGTTGTATACAATAGACATACTTTTATAATTTTCCAGTGAAAATGCATCAATTTGGCGTAAAAAAGAAATGGTGACATTCCCTTTCTCAGAATTCAAGGCAATTGAAACTCGAGAAGCAAGGAAGGAGTAACTTGAAAGTGTAAAGATAAGAACGAGCAGATCATATAAACGATTATCAGCACTAACAAAAACACGTGACTGTACCAATTAAGTGTATATGCTCGTTAGGCGTAAAATTTACATTAACTCTGGTTTAGGGAAGTGAGGCAATCGTGTGGGTAATGCGAAATGTATAAATGATATACAATCGTTAGTGAAAATGTACTCTTAGATTGATATATAGTTTATTGGAACAAAATGCAAACAACTACAATGTCAATCAATACCAAAATATTCTGATAACTATCTCTAAATTGCCATTGATTTTGAGTGTTCCTTATAATTTTTTTAATTTCATTTTGAATTTACTTGTTTGCATTCCATATATCAACAAATGTTATTCATTTCATAAATGCTGATAAGGTTGCAATCGTTTTTTTTTATTAAGATTATACTGATAAGTTGTAACGAAATGCTGATAAATGTCACAATATTTCCTATTCGACTATAAAAAATAACAAAAAAAGTACTTGATGTAACAATAGAATAAATACGTGAGTTTATACTATTGTTTGTCTGTTTGTCTTTTCCGATTTAGCCATGGAGTTATCAATTTATTTTCGTTTTTTTTAGTTTTATTTTACCTGTTATCTTTCGCCTCTCTTTTGTTTTTCTTTAAATAAAGTAACATTGCTTCAAATTAAAAATATACAAATCAAGTATTACACTCCATTATCACTTTATAATAGTGTGTATCTACTGATTGCTCTAATTTGTTTCAGCAAACACTTAGTACGCTATTTTATAAATTGTTGTGTAATTTTATAAATCATGCAAATGTTTTAAAAAAAGTAGATAACATTGATTTGAAGGTTTGCCACTTTTAACATTTCTCTACTAAATCTCAAAATCATCCACTAAATAACTGTGTGTCTCTAAATGTCTCAACAGATTTTTTTAATAAATGAGACCCCAAAACTTTGTAATCTGAGCCAAACTGTATTATCGTTTATACTTGCTATTTATAGTAAACAACGAAAAAAGAACATCAAAGCATTGCATTTGACATAATTTTCGAATTCATTTCATGGGAAAATAACTAATACGACAAACGCTCATTTCCGGAAGTGCAAATTAATAATCAGAGCCTATAACTTAAAAACACGACGGCTTATTCATATTGTATCAATTTTGACGTATAGAATGATAACATTAGTCTGCAATTATTTTAAAACGAAGTGCTTAAATTGTTGCGTTTTTGTGAGTTTTGATATAAAAAAAATATGGAAAATGCCAAGGAGGAGATAAGAATCATACATAAAAAATAACAGACACTACCTTGACCAAAGGAGAAAAGACAAAGAAAAACAAAGCAAAGAAACATTCCACAAAACACTTCATAAAAATGGTAGAAACAGAGTAACGTTTACTAAATCAAACAATTAGGGTATGATTGATGCTAAGGCAATATGCAAATCCCTGTTGTAAAGCCAAGGATGTCTTATTCAAATATGATCCAACTAGGTTGTGAAATATGAAATATAAGTTTTTATTTTACAGAAATAACAAATAACAACATATAAATTTATAATTTTTTTTCACAAATTTCAAACGTCTGTTGTTCTTGGCAGCGTATCCAGTTTCATTTTTGCATTGCGAAGCCAATATAATTCGTCTAGCCATAATATATTAAATTGAAGTGTTGTTGACTTGCAATTCAGGTTTTTGATTGGAAGCAAATTTACAGGAATCATCTCTTTAGTGGCTGTTTTCAGCCATATTTTACTTTTTCTTTTTTTTCGTTGATTTTTTTTTATGTATATTGTGGAAATGGGGAATCCAATCTGTAGTAGTCTGTCAAATCTATTCATAGAATTATATTTAGATGATTTTATAGCTTGACATTAGACTTATACCCTTAACTAATGTTGAATATCATATGTCATCATAAAACGAATGTTTCTCTCAAGTAATCATGGTTTATTATCGTAGTTTAAGATCTAGAAAAGAAAAGAAGAACAACAACAAACATAAGACATGACATATTATTTTTGTTCATCTAAATTCTTTTATTCTTCTTCTTCCAAATTCATGAATGAAACCCGTGTTTGAGTTGTCTGTTCCTTTTTTTATTGGTTTTTTTCCCCTTTAAATTAGGTTGTGTGCATTTTTTTTTATGAATACACAACTGCATCTTGACAGAGCTGTTATGAAAGGAAAAGAAAGGATATATTTCAACAATTCATGACACAAAATCGCTACGCACAAAAGAAAAGAAAAAGCAATAAAAAGGTACTTTTATTGTTGGTGGTCTTTCCATGCAGATACAGCCTAGATAAAAAAAAAAACTAAAAAAAAACCATCAGGTCTCACTGTTGGACATATTATCTGTCTGAAAGGACTAATGGATTGTTTTTGTTTGCTTAATCTAGCGGCAAAAGGAGGAATCATATTCAGAACAATAGAGAGCTCATTTAACCCAATATGTTTGTAGAAAGACGAATGTCGAATGTTGAGTGATGGATTTCGGTTAAAATTAACCATCACTTAAAATATACTGTATATTGGGTAAGGACAAAACGTTTTCCTCACATAACTAGCCGTTTACTTTTTTTTTAAATGGTTTAAATTGTGAAGGCAGTGACATTTACCAAACACGGTACATTAGGTTTTGTTCCATTTCAAGGGGGAATACAAATAAGACGATGGGTGTATGAGTGCCAATGGAACAACAATGCACGAAAAGATAATAATTAAAGGTTAATGTACGACCTTCAACACGGAGCCTTGGCTCCTACTGAATAGCATTCTATAACGAACCCCAAAATGACGTCCATACGAACATGATGAAATTAAACGTTGGAAAATGTCAACCCTTACACCATACGGAAAACAACGTTCATGTACTCAAGATCTATTCCTGACTTAGTACACGAACCAATCTCATTCTCTATATGTCTTTATCTACTTCTTAATTTAATTTCAATACTAGCGTGTATAAAAATTAGCGAGAATCTGAAATCTATAATATTTGTTTAACAGTGCAAACGGAAGCAGTATGTATATATTTTCTTTAAAAAAAAATTTGAAACTGATAAACATTTATAACAAATTTATTACAATTAATTTTGTGATCGTGTGGATTCAAGATTACAAGATATGTTTTGAAATGCACAGAAGAAATTTGTTAAAGACCAGTCTTGAAGACTTCCCATCATAAATGGTGGAATGAAATCATTTACCAAATGTACATGCGCATACAGTTTCTCAAAAACTTTAGTATCTACTTTTGTCAAAGCACATGTTGTACTTGCAAGCATATCGTCAGCACTTAATGCATTGTCATCACTTAATTCACAACCTTTTGACTTCAAAGAAGATGCGCATTCACTAACCATTCGATTGGCTTTCGTTATACTTTTTAACTTTCCCATAATGCTCTTTGATCGAGTCATGTGTTCAAGTTCATTACACACATATTTAAAAGCTTGTTGTCCACATGCTTTTGTGCATTTAAAATCTTTTTGATGTAAGTCAGGTGACAAGTAGGAGTCACAACCTACCGTAGGACTTCCGAAAAAATCGTTTAACTCCTCGTCACTTTCGCATAACTCACTAAGCGTTAGGGTACGCCCATTTCGTAATGCAACTATGGCAACGTTTTTCTCAAAGCATTTATTTGATGAGTTTCGCATACAGACGGATTCAATATGATGCTCGCGATCTTCTTCATCATCTAGAAGCCATTGTTCTTGCACACCGATATCTTTCAAAGCTGTCGAGGTTACAAAAGAAGCCATTTCTTTTGCTTCATTTTTATAGATGTTTTCAAAGAGATCGGATAATGGTTCAATCAAATGTTGATAAAGTTGTAGTTCGTAAAATACCCATACATTGTTGAGGTTGATTGTGGTGCAGTTGGCTTTCTTGTTGAAGGATTTCTGTTTAGATAACAATTGAACTAATGACTGACATTGGTCATAAATATGTTGCATTACTTCTTCTTTTATCATATTTGTAAACCCCTTTTCAGGTGACTCTGCGTTTAGTTCTGTACTCACATTTTCGTAAGGATTACCCGTTGCTTTTTGCTTTTCCATTTGTTGAGACGGAAGTGAAAAATCAATCATTTCCATAAAAAATGGGACATTTTCGCATCGTTTCCTGTCAATTAGTGCTTTTTGACTCAGAAAATTTCTTATTTTCTTCACTGTTGATGCACAGAAAGTAGTGTATGTTTGTGCAGATTCGGTTGATTTGTCACTTAAGATTTGTTGAATCCTTTCATTCAAAGTTAACCATTTCTTTGGTTTTGGGCTATTTCCAAGGATATCGGTTGACAAGCGCTCCCCACATTTAGGTACATCATAGCCTGTACTTTCACCGGAGGCCTTCAGATCATTACACGCTTGGATTATGGCTTCACGTACGGAAGTGATTTTCACTTTTCCTTCAAACATGCTTTGCATAGCTGACTTGTCGGCACGCAAATTTTCTTTCAGTGTTACATAAGTGTCATGTTTTTCGTTATGTAAAATCTTAACTTTTTTCCTCTTTTTTGTTCTTGTTGTTACGTTCTTGATAGATTCACGGATGCATTGTAGTTTAAGAATCGACGAATTTACTTCATCTCTTTTCTTCCTCCATTCTTTCAAATGTAACTTACTTTCGTTTGCGACACTATTGCGGGTCATGTCGACACAACTTTGGAATGTTATCAGACGATCTGTCAATATTCTGATTTCTCGGTTAACATCATCAAGAAGTTCCATTAAGAATTTGTCAGTGCAATGCTTAACATTACTATAACTTTCAAAATTTTCAGTTCGCAACAAATTTTCTCTATACTCCCGAAGGTTTTTTTCTGATTCCATTAATTGTTTATCTTTATCAATTGTTAAATTGTTCATATATGTGATTCTATGTTCCACGTCGTCTAGGGCATCCTTTAGACAAGTTAGGTCTTCGTCTTTGAGAAGGACGAGAGGTAGAACATGTAAATGTAATATGCGTAATATTTCCCTGGACACGTCGTCTACACTGCAATTCTTTTTATCACGTTTGTGAATAAGATCGATAACAGCATTAAACAGTTCGCATTCTTCTAAACGGTCATCTTCAAAGACCACTCTAGGGGAACCAGAACCACCAGGGGAACTAGAACCACCTAGTTGACTTTTCCGTTCCCAAAACACATTTCTCAAATCACAGTCTATCTGAATAGTTTTTATAATCAGGCTTTTAAACCAAATGGCTGGTTCGATTTGGAAGTCTGATTCGATGTTGTTCACCACTGGCATATAAAAATCCTTTAAAGCGATGCCGGAATATTGACACGTTTTACCGCGGTGTTGTAGTACAAGTTCCATCTTCATTGTAAACTGAATACAACTAAACACACAGGTTTACTTAATAAACCTTAAAGACGTAAGTGTAAGTTTCTCTCGGTTTTTCAATTGCTTATTTTTTTGTTTACAAAGATCATTATGTGATCTGTGTATGAGTAGTTACTTTCTGGAAATGCCTAATGTACGTTTCACTCGTGTATTTATTACATGTTCCTGGTATAAATAAACACAAACCACTTGTTCTATTTTAACAAGGAAGTTTTTATTGGTGTTACTATGAAAAACCACAAGTTACTATACTTTAATTTGTTTCCTCATATTGTCGTAGGCAGGAAAACGCTTTTAAAATCGTAATTGATTTTTATTCATGTGTGTTGTTTTAAAATGAACACTTAAGGATAGCTAGTAAAAACCTTCTAAACAGCATGGAGGTGTCATTCATAAAAAATATATCTTAAGACTAATTATCCATATATGGTACATTGACCTTGACTGATTTACAAAATCATTTGTTGCATAAGTCTTTGCTTTGAACAGAACCACTTAGTAAATAAATGAATGAAATCCATACCAAAATAGTTTTAGGGTGAATATGGTCAGCCACTTCAAAGAAAAAAATCAATTTTCAATTTCAAAATCATAGAATATAAATTTATAATTTATACTTATTTAAAAGTTTTTAGTATTAAAAAATAAATCACAATCATAAAAACGCTATGTTGTATTCTAATCCTTATTTCATGAACTCATGATCAATAACTATAACATTGGAAGGACGTATGCATACAATACATTTCTTTACGGTTCTATATTATATTTATATAACGGTCTTCCTATATTTAAATGAGATGGGGTATTACCCATTGAATTCCTTTCTGCACGGACGGTTTTGGCAGTCAGTATATAAGGAAGATTTGAGGTGTGTTTGACCAATGCGACGCTCGTTACAAATCATGGTAAATATTGATTCATTTATGTATGACGACTATTGTATATATGTATGTTGAACATGTTGAATTAAAAGGCGATCTTGTAGCGAACGCACAACCCTATACTGTGTTTGGTATTTTTTCTACGATATATAGTTAAGACAAAATTTATTTTCGGAGGAGTGAAACGAGGGAGTAAATAAGTATGCATAACATTTGTATGAGTTTTTGATGTCTTTCAAGCACAAATACATCAGATAGCATGGACGAGTACCTTACTACGTACATCGAAAGAAAAAAAGGTCGACAAAAAATCAAAAGTCCACAAAACACTAAACATGTGTCACTTAGCTTTAGGTTACAGTTCATTTATTATTCACTAATTACTCATATGTTACTTTTTGCATATGTATAACGATCGGAAGTAACCTAGTCATAAATTCACATCCAGACTGATAACCCATACCAGGGGTCTCTGGGGCAAATAACTCGAAACAGTGCCTCTCGTGCAAGTTACTTCCGGTATTTTTGTCGTTTACGTAGTCTACTTATTGCGTCAATACAGTATACATATTAACCAAGTTTTTTTTATGTCGTGCGTTCCTAATAAGAAAACGATGGTTTTACTCCAATGAAATAAATTTGTACAGTTGTTAGAAATGAAAACAATTCATGAAAAAAGACATTCGTCTGAAGCCCTTTTCAGAATTTACCTTCATCGGGAACGCTCAAAGTGAAATACTTATTACGTTTTAACAATTTTGACTTTTAGCTGAAAACGAAAACATCCTCAGATGACGTTGGAAACATGATCCCATACAATAAATGCATAGCGTTGTCTAGGCTGGCTACACATTTGTGAGCAAGCAACACAGGTGCACAAGAAGAAAAACAACAGGTTAAGGATATGTAATAGGCAAAGGTGCTGTATCAAATTTTCCTTCCTTCCCTTTGAATTTTTTTCTAATTGTCATATCTATGCTTCCCTTTCCCTTTCCTTTTTTATGACAAACTTTAGCATTTCATTTTCACATTTGATTTCTTTTAAAACTTTCATAGGACCCACCTCCTGTAATTATTTTAAATAACAACTCTAGTTATTAAAAAGGAACTTGATTTCTTTCCAAGTAAATACATGACGATAATGAATTATGCCCCCTTACTTGTAATTCTATAAAATAACACATCTGGTTTTAAAAACCAACTTGATTTCTTTCCAAATAACTGCATTAACATAGTGTATTAGATGTAAAAAAAATAATACAAAGTTAAAACTTAACCATGTTAAGAGAAAAGTAAATACAAGAACAATAGACACTGTAATAAAATATAAATGGCATATGAAAAGAAACGCACAAACGTTTAATCGAAATAGGAAGACATTCAATGAGGAAATGTTTGACAATTGTCAATATAAATAAAACAAAAGATAAGATAGTTATAGGATTGTCATAAATAAATATTTTTAACTTTAAATTCTTTAAATGTATAATTTATAAAGAAGGGACAAAAGAATAATGGTAAAATCTATACTATTAAACGAGAAGACCTCATTTTGGGTGTCGCTTCTCTTCTTTCCACAATAAATTAATCAACACGCCTCTGTGTCCTATAGGTACAGTGCATAGTCGCATTTGTCATCCATTCATATGATTATTCAGATTGAGTTATTTTGGGAGAAAAACGAGAAAAAGGGCATCCGGATATTGTCCCGTCATTGGAATTTTTTTTAAGTCAGATTATACTTCCGGTTTGCGTTTTTCCGTATACTTTGAACATACATATACTACGAATAAAGTGTATTTTCAGAATTCTATCTGCTGTCATTTTCAAGTTTACTATCCACGGTGGTCACAGAGTTTATTAAAAAGAGAGGGTCTGTATACTATATCAATGACCACCATGGATCGATTAGAAAACTTAGAATTGAAAGTAAATACACTTTATTTATATATAGATACAGATAAGCGCTAAAATTATTCATGTGCACTTTTGATACCTTTTCTGAAATTCTCCAGTCATTAAATCTTTTACAAAATTCATTGATTACAAAAAAATGAAGATGTGATATGATTGCCATGTTGACAACTCTCAACAAGAAACCAAAATGACACAGAAATTAACAACTATAGGTCATCCTACGGCCTTCAACAACGAGCAAAGACCATACCGCATACTCAGCTTTAAAAGGCACCGAAATGACAATGTAAACAATTGGCCTTATTTATGTACAAAAAATGAACGAAAAACAAATATGTAACACATAAACAAACGACAACCACTGAATTATAGGCTCCTTACTTAAATGTTCATAACATACTCAATGTATATAATTCATATTGAAATTGATAGAAAACCACAAATTGGGAATTTTGGAAATAAAGGAGTAGGGATTAAAAAAAACATTTTCCTGTCCCCAATAACCTATGATTTATGATACTTTTGCTGAAATTCTCCAGTCATTCAATATTTCACAAAATTCTTCAAACAACACTTTACATACTTTAAACTACGCTCTGAATGCCCGCGATTTCGCGGATGTGTTCTAGTAAACCTAATAAAAAAAATGTTGTCAGTAAGACAACGTTCAAACAGAGACCAAAATACATAGAAGTTGGCAACTATTATAGGTCACTGTGTGGTCTTTATCATTGCGCAAAATCAACACACGATAGCAAGCTACAAAGGACTTCTTATATTGGCTAGGATTTGCTCATTGTTGAAAGCCGTAAGTTTAGCTTTGGTAGTTGGGATCATTCCAAACATGAAGGTGTGATACTGTGTTTACAGTGCTAACTTCAAGAGCTTCTGATATAACCTATTTAGTAAGATCGTTATCAAAGTATGGGACGAAAAAGGTGAACGATCTTATGGACCAAAAAAGACTAAACGGTTCAGCTTTGACCGTTTAGTTTGGTTATAAAGCATTAAAACGATTTATATCCTAGGGCTAAAGTATTAAACCACAGAATTTTGGACAAATGTAGGATTGATACCCCAGGGAGTGTTAAAAGAGGATAACGAAAGATACCTGAGGGACAGTCCTAATCATAGATTGAAAATAAACTGACAATGCCATGGCTAAAAAAAAAGACAAACAGACAAAAAATAGTACAGAAGACACAACATAGAAAACTAGAGACTAACCAACATGAACCCCACTAAAAACTGGAGGTAGTCTCAGGTGCTCCGGAACTTTTTTACGCGTTTTATGACACTTATAATCAAACAACATTTTCTTGGAATAAATTCAAATTTGATTTACAAGCGGATATCTCATGTTTAAAAATTACCACTTTTGTGATAGCGTCATCTTCAAAAATATATTTATCAAGCTATTGATATTTTGTAAGTCGTTTCTTTCTATATGCTCCTACTCCTAGTCTAGTAAGGCTTTCATTAAGTCGACGTTGAACATAGCATCATTCTATAGAATAAAATTATCTTGCACGCCTGACCATTTGTTGATGATAATTATCAGTTTCGCTATTGCAAAAGATAACATAACATTTACTCAGTTTTACTGTATAGAACAGAAGGTTTAGGTATTTATCGAGTTCGTCATCAAAAGTTAAAATTAAAAAAAAATTAAGAAAAAAATATTACCAAGTCAGAAAAGTGACATTTGTGATCAACCGTTTGGTGTGTATGAGCTTTTGATTTGCCATTTGATAACGAGCTCTCAGTTTCGAATTTTTCTTCGGAGTTCGGTATTTTTGTTATTTTACTTTTTTCAACATTGGCAATTAAAGAATAAACAATAACTTATAACCAAATGGAAAAAAAAAGATAGACTGGGTTAGCAAATAAGAAGTAAAAACATCAAGTCAAGATTATAAAATTTGGTACAATGCAAAAGGAAAAGGGGTTGCATTGAACTGATTGATAGCTTTACAAATCTGCTAATCAGATCATCGCTTGTCAAAGTAACTTTACAATTAGACTGCACAACACTGTGAACAAAACAGAAACTTACCGGGACTAAAAGTAAGGAAGAACAAATCATTAAAATATATGATCTATTTGTGTTTTGTCGTAGATTATGTGCTAATTGTGTGCAATTCAGTTATTAAATTCTTTTCACAAATCAAAGGCAAATTTTCTCTTCGTTTATTGTTTTTTCTAATACAATTTCAAATCAAAATAAAATTCAAATTCAAAACTGATTAAACATTGTAAAGTGAACTTGTAATAAAGAAACATAAAGAAGTTTCACAAAGTGAATTAAAGATAATTATGGGATTCAAATTCTATGCAAACCCGCACGTAATGCTGCGGAAGTCAATCTACATGTACTGCAATTGTTGATAAATCTACAAGACAACACGCACATATACTAATGCCGTTATGTTGACTAGCTGTTGACTGTTGATTGGTGACCAGTTCTATGTCGAAGGAGGAAACAATTACATCATAATCAATTAAATTCGAAGTCGAGCATATCTTTCCATGAGATGGTTTAAAACGCACAACTTTAGTGTTGAAAGACTAGTTGTCACTGTAGATAAACAACATAGACCACTCAGCCACACAGACACTTGCATGCATCAGCTGTGAAGCACGAAGTACACATACCAGCTTTATTAAGAAAACATAACTTGAAATAGAAGCTATGTCTGTATTGTAAACCTGCCTGTGAAATTAATACAAGCAAAATGGGTACTTCTACTAGTTTTTAAAAATTTTCATTGTGTAAACTAAGGCATTTTTTCGAAATACAACGATTCAATGAAAATCCATGTTAAATCTATTATCAATCCTCCTAAATTTACGTGTAAGCCAAGATAAAAATACTTGCTTCCTGTCCAATGCAATCAGGAAAAATTGATATCTTTTTAAATTCTGATTAGTGTTAAAGACAATAGAAACCAAGTGGGAAACCAGATATATTATTTTTATTTGGAAAAGATTATTTATGACGTTTTTATATGATTATGCAAAAATAACCCGTTCCTTCTAGATCCAGATCTTCATATCATTTATAATTTCTTTTATGTCTACTCATTGTCTTGTAAATTCCATTTATTCTGAGTCCATCCATCGAAAAATTATCACTAGAGTAGGATACTGTGGAGACTGAATAAATCAGTAAACAATACAAAAATATATGTCAGGGAATTTTTCCTTCAGAAAATAAGCTTACTTGATAGAACTTTTTTATCAGTAATGTAATCAATCTGGTTGAAAGTTTGCTATTTCAACTCCGAATTTAAAACAAAAGCTTTTACAATTCAAACAATAATGTAAAAATAAATGCATTGCATTGTCTAGGTTAGAAACACATTTTGAGCTATCAGTATAGATGTAAAAACAGGGGGGGAAATCCCGTGTATACACATAACATACAAAGGTGTTGAATCCCATTTTTTCCTCCATCCTTTTTTCAGGTTTTTTCTTATTGTCCCTTTCCTCCGTTATAGAACAATTTTCAGTAAAGCGATTTTACTTTCAAATTTAATTTCTTTTTTAAACTTTCATACGACCCATTTATTCTATCAAATAACTATTTGAAAAAATCAACTTAAGATCTTTCCAAGTAAATGCATGACGATGGTGCATAATAAAAGATGGAGAAGTAAATATGAAAAAAATTAACAGACCTGGGGAACAATGCAGATGGGTCATGAATAGAAACGATCAAATTTAATCATTTTTATAATATAAATAGTAAGATTTCACATGAGAAAATTTCCAACAATAATAACAAAAAACAAATTAAACAAAAGATAAGATTGTTATAGGATTGTCATAAATAAAAATAACACTACACAATGTTAAAATATATGAATACGTAGAAACGATAGTAGCTATATGACCAGGAAGGAACTTAAAAAGAATAGACAAATGCATCTAAAGAATACAAAAATGATGTTTAATTGCCAATAAGATAACTTTTAACCAAAAACCAAAATGGGTAGAAGATGCTATTATATGTCCTTTCACAATGAGCAAAACTAATTACGCATAGCAAGCTATAAAAGACGTTATGCTGGCTGGTTTTATTCATTGTTTAAGGCCGTACACTTAGATTTGATGTGTAATTATTTCATAACATGAACATATAATACCATTTAAAGCGCGAACTACCATACTTCTGGTATAACCTTCATCAGATTCGATCGATATCAAATTTCGGGAAGAAAATGTTTTTTAAGATCTTATAGACAGAAAATGTATCATATGTACTGCCTAAACAATCGAAGTTGCTATGATTTGTGTACTAAAGTATCAAACCACCGACCATTGGACGGATGATACACCTGGGAATGTGAATTAACCAGTAGAAATTCTGTCTAGAAGTTGTTTATACAACTCAATGACAAAAGCTATACGGAGCAATTTCAATTGCATACACCATCATGATCTGTTGGGAGAAAATATATGTGTTTAATAATCACGTTGTACCATTCCAGTCAATAAGAAAGTTAAAGAAGTAAACAAAATAGTTTATATTTCAGAATAAAGCAAAATAACTTTACAGTTGTTACATTGGTCAAATAAATTAACAAAAGGTAAAGCCAAAAAAATAAACTATCCGTAATTATAACTTCATTACAAAACAGTGTGTATTTGAGTTTTAAGCAGAAGAACTGGTACAAAAGTAGCTAGTTCCATGAATAACTTGTTTGCATTTACAAGTCAATGCTGGATATAGTATTGTTTTCATAATGCTTTCTATGTGTTCCATATAGAAGGTATTCCTATTATGTCTGATTATTTGTAATAGTTATTCTATTCTTTTGTTATTTGTTCTCTGTATTGCAATTACTTCATTATTTGTACACGTTTCTTGACACTTATTCAAACAAAATTTTTGTTGGAATTTATTCAAATTTTATTTGCAAGCGGATATATCAGGATAAAAAATTACCCAGATGTGGGCAGTGTGACACGAATACAGTAAAAAGGTTAATTTGCCGACTCATTTGGACTTGATTTGATTTGACCTTTTTGCTCAATAGGACAAATGAAGATTGTCGAAAGTTGCTTCAATGGTAATTTAACATGAATGCCATGAAAAAAAATATGCTAGTATAAAATATAGATTTTGTAATAACCTCATTGGAATAGACGATTCATGCTAATGTTACCACGTTTTCAACTGTAACCTTAAACTTTGTTTGAATGAAAAGACCATCAGATGTGAAACAAATTTTGACACAAATTGATATATAAGACTGAACCTCAATCGTGATGAACGTTATATGTAATAAATTAAAACAAAATTAAATATTCGTAGCTTTTTTTAATTATTTTTGTTTTCGATCTGAGCTGTGGCACTGAAGGGTTTGGATATTAATTTTAACACAATCATCCCAATATGGCTTAATTTGGACACCAACATGAGAAGGAAGGTTGAGGTCCGTATTCTAATATTATGTTGAATACATTATTTCTAATTATTTGGTTAAAAAATAGCTAATGTTAACTTTCTGAAAATCTGGTAATAGTTAAAGCTCAAGCCAAGCTTCTTTCTTTGCATATATATTTAGCATTCTATAACAACTCTTAAATATCAATAGTATATAATAGTACTAATAATTTCCCAGGTTTTATGTCTAATATTCATCGCTGTACAGTCACAACAATTAATGGCCCTCTAATTGTCGATAGCTATGTTTTTTGGCATCTTTTTGATAAGGTAACCTAATTTCTGTATTATCGCATGATTTAGTTGTTCATTGTTATGGCCTTCCAGAATCTGCGAGCACTAAAATAGGTGTTCCTCTATAAGTCAACGTGTACTTTGTTTCTATCTTATGCGACAATGCTTATGCAACTGAGTTCAACAGTTTGTTCGTTCGTCTTGCTCTTACAGCACTATCTTGTGCTTTAGAAAAGGTAAATCATCAAGAAACTATTTGAACTTATATCAAATTGGTTTTCAGTCTACGAAATTATGACCAATTTGTTAGTTGTAATGGGCTTTCAACTAACTTCAGTATCTGCTAGTACTGTTATATAATTTTCTCCATGTAGAGGTATGTTTCAGTACTCAGTCACATGTTTAACCCCGCCGAATTCTTTATTAGTCTGTCAAAAATAGGGATCCTGAATTTATGCGGTTGTAAATGTTTACTTCTGCAATACTATTTTTGTTTTTGTTTATTGATTTTAAAGTACCGGTCTTTGTAAGAATCATGCAGGTTCCTGTTGATAGGCGATTCATGACCCATCTTCAAATGTCTTTATATTTTGTTTATGAGGAGGGTATGGTATGAAAATAAGTTTCATGTATTATTTTTTTTTCTTTTGAACCTTGGTTGCCATGGAAACCATCCTTACAAAATTTTGCCTAAATACGTTCATAAGTAGCCTTTGAAAATTGAAATATAAGGGGTTTTAAAGTCCCATAGAAATAAAGTTAATCAATACAAAAAATATGTATATTTACAGTATTGACAAACAAAACCCCTAACTATACAAAAACGTTAAAATTTTGAATTTACTAAATATTTTGTTTCCATAGCAACCATTTAAAAATGTGTTAAAATTCGAAAATGAAAAATTTCAAAAAATCTTTAATTTTAAATCTGTTTATCTCCCAAGACCAACAATACCATGAAATGTCATTGACAAATTTTGAAAGACCACATTCTATATATTGATAAAATAAAAAGAAAGTCGTGTGTTTTTTTTTCTTTAAAAAAATAATTTTAGTCAAAAATTGTCAATTTTCACCAAAATTCAGATTACCAAACAGATGACTACTGAAACATTTTGAACTGAAAAAGCTAAAACATTCCATTGATACGTGCATTTCTGACACAAATTTGGTAATTATAAATGAGAATATATGATTGATAGAGATATTTTGGTAGAGAAGGAATTTTTTTCTCTCTGGGCATGGTGCCCCCCCCCCCCCCCCAACACTTTTTTTCAAAATTCAAAAAATTATTAAAAATTTAAAAGAGTGAATTCTATTGTGAACATTTTGAGCATTAAAACATGAAATTTCTTCAAAGGGTGAGAGCAATAATAGAAACCCCCTACACCATTTTTATACGACCCCCAAAAAAATTTGGGATCGTATAAAGGTATGATGTCGTCGTCTGCGTCGTCTACGTCGTCTGCGTCGTCTACGTCGTCTGCGTCGTCGTCGCCCGAAGACACATTGATTTCTGGATAATAACTTTAGTTTAAGTGAATAAATCTTCATGAAACTTTTTCAGAAGGTTCAATACCACAAAAGGAAGGTTGGGATTGATTTTGGGGATGATGGTCCCAACCGATCAGGAATTAGGGGCCCAAAGGGGCCCAAAACAAGCATTTTTTTAGTTTCAGGATAATAACTTGTGTAGAAGTATTTCAATTGCTCTGAAATCATATCGCAATGTTTAAAACCACAAGTAGAAGGTTTGGATTCATTTTAGGGGTAATGGGGCCAAAGTTTAGGAATTAAGGGTCAAAAAGGGGTCAAAACAAGCATTTTTCTAGTTTCAAGACAATAACTTATGTGTAATTGTATGGATCTCTCTGAAATTGTACTACAATGTTCAATACTGCAATGGAAAACATGGGATTGAGTTTAAGGGTTATTGCTCCAAGGGGGTTTAAAAAAATGGGGGGGGGGATTTTTTGTTTACGATTTTTGAAGGGCTTCCTTTTTTTCAAAATTTTTCAAATTTCGAATTTTGAAAAGTTTCAAGAAGAAATCTTCAATTGCACAGTATTGTGCAATAGATTTGTTAGATCTTTGACCACATTAATTTTGTGACAAAAACCTATATTATTTCAAAAATTTGATCACAATCCAAATTCAGACAGAATCAAGCTTGAATATTGTGACCAAATTTGCACTAACTGTTCAGGGTTCAACCACTGGGGTCGTATAAAGCTGCGCCCTGCGGAGCACCTGGTTATATATTAAGATCTTTTTTTAGAAATGGGGAATGTGTCAAAGAGAAAACAACCCAAGCAATCAACAGAAAATAGCCGAAAGGCTGAAAACTGAATGAAGGATAGCTGCGTCCCTAATTACACTTGTTTTGTGCAAATTGAAATTTAAAATCTTTAAGTGCTTTTTCATGGTCTTTAAAATTGACTCTGTCCTAGTTTCATAAATTTTGCATCAATGATTATTTGTGTCTTTCAATATATATCAATGAGTAGCTTAAAAATTCCATTTAAATGTTCTTTGTATCTGTCGTTTTTTCTTCAAAAGCAAAAAAGTGCATTTTACCCCTATGTTCCATTTTAGCCATAGTGGCTAAGTTTCTTGAAGTACAAGGAAATAAAATACAAAGTTTATACAAGATACTCCCAAGTTAAGCCGAAATCGATTTAGCATATTCAGAAGAAGACTTTTTTTAAAGTAAGCAAACTAGATGAACAAATTGTGAAAAAATTCTTTAAAGGGCTATAACTCCAGAAGGATTCAATTGACAATTTTGGTCATATAAACTTATTTGTAGATCTTACTTTGCTGAAAGTTGTGCTGTTTACAGTTTATCTTTGTCATTAATAATATTCAAGATAATAACCAAAAACTGCAAAATTTCCGTACAATTAACAATTTAGTGGCCGCAACCCAACAATGGGTTGTTAGATTCATCTGAAAATTTGCTCTCAAGGCTTTAGTGTTTGAGATATAAGCTACACACTGCATGTTACCCCTATGTTCTATTTTTACCCATGGTGGCCATGTTTTTTTACAAAATTGAAAATAAAACACAAACTTTATTCTAGATATCCTAAGGATCATTCAGTTTAAGTTTTACTGGAATTGGTTCAGTAGTTTCAGTGGAAATGTTTCAAATATTTAACACCGAACAGACGACGACGGACGCCAAGTGATGGCAAATTTCACAGTTCCTTTGAAACGGTGAGCTAAAAAAAACTACATCCGTTGTTCCGTCCTATATGAAATAAACTGAAAATAAAAAATTAAAAACTCGTACCATCGAGAGCGCTAACGAGGCCACTTTCCATAAATTTTAATATTTTTAAGGGTCATAACTCTTTAAAAAAAGTCCATTGTCCAACATTATAGAACTTGATTTCGAATTTTTTATTTATAAAAATACTATTTTTGATATAACAAAAATAAAAAAATATTTTATTTTTTTTGTCTTAAAACAGTGGTTTTGATAAGAAAATAACACTCTGTAAAGATTAGACCAATGAACATTTTTAAGCTTGGTACAGTGTATCCAATTTCATTATCTATGGAAAATACATTGCCTTGTATCGTTTCTTTTGTGGACTAGTATACTATTGCGCAGAGTCAGATTATGTACACATAATGGCTGTTACTATTTACCTCCAATGTAAATCGACATGTACATCAAAACCTTTATGCAAACACTTATTTGTCACTATATCAATTTAACTGGGTTAAAATTGAAATTGAAGAAGAACTACAGAACCTTTCTTTCTATTCTAATATATAATAAATTAATCTAACTTATGTAAAAGATTTGAAATACATGCGGAATGTGTCCATTGGACACAGATGATGCTCCCGCTTGCATATCATAAAAGTTATAAACGGACATAACTGAAGAACAGTAAAAGTGACACTTACCAATTGTGTACTAACTTTTATGGTGATAAGTATTGTGTAAAAGTTTCATAACATTTTGTTGAGGCAAACTAAAGAAAGAAATACAAAACAAAAAATTCAGCAACTTTTTTCCTCTATAAAGAGGCATTGCATAGAACAGTGAAAGTGACACCACCAAAATTCAAAGTTGATCTGTATTTGGTGGTTTTAAGCATTGTGTATAATTTTAATAACATCTGGTAAAGACAAATTAAAGTTAGAGAACATAAACGGAAAATTCAGCAATTTTTCTATCTGTAAAGGGGCATAACTCTTGGACGGTTTTAGTGACACCACCAAAATTCAAACTAAGTCTGTGTTTTATGGTAATAAGCAATGTGATTAAGTTTCATAACATTTGTTTGAGGCAAACTAAAGATAGAGAACAGAAACCAACTTTGGGACGTACTGAAGGACGGACAATGGTAGACCTTAATGCCTCCTCCGCCACTGCGGGGGCATAAAAATGTGTAAATATAACAATTGATTAAATTAGGCAAAATTCAATGAATGGTCATTGCACATGGTTGTCATAAAGGTTTGAGAATCAAAACAGTATATAATAGTTAGGACCAGCAAATTGTCCTCAAGGCCACAAGGAAAATATGTTTTGAGAACCATAAAAAAAATCGATTATTCTGCCGTATACAAATAATAATCAGTTAGGTTTTTAAAAATAATAATAATAGACAAGCTGTCCTTTTCCACCATATACAATAGAAACATTGACAAATTCTTGCACAATTTAATGTAGATCGTTGGTATATTTTTCCTCAGATAGAACATGTAGAATTTGTATGCCCCCACCGTAGCAAAGGGGGCACTAAGTTGTACCCTTGTCCGTAAGTACGTCCGTTCCAGAGTTATACCATTATATAAATGGAAAAAAAATGCTGACTTTTTTGTTTCCGTTCTCTAACTTAAGTTCATGAAGTTTGCCACAACCAAATGTATTGAAACTTATACACAATGCTTATTTCCATAAAATTCAGAACAGTTAGAATGTTATTGGTTTAACATGTACTGTCAATAAGTTATGCCCCTTATAAATTGGAAAAAATGCTGAATTTTCCGTTTCCGTTCTCTCTTTTTCGTCTGTCTGACATAGTTCATCTTACACTGACCTCATTTTCTTAGAACATTGATAATGTTAAGTTAATATGATACTTGTATTAAAATCTTTACATAACACTTACAGAGTGTCAAAAGTAATTCAATGATAAATAAAACCAACCAGACATTTCAGGGTGAACCTTCTTGCTTAGCAGATCTTAGTCTAGGTTTAAAGTTTTTAAAGCATCAATCTGTTTCAAAAACCAACAATGAGTTGCATTAAATTGTTCCTGTAACTTTTTTATAGCCATTTTGAAAGACAAAGTATCCTGAGCTAATTTTTTTTTAAATGTTCATTAAGATTTGTTTTTCTAGATAATCATGTTATGCTCATTGTTGAAGGATATACGGTGACCTGTGGTTGTTTATTTCTATGTCTTTGCTCTCTGGTGGAGAGTTAATTGTCTCTTTGACAATTACAACACATCGTCTTATTTTTATACATAGTCTTACTAGTAATTAAGTTTTGGATTCAACATTATTCTTTTTCACTGACAGCATCAGTCTTAGATACGACAACGGGTTATGCGTATTACCAATTTTTTTTAAACTTCTGAGAAATCTTACATATATAAGATTGAAGGGAGGGGGTACATATGCTGCCCTCAACTTTAGAAGTTGTGTTATGCTTAAATTCTTAAAATACTTAGTTCACAAGTAAACTAAATGAGATACCACGTTTTTTTTCAACAAATTTTATAATTTTGAAAAAAAAAAAAAAAAATCGAAAAAAGGGGGGTGGACCATACCCAGAGTGATGATTTTTCATTTTGTGCAAGTCTATCTTCATTTACTATATATTTTTGTTTAAAATTAACAAATGCGTGTCAGAATTGCACATATAAATGGAATATTTTAGCTTTTTAAGTTACTAAATGTTTGATTATTCATCTGATTGTTAATCTGAATTTTGGTGAAAATTGACAATTTTTGACTAAAATTTTTTTTTTAAAGAAAAAAAAACGCACGACTTTCTTTTTTTTTTATGAATATATAGAATGTGGTCTTTCAAAATTTGTCAATGACATTTCATGGTATTGTTGGTCTTGGGAGATAAACAGATTTAAAATTTAGGAGTTTTTGAAATTTTTCATTTTCGAAATTTAACACATTTTTAAATGGTTGCTATGGAAACAAACTATTTAGTAAATTCACAATTTTAATGTTTTTGTATAGTTTGGGGTTTTGTTTGTCAATACTGTAAATATACATATTGTTTGTATTGATTAACAATATTTCTATGGGACTTTAAATTCCCTTATTTTATATTTTCAAAAAGGGTCTTTTTTCACATATTCAAGTAAAATGTTGATTTGATGGTTACCATGGCAACGGGCATAATACAGGGAAAATAAAGACAGAATTTTACTCATCTACCAAAGTTCTTATGATATAGGGCAAAAAAAAATTACTTCTGTGACATGTCATGAATCACCTTCTGCATGATTTTTACAAAGACAGGTACTTAAGCATTAAGCAGGTCGTTAAATGCTTCCTTTAAATAGTTTCAAATGTTGTAATGTCAGGTCATTTTATAGTTTCTTATACAGTACCATATAGTAACATATTAGTTGATATTTTTTTATAATTTCAATAACAAAAGAACGCATTTTTCAGTCATATTTGACTTCGTTTCAAATCTTTTATGCGGCCCACTATTGGTTATTTCATTCAATGACATATTTGTTTATAGAAATAAACTCGTTTCCTATCAACGTCAATATATGACGAACGTGATTTAAGGACATGTTACATATATATTTATCAATTTTAAAAATATAGTGTAAAGGGTAAAAAATAGACACAGGTAGACATGACAGATGCCGTTTGATAAGAATCACATAAACTTAAACATGTTAAATAAAAAGATTTTACACGAGGAAACATTTTAGACGATTTAAATGCACACAATACTGATCAACTCACAATACTTTAAAATTGCCATAAACTAAGTGTATGATAATGATAGAGAACGAAAGAGACGCGCTTCTAAAATAACCTTAAAATGTTAAAAGTTAAGTGTACTTTTAAAAATGTGCAGATTTCTCACTATTTAGTTTCACCTTTTATTATACATGTTACTAAACATGTATGCCGTCATAATTTTGTTCTGCATGTGTATTTATATTGTATGCTTCTCTGTAAACTTGTATCTATTTTTTAGAGAATAAAGTATCAAACTATCTAACAAAAAACGAGACAAAAAGTTTGACATAAACATAACAACCTAACTTATCTAACGTAACCTCTTCCATAAGGGAGCTGAATTTCAGTTTAAATCCGTTTGCATGATTTATATATTGTAATTTTACAATGACAAAATGATATTTCTTCATATACATACCGAATCACCAGCTTCAGGGTGAATTACATCCTTAGCCGTCGACCTTGAAGTTATAAATACAATACAATACAAGTACAAAACTATATTATTTATATATATATAAAAAAAAAAAAGATGTGGTATGAATGTCATTGATAAAATTCTATATAAGAGCCGAAATGACACAGGAATTAACAACTATAGGTCACCTTAATGATTTGCCATATTACAATTAAGATCTTGACTTAGTTGACCTAATTTCTAGGTTCAATCGATCCTTAATTGAACGTATTATGCGTTTGTCGATTCTTAACTTATTATTAAATTTATTCTATTCTCGTCTGTGACATTTTGACTAAGTAGTTTGTTCGCATTGCCATCGATTGATGCATAAATAGCAGAAGACACCTCTAAAATATATGCTTATTTGTGTGTGCATTCCTTTTTATTCAGTTTGCAAGACAAAAACAAAAATCTACCTAAACAAAACATTATGTGTTTTGTTCGAAAGACTGCATTACAAGTTTTTTGGCACATTTTTAGCTGTTTTTTCTAACAAATTGACCGCGACACAAGGAAATCTGGTATAGTTATTGGTTTACGTCCTTCCTGAATCTCAAATAAACAAGTACATAATTATACATGTTTGTAACATTATAGATGTTTTTTAATGTATCTTAGTATCTTCTATTTAATATGGTCAAGGATGCAAATTAATCTTGTTACATTAATCCTTGATATGTAAACGTCGTTTATCATAACATGCATAAGTGATTAAAAGATTTTACATAAATGAGGATCTGGATATCGTGGGTCTTCATTTCTTTATTTCTGAATATATGCTATAATTTTTTATATTCCTTTTGCCAAATAGTCTTAGTAGCAGTGTCATCTTTAAAAAAGCATCAAATAATAGTATAAATTCCCATGAATCAGATTGTTATCCAGCCTAGCACAAGGGATTATTAAATGTATTCATAATTTTGTTTATAATCTATTTCAATCCTTTAAAATTTGAGTCCGTACGATTCTTTACAAAATGTTAAACTTTGATTTGTATTCTTCTTGTGAATTGTTTTATATTTGAACATCGGTTTACTACTTTGCGATTTAATGTATTCCAAATTTGGCCATAGTATTTGCTTTTTCCAATAGAAACGATTAACAATTCAAGGCTCCCTTACAACGAGTGTGTCATATTTTTGTTATTGAGCTGAGCATGCCATTTGAAGGATTTGGCAAACTGCAGGATGCTGTTTCGTTGGTAGGATTAAGGCTTGAAACACATTATCGAGATTTCAATACAGTTGAGCATTGGGGGAAACCCTTTGTTTGTTTTTCTTAAAGATGTTTTTTCTTTTGCTGTCCCATTTGACCTCTTTCCAAATTTTTTCATGCCCACCACTGGTAATTTTATTTTATGACATATGTGTATTTAAAAATAATTGTGTTTCCTTTCTACGTAAATGTATGACGATAGTGTACAAATAAGATGTAAAATATATTTAGCAACATTAAAAATACAGTGAAGAAATGTTAATATAGAACGAAGAATATGTAGATGTCGTATGATAAGAAACAAATTAAAACTTGAATAACTTAAGAAGAGGAGTTTTATACTAAAACAGAAATTACAAAAAATACAATATAATATATAACTCTACAATTGTCTCTGATATAACCGTAATCAGGATTTTAAGATAAAAAGTTAGCTTAAAGGTTTGTAGCTTGAAATTAAAATGACCGAAATAGAAAAAAACCAAAAGATCAGACAAAATCAAACGCTCGACTGTCAACAAATAGAACGATTGGAAAACAACTGTCAAACAATAGTTTTCTTGGAATCAAAAGAGAAGGTCACTAATCAAATGGCGAAATCAATAGCTCAAACACATCAAACGAACGGATAACAACTGTCATATTCCTGTCTTGGTATAGGCATTTTTCATGTGGAAAAATGTATGTGTAAATTTCTTTATAGTTCAATTCTTTTCACAAATCAAAGGCAAATTTTTCCTCTTCGTTTGTTTTTTTGTCCAAATTAGATTTCAATTCAAAATCAAAATCAAATCAAAAGCTGACTGAATCTGGTAAATTGAAATGTGAATATAAAAAAAAACTAAGCTGTTTCACAATGTGAGATAAAGATTACAATGGGGTTCGAAGACTATACAAACACGCACGTAATGTTGCGGAAGTCAATGATGATGCAATAAAACATGTACTGCAATTTTAGATAGATCTACAAGTCAACATGCACATATACTAATGCCATAATTTTAACTGGCTATTGATTCGCGACCAGTTCTTTGTAGAAGGTTTACCTTTACAATATAGTTACTGAAGCATCTGTCTACGAGAGGGATTCGAAATAAGTGTTGACAGGCTAGTAATTGACTATAGGTCGTTAGTTTCCTCGTTTGAATTGTTTTAAGGATGTCTGCTGCTCAAAATCAAAATAACAAGAATCATTCAAACTATGCATTAATTGATAGGGCTGATATGTTAGTTAAAAAAAAAAATATATAAAAAAAATTTCGTGTCGAGTTTTTTTGCGCCCGTTACATCTTTACGTCCACAATAACATGCATTGGAAAATCAGCAGTTTTTTCAGGAAGGGGTGGCCTTGTTTGAAATACAAAAAACATTTATTGTTACTACATAAATCAATTTTTATTCCAATGACAAGCAACAATATATGTTCAAGTGTAACAATGTTGGAATTTTTTTTTACAATACTGATAGTGATCTATTCTATTTTTGGCAATAAATAATGTAAATAAAAAGTACGGGAAAAACATTACTGAAAACATATTTTTGATTTTTTTACTAATAAGAAATAACAAGAAAATCTTATTCCTTTACAAAATTGATGCTCCATAGAGTCTTTTTCAATACACTTTCATTTTGGGCCTTGTATAGCTGAAAATGCTATATTGGCTTTGTTCATTGAGGGGGGCAAGGGGTTTAACTGTTATGCTATTATGGGGCAATTTAATTCTTTGTTATCTGTTATTTTGAAAATATATTTGCTGTTTGCTGTTATTGTCTTATTCTTTGTTAGCTGTTATTGGGCTTTTAGTTTTTTGTTATCTGTTATTGTGATAATGTATTTGCTGTTAACTGTTATTGAAAATTGGAATGTTAGCATTTCTTTTTGACAGTCAATATTCGGTATACATTGAAGATCATTGGCCATTGGGATCTACCACTACTAATATGTTTGTTCCGTATTCAGAGAAGGATTCCATTAACATATACCCATCACAGAAGTGAGGTCCAGGACAATTTAAGTATGTCTTATGATTATCCTTTGTAATAATTCCATTTTTTTTATGAATGTGTATTTAGAATTATCTAAATTTTTTGTATGAGAATAATGTTCCTTGTTTTCCGTACGAACATATTAAATTAAAACAATTCTTAATATGACAAAAAGGAAAACATATGGCCAGGAATATCTGACAAGGATCTCAATTAAGGACTAGGTCCTAACAACCACTTAACCTTTTATATAATATGGTACATAGACTCAGCTCTGTGATTCTTTTCAAAGCAGAATCAAACGCATTGTACAATGAAAGTTCCAACCATGTACTTGGGTCCGAAGCTGCACATAACTCATTACAAACAAAGATTTATTTCGTTTCAAGCCATTGTTTCCCTACTAAACTATGTATTCTACTTACTAGTACACTTGGTACAATCAAAAACCTCAGCTGATAAAAAAATTGTTCAAATAAGGCCTTTGAAAATAATGGAATAAATTGCTTTTAGAGGGTCAAAAAGTACTTAATAAATTGCATGCTTATAATTGGTGCTATTGATTTTTCTACCCTATGTACCACTTTGCCTCATAGTTTTATTAAGAAAAATTCACACACCTCATTAAATGGTCATTTAGAAAAAGTCAGACTATTCAAACTCTTTTAGGTCACTTTTTTGATTAGCAACAAAGGGAGCTTCAGTCAATATATATAAACAATACACCAACGTTTCATGAGAACTGCTGAAAACATTTTTGTGTTAATGTCTGAGAACTGGAAAATCACCCCTTTTTAATTAATAAAACCCGTTCACTCGGAAACGTAAAATCTAAAATTTATAAAAATTGAAAGTTACCTCATGTTAATAGATATAAATAATTCACCAAAATTTCTTGCTTTGTGAAAGCATTTTTGAGATATTATCAGAAAATTGAAAAAAAACACCAATTTTATTGAATAAAAACCCATTACCCAGAAACTTAAAATCTAAAATTTATAAAAAAAAAAAAAAAAAGGGGGGGAGCTCACGTCAATAGATATAAACAATTTCCCAAAGTTTAATGCAAATGGTAAAAGAGTTTTTTGAGTTAATGTCCGACATGTTGACAACAGACGGACAGCAGTATACCATAATACGCTCCGTAAACGAGCGTATAAAAAATATTATAATATATTGAGTAGTAATTTAAACACATTCTATATACATAAATTAATACTAAAAACATAGTCATAACAAATGGAATGCATTACAAAGGATTATATCCGTAATAAGAAATACTGATTTGTCAAAGACCGAATTATTTTAATATTTCATTTACTGTTATCTGTTTTTGTCCATTTTAATTCCTTGTTATCTGTTATGAGACAAATCAATTTGCTGTTTTGCTGTTATTGGGACCCCCTTGCCTTCCCTCTTCATTGTTGAAGGCCGTACGGTGACCTATAGTTGTCAACTGCTGGGTCATTTGGTTTCTTGTTGAGAGTTTTCTTATTGATAATCATATTACATCTTCTTTTTATATATAGATAAACAAAACAGACCGCTCAGCCACATAGATAATTGTATAAGTGTGAGCCACGAAGTATGCATACAAATGAACACCTGCCTGTGAAATAAATACAATCAAAATATGCACTACTACTTTCTCAATAACTATTTTGTAAGACATGTTTTCGAAGACAACGAAGCAATAAAAAAATCTATGGTTACTTAATAGAAATACATCATTCCTGTCCTATACCATTCTGGAATTGCATTAGGAATAATTGATATTTTTAAGTGTCTCAATGCTGCTAAGAATTAAAAACAAAAACAAGTGCAAAAACCAGATATTTGTTCGCAGTTGAAAAAGATTATTTATGAAGTTTTTACATGTTATGCAAACATTACCCGTTCCTCCCATCTCCAGATTTCCATATCCTTTATATTATCTTTCCTGTTCACTCATTGTATTGCAAATCTCCTTTATCACTGAAACATCATCATTAATAATATTAACGGTACCAATTTTTCTGCACCAGATGCGCATTTCGACAAATAATGTCTCTTCAGTGATGCTCGTAGCCAAAATATGTAAAATCCAAAGCTTTTATAAAAAATGTAGAGCTATAATCCAAAAGTTCCAAAAAAGTATAGCGAAATCCGTGAAAGGAATTAGAGTTTTGCATGAGGGAGATACATTCCTTAATTTATAATATTTTTTAACATTTTGTAACAGCAAATTTAATAACACAAAAAATCCGTATTTCCATGCCAGTACCGGAGTACTGGCTACTGGGCTGGTAATACCCTCGGGGACTAACAGTCCACCAGCAGAGGCATCGACCCAGTGGTAGTAATAACATTAACGGTGCCAATTTTTCTGCACCAGATGCGCATTTCGACAAATAATGTCTCTTCAGTGATGCTCGTGGCCAAAATATGTAAAATCCAAAGCTTATATAAAAGATGTAGAGCTATAATCCAAAAGTTCCAAAAAAGTATAGCGAAATCCGTGAAAGGAATTAGAGCTTTGCATGAGGGAGATACATTCCTTAATTTATAATATTTTTTAACATTTTGTAACAGAGAGGGATACTGAAAAGAATGAATAATATAGCAAACTATACAATAATGAAGTTCAGAAGAATCTACCTTTTTCATAAGATAAGATTCACTGTGTCTAAACCAAACAGGCAAAAATTGTTCGGACTCGATGATATTTAACATCCGACACAATGACGGAACATCAATAGACAGAAGAAAGATAGGTTTCTTCTTATTTTCTTATTTTTGTAATGATATCGAAGAATATATATACATATACAACTATTTTCTATTGTGAGATGCAATATTTTCTACAACCGTTCTATATTAACGGAGAAATAAGTAAAAATGCACGTCAAAATGACGAATTGAGTGAACCTTGCCTCAAAATTGTTTAATTTCTCGTTAAATTTTTCACGGAAAGAAGGGTACAGGATGATAGATACTGACACGGAGATAGTAAAACTAGTCATTATGAACATCTCAATACTTGTATTTCTGAGTATGGAACGAAAGAAATGGGTCATGTCAAAATGAAACTGGCAGGTTTTGTCAAAGTTCACCACCCGTTTTTTTTCATAGACTTCACAATGCATAACCCGGTTTGGTCAAATAAAAAAAAATCATACTCGCACCACGATAATTTAACTAAATAGCGTTAAAAAGGAGTTTTGTGGGTCGTTTGGAAAACAAGTTCTTTCACAGGACAACGGCCCACAAAACTCTTACTATAAAGATGTGTATGTACTGTCACCATTGTGTTATGATGATCGCACACTGACGTTGTTCAATATATTGTGACTATATATACGGAAAGACAGATTCAGTTTATTTCAAAGCGGACTTAATTCGAACAGTTTTTACATACCGCTGAGCATAGAGAGTCGAACAATATTTTCTTTATATTTTGCTTTAAAAAATCGTTAAATACATGAATCAATATAGTTTTGGCAATCAAAGGTGTGGTCGGGGGCGTGCAACCTATACGTCTTCTAGATTCGTCACTTATCTTATAAAGTGTATACCGAATTAAAATATTGTAAGAAAAAAGAGGGACACCCGCGAAATCGGATTATGTGAGTTTGATTATGTTTATTATAAACATTCTTATTGATATTTTTAAACAAGCGAGACCAAGTGATTCGAATTCATAGCATTTTGAACTATTTGTATAAAGCTGCATATGTCAAACGTTAGAAGGTTTGACTGCAACATATACAAGTATGGAACACAGATCTAATGATTTTTTTTTCTATTTTTTATATGTCCATTGCCCTTGCCCTTGACTTCATTTCTATATTATTTTTCTTTGGCCACATGACGATTTATGTCACAATGAACTTCTTTCCCTGATTAATTGGTAAATGTTAAGGGTTTGTGTTGTTGGTTTTAATAATTAGAATGTGTTCATGTCCGTCTGGCAGGATTCATTAGACCTCGACTTAAATGGTTCCTTAAACAATCGGTTAAGTTTCTGTGGCCATTTTTTTTTATCTTACAGACCTTCAAAATAAATTGAATTGTGATCATGTGACATGTCAGTGCGTACACTTAATTATAAATAATATGTCTTTTTTTGTTGTTGAAAACAAACCGCCAGTGAAGTTGTTTGCTATGTCCGATCAAGTTATCTCGTTTGTGAAATTTGTGAAATTTTCAGTTGTTAAAAAAATATTTTTTTTCAAGAACGGTGCAATTTTGTTTGGAATTCTTGGTTGTTTTTAGCTCACTTGACCCAACAGTAAAGTTATTTTTTTTCTACACTTGGCACCGGTCGACCGTCGTTCATTATCTTTCAATACAATTTTTTACATAAATTTTCACATCTAAAATTACTAGGCTGCATTTAACAAACCTTATCTAAAATCATATGTCGTTTTTAATTTTAATTAGGATATCTAGTTTTAAAACGTTTACTGTGACCCCGCTTGTCAACCAAGATGGCCGGCAAGGCTAAAAAAAATAAACATAAGGGGACATGCAAGTGCATGATGTCAATTGTTTAAAAACAGTCGTAGACATAGAAAATTCGAAAGGGACAGATGATTATCTTCAAAATGTTGAGCTCTACCATTTGTCCATTTACTTCAAAACTTTCACATTACTTCTTAAAGGAGTTATTGCATTGCCATTAAATGACGAGTTTCTGCATGCTGTTTGGTGATGTTCTAAATTTTGTTTAAGCGTTATTTAGTTGTTTTGTAAAAAAAAAGTGGGGGTCACATATTGCGATGTATCTCAAAACCTATATAAAAAAATACCATAATGTTATAAAATAATTAGATATCAGTGTTTGCTATTGAGTATTTATATTCCATTTAAAATTAGTTTGAAGATAAGTGAAATAAGGGATACGCCTTTCATTAGGAACATGTGTATTACTGTAATTACCTACATGTATGCCCAAAAGTGCCCGTTTAAAATAAATTTAAACACGCCAAGTTTACTTTACAATAAATATATTATATTCAAATTCTTTTGAAAGACAATGTTCAGATCCGTGTTATGTTGCTTTTCATAAATTGTTGGTTTAAAAAAAAACGGGTGATATATATAGACGTAACCGGGTGATTGTGTAGTAAACAATATTGACAAAACCGGTGTATTTTAATTTGACATGACCCATTTCTTTCGTTCCATACACAGAAATACAAGTATTGAGATGCTCATAATGACTAGTTTTGCTATCTCCGTGTCAGTATCTATCTTCCAATACCTTTCTTTCCGTACAATGTGAACAATTTAACGAGAAATTAAACAATTTCGAGGCAAGGTTCACTCAATTCGTCATTTTGACGTGCAGTTTTACTTATTTCTCCGTTAATATAGAACGGTTGTAGAAAATATTGCATCTCACAATAGAAAATAGTTGTATATGTATATATATTCTTCGATATCATAAAAAAATAAGAAAATAAGTAGAAACCTATCTTTCTTCTGTCTATTGATGTTCCGTCATTGTGTCGGATGTTAGATACCATCGAGTCCGAACATTTTTTGCCGGTTTGGGTTAGACACAGTGAGATGACTAATAGGACTTTTACGGTAAGTATTATGACTTTGAATTAGAATAATGTTTTACAATACTTAGTTTAAGCAACAAACACAATCACCATAAGAGGACATTAGAAAATGAGTCGATATGATAAATGCATTGCATTTTCTAGGCCAGCATTTTTTTTTTAGTTGTTAATACAGATGAAATAGCAGAAAAAAATTATCTGTAGTAAGATATGATAAGATACATTATAGGACAAGTTTCAGCATTTTGGTTTTACATGACCCCTACTGATAATTCTATTAAATGACATATCTGGTTATACAAATAATCTCTATTTCTTTCCAAGTAATTCGTGACCATTGTGTATTATAAAACATGGATTAGTAACTTGAAAAACAAAGTTCAAACTTAACAATGTTAAAAGATAAGAAAACAATAGGTACAAGACTGGAGTGCAATGGTGTAGTATGAATAGAAACGAATAAACTTTTAATCTAAACAGGAAGATATCCAATGAGGAAACTATCAAAAGTATGTAAACACAAATAAAACAAAAATTTAATAGTTATCAGATTGTTATCAATAAAGATATCACTTATTATCGTCCTTCCCTCCGCCTATATCACCCTGCTCTGCTGCGCCGTAATTCTCGTATCAAGACTTCAAAACGAGACCAGGCATTATCAGCGACGTCACAACGTGAAAGGAGAAGTTATCAGCGACGTCACAATGCGAGAGGAGACGTTATCAAGCTTGCTTTTGTCAAGCGTAAACCTGTCTTAGGGAGAAAGAAACGACCAGTAATAGAACAATAAAAAGATAATCGGATTTTCTTCGTATAGATATCGTAAAATATCAGCCGCTCGACACAATGTGAAACTTTTTATGTGTAGAAAACCCAATAATCTATAAATAATGTTAAAATGTAAAAAAATGATTAGTAGAAACGTTTGAATCTATATGACCAAGAAAATACAAAAAAGAATAGCCAAATGCAACTAATATAAATTTATGTGGTTTGATTGCCAATAAGATAACTTTCGACCATAGACCAAATAACGTAGAAGTAATCAGCTATATGTCATCATGTGGGCTTTAACAAATGGGGTGGATGACACCGCTGGGAGTGTTAATTAACCATTCAGCAGAAATTCCGACTATATATGCAATTCAATGACAAAAGCTTTGTGTTGCAATTTCAAATGCAAACATCGTCATGATCTATTGGGATAGGAATTTTTTCGTGGCTGTCTTTATTCTTAGTCAAGCTGTACCATTCCAGTACTGAGGCAAGTTAAAGAAGTTAAATAGAGATAATAGAAACCTTCAGTTGTTTTTCTTGATTTTTCTGGAGGGTATTAAGTTTATATATCAGAACTTGGGAGAATAAATTTACAGCCTTGATCAATTATATCAACAAAATGTAAAGGATAAAAATATGGTTCTAATTATAATTTCATTCGAAAACATATAGAGTATTCGAGTTGAAAGTGGAGGAACTGTTACAATGGAAAATTAACTAGTTCCATGTTACATACGTTGTTTTCATAATGTTTTCTATTTTGTCTGGTTCTTTGTAATAGTTTGTTCTTTCGGTGTTTTTTTTTTTTTGCACTCTGTATAGCAATTGCTACGCATTTCTTGACATTCATTCAAACAACACTTTTCTTGGAATGAATTCAAATTTAATTCACAAGCAGATATATCAGGGGAAAAAATACCACCGTCGTGGGCAGTGTGACACAAAATACAGTAAAAAGGTTGATTTGCCGAAAAATTTTGACTTGATTGATTTGACCCTTTGCTTAAAAAGACAAATAAAGATTGCCGAAGTTGCTAAAAATGATAATGTAAAATGAATGAATGAATAAAAAAAAAATATAATATAATAGATTTTGAAATAACCTCATTAGAATAGATAATTCATGCTTATATAACCACGTTTTCAACTGTAACCTTCAACTTTGTTTAGATGAAAAGGTCATCAGATGTGAAACAAATGTTGATACAAATTGATACGAAAGACTTTTTCGACCAAAACGTATTTGTGATTTCTCCCATATAAAATACAGACTATATATATGTGTAGCATCTAATTTAGTTTATGACCTTTTATAATATTAATAGATTTTATAAACTTTTGAAAATTGCAAACCAGTATGTAAAGTGGTAAACAAATGTTGGATTAAACCTCAATCGTGGTGAACGTTTTTAATAAATTAAAACAAAATTAAATATTCATCGCTGTTCAGCTATCAACACTCAATTGCCCTTTCATTGTCGATACCTATGTGTTTGGCATCTTTTTGTTACGGTTACCTAGTTTGTAGTGTAATGGTATTCCAGAAACTGTGAGAACTAAAATAGGTCCATTATTTTTATCGTTCTTCTATAAGTAAATTTACACTTTGTTTCTTTCAATCTAACGAGATAATACTTATGCAACTGATTTCAACAGATTGTTCGTGTGACTTGCTCTAACAGCACTGTCTTGTGTTTTAGAAAATGTAAATCGTCAAGAAACTATTTAAACTTATATCAAATTTGTCTTCACGAAATTATGACCAATTTGTTAGTTGTAATGGGCTTTCAACTAACTACAGTATTTGCGAGTAATGTGGCCATGTAAAGGTATGTTTCAGTACTCAGAAACATGTTTAACCCCGCCGAATTCTTTATTGATTTACCGATAAGCAGGTTTTTAAATGTTTCCTTTAAATATTTTCAAATATGGTAATGTCAGGTCATTTTATAGCTTATTATACAGTTCCATATAGTTACACGTTAGAAGAACGCCTTTGTTAGAGATGCTTGTGAAACACATAAATACCAAGTGTAACCCATCACAGTTTTTTGCTCTCCTTTGGATTATTTGTATTTATTTCAATGACAAAATCCCGTTTTTTTCATATTTGACCTTCTTTACATTTCTTTCAGGCAGCCCATTACTGGCTATTTCATTCAATGACATATTTGTTAATAGAAATAAACTCGTTTCCGTTAACGTCAATATATGACAATAGTGATTAAAGGACATGTAACATATATTTATCAATTTTAAAAATATAGTGAAAAGGGTAAAAATAGAGCCAGGTAGATATGGTTAATGCCATATGATAAGAATCACATAAACTTAAATAAGAAGACTTCACACGAGGAAACATTTTAGAAGTTTTAAATGCACACATTACTGATAAAATCACAATGCTTTACAATTGCCATTAAATAGTTGTATGATAACCAATAGATCCTAATCAAAACGACCAAATTCGCCAAATCCAATTGACCAAATTCGCATTAGATCTAGTTAAATTATAGTTCCTTAACAAATTAATTCATTTATAATATTAATAGATTAAGGAAGAGGGATTTGACCACTTTTTAATAAAAGCATCCTTATTTTGAAAGTTTTTTTTAAGTCAGGAAAATATAAAGAAAATTTAATTTTGTATGAGATGACAAATTTTAGAAAGCATAGTTTATACGGGAAAAATGGTGTGTGTCTATTTATTGGTTCGAAGATATTATTAATTTTCGTAACGCTTAACTTTAAAATATATGCTTCTTTGTGTGTGCATTTCTTTTTATTAAGGTTACAAAAAAAAAAAAAAAAAAAAAAAAAATTAAACAACCTTAACAAAACTTGTTGTACTTTGTTCAAACATCTGCATAACAAGTTTTATGGCACATATGTTTGGTCGGTTTTACTATCAAGTTGACCGCGACTCAAGGAAATTTGGTAAAGTTATTGGTGTCCATCCTTCCTGAATCTCAAATATACAAGGACATATACATGTTTTGTAACATTATAGATGTGTTATGTATCTTAGTATCTTCTATCTTATATGATCAAAGATGCAAATAAACCATGTTACATTAATCCTTGATATGTATACGTCGTTTACCATAAGTGGTCTTTTATAAGATTAAGATATTTTACATACATGAGGATTTTGATGTCGTGGGTATTAATTTTTCTTCTGTTTTTATATTTTTCATAAATTTAATTTCTTATTGCCGAATGGTCTCAGTAGTGTCGTCTTTTAAAAAACATCAAACAATAGTTTACATTCCCATGAATCAGATTTTTATCCAACCTAGCACACTGCTGTTCGATGAAAATTTACAAATGCGTTGCACATTTTACAAATATTTGTAATGGAGCTAATTCAGAACTGAGGAGTTATTAGATACATTCTTAAATCTATTTCACTCCTTTTTCAAAGTCCGTACGAACCTTTACAAAAAGTTAAACCTTAATTTATGTTCTTCTGGTGAATTGTTTTGTATTTGAACATCGGTTAACAACTTTGCGATTTAATTTATTCCATAATATTTGTTTTTTCGAATAGAAAAGATAGACAATTCAAGGCTCAATAACAAAATTTTTTGGGATAGTTTGGTTGTTCCGCTGAGCAGGTCATAAAAAAGGATTTGTAAAATTGTAAGATGTAGTTTCGCTGGTAGGCTTAAGGCTTAAAGCACGTTATCGGGATTTCAATACAGTTGCACATTGGCAGGAACCCTTTTTTTTGTTAAAGATGATTGCAAGATACAAATGTTTCATTACTAATTTTTCTGTATTTTTTGCTGTGTCACATTTGATCTTTTTCCAAGTTTTTAATACAACCCACCACTGGTTATTTTATTTAATGACATATGTGTATTTAAAATAGTTGTGTTTCCTTTCTACGTAAATGTATGACGATAGTGTACTAATAACATGTAAAATATATTTAGCAACATTAAAAATACAGCGAACAAATGTTAATATAGAACGAGGAACATGTAGATGTCCTATGATTAGAAACAAAAAAATGAATATTTGATAAGAGGAGACTTATATAAAAACGGAAAATACAACCAATACAATATAACATAATACTCTACAATTGTTTCTGAGATAACCATAATCATGATTTCAAGATGAAATATCTTGAAAGCTAAAAAGTGTGTAGCTTACATTACAAAATGACCGAATAAGAAAAGACACAAAATCAAACGTTAGACTATCAACAAAATGAACGATCGGAAAACCACAGTCAAATTTCTAGCTTGTTACATGCATTTCTGAGCAAATGGAGCTAAACTTGTCTTTATAGTTTACTATAAAAGCTCCTACTTGTATATTTACAGTAAATGTACAATCTATTCAAAGTCGATCAAGTCTCGACGGAGGCAAGATCTGGAGTTTAATTTTAATTTTATATAGAATTTTAAGACATCACTGCTCTTGGATTTTGTACTTCATTTGGCTTTTCAAAAATTTTATTCGCCATTCCCTGTTGATTCCTTTGTAGATGAAACGCGCGCCTGCCGTACAGTATCTAATGATGAGTTTATTTATTGACCATCAAAAGATGCGTCTGTTTTGTTCTGTTGTTCTGTTTAAAGATGGTACATTTGGTATCATAACTAGCCAAAACTATTTGAACAACCCTCGCAGAGGATAATATATAATTATTATGTGTATTTCTTAAAATGTAGTCAAAGCCATCGTCAAAGTCAGTCAGCTATGATATCTCACTGGAAATAAGTCGTGTATAAATTACTTGAAATCTAGCAATTAACGTGACGTGCCACTTTTTATTTATTTTATCTTTTTAAATATTTCAGATACTCTAATAAAAACTTTGAGGTAACTTATTTAGACAGATATACTTCCTTATAAATCTTATATAGAGCTTTTAATAGATCCTTAAAAAACTTAAACGTAAATTGACACAACGGATTTTCTAGTTAACAATCCTGTAGAAAAATAGCGTTTGTCATTTTATCAATTTGTACTCGCAACTAGATAAAATGCTGCCAACATAGAAACATCAATTGAATTAGGAAATAGCTCATCAAAACATAAATAAAATAAAAACAAGCTATATTATATATAGAAAACATAAATCAGTATAGTCTCAATCAAATGTTACAAGAAGCTTTTAAGTAAAGTTCATTTATACTTTACTCGGAATAAGTGATGACAGCTAATAACAGAATAGGCAATATATATACTAATTTCAAGGAAACAAAGCTGTACCACAGTAGTAATTCAAAAGAAGATGACGAACAACTTTAAAAAAAATAAAATAAACTGTTAACCTGTCGAAGAATAAAAAGATATATATCTTAACAAAATGCAAAGCTATAACTGTATTGATGTATCAGAAAATAAAAATAAAAACAATATTTAAAACCAGTCAATCCGATTTCCAAGTACTAGATAAAACTGGTGTCTATAAAAATAACAAGAACTATCTTTAAAAAAGATATCCGACGTATTTAAATTTGAGTATATGTTTAAAACAATCATTTCGATAATCTTCAGAAGCACAAAGATACCATTTAAATAACGTTTTCTCTGTTTGTGTTCCGTATTCTCGGTCCTCGTATCTTTCTGTTTACATTCACCAAAACCTTTAGAACCAAGAACAAGGACTCTTCCTTTCTCATCTTGATCTGTTTTTTGAAGTTTTTTGTTTTAATTATATTCAGTTGCATGTGTAATATTTGATTAATTGTTGCATATTCTAATTAGGTTTAATGACAATAACGAGTATAAAATATAAATAAATAAAGTAGCATCTGATTTTGAACTTTGATGTAATGTAGTGTAGCAATAGTTATCAAAAGTACCAGGATTATAATTTATACGCCAGACGTGCGTTTCGTCTACATAAGACTCATCAGTGACGCTCAGACCAAAACAGTTAAAAAGCCAAATAAATACAAAGTTGAAGAGCATTGAGGATCAAAAATTCCTAAAAGTTGTGCCAAATATGGCTAAGGTAATCTACTCCTGGGGTAAGAAAATCCTTAGCAACCACGGAAAAAATCTTAATAACAAGGCTATATCCTCTCAGTTATGATGTACATTTTTTGTTATGAATTCAGTTTTGATTTGTGACCCGGATTAGTTTCAGTCAAATCGATTTATAACTATTGAACAGTGGTATACTACTATTGCCTTTATTTCTGACCGTTTTGTTGCACTGATTTAATTCTTCATGATGTTCAGTTGTTCTTGATTAAATACATAAACTAATACTAAAAGAACCAACAACAACAAAAAAAAATTCTATCACAGGTATAATTTTAACTCTGTCATGTTTTTCGATAAGATTTTTATTTGTATATGGTGTATTAGCGGTACAAGTATCTGTTTCCTTGTTAGATAATTCATCTTTATAAACAGATTATGACTATAAATACACATGTACATTATATTATCTTTATACTTATTTTTTTGTAGATTATGACTTGCAGGTAGATTTGTAAGATATATATATATCATTGTTTCTTTTTATCTCTAGTCATCCTACGTTTCCTGAGACATCAACAAACGACATTGTGTTGGCGGATATTCAGATTTTTCTCACTGTCAAGCGCATATATCATTTCATGTAATTATCAGTTTTAACAATAAAAACGTTAATTATCACTTACTTGTATCTAAATTATGTAGTCCTAAATCTGACATAATTTTTGTATGAACATTAATCCTTTTATTCGTCTTCTTACCCTTCCGGAGCACCTGAGATCACCCCTAGTTTTTGGTGGGGTTCGTGTTGTTTATTCTTTAGTTTTCTATGTTGTGTCGTGTGTACTATTGTTTTTCTGTTTGTCTTTTTTATTTTTAGCCATGGCGTTGTCAGTTTGTTTTAGATTTATGAGTTTGACTGTCCCTTTGGTATCTTTCGTCCCTCTTTCAATACTAGCGTTCCTTTAAATGTTTAAATAAAAAAAATAGTTTAGTTGGGTTAAGTGTACCGGTAATACTTTTACAGAAGGGCATCATTGATTAATGTTTCCTAATTGAGAGCAGTTTAATAAGTGTCTCTTAAACAACACTTAAATTCCAGTTCCTATATACTATGCCAGTGCTGTTACTAGCATAACATTATTGAAAATTTATTGTGCGTATTCCTCTTCGAATATACAGAAACTAAGGTTTCAATCCCCCCAAGGCAATGTTTGCTATATATATGTTGAGCTATATTTTAGATATTTTTGGTTTATAGCTCTTCAACATCCTTGGTTTTCAAATATTTCAGCTGTGAGCGTTCCTGGTGGAGGTAAATTCAAAAATCGGTTCGGACGCATGAAATTTGTAACTTGTTTTCATTTTTTTTTTCAAACTCAATTCTGTTCATTGTTTTTATTAACAAATAAACATTGCCTTCAAATCCGTTAAGACTGTCCTTGTCGAAACAAAATTTGTCAAGTTTCTGCGAGTAAGGATGGGTGAATGCAATATGATAGTATTCTTTTCATCAGGAAACTATAATTTAACAGTGCAAATAATCTCAATAACTGAAAGAAAGTATGCATCTTCAGAAATAGAAATCATTGTTTATTATTGAATATATTTGTGTTTAAATTCCAATTCAAAAATAAGAAATATTGAAAAAGTAAATCGATAATAATCCTAAAAAAACACAAAAAGACAGCAAAACTATAAGTATTGTCAATATCTTCATTAAGTCTCAAGCAATGATCCAAACAGAACTATTCTTTAACTTTTTCAACATGACATACATTTCATTTTCAAATTGAATTCTTGAATTAAACACTTGATACTCGAGTATCGAGTATAAACGATCGTTCCAATGAGCTTTTGAAATTACTTTATTTATGTTTGCCCTGTTAAGAGAGCTAGAAATTACGGAAGCATTAGCTTTTTTGGTGGATTGTACCTTTGGGGACTGATATCGATATTATTTTAGCAGCGGTGAGACCCAGTGTTAGACAAAATGCAAGCATAGTAGTACCAATATTCCACATACCATTTAAAGCGAGATAACTCTATCACATATGGATAAGATTTTTTTAATATCATGTTAAATCATATTTTTTTTTTTTTTTTTTAATTTAGAACATATCAGTAACCATTACTTGAAATTATATCATTAAAAAAGAAATATATCAAGGAAGTATAATTTTATTCGATTTTAAAGGACTTTGCTCGTTCTTGTTTTAAAGACTTCATTGTTCTGAATGCTCTGCTAGCATTTATTTTCTAACCTTCTAATCAATTGATTTCATGCTGACACGATTTAGGTGATTTTAGAAACACGTATTGTGTCATAATCATCAATGATTTAAAATTATATGAAACATTTTGTTTATCAAAGTTCATGATTCGATTGTGTGATAGAGTTATCTCGCTTTACGTAGTATGTGAAATTGACGATATTATTTAATCTTTGAAACCTGATATTATCAAGATGCTTGATTTCAGGACTGTTGACAACATATTTGTAACGTTTGGAGGACGTGCTTTTCAACAAACTATCGGCATTCCCTTGGGAACCAATTGTGCCTCTCTTCTTGTCAACTTATTTCTTTATTCTTATGAGGCTGAATATCATACAGAAACTTCTTAGGAAGAAAGAAAAGAAGTTAGCAATGTCTTTTAACTTTACATTCGGCTATATAGATGATGTTCTCTCATTAAATAATTCAAAATTTGGTGACTATGTTGAATGCATCTATCCCATCAAACTAGAGATAAGGAAGGGGGTTCCAACCATATGTCCCCATTCAAATGCATTGATCGTCAAAAAAAAGGGTTTCAATCCCTTGAACTCCTCCCCCTCGATCCGCCACTGGGCTTTATCATGCACCAGTGTTTGTCATTTGAAGAATTATATCACTTAAACTCTATCATCATAAGTCATCCAACATAAACATAAGAAGATGTGGTATAATTTCAACGAGACTCTCTACAAGAAACGAAAATGACGAAAATTTACAACTACAGGACATCGTACGGCCTTCAACAATGAGAAAAATTCATACCGCATACAAAGCTTGTTTCAAATTTTTCAAATTCAATTACTTTTATGAAAGAATCATGCGTATTATCAGGAATGCACTACATCTGCCATTTTGGACGTTGTTGTTTTCATCTCACACAAGAATGATAATGACAGATGTTCAGTCGTTTAGCTGTTTACAAAACGTCCGATGGAAATTGACATTATGCAAATGGATACCTGCCATTATCAATGCATCTGTAACTTAATCTTAATGCAAAGTCTGTAACTGTTTGGAAATTGAGTTGATTAAGAACCCTTTTAACAGACTAAAATTATCTTATATATATCGAATGTTAATGTTCTTATACATGTACATGTATACGTGCACTTGCATATAAGGTCGATTTCTATCCGACGCAGCTCAGGCAAATATATAAACAGGATGTCACGGTTTGTTTTGTTCACGCATCGGTGACTATATAATGGAATTTGATGCGACTGTCATACAAGTGAGAGGTTTGGCTAGCTATAAAACCAGGTTCAATCCACCATTTTCTACATTTGAAAATGCCTGTACCAAGTCAGGAATATGACAGTTCTTGTCCATTCATTTTTGATGCGTTTTGTTATTTGATTTTGCCATGTGATTATGGTCTTTCCGAATTGATTTTCCTCTGAGTTCAGTATTTTTGTGATTTTACTTTTTAGACATTATCAAACTTTAATCATGATAAAACAAATACAATGTTGATTAAACGCAAGTGGACTCTAGAAAAAGCGCCAATGAAACTGGCAAATTTCCTTAAATTAAAATCCATAAAAAAACACAAACTTGTAAATATATGCATTATTCAATGTTGCCCTGAGCATATAACTATATCTGATTGTTTATTTTTAAAAGTAAGTTTGTACTTTTACATATTCGTGATGAAAATTGACATACAGCCTAAGGATTTGTTCACCTTTGTCTATCATATGCAGTTGAAATCTTGTTTATATACTATTACTGTACTAGGAAACCGGAAAAACTGTCATTGCCTTCAGATATGGGCAATATATATATATATATTGTTTTACAATGCATTTAAATTGTCTGAAGTCAGGCTTTGTCGTATGACAAAGCATAATGACAGATAATGATATAATGTTTATAAATACCAACCAGTAAAACATAAACTTTCCAATTATCTTTGAAGGGGATGACGTTTTTATACTTCTTATTAGACGTATAAGCTTTCGTGAAACGAAAAGAATATTGATTGAGTCTTTTCACATCAGGCTAAAATATAAGCGATTTGTGCTTGAGACTAGTGTATCAAAGGCATGATTTCGAATCCCATAATTGCATTGTCACCCCTAACACTGCTGGGATTTATTTTCAGACTTATATATATAGGCGCTATATAATATTGCGTTTTTAGGGGTCTCGCGTATTTCTATATTAATTCTGTTTACTAGCTACTATCTTATAGGTTTGTTAACTTGATATTACCATGGAAGTAATATATTGGCTAAAATGGAAATTTAGAAATGAAGGACCCAGTCCACATCCTTTTGGAACACAAAAAAAACCCCACGATTTGGCAATTTGTTTTGATAAGAACAGTTTTCAAGGATATATATTTATGTTTCAATTTTTTTTTATTTTTTTTTGCACAGGCACTTGTTTCAGAATGTATTGTGTTATATATATTAATTAAGGTATATAGGGGGAAAAAATTCTTAGACAAGCTAGTATAAGTGCCTGTGTTTTTTTGGTATGAGTGTGTGTAATAAAGCAAACATAGAATTAAAAATAAAAAGCGACTAAAGTCAGAGTATATCGATCTTTCCTGATACTGTGAACACTATATATCTAAATAAGTTTTTGAATTTCCCGCTCTCTATTATGTATGGGATTTCGGACTTATTTTTAGATTAGAACAACGTCATTTCCAGAATCTTCTGGAAACACCGGAAACGTCTAGACTAATTTTGCGCAGTCGCAAATTGACTTACAAAATCGGTTATAACGACAGATTTACCTGGCAAAAACAGTTGGCAAAATAGGTTTGTTATGTGACATTTGAGTTTCTTCTTTCGTTAAAAATTATCAATGATGGGAAAGGACTATTACAAAATTCTTGGTTTAGCCAAGACCGCAACTGAAGATGAAATTAAGAAAGGATATCGTAAAATGGCTTTGAAATATCATCCAGACAAAAATAAATCACCAGGTGCCGAGGAAAAATTCAAGGAGATTGCAGAGGCATATGATGTATTGAGTGACAAAGACAAAAAGGAAGTATATGATAAGTACGGTGAAGACGGTTTGAAAAACGGGCCATCACCGAGTGGGGGACCCGGAGGCCCTGGAGGAACTTACCACTACGAGTTCCAGGGCGACCCTAGAGAAACCTTTAAAATGTTTTTCGGTGACAATGACCCTTTTGCCAGCTTTTTCGGTGGCGGAGGAGGCCAGCCTGGTGGACCTGGGGCACGTGTATTTCATTTTGGACCAGGTGGTGGTGGTCATCATGAAAATATGGATATAGACGATGATCCTTTCGGTGGTGGATTTCATGGGTTCCCAGGGTCAGGGGGACAAGCTGGTTTACCCAGAAGGAAGAGAAAAGATTCAGCAGTTGTTAGAGAACTTCCAATAACGCTGGAAGATATCTGTAAAGGGACAACGAAAAAACTAAAAATTACAAGAAAAGTGCTCAATGCAGATGGTCGATCGACAAGAAACGAAGACAAAATATTGACAATAGATATAAAGCCCGGATGGAAATCTGGCACAAAAGTGACATTTCCTAAAGAAGGAGATCAGACTCCAAACAATATACCAGCAGATGTTGTGTTCATTATTAAAGACAAACCACATTCTTCTTTTACCAGAGATGGTTCCGATATCAAATATAAAGCAAAGATTACTCTAAGAGATGTAAGTATAACTATACATGTAATTAAAAATAAGTATAATGTTCTATATGTCTTTTGGTATGGGTTTTACTCATTGTTGAAGTTGAGGATTATGTACCCTTCTGTTGATAAAATGCTAAACATGGAAATTTTATAGAAAATTCACAGCCTTTCCCCTTATACATTGTACTACATGTACATTTATATTAAGCAATTCATTGCTTGAAAAAGATAGAGGATTATTGCATGCAGTGCTAGCAAGGATTTCCTTTAAACAAGTTTATAAATTTAGATAATATACATGTAAATTTGGACCAATTCAAGTACACCTTTAAGGGTGCGTCTGACTTTCGTGACTCAGCATGAGGTATTTTGTAATTTAAAGGGTTGTTTAGCCAACAATAAACGCTAGCACATCATAGAAAAACAAGTAAGTAATCAATGTTCTGAATTTAATGAAAAAATTATCTGGATTTTCTACAAAAATTTGGTTTTTCCACAAAATCCTCTTATTCTATAAACATGATACATGTAAAACACCATGAAACAATGAATAATAATGCTTTGCACGAAGTTTCCCCTTAGTATACTGTATGTACGCAATGGCCCATCTCTACTATTAATTTTCTTTGCTGTGTTTTGATACTATTGCAGTTTTAAAATTTCGTAATTACATTTGTACATGAATTACATGGCTACAGAAGGGGTCATACATTTGCGTCTACAATGTACATGTATGGATGAATTGATATAGGACAAACTGCTACAATGTTTATCAAAAGTCATGTACATGTACATGCACATGTAATTCATGCAGTTTTCAAGTGTCATATTTCATGTTCATATTAGCAAACTGCTAAGTGATCTTTTGTAACAAACAAAAGCACTACCCATAAAATGTCAGTGCTAATCTAAGACGTGTAAATTTGTATTCTGCCTATCCACAAACCAAACAGCATTCAGGTTATTGAGTAAGAGCAAAGACTAGTTGGCCTAGTGGCTAGAGACGGAATAATGTATCCAGAATAAAGTGACATGCGCATACATGTCTTTTGACAGACTGTATAGCACATTTGAAAACTAGACTGTTACATTGTAAACTACATGTACATTTGTGCGTAGCACATTTAAAAACAGACTTTGAGAGTAGGTCTAGTCATGCTAGTACTACATGTAGCACTACTAGTATAAAGCTGGGTACAAAATGTAGATTAATTTGCTCTTGTCTTGATTATACTAAGCTGATTTAATTTGCATGTACAATGTACAAATGTACATTTAATTAGCCAAATGAATTGCCAATGAACATTTATAAGCACCAATCCATCATCTGAAATCCCGAATTAAATGTGTAAAGATGCTTGAAATATATATATTTTGATATATTACATGTACATGATATTTTATCGTATGTTTTTCTTTGTTGTGATGTTATGCTATTGTTTCAGAAAAAGGGAGAAGGTTTGGATCCATTAAAACGTTTAATCCCGCTGCAAATGTTTGCACCTGTCCTAAGTCAGGAATCTGATGTACAGTAGTTGTCGTTTGTTTATGTAATATATAAGTGTTTCTCGTTTCTCGTTTTGTTTATATAGATTAGACCGTTGGTTTTCCCGTTTGAATGGTTTTACACTAGTAATTTTGGGGCCCTTTATAGCTTGTTGTTCGGTGTGAGCTAAGGCTCCGTGTTGAAGGCCGTACTTTAACCTATAATGGTTTACTTTTTAAATTGTTATTTGTATGGAGAGTTGTCTCATTGGCACTCACACCACATCTTCCTATATCTATGTACATGCATAAGGCAGATTTTACAGTATTGTGTTCTGTCTCCTACTTTCATGTTGCTAACGTGACAGAGACAAAAATGAGTAACGTTAGCGACATTTGGACATGTCACATGAGCAACAACATCTTTAAAAGTTAAAATGTATGCACACAGTGATGTTTAATATATGCCTGGAGTAATAAAATTGTACAGTCTGGTTTAGAATTTCTAAATATACAGAATGTCATTTGCAGTTGTACTTTATATCAAATGAATACACAAGAAACCAAAAAATGAGTAACGTTAGCGACATTTGGACATGTCACATGAGCAACAACATCTTTAAAAGTTAAAACGTATGCACACAGTGATGTTTAATATACGCCTGGAGTAATAAAATTGTACAGTCTGGTTTAGAATTTCTAAATATACAGAATGTCATTTGCAGGTGTACTTTATATCAAATGAATACACAAGAAACCAATTCGTAATAGTAACATTAGCAACATCTACTATCATGACATTACGTTTTGTTGCGAACGTCTTTTTGGTGGACGGAATACATTTAAGGTCCTCTTGTAACGATATTACATACAACTTCCCATCTTTGCTTCCCCATCATGTGAAGGAACTGACTCCGAATCTATTTCTGCAAAGGGCGATATCGTAACTCCTATACAGGAGAGTTACAGATCTAAATATATGTTGCTCACGTGACACTGATTTGGACGGAAACGTCGAGAGTAACGTTCGCAAAAAATAAAACAGCCAATGATATTGATTCCTCAAGTCCTTTGAACCCCTTACGTCATCCAAATTTAATATGATTGCTATTTTCAATTATTTATAAAACCCGGGATAAAAATAACTACAATGGGCTGTCTGAGAACCATCAAGAAAATTGCGATAGTGACATACCACAATGGACGGAAAAGACGTGACGTTAGCAACAATATTATTAAATTACCTTTTTTAGCCTTTACCAATAAAAAACTGCCTTAAAGTTATGATTAAAACACAAAAGAAGACTTTTTATTCAAATATAAGTCCATGTTATTAGGCTCCACTTATAAATAATACTTCAAAATTCCACTCCAAATAAGCTGGATGTCAGTAAAGTAGGTCATGATGTCTATTCCATGTCCAATATTTTGAAATTGAAAACCCTCTAATTCTAACAAAAAACACAAACACAGAGTAATTTTTATTTTTATTTACTCAGAAAGACACATTTTATTCAATAACATAATGCATTACTCCATTACACAGTCTGTTTCACAGTTTCAGCAATTGCTTTTTTGATGGATACAAAAAACAATATTTCCTTCTTATTGTAAAATCTGCCCTAATGATGACATTGTGATATATACATGTAAGATGCAACCCTTCAACCTTACACTTACAGGCATATGCACATTATATAAGCAACACTTGTGCCAAAAATATTTCTTTGCCCTAAAAATAATTTTGTTTCTTGTCTCCTTCAGCATTTAATAGCCCAGCAAAATAAGTAATATAAATAAATTGTACATGGACCTGTGTTGCTGTCAACATGCTAGTTATAACAATAGAGGTGGTACAAATGTACTGTCGGATAGAACTTCAACCTGTAAATCAATTTTTAGAAAATTTTAGTTGGATTCTTTTGGCTTGTACAGAGAGAACAATTGTACAGCCCAAATTTGAAGCCAATGCAGTATGACTTGTGGTTAAGCTTCAGTGGCGGATCCAGGGGATGGGGTTCTGGGGGTTGGAACCCCCCTTTTTTTGGGACAATCAATGCATTTGAATGGGGACATGGGGTTGGACCCCCACTTTGTCCTGGGTAGGGACCCCCCCCCTTTTAAAATGGCTGGATCTGCCCCTGAGCTTGCTTTATAGACAGAAATTCAAATATGAGTTCAAATCTTGTAAACTTATTGTACATGCTTAGCTTATTGTTGACTTGTAAATTAATGTTGTTAATATTTTCTTTCAGTCCTTGTGTGGAGCCACATTACAGATACCAACCATTGATGGTAGGAGAATACCATTGCGTTTAACGGAAGTGATAAAACCAAACTCTGTCAAAAGAATTCAGGGAGAAGGACTTCCACTACCTAAACAACCCTCAAGGAGAGGGGACTTAATTATAGAATTTGACGTTTCTTTTCCTAGTCAATTGTCGCAAAGTGCTAAAGAAATTCTTTCAGACTGTCTACCACGATCATAGAATATTATTTTTTTAATTAAAGTTATTAATTAGAAGCTGTGAAATCAACAAGTCATTGTTCGAGAAAACTGTGTCAAAACATTTGTGTCGATGAACTTGAAACATTCTCATTTTCTATGTACTAGAATTTTATCATCTTTAAAAAAACTATGATTCTAGAAAAAAGTGTGTAGTGTTTATGATTATTTATCTAGACAAGATGTACAAACCTACAGGGTATAAGATAAGTTTTGTAGGTGTATTTTTCATGTTCTTTGGAGCGCAGCCAGTTTAGTAGTGTGATGATTCATGCATGTATTTACATTAATTCTTTGTACCTATACAAAAGAATCAAAAGTTAAGAAGCCATGATTAATTAGAACATCATGAACTGGTTTGTAGGGGGAAGTCCAGTTGTGATATAAATAGACATAGTTGTGACTGTAATGAAAAGAAAGTTTAACATGCATGTAGGATTAATTTATTACTTTAACATCAGGATGTACATGTAAACTGTAACAAATACAGGAAAAAAATCAGGATAGGGTCGTGTAATATGTGTTAAATAAATACATACATCTTATTTCTTTATTTTTTTGCTTTTTGAATACATCATGTACATGTAGGGTCTGAAAGTGGTTATTGAAATTTAAAACAAAACGTATAACTGTACAAGTATAAAAAAAAATGTAGGTCTTTGGAGTTATTTTGTCCAATTCAATATTTCATTTCATATTGCATTGTACAAATGTTGTATTGTTATTACATGTACATGTATTATCTCCCATTGTAATATATTTCTTTTATACAAGGAGTAATTCTTTTTGGGAGTTTAAATTATCTATTGTGTGTTGACCAGATCTACAAATTTTGTATCAAGCTGTTCTTCCCCCTAAGGCCAAAACAGATAACATTGTCATGATTGTATGGTAGTTTCTTGTTATAAAACTTTGAAAAAGTTTAATTCTTATACAATTAAGTCTGGCATTGTCTGGTAATTATATTTACATTAAAATACTAAAAGGAGTTTGAATTTGCAACATGGGTAAACTTTATATGAAAAAATGTATGGTATGCAAATTTGTTTGAATATTAAAATTATTTTTGTAAAATAAAGTTTATAACTATATATAGATAAAGAGATACAGAAAGATGTCTCCCTCCCGGTTCCTATTTATCAACATAAATTATAGGGAAAATCAAATCAGGCCAATGCATCAACCAAGTTTTTGTTAATATCTAGATCTGTCAGTGCAATTAAATATACATGTAGTACATGTATGTACAGTTATACCTGCAGCTTACTATTTATATAGTATGTATCTAGCTCATTTTTGAATCTGTTCAGTGACCTATTTAGGTTGCTTACATCCAGGTCCTTTTTCTCTGTTGAATAGCAATTTTATTGACAATTATTCCACACTCTTCAGTGCCCTTATACATGTAAGGACATGTAAACTATGTTAAAGGTCGTAAACTTGTATTATTATATGAAACTGTTATTCAGACTATTGATTTAATTTTTAGAAAATCACAAGTCTTCTTTTGAAATTTAAAAGTGTAGTATGTAATACTTCTTTAGCAAAATATTATGGTAAAGGAACTGTTTAAATACTAGTCAACTGTAGGTCATTGTAGTAGGCATTGCCTTTGTTCAGTATGTAAACTGTCAAATTACTTAAAATTTAAGCTCCTTATGTCCATAACCTGGGTAGGTCAGACAATACAATTTAAATGTCCATTCATGCAATAGTCACTATATATGAGCTACCTGACTGAAAATTTTAACGAAGTACTACAATTAGATTAAAATTTGGTTAATGGCCATCCTACATTGTTTATTGGTCTATGCATGGTTTACCTCCCCTTGGAAAAAAACAGATGAATTATTTCTGAAGAAGTTAAAATAGATGTTCTTTTTATAAAGCATTAAATACTTTTTTCTTCTTCCCAAAACAGATTTTCTGTCTTCATTCTCTGCATTCCTGCTAAAAATATATAGAATGTATTTTTCTAAAAGATAAGTACACTAGTACTAATATAACTGTAAAAATAGTAAAAATATTTTCTCACTCCTTCTTATGATTGATAATATAAGGGCATGCTGCTGTTAAACTTAACATTTATTGGGGATGGCCTTACAAAAGGATTGTTCACAAGATTTGTTGTGTTGCTTAATTAAGCAGCTTATATAAGGATAATTGATGATATCTACATATGTTTTGTTGTTACCTGTTTGTGTATGATTGTTTAGTAGTATATGTTGCCAATAATATTGGTGAGGGAGTTGATGATGTTATTGTTTATGAGTTGGTGTATATGTGTGGTTGAGGTATGCACTTGGAAAATGAAAAAATGCATCTGCGTGAAATTGCTCATACTATTTGCAATCCATTAATAAAATATTATATATTTACTAAGGTATTTCTTTCATTTAAAATGCTTGAGATGTTAGTCATGCTAAATGCTGAGATTGATCCAAAAATTCCAGTTAAAAGTGCATGCCAGACAATGATACTTTAATTCCGTAGAATATCTTTCAAATGTATGGTTTACATGTACTTCATGAATACATCTGAGTGATACCTTTGTGCTTGTGAAGTTAGGTCATGATAAATGCAGCGATTGATGCAAAAATTCCAATTGAGGTGCCAGACTGAATTTTTTTAAGTTTCTTAAAATATATCTGAATGTCTCATCTACAAAATGTACTTCATGTACATGTACCAGATAGACCTATGTCTAAATTAAAGCTTAAATACAAGTTCCTATCCCATTTAAAATTTTACAAAGTGTTGTTTTAATTGTCTGAAGCTTAGAAAGTACAAGTTCCAATCTTATTTTATATTTAACAAGAAAGTGTTGTACATGTCATGGTTTTTGTATAAACAAAATTTTGTGTCTGAAATTTTAAACAATTTGTTTCCAAGATTAACAGACAATATTTGGATAATATGCATGATATACAAAACAAGCTACAAAATACACCTACGCTTAATCCTTATTTACATTGTGAAATATTCAGACATTTTCAAGTGTTGATAGAAGGTATATACATAAGTTAAAGAACAAGTACATGTATATTATTTGTTCAGACGTTAAAACTGAAGGTTTCAAATGGAAATGTGAAATATGTTGGAAACAACCCATCCAAAGGGCAGAAAAAAAGCCAAAGGGCACCAATAGTTAATTCTTCAACAGAGAGCAAATTGTCTTGAGTGTAAGACTCTGGGTTCAATTCCTAGTTTTGAGTTTTGGTTAAAACCAAACACTTGAAAATTACAATTTGCTGCTCTTGGTGAAGGATCATAGCTCGTCAAGTTTTCATGCAGACATGCATTTTGAATGAGCATTGATAAAAGCCTACTCAGCATGTTGGTTCAATACACATCAAGGTTCATTAGCATGTTCTCATCCTGATGTGCACGTATTATTTTCCACCTGACATAAAACAAATCCATCACCCAGTGGCGGATCCAGGGGGGGGGGGGGGGGGTTCCGGGGGTGCGCACCCCCCCCCCCCTTTATTTTTGCCGATCAATGCATTTGTATCGGGACATATGTTTTGCACCCCCCTTTGCCCTGGGTTAGCACCCCCCCCCCCTTTCGAAAATTCCTGCATCCGCCCCTGTCACCATCGTTTATCTAGCAAGATATGCCCCTTGTGTCAACCTCAACAGTAATCTCAGTATGAAGGAATACATGGATTTAGTAATCTAGAAATTTATCATATATAATGACTAGTGGAGTCAGCTTATAAAATCCCTCAGTTGATCCACAACCATGAATTTTGATCTTCCTAATTTCTTCTAGATTTCTGTAACCGTCTGTTGACCTAACAAGTTCTTCTAGATTTCTGTAACTTTCTGTTGACTTAACAAACCAATGCAAACGTTTATTCGAGAAATAGTTGGCAAAAATAATTTTAAAATAGTGAATTGTTCAGGTTTTCTTTATCTGCACCCCGGTACATCCATAAACATTGTGAAGGCACCTTGCATCATGGTAATTGCAGCCCCAGAGAGCGAAAAGAACAATGTTGATAATTGAAAAAGATAGTTTTTTAGTCCAAGAAAGGTCCCAAATTTTGTTCGCATCGCTACGCTCGTCGATCTTTAAACACTCCTCCCCCTTTCCAAATTTTTGGATCCGCCCCTGCAGCCTTTACCATCTTGGTGCCTAACCTGGTACCGACATTGAAGTTAACATAAGCATTATGGACAAATTGAGCAATGTGTACTGGAAAAATATAGTTACATGACAGTACTATTGTACTGAAGAAAACAAATACCCGAAAAGAACGTACAATAAAGTGTTGGATTCGTAAGCTTTTTTGGCAATTCCATATATCTAAACCGTAATATCTAAAGCTGATAATTATATAATGATTTAACTAACTATACGAATGTCAGAATATCTGTGTTGGTGTTGATGCTACAAGACATCATGCCTTGAATTCATGTTGTATCAGATCTTTTATCTGACATTAAGTACGATAAGGAATTTATATATATATGTAGGAAATGGAATCTGCTGCCTTGAACTGCAATGAGTATAAAGAATGTTACAAACTAGATTTCCCCTTTGTCACCTCTACAAATATTGAAAAAGCAATATATACTAGTGCTGTAAAAAGGCTTGTGGTATGGGGAAATATGAGACAAAATAACATAGAAGCTAACAACTGCACGTTACTTTACGACCATCAACAATGAGCAAAATTCATACTGCATATTGCAAGCCTTATACAATATTGAAAAACGCAAATTAAATGTAAGACTAAGAGCAGTAAAAAATCCTATGTATCTGCTATTTGAAATATAATCGCAGACGTTTTGATAATTTTTATTTGGCTATCCATGCAGCCGATAGGCAACAGGGGTACAGACTCGCTCGTTTTGTTTTCTGCAATCTTTTTATGATTTTATTTATAGTTCTACAATCATGCATTTGAAATACCTTGTATGCATCTGCCGAACTCTTCGGAAATGTTTTTCGGGTTTATAGAATAGAGAATGGTAGTAAAAACAATTAAACAAAGAGATAAAAAGTAAAAAATGGAATAAAAAAAATCAGGTTTTGAAAAAAAACAAAATTATCCGCCTCCCAAGAATCCAGTTATTAAGAAATTTGGAGAAAAAAAAACCCCAGAAGAGCATCAATTAAATTTCGAGAGGCCTGAAGATAAATTTGTGATTTGAATAAAACGGGTGGACTTTAAAAGAAAATTGAGAGAATCTTCTTACAGATACGACAAGGCATGTGATGTTTAAACTTAAAACCATTACAACATAAAGTGTTAGTCAACATTACCGAATTTTGTCTGCCTACTAATCTTATCTTTAAATAAACAAACACAAAAGTCTAGATTGTCCTGTAGCTTATATTCTATTTCGTATTACCAAACAAACTTTCATGAAAACAAACTTTCATGAATGATAAATCAATTACGAAAGGAAGATCTGATTTGGTCATGCTTGTTTAGTTTTTCTTTAAAAAATATTTTCTCTAATACTAGGAGATACTTGGTGAAAGAGTATCAAAACCTATCTATAGTGGAACATTAGTGAACATGTACCATCTACATCAATGATCACAACTCATGAACCTCAGAAGCGCCACCGAGAGACTAAAAAGATGACATAAGAAACTCAATTTATTTACTTAATGGTTTTAGACAGTTTTAAATTAAAACTTCATTTCATTAATTCAATTAATATTTTATTGCATCGAACAAAGTTCTCAAGCATGCATGCATGCATTTACTAAGTTTACCATATAGCGGGCGCGGATCCAAAAAAGGGGGGGGGTTCTGGGAGTTGGAACCCCCTTTTTTGGACGATCCATGCATTTGAATGGGGTCATGTAGTTTGACCCCCTCTGTCCTGTGTTAGGAACCCCCTTTTTGAAATGGCTGGATCCGCCCCTGCATATAGTAATATCATTAATTGTTGTATTGATGCAAACCGGGTATACCATAGCATCCTCCCAGAAAAAAGATAGTTGCTCTGGACTTGAAGCTTCTTTAATTTTATTGCGTTGTTCGTCCGTATTCAGATATCAGACCTATTGTTAAATGATTTGCTATTAGAATGTTTCTTGCACAGGCGCTTGGGTATATGATACAGATTTTTTTTTTTTTTATGATTTAAATATTCAATTTTCTATATTTATAATACATATCTATCACTTCTGTGCATGTCTCACCTAGTTTCGAGTGATTTAAACCCAGAGAAAATACCCAATTTTACTATCCATACTAAGAATGGATAGTAAAATTGGGTATTTTCTCTGGGTTTAAATCACTTGAAACTAGGTGAGACATGCACAGAAGTGATAGATATGTATAATAAATATAGAAATTTGAATATTTTAATCATAAAAAAAATTTCTGTATCATATACCCAAGCGCTTGTGGTTTCTTGGGGGAGAGTAGCTTCGCAATTGTAAACTTTCTATTTTTATGTAGCAACATTCCAGCAGCGCCTGCATATGAAGTATGTCACTATATAGACAATAATAGTGTATTGACTTGACGTATCAACGATATAAGGATGAGGCTTAGAAACGGGGAAATGCGAGGCTGTACCGAGCTATTTCCCCGTTTCGGGCCGAATCCTTATATATCGTCGATGTGTCAAGTCAATGCACTATTATTGTCTTCATACTGCAATCTAAAAAAACAACATTTCAATTGGTGTTTAATGCGTTTAGGTTATTTATCACATATTTTGTACTGATATGTACGTTTTTGCATGGCCAATAATAGCCGGAAGTCAAGGTTGGTTATCAGCCCTCAGGGCTGTATATGACATAGAAATATGCAGTCAACGCATTTTGACTGCTCAAATAGAACGAGTGCAGTATAAATACAGTTATGTATCTCATAGTTGATATGATATTACAGAGCTTGTATTTCTTATAATAATTTCCTTGATAGAGGGTTGCTGCTTACACGGAAACTATTGAACCATGCAAGAGTTCTAAGTGCATGCATGTTGAAGTTGACATCTCTACGGACGTTATCATAACTTATATATTCCAATTACAGCCGATTGCATTGAGTGTGTAGCTTACCGTAATATCTTTAGGTTAGCTTGCTTGCTAGCTGAACCGTGAAGTCATTATTAGGTTAGGTATACTACCCTCCTATAAGAGTAGACTAGTCCCACAGATAACCAATCTATCTGTTTGTAGGTACTTCGAATGGAGGGTAGTTTACCTAACCTTATAATGACTTCACGGTTCAGCTAGCAAATAAGCTAACCAAAGATATTACATTAAGCTACACACTCAATGCAATCGGCTGTAATGGTCGTAACCACAATCCTTACACCAAATTATATTATAGTAGGTCACTATAAGTGTTACATGTATGAAGTCAAGTGTATGCAGGTCGTTGTGATCTGTATTTTTGAAGTAAGGCTGTTGAAAGAGAGGTGAAAGCTACCAAAATCTGGAGTATTTACACTCTTAATCATAAGTCGAAAACAAACTGACAATGCCATGTTAAAAAAAACATAACGACGAAAAGACAGTTGTGTTTTTACACAACTATAGACTGAGCAACATGTACTCTAACAAAAGCCGGAGTGATCTCAAATTCAAATGCTCCGAAAAGATAAGCAGATCCTGCTTCACTAGTGGCATCAGTCATGTTATTGTTATACAAGTACAAAACCGGTGATAAGTCTAGTATTGGTAGCCCCATTCGGGGAAAAGAGGACGGAATACATGATTACGATAAAACAGTAGTAGTAGCCTCACAGAAAAACATATAAAAACATTTGATATATATACTATATGCTTTATTGATTTGGATAACGTATCACATCACTGTTGAGATCAAGTATGAAATTGTTATTTTTCCACTCGAGTTAAGATCTCATATACTTAGTGACATACAATTATCTAACGTGCATTTTTTGATAAAAATATTGTGATTTGGGATTTAACTTGCAACAAATTTGTGAAACTGACTATGTTTTATGAACATTATAACTGATGAATTCCAAAAAGAGTGAAAAAAATGGAAGAAAAAGGAAGAATTCAAAAGGACAAAACTCAAGTGGTGAGAAACCTAGTAAAATAAAACAGAAAACTACTCACACTGTTGATAAAGGTAAAGAAAATGTAAACAATGAGACCTGTAATAAAGAAGTAGCGAAAAATGACAATGTTAAAACAGCAAAAATGAACACTTATAATCCAAATTGTGACTCTCCTGTTTTACCAGCACCTAATTTTCAACATTTCCAAAATATGCAAAATATGCAAAATCCGAATTTCAGCCAAATATCACCAATGGCAGGTCTCTATCCGTGTACCCCACAAGGACTGACAAATCCGTATATACAACCAATAATGCAGTCAACGATGAACCAAGCGTCAGAAACAAACAAAATCGATAACTTAATACAGAAAGTCGACCAAATGTTCCAAAAGATGAGCGTTCTCGATTCGCTCTCCGATAAAATGAGCAAGTTTCATTCAACATTAAATACACTGGTGTCAAACGTTGACAATGTAACCAAACGAGTCGTCGAAATTGAACAGAGTTTAGAATTTCTAAATACAAAATATGAGACCAGTAAGCAAGAACACGATACAGTTAAGAAAGATATAAAAGAAATTAAACAATGTTATACAGATGTGAGTTCAAATATAACACATTTCTGCACGGATCTTGAAGACCTTAAAGAACGTCATATTGATTTACAGACCCGCTCTATGCGGGAAAATCTTGTATTTTCTGGAATACCTCAAACAAACCCTGAAGAAGAAAGTGAAGAAACGGAACAAATACTCATAAACTTTATGAAAACCAGTTTAAAAATAGAAAGTCCAGTTGAATTCCAACGTGCTCACCGGTTCGGGAAATCCGACAAAAATATGAGACCGATAGTCTGTAGATTTAAAACATTTAAAGATCGTGAAATAGTTCGAAAATCAGCGAAAGAGTTAAAAGGAACAAAGTACGGGATAAGTGAACAATATCCGAAAGAAATAAATGACAGGCGCAAAGTACTATGGCCTTACTTTAAAGAAGCTAAACATCAACGGAAAAAGGCGTATCTTAAACGAGACAAACTTTTTATAGATGGTACCGAGTTTATAGTCCCAGACGACGAAAACGAACAACCGACAAATAGAAAACGTAATACACAACAGACGTATGAACAGCAAGGGGCTAAACCTAAGAAGACCCAAAGAAGACCCCAGGATGGACATTCACGACCAGATCATAAATAGGTGAACCATGGAGGATCAGCTGATTGTAGTAAACGTGACTACTCTAGTGGAACTGACGACCTCTCGTGCAATGAAAAAACTCATACTGTACATAAAGATTATAATAACATTTGTCTTTTATCTTTAAATGTATGCGGTATTAAACAGAAATTGTTATATCCAGAATTTGAATCACTGTTAAATAATTATGACATTCTATGTTTAACAGAAACTAAATTAGATGACCTTGATGAAATACAATGTAATGACTTCATATTTCATCATAAAAATCGAAAGAAATTTATTAACAAATCAGGTGGTATTGCCCTTGGGTATAAAAGTTATTTGGAAAGTTTTATCAAACCAATTACAACCGACTGTCAATTTGTACTTTGGTTCAGTATCGATAAAAAAGTTTTTGATTCACCGGAAAATGTTATATTTGGTATTGTTTATGTACCACCTGAAAATAGTTCATACTCGTCGGTTGAGGCATTTAATGATATTGAAAGAGAATTTCATAAATTTAATGAAAATACAAACCTGATTTGTTTAGTTGGAGATTTTAATGCTCGAACGGGAAATTTAAGAGATTATATAGAAGATAATGATACAGAAGATTATTTTGTCAATAATGTTATAGATATCACAGAACTTACTGATACTAAAATTTTAGACGAATTGTGTATTCCAAAACATAGAAATAGTCCTGATTTAGTTGTCAATAATTTTGGGAGAAAACTTGTAGATTTTTGTAAAAATAATAATGTATTTATATACAATGGCAGAATTGGAAATGACAAAGCTGGGAAATCAACCAGCAAAAACTTGAGTGTAGTAGATTATGCCTTGAGCACAGCTCATTTATTGAAATTTGTAAAACATTTTGAAGTACTAGAATTTAGCAAACTGTACTCAGATATTCATTCGCCACTCTCACTTGTTTTAGGAGAGATTAGGCCTGAATGTATACATCAAAACGAATGTGATAGAAACATTCCAGTAAGAATTAAACCATGGAAATTTGAGAAATCATTGGATTTTAAAAATAATATTGATCTTTCACGAGTTGAAGCAGTTCTAGAAAATTTAGACATTTTGAATACAAATACGACGGATATTCAGAAAGACAGCGTGAATCAAGTTGTACAAGAAATTTCTAATATACTTTTAGAATCTGCAAAAAATTCTCTTGGTTTAACTTGCGGAAAGCAAAATTCTGAAAATTCTAAAAAGCAACCAAACAAGTTATGGTTTAATTCTGACTGTTATAAAGCTAGAAAAGAGCTTAGGAGAGCTAAGCGGCTATATAAACATTATGGTTCAAATGTATTTAAACATAGAGTTAAAATATCTGAAATGTATTATAAAAATATTATGGATGAAAATATAATTAAATTTAATCGTGATATGCGTAAAAAGATGAAATATATGAGAGTAAAAAATTCGAAAGAATTTTGGAAAATCCTTAATCAAGATAGAAAAAGAGAGAAATCAAAAATTTCTCTGGAAACATTATTCCATTTTTTTAAAGATCTGAATAAAAACAAGCATGACAAAAGAGAAGATTTTAGTATACAAAATAACATGGATCCAGAAAACTCCAATGACATTTTAAATGGGAAAATTACTAAAGATGAGATAAAAAAAGCTGTAAAAAATGCCAAAAATAATAAAGCACCAGGAGAAGATAAAATAATTAACGAATATATTTGTTCTTCTTTGGATAGTATGATAGATATTTATGTTCAATTATTTAACTTAGTTTTTGATTCAGGTATTTTGCCTGAAGCATGGCTTATAGGTCACATGATACCAGTATACAAAAACAAAGGAGACAAGATGAATCCTAAAAATTATAGACCTATTACATTGTTATCTTGTTTAGGAAAAGTTTTTACATCCATTTTGAATGATAGATTAAATATTTTTATAGAAGAAAATAAATTATTACATGAAAACCAAGCTGGTTTTAGGCATGGTTACTCAACAAATGATCACATATTTGCATTGTATGCATTATTTGAATTACTCTCTCTCAGAAAGAAAAAGCTACACTGTGCATTTGTCGATTTCGAAAAAGCATTTGACTTTGTTCACCGTAACTCATTATTTTTTAAGCTTGTTCATACAAATATCACTGGCAAATTTTTAAGAATTATACAAAATATGTATGAAAATGTAAAATCATGTATTAAACATAACAATGAAACTTCGGAGATCTTTTTCTCTGAAATTGGAGTAAGACAGGGAGAAAATCTATCGCCTGTATTATTTTCACTATATTTAAATGATTTGCAATCATATTTAGAAATAAAAGATATTAAAGGTTTAGAATCTATCAGCAAAGATGCTGAAAACGAACTTACAGTGTATTTAAAAATATTTTTGCTTTTATATGCAGATGACACCATTTTATTAGCAGAATCGGTTGAAGATCTGCAACTTATGCTTGATAATTTTTCACAATATTGTCTCATGTGGAAACTTAAAGTAAATGTAGAGAAAACTAAAGTTTTAGTTTTTTCAAAAGGCAGGATGTCAAAACACACAAAATTTTATTTGAATAATAATGAGCTTGAAATAGTTAAAGATTATAAATATCTTGGTATATTCTTTTGTAAAAGTGGATCATTCTTGTCTACAAGAAAGTATCTAAAGGAACAGGCAACTAAAGCTATGTTTGGATTATTGAAGAAATGTAGAAGAAATAACTTATCTATTGAATGTCAAATTGATTTGTTTAAAAAATTAGTAGAACCTGTAATATTATATGGATCAGAAATTTGGGGTTTTGAAAATTTAGATGTTCTTGAAAGTATACAGTTGCGATTTTTTAAAATTATATTGCACTTGAAGCAATCCACACCCAACTTTATTGTATATGGTGAGCTAGGAATATTTCCTATATCGATACAAATAAAGATACGTATGATAAATTTCTGGTGTAGACTTGTTAGAGGAAATGAAACAAAATTTTCATCCTTATTATATAAATTGTTACATGTTTACTACACAGATTATGGTTATGAATCTAAATGGTTAAAGTTTATAAAGAATATTTTAGATGATTGTGGTATGTCAAATGTTTGGCAAAACCAAACTATTTTTTCGTCATTATGGATTTCAAAGTGTATTGAACAGAAACTTAAGGATCAATTTATACAATTTTGGTATTCAGAAATGTTCAAGTCTCCTAAGGCATTGTGCTATAGATTATTTAAAACTCATTTTTGTTTTGAAAAATATATCTCAGAGTTATCACCCTATTATATGTACATCCTTTGTAAATTTAGATGTGGTAGTCACAGATTACCGGTCGAGACCGGGAGATGGCGCAATTTGCCAAGAAGCGAAAGAGTGTGCTCTCTGTGTGACTCTATGGATATCGGTGATGAATACCACTATATAATGACATGTAGCTACTTTATCAATGAAAGAATAAATCTGCTTCCCCCTTTTTGTCACGAAAATGTTAACATTTATAAGTTTGAACAGCTATTTGCTTCCAACAATGTAATTGTATTAGAAAAACTATGTAAATTTATTAAGAACGTCCAAGAGAAGGTCGTTCCTCCAGGTTAGAACTTCTTAGTATCACTTTATATATGTATATGTAATTCACACATGCTATATAAGTTTGTATAATTGTTAATATGTATATGTTCTCTGTAACAATTGTTTTAAGAGAATAAAGTATTCATTCATTCATTCATTTTAAGGATGTTATGATCAATAGGTAAATCACACTGACGTATTTTTATATACTCCATTGGTTTTGAATTAAACTGTTTAAAATTTGATTCTCAAATTATTAGTTCAAGTTTCACATTCCACTCATAATTGTTATATATCAAGTAATTTTGGAGACGAGGCTTATTTAATTGTATTCTTGGATTTTTTTTAAATTGGGAAATTCCCAAATACCATAAGGCCAATATATTCCTACATGATAATATATTTGTCAATGTATTATAATACCCAATAATTGACACTGTCACTGGGGTAAAGCTGATGACCGTAACTGCATTCACGGTCATCCCAAGATGTCGGATGAAAAATTAGGTCAGTTTCTGTATTGTCTGTTAAAGTGTTTCTATATCATTTTCTTTACAAATCATACATTGAAACGATGTAAATTTATAAAAGAATCACTCGGAAATCAATAATTACTTCCGAGAAATGTGCATGAAACGGGAAATTCGATTTGAAAAAATCGCTCAGATGACCGTAAATCATAATCGAGATGACCGTAACAGAATCAGCGATTCATAACAAGGGTGACCGTAATTGCTTTTAAGATGACCGTAATTTGTAAATGATGACCGTAACTTTTAAAGGATGACCCTCAATTCTATGAAATATCCGTGTTTATAAAACTACCTTCGTGTATCAAATGATTAATCGTGTTGGTATAAACATATTAATATGAGAGTATTATCCTATAGGTAGAAGAAAATAAGACGTGCTTCAAATGCAAAGATTACCATATGTATCTTTTTTACAGTAGAGGGTTTAATTTTTTTTTAAATGAATTTGCAAAAAGACATGCAAATGAACAGGTAGGGAAAACATGCTACAAAAGCGCGATAAAATGACACTTTACAAGTATAATGAAAAAATGCGATGCACAGCCTCCATGCAACTGCTCGACAAAAGATTTTTTTTTTATTTCTGGGATTCCTTTTAATGACATATAATAAATACACATTTTTAAAAATGCCAATGCATGTACATCAATTGATAATATATCGTCTTCCATTTTGTCGTGCAAATAAAATAACAGAAATATTTTGAAAATATCATACGACTAAACTAGTGAAGGTGAGCTCCAGCAAAGTAGATCCTTAAAATAGTCTTGTACGAATAGCGTATCACAAGGGGAACGTTGTTGGTTATTTGTATATATACAGAAATGTTATTCATATAGTCAGGATTCTACTTCTTCAAAATTATCTCCCTATTACGCCAGTTCATGCTCACAATCGTAGAAATGGAAGCCACTGTAGGGATGACTCTCTGCCAATTTTGCTCTTGAAAACTGATAAATTTATCCACATAGCACCATTACGATCGATCGTAATATGTCAGTTATATTTTAAAAGAGAAATGTATCTACTAGCTAATGAGCATCAGTTAATGATCTTGTCTGCATTGATTAAACTTAAAAAATATTGTCTGTTTGGATGTCAGGTGGAATTTTCGAAAATTCTAAAGCATTTAAAAAAAATCTAATTAAATATTTCGTGGAAGGGCAGACTAAACATTTTCAGTGATTGAAGATTATAAACCCTAGTTATCACACACAAGAAAATCATATTTTTTCGAAAATATCCATTTTCATCATCCAAATTAAAAGACTGTCGTCAAGTACTTTTAGAAAAAAAATAGCAATTCGAACACACCTACTCTGTTTTTGTGATTCATTAGATAGGTATTTCACTTGACCCATATATTTCATCTTTTCGTACTGTCATTTTTTTACGTTATAAAGTCAACCTGTAGCTTTGATATATAAAAATGATAGAATCTGAAGCCAGATGCTATATCAAATACTCTTGCTTTGAACGTTTTAAAGACAAAATATACACCCCAAACATGCCCTAACATAAAAAGGTGCACTCGATTTTCTCTTTTCGATACAATCGTTACCTATTTTGAGGAATTTTTTCTTGATTCACATAATGGAAGGGCAGACACGAATATTTCTGAACTAAAAGATTGATATGTTCTCCGTCCGTGGTAAAAATAAATAAATCGGAGATTATGCATTTTCTACATCCAACTTATAGATACCCATGTCGTCGACTAGATATCTTATTGTTTTGCATTATTATGTAATAGATACATTGAAAACTTATGCAAATGGTGTTTTTAAAGTAAAACACTTCGTAATTGAGAAGAAAATTGTCGTTTTATTTGTTTCTATTAACTTTTTAAAATTTTGTTACTATATCAAACATTACAGTAAACATTTATCGCTTTCTCGATAAACAAAGAGCTTCGATTCTTTTGTTCTATTTCAAAAGTGTTCCCGCCTGCATATATCAAGACAAATTAAGATTTTAATCTGCCCTCTGGAACCATACACAGACTCGATTACCAAATATTCGTATGTATTATTAATGTTTTTAATGCTCCATTTATTGGCATTATGTTTTTTCTGGTCTGTGCGTACGTTCGTCTGTTCGTCTGTTTGTTTGTCCGTTTGTCCAGCTTCAAGTTAAATAAAATTGAAACTTAGTACACATTTTCCCTATGGTATGATCTTTTTAATTCTAATGCCAAATTACAGTTTTATCCCATTTTCACAGTCCAATAAACATAGAAAATGATAGTGTAGATGAAGCATCCGTGTACTAGGGACACATTCATGTTTCTTCAAATTTTCGTCGTATCGCTGTCAATTTGTGTTAAAATTTTAACGTCGTTATCAATAAATATTTCATTATTTACGAGAAATATGCAATTTACTATCATTGTCATAAATAAAAAAAACGGCCAATTATATTATAGTTTAAAAAAAATTTATGAAACATATTTATATCCGCTAACCGATCCCCTATTGATATCGACAAACTCAACAAAAAAGCTTTGAATACAATACGGATATTTCTTAGAATTGATAAGGGGGGTCCCAATAACAGCAAAACAGCAAATTGATTTGGCTCATAACAGATAACAAGGAATTAAAATGGACAAAAACAGATAACAGTAAATGAAATATTAAAATAATTCGGCCTTTGACAAATCAGTATTTCTTATTACGGATATAATCCTTTGTAATGCATTCCATTTTCTATGACTTTGTTTTTAGTATTAATTTATGTATCTAGAATGTGTTTAAATTACTACTCAATATATTATAATATTTTTTATACGCTCGTTTACGGAACGTATTATGGTATACTGTTGTCCGTCTGTAGTCAACATGTCGGACATTAACTCAAAAACTTTTTAACCAATTTGCATAAAACTTTGGGAAATCGTTTATATCTATTGACGTGAGCTCCCGTTTTGGTTTTTTTTTTTTTATAAATTTTAGATTTTAAGTTTCTGGGTAATGGGTTTTTTATTCAATAAAATTGGTGTTTTTTTTCAGTTTTCTGATAATATCTCAAAAATGCTTTCACAAAGCAAGGAATTTTGGTGAATTGTTTATATCTATTAACATGAGGTCACTTTCAATTTTTATAAATTTTAGATTTTACGTTTACGAGTTAACGGGTTTTAATAATTAAAAAGGGGGGATTTTCCAGTTTTCAGACATTAACACAAAAAATGTTTTCAGCAGTTCTCATGAAACTTTGCTGAAATGTTTATATCTATTGTTGTAAACTCCCTTTCGATTTTTATTAATTTTAGATTTTATGTTATTGAGTTAAGGGATTTTATTCATTAGAAAAAGGTGGTATTTTCTAGTTTTCAAAAATAACTCAAAAATGCTTTCAGCAGTTCTCATGAAACGTTGGTGTATTGTTTATATATATTGACTGAAGCTCCCTTTGTTGCTAATAAAAAAAATGACCTAAAAGAGTTTGAATATTCTGACTTTTTCTAAATGACCATTTATGAGGTGTGTGAATTTTTCTTAATAAGACTATGAGGCAAAGTGGTATATAGGGTAGAAAAATCTAAAGCACCAATTATAAGCATGCAACTTATCAAGCACTTCGAACGAATTTTGACACTCCAAAAGCTATTTATTCCACTATTTTCAAAGGCCTTATTTGAAGTTAACAATTTTTTTATCAGCTGAGGTTTTTGATTGTACCAAGTGTACTAGTAAGTAGAATACATAGTTTAGTAGGGAAACAATGGCTTGAAACGAAATAAATCTTTGTTTGTAATGAGTTATGTGCAGCTTCGGACCCAAGTACATAGTTGGAACTTTCATTGTACAATGCATTTGGTTCTGCTTTGAAAAGAATCACAGAGCTGAGTATATGTACCATGTTATATAAAAGGTCAAGTGGTTGTTAGGACCTAGTCCTTCATTGAGATCCTTGTCAGATATTCCTGGCCATATGTTTTCCTATTTGTCATATTAAGAATTGTTTTATTTTAATATGTTCGTACTGGAAACAAGAAACATTATTCTCATACAAAAAATTAATATAATTCTAAATACACATTCATAAAAAAAAAAATGGAATTTATTACAAAGGATAATCATAAGATATACTTGAATTGTCATGGACCTCACTTCTGAGATGGGTATATGTTAATGGAATCTTTCTCTGAATACGGGACAAACATATTAGTAATGATCCAATTATCCAATGATCTTCAATTTATACTGAATATTGACTGTCAAAAAAAAAAATGCTAACATTCCAATTTTCAATAACAGTTAACAGCAAATACATTATCACAATAACAGATAACAAAAAAACTTAAAGCCCAATAACAGCTAACAAAGAATAAGACAATAACAGCTAACAGCAAATATATTTTCAAAATAACAGATAACAAAGAATTAAATTGCCCCATAACAGCATAACAGTTAAACCCCTTGCCCCCCCCCCCTAATTGATGGTCATCCTATAAAAGTTACGGTCGTCCTATATAAATTACAGTCAGTCTTTACAAATTACGGTCATCCTTTATAATTTACGGTCATCTTTTTACCAATCATGGTCATCCTTGTTTTATGTTACGGTCATCTTGAAAAAATTTTGATTATGATTTACGGTCATGTGAACGATTTTTTCAAATCGATTTTCCCGTTTCATGCACATTTCTCGGAAGTAATTAGTGATTTCCGAGTGATTCTTTTATAAATTTACATCGTTTCAATGTATGATTTGTAAAGAAAATGATATAGAAACACTTTAATAGACAATACAGAAACTGACCTAATTTTTCATCCGACATCTTGGGATGACCGTGAATGCAGTTACGGTCATCAGCTTTACCCCAGTGACTGTGACCAATGGACCGTATCAAATCAGAGACATGTATATTTATTTACATGTTCCTGATGAAAATAAGCACTAGTTTAATTAAAATACATTCACCTGACTTATTCTTTTCATTTTCACACTGAAGTGTACTTTATATTTCTTTTTTGTCATTGATTCATTGCAGTCAATCTATTTGCATGCATGAATACACTAAAGACTTTTTGCAATAAAACGTAATACAAATTTGTCTATCATGCATTATATTACAGTAAAAGGTACATTCGTCATCACTAACATTTAATAGTAGGAAAATATAATCAAATATCGTGATTTGAAAGCCGACTATTTATTCGTGATGTCAATAGACAAATTGTTTAGTTGATTATCGTCTCTCATAAATCTGTACAGATTGGCTTATGTATACAAAATGTATCTTTTCAGGGGCGGATGCAGGAATTTTCGAAAGGGGGGTGCTAACCCAGGGCACCCAGGGCAAAGGGGGGGGGGGGGGGGGGGTGCAAAACATATGTCCCGATACAAATGCATTGATCGGCAAAAATAAAGGGGGGTGCGCACCCCCGGAACCCCCCCCCCCCCCCCTGGATCCGCCACTGCTTTTATAAATGTATTGTGTAATTTTATACATAAGGTTAGAAGTAAATAAAATATTGAATTGAAGTGAATTGTCAAATTTGCTTCCTATATATATATAAGAATTAAAGGTCTCAGAGGCAGACTACCGTTGTGGAATCCGGAGTACGAGAAGGAACCACCAAACAAATTGCAACCATTCAGCATTTTGATTTTTGTTTGTTTGAATGTTTATAAATACATGTATACATTTTTATGTGTCTGTCCCAAACAGTAGTATGCTACATGTATGCATACTGCATATATGCTGTCTGTCAGAATTATTATTTTGCTCAATTTGTAGTTGAATTGTGCAGTTGCATGGTTTCATCTTTTGAACTGTTTTACATTGTGCCCCCGTCCCCTCCCCTTTAGTCTATTACAGCGGACTATACTGTATTGGTTTTGCTTAGTGTTCAAGGCTGTACGATGACCTGTATTTTTTCCCGTCTTTGTCTTTCAATTTATCTTTTCGAGTCTCAAAGAAAATATTTTAACCCCATTTCCTACTTTTCTATTATATACTAGTATGTGATAATCTGACGTATGATTGAAATTAAATGTATCAAAATTTGGAAATGCATCAAATTCCATCTACATAGTTTAACCTGACTAGGCAAGCACTATCTCCGAAATATTGTTTATATTTGAATACAGATGTACATTTTAAATTTGTTTTAAGTGGGGAACAAATTGAAAAATTACACCATTATCAATACATGCAATAGGTATGAAAGGTCTATTAACTTGTTATACAATTGATAATGTTGAGTAAAGCTTGCCAAATGAAACAATTATTATATCGGTGCATGAGAAAGAAAGCTGACATCGTTCGAACAATGCAGCATCTTATGCAAACGATTTAGAAAGTTGATGTCACAGTAGCCAACGGCGAATGTTTATCTGACAAAGGTAAGACACAGTGACCCGGTAAGCAAATTAAAATTTTGTTTATCAATGATTTTTTTAATTTGTTTTCAAAGGTAACATTTAAGACGCCAGGCGCTGGTTTCGTCTACATCAAATTATCAGTTTTCGTATTTCTTATATATAAAAAAGAAGATATGGTATGATTGCCAACGAGACAACTCTCCACAACAGACAAAATGTCAGTTATAAACAACCTTATCATCGTACGGCCTTCCCCAATGAGCAAAACCCATCATGACCGAATAGTCAGCTATAAAAGGCCCCGAAGTGACAAATGTAAAAGAAATCAAACGAGAAAACCGACTAACGGCCTAACTTATGTACAAAGTAATGAATAAAAACAAATATATAACACAGAAACAAACGGCAACCACTGCATTACTGGCTTCTGGCTGGGACAGGCACATACATAATGCGGCGGCGATACACATGTTTGCAGGCACACAATCTCCGCTGACCTGGGACAGTGGTGTTATAGTACAACATAAGAACAAACTAGTATACATTGATCAATTGAAGAAGGCTAAATTAGACTAAGTCATCAAATGGATACATACTATAATAGAAACATATTTAACAAAAGCAGACGCGGATGGGCACATGCACATCCCAAAAATTAACAAAAAGACACTAACTACCGATCGGAGAGTACTCCCAGTTACTGGCAGCTAAATCATAGCCAATAGCAAAACTCATTCATTTAAGACTAAAGTATCAATCAGTACACATCCAAACAGATTTAGTTTTAAGATGTCATAAAGTCAGAGAAAAAGCACGACTTTGTGCAATGCCAAGATACATGTACCGATAAATTGTAGAGCCATACATGTGCATATGTAATAATAATATTATTTTGTTTGTTATTTACTGATAATAAAAGTCAATATTGATACCAATAAATACAATATTCATAGATCTAATTACAGTGTTGAATTGGTAACCATTTAGAATAAGGTAAGTTTAAGCCTGTCATTTGTAATACAGTATTAACGTTTTTATCGTTGGCATCAATATTTCTTTGGTTTCCTAGCTTACTATCCATATCCGTACACTGAATAAAAAAAAACGTTTGGAAAAACCCGGACGTTTTAAATGTTGCTCTCAAAAACTTGTATCAACTAAACAACATTTCAGCCACTTTAATAATGTCTCTTTCCATCCTCTCTTCCTAAAATGATTTTTTTCTACACTTCCTTTTCCTCAATAAACAGTGACGTGTTTTGTTCTTCACTAATGAAATTATCCAACACAGGTTTCCTTGAATTGTGTATAATATATAACTGGGACTTATAGATATCCATGTAACGTGAGCTCATTATTATTCCTGGAATTTCAATTTTCGTGGATTTAGTGAGTACAGGTAAACCATGAAGCAAATGTTAATCGAAATACAAATTTTCTCTGAGGCCCGTATGAATGATATGGTAAATCATGAAATCATATCTCCAAGGAAAAATCATTGTCGTAAATCCACAGTATTGGGAGCTCTATTGGCCCTAGCACACAAGAATGTTTAGAAGCATCTTTTGACTGTAGTACTGTTCTTCAAAAGTTACACATTATCATGCACTATAGACTGTTCACTCCTTGTGATGAGTGATCTAGCCTCATTTTCTTAATGTCCAGTGGCAAATATTTCTTCCATTTTTACAAGTTTACAATTTATTTTTATATGTACTACATGTGTATTGTAGGTTTTGGGGGAAAAAAGGTTGAAATTCGACTGCCACTGGAAATTAATGATAAATCATGCTTCATTTGTAAAGATTATATACAATTTTAGCCCAAACATTTTGCAGATTTAAAGATAGAGTCAGCATATTCATTCAAGACCTTCAATGATGACCAACAACAATAAAAGTAGTGTACTGTTCTTTGGTTTATTTTTTGAGTGTAAAATTTTGTCTCAAAGAATCAAACGTGCATACTATTTTTGTTGTATTGTTATATATCTGTAATGTGTGTTTACTCAGTTTTGATCCTGGATCATAATTATTGTAAGGCTAACCAATAATGAATGTTTGGGTTGCTCATCCAATTTTTTCAATATAACAGAACTATAAACTACTGTCAAATAGGTTGGAGGTTTAGCTAGCTATAAAACCTGGCTTAACCCACCATTTTCTTCTGAAAATGCCTGTAGTAAGTCAGGAATATGACAATTGTTTTCCACTAATTCGTTTTGGTAGATGAAGACAAGCATTTGATTTTGTCAGATTTTATGAATTGACATTAAAGTTTGATATTACTCTTTTGTTTTCAAATGTGTGCAAGTCTAATGAGTTATCAGAGAGATGAGACTGATTCTAACAAAGTTTGGCCATGTTAACTTATACATAAGGAAATGTATACAAATAACATATGTCACTTAACAACATCCCAGTATAAAATATTCCTCTTACGTCTTAAACATCTGTATATATTCTACAGCCAACATTTACGTACATGAAAAGGTGAAAGAGTTTAATTACACTCCCACCATTTTGCATGTGACAAAAGATTATCATATTTAATGCTTGTATCCTTGAAAAGCTTAGTGTAAGTTATTTGACCCTGCCATGAAATGATACAAACGAATACATAAAAAAGAAATAAAAATTTATTTCAACATAAATAAAATAACAAGACATACAAAATGTAATAATAAACATGCTTATTAAAATGAATTAAATGACGTACCACTTTTAAGTGTAATGTGATATTGATGAGGAGGAAGTTCACAAAATGACAATAAATAAGGAGCAACAGATATCTTTGTTCAATGAAATAGAAACAAGCAGAAAAATCAGCATTCACTGATCTGAAACTATTGGTGTCTGCAGAAAAAATAGTATAATGAAGCTGGATTTCAAATTGTAAGAAACTGGAGAATTATTGTCTAATAAATTAATTTAGCTTTTCAATTTAATAAAATCTTAGTTATTTCATTGTTCATTTAGTCAGAAAAAAAGGAAATTTGAAAAACAATTTATTCCTGGGGAACGTACTATAAAATATACAAGAAAATCCAACTCTTTAATTTGACCTAAAAATATATATATGCTAATAGTTCAAATTGTATGTGGACTTTACATAAAACATAATAACTATTATTTGAGGGACAATTTCTAATAAACAAATCAACATGTGTAAAACTTTCTACAAAATTGATACAGCTTTCAGAACACCATTCAGTAACTTTACAATAAAAGTTAATGTTAAAGATTCCAAAACAAAGATTTGTATAACATTATAATAATAATTCATATTCTGTACAATTAACTCACATTCCAATCTACTCTCCATTTCTACAACATAAATGGGGATTCACTTTTTGTTCATTTTCTTTATAAGAAAATGCCTTTTGGGTCATTTAAAAAATTAGAAGTGTTGTGTTCTCAAATGGTTTGTAAAAAGTACAAAAATATAGTGTTTTTCTTTTTTCAAATAGGCAAAACTGATTTATTGATATACATTAAGAGACCACTTTTGCTTTCTCCCATGAGAGGTCTTTAAATACAGGTTTGTCTGTAGTATGATTCTCTGCTTTACAGTTCGATTATGAGTGATAATTATATTTTGACAAGAAATTCAAAACATGTAATTATAATACATTTTTTTTACTTTGTTTTAATAGAAGAACGATAAAAAAAAATAGCTGTAGTTTTTCCTTTAAATTTTGTTACTGCATAAGAATTGTTAAATAAATACCTTTGTTTGATCTACAACCAATTATAATATTTCACTGAAACAACAAGAATATACACGTGTTCATGCTTGGCATACTCCCACTTGTAATTCAAAGTATAAAACAAAACAAGAAGATGTCAGAGACATTTTCCAAATTAGCAAACACATGACAACTAATCACTGTTGAGCTGCTGACTTAATATAAAGGGATTCTGTTCCTTAGTATTGGAGAAATTTATGACTTTAATTTAAGATCATTCAACATTTGGAAAAATTGTTAGCAAAAAGGAAATATATCTGACAGATCCAAAAAAGCTACATTTTACAACTCATCTCTTTAAAGCTGCCGACTCAATAATTTGTTACATTAATAGTAGTTTTAGGAAAAGTGTGATGAAAATATTAGTATGACAATGGATTGACAAGGTGATTACAATTTATACCCATGTGGGGGTGTAAAAAAATGGCAGCAGTTTATTTCATTTATTCTAATTTACGAATATGTGAAAGAAAATTATTAGAATTACAGAAAAAAAAACTCTAGTGAAAATTCTTTTATAAAATTGTGCTCTGGCAATTTTTATTTTACAGTAAAAATTTTTATATTACAGTAAAATCCTGAAATAATGATGTTACTCATTTAAATAATGAATTGCACCAACAACATGTTTATTTATATTTGATGATAGACTTCTTTACAGATGTGATTGATCGAAATTATAAAATGGAACCTACAGCTTTTAAAGATATTTATGTTAGTTTTATGTTAATTTTATTCTTAATGTTAATGTGTCAAATGAAATCTTTCAATACGAGAATTTATATGATATTCTTACAAATGTAAAATATGTAAAATATTAGGAAAACAAACTGATACAACTCAGATTGCCATGAACACAATTTTCAATAACATTTAGGTATTATTTTGCCATAAAGCTTATGTTTCCCTTAGTTACTGCTTCCAGCAGGCAGTTTAAGAAAAAAATCTAAGCTAGACTTGTGTTTTTATATATACATATTTCAGATTTTCTTCCTGGAAATTAATGGTCCTTTTTATAAACTGAACAATGCAAAATAAATAAAGATTTGGCTAAAAACATGGTTTGAATGTCAATGTAGAAAATGTGCACCAATATGACATTTTAACAATTTACCATGATTTGATAATTAAAATATTTAGTCACTAAAGCTATGACACATCTTGTGTTCCATCTGTTTGGTCATCAGATTGTTGTATATAAATCTGCTGTCCACTTTGTCCAGGAAGCTGTTGAATTTGGAACATTTGCTGTAAAATTTAAAAAAAAGTTTGAATTAATTCCCTTAGAACATATAATGAAAAAGAAAATCATGTATGAAGTTTCGAAATCCACTTTCTTGAGCATGTGTAGAGATTTAATTTTAAATTAGATTGAACAATTAAGGGAAGTCATTACACAATACAATACCCTCGGCTTTTTTTGACAATAGGTTCTTGTCTTGTTTGAAATGTTTATTGTTTGTTTTTTTACATACATGAGACACAGTTATAGTTGTCACTTGCAATGACTTCAAATTATTGAATCAGCAAAACTGGTTTATTTGGACATACTGGCTTGATTTTCTTTTGGGAACAAGCAGTGCAAAATTTTATTAAATTTCTAGACCTGGAAGTAAATCTTTGTGTTCCATACACACATACATTAAATTAGTACAAAATAGCAGAAAAGGAATATTTTTGTAATCATCAATAACATACCAATACAGATATAATAGCTACACCAACATCCATTCATTAGATTTAAGTTTGTGGAATTGGAAAAGATGCAATTGTTTTGGAATAATATAACCCGACAAGTGGAACCTTTGAAATATCTCAGAACTTTTCTCACTTTATCATTGACTTACTTATTTTAATTTTGTGAATATTTCCTCCTAAAAAACAAGGTCAATTGTGATCATTTTGTTGGTATTTACCAAATAATAGTAATATCAAAGCCTTTTTAAATAGAGGAGACATCATACCCGTAGCCAGGGGGGTTCAGACGAACCCCCCCCTTGAAATCAAATAAGCACTGTTAAAGTCAACGTTTTGTTCAAATTGTGACTGTTAAAGTCGCGTTCATGAGTCCAACGAACCCCCCCATGGAAATTCCTGGCTACGGGCCTGGACATTAATAACAATCATTTACCTGATTAAATTGAGAATCTGCTGACACTGTTTGAACAGCTGGTTGTGCCCCTTGCTGAATTATTACATTTTGATTGGTTTGTTTGCCTTGTAACTGCATCTGTATGGCTTGTAGCTGTGCTGGTGTTAATTGTATCTTGAAGTAAAAGAGTATCAAATGAAGTTATACAAGACTATGCCTGCAGTGTGCATGTACATCATACAAAATGTGTTAATTTATGTGAAATTCAAAACCATGATAAAATGAAAACTAAATCAAATTATTACAATGGCATTATATAAAAGACAAGCAAAACTAGGATAAATTTTTCAGGTACTTAGATATTTTTGTGATTTTTTTTTAATATTATCAAAATTGCAACAGTATTTATATTTAGAAGAATATGGGGAAAGTTCTACAACTCCATAATGAAAGTTGGAAAACTTTAATAAGTGTACAAAATTTCTGTGACTCATAAAAGACTTACTGGAACATTTTGTACTTCTCCACTAGCTGTTATGACTTGTTGATAGACCTGTGTTTGTTGTTGTGGTTGCTGCTGTTGTTGTTGTTGTTGTTGAACTTGGACTTGTTGAATCTGTTGGTTGCTTGGCACAGTCTGTACCTGTGGCTGCTGTGGTACAGATGGAGCTTGGATCTGTATCACCTGTGGCTGTTGCTGTAAGAGAAAAAGAAAAGTTTTTGCAAGAGCAATTCTGATCAAGACAAATACAAGGTTTTAACTTGTGTTGCTGCATAAAATCGATTGAGGTCATTTGTATACTGGTGCACAACTGATCATTTTATTTAATCAATGCCACAAATACTTTGAGGAACATTTTCCTTGTAGAATTAGTGTTGTAAAATTCAAAGCAATCTTTTAAATTCAGTGCTATCTCACGCTATCCAAAAGTATATTGTGTTTTTGTTTGGTTGTTGTACTTACTTTGATGTCTCTAGTTGATATTTTATTTTTCAGATTTAATAATTTAAGTAATTTCCCCCTTTAAATCTGGTATGATCCAGTAGGAAGACAAATTTAGCTCATGGTAAATCTAAATCAAACTGCATATCCTCATAAATTATCTTTTTAAAAAATATTTCAAATACTGACAAATCTTTTTTAGATGACTTACAAGAGTATTAGAAGCTGACTGTATTTGGTAGGAGGGTTGCTGTATAACATTCTGTATTTGTCCACCTGAAAGAAAAATCAAATCTGTTTATATATTTTGCATATTGAACTACCATTACTATTGAAGTATACTTTTACTGATTTTTTTCTGTCAAGACTATTCTGAAATCTATCTTTTTATAATTTCAAACTTCCCTTTACCTTTTTAATAAAATGTGCATCAACTAGTTATAGAAGGTGGTATCAATGGTGTATATGAAGAAATATCTAAATCAAACAACATTAACTTTCTATGTATATAAAAATGTACAATTTATGCATCCTGTGAGATACTTAACAACATTTATAATGATATTTTTTTCCTATGTACTCTATGAAGTTTTGAAATGTAGTCATGCACATTTGTTAAGATTTGTTTTATTTGTTTTGTCCCATATTTGCCTGTGCTTGAAGATGAAAATATATCTTATAATCATTGTTGGTTAAACCTTGTAACAAACATTTCACATTAACCTTGGTTTTGGTTTTAGTAAGTCATATGTTTGGGATTTTCTGTGTGTATCTTTAACCTTAAGGTGGTACCTAACACTACAGGGAGATAACTCTGTAAAATCAGCTAAACGTTTTAATTACGTTGTGTTGTTAAGAGAATATTAAGCTTCTCAATGATCAAAATAAGTGTTTGACAAACTGCTATATAACCAGTGTAATTTTTCTGATAAAATGGTTGGTTCAAATTTTTTGAATTTTTTATATTTTTGTAAAAGGGTCAAAGTAAATACTTTGACAAAATTTTAAGAAAATTAAACAACCCAAATTAATTTTAGTTTAAGTATTGGGTACCACCTTAATCCTCTTCTTGTACTTAATGTGCACAATTGTGGTTTACTTCAAATTTTCTTTGAATTTTTATTTCTTACACTTGTAACAAAACTACATAGTTACTTTCGTAGAACATCTACTTTTAAAACTTCTTTCTGTTTTAGTTTATTAACCTGTTATAATGTTTCTTTTACCCAATAATGGAGTTCCTAATTTAAGAGGCTCATAAAAGGAAAGAAAGTTACTACATTTGTTAGAGTTTTCAGTTTTATAAGTACCTGGCAGTTGTATTTGTGTTGGCTGTGACACCTGTGTGGTGACTTGCTGTGTGGGTTGTGTTGTTTGTTGTTGCTGTTGTTGCTGTTGTTGTGCTTGTTGTGCCTGTTGTTGAGCTAGCTGTAGATAATACTGTATTTGTTCTGGCAACATGTTGTTAGTTCTTGATGTGTCTTCCTAGAAATAAAATCATGCTGGGTTACTGAGGCCCCTCATGGGGGGGTCCTAGTAATCACATAATCACCATTTTTTTGCCAATATAATCACATAATCATTAAATATTTGCTTATCTTTAGTAATCAAATTATCATAAACTAAAAATACAGTCCTAGGTAATCAAATAATCATGAAATATTTGGCTTAATAATCAAATAATCATTAAAAAAACGGCCAAGTAATCACATAATCAAAAACCCCATGAGGGCCCTCGTTACTGTCTATTAATATCATTTCATTGATTTCAATACACATTATTTTCCAAATTAAAACATTTTCACATCTCAAAAACAGCTAAGCTTACATATATATTATCAATTTAAATGTTCAAGAATTACAGAAAATCTGCAAACAAATGATCTATAAAAAACAAAATACATTGTTTTGGGGGAATCCCATCAAACCGCAAATTTTGCAATAATTAAATCATGGCAAAAACTTAACAGTATTAATAAAACCATTTTTTTGGATAACTCCTTATTTAATAAAACAGGTTTCTATATTTTTATCTTTTATCTATAAAAACTAACTTTTCTGCTTAATCAGTTAAAGATCTTTGAATCACTATATCAAACCACTTACAGTTCGTTTGGTAGGTTTAAGTTCATCTCTAGGTACTATATCTATTAGGAAATCAAACTGGTCAAACTTTGAAATAGCCATTGCAATATCATTTCTCTAAGAAAAACAAACAAATAATTTATATAAATAGTCTGACATAGTCAATATTAAGATAAATCTTTGAATAACTCTACTAAATAATAATAAGGTGTTAATAAAATCTCTAAAGACTGAGTTTCTTGACCTTTAGACATTGTTTTTCAAGGACTGTCCAGAATGTCAGACAGAAGTACTTCTGTACTAGCTTACTGGTACCTTTTTAAAGACTACAGCAATAACTTTCATTGCAGGCAGGTTCTTGTATGTCTCTTTGACTTTGAGGAGAAAAGAATGATCCACTTCTATCAAAACAGAAGGAATAAAAAAAAAACACCTATAAGTACACAATTTTTTTCTCATTTTAAGTTTCATAAAATCAACAGTGTAAATAATTCTTCTTTTCAATTGTACATGAACAGATTTACATTAATTGAAACCAAAAAAACTTCCATGATTGATAATATGATGTATTAACTTTTTACTGTTAACTGTTTCTTACATGTACGTGTTGTAAGACTGCAGTATCATTGATTTAAACCCTAGACCTTTTTTTCATTATGAAATTTACTGTTGGATTGATGTCTGGTCCACTTATACCTTTAATCAGTAACCTTTTTTAAGATCATACCTGCAATGTTCTCCTTTTGTTGTCCTCAGTGTGTATCCAGGCTCTAAGTGATAACTCACTGATAAATATTTCTGCAGCTTTGGCAAATAATACTGGAGCTTCTGCACTGATCATCTATGGAGATTGCAATTTTATTTTTACATAAGACTTGAATGAGCAAAATATTTCACACAAGGTTATCACAATTTATAAGTACCTAACAATTACTTAGATAAAGTTTGAGCAATGTTAAGTGATCCTAACTAATAAACCTCTAATGTCAGACGCCTATAAAATAACACATGCACTTACCGGTAGATCAATTAAAACTAAGACCATACAAAATACTGATGCTCTTAACTTGAAGTCACACCAGCATAACAGTCTAAATCTCACATGAGCATGATATTAATTTTAATATATATATTTTTTCATTGGTATCAATTTTTGAAATTGTTAAAAAAAAATGCTATTTTTAATGTGTCTTATATCATGTATATTTGTTCCTCTGTAATTGTAACTATGCATTACAATTTTTACTGGGTGTCTCAGGTTGAGCTGCCCCTGACATAAATGTTCAAAATAAAACCTACCTTTACATCTTCATCTAGTTTCATGATCTTTTTTATCCTTGCCAGAGGAAGTATCTGTTGTTTGAAATCATCCTACAAAAATAAATCAAACATTTTTACTGTACAATGGAAGACAACTCTGCAAAATATTGCAATACTTTATGTTTTAAAGAACTGAAAGACATTGTAATCTTTGTAATGCTAATGAACTTGGTGATGAGTTTCATTACTTATTCAAATGTACCTTTTTCAACAATGTAAGAGCTAAATTTTTTACCTTTAAATATATGTAATAACCCAAATGTTTTAAAATTTATAGAATTGATGAATACTTCAGATTTATTTACACTTACTTGAATAGCAAAATTTTGCAAAGTGTTATTAAAACCTTTTAATACATGTGCTTCATCTGAATCATGTTACTATAATTTGTACTTCCTGTCAAATATGAGGGGGGATAGGATTTTGGTCTCTTGTGGAGAGTTGTCCCATTGGCAATCATACCACATCTTCTTTTTTATTGAGTGACATTGGTAAATGGCTATTCGAATTGACTGACAATTCATAACATATGTAAAATTGCTAATGGAAGATGTTTATGATGATACATGAAAAAAAGCATTCACCTGTAATTTACCTGGAAAAAATCGGCGCAATTGAAAAGAAAAATCGGCGCAAATGAAAGAAAAAATCGGCGCAAATGAAAGAAAAAAATCAGCGCAAATGAAATGCAGATCAGCGCAAATGCAAAATGTCGCTTAATTGTTAACATTAAAACTAATTAATAAGTTTGTTTGTTAAATACAAATCTACCTACATTTTTTAGGTCTCTGATATCTTTCATTGCATCAGGCCAGAATGTGTTCAGCATGGCTGCAGCTTCACCACTTATTGATGCAGCATTAGGTGACTGTCCTGATGTTGGGTACTCCATCTTGGAAACTCTCTGAAGAAATAATTTTTCAAATGTGAAATAATCGTTCTATTTTAAATTTCCCTCTAATTACTATTATATAATAATATCATATCACTATAGATTTTATTTGACATTTCCTTGTTTGTGTTCTAAAAACATGTTATACTAATAATTAACAAATCTAAAAGTGCAATGATAAATGGTTCAATGTCAAGGGAAAAAATCCGATTAAATATAAGATCAAAGGTCATGCAATTAAAAATAGAGTAACCCCCAAAAATGTAGACCAGTTGCCGTGTCAGCCTGTAGAAAAAATTAAATATAAAGAATATCATCAAAATCATTGATTTTTACTTGATGCATTGTATATATGCATTAAACATGGTGAAGCAGTTGTTTATAATAGTTTTCAAAATAAACTACATATTGATTTTAACTTTCCATATACAGCATGTACAAGCATGAGTAAAATTAATTTATGTTCCAGGCACACTGTACCAGAAAAATCTTTTTCCTTATTGCATGTAGATAATCCCTGGGTCAAATGTACCTTTTGACAGTATTTCTATATACATGTATAAATGTTGTACTAATTTGATGTATGAACGTGATAAACAACTGCGTTAATAGGAAGTGTTTAACATTACAAGAACATATATCCTGTTTCAAGTTCAGGAAACTAATCTATAATGGAAAAGTCCTGATTAACACAAAATACTTTTCCAGAAATCGAATTTAACAAAGAGCAGTACCTTAAATGGAATAGCAATTGTTCAAAATTGGTAAAAATAGGAGATATGAGGGTATGACTTAGAATGGGGACTAGCTATAGAGGATAATGGGGAAAAACCTCTGCTCTGTGGTACATGTAGGATATTCTGGCATTACGTTAATATACGACAGCCACAAACTCCAGTAAGAGCACTAAAAGAAGTAAAATGAGCTTACAGTTTGGGACATTTTTGGAGAAATTTGAATGCCTTTCTATTATTTTGTTGTATCTATATTAACATAAATTAGCTAATCTTTTAAGATACAATTTGTTCATGCCATGCTCAATGCTTATTTTAACATGTGTGTACATGTATATATGTAGGTATTATTTTTGTCAATATCTTTATACTGAGTGTTAATTAGATTAAATTATAGACAAAAAGAATGTGTCCATAGTACACGGATGCCCCACTCGCACTATCATTTTCTATGTTCAGTGGACCGTGAAAATTGGGGTTAAACCTTTAATTTGGAATTAAAATTAGAAAAATCATATCATAGGGAACATGTGTACTAAGTTTCAAGTTGATGTAACTTTAACTTCATCAAAAACTACCTTGACCAAAAACTTTAACCTGAACTTCGCACTATCATTTTCTATGTTCTGACAGTGGACCACGAAATTGGGGTTAAAACTATAATTTAGCATTAAAATTAGAAAGATCATATCATAGGGAACATGTGTGCTAAGTTTCAAGTTGATTGGACTTCAACTTCTTCAAAAACTACCTTGACCAAAACTTTAACCTGAAGCGAACGGACGCACAGACGGAAGGACGACCGACGGAGGCACAGACCAGAAAACCTAATGCCCCTTCTATCGTAGGTGGGGCATAAAAATAATACCTACTCAAGTTAAAATCAGCATATAGAGCATGTTCTGATAGGCAAATTTATAACTTTTGTACTTCAATTTGGACCTATTATTTATACATGTATATTCGAAAGGTAGCCATTTTGATGTGATTTACCAAAACATTATAGAAAACCAACAATTCAACATGTTTATATTTAACAATAAAAAAATAAACAGCTGCGCCCCATGAGGCATGATACACCAGTGGCATTTTCAAAGAATAAAGTTCAATAACTTCTCAATACCATACATGTATCAGAAATGTATAATAACTAAAGGAAGGTTATCTTAATAGATATACATGTAAATCAGTCACTAAAGTTTATAGAAAACTGCCCAAAGCACTTTACATATTGTAGGTATAGTGTTCGAAAACTTGAAAATCCCCCCTTTTTGTGAATTAAATCCCATAACTCAGAAATGTAAAATAAAAAATTTATAAAAATTGAAAAGGAGCTTATATATATTTATAAATGTCATTGTAAATAAACATTGCCAAAGTTTCGTGCAAATTAGTGAAAGTGTTTTTGAGTTATTGTTGAAAAAATCCCCCCTTTTATAATGAATAAAACTCAGAAATGTAAAATCTAAAATTTATAAATAAATCAAACAGATACATGTATAAACAATTCACCTGACAAAGTTTCATGCAAATTGGTTTAAACATTTTTAAGTTAATGTCCAACATGACAATTGATGGACGGACAATTAACGGTTTTTAATAATACATCCCATTAACGGGCATATGATATCATATATGGATAAAATTACTTTTAAAATGATTTTATTTAATTTCCTAGCAAGCAAAAGCAACACAAATGTTCATTTAGATCTAGAGCATGGTTCAAAGTACAACTGACATTGCAATTTCAATTATGATGTCAATCACAGTTTTATTGCAATTACAATTAAACATCATATTAGAATTCACAATTTGCACAGATTCATGTGATTGTCAACATGATTTTTCTCTTAGCTCTTACTTGATCCAGTACCAGAAGGTCCTACCACAGATTTGGTTACAGGTCAAAAATTTACATACTCAAGAGTAAATAAACAGTCTTGTCAGTCTACCAGTTTGAGACCATCATCTGTAATTTTTCACACACTGCATATTCACTTTTATTCAAGAACTACTGGATAGTAGTCTATTTGCCCAAAAAGAAGTAGTTTCAAATATATGTTGAGGCAAACATTTTCAACACACACTTTATCACTTTTTTTTATACTTTTATTCAAAGGTATTTATAAAATTTTATTGATGTTACTTACTTCAAATTTTGAGGTATGCCTATGTCAAACATGAAAGCAATATGACATGAAAATTGTAAATTATGATTTTATAAAATATTTGTTACCATTTAAAACTTAAATGCAAAGATTTAAATTTAAAGTGTTAATTTTAATTTTAGAGGAAAAACAGGGAGACAACTCAAATTTCTTTTTCATATTCCCTAAATAAGTTTTTTTTTAAAATAAATATAATATATATAAATATATTATTATGCAATTATTATGAGATGAGAAAGACATTCCAAGATGAGGAGTCAGTAGACACCATTAGCCTATTTAAGGACTACAGGATAAAGCTACATGTAAAGGTATAAAGGGTAAAATGGTAAATTATATCTTTTTTTAAATTTCCAAACATAAAATGAATGAAGAATTATTTTTGCATTTTAAACAATCTTGTATAAAATACATTTTAATACCCAAGTCTAGATGCAGATTTGGTGGTGGTGGTGGGAGGGGTGGACTCCCCCCTTTTTGTGGTAAATTGGTTGATTCTACAGGGAAACACTGTATGAGGCATGACTTGAGCGGCCATCTGAGGCAGTCAGTGGCCCCAACCCCTTATGAAAAATTCTGGATCCACCGCTGAAGTGTCTAGCCTAAATTGAGTGACATTTATTCATATCAAAGCATTTTTTTTCTATATTTCACAAATATATGCATGAAAAAGAGGGAAAGGGGGTAGTTCTTGTACAAAAATGAGAATAATATTAAATATAAATACATGTATATCAATGTCTTACTTTGATCAGTCTCATTCTGCATAGTTCCAATATTAACTGAGACAACACCAAAGGTTGATAAAATTATGGGAAATTCATTTTCAGAATTTGTTTTTGTAGTAACATTCTAAAAATAGAAAGCAATTCAAGGAAGCCATTTTTGTTCTGTCCGTGAGGGGATATTTGTCAACACATGACTGTCGATCACAGAGAGTTTATTTGGAGAAACATTTTATTTCATTTATAAATTGCTACTTCTTTGATACAGGGAAATGTTTGTAAATTATCATTGGAGATTGGGTCGAAGAGTGGACCAATAAATTGGTCGGGAATCGACACCCAATCAACACTGACCTACCCACCAATGAGAACAAAGAATTATTCAATGAAACAAGGTGCGCGGATTGGTTCAAAGTAGCTTCATGTAGAACCTGGAAGTGTATGGGTTTCAAAACAGTTACCTTTCAGCCTTGAATATTCTTGATATAAATTTTATATAATAAAATTCTGTCTTTTCAGATCCTTCAAAATAATGGCTGATATGCGATTTGGTAAATTCTTCCGATTGCGCATGCGTGAATTCGGTATTGTATTTCCGGTTTAAAAATCAAGAAACTATTATAAAGAAAAACAAAAATGCAGGTTAAAAACTAATTTTATAGAGTGTGTTTTGAGGAAACAGTTATAAAGAAGGCATGCACCTGTTGGAAGAGGTGCATAGTTATCCCTGAAGGATTTTTGGAGTTAAAAAAAAAGTTTTAAAAGAAAACTTCACGTTTATTATGTTTATGCTGTTCATTTTATCATGTATACAAAGTGCATGTGTTTGACAGCAAAAATACTATTAGTATCTTTCTCATGGTCTTCTTTCAGTTTCCATCATATTATATTTATATATTATAATTTTATAATGCTTTCATTGGTAAATTAACTAGAAAGTTGACTTTGTCAATCTTGTCTGCCTTGTTTGTTGTGGTCTTCATTTTTTTCACCTTGGCTGTTAAACTTTTACACTTATTGAAAATAATTTTGACAGTTTAATAATTCTATGTCACCCTCTTGATTGTGATAGTCTAAAAATAGAAAATTTATGTACATTGTATCCTTAAAAGGATGCTTTCGAATTCGGCATCTACACTGATGTGCCAAATGGATACATTCAGCATGCCCACAAGGATGTAAAAAGGATACATGAAAGGGTTAAATTATCATAAGAGTACATACATTTTGTGAAATTAAAATTAGTGTTAGGCTAAGACCAGAAAATGGCTGAATATGTTTATTCTGAAAAGACCGGTTTTACTAGCTTTACAAATTTACTACCATGACTACAACTACAATGTACATATTTCATTTGATTTTTTCCAGAAAGAAGAAAAGCAATTAGAAGCCACTGTAGATGCCTTGATCCACAGAGTTCAGGATATCAAAAATTCCATTGCATCGTTTCTCTTTAAGCTTGAAAATGAATATCAAACATTGAATTGGTAGGACATTATGTTTTAATGGTTAATATGCTCCTTTAGACAACAGACAAAGTGTGGACACATGATCATACTGATATAAACACTGAGTTATGCATAATACAATTCTTAACACAACTCAGAAATTGCAAAGGAGCTGGATAGTTCAATGAACAGATGAAAGAACAGACAATAAGAATCAAGCACAAAAAGATCACAAGACCAGGGAATCTCAAAATAAGATGCATTTTCTTTGACAAATATTTTATTAAAATTTCAAAACTGTTTTGTACAATTACCATGTTTACCATCTGGCAAATGTAAACATGATGTGGCAGAATAAAATTAAAAAAACATGTACAAAAAATAACAAACTTTGATATATTAGACATTGTAAATGAGCTAAAATTATTATAGAAGTTACTTGTAAATAATGAATTGTACTTGACTATAGCCATGATAGCTATATGTCATTTTTTTTTTATTGAAGTATAAATTCTTACCTTAAAAGCTACTATCTGCTTAAACCTTTTATCATGATAATGATTAAAAATTCGATATGTTCTTTCTTTTAATCAGAGAGCATGTTCATGTAGTTAATGTCTTAAAATATCCCTTCTTGTTTTCAGGCCATCTGTGCTGGATAATTTTGCTCTGATATCTGGTCAGCTAAATAGTCTTGGTAAAGTCCTGAAAAATGACAGATCACCACATCTTCGAAATCATCTCTTGTTACCGCTGGCACTGAGACCTGATAGAGATGCTGAACTTGAGGTACTGAAAAGATAAATCATACATTATTTTATGATCTAATAGATATAAGAAGATGTGGTATGTGTGCCAATGAGACAACTCTCTATCCAAGTCACAATTTATAAAAGTAAACCATTATAGGTAAAATTAAGGTGTTCAACACGGAGCCTTGGCTTGCACTGAACAACAAGCTATCAAGGCCTCCAAAAATTTCTAGTGTGAAACCTTTTAAATGGGAAAACCAACGGTCTAATCTATATAAAAAACATGAAACGAGAAACACTTATGTTATGAACCAAATCAACAAACGACAACTACTTAACATCAGATTCATGAGGTGCAAACAATTTCAGTGGGTTTAATTGTTTACATGGTACCAAACCTTCACCCTTATCTGAAACAATAGTGTAACATCACAACACAGAAAGACACAATATAAGATATCAATTGAAATTTGAAATGGCTGAACACGACATATTAACATGTGTGAACATACAATGAAAGAATAAATTTGATCTATGATTTAAGTATGACTTATTGTATATTCAATAAACATGAATAAACTTCAGGAAGGGACTTTTCACTTAAGTTAAACTTTTCAATTATGGTAACTTTAATGTTTATAATTATATAAGGTGTTTATAAAAATCAAAATACTCGCAAATCTTCAAATTCAGAGAAGAAGTAAAAACCAGCTTGCACCTGTGTGTTTATGTCATCTGTGACAGATTTTTGCTTATCTCATTTGTTTCAATGAAAAATCATGAAAATAGGCGATAAAAATATTTAAGAGGTTTGCTTCTCTGCTTCTAAATAACAAGCTTTATAAAAGACTGTTATAAATAATAGATGTAATATAGCAGAAAAAAATGAAGGGTCCATGTCCTTGTTTCTAAGATATGCTGTTGAAAATTTGGAGGGAAATGATTCTCTCAAGAATTTTCATTCATTTAACATGTTTAACATAGGCAACTTTTTTCTTTCAAAAAGTATGGAAAGATAATAAGGATTTTAATACAAAATTTTCGAATATCTTACAAAACTTAAAAAACAAGAGGAGCCAACATCCTTAAGATAAGGAGAAAAAAGTATTAAAAATGATTGCAGACATTTATTTGTTTAAGTACATGTATATGTATCTAAATATTATATGCACCTCTAAATATAACTAGTCATGCATAAATTTTTATTCATTGTATTTGCTCTGTAGAAACTAACAGAAGGAAGAGTAATTTGTTTTAACCATGAAGTTGTACCAGACTACCTCCGTACCAAACCAGAACCAGAGGTCGAGGACAAAGTTAATATTGTTGTTCAGAAATCAGCTGCAATGCAAGCAGACATGGCACAAGTAAGAACATTTAGTCTTTTCTTAGAAAAGTACACAATCTGTATTAGGAATATATATTGCATCAAAATTGATGTGGGAGGGTATAAGTAGGAAGGGAAGTTAAATTATTGAATGTTGGTCATGGGTCTGTTTTTAGTATGCCTCTATTACCATTTTGCAAAGTTATCTAAAAATGGTTTTTGGTTGTAGTAATATATATTGAAAGTCTTTCCTAACCTCCCACATATGTTTTGATGACATAACCCTTACAATATGTATTAATGATTACAAAAAAAAACATAAGGTGACACATTAATATTTATTCTGTTAGAATTAATGTGTGAGAATAAGAATGAGTTTTAAAATTGCCCACTACTACACATGTAACATCCTGTTTTTTTGAAAAATTTAATTTGGAGACAACTACACATAACCAACAAACAATCATTCTACCCTCAAACATTTATCATCATGGAACAGTCTGTAAGCTTCATAAGAATTGAAGATCAACGCAATTAAAAAAATCAGATGTGCTGTCGATGCAAAAAAAATCTTTAAAAACAGCTTTAAAATAAAATTCTGAGGTTTAAACTAAGTATGGCAATAAGATATATGAGATATCAATAATTCTTTAATATCACATAAATATTTGAAAGGGAATTTATTCTTCTTACAAGATGGAAGCAGTTACATGAAGAGTAAGCCATATCTATTTTTTTATATAAATCCTCACCACAATTTCATAATATTTCTCATGAGCCCTCAATATTTCCATATCCCAAATTCTGTACAAAAATAATATATAATTTTAAAACAAATTCTGAGTGCAGATTTTCAGGAAATAATAATTTAAATTGAAAAATACATATTTTTGCTACTTTTTACACACATTTATCCAAAGGCAACACCTATTTTGCAAATTTTTGATTAACCTTCTTGAAGTATAAATGCTACATATATCATGTATATATAATTCTTCACTCTTTCAATTTTTGAATACAATTTTTGGGGTCAAGTTTTGCATGTCAGGTCACCCATCAAATCAGCACATTGCATTGATAGGCAGGTAATGGTCTAACTACATAGTTGTACAGATTTACAATACAAAATTGTACATATATATATATTCTATTTTTTTTTAGAAACAACTCAATTCAATGAACAAGATCACAAGTAATTTATTGGATATAATAAACTCTAACAAAGAAGAACTAGAAAGTGAAGCAAGTAAGTTATTTTCCTTGCATTAGAAATCAAGAACACAAGTACACACCCGTGATATCGCGGGTCCGTGACTGAATTAAAGTATATATATTTACGCCTTGTTTTAGTAATTGATATTGTCATCTGATAAAGTTATGTCGATTATAAGATACACAGTTTTCTCTGCTTTCAAATCTTTGTTTGAACCCGTCGACCCGGAACTTATCAATTATTGGTAATATTAATTATTTGGAAAACAGAAGGTCCTGGCTATCCAGGAATGGAGTATTTTTTAATCAACAACATTGTCCTATATTAGTTATCTTAGAAAGTATTGCTGATTGCTGAATAAAACTACAATAGGGAACAATTTGACAATGATTGAATTTAGTAGTGTCAGCCCTTTGATTATGACCCGTGTATATATCAAAATCCTAAATACACCGTTTGGTGGTGCGCCTGTCAAATGCGGAACGTACAGATAAGTTTATAGGTAACAGGTGAATAAACTATTAGTATCGGTATCGGATTTGACCCGGAACTTGTTGATTATTGGCAATATTAATTATGTGGAAAACAAAAGGGTCTGGAGTGGTGTAATTTTTAATCTACACCATTGTCCTATATTAGCTATATATAGAGTTGAATTCTTTGATTTGTCGTTTTTACCCGATGACGGCTGACAAATTGGACCTCGTAATTTTAGTATTATAGATTTAAAAAATTCACCTTTGTATTATTTGCATTCACTTAATATTTTGTCTCCTGTTGTCTTTTTTAAACTTGTGTTATTAAGTGTGAAAGGACCAACAACAAAACATTATCCTACATTGTGAAATAAATCATTACAGTGTCTCTCAGACACAATCATTTCAAGTAGGATTTGAACATTGAGTTTTAATAAACCTATTGTAGCAGACCTATATTCATATTTTATCCTTAGCATTAAGTAAAAAGTCATGTCTTGAATAATTTGCGTAGCTCAGTGGAAACTTAAAATCTTGATTTTGTTATTCTTGGCTACTTAATTTTTTCAATTGGAAGATTGAATTTAAAAACTTACCTTTTTATTCTTTTAACTGGTAGGTTCATTTTGAATTGTATCGGCGAATTTTGAGACACAAACTGAATTTTAGATTTACTTGAACCAATAATTTCAAAACTGATGTGTATTCATCAATTAGATTATTTGAACACTTGCAATAAAATTTGTTAACATAAACTTAATAAACATTGTAAGATTTATGTGCCCCTTCCGGAACTACATTTTACCCTTGTTCATCTGTACATCTATCATGTCTATACGTTCTCTATCTTTAGTTAGCCTGAAACAAATGACATGTAACTTATACACATTGCTCATTACCACAAAACTCAGATCATGTTTGAATTTTAGTGGCATCACTTTTATTGTTCTAGAGTTATTCCCCTTTATAAATGGAAAAAAATGATTTTATTTAGATCAGAAAGCCCAGATGGCACAGACCTATTCATCAACAGATACCAGTTCAATGGTGGCAGCCATGATGTTTGGTAAGGGACTGAAATCAATACAACGACAAGATTCTCGACCTGGTATGACAGCACAACAACAACAGCAGCAGCAACAACAGAAACAACAGGGTAAGATTATATACATCACTTAATGATTTGATATGTCAACCTTAAAAACACTTTTTGAATATGAATAAAACTCACTAGATGCAGATCCATGGTCAAGATTGAATATGGTAGTGTCTCTTACTGTTCTTGAGTTATGTCCCCTTGTAAAAGGAATATTGTTGAATTTGTTGTACATTTACAAGCTAGGGCATCTGTGTCTCATAAACACATAATTTTAGTTTGAAAAACAAAATCATGAATTTTTTTAAGACCATCATGTAGGTTTCAATATCATGATAACTGTAGTGACTACTCCCTTAGTCCCATTTTCCCAAAATTTCTGTGTGTTAAAATCATCAGGACCAAAAACAACCAGCTAGGTCAACATTATATGAACAGAAATCAATTTATATATCAAACTACATGCAATCAAAGCAAAGTCAGGTGACAATTTCACAGTCAAATATATTCATAAGAGCACTGTGTTATGGAATTAAACTCATCATAGATAACTGGCTTAAAAATATGTATGCCAGACTCATGTTTTGCAGAGAAAAGACTCATGAGCGAAATTTGAATAAAAAAAGTTGAAAATCATTGTTCCAATAGCCTTACAGAAGACATATATATTTCTCTTTTGATTATTTATAATTTTTTATTTGTAAATAATAGTGTGAAAAATTAGAATATTTTTCTTTTTTTCAGCACAAAACATTGGAAAAGCACCAAGTACCATAAAAACAAACATCAAATCTGCAGCCAGTACACATCCATATCAAAGACCTTGATTAATTAACTTAATACCAACGTTTTGGATAAGACTATATTGGTAGACTGAATACCAATTTTAATATGCATGAGTGATGTTTCTCATCAGTTGTACTATTTTTAAAGAGGCAAGTGTTGAAAAAGATGTGAGAGGAGGTTGAAAACAGAAGTGATACCAAGACTCTAATGATTATTCTCTATAAGTACACAAGTGCAATAATGATAAAGTGCTATGAAAAGAATTATTGATTATGATTTCATATTTGTCTACTTTATACTATAAAAATTAAACATTTACGTTTGTTGAAAAACTAATTTATTTCACAGTTAATTCCCTTTTATTGTATGATAGAAAGTAATGTGGGCAAAATTATGTTTCAACCAAAATTTAAATGTATATTTTATTTATCAGTAGCTGGGATTGCAGTTGCTCTACTTGATATTATCCTTGCCAGTTAATTTATGTCTGGTTTCATAAAGCTGTCTTGACTCAAAAATGTTGATATCAGTGAATTAATGATGTCTTGTTCTAAAGGATTGATTGTAACAATGTTTTGTTTATGACAGTGGAAACTTTATTTTGGCTTAAAAACTGAAATAAAACAGAATCCAGCATCTGAAGATCTCAGTTTGAGCTGGAATCAAAATGAGTGATTTACAAACATGATCTGTCTTTTTCTTTTCACATCTGATTCACACCACCCTAAACTCAACATTGTTCATATTTTACTGATTTTAAAGTATTTGGAGATCAGCAAGACAATATCTACAAATAAGTTTGCATGGTCGAAATCGTCAGAAAACTTCTTATTGTAGTTGTTGCTTTTTATGCCCCACCTAAGATAGTAGAGGGGCATTATGTTTTCTAGTCTGTGCCTCCGTCCGTCCGTCTGTGCCTCCGTTAGTCCGTCCGGTTAAAGTTTTTGGTCGAGGTAGTTTTTGATGAAGCTGAAGTCCAATCAACTTGAAACTTAATACACATGTTCAATATGAAATGATCTTTCTAATTTTAATTCCAAATTAAAGTTTTGACCCCAATTTCACGGTCCACTGAACATAGAAAATAACAGTGGGAGTGGGGCATCCGTGTACTATGGACACATTCTTGTTGAGTTTGTGTTGCTCAGTCTATAGTTTTTGGAGTGTTTTGTGAGCTTTTTCTTTTATCATCGTCTTCTTTGATGCCGTTCTGTGTCTTCGACATAAGTTTTTGATTGTTCCTTTTGAATTGGTGTTTTTTAAGCGATTTTGATGCTAGTATTTAAAAAAAATTAAATGTGTTTCCCTACATTTCAAAAGTATAAAAGAAGGCGAAAGATGCTAGAAGGACAGTCAAACTTATATATAAAAATAAACTAACAACTCCATGGTTGAAAAAAAGACAAAAAGACATAGTACACAAGACACAACATAAAAAACTAAAGACTTAGAAAAACGAATTCCACCAAACACTTGGAGTGATTGGAGGTGCTCCGGAAGGGCAAGCATATCCTGCTCCACATGTGGCACCCGTCGCGTTGCTTAATTTATTACAAACCCAATAAATAGTATAATTCTGTAGGTCACATTAGATGAAGGCAAATCCAGATTTAGATTCCCTCGGTTTTTGTTTGTAACCAGGCTTTGTTTGTCTATCAATCGAAATATGACTTTCGAACAGAGGTATACTACTGTTGCCTTTATTTACTTATTCCCCATTTCCATTCTCAAGTTTACATTAGCTATGTTTATGGTTTCGTACTTTATTTGACTCTTTTTTTAACTTGAGTTGTGTAGCCATATATCTATGAAGAGGTTACTTCCATATGTAGCAAGTTTTTTCCCCAATGTTTTGAAGTGTCGGATTAATTTAATGGAAGACAAATGCTGACAGACGCATGTTTATCAATTCAATACATTTCATATTCAACCGTTCAAGAAAAAGTATTAAATTATATGCATTTTTTCCGTATAATTAAAAAGGTTAAAATATAACCTTGCGTTTGAGTTTTGCTGAACTTTCATAACGTCAATAGCTAAATAAAAAAAATATTATCCTTTCGATACGAAAATGACAGAAGATTAAACAATGTTTTATCCATTAGATTTGTTTACAAATCCGGTCCAAACGAAGAAGAAACAGAACATGAATTCAACTTGGATTTATTTATTTGCAATTGACTATATCGCGTTCACTTCAAGGTAATTCGTGCTATGCTAACAGATGCTCAAAGTTAATTATGTTGAATATAGCTTCTCATATATCGCATTTTGGTTAGATATAACAACAAAATATACATGAAGGAAAGACAGATGAAATGAATAAAAATCAAGTATCTTATTTTTTCAAACAAACACAAATATGTATTTATGTATAATGACTTTCATTTTTTTTTGTTAACTGTACAACCTTACAACCATAACTAGAAACTTATTTTAAATATTTCAATTAATTCATAATAACCGGCAACGAGTTTGGCGTTATTTACCCAATTATGGTGCAAATGCTCTGGTCTTCTAGTTAAATGCACACATGTTACAATAACTTGTTCACTTGTATTCCTTCATTTCGTTTAAAAAGAACATGACTTTGTTGTTGTCTTTCCAATCCCGTATTGGATTTACCTGAGATCCTCCCGAGTTTTTGTGTACTATTTTTGTCTATTTGTCTTTTAATTTTGTAGCCATGCCGTTGTCAGTTTATTTTCGATGTATGAGTTCGACTGTCCATCTGGTATCTTTCACCCCTCATTTACCTATCATAAAAACATTCGAAATATGATATAGACTTTTTTGTTCTTTGTTTGCATGTATACATATGAACTCCATTCTTAGACTAACAGTAGTATTCAGTTTCTTTACTTTACAAGTACGGTTCATCTGCCAATAACAAGATGAGGTAAAGTCATGGTCTCGGATGTTCCAATCAAAACGTGTAAATTTACCAGTACTCATAAATTGTCAATGAGAATTGTTTCCTGAAATAAACCAGTAGGTGATCAAATCGTAGCTTTTTAATATGTAACTTTGTCTCAGAACATTGTGAAATTCGAAGTCTACAGATTTAATACTAGTACACTTTTTCTTTAAATGGAAATGCATATGCTAAGTCAGGAATATGACCATTGTTTTCTGTTCGGTTAACTGTGCGATGCAGACAAAGCTGAAATGACTCCGTTTTGAATTTTCCTTTGCAGTTTGAGCTAGTCATGTTAGTTTTCTTAGTGTTTTTTCATCTCTCACTTTTTAAAAATCGCTTTTGTTTAACTAAAGAAAAATCATCGATGTCGAAGCAGCCAGAAATTAATCGATACTTCTGGAAAACTACAGCAAAAACGAAGAATACCATGTAAACAAGTTCAAGGTCAAATGAGTACTATATAAACAAATCTAACAAGCGTGTGCTAGTTTTAAATTTTACTTCCTTGTTTATTATCAAGGTAAGTTTAAATAATTTTGAATAAATTTGTGATGTTCATTAGAATTAAAAAAAAATGCAATTTTTACTTTAAAATAACGTTTAAACGTTTTAATGTTTAAAATGTTTTGTGAATGCAACACATTCCGTATATATCTAATGTAAGAATATGCTTCAGTATCATGAGTATAGAACTCGATTATTCATAAAATCATATTTTTAAAACCAAAACCCTCAACCCAAATTGAACTATACATTACGTCAATAATCACGTAATCATATATACTCAAACTAAATGAGCAAATATGAACTACATCATAATACCATTAAAGTAAAACACTTTAACGATGATCTTTAACATTGGACTGAATACGATGGCCATCATGCTGGCAACATCATATGGTTATATTCATAAATTAACTGTTTACAAAATTTAGAATTTTTGAAATACTAAGGCTTTTCTACATCAGGCATAGAATACTTTAGCTGGATGTGGCAAAACTTTTAGGAATTTTAATCCTCAATGCTCTTCAACTTCGTATTTTATTTGGTCTTTTAAACTTTTTTGGATTCGAGCGGCACTGATGAGTCTTTTGTAGACGAAACGCGCGTCTGGCGTAATTGAAAATTTTTAGTCCTGGCATCTATGATGAGTTTATTTACAACCACTGGGTCGATGCCGCTGCTGGTGGAGATTTATTTCCCCGAGGGTATCATCAGCCCAGTAGTCAACACTTTTTGTGCTGACATGAATTATCATTGATATGGTTATATTCATAAATTAACTGTTTACAAAATTTAGAATTTTTGAAATACTAAGACTTTTCTACATCAGGCATAGAAAACTTAAGCTGGATTTGGCAAAACTTTTAGTAATTTTAATCTTCAATGCTCTTCAACTTCGTACTTTATTTGGTCTTTTAAAACTTTCTTGGATTCGAGCGTCAATGACGAGTCTTTTGTAGACGAAACGCGCGTCTGGCGTATATGAAAACATGAGTCCTGGTATCTATGATGAGTTTATTTGTATGAATACAACCCCGTCAAATAAGCTAGTGTTATATATTTGATATATTATAATATACCGAGGGGTGTCAGGGTTCATCAAATGAAAGACCGACGGTAGGGAGGTCTTTCTTTGGGCAATCCTGACACCCGAGGTGTGTTCTACGACAAGTAAAACTTTAAAATATGCATTACTAGTATTTGATTTATGTACCGTACAAGAAATATGATTTTCAACAAAGATTTGCAGAATAAGCATTCTATTTTACGAATTAAATTTTGAAGTAAATTAAAGTTTGCAATTCTATCAAGGAAAATAAAGACCTCAAATAGGTCATTATTTTATGCCTTGAAGCATATGTCATTGAAACATGGAATCCTACGGGTTGATTCTCTGAAAGAATGACCTATCGTTCTGTAAGAATATAGGAATATAAAATAATAAAGCGTAAATTACTGGTTTAATGGTAAATGTGTTGATTTTTGTCATTACCATCTTAAGCTAGTTATTAATGGTTTATCTGTTTTAACGGTTATGATTTTAAGTGAATATAATTAGGTTCGAAATTACTGTCAGAGTAGATCTTTTAAGTAATAAAGGAACGAAATCTTATACCATTGTCGTTTGCTTACTTAACTGGCTGATTTAATCTTTCTTGTCTGCATTACTTCAAACTGCGTTATTTCTTACTGTGCATAATATACACTTTTATTGATTTTCATCTCAAGGCTCATTACAAACACGAAGTTACTAAAAACGAGGAGATACAACATGGAATTTACACGTTTTCAACAACTGTATAAGATATAAAGAAAGATAACTCTAACTTATACTGCATAAAACCAGTTTTAGCATTTTAGTTTTCCAGAATAAACTGGCGACTCTGTAAAATTTGTATATAAATGTATGCCGAAAAGAATTAAAATACTATTTATTTTGTATATGCATACATTATACACGACAAAATAATTGCCTGCTTTATAAAGGTTTGTATTTTTTATAAGTAGAAAAACTTATTTGGATGGATATGGCAGTACCTATAAACAATGAAGAGCAAGAAGACAAGGCAATTGAAAGGGACGTAATTCATCTTGACATAGACAACTCGAACATAAGAAATGGTCAGTTTACAAATGATGAGAATTCAACAACATCAGCCACAAGCAAGGATGACACAGAGAAAACTTTCATTAAACAGGAAATACTGAAAACCAACTTTGCAGCAGCTGTTACAATAATTAGCTGTGTTATGGCTTGTATCAAAACATTTCAAAACGAATTCATGGATGCATCACAGAAATATACGAAAAGTCATTTGGCGTGTTATAAAATGAGGAATAAACAAATGAAGCCTAACATGGCAAAAGAGGTTAACTTTATTTCAAAAAGTAAAGCCTGGTTGCAAAGATTTGTGAGAACATTGCATTTCTACCCAAAAACGTTTTTGAATACGTATTTGTTGGAACCTGAGGAATATCATAAATTTGTGGATCAACAGAAACATTCGGGTAGTGAAAAGGAAGCTATGCAATTTGAATGGTGTAGATTATCAAGTTTCGCATCGTACCCACAGACATGTCATTCAGTAATACGACTCGCCGGAGCTGGATTTTACTATGACGGAAACGGAGACGAAGTTACCTGCTATTTTTGTGGCTTAACACATAAAGATTGGAAACCAATAGATGATCCAAAACTAATTCACAAGCAAAAGGCACCTAAATGTCCGTTTGTTATGAAGAATATAAGTGAAATTTCAAAGCAAGATGATGTGCGGACTTATTCTACATATGGTGGACATGCATCATCGGGAGGCGCATGTGGAAACGCTGCAGATTCTGAAAATTTATCAGTGGTCAATGAGAAACATTATCCGTTTGTAAAAGAACAACATAGAAATGAATCAAGAGCTCATAATGAAAATACTTTCACAGTTGTCACGAATCGTGAAAATTCTGTTACGGTTGACAGAAATCGTGAAAATACCGAAACGTCAATGCCGCGGGAAAGAGCAGAATACTTTTCTTCACAGATAAAGACGAACCAAACGCAAACCGTTTACTCTAGAAACAACACAACTGGTCTCATTCACATACCGGCGACAAATGTTGCCCAACAACTAACTTCAACACATGCAATTGAAAATACTGCGCGATCTTCGGCTTCAAATACGGCACCAATGAGCATCGGCATTTGTCTTGAAAAACCTAAATATCCTAAATTTGCTATAAAGACAACTCGATTGTCATCATTTGATAACTGGCCTTTATACTTGACTCAAACGCCAGAAGAACTGATCAATGCAGGTTTCTTTTACACCGGTAAGTTTCTGTTGTTTAATTTTATTAAATCTTATTATGTATCGGTTTTATATCTAAGGATAAAGCTGTCAATATTAAAAAATTACATAAAGATTAAGAAACATATTAAAACTTAACGTGAAACATTATTCCAATCAATATCTTTTTAAGACTATTTTCCAGGTTTTGAAGATTGAGACGGAGAGGCATCTTAATAAGTCCGAAAAACGAGAGGTATGTTTATATACGGTTTTATAAAGATTCCGCGTTGCCTTTCCGAGAACAAATATTTTCGTATTTAACATTATAGAAACAATGAATTTTAAATCTTTATATTAAGGTATCGAGGATCATTGCAGATGCTTTTTCTGTGGAGGAGGTCTAAGAAGATGGGAGGAAGGAGATTTGCCTTGGACAGAACATGCTCGATGGTATCCTAAGTGTCCATTTGTTATACAGTGCAAGGGAGAGAAGTTTATTGAGGCTGTTCAACAAGGGGAAAATCCAGAGATAACTAAAAATGTAAGTACAAATCAAACAGTGGACACTTCAATTTATTACGCTATGAAAAATAAGCTAATGTAACGTAGACAACACAATCTTATTTGTATGCATATATTTTGCATTTTTATCTTAATGTTGATTCCATCAATTGACGTTTGTTTGGCTTAATATTTCAGGTGGCTGAAAAAGAACACAAGTATTCACCTAGTGGATTAAATGAATACACAAATAATCCAGCAGTACAAACCATTCTTGACTTTGGTTACGAATGTGCAGTTGTAAAGACAGCCTATGCAAGATTAAAAGAATCCGGAATACATGGTATGTACATATTTATACTACTCACAATGATTTCTGTGTCATTCAGGTATCTACATAAAAAGATGAAGACATTTTAGAATGTATACCTTAGGCTTCATATAGTACTGGTAATATTACATCGACAGAATACCAACATCGTTGAATTGGAATTAGATTAACCGTGTTTACATTTGTTTTGTGTATCACTGATGAGTCTTTTGTAGATAAAACACGGGTCTTTTTTTAACAAAGTTACCATCTTTGTGTTATGTAACTATTTATCATAAAATCACAATGATTGCGTAAGAAGACAACACATAGTGCATTGACAGTGTGATCGTAGTCATATGAGTGAACAAATACAAGAAGACAATTGTCATAAATTTATGTTCTTAGCTACTTGCCAATATGTGTAAACTAAGCAAAAACTTGTTTTTACAGATGTTACAGCATCACTATTATTAGAAACCATTTGTGAAAAAGAAGAGAGTGACAATCAACATGCCTCCTCTGAGCAGACTATTGCTAGTCATAGCACAACACAAGAAAAACAAGAAGACGATACAGAACATTTCATCAAAACACCAGACACCATTGAGCAAATTGACACAACACTTGAATGTGAGTATATTTCTATTCATTAAAATAAGAGGGATTCCCGCAAAACAAACATATAAAACACAAGACAATAAAAATAGAAAATCATTGAAAAAGTTGTGACTAGACGCCATTTGATAGAAGTTTGTATACAATTATTTGCCCAGTTTTTAGATATTTTTTGTAACAATCAAGACAAATAAATAAGATAATTTATTATTTTGTTATCAGCCATTTGATAAGTAGGCCTGGGTAAAACGATCTCACCCATTACATTTTGTTTTCATTGACCATTTCTATTTTTATGTGCAAGTAAGGACTAGTAGAATGAATATGAACTGATTTATCTTTTTACTAGCATATCTCATTGTAAAGCTATACTTTCAGTATCTATCAGGAGTCTGGAAGAGGAGAACAGGAATTTAAAAGATCAACAAACCTGTAAGATTTGTCTAGACGAACCGGTGGCCATTGTTTTTCTCCCATGTGGTCACATAGCTGCATGCATTAACTGTGCTCCAGCATTGAGAAGATGTCCAATCTGTAGAGCTTTTATCAAAGGAACCGTAAAAGCTATAATGTGCTGAGATATTTCCAGAATACTTTAAAATTGTCTGAATTGAAGAACGATTAGTAAAAGTATTAATTTCTAATTTAAATGTAGAAACGTACTCTATGATACGTTCAACAATGAAGGCACATTTAAGATATAAGTTGAAACAATTGTTGTGAATAGAGAGAACTTTGTAAGAAATGTTATCATGTTTTAGAAGATACCAAGTACAAAATATTCTTTGAACTAAAATGAAGATATCAAATACAAAATATTCTTTGAACTAAAATAAACATGTGTATTACTTACTGTGTGGTTACAACAGACTATACTATTTCATATTGCATATTGTTACTTCCTTTTGTCATACATGTACTATTCTCATAATTGTATTTTTATTCATACACTGTATATTAATATATAAATGTAAACATAAATCGTTCTCTTTTAGAACTTCTAACATAAATGCGGTAATAAAAAATTTGAAGGAATAGTGGTAAAACTGCTCTCGAACCATTAATGTTTATATTTTATTTAAATTTAGAGTTATCTTTGTTATATATTTTTATGTTAAGTTATTGTTAAAAGTTTTAAATTGATCTAATGTTATTTACACTTGATAAAACCACTTGTGCTCAATTCCAAGTTATTATAATATGTATATTTTTATAATGTGCAACAGCAGAGATTGAATGCCAAATTTCCCCTATCGTAACGAAAAGTAAAAGAATAGAAATGCATATTATAAGTAAACCACCATAACACAAAATAATTACCCCCCCCCCCCCCCAAATTAATAGCAATACAAAAATTAATTAATAAACCGCACACATAAAGAATAAAGCAAAATTAAGATAAAAAACAAAATCAGGAAAACACACCACCCACTACTCAAAAACAATATGTATATTTTTCTGAACAAACTTTTTTCAAAGTTGATAAGATATGAAACCAGTTAATATATACAACAACCTATTGATAGATCCTAATTTGGTTACTAAGTGTTTTCACTGAAGGATCAGATGGTTTAAATGACATGGTACGTGTTCAAAATCATACATATTCCGGGATATTTTACTGTCTTGGTTGGTTTCTTTTATCACTCTCCTACTTAAGAATCTAATCCCGTACCGGACGGAAACCCTTGATAAAAAACATCATATTTATTAGACCAATTAGATATCATGTTTCATTTTTTTTTCCATAGCTTGTATTTTACTGAAAAAAGGTTGCTGTTTACAAGGACGCGATTTCACCAACAGTTCGTACATGTAATGTAAAAGTTTAAAAGTGTTCCTTCAAATTAAAATTCTACGGTCGCCCTCAGGTTCTGGTTCACCGTGGCACCATTGATTGCGAGATATCGTCGACTTTTACTGACAATTTACGACATGACGGATGCCATTAGATGAACAGGGTCATCTTTCCCTTCCTGATGACACCGGTTTTAATGAGGTTTATGTACGTTATTCAGTCGTTTGTAGAAAGACATTGTTTGTCCATCTATCGTTTTTCGTTTTGGCCATATACATATATATTTTTGGTGATAATTTAAAAATATGCAGACATGGCATTTTCTATATTAGTAAGATAACACATGACTTTTTGTGTAGTTTCATCATGCGTTTCACTAGTGATACCCTCGAGGATACCCTTTGCCGAATTTTTTACACCTCTTAGTAAAGACAATTGTGTTATATAGGTCTAACTTGTTTTATTATGCAGTATTCACATGACATGTGCACACCTTTATGATAGTAACTTAAAATACCTATAATTATCTGTGTTATCTGAAAAAAGAATTATGCAACACATTTATTTTTCATCTATTGATATGAATAAGCGGTGTACTTTTAATATACAGTATGCTTATTGAATTGTTAAAGTTTATTTCAAATAACGCTGTCTATAAAAATAAAGATTTTAAAGGTCACTGTACGGCCTTCAATAATGTGTCAAACCAATAACGCATAATCAGCTATACAGGCATCGAACTGACAAATATATAACAAACTCAAACGAGAAAAATTACGGCCTGATGTATGTTCAAAATAATTAACGGAAAACAAATATGATATACAGCAACTACCAAAAACCACTGACCAAAAGACTACTGTCTTCGGATGGCACACATAGAAGATTGATCATATGTCAAATCATATACAAGACACCCACACTTTTTACATTTGACATTCACTACTCTTTCATCCGTTTAAGGAAATTTCATGATACGTCCCAGCATAGAAAAAGTTCACCCAAAATGCGATAAAGTTGAAAATGATGATCAAACGGTTGAATGATAGAACATCTTTTTAAAGATACATAATACTTCTTACCTTTTCCCGATCATTTCTTTTAATAATACTTGAGGGCTATGCACTGGTTTTTGGCGAATTATTTTTTATAATCATGAATTTTCAAAATAGTAATTCCAAACCAACTGCGTTGACCACGAGATACCTTCATTGGAATGGATTGAATATCCAAAATGACCGATACATAATACTATTTATACGCGAGACAAACAATATTGATATAACTTGTCCTCTAAATAAAAGTTGTAATCCTTTTATACGGAGGAAATAAATTGTGAACGAATACAATGTTCGTGTACTGTTTTAACCTGCAAGAGGAGTAATCAAACATCATGAGCAAGCAGTTCAGCAACTCTTACTAAAAATATTGAAATGTAAAACATGTCAAACTGTATGTATGAAAAAATAACATATCTAAAACCCCTGTTTACTCCTTCTTTTTTGACTGGCAGATCACTGCAAACGTATTTGAAATGTTTGAAATGCAAAACAAATTTCTTTGTTCCTTACAACCTTAATGAAGGCAACAGAAGTATATCTGTGTTCAAAATTTATTAATCAATTGAGTGAAAACAAATCCGAGTTATAAACTAAATCCGAGGAAAACACATCAACTACGAGAAGTTAACAAAAGAACTCCAGGAACACTGAAGTGCAACAAAAACAAACCCCAACATACATAGAAGCGAACTATTTGATAACTAAACGCGATCATTTATACTATTTTGAAAAACATGGGCCTATATGAATAGTAACTATGAAGGGAACTATAAATATTTTGGAACAAAGCTGGGGTCATCTGTACCCTTCTGGAACAACCATTTTCTCTCCAAGTTTTTGATATGGTTCGTATTGCTCAGTTTGAAGTTATATAAACAAATGTATCTTTATATATAGAAAAATGTGGTATGAGTGCCAATGAGACAACTCTCCATCCAGGTTACAATTTATAAAAGTAAACCATTATATAGGTCAAGGTACGATCTTCAACACGGAGCCTAGACATTTATACATCTATACAATGTTTTGTAAACGATTGTTTTTCGGACCTTTGGTTTTTAAATGTACTTTTTGTACTTTTTGTATGTTTTAATCTCTTTTAAATAATCCTAAAAACAGAAAACATGCCGATTAACATGAAATTCAAATTTACTATTATAGTGGGAGATATTATGGACATAATTGTGCAAATCGTGATACAAACATGCAATTTGGTATAAAGGTTGACTAAATGATACTTATAAAAAATCCGCTGCTGGCCAGAAAAAAAAATCTATTTTTCAAGATGGCCACCAAACATTTTGGAAATGGCGTCATTACAAATTGGCAATAATTCGTTAATCCTTTAAAAGGTGTGTTATATGTAAAATCCAATGTTAATTTTGATAAAAAGTAAATCACAGTTCCTAAATTACGACTAGACAGTACATTAATGAAACTAAAGGTGACTTCCGGTTTCAAAATGCCGGCAACATTTTTTCCATCAACTTAACAAGTGATAACACTCTTTGTTAAGTTTAAATGCCTAATTTGGTAAGAAAGACAGGTTGCTCATCTTATAATTATCTGACAATTGTCTATTCAAGAACCCGTACAAGAAAGGCTTGAACGGTAGCATTTACAGTTACCAACACAGCTGGATTTTTGCCTCCACATTGCAAAAGTTCCTGACACGAGGATGCAACGGCAGTCAAAGAAGTCCATTTCGGTTTCCAACTGTCATTGATTCTTTCTTTAATCTAACTCTGGTGTTCATGACTTGGTACATGTACCTGTCGAATACATGAATCAGGCTGAGCCAAAACAACTCCTCCTTGATTTACTTCTCTTTTGATGTGCTCTGGAAAAGAACCTTTTGTAGGCGGAATTGCAACACAATGCCGCTGCTTCCTGGAAAACAATTCACATCGTGCCTCGCTTCATACTTGAGCAAACAAAAAACGTCCTTTACATCTGAAAAACCTTCCATTGTTAGCCAAGCTGACCTCTTCCCTTTCCCACGACAATTCGACAAAGTGTCACATCCAATGAATGCATGGACGAAAGGAAGAGCAGCTACACAAGGACCAAAAGCATTTGATAAGTCACGTACAGGAAGCCACCAAAAGTCTTTATTCCTTCCAAAACCTATCCACAATGTGTTCTACCTTGTTTTGCTATTACTTTTATTCTTGATACTATTACGTCTGTGTCAGTACTACCTAAAATTACATTTTACAACACTTTTCATAATCATGCCGAACATGGACAAACATTCGTGTATCTGCTTCTTCATTATTTCAAGGGTTAGATAGGAAGTATTCTTATTGAAATTGCAAAGAACATTTTTACCATGAGTAGCATACACATTTTGATTAGTCTCTTAAAAAGCAATTTTGTCAGCAAGAATCGTCAACAGTTTCATTTCGTTGTCATCTTCACAGAGAAAACTACTCCAAACCCTTGGTGTTCTACCAGAACAAACACCTTTACATCTGTCACAAAAACCTTGCCTTTGTCTTGTCCCCGCCTTTAAATTATTCATTAAGTAAACATCAAATACAATGTCTACTCTTGAATACTTATCGCTGCAAGATTTTATTTAAGGCAGTATGACATTATTTGCATAATCACGTCATATTTTTGTGAATTAACCATTGCTGCCCCACCAACAATAAATGCGTCCGAATTTGGATCAGAAAATCGCAGAATGTTTCAAGTAAACCCATATGCTGCGATTTAAACCACTATTTCAAGAAACATCCTGAGATAAAGACGGAGGAGAAATTTGGTTTTTATGGATAAAGAAATATTCCAAGTAAAACTGTTGTGACAAGAAATGAAAAGTCTAGAAAAGTTTCCCAATCACTTTTAAGGTTCTCTAGTTATGTTTTTGACAAAGACGTCTCTAGTTTCATATTGCGACCAAAAAAAAAGAAGTTGATATTTTTTATTTGGTTATAAGAAGCAGGTTCTCCTTTGTTTTGCATTTGCTTCAAAAGATCTTTGTATTGTTTGGAACAATATCTTGGAGTTTATTTACATATCTAACCTGTTCAACATTTTCCTAAATGGAGGTTTTTTTTTTACAAATCTGACAACTGTTCTACAAAAAAATTTCCAAACTCGTTCATCACTTTACAAAGTCTTTAAAGCTGTTTAAAGACATCTTTTTGTGTTTTCGTAGAGTCTTCATTAGGTCGTTCATCTGTTATAGAATGACCCAAACCATAAGATCTTTCAAATTCATCTTCTAGTATACTGACTCCTGGTCCAGCTACCATCCATTTGTCTAAATTGGAACTTCGGTTAATCCTATGGCACCAACATCGCCGTTCACAATTTCATTATTCTGTTTTTGTGCCTGATCAATTGTGTTATAAGGAAGGAATTTGCTGGTCTTAATTACGTACAGTGACATTATCATTTTCAAATTCCATTGTCACCTGTGGGTAATGTTCGGGAAGGGAAGTCATATCTTGGAGATGGGTCGGTAACGATCGAGCATAATTTACACGATCAAGACCTAAAACAATACGCTATCATGCTTTATATGGACTGTTTGTAAAGTACGAAATCTCACTCATGAAATGAGCATTATACCAAAATCAGAAAAAGTTCTCATTTATAATTGAACGCCAGGAATGAAACTGTGGTCGAGATGACTCTATTTACCAGTCTTTTAAATCATTGAACGTCACAGAATCATGACATAATTATACATTCTGAGTTTAGCTTTCGTAATCCGAAATTAACAGTTTTAGCAAAATACATGCAGTTGTCTGATGCGTCTGTCTAGTCCTAGGTACATTTGAACGTACATAAAAATAATCTGCTGTTCTTGGTGTTGCAATATTGGCTCCAGTAAGACAACATGTCCATCACCTATCACGCAATATATCACCCAGAGTTTTATAACAAGTCATTTCAATGTGCAATCCACCAAACATGACGATAAACTTATATTTTACGTAAAAATCAGTGAATCTGCTTAGGCATTTCCAAAAGTGGCTGGTCTGCTGTTACAATTGATGTTTCTCCGGGATTCACCACTTTTTCGGCTTATCCATCGAATACCTGAGAATTGCCTTGTAGTGCATACAAATCGCTATGTCTATAAATAGTTCGCACATGCGCAAAAGTGTTAAACATATGTGTATCATAACCTTGAAAAATGTTATTAAACCAATTCATAATATCATTAGAAATCCAAAAACAATAAATAGATAGTGAATAGTTCAAATGTTTTTGAAAGAATTTTGTAACATTTTCGCGCATGCGCAAACACTAGATATGTCAAATATTCATTTTTTATAATAAGTATGTGATGTAAGGAAGGCAGCCGCCAAACCTGATAATTGGTTTTTACTAAAAGAAGTTCAAAGAAAAGTTTTCCAGAAAAATCAGTATTATCAAACTAAAGAAAACAGCCATTTCAGAAAATGACCGTGGCCATCTTGAAATTATTTTTTTTTTAATGGCCAGCAGTTATTTCTTAAAAAGTATATAATAATGATGCTTTATGGTAATTTTCATGCTTGTATCATCATTTGCACAATTCCCTCGATTTTGCTTGCTAATATCTTCCACTATATTGATAACAGAAAATGTATACAATAATATATGTTAATTGGCCTTTTACGTTGTTTGCTATAATGATAAGCTCTTGTACAACTGAAAGAAATACCATCTTTGTTAGTCTTCTTACAGATATAAAGGTACGTCCATACTAACATGACTAAGCTTTCTTAATTTGAACAACTTAACAAGTACTGACTTTTGAAAAAAATTACTCGACTTATTACGATAACTACGATAAGGGAGAATTTGTTTACAATGTTTATATCTTAATCATCACACTAAAATGCCCTAGATGTACCATAAACACTATGACAACTGTGCACACGTACTATTCTTAAGGGTCATCATAAGAAATTGAAAAATATGGCCGTGTTTATACCTCAAAATTTACTATGAGTACAGACAAACTGGTACATCTAGGAAAGTTTTAAGGCATGACAGGAACTAGATATATAAAAGTTATATGTAGTATACGTTTCAGAAAATTAAAAACATACCTGGATTTAGATGGCCAGTTTTTACCAGTCTGCAGAAGATAGCAAAATAAACAAACACCCGAGTATAATTTGATACGATCCACTCAGTTACACAGCTTAAATCACATATTGTCTGCAGATGTATATTGTCCACCTATTGTCCATTTAAATCAATACTACTCACAACATTAAGTATATGAGGGGAGATTCTCAAACCTCTTTCCAAACTTAGATCATTTTGGCACCGTCTGCAGGAACGAAAACAACTGAATACTAAAATCTAGTAAAGTTTATAATTTTCTAAACCATAAAATAAATTTAAAATTTATATATCTAGTTCCTGCCATCCCTTAAAACTTTTGCAGGTGCATAGGTTTGTCTGTACTCAGAGTAAAATTTGTGGTGTAAATACGGCCGTATTAGCCAAAAGGGTATGATGAACCTTAAACAAATTTACGCCTGTGAAATTCAAATGTAAAAGATATATACAATGTTAAATAAAACAAAAAGCACATCTTAGATTTTCAATGATAACTAGTATACAAATATAAACTTAAAAATTAACTATCAGAGATGTAAACACTTTACGTGCATATATATATAACGGACGGACGCCGAAGAGGATTTGTAACGCATCTTTTGTTTTATTTAACATTGTTTATTCTTTACTTTTCTATGTTGTGTCATGTGTGCTATTGTTTTCTGTTTTTCTGTTTGTCGTTTTCATTTTTAGCCATGGCGTTGTCGGTTTGTTTTAGATTTGTGAGTTTGACTGTCCCTTTGGTATCTTTCGTCCCTCTTTTTTGACTGGTATTAAACATGTTAAATATAATTTATTGTGCTTGCTATATTTTTAGATCCAATCCCCCTTTTAAAAACATTTAAAACCCTTTATTTCAAGTATTATATTTGGTAGGCTACCAACAATTATTCGTAATTTATGTCTATCCAATTTTCTGTCGCATTTACATGCACACAAAATTGTCACTAAGAAGACTGATGTTTAAACTGAAATTTTCCTTTATCACTTTTGAAAACTTACTGTATCTGGTTTAAATCCAACACTTACCTGTGGAGACATTATAAATATATTAATAAAATTGAGAATGGAACTGGGGAATGTGTCAAAGAGACAACAACCCGACCATAGAGTAGACAACAGCCGAAGGCTACCAATGGGTCTTCAATGCAGCGAGAAACTCCCACACCCGGAGGTGTCCTTCAGCTCGCCTCTACACAAATATGTATACTAGTTCAGTGATAATGGACGTCATACTAAACTCTGAATTATACACATTACTAAAATAAAAAATGATACAAGACTTACAAAGGTCAGAGGCTCCTGACTTGGGACAAGCGCAAAAATGCGGCGGGGTTAAACATGTTTTTTGGAAATTTCAGCCCTCCCTCTTTACCTCTAGCCAATGTAGAAAAACAAAAGCAAAACAGTACGCACAGTAAAACTCAGTTTAAGAGAAGTCCGAGCCTGTTTTATGATTAAGAACTTTGAGCAAAGTAGCAGTTTAAGAAAGTTGCATAAAGAAGTATCATAATATCTAACAAAACGAGATAGATTGTTGATATATGTTATTTTCAGACAAATACAGCAGAATATCAACTAAATTTATACTGATGATGAAGATAATTTTGTGACTTACGCATGTAACAGAAATTTAAAACTATTCAGCAGTTAAAAGTTTATTCAAACTGAAGGAGTTTGACGATGAAACAAAAAAAAATCTATTTATCTTTACAAAATGTACATTTAATCAAAGAAATAGTTCACTTAAGAAGATGTGGTATCATTGCCAATGAGACAACTCTCCACAAGCGGCCAAATGCAACAGTGATAATAGTTCATAATGAACAGAATTAGAAATTTCCTTTTTTAAACAAATATTTAAAAATGTCATTTTTTTTCAATTGAACTCAATTAACCTGTAATGCTACTTTTTGTCACTACATTATATAACATTGACACTTTAATCCCATCATGTAGGGTATCATTTCCTGCCTTCGAATTTGATATGTCTTAGCAAAATTTGTTTAGCTTGGTATACTCTTTAAATTCGTGTTTGATGTGGCCTTTCGTGTTTTAATTGAGTGCCAATGATAAGTCTTAGGTTGACGAAACTCGCATTTTACGTAACAAATTATCAGCCTGGTATCAATGATATGTTTTTATACATCTCACATTGTATAGTTACTTTAAAGATATAAAGTGTTTTTTGGTAAGTTTTATTTTAGATACAGCTTATTATAATTATTGAATTTATAACACCAACACTTACCTTATATACGTTTTCTGTATTATTGTATTATGAGCTCTATGTATTTTCTACTTTTGATTGAATCTTGTTTTTATATCTTGCCAGATAAAAGAGAATGCAAAAGATACGAAACGGCTAATTATTTTTTTTTAGATGAAGTTATATCTGACAATATCATGACAAAGAACAAAAAAAAAGAAAGGACAAAATACTGTCTGCAAAATAACTTAATAGAACACTAAAGACTTAGAAACACGAACCCTTCCACAAACAAATTGGGAGATGTAAAAGGTGTTGAAAAAGAATAAGCAGATAGAACATGTTTTATGTTTTAAAAAGATCATTCATATCTTCATGATAATCAAACACATTTTGCATAGAGTCCAATGAAAAACTTCTGATGTAGCAATGCAAGAGATGATCGTGAAACGGGTAAAAGTTCTATGTACATAAATTTATCTCTTGAGCATGATGTTCTTATATTCAACCGTGTGATGAACATTTCATCATCTATGTTTATTGTTTTATGTTCATTTTCGTCTACTGGAACTTTTTCTTATGATGAATCATGTCAATTATATAAACCGTTTCTTACTATTATAGTGAACTTTAGTATCAAAAGTAAAACGAAAACATGTCGTTTAAAAGCTTTGAAATTCACCAACCAATAAAGTATTATGAAATAAACTTGAATAAAATAATATGCATGCGATATCATTTCAGTGCATCGCATATATAGTTTAACATTTACTAAATACGTGGCATAATGTTGTTTCCAGATAACACATATAGGTATTGCATTTACCATGTTTACTATTATAACGAAATGAAGGACACATCATGTGATTATTGCATAATAAAACAATTAAAGCCCATGTGATACAATTGTTTTTATTTAGAGATGTAAAAATTCGGTAAGTGTATGCAACATTAGTGTAACACCTGATGTAACGACAAATTTGCACTAAAACTTCTAGAGTAAATTTCAGTCAGCTTAAAATTCTATTTCACAGGGGGGAAAAGTTTTAAAAGAGTAAACAGCTATTAGTATAAAAGAACACAATTTGAAGAAAAAAGGACATGATAGCCCAAACAAACCACTATCTACTCCAAGGAAAATTCAAAACGGAAAGTCCGCAATCAAATAGCAAACAAACGCTTACACACACAACGTATGGACAATAGCTGTTACATTCCTGACTTGGTAAATGTATTTTCTTATATTGAAAATCGTGAATAAAACTTGGTTGTATAGCTAGCTAAACCTCTCACTTGTATGACAGTCACTAGTAATTTTATGCTGAACAACAACACGAACCCTGTCAAGAAGGGGTTGATTTGGAAGGGGTACGATGATCCGGTTCTACTAATGTCTGCAATCATTTTGCTTCTTGCAATTATATGTCGGAAATTACTCGATGAAAAGAATGAAAATTATGTTAATGACAATAAAGACAGAAAACCTCTCTGTTATCATCTCTTTTACAGATATTTTGAACGGTCAATTAGATCATGATGGTGTTCTATATATTTATTTTACTCTTATTCCACACATCAACTTTGAAATAATATGTACAGAAAATAAAACATTTTACTAGTTGGGGGGCAATTGATTTTGATTTTTTTTCTTTTAATTTTGTTTATTCGATATGAATGTATATTCTCTAACTATCAATCAATATACGTGAAATTTGGTGTTTAATATATATAAAGTGCGATGAGGACGCTAAAACGCGATGGTCACGCTAAAGTACGATGGCCTACGCTAAAGTGCGATAGTTTGATACGCTAAAGTGTGGATGTTCGCGAAATTATGGACGTTTAACGTCAAGTATCATTATGACGTTTCAAGACGTTTCAGTACAAATAGAAATCGACATGCCGGTAAAAAGAATGTTTGTGCAGATGAAGGATTTTTTTTTAATTGAAAAGAGAAACAAATTAAATGATCCTAATCCAGAATGTTTTGGTCGGTGCTAGGAGAGTGTGTATGCAGAGGAGTTATTTCCCCAAAATATCCTCAACAGTAACAGGTATGCAAACCGTTGATCTCGCTGTGTAGGCGGGGATAAACGTGTTTTTGTTAGTGTACGGGACAAACAAACTTCTGATAAACAGAGAAACTGACGATAGTAAGGTGTATACTGTAAAAAAAAACCCGACAAAATACACCAAGTGTCAAAGTACTTTAAAATTCTTCCAAATTTAATTTAGAATGTTTTTAATCTCGTCTCATGTTCTTGCGTGAAATAAAAGCTACTTTTTAACTCTCTAATTGAATTATTTTGTAAAACATTTTTTCTAAATATGGTTCCGTTATTTCTGTGAAAGATATGGATACTCGTCAACAAGACAGAAACTAACGACCAGATGTGTAGTATAGCATACTATGATTGATAATGTTCTATAACGACCAAAGGCAACAAAACGACCAGTATAAAGCAATTCAAACGAAACAAATAACGGATTGATTTACTTTACAAAACAATAATCAAACAAAAAACAGTTAAGAAGATGTGGTGTAATTGTCAACGAAAAAATATCCACCAAAGACCAAATGCCATTTATGAATGCACCTAATAACATTGTGACCTTAAACAGTTATATAGGACTACAAAATTACTATTGTAAAACAATTTATAAGAGAATTTATAAACAACACAAAAGACGAAAAACAAATATGAACACAGCAAAAAACAAAAATCATTGCCTGAACCCCATTCCCGTTACATCATCGTACTTTAGCGTGCCATATACCATCGCACTGTAGCGTAGACCATCGCACTTTAGCGTGGCCATCGCACTTTAGAGTACCATCGCACTTTAGAGTCCTACATATATGCTGATAATAAATGAACAAGAAAATCAGTCCTGGTGATTTTATTTAGTAAAAGAACAGTATTTAGAATAAAAACAAAGATAAATCATAATTTAAATACAGTTTCTTAAACATTAACGGTACAAAAATTGCATAGGCCCTTTTCATTTAGACACTTTTTTGCAACTTTTATGTTATTAGTTCTTAAAAACGGATAATGTATGATTACATGTATACGACATAACCATACAGTATAAAATGATAATGAGCTTATACTAACAGCATATGTATGACAAAGGGAATTAGTAACACATAATACAATTTATTATAGTCATTAATATAACCATACAGAAAAATTGTGATGATAATTAATAACAAATAATGAATAATAATAAATAATGAATAATAACAAAAAACAAATAATAATTGATAACAAAAAACAAATCAGTATTGATTAAATTATGTAAATTCATAAAGATTATTAACACAGGTGTATGTGCTCCTGGCTAAAATGGACTTCATATATTGTCTTAGCAACTATTTTGTTTGTTCTGTCTTGTTGTAAATATTGTACATAATTGTCTTCTCTATACCTTTATGTATATGGTTTATTGAGAATAAAGATATATAAGTATATACATTTGTAGTGGGAGATTAAAACCCTTCTTGCATATCTGGAGTCATTATTTTTTGTCTGTGTGTTATCTGTGTTTTAATTTTTTCCTAAATTAAGGTGACACTGGTCATCTAATAATGTTTAACAGCTCAATTGTTATGCCTTCTTATTCTGATTTGCATAATGTATGTACTGATGTAATGTCTGGTATATATACTGGATTTAAGATTCCACATACTTTATCTTATATGGTACTTTATCTAAATAAAGATAAAAATGTAAACAATGTACTTTAAGAGATACTGGTACTCACTTTTGAATTTTCATATAAATGCAGTAGGTTAACTTCAAAATCAAGTTGATCCATTTCTCTAATTAAAGGCTCCTCTACATGTAAGTATGTCATCTGATGTATCTTTTATCTGTTTGAAGAAATAACAGATTATAAGGTGATCAATTATTCTTTGAATTGAAAGAACCGGTGGAAAACATATAATGATCTGTTAGCATCTTACTACATTAAAACATAGAAAACTTATTCAACCTTTCAAAGTTACAAGACTTTTTTGGATGATTAATTCTATTTTTAAATGGACAGGTTAATGTACAAAATGATCTAAATGAACACTTTAGAGCAGATGGGTAAATTGTGATTTACTTATTACTTTACAAGTTTACTTGATATATTTGAGTCAAATTAACCTTATATGCTCACCATGATCATACATGTACATGTACAAAAGTACAATGATGTATCTAAATACTAATGACAAGATCTCAAAATGAGCTGCATGTATTTTTTTATTTTTTTTTCAGTTTTGTACTAAATGTTAAAAGTTTGGAATCCTTGTATCATGTATATCATGTCTAAATTTAGTTTCTAAGGACATGAACATGATGAAGGACAATAAACAACAAATTTATGAAACAAAGGTATTGCCATCCCAAAAGATCCCATCTAAATAGTGGATTAAGAATCTAATTATCTTAAGATTTGATATACAAGTTTTATTTTTTTAAATAAATATATATGCAATAACCACTTTACAATATGTGTGTCTTTCATATGTCATAAGGTCATGTAAAATATAGGTACATTGTATATGTAGCAATCAAAATTACAGAAAATTTAAATTTGACTCTCATAATTTAAAAAGCAACAATTTGCTCCTGCTTTTTAACAAATTAAGCTTACTGTTTACATGTATATATATCTGACATAAACATACATGTATATGACTATCCTGATAACTGTAGGATTGTCTTTTCTTTTATAAATTGTGACTTGGATGGAGAGTTGTATCATTGACACTCATTATGTACATGTACATATTAATGATAAACATGATAAACATAATAAATAAGGTGACATGGTCTGTTGTGTATATGGAGGATACATGTAGTTGTACATGTGATTTTCTCATTGGCAATCATCATGATCATACCACATCTTCTTTTTTTGTAACTTTTGAGTCTGATAGTTTTTTTGGTTTTTTTTTATTCTATATTATTATCCTATTCAAATAACAAATGAATATTGTTTGAACATGATGAATAAAATTGTATTAAATTGCATTCAGCACAGATCATAAATTTGCAGATAATAATTTCACATTGTAACTAAAAATATGGGGGAAAGGGGGGATTTATTGAGATTATTAAACAGGCCCTCATGATTGTCAGTTGGGAAAAAAAATGTAATTGGTAAATGAATTCTAGTTTTCAAAATAAAGCAGCATCAAACAACAATGTGTCTAGAAAATTCACACAATAATTTGATTTTAATTCAATTTAATAAAGACATTTTGAAAAGTATGTTTAGTAAAATTCATTTTAATCTTCTGAATGCTTTGATCTGGGACTTTTTTTATACTAGTATAATACAAAAATGTAGTCCCAGCTTTGATTGATACCTTTTTGTATCAATTTATTCCAGAAGTAATTTCAAACTTCCATAATTTAAACTATTACCTGTTCTAGCTGGTATAACTGTCGCAAAGAATTCTTTTATACACTATAACTATCATCTGCTTCAAAGTGATCCGCCTTTCCAGTTTTCAAGATGCCCAAAATTATGGCATTTAGATCTTTCTTTGCCTTTGGTGTCCATGATATACCATGTACTGTTTTGAGGTGGGAGCAAACTGTATAATTTCCAGCTGAATCATCAAAACTACTCACGGATGGCTTTAAATTCCTCATATTCCACACTTCCAGCAAATAATACAATAATTTCAGTCTTATAAATAATCCTCATTCCCGTACAGAATTTGTAACTGCCTTTATTAAACCAATGTGTCTAGAAATAGATCACCCGTACATGTATGCAACAATCTCTTGATGAGGGAAATAAGTTTCCCAACACCACAAAGTTATATACTTTTGTTAAATCGTTACAAAATGGTCAATAAGCGAGTTCGGAGTTCTGTAATGCGCAGGTGCGAAAAAATTCAAGGGAGATCACCCACTAAGGTCGAAAGGTCATTGCAGATAAACAAACGGGATAAATACACAACGGATATCGTGAATATGCTTTAAAACGTTAGTAATCGTTGCGCAGGTAGAAAAATATTTATTGTTACGCAACAAACGGTAGTATTGAATGATGAACAGAGGGTTTTCAAATGAGTTTCACGGAAAATTGTTCCAGAAAAATTAAAAAACGGAGATATTGGACGGTCATGACAGTACCGATGGCAATAATGCGACTTCTATGTTGAATAATTCTACGCAAGTAATTGTTGGGTCCCGTTGTGGCCTTAATCATAGTCATATAACTTACTCATAGCTTTTTGTGATGGCTTATTATAAAAAAAAATGAAGGGATAGTTGTATCATTGGCACTCATACCACATCTTTTTATATCTACAAACAGACTTTTTTTTACCACTATAGTGAGTAGTCTATAAACAACACTCGAATAAATACTGAAACACTTTATGTAAGCACATGTGTATTTATTTATTTTTAAATAAGATAAGCACAACTTAAAAATAGGTATTTGCAAGGTAGGCACTTAAATTATTCCACCTACATGTACAACTTACAAATTTATGTGTGAACAGTATAATTAATGTAAATATGCTATGTCCAATATGTGACCATTGACAAAACCCAAAACTCAAAACACAAGAAATATTAAATGCTCTGTTAAATATCATGGTATATATATAATTGACATTTAAACTTTCACCAGTTTTAATACTTTAGACTTGTCTAGAAACAGCAGTAGTTATTCCAAATTCATTGTTGCATACAATTTCCTATTCATAATGAATAAATGAAGGAGATGATTTTTTTTAGACCATGTCAATACATGTATAACACAACTACTAAAAATAAATAAAGAAATAACAAACTGTTCTTAATTAATGCGCATAATGACAGTTTGGAAATGCACAGAAAGAATTTCTTAAAAAATGTTTTGGGCAAATTCTAACAATAGTCTTAACACACATGTCACATCACAATACAAAAATTCTGTTATTTTATATAAAAAAAAACAATGTATAAAGTTTATAGTGGCAGTCATTTGTTAGTTTATTCCAAGGATTTGTATAGTTTATAGTTGGACACTGCATAACAATTTTGTAATGTATCTTGGTTAATTGGCACAAGATACTGGTCATCAGCTATTAATGCAGATCTCTTTAGCCTAAAACTGTTTCAGTTAACATCTGTTAGAATTTGACAAAATATTGGTGCTCACATTATTCAGTTTACACAGGTTGCTCTGTAATGTTTATCACTTGGTGGCAATAGGTTTTTATTGGTCTTTGTTTCTTTCAGGTATTAGTCAAAGTAAAGGTCAAGATATTTAAAGTTTCCTTGTAATGTTTAAGAGAAGTTGTATAGTATGAGAATTTGTTGTGTTGTTGGGTGTGGTAATTCCACCTACCACCTCAACAAATGGATGAAAACTTTGTGTCAAGTTCATAAGTGTAATTTAGGAACAAGGTCTTGTGATTGTGAACCACCCTTCAAGTTGTTTCCATTTCCAACAGAAAACAAGAATCCTGAGTTAAGGAGAAAATGGATGATTCAAGTTAATAGAATTGACCCAACAACTAATAAAAACTGGACTCCAAAAGCTCATGACAGGGTTTGTTCAAATCATTTTGAGGAATGTACTCCTTATCCATCGGTTAATTTAGGGCACACTGTAAAAACAACTGTAAGACCATCCAGAAAGATAATTGTTAAACATCAATTTCAAAAGAAAAGCAAGTCTGTGTCTGAAAATACAAGTACAATTGAGTCATCTGCATTGCAAGACATTCAAGACACAAATTTACCAGCAGAAGACATTCAAATATATACTGCTACACCGTATATTGACTATGTTAAAAAATCTGCACAATCAGACCACTGTTACACTGGTATAAATAAAGAGAAAAACAGTACATGTAAAGAAAAGCTGCAATCTGACAATCATCTTAATAAATCAGACCATTCATATGCTTCTAAATGTGACTGTTCCTCCAACTGTGTTTGTAAAGGTTGCTTCAACAAACAACAAACTATTAATAAACTAAATTCTCAATTAATTTATTTACAACAACAACTACACAGCAAAGGCACAAAAAACATGGTTCATACAACTATGACTAATAACATAGTGAAAGATGACAGCAAAACACGATTGTACACAGGGCTGCCAAATGCAGATGTTTTTGATAGGCTATACAAGCATTTGTTACCACGTGCAAAGCGTTTGACCTATTGGAGTGGAAGCAAGAAAATCGTAAGCACGAAAGCGAAAAGGGTTTTCAAAAAATCACCTAAAAAATTTGGCCCCAAAAGAAAATTGTCTGTCAAAGATGAACTTGTCATGACTTTGATGAAGTGTAAGGTTGGTATGAACAGTGAGCTACTGGGTGATTTTTTTGGTGTTCAACTCTCAGTTGTCTCACAGGTGTTGAATACTTGGTTGAAGTTTCTGGCGTACGAGTTGAAGCCTCTTATACATTGGCCAGATAAAGAAATAACAAAAGAGACATTGCCACATGTATATAGTTCAATTGCTCCTAATCTTAGGTGTATCATAGACTGCACTGAAATATTCATTGAAAGACCCCGAGATATGGAATTACAAGCACAAACATGGTCCGACTACAAAAAAAAACAACACGCTTAAGTTTTTAGTGGCAATGGCACCAAATGGCAGCATTTCATACATTTCCGAAGCTTATGGCGGGAGGGCCTCTGATCGCTTTATTGTAATGGACAGTGGTTTTTTAAATCTCATTGATCCAACTGATGAGGTAATGGCAGATAGAGGTTTTCCCATACAATCAGACTTGGTAATGAGACAAGCAAAACTGATCATACCACCACCTGGTCAGGGGTCAGAGCAGATGACTAAGGAAAATGTACTGAAAACAAAGGCAGTTGCCAATGTCCGAATTCATGTTGAAAGGGCAATTGGCCGAATCAAGTGTTTTCAAATTTTGAAAAACACACTGCCTATTACTTTGGTTCCTTTGGCAAATGAGATTTTTACAATTTGTTCTGCTGTATCTAATTTGCAACCACCTTTAGTAAAGTGATAATTAAATAAACCCATCAACAATAATAATAATTGGTTTTCATTAACACTGATTTAAAAAGTTTAGACAATTTGGCTGTAAAAGTTTATTGAGGACTATGAATTGCACCTATTTTGTAAAAAAAAAAGATAATCACTTTCAAGAATATATACTCCAAGCATTTAAAAAATTATTATATTTTCTGTTTGAATTATTGAGACTTAAGGTGCCAAATTTTGATACATGTATATCAAAACTTTACGATTATGTTAATTCAAAATTTTAAAATGTATCACAATGCAGGAGTTTAAAAGATATATATTTTTTGAATTTTAAAATATTATCTGATAAAATGTTTTAGGTTATGATTTGGTTTAATTAGTTATTTGGAGCAGAAGTAAACATAAACCGTTCTAAACAGACTACTGTTATATAGTTTTCAATATAATAGTACTTAACAATCACTACAACTGTATTTAGACCTCACCTCATACATCATTTAATTGTAATTATTCCTGTTAACCCAAGATAAAAAACAGTTTTAAAATTTTGGCCAAGAGAAAAAAAATTTCTTTCAAATATATGTAAATTGTTTATTTATTTCTAGCTCAAAGGATATATGTTATTTACTTTTATGATTAAATTATTGCTTGAAAAAGGATTTTTTTTTAGAATAACTATTCAACTGCAATTTGTCTTTGTACTTTTCGATAATAAATTTATTTTAAAACTTTGTTTCAAGAATGTTGAATTTTAAAAAATATATAATTATGGTTGTTAACCATGATAAAGACATCTTTTCTTTATAGATTGTTAACCATAATCATGATAATTGAGACAACTTTTTCTTAGAACTTAATAAGTATAACCAAATATATATTTTGAAAAGAATGCATAATTATGAGTGAGGTTTCAAGGACAATTGGTGTGAGAACACAGTTATTTTATATATATATATAGTGCAATTCTTTGAGAAAATAAATGGAAATAAAACAAATCCTGACTGCCCTTCTTGACATTACTTCACAGTGCATGTGTTGAACTTTTTTGAACGTTTTGGGACAAATTATATCAAAATGATAAAAAAAAAACTTCATCAGCGCTAACTCAAAATATGGACAATTTTATGTAAGGGGGTCTTGAATTCTTTTTAACTGCTTCAGAAATACTATTTTTTAGCCTTTTTTATATGGAAAATTCACTACTGAACTTTGAAATTCATGACCCAATTTTTTTAAAGTGTAGTTTCATTCCCCTTCTTGCCATTTAAGGCCAAAAATATGAAGTAATAAATTTGGAAAGGATAAAAAATAAATGGTAATTATAACACACTGTCCACACTAAGGATTATATTTGGAGACTATGAAAATCAAGGGAAGATAACTGTGTTCCCAGACCAATACACCTGAAAAGTACATGTACAATGTATTTTTACAATACTGCTTCAAAGCATGTTGTCACTGAAGAAATATAGAAATATGTAGGCTGTCTTAAAGATAATGATTAATATCATCTTCAACTTTTATATCTTCCGTCTTTCTCTTTTCTTCTCTTCTCTTGCATATACTCCTCTGCAATATCAAAATAAATAAGTCATTTTTCAAATTGATTCTTGAAATAATAATATATTTTTTGAGGGTTTAAATTACAAATATTCAGTATATTTATTATAATATATATTAAATACATATATACTATTTGTTGGTTTTGATTTGTGAAAATCCAAATATTTGTTTTTTGTTTCTGTTATAAATACTGTTAATAAAATTTAAATATAAAAGTTTTATGAAGTTACTTTTATTATCTGGTGATGTGAATTTTATATTCTGTAGACAGTTCATGTGTCTAGCAAGCCAACACAAAATGGGATATGATATCATATATGGAGCAAAATATTAAAAATAATTGACCTAAAATTGAAAGGAAATTTTGATAATTTAACAGACTCGTGAACACCACATCTTCCTATATCTATAAATACAATGTACCATACAATATTCATTGTATATTATTTATGTTGCTATTCAAATAGTCCAGACAATTCTTGAATATACAAGAAGATGTGATAAGATGATTGCCAATGAGACAAATCTCCACAAGAGACCAAGAAATACAGAAATTAACAAATGTAGGTCACTGTATGTCCTTCAATAACGAGCAAAGCCCATACGACATAGTCAGCTATAAATGACCCCGAAATGACACATGTAAATGTAAAACAAATCAAACGACAACTTTATATTTAGAAAGCAGCATATAATATCAAAGTCTGTCAGAGTCAGTGTATTCCAAAAGGTGTCAAAATATTTTAAAATTAAATAAATGTCAAAATGAGACAGATAAACAACAGTACACCATATCACAAAAATGTATATATATATATATGTACATTTAGTCTTAAATGACATAGTATAAAAACTGCCTTGCCGGACGTCCAAACTCTTTAACCTGGAAGGGGACAGCCAAAAAAACAATGCTTCTACTACTGTAGGTGAGACATAAAAACATACCTTATTCATAAACTGTTTTCCTTACTAGCTTCACAGTCATCACAGTACCATTTATCCATGTTCAACATACCATCAAAACCAATGCATCCCCAGTGAAACCATTTTCTACATTTGTCACATCCTATACTGTAGTCAGATTCACAATTGTTGTCCAGTTCATCAATTTCCAAACATGTCTGCTGACATGAGCCGCACAGATAAATTGGTTTTGGTTCAACCTTTTTGCGTCTCTTGTTGAGCTTTTTCCCTTTAGCTTGTGTTGGTTTTGTTGGTTTACATGTATTTATTGCCAAGAGTGGTATGCTGTCTGTACATGTATTACTCTTCGTACCACTTGATGTTTCTGTGTGTGCAACCTTTTTTTTATATCCTGAGTCAGAAGCTCCACTACAACATACTTAAGAAAGAAATTTTCCAAATTTGACACAATCTTTTCCCAATAATCTTTCTGGAACAGAATTCTCTCCAAGTGGTGTCCATGCTTGGTAAATATAAAAAAATCACACCATTGTTTATTACAAATTGCCATTTGCCCTTGTATCTGTGTGTAGTAGTTGTGGTTTCTTTGTAATGTGATGTTACTACCTTCTTTAACTAAGTATGTTAGATTTTCATGACTTGGTATGGTGTGTGCAATACTTAATGGACATTTAACCTCCAACACACCAGAACCACAGCAAGAACAGTCTACCATACCATCTGGACTTGAACCTAAATAGCCCCTTTCAGTGTCGATGTAGAGCCCTGTTTCCACAACTTTTAAATCTTGGTGTTTCCTCTGTAACAGTATACACTTATACTTCCTTCTGGCTACAGGTTCCATGAATCTACCATACTTCAATGCAGGAATATTACTATTTTTTTCTTTGTAGCCAAGGATCTCAGTGACTAGTGATTCTGTGTTCACAGCTTAATTTTTCTTCAATGTTTCTGATTTTGTGAAAACAGAGTGCATCCTAGAACATGTAATTCGTCCTTTCCTTTGATTGAACCATTCTGTGTTTTCACTTTGCCCATTTGTTTCCTGTAAAATTTTCTCCCGGTCAGCATCTGTGTACTTCAGTTTTTCAAGAAGCTCATTATGATCATGACAGTTTCCAGCAATCTCTGGTAATGATAAAGGTAAAATGGTCCCCTCAGTAGTTGTGCCAATTTCTGTTGACAGAACATTAAAATCTTCAGATGGTTCATAATTTGTGTAGTTGTGGTGTAAGTACTGGAATACTGCAGCATTCTGACATGCCGGTAGTAAGGCATCACTCAACTTCCCTAAAGATGGTTGTGTTCCCTGTGTTGGCTGAAAAAGTTGTCGTTTGATTGGGTTAATTGGCTGTCCTTGCCCTACAAAATAAAGGTGTGAGTATACGACACTGAAGAATGATGGAAAAGTTCATTTTACACAAGAGTAAAAATTATGCTAACATATTTTTAGTCTCCAAAGTTGACAAAAATGACATAAAAAGAAATTTTATAGGCAAGCAATATCCTTGTATATTTAAATATGTCGTCACAGTGAAAATACAGAATGATTTAAAAATTAAATATTTCATTCATCATCATTTTTATCATTGGGACATCTTCTACAAATGTAGATACATTGTTCACTCCCGGGTAAACTGAGTTTTAAAAATACACAAGCCAATTAAATGTTGTCTCCAGCATGTCCAGTATTTCAGAAAATAAAATTGTTTTTAAATTCATACTTACAATTTTTTAATGAAAACAGTAGTATATAAATGAAGTTTTTGTGTAAACTATTTCAATTTGTATGCTGCTTGCATACATGTATCTATTACTTCCAAAGATTTCTTACTACATGCAGGTGAAATATACCTTTCTTAAACAGTTATAAAATGGCAAATAGAATATCAACAGAACTTTTTGCACATTTCATAACAAGACAAGAAAGTAAGAACTGCACAAAAAATGTAGAACTAATTATAACCAACAATCTGGAAAAATAAAACAAAATTTCATAAATACAGTACAAATTTACATGCAATTTTTTTTAAATACATGTAACAAACTGATTTCATGCAATTTCAAATGCAGAATACATTTTTATACATGTACCTCCTTTAGAATAATGTGGTTTCATTATTTTTAATTCAGAAAGTTTTTTTGGTTGAACAACAGACTTTTTTGTACTTGGTGACTTCCAGACACATGGCTTGGAAGTGCAAGATTTATTATTTGCACCCCATTGCCAAGCGTAGTCTACTTTGAATAAAATGGCTGCCATATGGTTGCAAGTCTCTCCCAATCTACAAATTTTAACACAGGAATAGAAAGTTGTTTATTTATACCAACATGAGCAAATAAAATAGTAAATAATTTAATAAACTAATCTTATTTTGTATGGAAGACAATGTAAAATGTTATATCAGTATCTGTCTAGAAGTTAAAAACTTTATGCAACAGTCCGAATTAGAAAATTTTCTAGTATGCATATGCGTGTCAAAAATTATGTATAACACATGCAAATATGTTGACTTTAAGATGAAAAACATCAATAAAAGATTAAAAGTGGTGTTTCTATATCACTTTCATGACTTTGAAGCCTTGCAATTTGAATGTTTTTAATTTTTTAAAAGTCTGTTCAATGATCCTAAATATTTTTATATATATTTATATATTTTTTAATATTCTTTCTTTTCAATTTATTACCATGGTTTATGGTTACTGCATATTTTATTAACATACCCAGCAAAACATGAACAGTAAGCTGTCTGAATTTCCCCAGAAACTTTCTCAAGTAAAACCCATGCTGTATGTGGCACATCATTAATGCGTTGAGATGCAGTACATTCTGCCTTCAAAAAACAATAAGGACTATTGCTGTCGATATGATGGTAATGGACTTCCTTCAGCCATCCGGATGTAAAATAACTGTAGGCCTTTCCCTCCTTGTAGTCCTTCATCAACCTGTCACTCAGTGATTTGTCTTCTTTTTTCTGAAGGAAGGTGGCTATGTCATAATACATAGTTGGAGGCCACATAGAAACACCCTTGGATTCTGTAACCCATCCACTTGTCAAGTCTATCAAAGGATCTGGAACAATACCTATGAAGAAGATTTCATGATTGTTTAAATGATTTAATTTAAATTTATTCATAACACTGTAAAGCTATTTTTTGCTACATGTACTTCCAAGGATAAACTATTTTCAAATAGATAGGGTTACAAGCTTCTGGCAGTAATGATTTAGTAAAGGTAATGCCATATAATTGGATAATATATATACTTGTACATGTACTTATGTAGGATTTTTTTAAATAATATCTCTGGCCCATGAAATAATGTCCAGCAGGCATAATTTTGTAATAAATACTGTCCATGGACAATATTTACTTATTCAAATGTGTCCAGGACACAATTTCCTATAAAAATATGTACTCTGGAATAAAAGTGTCCATGAAAATATGGACATACGTTTTATTCTATTGTCAACTGTCATCCACCCAAGTTTTTTAAATAAGGGGGCTGCGGGGGATAAAGGATCTGCATAATTAATCTTGCTGCCCTTTTTATGACTTTTAAAGTTCTTGTTATCCATTCATTTTTTCACCCCAAATAATACAGCAGTATTCAATAAGCATTTAAGGACCGAATATACCCATTGTAATATATATGCTTTCCTTGCATTTTATATAGACTTATATATAGTATACAGGTATAGGTTGTCTGAATATCTTATATTTTTTTATTTGAGCTATGGGTATTTTGCAAAGTGAATGTATTTTTATAAATGAAACCTTTTGGTGCCTTCAATTTGTCACAGTACTGGTCAGCTTTCAGTTTTCTCTCTTCGGCGGGTGTTAGCACTGGCTTAATCTTCATCAAATCGGCTGAATAAACTAGTGCTACAAGTTCTTCTTTCTTCCCAGATGTTCTCAAACCAAGTATCCGCAGATACTTTTGCAGCACTGGTACCGTCCACCGTTTAAAAGTATCAATCGAGGTGTCATTTTCAGACATCTCGATAAAAACCAACTCTCTCTCCTCAAAATGTAACCGCCAAAATGCTTTGTTTATCTTCCGTCCGATCCCACAATGCAAAGCGGCAAATCTCCTATGTACCGGAAGTAATCGAAACTCCGAACTCGCTTATTATGTATAAAAATATACAACAGAAGTTCATTTTACCACACAGCTGATTACAACCTTTATCGGTTTTTAAATTGAAGAGCATCACTTTTGGTATGTCAAAACACCAAAAAGTCGAAAACAAACTGCTGTTTCCTAACAGTTTACTGCATTAGAACATTTACATATCAACAGATACCAGAGATGTTATTATCATTTCCTGCTGTATTCATGGTCATCTTTAAGAATATATATCAATCGTTATATTGTAGGCTGTTTTTGTTAAGAAATTGATACCCCTATTTCCCTATATAAGCAGTCAAATTTACTGTAAAATCAAATTCATTTTTTATACATAATAACCCAATATGACTTTTAAAAATGTCATTTCCCAACAAAACAAGGTGCATACAATACAAAAACACATTTATCTCAAAAAGGTTGTTGAACAAAATTTCTAAGATCTGCCTGTTTTTCTCTGGCATTGCCTCTTAAAAAGTAATAACAAATAATAATTGATAACAATTAAAAAATGATAACGAATAATAACAAATAAACAATAACAACATCTTGCTTATCATAATACATTTTAGGTTCATGAAATTGTATTTTTACATCTTCTCTAACAATTTCAAGCTATTTTTTCCAATTCTATTAACATAAATCGACATTTGAATTGGAAAATTAAATTGTTTCTAAAGTGTTTAATCGTTCTGGAAATATTTCAGCACATTATAGCTTTGACAGTTCCTTTAATAAAAGCTTTACAGATTGGACATCTTCTCAAAGCTGGAGCGCAGTTAATACATGCAGCCATGTGACCACATGGGAGGAAAACGATGGCCACAGGTTCGTCTAGACAAATCTTACAGGTTTGTTGATCTTTTAAATTCCTGTTCTCTTCTTCAAGACTCCTGATGGATACTAAAAGTATAAATTTACACTTAGATATGCAAATGAAATATCAATGCAGTTCATATTAAAGATATTCATCAATACTTTAACCTAAAGATACAAATGGTCAATGAAAAATATATAAAGATATAATAAAACGTGTTAAACTAGGAGGCTAAGTTTGTATCAACTATTCTCTAATTCTTATTCGATTTTTACTTTTCCTGACCTGTTGGTTCCTTTGATATCAGTTGTTCATTGGTCAGAATTCGATTATGACGTCAAATTTTCTTGCTTTCATCTGCAATTCCTATTGCGACGTCATGTAAAAGGCGACCATGCCTAATGGCGTCAAGTAGAAAGAACACATATTTTTACAGGACGTTCGTAAAGAATGATTACAATTACCCCCATATCGTCTAAGAATCGTTAGAGAAACAGATCAGATTCCACCACCAAATCTCGTGTAATACGATATTTATCCACTCTCGACAGTTAAATTTGAAACAATAACAACAAGAACGGGTCCCCAGTACACGGATATCATTTTCTGTGTTCAGTGGACCATGAAAATGGGATAAAATCTCTAATTTGGCATTAAAATTAGAAGGATCATGTCATAGGAAACAAGTGTACTAAGTGTCAAGTTGGTTGGACTTCAACTTCCTCAAAAACTACCTCGACCAAACCTTTAACCTGAAGCGGGACAGACGGACGAACGAACAAACGAAGATCGGAACGAACGGACAGACGGACGAACGAACAAACGAAGTTCAATACTTTAACCTAAAGATACAAATGGTCAATTAAAAATATATAAAGATATAATAAAACGTGATAAACTAGAAGGCTAAGTTTGTATCAACTATTCTCTAATTCTTATTCGATTTTTACTTTTCCTGACCTGTTGGTTCCTTTGATATCAGTTGTTCATTGGTCAGAATTCGATTATGACGTCAAATTTTCTTGCTTTCATCTGCAATTCCTATTGCGACGTCATGTAAAAGGCGACCATGCCTAATGGCGTCAAGTAGAAAGAACACATATTTGTACAGGACGTTCGTAAAGAATGATTACAATTACCCCCATATCGTCTAAGAATCGTTAGAGAAACAGATCAGATTCCACCACCAAATCTCGTGTAATACGATATTTATCCACTCTCGACAGTTAAATTTGAAACAATAACAACAAGAACGGGTCCCCAGTACACGGATATCATTTTCTGTGTTCAGTGGACCATGAAAATGGGGTAAAATCTCTAATTTGGCATTAAAATTAGAAGGATCATGTCATAGGAAACAAGTGTACTAAGTTTCAAGTTGGTTGGACTTCAACTTCCTCAAAAACGACCTCGACCAAACCTTTAACCTGAAGCGGGACAGACGGACGAACGAACAAACGAAGATCGGAACGAACGGACAGACGGACGAACGAACAAACGAAGTTCGAAACGAACGGACAGACGGACGAACGGACAAACGAAGTTCGGAACGAAAGGACAGACGGACGAACGGTCAAACGAAGTTCGGAACGAACGGACAGACGGACGAACGGACGCACAGACCAGAAAGCATAATGTCCATAAATGGGGCATACAAAATTCGGTATCACACTCGATGCAGTGGTAGAATCTTTATATCTCCAACATCGTCTAATTGTAACACGCTACAAATTAAGTTTTTTTTATTGATTTTCGTTTGTCTTAAATGTTTGTTTTTCAGGTAAAACTCTTATATATGTTAATGCATTTATTCATACTCACATTCAAGTGTTGGGTCAATTTTCTCAATGTCGTCTGGTGTTTTGATGAAATGTTCTGTTTCGTCTGCTTCGTTTTCTTGTGTTGTGCTATGACTAGCAATAGTCTGCTCAGAGGAGGCATGTTGATTGTCACTCTCTTCTTTTTCACAAATGGTCTCTAATAATAGTGATGCCGTAACATCTGTAAAAACAAGTTTTTACTTAGTTTACACATATCAGCAAGTAGCTAAAAACAGAAACTTATGACAATTTGTCTTTTTGGATTTGTTACACACACTGTCAATGCACTATGTGTTGTCTTCTTACGCAATCATTGTGAATTTATGGTAAATAGTTACATAACACCAAAGGTACCAAGATGGTAACTCTTGTACAACATGACGCGTGTTTTATCTACAAAAGACTCATCAGTGATGCACAAAACAAATGTAAACACGGTAAACCTAATCCCAATTCAACGATGTTGGTACTCTGTCGATGTAATAATACCAGTACTATATGAACCCTAAGGTATACATTCTATAATGTCTACATCTTTTTATGTAGATACCTGCATGACACAGAAATCATTGTGAGTAGTATAAATATGTACATACCATGTATTCCGGATTCTTTTAATCTTGCATAGGCTGTCTTTACAACTGCACATTCGTACCCAAAGTCAAGAATGGTTTGTACTGCTGGATTATTTGTGTATCCATTTAATCCACTAGGTGAATTCTTGTGTTCTTTTTCAGCCACCTGAAGCACAACAAACGTCAATTGATGGAATCAACATTAAGATAAAAATGCAAAATATATGCATACAAATAAGATTGTGTTGTCTACGTTTATACATTAGCTTAATTTGTCATAGCGTAATAAATTGAAGTGTCCACTATTTGATTTGAACTTACATTTTTAGTTATCTCTGGATTTTCCCCTTGTTGAACAGCCCCAATAAACTTCTCTCCCTTGCACTGTATAACAAATGGACACTTGGGATACCATCGAGCATGTTCTGTCCAAGGCAAATCTCCTTCCTCCCATCTTCTTAGACCTCCTCCACAGAAAAAGCATCTGCAATGATCCTCGATACCTTAATATAAAGATTTAAAATTCATTGTTTCTATAATGTTAAATACGAAAATATTTGTTCTCGGAAAGGCAACGCGGAATCTTTATAAACCCGTATATATACATACCTCTCGTTTTTCGGAATCAACAGAAACTTACCGGTGTAAAAGAAACCTGCATTGATCAGTTCTTCTGGCGTTTGAGTCAGGTATAAAGGCCAGTTATCAAATGATGACAATCGAGTTGTCTTTTTAGCAAATTTAGGATATTTAGGTTTTTCAAGACAAATGCCGATGCTCATTGGTGCCGTATTTGAAGCCGAAGATCGCGCAGTATTTTCAATTGCATGTGTTGAAGTTAGTTGTTGGGCAACATTTGTCGCCGGTATGTGAATGAGACCAGTCGTGTTGTTTCTAGAGTAAACGGTTTGCGTTTGGTTCGTCTTTATCTGTGAAGAAAAGTATTCTGCTCTTTCCCGCGGCATTGACCATGTTGAAGATTCGGTATTTTCACGATTTCTGTCAACCGCAACAGAATTTTCACGATTCGTAACAACTGTGAATGTATTTTCATTATGAACTATTGATTCATTTCTATTTTGTTCTTTTACAAACTCATAATGTTTCTCACTGACCACTGATAAATTTTCAGAATCTGCAGCGTTTCCACATGCGCCTCCCGATGATGCATGTCCACCATATGTAGAATAAGTCCGCACATCATCTTGCTTTGAAATTTCACTTATATTCTTCATAACAAACGGACATTTAGGTGCCTTTTGCTTGTGAATTAGTTTTGGATCATCTATTGGTTTCCAATCTTTATGTGTTAAGCCACAAAAATAGCAGGTAACTTCGTCTCCGTTTCCGTCATAGTAAAATCCAGCTCCGGCCAATCGTATTACTGAATGACATGTCTGTGGGTACGATGCAAAACTCGATAATCTACACCACTCAAATTGCATAGCTTCCTTTTTACTACCCGAATGTTTCTGCTGATCCACAAATTTATGAAATTCCTCAGGTTCCAACAAATACGTATTCCAAAACGTTTTTGGGTAGAAATGCAATGTTCTCACAAATCTGTGCAACCATGCTTTACTTTTTGAAATAAAATTAACCTCTTTTGCCATGTTAGGCTTCATTTGTTTAGATCTCATTTTATAACACGCCAAATGACTTTTCGTATATTTATTTGATGTATCCATGAATTCGTTTTGAAATGTTTTGATACAAGCCACAACACAGCTAAGTATTTTAACAGCTGCTGCAAAGTTGGCTTTCAGTTTTTGCTGTTTAATGAAAGTTTTCTCTGTGTCATCTTTGCTTGTTTCTGATGTCACTGAATTCTCATCATTTGTAATCTGACCATTTCCTATGTTCGAGTTGTTTATGTCAAGATGAATTACGTCCCTTGCAATGACCTCGTCTTCTTGCTCTCCATTATTTATTGGTACTGCCATATCCATTCAAATAAGTTTTTCTACTTATAAAAAATACAAACCTTAATAAAGCAGGCAATTATTTTGTCGTGTATAATGTATGCATATACAAAATAAATAGTATTTTAATTCTTTTCGGCATATATTTATATATAAATAATACAGAGTCGCCAGTTTATTCCGGAAAAACTAAAACTGGTTTTATGCGGTATAAGTTAGAGTTATCTTTCTTTATATCTTATACAGTTGTTGAAAACGTGCAAAATCCATGTTAAATATCTCCTCGTTTTTAGTAACTTCGTGTTTGTAATAAGACTTGAGATTAAAATCAATAAAAGTGTATAGATTGAAAGCCTTAAAAATAAAATGTTCGAGAATATAACAATCAAAAGGCCGAAATAGACCTTTAACTTCCATTCATTTTGAAAATTCTCTTTAGATAAAAAGAACAATCCTTTTTTCTATTTATTTAATATTCGACATATCCTTGTGCGTTAAAGTTTAGAGTAAATCATCACAATGTCATATGAATATTACGATGTTTTCCGTATGACTCATATGTAAATATTCCTCGAAAAATTCAACCTTGTGTTATTTCTACTTTGTTGGTATCACGTTGTTTAATTACAACTGTTTTAGTAACAATATTCTACACATCTGCCGCTTATCTTACCAGAGATGAATAACGAATAAGTGAAAAGTGTGTCGTTAATCTGCGGGTCTGCTCAAAGAATAATCGTGCTGATTAGTTTGAACATAGTGAAATCACTGGCATTGGAAAATCCATCTCATGTTCTGCATCATTTTTTTTTCAATAGGACTACGTAGCTGTTTAAACTCTAGAAATGTCAGATTAAATATGAATATGGTAGAGGATGTCATTCTGCCAATGTTGTCAGTCTTTCAGTGAAATTATGAATAGAAAATTTAAAATGCGAAATCATACGTTTTTCCGCAAAGAAGTCATGTAAAGGAATGATATAATGATTTTTCTACTTGTCATTCTATAAGAAAAATTTGAAAAATCAATGATGTTTAAGACTCGAAGCATTTGAAGAGCTAAATGACAAAAAAGGACCTAAAATAGCTATATTATAATCTTTGCATAAAATTCAACATTTTCAATTATCTAATTTAAATTACTCTACTGAATAATATTTTGCATTATATATACATATTTTAGAAGTAGATGCTTAAAAAATATAAAACAACACGTTTGATAATTTATTGCGTCCGAAGCGCTTTTCTGGATTTACCTTCATCAGGAACGCTCAAAGCCAAACATTTGAAATCCGAAGATGTATAAGTACCGAAAATCGTTGAAGAGCTATATGTTGAAAATACCTAAAATAAATAGCCAAATTCATCTAAAGCCAACTTTGCCTGAGGGAGTTGAAACCTTAGTTTTATAATAATTTCAAAATTTATAAACGGACAATTTTAATAAAGTTTGTTTAATCATGTCAGTACCGAAGCACTGACTACTGAGCTGATGATACCCTCGGGGACTGATAGTCCACCAGCAGAGGTATCGACCCAGTGATGTAAAAATATAAAACAACACGTTTGATAATTTATTGCGTCCGAAGCGCTTTTCTGGATTTACCTTCATCAGGAACGCTCAAAGCCAAACATTTGAAATCCGAAGATGTTTAAGTACCGAAAATCGTTGAAGAGCTATATGTTGAAAATACCTAAAATAAATAGCCAAATTCATCTAAAGCCAACTTTGACTGAGGGAGTTGAAACCTTAGTTTTATAATAATTTCAAAATTTATAAACGGACAATTTTAATAAAGTTTGTTTAATCATGTCAGTACCGAAGCACTGACTACTGAGCTGATGATACCCTCGGGGACTGATAGTCCACCAGCAGAGGTATCGACCCAGTGATGTAAAAATATAAAACAACACGTTTGATAATTTATTGCGTCCGAAGCGCTTTTCTGGATTTACCTTCATCAGGAACGCTCAAAGCCAAACATTTGAAATCCGAAGATGTATAAGTAATTGAGGCACTACATATGTATAACTCTAGCCCTTATCTATACTTATTTGTTTTACTTAACAAAAAAAAACAAAATCATTAGGACCGTCATGAGACAGCTTCAATATATTGTCTCGTATTTAGTGAATATACATTATATCACAAAACAGATATAAAAAACTATCTATATGCATTAATTGCATGTAAAGTGCTTTTTTTTTCTGAAAAATGTAATTTCCCTTTATTGTATGTTTCCTCCTTTTTCATGATGTCAATCAGAGAGGTAATGATGATGGTCACTCCAATAATTCGTATTTTCTGATTCGGTTTGATTTCCGCGTTAAGGGACTGTGCAATATTTATCTGAGGGTGGGGCCGGTGTACAGCAAATATTAAAAAAAAAAACTGTATGCCCCGCCAATATTTATTATAAAAAAAGTTCTTGCCCCGCTTCAATTAATAAAAAAAAAGTCCTTGCCCCGCTGGAAAAAAAAATGAAACACATATATGGAAACATGATATTTTTTAACTAAAATGCACAACATTCAATAATACATGTATATCAGAGTTGATATTTCAACTCAAATGCATTTAATTCAATATTATAAAGATTTTATTTTTGAGGGAAGTCAACTTAGGAGCGCTGTGATTGAATGTAAGGGTACAAGATATTTTTTTGTATTTATCTATGAATAATTGCAGTGTGTATATTTACAAAATAAATTTGATAACCTATTGAAATATTTTCTAGACAATTATTTGAAAAGACTTCCAAAATTTCATAAATTTGGTGTAAAATGATAGTGGGCATCAGACTTCAGTTATTTTATACTATTTTGAAGCTTTTTATAAGTACATTTGATTTTTATCACAAAGAATAAAAATTATTCACTGAGAACAATACTGTGTTGAGAAAAGTGCTGATTCATCATAATAAGTCAAATTGATGGGTACTGATATAAAACTTTATTCTGGGAGTTCAATATTAACTATATTGTATAAAATGCACCAAACTATAGTTCTTTTGTATTTCTTTTCACCTTTCGCAATAAATAGTTCAATTGGAAACACCAGAATTCAAGACGCGACAAATGTTTTTAACTGAGATATTTGCCTTCTTTGCTGTGTAATTCCCTAATGTATCACTTGGGTATTTCTCTAGCTATTAAAATTGGAAATGTTCTGGTTAAGTTTGTACTGTTTATGGAGTAAGGCAATATTCAATCATACTAGAAGCATTTTCAGCGTTAAAATTGTCCATCTAAGAAAAAAAGAGGCCCACTTGAGGCCAAATTTAGATAGAATTTATATTCTCCTGTGTAAAGAATTTGTTCACATTCTTGGCAATTCATGCAGAAAATATTTCAATAGTGCTTGATTTTGTAGTTTATATCTTTAATTATATCAGGCATACATAATTTTTCATTTTCTACTGTTTGCAAGGACTTTTGTTGGAAATTAATACTCCCAAGGGACATAATTCAGCTTTTTCATAGATTAAGTTGTAATTCTTTTAATGTTTAAGAATTTAATTTTGTCATGTTAAAGATTTATTTAAAATACAATTGAAGTTGTTTTATGTTTAAGCATTTATTACCATATGTTATGTCATATGTTTAATTTTCAAAACATTGTTTATAATTTTCCAGAATTTTGATCAGAATTTCATTTTATTTTTATAAATGATTATTAAAAGCATAAACACACAAAAATATATTGAAGCACTGTATTAGGTTATTTTGTTTTAGATTCAATTGTTCTTTTTCTATCAAGTTACTTTTTTCCACAGAAATCACAAATAGTTTTAATCTGTTATACTCTGATTTAATTTTTTTATGCACACACGAAGGGTTTTTTAAAAAGTGTCCGCCCCGCCAAAGGTTTGTTACAAAAAACTTTGCGCCCCGCTCATTAATTGCATGAAAAAAGTATGTGCCCCGTCCATGTTTGCACCGGTCCCACCCTCAGATAAATATTGCACAGTCCCTAATGCATACTAATTCAAATTGGCTATTTACCTATAACACATGTATAATTAAGGTTTTTTTCTAGCGAGGCTGTTTATAATAAATAACAAGGGTCACATGCATACATAGCGACTTATGGTCAATTAATTATGTTGTCAATATCCCTAACAAGTTACATTTCCCACTTGATTGTTGAGTTAGTAAATAGATCAATAACCGTACTTGAACTTTATTTTGGTCATGTTTGTTTACATATTCTATCTATATTTAGATTTAAAATTGTTTACAATAAGTCGGCCAATAGTCTAGATTAAAATCATCATAATGATTGTAATTCTAGTGCGAATTGACAAAACTACAATGGCTTATTGTAAATTAAGTTCAATTTTACACTTTTGTAATATTCTTAGATCTTGGTGAGATTTTCTATACATTATAAAAATAAAAAGTTTTTCGGGCTTAGATAGGTAAAAAAGAGGGAAAGTTTTATTTTTTAGTATACATTATAATATCTAACTGATAAAGGAATGTGTATAAAATGCACTAAGAAGCAACCGAACACATATACGAAAATGTACATTTGTAGACGGAGTAGCAATATGAAGACTTTAAGATCGTTCCATTCGGTCGCACTCAGCGCTGATAAAAAACATCGAAATGTTATTTTGAATATTCACGATTTTGAGTTTAGCCCACTTTAACATGTCAAAAGCCATGTATATTTTGGAAAGACAGTTGATATCTTGTTGATTCAAGACAGTTTTTTATTTTATTTTATTGAAGAAGAATTAATCGGAATAAAGCGACCATCATATTTCGATTTATTAAACAAATGTCCATGAAAATGGTAAACTGTTTCGATTCAGATCTTCGAAACAATTATAATTCATTTATTATACGTTCATCAAGAGTACATGAACAATACAGAACAGCAACATGTCAACATTCGAGAAAAGACAATAAGCAATTCAATGTGTAAACAGGGGAAAAGGGTGGAGCCTTTGTATCTCTGTCTGGACCTATATTGAGACTTCTTTGTTTTTTCGTGATCTTTTTTATGAGGTAAATCATAATTATCCTTTACATGCGCAATCTGTTATTAGGTGGTCATTGTTTTTTTTTAGGAAATCATCATCAGTATGTTAATCTAAAGTTTGAAGTAAGACTTAAATATTTTGTTTGTTTGTTTTAGAATTGATTGTGATGACACAGAAATTAACAACTACAGGTCACCGTACGGCCTTCAACAATGAGTAAAGCCCATACCGCATAGTCAGCTATAAAAGGCCCCGAAATGACAAATGTAAAACAATCCAAACGAGAAAACTAACGGCTTAATTTATGTAAAAAAAATGAACGAAAACAAATATGTAACACATCAACAAATTACAACCACTGAATTACAAGCTCCTAACTTGGGACAGGCACATACATACAGAATGTGTCGGGGTTAACATGTTAGCGGGATCCCAATACAGTGGTGTAGTGGTACAACATAAGAAAGAACAATAAAAATCAGTTGAAAAAGACTTAACACATCAGATGGATACAAATAGAAATATATCTAATAAAAACACAGATTGAACGTGGCCGGGTTCTTGTATATACGAACAACAAAAAGACACTAAGTAATGATCTAAGAGTACTACCAGTGACTGTCAGGTAGTTCAAAGCCACTAGCAATTAATAAAAAATCAAGCATCTGAGACTAAATTTTGTTTTTGTTTTGTTTTGATTTTGCTTCTTTTTTTTTTCTTTTTTTTGGGGGGGGGGGGGGGGGGTAAGTTTAATTGGGTAATGGTGATCTTTAGTCGTAGTTAAATTATGTGACACATCTTTATGCTTAAAAACGATTTAGAACAGTTGGTTGTGTTGGGCTGCTTTGTCATTGAAGTAATTCCCATACCTCGTTTTATTTTTACAAAAACGACACAAAATTATTGCAATGTTATTTATTTATTAAAAATTTCAAGTTAACGCAAGTTTTATTATGGTAAATTTTAACAATGAAACGAAAATACAAACTGCAGACTGTAATTGAGATATACAATATCATATACAGATAATTTTATAGTTAAGTATTAGTATTTTCATAATACTTTAGTGATATCAACGATCAAGGGTCAGTTAATGCGTCTAGAAAATTGGACGTCCCAATAAACTCATGTTTCAAAAGTTCATAAACATGTAAATGCGAAAGATTGCACTTCTTGACATTCTTCAGATTATGTTATTTCGTGGGTGTGGGTTTAACCATTACTGAGTGTAATGTACTGCTTTGGTATCTTTCTTCAGGGCAAACTTCTTAACACATGATTGCCTTAACGGTTCCTTTGATGAAAGCTCTACAGATCGGACATCGTCTTAGTGCAGGGGCACAGTTTATACACGCTGCCATGTGCCCACATGGCAGGAAAACGATGGACACTGGTTCATCTAGACATATTTTGCATGTTTGTTGGTCTTTCAAGTTTCTATTTTCCTCTTCAAGACTTATTACTGATACTACAAAGAATAAAAAGAAATTCTGTTTATTACATAAATAAAGGCTACAGTAGTATACCGCTGGTCGAATGTCATAAATCGATTAAGAGAAAACAAATCCGGGTTACAAACTAAAACCGAGGGAAACACATCAACTATCAGAGGAAAACAACTAAACAATAAAAACACTGAAGTTCAACAAAAAACAAATGCAACACACACAGAAACGAACTATAAGATAACAATTGCCCTGAACAATACTACTAATACAATTATAAGGAGTTTTATCAATTTCATTTACATCTTGATTCGAAATTCTAGATAAACTAGTTTATTGATATAGTCAGTATATCAACACATTTTTCATTATCTATATATATCAATATGCGATGTGCCGATGTGCACGTTTAAAATATGAAACCATAAGTTAGATATTTGCCTATGATATCAAAGATGGTAGCAGCAAAGGTAAAAGGTAAAGATAAAACCAAATTTACGCATATAAAATTTAAACTGAGCACCATGACCATGATGACCTGTAAAAAACTTAAAGAAATTGGAGGTTCTTTGAAAGATTAACACGTCTATGCTACTTCAATTTAACAAAAAGTAAATTGTTTATATCAAACAGTAATAGCAAATTATCATTTTGACTAACTGAAATTTCTATTTCCATCATAACAGTTCTACGAATACCGCAAAATTCCTTTGATTGTCCTAATGAAGAAAGCATAACAGTTATTTTCTGTCAATGATATAATGATTTTGCATTAAAGAATATTTGGATATTCACTTCATGAATGACACCGTTGCAAAGGTCTTAAATGGTTCTTCTTCTAGTGTAAAATGTTATACTCTTACATTCAATGTCTGGGTCAACATTTATCTGTTCGTCTTTAGGTGTATCTTTTATGTTATTGTTTTCTTCGGGTGCAGCTGGTTTATGGCTACCTTTACCAGGATGATTACAGGCCGATTGCGGTTGTTCTCTTTCTTCTTTTTCATTAATTTTTTCAAACAATAAACTTGCTGTTATATCTGAAAAATCCCATTATAAAATATTTATTTAGATATGCATGATGGAAAATGACATTGAGACCTGATATATTTTAGATATTGCACCACTGATTGTTATTTTATTTGAATGTTCTACAACGAATCTTTATTTGAGAAATGAGTAGTTCCATTCATGTCGATTATCATATTATTTACTACTGACGTTACCTTGAACTCCAGCTGTTTGTAAGCTCGTATAAGCTGATTTAACTGCATTTGGTTCATATCCAAATTCTATAATTGTTTGCACTGCTGGATTATTGGTGTAACTATTTAACCCTTTTGACTCGATCTTTTGTTCCGAATGTGAGCTCTGCAACACAAATATTATCATTAAAATTATTTCCGACATTTTTGACTTATTTATTTATTTTAATTTAAATGTAATAATTCCTTTATTCAGCATTACGATACATCCTGGATAAAAGGAGTTTGCTAAAAAGGCAACCTGTACTTAAAACAATTTTATGTATTTGTCTATATTTGTCAAGCATTCACAAAGTTAAAAAGCCAGACAATCTTATTTCGCAAAAATTCTATTTTTGTTATAGACTTGAAACATTACATTACTTACATTTGAAATATTTTCGGGATCCTTTCCATGCTGCACATGTTCAATGAATTTTTCTCCCATACATTGTTTGACAAATTGGCATTTTGGATACCACCGCGCATGCTCTGTCCATGGCAAATCCCCAACTTCCCATCTTCGCAGACCACCTCCACAAAAGAAACATCTGCAGTGATCTTCTATGCCTAAGTTAAAAAATTAAAATGAATTAAAAACTTATTGTTTTAATTATCATGGTCAAATATCACAATTTTAGTTAATGTCTTACCATTTCATACTTTTAGGACATAATCTCTTGTGCAAACATTGATAGTACTAATTTTACTGCACCTATTTCGCATTTCACCAATTAATGTCCGTTCAGCGGTGGTTTAATTGAACCAAGGACGTATAACTTACGTCCTTGAATAGACAAAACGTAGGGTCAACACAGAAATGAATCTAAGATTTACATCAGGGAGATACATTCCTTAAGTAAAAGTGTTTAACAGAGAATAAAAATTAAACAAAATCCGCATTTTCATGTCAATCCCGAATTTTAAACTATCCATTCGATAAGTTATTTTTAGAATAGGTGTTTTCCATGGGAATCCTCACCCAATGATATAAAAAATGGACTTTAAAAAACATATTACACAAGTTGGAGCAGTTTTAAACGATCCAGACCTATTTCAAAGCTTAAGAGTATGCAAATGTTTAAATATATAAAAAGGTATGATCATTTGGACGACATGTACATTATTCACATAGCGATTCTCAAGTTCATTAACACATAATACACAAATACAGTGCCGCATATACACACATAACACATTAGTGGTTATTTCATCGGAAACTGCAGAAAAATGTAAGTTAACTTTATTTACTCATCTTTAAACAAAAACAATGCTTCAAATATTTTTTATAGTATATTGAATATGACATGCATGAATTGCACAAGCGGGGTGTATATGTACCTATGTTGTTTAGCATAACTAGACTGAATGCCTTAATTCATATATATGAAATGTGCGTTCTTAGGTTATATAATATGTTACGAACTGTTCCGCTTACGTCTTGGTTATGAAGTCTGATCACCTTATAGATATGGCACTTCGAATAATATTCAGGGGTTTGGATAAACCGAAGGAATACAACACATTTTCTTGCTTTATGTAATATGATATAGATAACATGTATGATACAGGATGATACTTTACTGTTGTATATACTCAAACGAGAAAACTAACGGTCTTATTTATATATATATCTATATATATATAGATATATAAAAAAAAGAACAAAAAACAAATATGTAACACATAAACAAACGACAACCACTGAAATACAGGCCCTTGACTTGGGACAGGCACATACATAATGTGGCGGGGTTAAACATGTAAGTGATATCCCAACCCTTCACTAATCTGTGACAGTGGTGTAACAGTACAACATTAGAAAGTATTTTCATATCATTGTGTGTTAATTCATATAGGTTTCATCACTTATATCACGTTTAAAAAGGTGTGTATCTGTCATCGACTTCCACTGTTGTCCGAGTACACAGTTATCGTTCTTTGATTTTCGTTGTCCGCATGCTCTACCCAAGACTGATCACCTGGCTCCCAATTTCGTAAGCCACCGCCACAGAAAAAGCATCGACAGTGATCCTCAATGCCTAAAATAGACATCGAAACAATATAAGAAAGATGATGTGGTATGATTGCCAATGAGACAAATCTCCAAACGAGACCAAAAGGACACAGAAATTAACAGCTATAGGTCACCGTACGGCCTTTAACAATGAGCAAAGCCCATACCGCATAATCAGATATAAAATGCCCCGAAATGACAATGTAAAACAATTCAAACGAGAAAACTAACGGTCTTATTTATATATAAGTCATACATAGTAAAGACTTAAACAAAAGTATAATGAGGCTTTGATACCCGCTGATAGAGCTACTAACCCCACAAAAAGATCGGTCTTCCATTTTCCGTCAAGTCAGAGTATGCTTAAAAGAAGGATAACATTATTTTACGCAACACATTTGTCAAAATCAAAATTTTACCAATGACATCATTTTCCGTTTTGTAGTTCATAGAGGAGACAATTTTTACCATTCTTGCTTGTTTCAGTACATAGGTCATTTTGTTACCTTTGTATTTCGAACTTAACAAAATGCTAGTGTACATTTCCATAGTTTGAGTTCACTTATAAAACATTAATTAAAATAAGTATACTTTGAGAAATAATTTGTTACATAATGATAAGATTAAGCAATAAAATAAATTTGGTTAGTTCAAAGCGCTTTTCTGTGTACACCTTCACCGGCCAGGAACGATTAAACCTAAACATTTGAATGCCAAGGATGTATACACAATCTACACTATAAGTTCAATTTACCCTGGAGGAGTTAGTACCTTAGTTTCTTTAGAGTTTCTAAACTTAACGGCGAAATTAAGAAAGGTATTTTATAAACCATGTCAGTATCGATTTACTGACTACTGAGGTGATATGAAAAAAACACAACCATTTGAAGAACATTGTAATTACAATCCATGATTGTACGATATTATCGTTTGAGATACTTCCGTTTTGTTTTGATATTTGGAATCAGCAAATATTCAAGTAGATTTTTTGGCGTCATTAACTAATACCTCGAACACATTACATGGATTCTACGTGCATATCAATTAACCCTTTAAACATCATAAGTAGAACAGAATTATGTTATTTACTATGATCATAATATTTATCTACAAGTGTTTAAATTAATATAAAATGTAGAAGTTTAATAAGTTCCAATTTATTCGAATAATCATTTTTTTCTTCCAAAATAGAGCGTTTGCCTATTATAAAAATATATGTAGGTACTATATTATTTTTTTTTTTAAATTTTATCTTTGCCTTTTTTGCTGCACATCTTGAAGAAGTTTGTGTTTGTGAATAGTGCTTAAATAATTTACTGTGTTTTTTTTTTATCGGGCTTGCAACATTTTGTCGTCGAAGAGAGACATAGCGATCTTACTTTCCGTCGTCGGCGTCGTCAAGTACATGTATTTTCATTTTGTGGTCGTGATTGATTCAGACATGAATAACATTTTTTGGAACTTCATTGATTTAAACCAAAAAGAAGTTGAAGATCTTTATATGCGAAACAAAAACCCACAGGACATAGGTCTTTATACATTAAGATTTTTCATTATGATAATTAAGACGATTTGTGATACTTAATTATTAAGACAGAGACTCAACGAAAGAAAACTACGCGTCAAAATTATAGATCAATACTTTTAGAAATGTGTGAATCTATAGTTTGAAATCTGTATTATTTTTATTTCAGATTTTATAGCTTGGGAAGATCTCTGGTATCATCAACTCTTAACAAAGGGACTTTGTTTACACACGAAACATGTCTTTAAATAGCACGTACAGTAATATCAGTTAGTACTTTGCAATTTTAACTTGTATTAACGTAATGATCGATATGCAGAATTCATGTAATTTCAATAAAAAAGTTATTTTCATAGTTTTCAAAATTTGTATGATTATATACATTATGGCAGGTCAGTTGTTGTTTTCATCTTTCTCGTGGAAGTATTTTCACATTGAGTTTAAGTCATGAGTTTGATACTGGTCAGTCGTATAAAGCATCAATGTACTGAACTTAAAGCCTCTATGATAGTTCATCATAATAATTTCATATAGAAAAAATAACTTTTAGAAGAACAAAGATATGTGTAATGGTAATATAAAATTTGAATGATACAGGTCATTGTACAAATTGTACAATCATGCAATTTGAATCAAGTTACACAGCTTTACATTCTATAGTTGTTGTCCGCGCACAGATACATGTACATTACTGGTCATATCTAGAGTAATATTTTTTTTCCTTCTAATTATATTGCCATCACAGTGTTTTGAAATTACGAAAAAAATGAAGTACTCATGCTTTACGATTTCATGTCAAAGCTATCAGGAAAATAAACATAATAATTATATATCGGAGAAGTTCATAAGTAGAATGTTTCTATATATACATCAATTGACAAGAAAGAAAATTAACCTTTTTTTTTGTTATATTTTCCAGGATCAATACAAATTGCTGTAAGGACAGCACAAGAGAGCTTCAGTTTAGATTTAACTATTAATGATGGTTCACGCGAAAAGGAAAGAAATCCTCAAACTGAACAATTCACGTGGAAGTCCTCTAATTTCTGTGATCCAAGAAATATGAAAATTGAACTTACCCATTATAATGTTGAAAAGTTTGGGGAACAGGAAACGAACAAATGGTAAATATTTAGTACGTTATTAAAACCTCAGTGATGTGCCTTCCACTGGGATTTAATGGGAACAAATTAATAATGTAATAGAAAAAAAATAATGAATGCATTTTAGTTTAATGTACAAGATTCAATAAATATTTTTTTCTAATGCAAAATCAATGTTAGAAATTATAACTTCATTTTAACTAGAAGGATATTCCAGAAAAAAGCAATTTGAAAGCCTTATTCGATATATTCTACATACAAATCCAAAAAAGAAACCTTTTTTTTTGGGTGAAACGTTTCCGTTATTACCAAGGCCTCAATCTTTTTATCTTCTATTATACAGGAAAATAGTATTGGACGTTTAATAGGAATATATATATATATAAATATATATTTTTGTAGCCTCTAAACTCCTTCCGACAAAAAAATAATTTGTTTTTCGATAAAAATTGCCGTTACAATGGTAATAGTAGTATTAAACACCTTATCTGGTTTTAAATTTAGTTAAAAATGTTTTATGTGCCTTTTTATTTGTCAACTGGTTGAGATTAGAATGTAGAGTGTTGGGTTCTAAATTGGTTTTTAACCCGCCACAGGCCACGTGGAATTTGTGTCAGAAAAATTAGTTCTGAATGGATTTTTATTTTACATAGAAATACTATGGTTTTATCATTTCTTTTTATTATTTTATTAATTCATGTTTGAATTTATTTAACAATCTTTTGAAAATTCTATTTTAGAGTAAAGAAGAGTTGGCTTGGTAGTGTGCATATGGACTTGTACTGCGAAGACCTTCCATATACATATCACATATTTGACACTGAACGTTAAGCAAAAGAAAAAGACAGTTATCAATATCAAACACATTTTCTTAAATGTTATTTGTTTATTCCTCTCCATTGAGTATCTGTGTGAAGTGTAAAGTTATCTATATTGTATACTATGTATACCGAAAAGTCTTTATCATGAATTATCCAGATTTTTAACTATTCAAATATCATGTATTTATTTATATATTTTTTTAATTCACAATGATCAACTCATTGCAAGTAAGTAAAGAAAAAAATATATATGTTAATTAACAGAATTTATCAAATGTCCGACAATTTCGTAATGTCTGGAAAAAAAAGTGTCCTTTATAAAATTTAATTTGGTATATCTATAAACTGAGGTTACCTTTGGGTTTTTTCTGAAAGGGGACATTGTTATTTTTTCTAGGGAGGGACAACTATTTGTTTTATTTATTTAAAAAAACACACTGTTTTAAATCGCATTTTTTGTAATATCAATCTGATTTTATTTTTAACTGCTTATCAATCGAAGCTCGATTTATTTTTTATTTCACTTCCTCAACCATTTGTTCTAGAATCTTCGAATCAAAAGATTTTATGAAAATAAATATGCATCTCACACAACTTGAACTGTCAATGCATTATATGGCATTGCTATAGGAAATCCTCTACTTTTATTTCATACAGATAGGTTAAGTAAATTGTGCATGCGCAAGAAACACCAAGTATATAATTAAATGTGACTTGCTTTTTTCTTCATTTGTATAGTAACGTTATATTTATTTAGCGAATACTATTTCCTGTTTTTATTTCTATTGTTTGTTGTGTAATGTAACATTCTGTAAAATACTAATTGAGATTCATTAAAATGTATATTTATAGTGTATGTGTGTGTTTTTATATTTATGCGCCTATCAAAAGTGGGGTCACCGTGAATGACTGTCTATTGTCATATCGTAATGTTTTTGTCATTTTCAATTATTTGATATTTTAAGAAAGAAAAAAATGACGCGAATATATGAAAGACTTCGGTGTTTCAATATATACATACATATATGCTCTTACAGTCCCTTAATTCTCTTCATTTTTCTCCAACCGGTTTCACATCTTTATGATAATCATGGATGAATGTAACTAACGGTAACGTAACGTCACGATAGTAGTCCAAGGCATAAATTACCTCAGCTGTATTTGGCACCACTTTTTAGAATTTTTGATCCTCAATGCTCTTCAACTTTGTACTTGTTTGGCTTTATAAATATTTTGATTTGAGAGTCACTCATGAGTCTTATGTAGAAGAAACGCGCGTCTGGCGTACTAAATCATAATCCTAGTACCTGTGATAACTATTTACACCACTGGGTCGATGCAACTGCTGGTGGACGTTTCGTCCCGAGGGTATCACCAGCCCAGTATTCAACACTTCTGTGTTAACATGAATATCAATAATGTGGTCATTGTTATAAATTTCCTGTATACAAATCTTTGAATTTTGGAAAAAACTAAGGATTTTCTTATCCCAGGCATAGATTACCTTAGCCGTATTAGGCACAACATTTTGGAATTTTGGATCCTAAATGCTCTTCAACTGTGTACTTGTTTGGCTTTATAAATATTTAACCCCCAAGGGTGACTGGGGGATAGAAGTATGGTCACTTGGTCTTCCTCCGACCGGCAGTAAAACGCTTGCCGAAGTGGGGCGTCCGTTTGGCTGTGCGGGATGTATCAAGTTCGCAGTCACGTCCGGTCAGATTGGGGACGTTAAATCCGATGCCTTGTGTAAAGAGAGTGCCACGCTCTTTGCACGTTAAGAACCCTTGCAAAAACTCTTTGAGGGGTCCGTAGGTAGCCTGTTGCAAGGCAAAATTTCTGTTCCTATCCAAAATACCCTCATTTTCCAGTGGCAGTCCAAATTACCCCGACCATCATCCCAGATGGACTGTTTTATTTCAAGACCTACATATAGTGTTTATTGTGAATTTGTTCTCGTCCTGAATATGCATTAAATATTTGCCACTGGACGTTAAGCAACCAACAATCAATCAATCTTTATAAATATTTTGATTTGAGCGTCACTGATGAGTCTTATGTAGACGAAACGCGCGTCTTGCATACTAAATTATAATCGTGGTACCTTTGATAACTACTGTAACAATACATTCAAGGGACGTAACATTTACACAAGTAACGTCTTATCTGTTTAAGCTTGGTTTGTATTTTTGTATAAACATATTTTCTTTATTAATTCTCATCACGCTCGGGACATCATTTATTTAAAAGCAAACTTTTCTAATAGCATACTTAATAGATATTTTGATATCATTATGCTCTTATTTTTGAATTACTTATCAATCGAAGCTTAAAAAAATGTTTTATTTCACTTTGGAAACCATTTCTTCTAGAATCTTCGAATCAAAAGATTTGTAAAAATATACCATGCATCCCACACAAGTTGGACTGTCAATGCATTATTACAGATTACAATGCATAATCTTCTTGACGTACACCCACCGATATTACCGATTGCCTTCTGTCATATCTTAATATTTTGTCATTTTCCAGAATTTGATATTAACGCGAATATGAAACACTTCGGTATAAATAAAACCCAAACAATAAATAAACAAAACCCACAAAACCGCAAAAATTAATCACCGTATAGTTTGGTTGAAAAGGGCTTAAAGGGAAATATAGTATCCACAAAGATAATTTGGTTTACAGTAACCGGTATCGTATGTTTGTCTCGCCTGCGACAAAAGCGGGAAGTGAGACTAAGGGTTGCTTTCCGACTGCGACGTCGTGAATAATTATTAAGATTTCTGCTTGTGTCAATTTGATGGGAGCTACTTGTGATAGATGAATGATATTTTGTATAAAGTTTGAAGACTATTTTCATGCCTTTTCCCCTCGGGTATCCAATGACTTTGAATTAATAAGCAATTTCCATGTTAAATTTTCTGCTTAAGTCAGATTGATAGAAACTACTGATAGAAACTATAACAGTGAACAAAGATTTTTTCAAAAAAGTTACATAATGGTCTGTACATCTCAGTTTGTCGACAATCTCCATGTACTGCTCACAAGATCATGGTCCAGTGACTTTGAATTAATAAGTAATGCTGCTGTCAATCAGATTGTCTTCTTTTGAATGTTATACCGACAGGCAAGACATATCTCTGTACAATAGTCTACACCATACTATGTGTATGTACTCATGTGAACAAAATATCGGATTATCATGGTATTATTGAAAAAAAAAATGATACGGAATAGCAACTAACGACACAGAACTAGTAATGTGGGTTCGTGGTTTAGTGGTTAAAACCGATATTTACAATGCTGAAAGTCCTGGGTTCGACTAGGAGCGCTTGCAATTTCAGTACATCACAATGGTGATTTTCACACACTTCTCTGATACCCAAACCGGAGTGTAAACTAGATTGGGGACCTCGGTTGGTCATAGTTGTCCCCTACTTTGACATGGAAATCAATTGATACCTCTCTGATATGTCTGTTTCTGTCAAGTGGCCTGCTGGTTCTTTCCGAGTACTTCGACTTCCTTCACCATAAAACAGTCTTCCCGTTGTTCTAGCACTCACCTTGGCTGGAGTTGGGATTGTCCTTGTAAAAATTGTCGTAAATACGTTACTGGCACATCTTCATTAATCTGAAAAGCGAAGGTACATGGATTCCATTGTACCAACGGAGCTCTCAAATGTTCTTCGTATAGCGGAAAAAATTACCAGAAATTTACATGCATACATACATACAAACACAGCAAAAACATACCTACGCACAAACATACATAAACAGCAAAAACACACAAAAGCGGAGGAACAGCGCTTTTATTGCTGATCTTATTCGGAAGTCACAGTGAGGTTATCAATGCGACAAGGAGCAAAAATATACAACTCACGACACAAAGATTTGAATACGTCTTTATAGGATAATTCACATTCAAATGTGCATTTCACCAATTTCTTATTACAATAAAATATTATTAACTTCTTGAGTTAAGTATAAGGTTTACGTTAAAAAAACTATAACAAGAAGCCATACAGCCATCAACACATCCAACACAGTTAGTACAAAATTGCGGTATTAACCATTACTTTTATATCGTCACTTTAGAATTATTTTCTGGAAATAACCATGCCATGACTTTTTTTAAACTGTGTTTACTATGCGTATAGCTATGTATTTTTGTTTATTGCACATTGGCTAGAGGTTAAGGGGATTTTTGCGCCTGTCCCAAGTAAGGCGCACCTGATCTTTGTTGTATTGTTTGTTTTTTTAATAAATTTTTGATCATTTATATTATTTGTAGTTAAGTGTGATGTCTATTTTCACTGAACTAGTAAACATGTGTGTTAAGGGGTCAGCAGTCTCTATTTGAAGGATTTTATCGCTGTGTTTAGGTCACGGCATAAAGTGCATGATGATGAAACGACTTGACACTACACACTATGTCGTCGTTTGCAATCTATGTAATGTGAACTATAATTGAAAGCAACACGTTTACAACAGCAATGCAATGTCATTATTAAAGAAAACACAATTTATTTCGTAAGAGTTGTCGACTTAAGATACGGATTATTATAACAAGTTTCAACAATTACATGACCTATAATTTGATTTGTTAATAAGGAGATACTGCATTATAAGCAATAACACAAACATTCATCACAGTTAAAATCAGGTGGACATTATTAATTTCTGGCATCCGTACGACCTTCAACAATGAGAAAACCCATCACCGTATAGTCGGCTATATCTATCTGGAAGCATACAGTATTTGACTGATGCTTCGGATTCTGAAAAACAACAGAAATGACTATTTTTAATATAGAATATCCCAACAATTTTATAAGACGGGTTTTAAAAACGCATATACATTTAAAAAACTAGTACTATGCAGAAATTATCTTCTGTGACAGTTCTCGAAATTAACTGATAAATAATAAAGGAAAGATAAGATTTTTTTTTAAAATAGCATGTAAATAATAGTTCAAGTTCTAGAACATCAATGTCAAGGCCAACTAAGTACTATATTTATATATATATATAAATTATTCTCTCCAACAATCCACCATTATACCTTGTTTATTTTAAGGTAAGTTTGAAATATCTCTTATAGTGATGTCGAGTTAAAAAACGGTATTTGTGATATAATCGAAAATTGATATCCTCATTCTTACCATTTAGAAGTGTTTCGAAAAGACAACCTTAATTTTTGTGACGTTAACAACCAAAATTATTTAGTTGCAGACTCTGAATATTTGTATAGCAATAAAGAGTTGCTACGGCAGATACCACATGTAATATATAACATAAGTAACATAAATAATCACGGATTTACGCGTTTTAAATGAATACCGTTTAAGGCATAAAGAAAGATAACTCTTTTTGGCCACTACTGCTTTAACCAAGAATAACTTGTATGAGTATATAAATATTGAAAAGAAATACATTTAAATATATTGTATATGTATATATATGTATATAGTACACTGGTATACACGACAAACTAATTGCTTGAGTTATATAGTTTTGTATTATTTAAAAGTATAAGAATCTTAATTAGATGGATATGACAATACCAATAGATTACCTTAGCAATCAACTTTTAGAAATGTTTGGTCCTCAATTCCTTTATTTTTGTACTTGATAAATGGCCTTTTTAACATGTTTTTATTCGAGCGTCACTGATAAGTCTTTTATAGACGACACGCACGTCTGGCGTACATATATTAAATTTCAATCCTGGTATCTATAATGAGTTTATCTAATGTCTTTAGTACTGGGGTTCAATAGTTCTTAAACCAAAAATTAACTTCATGGCATTTATGTGGATTATATGATTAAACTTGGTGACATTAATCAAACTATTTTTAAAATTATGAAAGCCTTCTTTGCACTCATTATTTAAAGCAACGGGAAAACACGCACAAAGATACATTTCTTGAAGTAGTTCAACCTATTTCAAAGCACGTTAATATTTAGTACACGTAATAATTCATGTTACAATTCATATTATTGTAAATAATGTATATGTATATATAAGTATTCGTCTTGTTATAACACAACAGACAAACTACTTCCTTGATATTGTTGTCATATGTTTTTAATTAGTATTTATACATTTAAAAGAGAATCTTCCATCAGGTCAATATTTTTCTTCCAATAAATCCCATTATGCGTCATAGATCTAAATATAATCTATGTAGTTCGAACAAATAATCATTGTTGGTTTTTTTCCATCACGAGATTAAAGTACTAGAAAAGTCTCGAAGGAATGTTATTTTTAGAATATCAAATCATATAAATAAGAGGTAAACATAGAGCAGATCACAAATGTCACATTTAGAGGAAGATTGAAGACGTATTGTAAGTATTGCAAGCATCGGCATAATAAATTGAATTAGATAAAAATTATTTAAAGATAATATTTTCGTTGATTGCCTTTATTAAAATCATAAGTTAAATTATATTCAGTATAATAATTTAACTATCGTATTGTTTATTTAAATATTTGAAAATCTATGTCAGTCGTTGAACTTTGTTCTCGAATTGAGCGTTCGTATATAAATAAATCTAAATAGAAAAGTAGATATTTTTCTTAAATTTGTGTCTGTGCTTTTTTATGCTGCACGCATGTTTTTTTTTATTGTGTTAATTTGCATAATACATGTTTATATTGTGTTGTTGTTTTTTCTTATTTGACTTGAGACCTTATCACAACGAAAAGAAACCACAGGCACTTGTTTTTATCCATACGAAAGTCGACTATCCATATAAATAGAAGAAGGTGGCTAACGAATTTTTTTTTAGGTCACGACAGTCTCCGCTTGGGACGCTTTTTCTACCCTTCAACTTAATGCTAAAAATCCCTACCTTATATGAATCGATTCAGTGAATATTTTCCGTTAACACTAAACTAATTTCATAATCCCCACAGTGTTCCTCTTCACGGTAATCTACTCTCAATTCACTAAACCATGTCCAAAACTTCAACTATTATCTTTTCAATGTATCTACTTCCGGTTGACATCGCAGTAAATTTATTTTGTTTTCATTGACTCAGTTTCTTTCCCCAAATTCTTATGAATCTGAATACGTTTTTTTACCTCCAAAATAAAAGATCGACGAAATTCTTTAGAGTTACCATATACATTCGGAATTCTCTGGTATTATTGAATTCATTCAAATTAGTTTCTGACTTTCTGATTTTTTTTAATAACAAAGATAAATGAACTTATTTCGGTGAAATTCCATCTTTAAAAATATATTGATACTGAAAATGATAAACTGGTAATTTTACAGAATCATTTCGTTTTTAAAAATAGAGCATTCTGCCCACAACCGGAAGTAGATACATTGAAAAGATGGTAGTTGAACTTTTGGACATGGTTTAGTGAATTGAGGGTAGACTACCGTGAAGAGGAACACTGTGGGGATTATGAAATTAGTTTAGTGTTAAAGGAAAATATTCACTGAATCGATTCATATAAGGTAGGGATTTTTAGCATTAAGTTGAAGGGTAGAAAAAGCGTCCCAAGCGGAGACTGTCGTGACCTAAAAAAAAATTCGTTAGCCACCTTCTTCTATTTATATGGATAGTCGACCTTCGTATGGATAGAAACAAGTGCCTGTGAAAGAAACATAGCGATCATTTTTTCGTCGTTGGCGTTGTCATCCACATTTTGGTTTAGTTTCTTGAAAAAAATTCAGGCAACATTAACATGTCCAAATTAAGACTCATAGATATAACAGAAAAATATGAGCAGAAGCTTTTTTATGATCAAAATTCATGTCCTTTTAGTATTGTTTTGGTGAACGGAGCTTACTTTCTCATCAACTTTAATAACACAAATTTAAGTTTGCAGATGTCATAATTTTTTCAACTTTTAATTTCGTTCTATAAGAACACAACAATTTATTTTGACCAAAAGAGAGTATTCAAAGGATAGTTTGACAGTTTATAACAGTTTATTAATCTTTTTCACAGTATATTTTATTGATAAATGCACTTAGGTTTTTCGTAGTTGCACAAAATATAATAGAGTTAACATCAATAAATTTGTCTAACCTACATGGAACTTTATGAAACTTTGCCAGATACTTTTTTTTACTGTGTTCAAATGATAATATCTAAATCAGAATGTCAAACTTATCTTTTATTATAAATCTTCCGTATATATCTGACAAAAAGACTTAATTTTTGACGATCGACACTTGACCGTTTCCACTGTCAGCACCAATCGGAAGCGATTCACAGGGTTCCACGGAACCCTTCACGAATGGTAGTACGTTGTATAAGCTTCATAGAGCTTATGAATATCTTTGTGATATACATCAACCAGATCAAACAGGTGACCGTTTGTTAATGAGACGATATTTTAAGTGTCAAGGAGATGGCTTCAGGTGCATTTTTCGCGACTTATTAAAATGTCAAAGTAACCGGTTTCCAAGCCAACTCAGTTTTTTACGCGCTGAGTGCAAATATGTATTCGATTGAGTTCAGAATTATTGTTTACATTGTGAAGTGTTGTATACTCGTTTTTATTTTTTTGTGTGTTACTTTTGTAGTTATAACAAGGCCAGTTCATTCATATCATATAATCTAGTTCCCTAAACCAAAATATAAAACAAAACCAACAAACATTTGATTTAATTGTTTTTTGGTTAAGGGGAGGAGGATTATTTTATATGAATATACTGGTATTGTTTGAACTGAAAAAAAAAAACACAAGGCAGGTTGGAAATTACCTAGGAAATTACTATACTACACTTAAAAAATTAACACATACAAAGATCTTGCATCAGCTTTGGATTAAGAAATAGATATGTTTTATTGCACAACTACCCATAAATCAGCTAACTTTATGACGAAGACATATCGAAGGATAAACCTTATATATTATAGGTCTTCTCATGACCTTTGCGAAATTGATTAACAGATCATGATTTTGTTCACATAAGCTAACTAGATGGCAGTACCAGTATATAGTGATGAAGACAGTGTTGATGTTGATATTTATATGAATCAACCTGTAATGGATGAATCTAAAATGGTGCAAGAGAGTGTTGTTAAAATGGAAACTGAGCGCAGTACTTGTGAAGGAAACGAATTATCTGTTCAAAATCTAAAGCATGATAATTCTATACCCTTGCCTGTAACACCAATTAAAAGAAATACAAACCTTGCAGTTCTTTTTTGTGTTCTTGGCTGCATTATGATGGTTTTCAAACGAATGAATTGGCAGGAAAAATACAAGCGAATGGGCAAGACCAACATTGATATTGACTATAACTTTTCTAAAGATAAAGCAAACATGAAAGAATTGAAGGAACATCCAAAGACACGGTTATGGATTAACAAGTTTGTTAAACAATTCTATCACATTCCAAGGATAATTTTACAAACGTATGTGTTGAACCCACAGGATTATAGCAATTTTATTAAGGAACAGAAAACTGGATTGACACCATCTTTAAAAGAATCAATGAAGTTTGAATGGTGCCGATTAGCAAGTTTTTCTAATTATCCACGTACTAACATATCAGTTATACGACTTGCTGAAGCTGGATTTCACTATGAGGGAAACGCAAACGAAGTAGTCTGCTTTTCTTGTGGACTAAAATATAAAAATTGGAAGTCAAACGATAGCCCAGTACAAATTCATAAAGACACTTCACCTCAGTGTTCTTTTGTTGTTGATAACTTAAATATGATATCAAGAAGAAATGACACACAAACGACTGAAATTTCTGTTGGTGCATGTGGAAACTCTGCAGAAGCGCCAAACCTATCGATAATAAAGGAAATTAAAGAAGAAACATCTTCAGCAAGGGACAAGAAAACAAACGAAACATATTCAGAAAACAATGTCACCATGGACCGGAATAGATTTACTCTAGAAACTAATGTTACAGCTGGCAACGATAGCAGGTTGGCTAAGGAAAGACTAGAAAACAGCTCATCTCCCAGTAGAACAAATTGGGAGTTCCCAGCTTGTTCCCGTAACAACGTAAATGGTCTCATTAGCATTCAAGAAAACAACAGAGGCCTGCATTCATCACTTCAACCACCACGCACATCTGTCCCTGTCAGCTCACTCACTTCAAATATGGAGGCACTGAGCATGGGTGTTTATCTAGAGAAACCCAAATATCCAAAATATGCTGTACGGACAACGCGATTGTCATCATTTGCAAATTGGCCTTCTTACCTGTCCCAAACACCAGATGAACTGGTGACTGCAGGTTTCTTTTATACTGGTAATTATATATTTTGTAATAAAGTCAACATATCAAATTGTATTGTTTTTATTTATACTAGTATGGATATATATGTTTTTAAATAAATAGAGTAATACATATCCACAGCATATTTTGCATACATAAATTATCTGAGAATATGATGATACATGTATGACATTGGATAAAAATACAGGAGACAAATCAATGTGTACTGATAATCATCATATACATGTAGAAGTATTCAATTGCAAAATTACACCTAAGCAGTGATTATAACAGTAAATCATTTTGTTATTAAAAGTAAGAAAAAGGTCTTATATGATACCTTTTGCATTGTTTCTATGTTTAATATAAAACGAAGAAATGTGGTAAGTTTTCCAAGGATATAACTCTCCACCAAAGTCCATATTACTTGGGTGTAAACAAATATATGACACCATGAGACCTACAACAATAGGCAGATCCCATACCATATGGTCAGCTATAGAATGCCTCGAAATGAAAACTGGAATCCAACTAGGAAAACCAGAAATCAACGATCCTGATTGCTCCGTTTCAAATGAAATTTGCTGTTAAACACTTCTGACTATAAGGTAGTTAAAAAACGCACTATACCTTTGAAATCATCATATTCAGGAATACCTCACCCGAATGTAAACCTGTAATAGATAGTCCGGATATTTACGTATTTTCCATTCACGCATCAACGAGGTCATATCAATTGGTGAAATGAGCCATTAATGCAATTAAATTGTTACCATTAATGTTTGCATTAGAGATCAAGTCATGAAAACATAAAATGGTAAGACATTTATTTAATTGTTATATTTTACCATGATAATTAAAATTCTAAGTTTTTGTTTTATTTAATTTTTTTTAAACTAGGCATAGAAGATCACTGCAGATGTTTCTTTTGCGGAGGTGGTCTGCGAAGATGGGAAGTTGGGGATTTGCCATGGACAGAACATGCGCGGTGGTATCCAAAGTGTCAATTTGTAGCACAGTGTATGGGAGAAAAGTTCATTGAAGATGTGCAGCATGGAAAGGATCCTGAAAATATTTCAAATGTAAGTACTGTGATGCTTAAATTCTGTAACAAACATTGTTTTACATTTTAGCGAACTAAGATAGTCCGATTTTTTAACTTCGCGAATGCTTGATCGACACAAGAAATCAAAATTATAACATTGTTTGAAGTACGGGTAGCTATTTCAGCATACTACTATTATCTCGGATTAAATGTATTATAATGCTGAGTGAATTAAGAATAACATTTTTTTATCAAAATAGATAAATCAATGATATGGTAAATAATTTTAAATGATAATTTGTATTACAGAGCTCACATTCGGAGCAAAAGATCCAGTCAAAAGGGTTAAATGGTTACACCAATAATCCAGCAGTGCAAACAATCCTAGAATTTGGATATGAACCAAATGTAGTCAAATCAGCTTATACGAGCCTACAAACAGCTGGAGTTCAAGGTAATGTTAGTAGAAAAATGATAAGATAATCAAGCAGGATAACATAACAACTTTTTATGAAGAAGATTTAGTGAAGAAAAAAAAAATTCACATATGTAATTGAAACAATTCAAACGAGCAATCTTGTTTATGCTATCAGCCTATTCAAATGAAATAACAATAAGTGGTGCAAAATTTAGAAAAGTTCAGATTGCAATTATTATTTCTAAATGCATATGTATATTATATACATATTGTATAATGATTTTTTTATAGATATAACAGCAAGTTTATTGTTTGAAACAATTAATGAAAAAGAAGAAAGAGAACAAACGCAATCGGCTTGTAACCATCCTGTCAAAAGTAGCATTAAAGAAGCACACGAAGAAAACAATCATATACAGGATACACATAAAGACGAACAGGCCAGAATTGACCCAGACATTGAATGTGAGTATATAACACTTAATTCAAGATTGTCTTCTGAAATACAAATATCTCGTAGTGGATGAGAATTGATATAACAAAAACACATGCGTGAATGGACAGAAGACTTTGTTATGCCAAAGTTAATTTTCTGTTACTATTTTAAATACAACAATTGATCTATGTTTTGGTTAAATTAAAGTAGAAAGGAAATGTTTAGGTTCCAGAGTACCTCCAAGTTACAACCCATTTTCTTTTTTGGGAGATTCTACTGTTTTAATTTTATATTTGCAATGTGTTGTCGACTTAGCCTTTGCTCCAACTAGCTTTGTCTTCATAGGCAAATAGTTGACTTGATCGTTTCATTTTTCAAAAGTTCACATCGGAACATCACTTCTAATGTAAATTGATAACGTAAAATATGTTGATACAGTTTTCTATTTCCCCCCATTTAATCTACAATTAAAAATCAAGATTTAAATGAATGTAATAACACTTCTTAGCTAGTATTGTATGTAATGAACATGGTTTCTTTTTGTTCTTTGTAGTATCAGTGAAAAGTCTTGAAGAGGAAAATAGAAACTTGAAAGACCAACAAACATGCAAAATATGTTTAGATAAACCAGTGTCCATCGTTTTCCTGCCATGTGGGCACATGACAGCGTGTATAAACTGTGCCCCTGCACTACGACGATGTCCGATCTGTAGAGCTTTCATCAAAGGAACCGTTAAGGCAATCATGTGTTGAGAAGTTTGCCCGGAAGAAAGATAAAAAAGCAGTAATTATACTAAGCAATGGCTAAACATACACCCACGAAATAATATAATCTGAAGAATGGCAAGAAGTGCCATTTTTTTTGCATTTACATGTATATGAACTTTTGAAACATGAGTTTATTGGGACGTCCAATTTTCTAGATAAGACGCACTAACGGACCCTCAATCGTTGATATCTTTAATTTATACATGATTATGAAAATACAATTACTAAGTATAAAATTATCTGTATATGATATTGTATATATCAATTAAAGTCTGCAGTTTCTCTTTTTGTTTCATTGTTATAGTTTACCATAATAAAACTTGCATTCAACTTGCAACTTTGTATGCCTAACTAAATAAATAAAATTGCAATAGTTAACTGTCGTTTTTGTAAAAATAAAACGAGGTTTGGGAATTATACTTCAATGACACAGCAGCCAAACACAATTACCAACTGTTCTAAATCGTTCTTAAGCATAAACATGTATGAAATAATTTAACTAAGACTGAAGATCGCCTTTAATACCAAATTTAACGTACCCCATATAAAGGAAAAAAAAACAAAAAAAAAAAATCAAAAGAAAACAAAAACAAAATTTAGTCTCAGATGCTTGCTTTTTTATAAGTTGCTAGTGGCTTTCAACTAGCTGACCGTCACTGATAGTACTCTCGGATCAGTACTTAGTGTCCTTTTGTTGTTCGGATATACAAATTCCCGGCCACGTTCAATCTGTGTTTTATTAGATGTATTTCTATTTGTATCCATCTGATTAGTGGAGCTTTTTTGAACTGATTTTTATTGGTCTTTCTTATGTTGTACTGTTATACCACTGTTCCAGGTTAGGGGAGGGTTGGGATCCCGCCAACATGTTAACACTTGAAATGATGCATGGTCGCTTCATTCCGATTAATTCTTCTTAAATGAAATAAAATAAAACTGTCATTAAGTCAACAAGATATCACCTGTCTTTCAAACATATGGCTTTGGACATGCTGAAGTGGACTTAACTCACTAAAGTGAATATTTCAAATTAGATGTTCCATATCAGGGATGACTGAGGCCGGATGGAGTGGACGTTAAGTCTTCATATTGCCGTTACTCCGTCCACCAATTTGCATTTTTGTTTGATATGTGTTCGGTTGCATGAAATCTTTTCCCTTGTTCACCATAAATAAGTACAAAACCTTTGTTAATTTTATAATCTATAGCAAATCTCATCAAGATCTATATCAGATCTTAGCATACAAATCTTAGTGCAATCCGAAACTGAATCGACTCCGTTAAATCCTAAACGCGGAACAATAACAATAACAACGTCCGTGTAAGGAGACTGTAACGGACTCTACATGTTAAGGAATCCTTCTTCAAAATTGCTGAGGGAGTAATAGGTTGCCTGTTGAAAATCAAAACGTCTGCCAGTTTGCCCTCTTTTTTCAATTGCAAAATAAATGTTCATTGTCCGGCTGAACCTTTGGGGGAAATTGTGCATTCCCCCTGAATGTATGTAGAATATCTGCCGCTTTTCTTTAAGCAAACAATAATCAATTAATCATATCACATATGATACGTATATTCCTATATTTTACTTTTGACAAGGAAATAGGATCAAATATATTCAAAGATATATAGAGTAAATAAAACAATTTTTTTGTATATTTGAAGTGAGAAAGAGTGACATAACTGTCAACAACAAATATAAAATTGAACTTAATTTGAAATTAGAAATTGAACTTTTGTCAATTTGTACTAGAATTACAACATGTACAATGATTATTTTCTAGAATGTTGACCGACTTAAATTAAACATTTTATAATCTTAATATAAATAGAATTTTGTAAACAAACATGACCTAGATATAGTTCAAGTACGGTTATTGATCTATTTACAAACTCAACAATCAAGTAGAAATGTGACGTGTTATGGATATTGACAACACAATTCATTGATAATAAGTCGCAATGTTTGCATGTGACCCTTGTTTTAATAAACAGCCTCGCTATTAAAAAAAACCTTAATTATAGGTAAATGTAAATGAATATGCATTAATGCGAAAATAGAACCGAATCAGAAATACGAATTGTTGGAGTGATCATCATCATTACCTCTCTGATTGACCTCATAAAAAATGATGAAAAATACAATTTAGAAAGAAGCCCTTTACATGAAATTTATTCATACACAGTTTTTTTTATATCTCTTTTGTGATATAATGTAAATTAACTAAATACGAGACAATATATTGAAGCTGTCTTATGACGGGCCTAATGATTTGGTTTTGATCAGTAAAACAAATAAGAAAATATTACAGCTAGAGTTATACATATGTAGTGCCTCAATTTAGCATCTACTTCTAAAATTTATTTGTCACTCTTTTTTTTTTTATTGTACTGTACTTCCATGTTCATTGATTTGTAAACATCTATATATAATGCAAAATATTATTCAGTAGAGTCATTCAAATAAGGTAATTGAAAAGGTTAATGTTGATTTTTAAGCAAAGATTATAATATAGCTATTTTAGGTTTTTTTTTGTCATTTAGTTCTTTAAATGCTTCGAGTCTTAAAATTCATTGATTTTTCAAATTTTTCTTATAGGTCGACAAGTAGAAAATTCCTTATATCATTCCTTTACATAACTTCTTTGCGGAAAAACGTATGATTTCGAATTTTAAATTTCTATTCATAATTTCACTGAAAGACTGACAACATTTGCAGAATGATATCATCTACCATATTTATATTTAATCTGACATTTCTTGAGTTTAAACAGCTACGTAGTCCTTTTGAAGAAAAAAATGATGCAGAACACGAGATGGATTTTCCAATGCCAGTGATTTCACTATGTTCAAACTAATCAGCACGATTATTCTTTGAGCAGACCCGCAGATTAACGACACACTTTTCACTTATTCGTTATTCATCTTTGGTAAGATAAGCGTCATATGTGTAGAACATTGTTACTAAAACAGTTGTAATTAAACAACGTGATACCAACAAAGTAGAAATAACACAAGGTTGAATTTTTCGAGGAATATTTACATATGAGTCATACGGAAAACATCGTAATATTCATATGACATTGTGATGATTTACTCTAAACTTTAACGCACAAGGATATGTCGAATATTAAATAAATAGAAAAAAAGGATTGTTTTTTTTTTTTTATCTAAAGAGAATTTTCAAAATGAATGGAAGTTAAAGGTCTATTTCGGCCTTTTGATTGTTATATTCTGGAACGTTTTATTTTTTAGGCTTTCATAACTATTTGTGTGTATGCTTTTTTTAATAGACGTGTTGTGATCATGTAAATCAATAACACATATTTCTGCTTTATATATTTTTGGTCTCATCTGTTTTACGTGTTTATATAGTAGGAATATAAATGAACAATTGAAAAATCAGAGGTTACAATTTGCCTGAAGTAAATCTTAAATTTGTGCATTAAATGCAATTAACTAATAAATTAACGCTGCTGTGTTTAATTCTAGATTTTGCATAAGTGTAGAATATATACGTTAAGTTCCAATTTTCCTGACCTTCATCCTAGACGGCGTTTATTACAGGACCTACATATTGTATTTATTTTTAATTTATTCTTGTCCCAAACATGCCTGAAATATTTGCTACTAAAAGTTTAGCAACCAACAACCAATTTAACAATCCAAATGTCTTCAAAAGTAAAAATAAGAAACTTTTATATTTGAAAATGAAAAACTTGTTAACGCTGGAGCCTCCCACTGTAGTACCAAAAAGTAAAATTACAAAAATACCGAACTCCAATGAAAATGTAAAACGGAAAGTTCCTTATCAAATGGCAAAATCAAAAGCTCAAACATGTCAAAAAATGGAAAACAACTGTTAAACTTGGTACAGACATTTCCTTATGTAGAAAATGGTGGATTAAACCTGGTTTTATATCTAGCATAATGTAATCAGATATATAAAGAAAAGGTTAACGTGTATTCAAATATCTGTTATAGTAAGGAAAAGACGACATTTAAGTAATACACTGGTGTACGTGATGCATGCATGACCTCTCATATGTTGACGCTTCTTTGTTCCAAGTTGAAGTTATTACAATGTGTAGACATTGAAGTACTTGGAGATTTAAGGGAAGAAAAGATAACCAGATAGAATTGAAGAATTGAACCGAAGAACAGAAAACCATAGGACTGATGAAAGAATTGATGAAAAAAGCACACACATTATCACCACAACACACCCACACAATATCATATCATATATATGCATACACAAGATTCTATTAAAACCTACCAAAGTGGAAATTAAAGAAATATATATCGGATCATCTAAAATTAGTAATGCAGCACGAAAATGATACAACTGTACTAGTACAACTGAAGAATTGTACATCGATATTGTCATCATATAGTTCGGCTCAATGATTGACTTTCCGTTCCCATAGCGTTTGTGACAAATGCAATAATCATGCGAGTTCCTTGCGTGTTTCATTATAGTGCTTATTCCGTTGGATGTTTGTTTGAACTACTAAAACTTCAAAACGATTTAATTCGTCAAGGTTATGCGTTGACTTTATAAGGTGATAATGAGGAATAAGCTTTGTAGATAAAACAGCCATTGAAGCATAGTCACATTGCTATAATCTTTATATTCTTTTAGTGACCTTAGTGACTCGTGCATCTGTATGCTTAATTACGTTTGTCAACTCATGAATGGATTCATAATATACAACTGGGGTCATTTATATTTCTTTTCGCAACATACTTTTGGACTGCCTGATAGCTACCAATGCAGGCTCGGGAAAAGATCTCTGATTGTCATGGATTTTTTGAACTGATTTCCGATGTTTCAGAGTGACACATGAGCTGTTTTTGTCAATATGGATGTTTAGTGAAGACATAATGAGTTCCTTCAGTTTTGATTTTTATCGATACTTTCTAGCAGTTTGGACCCGAAGACAATGTTTGCTTTATGAAGAGAGATTACTTAAAGGTTATTCTTATTAAAATTTCAAAAGCGTATCCGACCAACCAACGTGTTTTTAATGATTTGTAGAGAAAATCAATTACGTAACGTGATATATACATTTTCATCACCATGCTCTTTTTTCCAAAGCATTTTATACAAAATTCCTAATTTAGAGTCATCTAATCGTCATTCAATCCAACGACCAATTGAAAACGTCACTGCTTAGTCTGCTGTAGCTAACCATATAATACATCTGACTGTAACTTCGAAACTGAAGCAAAATTGAAGAAGAACACTTACCATGCATCTAAACACATTTACATCTAGGTAGACACATATAAGATAAACAAATCCAACTCAGAAGGTAACCAAAGAAAGGTAACAGTCGGGGTGTTATATAACCGATGGTACAGATGTGAACAAAACAACAAAAGTATACTGTAAATGTTTAAAGAAATATTTCATTAAAAATGACTGTCTAAGACTACGCCTATCATGCAATTCAACATTCTAATCAACATGGAAATTCAACAGTGCTGTTCCTTGTGATTTATTTTAAACTATGGGAAACAGTATTATGATAGAAATAAGAGTTTGTTTAAATTCTTGTATAAAGATATTTGTGAAATACACTTTATATTTCTTGGAATGAACAACTTCCATAATTTGCATTATAATGTTACTGTATAAATATATGGAGATTTGGTAAGATTACCAATGAGACAACTATCCACGAAAGTTCAAATGAAATGGATGTTAGCAATTATAGGCAATAGTACGACCTTCAACAAAGAAAAAAAAACATACCTTACAGTCGGCTGTAAAGGAATCGACATGAACATATGAATCAATTCAATTGCGAAAACTAACGGCCTAATCTATAAACTAGAGGCTCTAAAGAGCCTGTGTCGCTCACCTTGGTCTATGTGCCTATTCAACAAAGGACACAAATGAATTCATGACAACATTGGGTTTTTGGTGATGGTATGGTGATGTGTTTGTAGATCTTACTTACTGAAATTCTTGCTACTTACAATTATCTCTTTCTATAATGAACTTGACTCAGTAGTTACAGTGAAAAATATTTTTAACATTTACAAAATTTATGAAAATTTGTTTTAAATTTATTATAAAGAGCAATAACTCCTTAAGGGGTCAATTAACCATTTGATCATGTTGACTTATTTTTAAGTCTTACTTTGCTGTACATTATTGTTGTTTACAGTGTATCTCTATCTATAATAATATCAAAGATAATAACCAAAAGCTGCATAATTTTCTTCAAATTACCAGTTCAGGTGCAACAACCCAACAACGGGTTGCCTAAATGGTCTGAAAATTTCAGGGCAAATAGATCTTGACCTAATGAACAGTTTTATCCTGTCAGATTATTCTACATTTTACCCCTATGTACTATTTTTAGCCATGGCGGTCATCTTGGTTGGTTGGCCGGGCCACCGTACATATTTTGTAAACTAGTTATCCTATTATGATTGTGGCTAAGTTTGGTTAAATTTGACCCAGTAGTTTCAGGAGAAGATATTTCTAAAAGTTAACGACAATGGTCGACGACGGACGACGGACGACAAGTAAAAAACAGTTTACAAAAAAAAAGAAAAATGAACTAATACAACAACTGAACTACAAAATCCTGACTTGGGACAGGCACTTTAAAAATGTGACGGGTTGAACATGTTTATGAGCGCTTAACCCTTCTCTAACCTGGGACAGCGGTGTTACAGTACAACATAAAAACAAACTACAAGAATCAGTTGAAAATGGTTTAACTCATCAGATGGATACAAATAAAAAAAAATCTTACAAAAACACAAAGTAGACGTGACCTTGCCAGTGCCTTTGTTAAAAAGAAATACATTATATTATTACTTATTTAAGTCGTCAGAAAATACTAGTTCATTTTAATGAATGATTTTTCTACTTATATTCAAATTCTATAATGCATTTGTGCCTTTGTAGATACCATCTCTTTTTCCCTTGGTTATGAATTACCGTTTTTGTAGTAATATAATTGCTGTATGAATATACTTTTTTTTCTATAAAAAATATTTTTTGTCCTAAGTCGGGTCATTTTTTTGATTACCGATATTTGAAAAAATGCATTTAGATTAAAAGGAATTTTAAATATAGGAATATATCATCAACATGATATTTTTTATTTACATACAAAAATATAGAATATTGATAGGCCTGTTCACACAGAACTGAACTTATAACCTTTTATTTGCACATGTAAACGATCTTCCCGCTTTCCTTATCTAAAATAACAAATATATCGAAATTCAGAAATAATTGTTCTCACACGTTTCAATCATAAAATATGTATAAATAGTAACATACCTGAATTCAGAATTTAAATATTTTCCGCATTAAAAAAAACCTTAAATATTATTGTCGTAAATACCAGTTTTCAAATTTTATATGTAACCCACTGCATGTAAATTCTTTTTATTAACATTATAACAATAAAAAAGTACTATCAAGACTCTCTATTAATTATCGCATTAATGCACGTAATAAATATGTTAGCATATAAGAGTATAGGGTAATGTAAAATTTATTATAAGAATCTTTTTAAATAGGATTTTAATAGTGAAGTGCATTTTGCCTATAGCAAAGTGTGAGTTCTGTGCAACTGAATGAATTCTGCGTGGTCAGTGATTTATTTTACGTCCGCTTTCTACCAAAAGTAATGCATATTGCTAGATCAATGCAATTTAATTTTAGAAGATTTTTCTCTTTATTTTAAAGGTCGTGATGTGAAGCACATTTTATCGACCACATCTGTAAATATTCTAAATATGAGGGATACCATAATGAATCCCTATATGGTTGAATATACTAGAAGCGATTAAAATACATTGTTTGTCATGTAGTATTTATTTTTCACAAGTAAACGAAAATTTAGTGAGATCCTTTGTTAACAAATTAATTTGTTAACTATCATCAAAAGTTCTTGTCCGTTTTGAATTTTTCTCGGAGTTCAGTATTTTTGTGATTTTACTTCTTTTTTCAAAACTGACATACAAAGAGTAATGGTATTTTCCCATGACCTGCAATAATTGTGAAATGATTTGTACTGCCAATGTATAATTTTAACTTAAGGTGTATTTGGAATTACGACAGCTAATAAAAAATAACGTTAACAGCTTCTTATTTATCAAAATCAACGACACACACCTTATATCTTCTAATATTTAATCAAAATATATATATATATATATATATATATATATATATATATATATATATATATATATATATATATAGCAAGAAAGCAAGAGTTAATAAAACAGACCAGTTAAGGCCTCTCAGCAGAAAAAAATGCAATTAAATATGTTGAATAAGTGACTCGTTTTAAAATAAAAGAAACACTGATGCTAGTTATTTGTATTTAATTCAATCTATGTATATTGGACATCAAAAAATTATTGTGATGCTGCTTCAAGTAGGCTAAGTATACCAAGCATATAAAGAAACATATAAAATTATGGTGAGGTCAAATCATATAATTGAACCAACAGTTTACAAAGATAGATTGATCCTCAGAAGTCACTATAGTAATTATTTTGCATGATAGTGTTTAGTTAATACAACTTAGACACAACTTTATATGCTAATGGCATTTGGTATCGCAGAAGGATGAAGCCATTCATATGGATGCTCCCGACTTTTGTTGCGCTCGTCAATCCTTTTCCCTACATCCCGTAAGCTTTGTCGAAATCTACAAAGACAACAAGATGACGGACTACTGAACAAACAACTAAAGAAAGTATTTAAGAATTTTAAAAACAGTTTCACGATTTATTACAGTGGTGTTGTCTGGTGTATGAACTTGAACATCGATAAAATACAATTCCGTTCAAAGACCAACACGAATACTATACAAAACATTTGTTTTCAGGTTTGATATTATGTATTTTTTAAAATTTGTATGTCTACATGCCGATGAAGAAGTCAACGTGTTTGTTAGAAGACGTCTTCAAGAAAAACAAACAAGAACGTGTCCAACGTACACGGATGCCCCATTAGTACTATCTTTATCTATGTTCAGTGTAACATGAAATTGGATTAAAAACTCTAATATGGTAATAACATACGAAAGATTATATCATATGAAACATGTGTATTAAGTTTCAATTTAATTGGACTTCAACTTCATCAAAAACTACCTTGACAAAAACACTAACCTGAAGCGGGACAGACGAACAGATGGACGAACGCACGAACCGACGGACGAACACACGAACGTTCACACATCGTTATCAATATTTATATAATGGAATTTTATGCGACTGTAATACAATTGAAAGGTTTAGCTAGCTATAAAAGCAGGTTTTATCCACCATTTTCTACTTAAGAAAATGCGTGTACCAAGTCAGGAATATGACAGTTGTTGTTTATTCGTTTGATGTGTTTCAGCTTTTAAATTTATCATTTGATTAGGACTTTCCGTTTTGAATTTTTCCTCGGAGTGCAGTACTTTTGTGATTTTACTTTTGAAATGCACGTAGTAAATAGCTTAGACAATCTAATTAAAGCAGTCCTTCATAAAACAGTTGGGAAATTTACCACTTTAGAAGCTACATTAAAGTTTACTAAAACTTAAAGTAAGTACTAATAGCACTGACTGAAAATTATTCGAGGTGTTTGAAATGCAAATCATTATTCCTTATTCAGAACAAAATATAATAAGCAAAACATTTATACAGCTGTTGTAAATGAGATAGACCACCCTGTGGTTTAATCTGTAACTGGCGAAAATATTGAATGTTTTGTATTATATATACTAACTCATTAAAGCGACCAAACTCTTATAATATTTGCATGTCCATCTGGCGATTTTAATGCAAGTACATGTTTTATGTTTAAAATTACAAAAAAAATTGTTACCTACATTTTATAAAAGGGCATATATTCGTAACAGATGCTAAGGCATGATATAAAAACTTCATTTATCAAAGTAGTTTACAACCATAAAGAATACTCTATTACTTATATCCTTAATAATTTAGAAAGGAAAGATCAGAAATATTAACGCTGTACAAAGTTTAAACTTACTCATCTACAATTTGTATTGCCGGTGGATCTACAATCAACTGCTTTTCAAAGTCACCAAGACTTTGTGTTGCCTTCTCACTCAGTACTTTTGTTATTGACATTACTCCGAGAAGCTCAGCTCGATTAGCAATAGACTTCAAGATAGTTTCAATCACTACTGGACTCTAAAATAAATAAAATGATAAAAAAAATAATATTTGAGAAGCTTCATATTAAATAATATGAAGGCTGCTATTTTTTCAATGTATAAAGGGTTTATTATCGAGAGATATTATTTATTCTTGTCTATTTTTATGTATCTCACATGAACTGTCAATCTTTGATTCTCTTTTTTTTACACTCAGATTGTTCTTTCGATATACATGTATCCTGTCAACTAAAGTATCCAAAGAGGAATCGTGCGATTTTCCTTGACACAGGACGTTCATATTAAACTTTCCTACGACATGTGTTAGGGATAACAAAGATACTTTTCAGATGTTCTTGTTTGTTTCAATGCGTTATTATCAAGATATATTTGATATTTTTACTGTCAATTATAGCACCAATTTTGAGTCATGTAAACAAACGTGTGTCAACCCTTAATAAAGGGCTGCACTTGAGCGCATGATACACCCGTTGCTCTTTTAACTTGTCTTTTATGCTTTAAATGAATTTATATGATCAACTAGAAATATATATACAAATCAAAAGGGATGTTACATTAATATATTCACCAAAGTTTCATAAAATCCCCTTTTTTTAAGTATAAAAATTCATTACTTAAGAAAACGTAAAATCTAAAATTTATAAAAATGGAAGGGGAGCTTATGTCAATAGATATAAACAATTCATCAAAGTTGCATAAAATTTTGTGGAAGTGTTAGTTATTGTCCCAAAATTGGAAAATCCCCCCTATTTTAAGCATAAAAATTCATAACACGGAAATGTAAAATCTGAAATTTATAAAAATTGAAAGGGAGCTTACATCAATAGATATAAACAATTCACCAAAGTTTCATGGACATTGGTGAAAGCCTTTTTGAGTTATTGTCCGAAGTGTTGAAAATCCCCCTTTTTTATGAATAAAGCCCCATAAATCCAAAACTTAAAATCTGAAATTTATAAAAATTGAAAGGGAGCTTACATCAATAGATATAAACAATTCACCAAAGTTTCATGGACATTGGTGAAAGCCTTTTTGAGTTATTGTCCGAAGTGTTGAAAATCCCCCTTTTTTTATCAATAAAGCCCCATAAATCCAAAACTTAAAATCTGAAATTTATAAAAATTGAAAGGGAGCTTACATCAATAGATATAAACAATTCACCAAAGTTTCATGGACATTGGTGAAAGCCTTTTTGAGTTATTGTCCGAAGTGTTGAAAATCCCCCTTTTTTTTTATGAATAAAGCCCCATAAATCCAAAACTTAAAATCTGAAATTTATAAAAATTGAAAGGGAGCTTACATTAATAGATATAAACAATTCACCAAAGTTTCATGGACATTGGTGAAAGCCTTTTTGAGTTATTGTCCGAAGTGTTGAAAATCCCCCTTTTTTTATGAATAAAGCCCCATAAATCCAAAACTTAAAATCTGAAATTAAAAAAAAAACGAAAGGGAGCTTACGTCAATAGATATAAACAATTCACTTAAGTTTCATGGACATTGGTGAAAGCGTTTTTGAGTTATTGTCCGAAGTGTGGACGACGGACGGACAGACGGACGGACGTACGGACGGACAACGGTATACCATAATATGTCCCGTCTAAAAGACGACGGGCGTATAAAAACTACAACCCAGATGGAACTTTGATAAACCGTTTATCACAACTAATGCTTCGATAACACTACTGATTGACGCCTAGCCCCGATGATACCACTAGTTTTTTTTCGATTAAAGGATCTAAAGAAGAAACAACAAATGCATTGTTTTTATGTCAAATGAAACAAGCAGAAAGCGTTCTTTCTATGTTGCGATGTACATGTGACATTATTGGTTCGGGTAAGATTGAAGGTTTGTATCTATTGAAACGTTGAAACCCGTTGCATTTGTTTGCACGTGTCCTAACTAAGGAACCTGGTGTTCAGTGGTTTGTTGCTGTGGTTCATAAGTGTTTCTCGTTTCTATTTTTTTTATATAGATTAGACCCTTGGTTTACCGTTACAAGGGCTTACACAAGTCCTTGTTTATGCCCTTTATAGCTTACTGTGTGAACCCAGGGTCTTTTTTGGCGACCGAACGTTGAACTAAACTGGTTTGCTTTTACAAATTGAGACTTGGATGGAGAGATGTCTCATTGACCACATGTTCGTATAAATATTTGTCATGTAATTCAAATAATTTACTACTTAAGTATCTGAGTAACAGAATATATGACAAACGAGACGATTTAGATTTTGAGAAATTATCTATTTCCCCTATCTTTGTAGCAATATACCAATTTCACCTGCTTATGGGAAATACATTTCGATATTCAAGATCTCTGCGACTCTTTATAAAATGTCACCAGTGTTTGAGCAGAATGTAGATGAATCACAGACTTGTCGATCTTTTTCGAATAATATTCCTCTGAAGGTACCAAGACCTTGTTGATAAATATTCCTTATCAACTTCACAAAATACACTATGGTCTTAAAGTATAGCTTATTGTGAATATATCTTTTACAGTTTAATTTATTTTCAGTAATATCCATTTGACGTGGATTGGTACTTATGCATCTAGGTATTGTGTTATTGTTCCATGGTAAATTTTTGTATTGTTGTTTTTCAGTTTTGCAAATGTGCTTTCCTATATGCCTTTTTGTGTTTCTTTGTTGTATAGAATTGAGAATGGAAATGGTGAATGTGCCGAAAGCCTCCAATGGGTCTTCAATGCAGCGAGAAATCTCTATTTTGAACATTTTTATCGATATATTATTGAATCGATATAGAATTGAGAATCGAAATGGGGAATGTGTCAAAGAGACAACAATCCGAACAAAGAGCAGACAACAGCCGAAGACCACCAATTGGTCTTCTATTATGTCTGTTTGTTTTGGTCACACATCGTTGTCAATATAATGGAATTGTATGCGACTGCCATACAAGTGAGAGGTTTAACTTTATATTAACCAAAGTTTAGTCCACCATTTTCTACATAATAAAATGCCCGTAACAAGTAAGGAATGTGAAAGGTATCATCCATTCGTTTGATATGTTTGCACATTTTTTTTGCAATTTGATTAGGGACTCTCCGTTCTGAACTTACATTGGAGTTTGGTGTTTTTGTCATTTTCCTTTTTAGAGTAAACATTTTTTTTTTTTTAAATATATGTTGCAGTTTTCATTGACGCATGGTAAAATTCAAGGTAATGTCATTATTTGCAGCTCCAGTCTGGCTCTATCGATCAAGTGTTGTTCGGAGGAATTAGGTGTTACTGTTTATGTGATCAGTTGAACTGTGCAGTAAGAAGGTTAATCTTTTATGTACAGATGAATAAAAAGTCCCTTTCATTTTTTATATGCTCATATTTCTGTGTGTCACTAGATTGCATTCCCGTGTTAAGTAAGCTCGTATTTGGTTTTTCATTATTAATTTTACAAAAAAAAACCGAACAGGTCTTACCTTATCCTTAGGAGGAACTCCATGCATGGTGAATGGGAATCTAAAGGGAGCACTATATTCGTCATACTGTTGGAAGTTAGCTGCAGCATGGGCTACACTGCATGTATAGATAATGGCTGTCAATGTCACCACTAGTTGGTCAATTGTTTCAAAGTGACCATTATTTGGAACACCCTGCAATATTGTTGTATTATATGTTGGTGTTACTTTTGGGAAAAAAAATCATGTACTTACTAATTATTATATACATACAATAAAATAAAGAGTACTTATATGAATTGTTACTTCACCAAAAAAAAAATGAACAATATACCAATATTTGAATATGTAATATACCTTACAGTTAATATTATAGCTGTTTACTTACTTAACTGTAGGATTTCAAAGATACATTCACCATGTAGTTATTCTTTTTGACACTAGTAATAATGTTTTGCATTATTTTTATATTATTTAAAGTTGCTTATTTTGTAATCTGCCACTCATTAGTTGTTGGTTGACCATAGACGATCTTGAATTTTGATATTATTCGTTAGTTATGAGATTATAGTTTTAATTGCATTTATAAGACTTTTGTTTTCTGAAACTGTTTCTTTGAGAGTTCCTGTTGCCACTGAATCCAGAAATACACACCAAACACCGAAGATCGATGATAAGTTGACTTTAATTAAGTTCTATACAGTCTAGTTGACTTTTTTTAAAGAACATACAAGGAGACGAAAGAACAAGTTATTGTAAGAGTGGAAATCTGACACGGATACTATTTACAATAAAAGGTTAGAAAATACGAACCAAAATTCCTACACCACCATCATCCCTTGATTTCACAATTTCTGCGCCCCAGTTCTGTATTTCATAGTCAGCTTTCATTGAACCTTCTACGGCTGAATAATAAAAATGAAGTTTTGATAATTATTAATATAGGCAGGCGCGTAGCTCCCTATACGATAACACGCAGTTGCGTGCACATCGGTTCGGCATGCAAAAAAATTAATGCAAAATTAAAAATTTATAAAGGAAATTTAAAAGGAAACACATATGTTTCACTTTTTTAATTGATGAAATGTCATTAAACAACGGCATTTGGTTTCAAAATAGAAGTTTTATTGGAGATCATGCATGACAAAATCGGACAGTAACTTGTATCTTTTACAAGATTTGAATTTGTTATACTCAGTCTCTAATACATGTAGTTTCGGAGCACATTTTACAGAGAACGGTTTATCTGTTTGGAATGAGATATACCAATCGGCATTAGATTTATCAGAACCCTTCGATATCGTTGAAATTATCCCACGGCGATGTGTTCGACGGACTACCAGAGCCACTCGTCCTGGAAACACGCCAAAACAGTTTTGGAAAGTCTCATTATATTTTGCGTTTATAGACCATATGATAATGGAACTGGAGAGTAGACTCGCGTCTGGTATTATCAGAAAATCGCTTCTTTGTGCCGTATCTGCTTCCTCGTGTTGTAGGAAATATAACAAACAAACAAATCTCAACATTGTCTGAGACCTACTAAACTGACCTGGTATGTAATTTTGACGAATTCAATTGGGAGGTCGCTCGATTGCGAACACGTACACTGGTTTATAACATCTCGCGAGTGCTGCCGTGGTGATCTATCAGTGTACTACGTCTGTTAAAATCAAATGTACGATCAACAATGAACAATGACAGGTTATCATCGCTAGCATTACTGCATATTCATCGAGATTGCAGTGTGAATATTGACAAATAAATAGAGAAGCTCGTTTCTGCCTAGACCCGAAGATCAGATTTTGGACAATTTTGAGTAAATTCTGTATCAGAAAAATGTGTAGTTTATGTTTTCAATTAACCATGATTTACTCTATTCAGAAGCTTTATGAATAGTTTTACATTCATAAATTGTTTATAAGTCCTACTAGTCTACATGTAGCTCCTCTTTCAACTTTCCTATGACCGAAAACCGAAAAAAAAAACCATTTTCCTGCATTATTAGCAGAAGATGCTATTTCCTTACAGACAATGTTAAATTTACAAGACACTTTTGCAAATAAAGATAGATATTTTATTAATGAAGCTAAAAGTAAATTTATGACTTTCAATAGTAGAAGAAATGAAAAATGTGTAGATGAATTTTATTTACACGAGAAACCTATAGAACATGTTGTTTCATATACTCATATTGGAATTAATCGAAATTCAGTAGAAAAATGTTTGGTATCAGAAAGAATTAAATTAGCTAGACGAACCTGCTATTATGTATTTCTTAGGCATATTAATTGCTAAACGAAACAGGGTTGAAAATCAGTCATACAAGAAGCGCTGACAAAAGACACAATCGAAAGCAACTATGAATGACACACAGTTGACATTCAGGAATAAAAGACACACTATGAAAGTCTGAAATGCAAGACACAAACTTGGATTAGAATCTAGATATGTTATATAATTGAAGTGCAAAAAAAGAAATAAAATGTACACGAATTTCCTGAAAAATACGTTAATATTGTCAATTAATTATCATGAGTTTAGTGGGACTTACAGTAATAGTGAGCCACATATTTTTGAACGTAAGTTTTGATTGCATCATAAAGGAGAAGCCCATCATCCCTCATATGATAGGCGCCTTTTAAAACAGATTCTTCAAGAACCTGAAAACATGAACATTTGTGAATGACGCATTTGGTCCCATGCATTCAAAAACAAATATGATGAGTAATAAACAATTTATAGAATTTTATAATACAAAAGTCTATATGTTACCTCATCATATTAAAGTTTATCGCTAAAGTGTGAGCATTAAGTGAACCCCATGTCATGCAATATATTTGAACTATCACCAGCAAAGGGTTAACTCTCTAGTAATAATGTTAGACAAAGTAATATCATTCACGAATAAGACATTCCTCTACAAAAATAGTATAGAAATGTATTACATACGCTAAGGCTTGCCATTCTTCGGCCCTGTTCTTTTAAACTGAGAGTTTTTTTTTCAAACGAAACGTGGATTCCTTTATGTTCGTTGGTATCAATTTTCATGTATTGAGAAAAACTTTTTCATTGAACGTTTGACTATGTGGTTCACCTGTATCCAAGAAACTAACAAAGAAATGTGTCTCCGAAATATTTACAGTACGTGCTTTGAAGACCTACGATGTCATCAAGCTGTTGAAAGTTCTGGTTCAATTGTTTAAAACAGACATTTGTCTCATGGAAAACACCCCATAGCTGCCTGTTTTCGTAGAGCTTTTTCAAAATCGCGGAAGTAAAATTCAAATATTGAATTGGTAACGTAAATGTGCACTGAATAGATTTCTAGCCAACATTCTTAAACTTAAAAGGATATAATGATTAAAATTCCGATTTATTATAAAACGAAAATACAAGATATATCTTTGTCGTTACAGAAATCAATAAATATAAATAAATCAGTATATGTATGCATACGAGTAACCAACATATGTCAGTCCCTCCCCGTGATCGACTCTCACTCGAGAGGGCATAAATTACGTATTACGCAAGCATTGAAGACTTTTATTCCACAAGGCGAAATGAATGTAAGACCTTAAAATGTCATATTCACTCAGAGGCTAAAATGGTATTCTATAGAAGAGGCAATCAGTTTTGAAATCTAATTCATGATCTAATGATTAAACCGAGAGAGAAAAAAGATTGAACTATTGATGAAATTATTTAAAAACCCAAATAAAATTGTCAAGTTGTAATTTTTACGTTTCATTGAATGTAATATTTGTTTGTTGATTTTCAAAAGGAATGCCAAAAACTATAACAATTCGGCGCACCTAAATGGACACTGACAGATAACCAATGAAATGTTCCATTTTGTGGAGACAAAATCCTGTCTTCCATTATTAAAGATTTTTTTACTGCCAATCTGCCAAAATGCTTTTTACTTTCTTAAGACTGCATTTAAATTAATTAAAGAAGTATATATCGCTAGATAAAAAATTTATCTTTGTGAATGCAATATTTTTGTTATGCAATCATTATGTAATCAATTCTTATGCAATTAATAGCAAAATCTTGGTCAGTTCACTTGAATGAATTTAGCTCTTTCTAGAACTATACAGGAAATTTCAACGAAATCTCAAACAACACAACAGGAGCTACAAAAGGGTGTCTCAAATTATCGCTATCGTATTCCATTCTCTAATAAATCTGTTATTAGTGCAAACATCCTAACCACACACAAGAAATGTTTGATTAGGTGTAAAATTTGATCTATACATTGTAACCGAAATCTGAGACACCCTTTTGTAGATAATGGCTCTAGAAGTAGGAACAACATGTAATAAAATCAACCCTCTCCAGTTATCCATGAAGAAGCTAATTTTAATTGAAAACTGAAATTTCTTGTAGAATTTTGTCGACACAGTTAACATTATAATTGATTACATAATTGTTGTATAATACTAACATGCGTTAATTTGAAAGAGTAATCTGTTAGCTATCCATAAATACCACTTTTATAAATTTTCAAGCATAATAAAGTTTTAGCATTTTGAAACTGGGGTATTGGAGGTATATTTGTATTGTGCTACCTTAATGGCTTTTTACCAAATTCGATCACCAAATATGAGGAACTAGCCGGGCACAAGTAGTACAGAAAGTATTACTTCACTTTCGAGGCATTTGAGATAACTCCATATTTCATACGACTTATATTACTTTTATATACTTCTAACTTTTTATGTAGTTTTTGTGTACTGCCACTTATCTGCCGTTAATGTGTGAATTTTTATCCTTAGATTTTAAGTGTTCCCCTAAGTTTATTCCTTCAAAATCGTATGTAACAACATATTATATATCTGAACGAACCCCTCTGCTCTTTAAACTTTCTGGAAAAGTTCCGTTCAAATCCAATCTCCAGAATTCCATGCTAAAAAATGTAAAGTAGAAATTAATAAAAAAATAATGTACATTTATTACATTAGAATGTAAAAAGTATGTCTCATCTAAACACACAGATACAACGATGTGTAAGAAAATATACAAATTACATAATTCGAAAAATGCAAGACTTTAAGACTTCTAAGTATAGATATTTGTATCAATCTTATAATTTTCAAAAGTAATTCGTGTAATTAACCAAGGCAAAATCTTTTTACTGGCAGAAAAAAAAACCATCACAATGACTTTCATTTGTTATTTGTTTTAAAGGTGTTGGTTAAATTCAGTTGGCTTCAAAGAAGATATGAAATGTTCTCACCTTTTTCGCATTAAGTGGAAGGCAGCATTAATTCCACCATTTGAAGTTTGGTCGAAGAAACCTCCTGGGTTAACCAAAGTACCAAGACCAAGGCTAAACAGAATAAAGTTTTTGAGAGGTTTGAAAAATAGGACTTTTTTTTAAAATATTAATTTATAAAAATGAATTTTTAAGATTTTTTTTCTGTAAATATATAGAAGTCAAATGGACAATAGATTCGTTTCGTGTGTATTTAAGTCAAGACGCCACCTAATTAATTGTCGAGTTGACTTCCCTAAGACCACCGATCCCCATATAAGCAACATAAACATAAATATAGATATAAATAGAAAGCGGAAATCGTGCAATTTGATTCTTCCATGTCTATTTAATATCATTTATAGATTAAAGATATATGTTAATCATCGGTTTTACCTGTATAAAAAATTATTATTTTGAGGATCGAATCAGCTATTCAAATGAGTTACCTTTTTTGTTCCACTTTCAATGTTGACATTCTTTTCCTTTAATTAATCAACTAGGCAAACAATTAATGCGTGATCCATCTCTTCTTAAGGGGCTAAATTGAAGTTCCCATGAATACAGATTGAATGAGGTCGGATTATTCACTTGCAAGTGAATAATTAATCATCAATATTTCTTAGCTTATTTTGACAAAATTGGACCATACTGGCTGCTAAAAGTGAACTAATATTTCACTATTTCCCTTTCATTAATGATTGAACAAAAAACATCATGCTTTATACTTTTTATCTCGTAGCTAGTGCCCCTTTAATAATTTGTTTTATGGTTCTCGTGAAAACAATTAATAAACGTGAAGAACAGGAGGAAAATTAAATTATATGTCAAAATATTGAATCCCGGAAAACTGTTCATCTTTCCATTTCAACTGCCACACTGTTATATGAATTTTAATCTTTTGTTCATGGAAACTGTAACAGGCTTCATTTTAAATGAAATAATGAAATACATACAAATCGATAGCCATTAGGTAGATAAAATGAGGATTAAGTAATCTCAGAATAGGATGTGACGGTGAAAGGTTTCTCTTTGTCGCAACACATATTCCTTCCATCATGAAATGGGTAAAATCTGGAGAGAAAAAAACACAGTTGTCAATTTATAATCATTTCTTTAAAGGTTCTCTGTCAATTAAATAAGTTGTAATGTTATACGTTTTTTTTTAGAAAAGGGAGAAGGTTTGGTACCATTAAAACGTTTAATCTGCTGCAATTGTTTGCACCTGTCCTTAATCAGGAATCTGATGTTCAGTGGTTGTCGTCTGTTTATGTGGTTCATAAGTGTTTCTTGTTTCTCGTTTTTTTTAAAACATGTAGATTAGACCGTTGCTTTTTCACGTTTGAATGGTTTTACACTAGTACTTTTTAGGGCCCCTTTATAACTTGTTGTTCTGTGTGAGCCTAGGCTCCGTGTCCGTACCTTAATCTGAAATGGTTTACTTTTATACATTGTGACTTGGATGGAAAGTTGTCTCATTGGCACTCATACCACATCTGCCTATATCTATTAATTGTTCTTTGTCATTTATTAAAGCTTTGAGGTTATCTGTCATTTAAATTAGAATTTTTTTTTTTATTCCTGTGTTAGATGTTTGAAAATGTATATTGATTTTATAACTTTTATTGTCCATTATTATTACATTAAAAGACAGACAGAGAAGTATACAACAGCTGAACAGTTTTGTGGCATAAAGTGATACAAATTTATGTATGGATTATAATAAAATCAATTAGCTTTATGATTAAATGTTACAGAAAAATAAATCAATTTTAAGATCAATCGCAACAAACACATACATATCAATCAGCACACGTTCAACATTCAATGATTTTAGTGAAAATACGTCAACAACAACCAAAACGCATGACCTTGTGCAATGACAAAATATAGCTGTCGACAGAATGTAGGTAATATTAATGTTCAGGTGTATAGCAATATAATAAATATGGAAAAATGAGTATGTCCGGTAAAGGCCGATTTCGGTCACAAATTTCAAGTTCATCTGACGAAAGTTTTTGGACAGATTTTTAAACACAATATCCACGGAATTTTTAGGATATAGTTTCCCGTTTGTAAAGACGTTACGCACTGTATTGCGTCGCAAGACGTAACATGTATAATTGACAATTTTGACGCCATATACTAACTTTGACATTTTGTTATCAAGAGCGTAGTATCTACTCGATCGATTTTTATCAAATAAATACCATAAGATGAAGAAATGTTTCAAATTTATCATGTATAAGGCAATTAATTACGTAAGGATAGTTTTTATTTTCTGATCTGTGATTAGATGAAAACAATTTACAAATGCAAATTTTATTTTGGATAGAATACATAGCAACCTTTAAAAAAAATCTTGCTTCCGGAGAAACACATGAGAAGATAAATTAAGCCTGAACATTTTTTTGACAAATTGAACATAAAAATTTATGGTATTTATTTCATAAAAATCGGTCATATAATAATTCAGCAATATTTCTTTTTATAATGATTTTAGTTGAAATGATTTTTTTTTAGATGGAACTCAATTTTGTCCAATATCTGTGCGAGTTTTCAGACTGTTTCTCGATCTTTTAGCACTGATGGTTTAATTTTACAAATACGTATGTATATAGTTGTTTAAAATTTATAAGACCTTTGTAACTCGGATTCTAATCGGTTTCTAATCTATAAAGGTGTTTTAGATTTGCGTGAAAACTTTTGTCCATAACAAATTATCCTTCGGCCCATCCCCCCTTTTCCCTTGTGTCTATAAAGGGTTTATTCCTTATGTGTGTATGTTTTTCTAATCTGAGTGTTATTTTGATTCAGCAGACCATTTTGGAATGAACATTTCCCGGCATTATTTTAACTGCTTAAACAGTTCGTTAATAGTGTGTATTGGTATAAAAGACGCCCCTGTGCAGAAACGTCAAAATGACACCCTTGGACATAATGGCTAGACATAGGGAATACTTTCCGAAAAAAAATGTAACGTCATAATGTTAGTGAAAACACCTTGTATGAACTTATAGTTTGTATCTTATAAATATGTTAGTTTTGTATTATAAATGCACATTTAGTATATAAGTATATATACAACATCTTTCACCTAAGGAATGGACAAAAATAACGTTTCGACATAGTGGCTAGACATTCGATTTTTAAAAAATTTGCTTCAAGAAAAAGTTTTTTTTACATTTGAAACTTTGAAAATGTTTATCTTTTCTGAACTTTCTATTGAGTAATAGTTTTAATATGATTTGATTATTTTATAGGAATAATAATAGAACTGAAATTTTGATAAACTTTCCTCAAAACTCACTAAGACAGGTTCCTCTGCTTAATATTTCGTTGAAGGCTTAGTTCAAAGTTCAGTCAATACCAAAAAACGGGTATGATGTTATAATATAAATCTAGTAGGAATCTGATATACTAAATTTCGCAGATTGTATGTGCAAAATTACAACGGAACATAGAGAAATGCATTTAATTTAATCTGAAATGTTACGCCGGACATTCAATTTTTAACGCAAAAGTAGGATTTGTGAGTTCAATAAAATAAATGTATGGTGCAAAAATTTATAGAATTAACTTAAAATCAGAAAAAATGTCCGAGCCTTTCTATAGATATATGGATGTTGGTGATTTTATTTTTTTATAGGCAAATGGTTGCTGTTCTAAAATCATATAATAACGTAATTTTAATCTGAACGCATTACCGTGCGTAACGTCAATACGTTTCTACAGGTACAACCGAACTTCCGAACTAAATATCATAAGTTATATGGTTCGCTACTGACCCTCTACGAATCCATAGAGGGTTAGTATTAAAAATCCATAGGGTGTGTGTAGTTAACCGTATAATGAATTTATTGCACGCTCGACATTTTCTGCTGCGTTTTGTGGAAAAATAAACAATGAAACACAACTACATTGATAGATGACGTCACCATTAAGCGTCATGAACCCCCTATGAAATTAACTAACTCCCTACGGTCTCATAGGGGGCCACCACGTGACGGCGTTAAACTAATCACAATGTGATAAATTACCCGCGGGGCGATAATTGTATTATATGAATTGAGAAAAGGTGTGTCAAGTATGTTTACATCCTTGACTTTTGAGTTTTGAGCTCGAGCGATCCTTAAACCATGGAAAGCACTTTGAAGGTTATTTTATTTTACTACGCGCGACACTTCACACGCGTGTTGAAAATATATTACTACCATAGTTTTGAATGCATGATGCATTTTTACACTTTGATTACATACACAAAGAGAACGACATTGATGCCAGGCTTAATGAGTCAGGTTATCATTATATCATTTTTACTTTTTTTTTATTACGACTTACGTAGCATACGACCTACGCTTATGTTAAAGATCATTCAATTTGTGCAATATTTAATAGTATCTGAAATGATTAAGAAGTTGGTTTATATTACAGCAGGCCTTATGTGAAATAGTTTACTACGTACTCAAATGAGTAAGACCTTGATGATATGTCGCATCAGCCAGACTGTACCACATCTTTGCCAACAGCCATGTGTACACGGGATCGGATGGTAGAAAGACCTGTTTGAAGAATTAGAACACAATCAAGAAATTATTTAAAATAAAAAATAACACCAGTATCGTGTATAAAAATGTTATATATCTGGATCTGAGTTAACTATGCCATTCAGTTAAATATACTATATATTTATTGATAGTATAAAACGTTTACTTAAGAAACACAAATATCTACATAGCGGGAATAGTTTTTTTTTTATATATATATTTCTGTGTCCGATTTCTATCAAAACAAAAGCCGCAATTTACATTGTACGATTTTCACAGCAGACATCATAGACCAGTCTCATTTTTGTTGTAACAAATACGTAAAACTATGATCACTGATCATTATGTTGCAAATATGACGCTGGTTAATGGCATTTAGTCTTTATAAATGGTCAATTTTATCTTAACATCATCTGAAAAGTTCTGAGCAATAAATTTAAAGTCATGCTCAGTCTTTCAGTAAATTTTAAGACTTCTTCATTGCAGTAAATTTGGCCCTGTAAATATGATTTGCTAGTTGTCAATTCAGTATCGTCCAGTAGCTTTTTTGAAAATACAATATGATGTTGAAGCGTACATTTAAAATTCTAACTACTGAAAGGTCTGGACATATTAAACAAAGCACACTCCAATATAATCGATTTGTCTGTAAAAACCGAACATACAACAGTTAGTTAATTAGGAAGTCTTTCAAGAGATGTCCGAATAAGTTTACCAGACGTGTGAAACTGAACAAAAATAACTGCCTAACCTCAAATTCGGATTTTCACTCTAAACAAACGAGTTTGCATTTAATGAAGAAAGAAAAAGAAAATGTTTGTATTCATCGATATAAATATCAGACAGGACTAAGGAAGATTAAAAGTCAGTTAATGACAACAAAAACAGTAAAATGTATAAAAAAGAAGAAAACCCCTTAAGAGGTTTATATCTTCAGACAGTCAAATGAACATTTATTTTTATGATATACTTAATTTTCAGCATGTTTTGGGAAATGAACACGAGAGTCAAGAGTCAATTTAAATCGATAGTCGACTGAATATAAACAGCACTGCGATCAAACGACAGACAAACACAAATTTAAACCAAACGTGAAAGACTGACCATTATAAACATTATGAAAAAAGTACAAAACAATCACAAAATAATCTATGACAAGTTGTCGTGTTGTAAATGAAAAAAAGGATTAAGTTATATAATGAAAACAAGGATGGTATTTGGACAGTTCTGTCGTTATCCGCAGCATGTCGTTTTAATAAGTAGACATATACTGTTTATACGCTGTCGGAATGTTCGCACGTGTAAAAAATAATTTGAAAATTCACATATGGAATATTGAAGTCATGTTTGTTATAAAGTATGCTACTCAATAGATCCGTAAGTTATTTCTGGGTGAATGAGAATTTTACGAAGCAGACTGACTATTTCTGTAGTTTCCTTTCTTTAAATATAGTACGAAAGGACCAGTCGGTATAATAATCAAACTTCAAATTATTCATCAAAAGGACACAATCTATTTAGCAAAACATGAAGTAGTGAAAGGATAGTAATAGGGTTCATTTTATCGTCATCCTTTTTAGAGGAAAATAATAAGTTAATCCAATCGGCTAACTTCAGGCGACTCCGTTTTTCTTAATCTTGAGGTACGGAATTGACCGACATGTGACACATGTAAATAATCAACTTACTGGATTAGTCGTTCCTTTTTCCTGAAATAACTGTATAGCTATCGGCATAAGATTGTCGGCATTGTTGAAATAAAACAAGGCAAAAGGGCAAGTTATCTGCAAATAATATACAAAGAGATCAATAGAATACCAAATTGGAGTACATATTAAAATCACAAAAATACTGAACTCCGAGGAAAATTCAATCGGAAAGTCCCTTATCACATTGCAAAATCAAATGACAAAAAACATCGAAAAGATTGGACAACTGTCATATTCCTTACTTGGTACAGGCATTTTCAAATGTAGAAAATGGTGAATTGAACCTGATTTTATAGCACTAAACCTCTCACTTGTATGACAGTCGCATCAAATTTAATATATATTCAATCCTGAATATCTATAAAATTCGTTCCTTCCATGGGGGGATGGTTTACATAATGTTGGTTTTCTAAGATTTTATCTAAAAAAAAATACAACTTTTAAATATTTTGATAACGAACATTGTAAAGTTATAAATGAGACAATGACAACATTAAGGGCCCTTATCCAATAAGTCAAGAAATTATGTTACTCTGCATTTTCGGACTTTTATTTTTTAATTTTTAAATTGATCGTTCCAGTTTACGATTAAATAACTTTCAGAGTACATATGTTTGATACTATTATATCTGAAATATATATCGTATATATATATTTTACGTTTTTCTGCACTTCAATACTAGTTTAATATAATTCACCATTCTGAAAAGAAACTCCCGTCTTTATCTCTGAATTCATTTTCACAAATGAAATCAATAATATTACTGATGCAATTCAACAGTAAAACGCATCCTAGCAACAAAAAATATGCAGTGTCATGACTGGGGCTTTGTTCGATCATAGAGCTTTCATTATTTTTTTACTAACAAATAAACTCATAGATACCAGGATTAAAATTTAAAATTTACGCCAGACGCGTAAAAAACTCATCAGTGACGCTCAAATGAATAACAAGATACCAATGTCGCTTACAACAATGTCCTCTGACTTTGCAGGGCATCCTTCTAAAATTGCCAAGTCAATAATGAACAGTCTTTTATCAGCCATGGCTTGAGCTATGGTCTTGCCTTCCAAAAATGGTTTAACCATTTCTTCAGTAACTCCAAACCTATAAAAATGTCAACAAATTTAAATCACACTCTACTTAATATTTTTTTTATTGTTTTTTGTTTTTTACTTTATGATACAAATTTGGGTGTTTAAATCGCGTGTTTCTAACAAGATTGTATCACCCTTCAATTTAAACGTTATAGAGCAAACCTCTTGGAAGCTACCATATAACAAGAACATTGAGAAAATCTCTTTAATTTGTAATACGAACTCATTCTTGGTATATTCATCCCATTTCAACTGATACCCTTTCAACTGATCCCCTTTCAACTGATACCCTTTCAACTGATACGCTTTCAACTGGTCCCCTGTCAACTGATACCCTTTCAACTGATCCACTTTCAACTGATACACTTTCAACTAATTCCCTATCAACTGATACCCTTTCAACTGATACCCTTTTAACTGATCCCCTTTTAACTGATCCCCTTTCAACTAATCCTCTTTCAACAGAAAACATTAAGACAATGATAAATTGGCTCTATAGAAAAACAAATATGTTAGCAACACGAAGAAGATAATAATAACTTCTTTATGAATTCTGCAATCAGCAACAGGTCTTTCACAATATTATTTAAATTTAATTTGATTATCGCAATTTTGTGTATTTTTCCTTTGATTTTATTTTGTGATAATTTTTCATATCATTCTACTCGCTTGAGATGGAAAATTATCGGTAGAAACTAAGGAACCATGACGTGGCGTTGCTAATGAAATTGACATGAAATTGACAACGTCGTTATAGTTAAAATAGCGATATGGTCATCTCAACTCGACTGCTTTTCTCGCTTTCGTCGTGAACAAATTAATCTCGTTGAGATAACCAACGATAATCTATAACTATCACACAATTCTATAATTCTTAAAATATGTGTAGAGATATACTTTTCTGGGATTGCTGTACATAGGGTGATGAGAGAAGAATTCAAACTAGCAAGTCTCTGCCTCCCAAAATCTGCATCATCATTAAAATATTCTGAACCCTGTAAACAGAGAAAATAATACGGATTATTGCGGAAAATGTTAAATCTTCTTTGATAAAAATTGTTACCATTTATACCGATTTATAGTACACCCCTGGAAATTTATAAAGTGTTACTTTTATTATGCAATATTTATGAGGGGCTGCCTTGGCCGTTTGTTAGGAATAATGCTCTTCAAATTCGTACTTTATTTGATCTTTTTTAGCATTTATGATTTGAGCTTCACTGACGAGTCTTTTGTAGACGAAACGCGCGTCTGGCGTTAATATTAAATTGTATTCCTGGTATCTATATCAGATGAGTATAATTGGTACTCAAGTTTATTTTAATATTATTGTTCGATTCATTTAACCATAATCTCATCTACGTGACAAAGTCGATTTTATATTAACGTTAATTGAATATTTTCTAGTATTTATAATGGTAATGTAACATTGTGTAGTGATAATACTTGAGAAGTGTAAAATTCTGAAGTGATTTACAGTAAGTAGTCCTATCAAAGCAAAAGAGGGGCGAAAGATACCAAAGGGACAGTCAACCACATAGATACAATTCAGTGTTAAAAAATAAAAAAAGTATAACAAGTTCAAATAAGATATTCATATGCAGAAGTTTCAATTGTATCGACTCATGCATGTTATTTATGCCCCCACCTACGATAGTACGGACAGTCAAACTCATAGATACAGTTCAGTGTTAAAAAGAAAGAAAAAAAAACCAACAAGTTCAAATAAGATATTCATATGCAGAAGTTTCAACTTTATCGACTCATGTTATTTATGCCCCACCCACGATAATAGAGGGGCATTATGGTATCTTGTATATGAGTCAGTTGATTGGATCGTTGGTCTGTTCGTCCGTCTGTCCCGCTTCAGGTTAAAGTTTTAGGTCAAGATAGTATTTAGTGAAGTTGAAGTCCAATCTACTTGAAACTTGTGGTGCATTTATTTCTGACACAAACAATGCAAACGTCTTAGCGCGCACATGTTTTGATCATTTGTTTCTTACATAGTTACGTTTGCAAACTTTGACAAACTATGCACTCACTAAAAATGCGTCTACAGTTTGTCGTTCATCGTTTGTTAGAACAAACGCTTCATTTGTGTCTAGCTTCACTTTGATCTAGCATTGTATTTGATTCTACTTTTGTAAAAAATGTCTGTTTACCAACAACATTTGCATGCATTATAAGTTTAAACAAGGTCAGTAAACACCGATTAAACAATGTATTTCTTTCTACTTTTGTAGCGTTTAGAAAACAACAAGAAACGCCACTCAACGTTAACAAAATTTTGGTTAGAAAGAAATGCACCCTTAGTACACATCTTCCTTATATGATTTTTCTAATTTTAATGTCAAGTTAGATAGAATTTTCACCCAATTTCCCGGTCCACTGAACATAGAAAATGATTGTAGGGCATCCATGCACTATGGACCAATTATTGTTGTATATATATAATGTTTAATTTATTTAATTGAGATTATACTATTGTGAGAAAACAAATTTTTAGGTTGCAATTTGCAGGGATGATATTGAAGATTACCTTTAAGATGAACTATTCAAACATAATTTTAACATCGTCAACAAGGTCGAATTGTGTAAGCCACTCTATTGTCAAGGTTGTTCAGATATTTAAATAAATCATCAGACGATTTTGGCCTTTCTGCATATTTTTGTTTTGAATTTTTTGCTTTTTCGAACGTTTTTGTTGTTTTACCTTCAAAAATTTTGGTTTGGTGCTAATCTGTCAAATGTTTATATCGAAACTGGTGTTGCACACACAAAAATCGTATCATAAGAAAAGAAACGACGATACGAATTATACGAATAAGATAGACTGCTAACTGGTGTTTTAAGAGGGTAAAAAGTAAAATCACAAAAACACAAAACTCCGAGGAGAGTTCAATCGGAAAGTCGCTAATCGAAAACGAATGGACAATAAATGTCATATTCCTGACTTGGTTCAGGCATTTTTAAATGTAGAAAATGGTGGATTGAACCCGGTTTTATAGCGTTAAACCTCTCACTTGTACGACAGTCTCATCAGATTCCGTTATATTTACAACGATGCATGAACAAAACAGACATAATAAATAAAATAGTCAAAATATGGGTACAGCAGTCATCACTGTGTTACAACTTTAAAAGAAACAATTTTACAAAAAAGGACAAAAGCATCTATCCATGATAAAAGGTAAATGATACATGCTTTATTAAGATATTACCTGTGGAACTCCAAAGACTGGCGTATACACAGTCTTGACGTCATCTACATCCTTCCAATCGTAGCCACTGGCCATAACTAATTTCTTACTTTCTTCTGTATATTTTTGTGTCTTCATTCCAATGTTGAACTGTTGAAGAATACATATCATATCATCTAGCACAGCATTTGTTTTAAAATTTAATGAATTTACTTTGGTTTTTGTGTTTATCATTCTATCAAACACAAATCATTCCATAAAAGATAGAAAATCAATAATTTTGGCCCTGTCAGAAAGAACATACAAGAAAGAAGTACATGTTTTGTACACAAAATAGGGTTGACTATGTCAATTAGTAAAACATTTGGATACATTTGGTATCAATAAGTATTGAAAGCTTGGGAACATAGATGATAATAAGACCCTTGTTGAATGTTTATTTGGAATAATAAAAAAAATATGAAATCATAAAAGTACGGTACAATTGCCCTGTTGTGCAGATTGGAAAGACCTGTTTTTTTTGCAATATTATTCTAAACTTCAGAGACACAATGCACTCTAATTTGTTTATTTTTTCAGCATTCGTCAGTATAATGTAATTATAGTGTTGACATGAGAAAATAGCCATTAATGCTGGAAATTACAAAATTAAATATAAAAAGTAATTAGACTATTAGTTAACGGTTGTATTTCGAAGACATTTCTGCAACTCAAATGCAACTATGAATAAATATGTCTGTTTCCAACACAAGGACATGTAAAAAAGAAGATCTAGAATGATTACCAATGAGACAACTGTCCACAAAAGACCAAAATGACACAGACATTAACAACTATAGGTCATCGTACGGCCTTCACAATGAGCAAAGTCCATACCGCATAGTCAGCTATAAAAGGCCCCGATAAGACAATGTAAAACAATTCAAACGAGAAAACTAACGGCCTTTTTATATAAAACAAGAATGTGTTCAAAGTACACGGATGGCCCACTTGCACTATACTTTTTCATGTCCCATGGACCGTGAAATTTGGTAAATATTATTTGGCATCAAAATAAGGAAGATTATACTATACAGAACATGTGTACTAAGTTTCAATTTGATTGGACTTCAATTTCATCAAAAACTACCTTGACCAAAAACTTTAACCTGAAACTCCCACTTTCATTTTCTATTTTAAATTTTTAAATGGACCGTGAAATGTGGGTCAAAAGTCTAATTTGGCTATGAAATAAGAAAGATCATTATCATAAGCAACAAGTGTACTAAGTGTCAAGTTGATTGAACTTCAGCTTCATCAAAAACTACCTTGACCAAAAAACTTTAACCTGAAACTCCCACTTTCATTTTCTATGTTCAGTGGACCGTGAAATGTGGGTCAAAAGTCTTATTTGGCTATAAAATTAGAAAGATCATTATCATAAGCAACAAGTGTACTAAGTTTCAAGTTGATTGGACTTCAGTTTCATCAAGAACTACCTTGACCAAAAACTTTAACCTGAAGCGGGACGAACGAACAACGAACGAACGGAAGGACGGACGAAAGGAGCCTCAGACCAGAAAACATAATGCCCCTCTACTATCGTAAGTGGGCATAAAAAATAACGAAAAACAAATATGTAACACATAAACAAACGACAACCACTGAATTACAGGCTCCTGCCTTGGGATAGGCACATACTTAAATAATGGTCTATAAAGATATAACGTAAAAATCCAACAACATGTTATATTCTGGATCACATACGCAACTATATTTACTATAAAGTCTATTGGATTGAATTTTCAGACATTCATATTTTCCGGAAATAATATGGACTTAACCGTATTTTCACTACCGTTTACTTTCTCTTCCTTACCTGTCTATTGCAAATGGATGCCACGACAAATCTGCTCCTGTGGATATTGTGACAAATCACCGTCAAGTACGTTTCAAATCGATTATAAACTGTTAAATATATATACCGTTAATTCCGTTAACTTGAATTCCACGTTTATTCAACAAATACGAAATGTAATTGTTTAATTCTATGAATTGACCTGCGAATTCTACTTTCGTTTTTGACTTGATATTATTATTGCATTGAACATTCATATATTTCTTTCGTACATATTGTAATTATTGTATCTGTATTTCTTTCAGTTTACCAAACAATACACGCTCTGTAAAAACTCCTGTGTCATTTCTGGTGGAATTATAATCTACAATCTTCAAACACAAGTTGTTATTCTTTATAATTTGCCGAGATTGCGATACAGTCCCATGGTTATACTAGCTGAGTCAGGCTCAGCATAGTAAATTGACGACAACCTGTCTTTACATATCCAGACAAGGAACGACAACGTAGCAACGTACATACCTTTACACTGACAGTGGACTACATAGCTTGTGTATACTCGACAGCAACCTAACACCGTTGAGTCAACATGGATCCCAGTCATGAGGAACAACAAGAAGAGATACAGACCCCAGAGGGAAATGTTCCAGTTTTAGAACTATTACAAAATCCATCTAATACAATCCAGTCAGATGAAAATCCCGAGGCTAGGCGAGTACGTGACCTCACTGAAAAAGGACAAGGAGCCTTCTCCGAAAAACGTGACAAGTTCTGTCAGGAACTAAAGGCTCTCTGGGCAGACATTGAATCCCAGTTATTGGAAGTAACAACGCCTCCTAACGAGCTCCAGCAACTCCTTACAGCTCAGGACATACTAGTTAAAACCTGCAATAACTATCGTAGGCTCACAGATGAGTACCTTGACTTTCTGAAAAGGACCAGAACACTGGAGAGTCAAAAAGAAATAGATGCATGTAAACTCTCTTTAGATTTTCGTCTGTCCAAAGTGGAACTGGTCATGGAAAAACTACATGAGCATCGCCTCGCTCTAACAAAGTCCAAATCCACTAAAACAAAGACATCAAAAGGTAAGAAAACCTCACGCAGCAGTAGCTCTAACGTGTCAGACATGTCAAGCCTAGCACGGAGAAAGCGTGCCAAGGCAGAGGCTGCCAAGTCTAAAATAGCCTTTGTAGAGAAACATGCCATTATCCTACAACAGGAAGCAATGTTAGAGGAACAAGCCCTGTTCAGACAAATTGAAATGGAACAGGAAGCCACACGTAAAAAGGCAGAAATGGAGCAAGAAGTCGCTCAACGTAAAGTTCAACTAGAACAGGAAGCTGCTCACAGTAAAGTTCAACTAGAACAGGAAGCTGCTCACAGAAAAGTTCAACTAGAACAGGAGGCCGCTCACAGAAAAGTGCAATTAGAACAAGAGGCTATGCGCAGGAAGGCTGAAATGCAACAAGAAGCCGCACGAGTAAGCCGGGAAAAGGCCGAGCTTAAAGCCAAATTTAACCTTCTTGAAGCACAGAGAGAAGCTGCAGCCGCAGAAGCCGAGGCTCGTATCCTGGAATACGATGATAGCCAAGCGTATAGCGATCTCCCTGACGAAAAGGAAGACCCGCTCCAGCGCGTGCAAGATTTCGTCAATAAACTTCCTGTATCAACTGTTGTAAAGGAAGTAACAGAACCTCAAAGGAAAAAACAAATTCCTGTTAAGATCGAGCTGAGTCACGACGCACCAGCGTTCGTGCCATCCGTGGCACCGAACTTGCTGTCACAGACATCTGCTGTCTTGCCTTCCAATAATAAGTCACCGGAAGTTACCTTAGTCCCAGATCTGGGATTAGTAACTGGCATACAAAGACTAGGCCTTTCAGATGAGAGCCCTACTGAACACCAAAAACAGGGCGTTATAGAAGAGATCCCTGTTTCACACCAAAAACAAGGCGTACTAGAAGAGATCCCTGTTGCACACCAGCAACAAATCCACCTCACATCGGAGATAACTAGATTCCTCTTACGTAAGGACCTGCTTTTCTCCCGGTTAACAAGCTTTAACGATCGGGCAGAATCCTTCCATACTTGGAAAGCAAGCTTCAAGAATGTGACTGATGAGTTACAAGTCTCTGACTCAGAACAGATCGATTTGCTGATCAAGTGGCTCGGTCCAGAGTCTGCTAAACACGCCATTAGCATAAGAGCGTCGAACGCCAATAATCCTACCATAGGTATACAGAGATTATGGAAGAGGCTTGACGAGCGGTATGGTGCTCCAGAAATGTTGGAAGCCTCTCTCATGAGTAAACTTGCAAAATTCCCAACCTTAACGAATAAGGACAACGCACGTCTCTACGAACTGTCTGACATTCTATCTGAAATAGAATATCACAAGTAAAAATCCCAAGCTGGGATGTTTGCTAGCATATTTTGACTCCTCGTCCGGGATAAATCCTATTGTTGAAAAATTACCGTACGGACTCCAAGAAAAGTGGACCACAAGGGCTACAAGATACAAGTCCAAATATGAAATTGCCTTTCCACCTTTCACAGAATTCTCTGCCTTCATCAGGGAAATAAGCAAAACAAAGAACGATCCTGGGTTCATCTTTGGGTCAAAAGCCACACCAAATACAAAAGGTGCTGCGCCAAGGTCTACGCCTTACCCTAAGACTAAAGTTGGTGCTCATAAAACAGCAGTTGAGCAGCAATCTGGAGACGCCAGCAAACAAGGTCTTTGTATTCTTCACAAAACAAAGCATTCCTTGAATGAATGTCGAGCGTTCCGAGCCAAGTCAATAGAGGAGCGCAAAGGTCTTTTAAAGGAAAACAATGTATGTTACAAGTGTTGTGATTCTACCACACATAGGAGCCGGGAATGCAATGCACGCATAAGTTGTAAAGAATGTGGAAGTAAACAACACACTACCGCACTTCACATCACTAGACCACAGCAACCTGCAAGTTCACAGTCTAGCTCGCCTAAGCAAGCCTACGGCGGGGAGCCTATAGAATCGGCTGAAACTAAGGCAACCTCAGTTAACTCTACCTGTACTGAGATCTGCAAAGATACATATAGTGGAAAATCTTGTGCTAAAATACTTCCTGTGAATGTTTATCACAAAGATAACCAGTACAAAGTTATTCGCATGTACGCCATCATTGATGACCAAAGCAACCGGTCACTAGCATCGCCCGAATTCTTTAATCTTTTCGACGTCAAAGATAAACCGGAGAACTATACTTTATCAACGTGCTCCGGCAAAGTAGTCACTTCCGGGAAAAGAGGAAGAGGTTTCATCATGGAATCAATCAATGGTAATGGCAAGTTTGACCTTCCTGTACTGATTGAATGTGATCATATTCCAAATAATAGGGACGAAATACCTACTCCTGAAGTAACAATGTATCACCCTCATTTAAGAGAACTTAGGGATAGCATTCCACCTATAGAGGAAAATTGCCAAATTCTTCTCTTAATTGGCAGAGACCTTATAGAGGCACACCATGTCCTCGACCAGCGCATAGGACCACCCAGAACTCCATATGCACAACAATTGAAACTTGGTTGGGTAGTGATAGGAGAAACCTGCATTAACAAGCAGCATGTTCCTTTTGAGTTAAATGTTAAAATAACCAACATTTTACCTACAGGACAACCTTCAACCTTTCAACCATGCACAAGCAAGTTTGACATCCGGGAAAATTACACAGACCCTGTAACGAAAGATTTACAATCGCCACTCTTTGAAAAAACAAAGGACGATGATAAGCCTGGACAGTCATATGAGGACAAAATGTTCATGAAGCAGATGGACAACGAATTTGTGAGAGACTCGGAAGGAAGTTGGGTAGCACCGTTGCCGTTCCGAGTGCCAAGACAGCCATTGCCAAACAACAGACCACAGGCTCTTCACCGTGCTAACATGTTAGACGCCAGTCTGAATAGAAACCCAGTAAAGCGGGAACATTTTCTTACATTTATGAGTAAAATCTTAGATAATAATCATGCAGAGCTTGCTCCACCATTGCACGAACATGAGGAGTGCTGGTATTTGCCATTGTTTGGTGTTTATCATCCGAAGAAACCCGATCAGATAAGAGGTGTGTTTGATTCTTCCGCCAAATGTAACGGAGTTTCACTTAACAGCGTCCTGCTTACAGGTCCAGACTTGACCAATGATCTCTTGGGAGTATTGCTGCGTTTTAGGAAAGAAATGGTCGCTGTAACTGCAGATGTTCAACATATGTTTCACTGCTTTGTTGTCAGAAAAGACCACCGAAATTATCTGAGATTTTTATGGCATAAAGACAATGACCTACTGAAGAACCTTGTCGAATACCGCATGAGAGTTCATGTTTTCGGGAATAGTCCGTCACCTGCTGTTGCTACGCTTGGACTCAGAAAAGCAGCTCAAGCATCAGAACAAGAGTTTGGCAGTCACGTGACTAGCTTTGTTACAAGAGACTTCTATGTCGACGACGGTCTTACGTCATGTCCCACTAAAGAGGAAGCTGTTAAGCTCATGAAGGACACCCAGCAAGCATTAGCAAGATATGGAAACTTACGCCTTCACAAGTTTGCCTCTAATTGTGCGGAAGTTATGTCTGCATTTCATGCCAGTGATTTGGCTTCAAATCTTAAAGATCTAGACTTAGAATGCGACAGCAAACCCCTACAACGTAGTCTTGGTCTCAGCTGGGACGTAAACACTGATAACTTCTTATTTCAATTATCATCAGAAAACAAACCGATCACTCGGAGAGGAATTTTATCAACGATAAACAGTCTCTACGATCCTCTGGGATTTTTGGCTCCGGTGATTATACAAGGGAAACTCCTATTGAGGAAAATAGTATCAGAAACCGTCGATTGGGACCAACCTCTCACTGATGAGACAGCAGATGAGTGGAAATCTTGGAGAGATACTCTAATTGCTATCGAAACATTGCGAATTCCACGTACCTACGTGCCGTATCTCAGCAAAACCGCCACAAAGGAGTTACATGTCTTCTCTGATGCATCAGAAAAAGCCATAGCAGCTGTTGCATATCTACGCACGACCGACAGTAGTGGTGAACCAAACATAGGATTCATTCTTGGGAAAGCTAAAGTTGCACCAACAAGTGGTCATACTATTCCACGCCTTGAACTATCTGCTGCAGTATTAGCAGTCGAGATAACACAGACCATCATGGATAATTTAGATTTACATATAGACACCGTAAAATTCTACACAGACAGTAAAGTAGTCCTAGGTTACATCAGTAACGAGACAAGAAGGTTCTTCATCTATGTCGCCAATCGAGTAGAGAAAATAAGAAAATTTAGCTCTCCAAGTCAATGGAATTATGTATCAACTAACCGTAATCCCGCAGACTCGGGAACAAGGTCCGTACCAGCCCATGCAATTCACAGCAGCGAATGGTTACTGGGACCAAAACAACTTCTTTCCTCAGAACAGAAAAATTCTGAAGACATATACCAGCTAATAGAACCAGAAGAAGATGGAGAAATCCGTGCAACTGTTAATGTTGCAAAAACATTTTCCACACCTGAGCATAAGGGTATCGGAACTGATAGATTCAATCGATTCTCCAACTGGACATCACTTGTGCGAGCGATAGCCTTTTTGGAACGTTTTTCCCGTTTACACGGGTCAAAACAGACAGCACCAGTGACCTCTCTGGAAGGCTTTTCGAATGCCGAAAATTTCATCTTAATATCCGCTCAATATGAAGTTTACGGAGATGAAATAGATTGCATTAAACGTCAGGAACAAATTCATAAGCGGAGTCCGATAGCTAACCTTAATCCGTTTTTGGACGAACGAGGACTTTTACGAGTAGGAGGCCGTATCGCCAAATCTGACTTAAACCTCCGTGAAAAGAAACCATTGATCGTCCCTGGACGCCATCATATAGCGACATTATTAGTTCGACACTACCACAACAAGATAAAACATCAAGGTCGCCATTTCACAGATGGAGCGATTCGATCCGCAGGATTTTGGATCGTAGGAGCAAAACGCTTGATCTCATCTATTATTCACAAATGTGTGACATGCCGCAAACTCAGAGGAAAAACCGAGTATCAAATCATGTCTGATTTGCCAGAGGACCGTCTTGAACCTTCACCTCCGTTTACTAACGTTGGAATAGACACCTTTGGACCCTGGACAATTGTTTCACGTAAAACACGTGGTGGATACGCCAACTCAAAGCGTTGGGCAATTTTATTCACATGCTTAGTGACAAGAGCTATTCACATCGAATTAATCGAGGAAATGAGTTCTTCAGCCTTCATAAACGCTGTCAGGAGATTCACCGCTATAAGAGGCCAAGTTAAGATTTTCCGATCTGACCGTGGAACGAACTTTATCGGCGCAATCGACGATTTAAAGATTGACTCAATCAACGTTGAAGATGGACCCTTCAATAACTTTCTGTACAATTCTGGTACAACTTGGATCTTCAATCCGCCGCATTCGTCCCACATGGGTGGAGCCTGGGAAAGAATGATTGGTATCACTAGGAGAATTCTTGATTCTATGCTTCTTAACGCAGCCGGAAGAAGCCTAACACATGACGTGCTCAACACACTAATGGCAGAAGTTTCAGCAATAGTGAACTCTAGACCTCTGGTACCGGTATCAACAGATCCAGAGAATCCGTTAATATTAACTCCGGCTATGTTATTGACGCAGAAAACGGACTACATTTTCACTTCAGACCATCTTGGGGAATTCGACAAACGAGATCTCTGTCTTGCCGAATGGAGACGAGTACAGGCTCTAGCCAGTGTTTTCTGGTCCCGTTGGAGGAAGGAGTACCTGCCGTTACTACAACAACGACGAAAATGGACCGAAGATCGCCGTGATCTCATCGAAGGAGACGTCATTCTTCTAAAGGACAAAAACATTTGCCGTACCCAATGGCCCGTTGGAATTATAGTGAACTCATTTAAAAGTTCAGACGAACATGTCCGAAAAGCAGAAGTGCGAGTAATCGTTAATGGAAAAGCCACAACCTACACACGCCCTATCGTGGATATGATTCTTCTCATAGAGAACAAACCTGTGTAATTATATGTATATATTTTGGATTAATATAGTGACATTCACATTTGGAATTATACTTTCTGGAATAGTGATATCAGGTAGATTTCAGACGGGGAGTATTCTGGATCACATACGCAACTATATTTACTATAAAGTCTATTGGATTGAATTTTCAGACATTCATATTTTCCGGAAATAATATGGACTTAACCGTATTTTCACTACCGTTTACTTTCTCTTCCTTACCTGTCTATTGCAAATGGATGCCACGACAAATCTGCTCCTGTGGATATTGTGACAAATCACCGTCAAGTACGTTTCAAATCGATTATAAACTGTTAAATATATATACCGTTAATTCCGTTAACTTGAATTCCACGTTTATTCAACAAATACGAAATGTAATTGTTTAATTCTATGAATTGACCTGCGAATTCTACTTTCGTTTTTGACTTGATATTATTATTGCATTGAACATTCATATATTTCTTTCGTACATATTGTAATTATTGTATCTTTATTTCTTTCAGTTTACCAAACAATACACGCTCTGTAAAAACTCCTGTGTCATTTCTGGTGGAATTATAATCTACAATCTTCAAACACAAGTTGTTATTCTTTATAATTTGCCGAGATTGCGATACAGTCCCATGGTTATACTAGCTGAGTCAGGCTCAGCATATGTTAAAACAACAACACTCACATAATACCTATAGGAAAAGCAATGAGAAAAAAAAGCTCCCTTTATAAATAATTTACATCTATCTTTATACATAGCATATACCTTTGTACAAATATTTTAATGTACATGTAATTATCATTTATCTTTATATTAATACATCACACCATATTATATGCATTTGAATAAAGTATTCATTGTCCCTTCATTCAATCTGTATTTTTTTTCTCACAAGATTTAACCAGTTTCAATTTTATAGTACTTCAACCCGTTCTTTTGTTATGTTAATTTCTGTTATATTAAATTTATGGTCTTTTAGTTTGTTAGCTTGAAATTGTTTATAAATATTTTTTTTCTACCTTTCTTTTTTTTTTCTTTTTTCAATATACAGATAAATGATAATTACATGTACATTAAAATATTTGTACAACGATATATGCTATGTATAAAGATAGATGTAAATTATTTATAAAGGGAGCTTTTTTTTTTTTTACTTTTCCCCCAAGAAATGAGACTGTTAATATCGTGGCCTATTAGTTGCTTCCGTTGGCAACTTATGGTTGATGTAACAATGTACTAACAGGTGATTATTAATAAAATATGTTTCAAATTTGAAGAAAAAAAACACAAACAAACGAAACACACAAAAAAACTACAAAACATCACAGCTTTGTTAAAAAAGTTATTTTGAATAAAGAAACTGAACGTGACGAAAATGGTCAATTTACCTCTCTTAGAATGAGCCTATTCAGAATCTAATGCATTCTGGGTAATATTTTCAAAAATGTACACCAAAACGTGACTGGTTTAAAACTTTCTAAATAATTGAAATTCAAGCCATGACGTAACGTTATTTTCATTTTAGTGTACAAGCAATGAGATTACCCATAGTCCTTTAGATTCTGAAAAGGCGAACTACTTACCTGGAGTTGTTTCTTTATCGGCTGACATAATGAATTGGAAATAATGATATTTTCCAGAAATTCTTTTATTCTTTTTTTTTTATAATCATAATTTTATACTCACTTTATAATCGAACGAAAAACGTTCATCATCTGGTAACTCTTTAACCTGCAAAATGCATCAAATATTATTCTAATACAATAAATAATTTTTGTTTATGTTGGGGCCATATAGAAACAAGCATAGAAATTGTAAATAAAGTGATTAAAATTATCAAAAATAGTATAAATGAAAAAGTTATTTATATATTTTCTATGAAAAAATAACATAAAAAAATTGGTGCACACTGAATAACGCGCGTGACGGGTTATTTAACAGTGTGCACCACATTTTTCATGTTATTTCGAATAGACAGAAAAAATATTACAGTCATTTCTTAAAGTTTAATTCTAAATTCCATTTAAAACCGTAGAAAACCATGAAAAAAAACGTTGATGACGTCACGGTCACATGACTAAATTATGTCTATGGGCTGATAACAAAATAACGTCAGCCAATTAGAGGACGCGTTACATCTAAAATTAAATTATTTATCTTTAAAAAGCATATAGTTTTACCAAGGTTGTGCAGAAGTTTTCCGAATATTATTAAGTTTAAAGATTTGTTTCATACTAAATCAACCTAGCTATATCAATAATATTAAAAACTGATCATGTCATCATGTTTATTTTTTTTTCATCACATTTTATCAAGTTACCATTATTATCATACTTGACTTTTTATACTAATGTATGCAATGTATATGTTTGCATTTTGTTTGATTTCTCATGATGAGGGCCTCAGGGAAGATTAGTTATATAGCTAACTGTGTAACCCTCTTAAAATAAAGTATTGTTGTTGTTGTTGTTGTTGTTGTTGTTGTTATACTCGGTAGTAATAGGAGTATCAAACTCTACAAAAACCTATACTTGTTCGTAAGTTATATTGAATCATTGATCAGTTGTTTTCCTGTAACTCATCAAAACGTATAGGTGTAAATTCAGTAAAAAATCTTCCATTGACTTTCATGCTAATCTATGTATGGAATTAAATTTATACCTGATTTACCTTTAGAAATTGGAATCTTTCATTTATAACATTCATGAAAATACAAATGTAGCCCTAGGCTATCTTTTGCACTAATAAAAACATAGGCTCATTCGGCATTTTTGGGCATTCGGATGTCCTTGTTTACAAACAATGTAGATTCGCACTGAATTCCTATACTGACCCCCATTACTTTTCAACCCTGTAGAAAAACAATTAGTACATTCAGCATTTATTTTTTATTTTTTTTTCAACTCTAGTTTTGATCCATCTGCCAAAAAATATTTATTACAAACATTATCTACCAATCAGAAGAGCATATGACTTCGGTGTTATACAGAAAGCTACCAATCAGAAGAGCATATGACTTCAGTGTTATACAGAAAGCTACCAATCAGAAGAGCATATGACTTCAGTGTTATACAGAAAGCTACCAATCAGAAGAGCATATGACTTCAGTGTTATACAGAAAGCTCTCCCCTAAATGGGCGGTCCCTGATGACGTATATTTATTTACCGAATTTACCCCTAAAGTAAGCACGATATGGAGACGTTCATTTGATGTTCTGAAATAGTTGTGTTTAAAATCGAATAATATAAAAAGATAAGCAAATGGCGAAAAACATCCTGGCCCAGCCTTAGTTACTCATAATATCACATTATCGTCCCCCCCTCCCCCAACTAAATTGACTTGAATAAGTTTAATTTGTTCTATATTTAAAATCACGTTATACATAAAATTTTGTTTGAGTGTTTAGTAATAAATCTTTAAGATATTACAATATTTAAGTACATGTTAAACAATTGTATGAGTAGCATTTGAAAAGATTGTAATAAAATCAACGGTACCAATTTTGTTGCACCAGATGCGCATTTCGACAATACATGTCTCTTCAGTGATGCTCGTGGCCAAAATATTTGAAATCCAAAGCTTATATAAAACATTAAGAGCTATAATCCAAAAGGTCCAAAAAGTATAGCCAAATTCGTGAAAGGAATCAGAGCTTTGCATGAGGGAGATACATTCCTTAATTTATAATAATTTCTAATATTTTGTAACAGCAAATTTTAATAACACAAAAAATCCGTATTTTCATGCCAGTACCGAAGTACTGGCTACTGGGCTGGTGATACCCTCGGGGACTAATAGTCCACCAGCAGAGGCATCGACCCAGTGGTAGTAATAAAATCAACGGTACCAATTTTGTTGCACCAGATGCGCATTTCGACAATACATGTCTCTTCAGTGATGCTCGTGGCCAACATATTTGAAATCCAAAGCTTATATAAAACATGAAGAGCTATAATCCAAAAATTCACAACCTGCAGTAAATTGTCATGTAGCTCTGCTATGACGAAATGTGATTTATCATATACTTAGCATTGATATGATAGCTTTTGCATATGTGTAATGAGTGGAAGTTCACAAGCCATAATTTCCCACCCGGGCTGATAACCCATATCAGGTGCATCTCGTGCACAAAACCCATAATAGTGCCTCTCGTGCATGTTACTTCCGGTGTTTCCGGTATCGGTTGTTTACTTTTCCATTGTGACGTCAAGTGTTTTTTATGACGACGTCAAAATTTACGGGAACTTTTGTGGGGATAGTTTAATACTTGCTAACAAATGCTATTGACAATTATGAATCATTTTATAGTACAACAAACATGGAGTAGTAATGATCGTAAAACTCTTCCAAATTTTCAATGTTTCAAAATGCCTCTATAGGAAATGTTACCATAAATATAAAAGGAGTTAATGATGCTGTTGTTGGACAACTATAGTATATTTGATTCATAATTTTAATTTTCTTTATAAAATGTTTGACTGTTTTAGTTAATTCATTAGTTTATTTGCCTTACATAAAACTATTGTCGGAAGTATATGATAAAGCGATTAATACATGGTCTTTTCCATATCAGCCTGGGTATCATCCCTCGACCCATATCAGCACCTCGACTCCGTCACGGGCTGATATGGGGGTCTCGGGATGATACCCAGGCTGATATGGAAAAGGCCATGTATTAATCTCTATATACTAAATATTAAAAATTGATACGGCAAATTTAATCTGACAAACTTTATATAAATTTATTTCACACTAGGACCGTTCCCAAAAAGACTTTCCAAATGCTTGCATAATTCACAGTATCATGGCTCAATGTGTGCCCTTACCGATTCTAGCAAAAGCATGGCTTGAATTTCTTAACAAATCACACAACTTTATGAACGCCAAAAAAAAAAACCCTCAACTTAATATAAAAAAACAACGCAATTTCATACAAATTTTGTCAAAATTTTACGTAATTATAAAGAAAGCCGAGAAGGATCATTCATAATTCAGAATTCAAAACTCGCAAATGAAGAAAGAAAATCCTGTTTTATTGCAGTTGCAATCCAAACACAGCAAATATTGTCTTATTGATCTCTAAAATATACCGTAGATTAATAATATAATTATGCACAGACTTTTCAAAGGTCAAAGGATATGTGCCGACATTATGTCACACAAGTGAAACATTTCTTGTTAACACTTTTACTCCGGGGTGGGGGAGAGAGATATCGAGTGTCACTTCAATCCTTATTCGAATGTTTTTTTCCTTTTTTTCTTTTTATGAGAATCTTGAGAATCTTTCGTTATATAAAGATAAGACGATGAGGTACGATTGCCAATGAGACAACGCTTCACAAGAGACCAAAATGACTCAGAAATTAACAACTATAGGTCACAGAATGGCCTTCATCAATGAGTAAAACCCATATCACATAGTCAGCTATAAAAGGCCCCGAAATGACAAATGTAAAAAAATTCAGACGAAAAAACAAATTTGATATACAGCAAATAGTTATCAAAGGTACCAGGATTATAATTTAATATTGATATTTAAAAATGACCATATAAAAAAACGACAACCACCGAATTACAGGCTCCTGACTTGTTGGGACAGACACATACAAAATGTGCACCATCCTCATTTATACAACACAAAAATATGTCGTCCACATTTCGGTGTAGTGAATGAGAATTATTGTCAGGTGTAAAATTAGAGAATAGGAAGGCGAAGAATGGAGATCGTAGTGTTTTTTTTGTATCCACACAGGGAACACATTGAGAGTTTTATGCTGTAAAAAAATAAGCATTTCGCATTGTGTCCGAAAAGACGAATTTAATTTCATTTTAGAGGATGCTTACATTGTTTTGACATACTATATTTGATTGTTATATAAAATTTCAACTGTTTTTTAAAATGATTATTTATTAATTTATTTCTGTTATTTCTTTAACCCGAAATCGTCTTTGAAACTGGTGAAAATGTTTTGCAATGTTCCTGGATATCAATTTTACCCAGGGTTTTCGGATTTTTCATTGCTGTCAGTGGGAAATCTAGTGTCAAAATATTACCTTCTAAGTAAACACTGAAAACGTGATCTTTCAATGTTGATTCTGTTTTAACACTGTAAGTTAAAAATTCACAAGAAAACTTTCTGGTAGTAACAAATTCAATAAAAAAGATTTGCCCTAGAAAACAACATTTCCAAATAAAGTTATCATTTCCTTCCTAAAATAGCAATTAAACGACGAGTACAACAGGCTACAGAAATTTTGTGTATAATAAAGATAAAAAAAGAAGCTTTGTGTCGAATTAGGTGAAAATACTTCTATGCGAATAAATTCCTGGAGTACCAGCTTTAATTTATGTTTTTGCCGGCTGTATACCTCTCTGGAACATGCTAATTAAAAGTCAGAATGTGAATATATATGTTCAAACTCTTTTAGGTCATTTTTTAGTAGCAATAAACAAAAAAACTATGTCAATTGGACATGCTTTGATACTATATATGTCCTTGAATTTTTACTAGATAACATTTTTGTTCGCTTTGGGAATTCCGTATATCGTCAGATTATCGGAATTCCAATGGGGACTAACTGTGCATCAATTATTGCGGACCTGTTTTGGTATTGCTATGAGTTACAATTTATGACAAAAATAAGCAAAGACCCATCGAAACAACATCTGATAAACAAATTTAATAATACTTTTAGATATTTGGATGATATTTTGGCTCTCAGTAATGACGACTTCAGTATGTATATTAAAGAAATTTATCCTGCTGAACTTACTTTAAATAAAGCTAATACTAACAATGACCACTGTCCTTTCCTCGATCTTGATATCTATATCACTAATGGAAAGCTGAATACTAAAATTTATGATAAAAGAGATGATTTTTCATTTCCTATCGTTAATTATCCATTTTTAGATGGTGACGTTCCCTTGTCACCATCTTACGGTGTTTATATATCTCAACTTGTACGATTCGCTCGTGTATGTAACAATGTTTTAGATTTTAACGAGAGAAATTTATGTATTACTGAAAAATTATTACACCAGGGTTTTCGATATCACAAACTAGTCAAAACATTTACTAAATGTTATCTTCGGTATAAGGACATCATTCGTAAATATAGCTCAACATGCAGACTTCTTATACGTTCAGGTATTTCACATCCATTTTTTTATGGAAATATTCTTTATAAAGCACAAAGGTGTCAGTATTCACCTCAAAAACTAACAAAACCTTTGAATAGACTTATTAAGAAGGGATATAGTTACGATACTGTTGTCAGGTCATTAAAGATTGCATATATTGGCGTTAATATTGATTCACTTATAGGGTCTTTGCATCAGAACTAAACACATTTATTCAAAAACCAGTTGTTGGCATGACACGGGTTATGTTCTTCTCATATATGTTATGATGGTATGATACTAAACCCCTAACGGGAAGGATTGTGCCTGATGTTCATATGATGAAATTATAATCTTTCAGTCAGTTTAATCGAAGTCTGGAGCTGGCATGTCAGTTAACTGCTAGAAGTCTGTTGTCATTTATGTATTATTGTCATTTTGTTTATTTTCTTTGGTTACATCTTCTGACATCAGACTCGGACTTCTTTTGGACTGAATTTTAAAGTGCGTATTGTTATGCGTTTACTTTTCTACATTGGCTAGAGGTATAGGGGAGGGTTTAGACCTCACAAACATGTTTAACCCCGCCGCATTTTTGCGCTTGTCCCAAGTCAGGAGCCTCTGGCCTTTGTTAGTCTTGTATTATCTTAATTTTAGTTTCTTGTGTACAATTTGGAAATTAGTATGGGGTTCATTATCAATGAACTAGTATAGATTTGTTTAGGGTCCAGCTGAAGGACGCCTCCGGGTGTGGGAATTTCTCGCTACATTGAAGACCTGTTGGTGACCTTCTGCTGTTGTTTTTTTTCTATGGTCGGGTTGTTGTCTCTTTGGCACATTCCCCATTTCCATTCTCAATTTTAATTATCCACTTATGTATCATACGTATGTACATTTTGGTTCAGTGGTACTGATGTCATTTGAAGCAGTCCTCTTTTTCTTATAATTACATCGGGGTATTATATGATTTGCTATGTGGTATGGGGTTTGCTCATTGTTGAAGTGGTAATAAGCATTGTATGTATAACTTTCATAACATTTGGTTGAGGCAAATAAAGTAAGAGCGCGTAGATGACACATTTAACATTTTTTCCATTTATAAATGGGCTTAAACGGTGAAAGTGATGCCATCCAAATTTAAACTTCATCTTAGTTTGGTGGTAATTAGCAATGTGTATAAGTTTCAAAGCATTTGTTTGAGGCAAAATAAAGTTAAATTGCGGAAACGTCCAAGTTGTAAATTTTCCCATGAATACGTACGGACGTACATGTAGACGGACAAGCGTTAAAACTTTTATTTATTGAAGGAACTAATTTATAAAATATACAAAATTATTGTATTTATTTGCTCTTAGTAAATGTTCAATAACGTATTAGAATAAAATTTCAAAGAATTAAATTTACTTCAATATAAATAATTCTTATCTCTATTTTAGAACATGTGATTTAAACTTGTTGAAACGAAGTTAGTTTAAAATTTGTCAAAGTTAGCTTTAAGAATTCCTTTTTTTAAATTTGTCTTTTGATTAAGATTTATCATGCATGACGCGTAACAGTTTAAAAGTCTTTATATTCTCATATATGCATTTGATACGGTGCATTTATTATGGATATATTTCAGACTCCATTTATGAAAGAAAATCTATAGAGCAGAGCATTTTGTTTTTATTTGCAGTTCTATTTTAGAATATGTAATTTAAACTTGTTAAAATGAAGTTAGTTTAAAATTTGTCAAAGTAAGCTTTAAGAGTTCCTTCTTTTAATTAAGATGTATTATGCATGTCTCTATACATAGTATGCGACGCGTAACAGTTTATAAGTAGGTGTTCTCTTATATGCATTTGATACGGTGCATTTGTTTTGGATATAACGTTGTGCACGGTGTTCATATATACAACACGACGTTACACTAAAAATGCGGCGTCAAAGAGGGTTTTTGACTTTGATTAATTTTTGCAAGTTTTATTCGGGTTTTTATATGTTGTTGGTTGATTCTGGTTCTGTGTTTTTTGTGATATCATTTTATCATAAATTACCTCAAGTTGAGGAAATCAATTTAATAATGTTTACCCTTCAAGTTATTTCATCTATAAATGCATTTACTGTCGCAAGTAATGTAGGATTGATTGATTGATTGTTGGTTTCTTTACTCCGCATTAGCACAAAAAGGCTATATCGCGGCGAGTAACGTAGGAAGGAAAAATTTGACGCAAGTACATGTACATTCGGTTTTCCATAAATATTTTTTTTAGATGTGCAAAACTTTTATCATAGGATGTTTAACTTTCATGTATATCATGTCATTGTAAAATTTCTATATCTTATTATAATTCAACCCAAATACAAATATATCTGACACTCTGCAAGTAAATCGATTTTTTTTTACCCTTGGTTAATTTGAATAGAATTGTATTTTCCCTGGCACGTAATTTGTCGAAATACACCCCTTCAATTACTTGAACCTTGGCTCGAGAATTATTTCCCAAGTCATCTAAAGTTGTTTGCTTAAATTGTTTTACTTCTGATATACATTTTAAAAGATAGAAGTCTACTCCTGAATTGTCCGTAAAAACGGATAGGATAATCCCGGGTTTTATTAATTCAATGAAACGGTTTTCGTCGCTGTTTGGGATATATATTTCAGACTCCTTTTATGAAATAAAATATATAGAGCAGAGAATTTTTATTTTTTTTGTGTATCAATTTAAAATGTAGATTCAAATATTTGTCACTTCAAACGATAAAGTAAAACTTCTTCAAAACTTATAGATAATGTATAGTTCGGCGTCCGCAAAAAAGAAGCCAAGGAAAGTGTTTATCTCTTCTTCACAAATACGTATTTCATTGAATCTCGATATTTATCATGTTTATAATTTTTCTAACAATTAGTAGGGTGCCCAATCAACAAATTTTATCGATTTGCCTTAACGGAACAACATACGGCTATATGTTATATCCTTGTAAAGAGGAGAACAAGCCTCATCGAAATAGCGTTGTCGTCGTTGTCTGCCGTGGTCACGTTTTTTTTTTTAATCAGGGTCAAAGGTCAAAGCAAAAAATCAAGAAAAATGCACAGTCACATTTAGATAGCTAGTTTTTCCTACATATATGCGTTTGGAGGAAAATAAAAACAACTAATTTAGAGAAAAATATCTTTTGTATCTACATTTAGAACTTATTTTATATTTTTATCGCCAAAAATGACTTTAAATTGACTTTTTTGCATATAGGGTGCAAATTTGAAATTTTCGAATAGCTGTTCAATAACAGTGACCTTGACCTATTTCAATTTCTAAATTTGATTTTTTTGTATTAAATTCACTACAAGTACGATCTTAAGATGTTTTATAGATCTCAACTTTAATCATTTGTCGAAAAAAAAATGTGATTTTCACGTCTTTTGATAGTAAGGTGTTCGTCAATTTCTAGGTAAAAATCAAATTTCTGTTATTGTGTGTTAAAGAGTATATATAAATGATTTGTTTCAAAAGTAACATCACATTTGGTTGAATATAAAGCTCTGTGTATAGCTTTGCTTTACAGAAGTAAAAATTACTGCAAACAGAGAAAAAGGGGGAGGGGAAAAAGTTTTGAAAACAAAACAGGTATTAGAAACAGGTAAAACACCCTATCCTACATATACAGATGACAAAATAAGCAACAACTGGCTATAATGTTTACAAGTATTCCAAAAATATAATAAGGGAGAGGGTTATGTTCAGCATTAATGTATTTTACAAACAATTGCAAACAAAATAGGCGTGAGAAACCAAAGGAACATTAAAAACTTATAAACTGAAGACAAGCAGACATCAGCATGGCAAAAACACGAAAAATAAAAACAAATGCAAATAGAAAACTATGATCGAGGCTAGAATTACCTACACTACATTCTATGGTCTCCTGTAGTTCCCCGGCCAACGTCAAAGAACATATTGCAGGTTTTTTTATTATTATTTTTTTACATATCTTTCCCCACTAGATAGATTATTACTATATTTCCGACGATTTCAAAATTGAGAAGATGTTTTATATATTGTTTAGAAAATATTATGGACTGCGTTATTTTCATTCGATTGCTAACAATGATTTATAAGACACATACAGAAAATGAAATCTTATACATCGTCATCTTCGTCGCCATCAATGTGTCTAACTACAACCACACGAGTATTTACATTTTGACATTTGTCATTTGCCTGACATGGGCATACATCTATACATGATAGATTTTGATCAAAGCAAATGCAACCCTTTGAAAACACAGAATTCCCCTTACAAGTAGAAACTAAATCTTGCAGAAATTCGGATGACATATGACCTCCGAGATAGAAAGGAACAAGTCATTGCCCATTTTGAAGAATGCTAAGGTGTAGTTCTGCTACACGGGAAGACATCAAATTTACGTCTGGAGTGAAACTATTATTACATAGTGTTTAAAAGTAGATTCACAAGGAGGAAGTTTGACTAGGGAGAAATTTTAAATTGTAGCCAATTTTACGCTCAAATTGTTTAGGTCGCAGTGATCTATTTTTAGTTTTGACTTGAGATCATTCAACCTGACAACAAGATCTCGATCTGCACCTATAGGTCCAGCGATGTCACAATAAGAAAGGTTTGACAAATCGGTAAAATCATCTGGGCTGTCCTTCAAGACTAAAAAACAGTGCGCTTACTGATCCTAAACAGGGTCCAATACGTTGTATTGCATCATGTAACAGCACGTGTGGTAGAAAGTTACAGATAGCAAACCCGAGACTTTTACATATTTCGTGAACAGGTATACAGTAGTTGTCAATTTTTTATGTAATTTATACGTGTTTCTCGTTTCTCGTTTTTTTATATCGATTAGACCGTTGGTTTTCCCGTTTGAATGGTTTTACACTAGTCTAGTAATTTTGGGGCTCTTTATAGCTTGTTGTTCGGTGTGAGCCAAGGCTCCGTGTTGAAGGCCGTACATTGACCTATAATGGCTTACTTTTTTAAATTGTTATTTGCATGGAGAGTTGTCTCATTGGCGCTCACACCACATCTTCCTATATTTATATAGATGCGAAAATCTTGTATTCAAGTAATAGTGTCTGTTTGAAACCATAGCTCATGTGTATGCTGCATGGAGTGGATGTAAGGAACGCATAAGATTAGAACATCTGTATCTTGTGACTTTGTTATTATCCTACCCTTGATTCCTTTCACACCTATCTCTTTGTCTACATGAATAGCATGCATATGTAAAATCATGCGAGTATCTACTTCATCGGGCGTACCAAATAATTCTTAAAACATAAATACTATTTCTGAGCTAATTTAGGGTCCTTTGAAGTGCTAGCTAGAATATGACTTTCTCGTGTTTCATAGTAACTGTTGATCTACCATGATGCTGAACAATCGATTCCCCCAAGAACTGCTGTATCTCACTGACTCAAAAAAACTTTTTCCAGGCAGGAATTTGACGACCTTCTATATGTTATGTCCTGAAACACTTTAAGAGACGATCAAGAACTTCATTCAGCTTTAAAAAAAACCTTCAGTTGTGTCTGCTAGTGTAAGATTTGTAGCAAGATTGATGCTACAACATTTTGTAATCATCAGTACGAAAATGGTCTAGGTCTGAAGCATCAGGCAATAAACTCAAATATTTCCGTGCTCCCATAGCCTCGATACAGCTTTTGTTTGTGCTTATTACTCAATTATTAATAAGCAATTCAGTAAAAGAACCTTGACATATAACACACTTATCCCATTGTATTTCATTCTTACTTCGCTTATGGTTTGATTAGCTTAGTTTAACAGGACTGTAAATGTGTGCCATATTCCGGGTCCGAAACGTGATCGAAGGATTTGATTTGTATATTACAATTATAAAAAAACTATCAATAAAAAAAAAACAATTAAAGTTATGGAAACCAACAAAAAATATTTCCAATTACAAAACAACGATCTTCAAACTGACTGGATTCCAAATATACAATTTGACCATACGACAAGCAAAAAATAGAAATGAAGTTAGTGAAAATTGTCCTAGTTAATGACCTGGTAGTGTAAGCTACAAAACGGTTAACGGCACGAGAAAAGGCGTGTTTGAAACAAGGCAGAATGATCACTAAATTTGTGTTTTAAATTGCTATTTTCTTCTCACCGATTAACATTACACAATAGATATTTGGCACACATATGAACCACGTGTTATTGATGTAATCAGAGTAAAAATCCCGTGAAAGTAACACGTAATACATTTTCTTTTGTTCAAAATGTGGTAAATTTCAGCTAAAAAAATAGCCATACTAAAATCATGAAATACTTATTTTTAAATTATATAAATCTTTTCAGCTTTCATTATATGATAAATTTAATTTTTAAGCTAAATGATGATTATCATTTGAACAAATAACATAGAAAGCAATAAATTTTGTTTTCGTGTTGAAGATGGTCTGTATGATGAGGTTTCTGTGGGTACCCTAAGAAACCACAAAATTTTGAAAAACGTGACCATGGGAGCATACGACGACATTCATTATTAAAAAATATAATGATTTTCTAATCGTTTGCATATAAATATAGCCGTATGTTATCCGTTAACTTAAACTCGTTAACTAGACGTCTTTTTTCGATACTGGGCACCCTACTAAATGACGTTCTACCTCCATAAGCCTGGAAATGTCATGGCGGGTAATAATTTTAATATATAAATATAGGTACCATATATTTGTTCATATTATATAAAAATGGGCACATTGTTTTAGACATACATAGTACACCCCTACCAAAAAAAATCAAAGTTAACCCCTCCATCCAGATTTAAATTGATAATTCCAAGATTAAAGTTGGAAATTGCAAGATTAAAGTTGATAATTTCAAGATAAAAGTCGACAATTTGAAAAAAATAAATAAAAAGGATGACCCTAACACGCTTTTGTAATAAATGGAATCACATAAATAAATGCCAAAAGTATCATTTTTCGTCAATCATAGACCGTAACTCCCAAATAACATAAAGAAATATCGTCAAAAACTTAACACGAATTATTGTTGATATAACAACAAAAAATTATCAGAATTTGATAAACGATACACAAAATCTGTCTTTTGTATATACATATTTTAAAAATAACTAGATTCTTCCGTTAGAAAACTAGGTTATTATAAGAAATTTGTTGTTGTTTGCTTAACCTCCAGTGGTAAATATTTCATGCATATTTAAAATTTACGAAAAAGCGATGATTTCATTTTTTCCATTGTGAACGTTCCATTTCAGTGAAGCGACTTTCCAGCTACATGTAGTAGTATAGGGCACGGGTTTCCTTTCCTATTTTCTTGATAGAGGGTTGCTACTTGCAAGGACGCTGTGTTACCAAGAGTTTCAAATGGTAAAGTTGGATGTATCCCTATGAAGGTTTAACAGATCCTTTGCCTTGTTTTAATGGGTTCGTGTTCTTAACAAACTTTCTAAAATAGATTTCAGTATGATATTAAAGTGTAAAGTGCGATCTTTTTTGGCTTTTGTAAGCGCGGAGAATCATGATAGATTAATGTAGGATTTTTGATTTTGAATTTTAAATTTTGAATTTTGAATTTTGAATTTTGAATTTTGAATTTTGAAATTTGAATTTTGAATGATCCTTCTCGGCTTTCGTAAAAACCCACTCTATGATGGACATTCTTACAAACAAATGTAACCACATTCATAATTATGATGAAAGTAAAGCTATCTGTTGCCTTTGGATACAAATCATTTCATGTTGGTTATAGCGACGTCCTTTGATGACTTTGTTTACAAAAGCTTGTAAAATCTGTAATTTATATTCAGTGTTGTACAAAGTTACAAAACTCTGGTCGGTCATTTTTTTTAACTGCAAAATTAATGATTAAATTCTGAAATCTAATGTTTTTTGCGGTTCGTTCCGTCCAGTTCAGACGTTCACGTTTGACAATTGACTAGGTTAATCCTGACCATGGCAGCCCTTTTTGTGTAAATCGGGTGTCTTTTTACTACATGTATTTCTGGTCTTTACATTGGAACTATTTATCACAAAACTTCCTCATTTCAAGGAATAAGAATGAATTGCAAAGTATAATTAAAGGTGTCACTCCGAAAATACTAGTTGCCCATTCACTAATCCTTTGTTAGTACAACTTTATCAAAAACAAGGACGGTCAAAAATCATTGTTATTTTTCGGTTGTATAAAAGGCTCGATATTGCAAAAATATTTCATTCTTAAAGAAATATAAAATGACTATGCATACAAATATATGAAAGGTCGAGGTTTCAGACAGATAATTATTTCTTTTTAAATTTTCTTTGCAAAAAGCGTTAAAATCGTTTATCTTGCACGCACCGCTTATGTCCCTGTTTTTCATTATTCAGTATTTTCATTTTTTCAAACTAGACAAAGAAAACTTCGAGCAGCCAAACATTTTAACGAGTAATTAAAAAATCTTTCTTTCTGATTCCGACTGGATATCCGATGGGCCTACATTAACAATCAGTTTTCGTCCTCGTTTAATAATATCAAGTCATTTGATATGATCTTAAACTTGTTTTTTAAATTTTTTAATGCATAATCGTTTCAGTGTTCTCATATTTGAGAGGCAATTATTTGAAGAAAAGAAAAAATAATGGTATATAGCTTTTTTAACAACACATCTGCATTTCATCTTATTAATCTGGTGTGGTAAGTTTCAACTTACTATACATCTATGTTTTGTATCGCATTACAGTGAAACCTGAATAAACCAAATCCTGTATAAACAGAAAACCTGTATAAAGGTATAGAACCACTAATTCAGGCCCGGTCGAAAAGAACATACAAGAAAGTAGTACATATTTTAAACAAAGTATAGTTCCTACGCATAGCTGTAGCTTTGTCAATAGCGGGTATATTTGGTTAATTGTGGTATCAAATGAAAGCTTGTGGACTTGGAATCACTGTACAAACCTTGTTGAAAGATTTATGTTAATAATAAAGAAGTATATGGAATTTTATAGAAGGGCACATTTGACCGGTTGTTCAGATCAGACGTTCCTGTTTTTGTACTACATGTATCAAACTTCAGGGAACCAGTACGCCCTAATATGCAATTAAAGGTACAGTATGTTGATTTTTGCAGCACAAGTCAGGATAAGGTACAGTTTTGACATGAAATAACTGCCACTTTATTTGAACTTAAGACAAAGTAGCCATAAATTCTTGAAATTGCAGAATTTAACATAGAAAGCAATGGGGCTATGAATTAGTGGTTTTATACCTAAACCAAACATGTTCGTAAGTACCATCATATCAAATAAAGTGCGTTGTGAACCTGATAAAACCGGACATCGGCCAAAACCGAACAAAATCTTAAGTCCTGAAGAGGTTCGGTTTAAACAGGTTCCACTGTAATATCTAAAATAGAATAAGAAAACAAAAAGACACGTACCTGGGCAGGTAGTCCTGGCACTTTCACTTGTAACTGATAGTCTTTCTGTATAGTCTGTAATTCATGCATTCTCATATCTTTAAAAGGATCATCTTGTGGTAGACAAGTGTCGATGTGTTTGAAAAAGTAATGATTGTCTTCTTTGATCCACTTCATCGCAGGAAATATAGACGTGATACCAGTTTCCACATTGGTAACCTCAATCCAATCTAAATACCAGTTGCTGAGTAAACCATTATTGTCTCGCCATAGCTCGATTCTTTGAACTTCGGGTATGTTGATATCAGAATCAACTGAATACGTATCAATGCTGCCTCTTTCAAAATCATTTTTAAAGAAAGTATCAAGGTTCTGCTCGCTTGTTTTAGTACCTTTTCCATGCAGTATTACATAAACATTGGCATCGGTCCCTGCTCCTTTTTTATCTCCAGTTTTTACGGATATTTTATAAGACACCATACTGACAGGACTTTCAGTCTACAAGACGTTTACCTGTTGATTTTTAAAATGTACATCATGCGTGTATTAAATAAACAGACAAAACAACAAAACCGATTTTAATTTTAAAGTTTAAATGTAATTTTATGATAATAGACGTTCACAACAAAATCTGTTTCTGTTGTTCTATTATGTAAACCTTCGTGAATTATTGTAACTCGATCGTAGAGCTGGGTAATTATCTTGAATTGACAATCTTAAGATATTTGTTTTAATGCACCCTGTAAACACGTATGCTAGTCGAAAATCGTTTATTACGAAATCTTATGTACATCTGGATTTTGCATGGTGGTATTGAACCTGTGGTAACATGCATTGTATTCTTGATCAAATTCAAAAACAAGTAAAATAAATATTCATGCAAGTGAACATTTATCTGGCCACAAAACTAAATAAATACTATCATGCAAAATTATAAAACAGCTTTTGAAGGCGTCATTTTCATTTGGACTAGGTATGAGTTGGACTAAGTAATTACAATGAAAATGACAGTCGGCAAAATGGTCCGAGTACACAGTTAACGTCCTTTGATTTTCATTGTTCGTTGCAGGGGCGGATCCAGCCATTTTTAAAAGGGTGTTCCTAACCCAGGACAAAAAAAAAGGGGGGGGGGGGTCCAACTATATGTGCCCATTCAAATGCATTGAACGTCCAAAAAAGGGGGCTACAACCCCGGACCCCCCCCCCCCCCCCGAGATCTGAAATGGGCGGAATGAAACTGTAAAATAAAATTGGGTCATGAATTTTCAAGTAAAGTAGTGATTTGGTCCAGCTGCAAAAGTTTAAAATTTAGAATTTCGAAAGCTGTTAATAGATTTCAAGACCCCCTTAATATAAAACTGTCTATATTTTGAGTTAGAGTCGATGAAATATTCTATAGTTTTGGTATAATTTTTTCCAAATGTAGTACAACACACTGTACAAATATTATTGAGAAAGCGCAGGTGGGATTTTTTTAATTTTTATTTATTGTCTAAAAGAAATGCACTACGAAATAACTGTGAACTCGGACAATATGTTATACTTTTGATTATTTATGATTGACAAACAATTCCGAATCGATAGAAAGTTTAAAAAAGCATTTATACTGCATTCCTCGATATATAAATATTAATCCGGTGTCGAAAGGGTTGTTTTACAATGCAATTGGGAAGAAAATAAAAAACGATATGAAAAGAAAAGAAATTGTTTGACGAATTGCAGACGGACCATAATTATATTAAAAATATTCATATTGCATAATAGTATTTAATTGTCCCTGTGAACGTATGTATTGCTTATCCCTCACTTCCGTTATTCACTACTTCCTCTAAAGAATAAAAAAAAAAGCCTAATTCTACCGAGTTATTTCTAAGAAAGACAGCAACCAGAAGGCGATATACATGTCTGCTAATCTAACGGAGGCAACGACAACCACCACGATAGCGATATCTACTCGCATGTATTAATTAGTCATAAGTATTTGCCGAATTTGCATGAAAAATGGTTATATATTCGAGTTTAAGTAATCATACATTTAGTAAATATAGTTAGATATGCATATTTGTGACGTCAAATTATATAATTTTCATCGGTAGGGGGAATTTTAACGATACATGTTTTCAAAAGTTCATACAAAATTTACTTGTAAGAGCTTATACACAAATAATAGAGAATGACTTACTAAAATAAAAGTAACCCATTTCGCTTGTGGTGATAACTCGCATTCTATTATGTCTCAGTTAAGGAGAAGAAGATAACTCGCATTCTGTTGTGTTTCAGTTAAGGATATGAAGACGGGATTATAGGATTGCGGTTAATTTTGTTCCTGTAATCAGTTATTTTCCTCATAAGGGCGATTAAGAAATCTATCAATATTATCACTTATTGTGTTCTGACTTCTGACCGGCAGAGAAACCCTTGAGAAAGTGCGGTGTCTATTTGGCTATGTGGGATGTATGAATAGGCAGCCATATCCAGTCAGAATTGGGACGTTAAATCCGATGACTCGAGAAGACAGAGTGCCGCATTTTTTGCACGTTAAGAACCCTTGTATCAACAGTTTATAAGGTCCGTAGGTGACCTGTTGCAAGGCCAAACTTCTGTCCCTATCCAATATACGCTTATTTACATTTGCAGTCCAAATTTCTCGACCTTCATCCCGGGCGGCTCCTATTACAGGACCTACATGTACATATTGTATTTATTTTTAGTTGTTTATCGTTCTTGGCATGCATGCTCTATTCGCCACTTGGTGTTAACAACCAAAAAATCAATCAATCCATTACATTTGATCTACTAGTATGATAAGATAAACAAACTGAAAAATCGGACAGATCTAGAGTGGTTACACTTAATTATTTGTCTAAAATTTGAGGTAGAGCCAATTTGCCGGCAATTTGTTTCATTCGATAAGATAGGTAAAATCATGTTTTAAATAGCCCGATATATGCTAATTATAGTACAATGTACATGAAAATACGTCACATCATCTATTTTCATACCTTGAACAGGTATTCCTACAAAAACAAGGCCAAGGCTATTGATTTTTTAATATTGATTTTATTTTATTATTAACATCCTTTAGGTGCCATAACACGTAACTTGTCAAGGAGCCAGATAATATCGAACACATTCAAATCGTGACTTTCTCATTCTGAATATATGTATATCTGAATTTGTCGTCTTTAAGATAAGATAAGATAATACATGTATATATTTTAACCGGAGAAGATCTTACATCAGTTGGTCATAGATCACCCTGTGTTGCTATCACATGTTATATTGCCTTTTCCGTCATTTTAACAAATCGGCCCTTTGTTTTGATACAGATGCAACAGCTTGTTGATGTTTTACCTACAATTACGATTTGTAGTGTAACTGATTTGTTCTGTTCTGTTGTGTTGTTTTTTTGGGTTTTTTTTTGATGACTTAGGTACCAGTGTAGGGACGGTGGTAAAAAATTCAGTACTAGTATCTATACAGTTTGTGAATTGGCGACACAATTGTTGTTGGCTGCATTTGTTACATATAATACCATGTTCAAAAAAGGTTTCGAAAATTGTTTTTTGTTGTTTTGAAACTTGTAAACAATGGCCTTATTATAAGTTATGACTTTTTGTGTATATTACACCCACAACATGTAGGCTTCATTTCTATAGAATCAATTCTCGTGGTTATTGGTTATGTACAGGCACCTACATCAGTTTGACGGCAGTTGTCCCTTGAATATATGTAATAAATATAAACACATGAAAAGAAAGTAAGTCAAGAGTATGGAAGTCATAGGATTGCACACAATAAGCAATACATTATTTTTTCTTTGATACATGTAAAAAGATATACTTAGTCTAGTAAACTATATAGTCAAAATACCAGACTCAAGCTAGCGACCAATTCTATCGACCAATCAAGCTAGCGACCAATTCCATCGACCACTTAAGAACATAATGAGCATAAACACGTAACAGAACCATTTCGAGATATGTCTGAAAATAACAAAATGACATTATACTACAACGTTCTACTAATATTTAATACGTGATGTATCGCTATTGATATTAATTTTGGATTCCAACAAATAAACATGAGTAGCGTGCTTGCTTGCTGGAGTCTAATAATCTAAATCAGTTATTCAGTTTTTGAAGACTTTATATTACATGGTATTATACATTTATTTCAAATCGAGATTTTTGTTTTAACTAGATCTACTGTTTTCAGATTGGATATTTAAAAAAAAACTTATGGTCCAAATATCATATGGTCCGGCCCGTTGATAATACAACGAGTATATTAATACTGATATGGTACAATCATACGCGTACGGTCAGACCATATGAGTATACGCATATGGTCATGACCGCACGCATATGGTCCAACATATTCGTAAGTATTGTAAAACAGAATAAAAAAATCTAAGTACAGCCGTTCAAATGTCAACTTACGGTGAGATAAATAAAATGTTTAAGTGAGCAAGGAACTAGAATAATCATGTAAGGGCTTCTATATCCGCGGCATTGTCAAATATCGAGTATTTCCTCAAAACCATTTAGGTTTGAGGGGAGTGGTTCTCGAAACAGTATATAGGGTATAGTCCAAGGCACTTCAGATAATACTGAAAGCAGTAAAACAAATAAAAATATATAATAAGAAAGAAAAAACAAAATTTATTCAATGCAACATTCATCAAGTCAAAACATTTAAACTACGTTCAGCCAGATGCATTTTTTTTACTCTTTAATTCAACATATACAACAGACATATTACATATTACTCAAAAATATCACAAGAATGTTTTAAGTATAATGACATAAATAATCAACACGAAAATTAGAAAATGAATGTTATGAATCCTTCGGTTTCTAGTACAACAATCTTGTTCTTTAAAAAGAGTTTCTCAAAAATATTTCTCATACATCTTGCATCACACAAGTATTCATACAGAATAGTCATATAATGTTTTATACTGTATAAGGTCAACTTTACTGTTTAAACTCTTAAGTAAATTGATTAAACTTTTATTTTTTTCTCTCGTTTCAACCTTTATTCAGACATTATATAGCATGTTATTAGTAAAGTGACCGATACAGAATAAAGAGTAATAAGTTGTCTAACAGATAACATTTTATACATTATTCCTTATTCAATACATTCTTTTTAGATAAATTATTCGTATTTTTTTATCAATCACACAATGCAATGTCAAGAAAAAATACTGATTTAATGACAAAAACAAATGTTGTGTGAATATTCTTTCTTATCTTCTCAAATGTAATCAGAGTAAGTTTCAAATATATCTCGTTGATTTTGTGCATCAACTTGTTTTTATTTTACCTTTATTCAATCATTCAACATATATATATTCATAATAAAATTATTATATATTACACAAATAGATGCATCAATAATTGTTTTTATCTTTAAAAGATACGTATGCAATCTTTCAGCATACAAATCAGTATTTAACAGATACATTGAAATATTATTATTATTTCATCTAAATAAGTATTAAAAAAATTGTAAGCAAAAGTAAATAACATAACAAAATTATAACAAACGTCAAATAAATAAAGGAGCTGGAATATCAGTCTTGTTCAATTATTAAATATCAATTAGAATGAATAAAATGAAAATATAATATGATAAGCAAATAAAAAAAAACAGTCGAAAATAATTGATAACTGTAAAGGGAAACAATCTAGTCCTATTACATTTATAAAAATTGAATATCGGCACGATCAAGAGAACATACAAAGTAGTACATTATATCAAACAAAATAGTTACTATGCATATTTATAAATCTTTGTCAATAAGTATAATATTTAGTTCATTTTGGTATCAAATGAAAGCGTATTCACTTAGGATCACTAAAGACCCGTGTTGAAAAATAATCAGAAAAAAATTAATAAAAAACAGGGCAAATTTCCCCCGTTGTATAGTTGGCTTAGTACCGGTTTTTTATTCTGGAATTTCTGGGAACCAGAAGACAGCAATACACAGTTAGGAGTTTGGTTTCGCATTTTGGGATTTTTTATATATGAAAGTTGTTGTGCAATAAAATTCATTTTCAGACAGCTGACTACTAATTTAGCCTTCAAAGATGGTTTATAAAAACATCAATGTTACTTTTACATGTTTAATGGGCTGTTTTCTGTTTGACTTTCCGTATTTTCATAGCTATACCAGCCATAGGTCCAGAAATTAATGTAATATTTCTGGTGCACTTTCCCACCCGGGCATTTTCATGAATAAAAGGTTCTGGGACAAGCTTTCAATCCCACTAGGTGTGGGTAAAAACTTTGCCGTAGGGAACTGTACAGAAAGAGTGAAAAAATTAGCCCATACCCATTACTGTATAGGTACATCAGACTTTGGATGGACAGTGACGTCTTCAGGTGCACTTTCCCACCCTGGAATTGATACGAGTTGAAGATATGGATAAAAGCTATCAATCTAACCACCTGCGGTCAAGAACTTTGCCGTAAAGGGGGGGGGGGGGGCAGTAAAGCCACTGCTGCCACCACCCGTAATGGACAACAATGAGAAATTGGGTATGGGGTTGTCAGCTTCTGGTGCACTTTCCCACCCGGGCATTTTCATGAATAAAAGGTTCTGGGACAAGCTTTCAATCCCACTAGGTGTGGGTAAAAACTTTGCCGTAGGGAACTGTACAGAAAGAGTGAAAAAATTAGCCCATACCCATTACTGTATAGGTACATCAGACTTTGGATGGACAGTGACGTCTTCAGGTGCACTTTCCCACCCTGGAATTGATACGAGTTGAAGATATGGATAAAAGCTATCAATCTAACCACCTGCGGTCAAGAACTTTGCCGTAAAGGGGGGGGGGGGGCAGTAAAGCCACTGCTGCCACCACCCGTAATGGACAACAATGAGAAATTGGGTATGGGGTTGTCAGCTTCTGGTGCACTTTCCCACCCGGGCATTTTCATGAATAAAAGGTTCTGGGACAAGCTTTCAATCCCACTAGGTGTGGGTAAAAACTTTGCCGTAGGGAACTGTACAGAAAGAGTGAAAAAATTAGCCCATACCCATTACTGTATAGGTACATCAGACTTTGGATGGACAGTGACGTCTTCAGGTGCACTTTCCCACCCTGGAATTGATACGAGTTGAAGATATGGATAAAAGCTATCAATCTAACCACCTGCGGTCAAGAACTTTGCCGTAAAAGGGGGGGGGGGCAGTAAAGCCACTGCTGCCACCACCCGTAATGGACAACAATGAGAAATTGGGTATGGGGTTGTCAGCTTCTGGTGCACTTTCCCACCCGGGCATTTTCATGAATAAAAGGTTCTGGGACAAGCTTTCAATCCCACTAGGTGTGGGTAAAAACTTTGCCGTAGGGAACTGTACAGAAAGAGTGAAAAAATTAGCCCATACCCATTACTGTATAGGTACATCAGACTTTGGATGGACAGTGACGTCTTCAGGTGCACTTTCCCACCCTGGAATTGATACGAGTTGAAGATATGGATAAAAGCTATCAATCTAACCACCTGCGGTCAAGAACTTTGCCGTAAAAGGGGGGGGGCAGTAAAGCCACTGCTGCCACCACCCGTAATGGACAACAATGAGAAATTGGGTATGGGGCTGTCAGCTTCTGGTGCACTTTCCCACCCGGGCATTTTCATGAATAAAAGGTTCTGGGACAAGCTTTCAATCCCACTAGGTGTGGGTAAAAACTTTGCCGTAGGGAACTGTACAGAAAGAGTGAAAAAATTAGCCCATACCCATTACTGTATAGGTACATCAGACTTTGGATGGACAGTGACGTCTTCAGGTGCACTTTCCCACCCTGGAATTGATACGAGTTGAAGATATGGATAAAAGCTATCAATCTAACCACCTGCGGTCAAGAACTTTGCCGTAAAGGGGGGGGGGGCAGTAAAGCCACTGCTGCCACCACCCGTAATGGACAACAATGAGAAATTGGGTATGGGGTTGTCAGCTTCTGGTGCACTTTCCCACCCGGGCATTTTCATGAATAAAAGGTTCTGGGACAAGCTTTCAATCCCACTAGGTGTGGGTAAAAACTTTGCCGTAGGGAACTGTACAGAAAGAGTGAAAAAATTAGCCCATACCCATTACTGTATAGGTACATCAGACTTTGGATGGACAGTGACGTCTTCAGGTGCACTTTCCCACCCTGGAATTGATACGAGTTGAAGATATGGATAAAAGCTATCAATCTAACCACCTGCGGTCAAGAACTTTGCCGTAAAGGGGGGGGGCAGTAAAGCCACTGCTGCCACCACCCGTAATGGACAACAATGAGAAATTGGGTATGGGGTTGTCAGCTTCTGGTGCACTTTCCCACCCGGGCATTTTCATGAATAAAAGGTTCTGGGACAAGCTTTCAATCCCACTAGGTGTGGGTAAAAACTTTGCCGTAGGGAACTGTACAGAAAGAGTGAAAAAATTAGCCCATACCCATTACTGTATAGGTACATCAGACTTTGGATGGACAGTGACGTCTTCAGGTGCACTTTCCCACCCTGGAATTGATACGAGTTGAAGATATGGATAAAAGCTATCAATCTAACCACCTGCGGTCAAGAACTTTGCCGTAAAGGGGGGGGGGGGCAGTAAAGCCACTGCTGCCACCACCCGTAATGGACAACAATGAGAAATTGGGTATGGGGTTGTCAGCTTCTGGTGCACTTTCCCACCCGGGCATTTTCATGAATAAAAGGTTCTGGGACAAGCTTTCAATCCCACTAGGTGTGGGTAAAAACTTTGCCGTAGGGAACTGTACAGAAAGAGTGAAAAAATTAGCCCATACCCATTACTGTATAGGTACATCAGACTTTGGATGGACAGTGACGTCTTCAGGTGCACTTTCCCACCCTGGAATTGATACGAGTTGAAGATATGGATAAAAGCTATCAATCTAACCACCTGCGGTCAAGAACTTTGCCGTAAAGGGGGGGGGGGGGCAGTAAAGCCACTGCTGCCACCACCCGTAATGGACAACAATGAGAAATTGGGTATGGGGTTGTCAGCTTCTGGTGCACTTTCCCACCCGGGCATTTTCATGAATAAAAGGTTCTGGGACAAGCTTTCAATCCCACTAGGTGTGGGTAAAAACTTTGCCGTAGGGAACTGTACAGAAAGAGTGAAAAAATTAGCCCATACCCATTACTGTATAGGTACATCAGACTTTGGATGGACAGTGACGTCTTCAGGTGCACTTTCCCACCCTGGAATTGATACGAGTTGAAGATATGGATAAAAGCTATCAATCTAACCACCTGCGGTCAAGAACTTTGCCGTAAAGGGGGGGGGGGGGCAGTTAAGCCACTGCTGCCACCACCCGTAATGGACAACAATGAGAAATTGGGTATGGGGTTGTCAGCTTCTGGTGCACTTTCCCACCCGGGCATTTTCATGAATAAAAGGTTCTGGGACAAGCTTTCAATCCCACTAGGTGTGGGTAAAAACTTTGCCGTAGGGAACTGTACAGAAAGAGTGAAAAAATTAGCCCATACCCATTACTGTATAGGTACATCAGACTTTGGATGGACAGTGACGTCTTCAGGTGCATTTTCCCACCCTGGAATTGATACGAGTTGAAGATATGGATAAAAGCTATCAATCTAACCACCTGCGGTCAAGAACTTTGCCGTAAGGGGGGGGGGGGGGGGCAGTAAAGCCACTGCTGCCACCACCCGTAATGGACAACAATGAGAAATTGGGTATGGGGTTGTCAGCTTCTGGTGCACTTTCCCACCCGGGCATTTTCATGAATAAAGGGTTCTGGGACAAGCTTTCAATCCCATTAGGTGTGGGTAAAAACTTTGCCGTAGGGAACTGTACAGAAAGAGTGAAAAAATTAGCCCATACCCATTACTGTATAGGTACATCAGACTTTGGATGGACAGTGACGTCTTCAGGTGCACTTTCCCACCCTGGAATTGATACGAGTTGAAGATATGGATAAAAGCTATCAATCTAACCACCTGCAGTCAAGAACTTTGCCGTAAAGGGGGGGGGGGGGGGCAGTTAAGCCACTGCTGCCACCACCCGTAATGGACAACAATGAGAAATTGGGTATGGGGTTGTCAGCTTCTGGTGCACTTTCCCACCCGGGCATTTTCATGAATAAAAGGTTCTGGGACAAGCTTTCAATCCCACTAGGTGTGGGTAAAAACTTTGCCGTAGGGAACTGTACAGAAAGAGTGAAAAAATTAGCCCATACCCATTACTATATAGGTACATCAGACTTTGGATGGACAGTGACGTCTTCAGGTGCACTTTCCCACCCTGGAATTGATACGAGTTGAAGATATGGATAAAAGCTATCAATCTAACCACCTGCGGTCAAGAACTTTGCCGTAGGGGTGGGGGGCAGTAAAGCCACTGCTGCCACCACCCGTAATGGACAACAATGAGAAATTGGGTATGGGGTTGTCAGCTTCTGGTGCACTTTCCCACCCGGGCATTTTCATGAATAAAGGGTTCTGGGACAAGCTTTCAATCCCATTAGGTGTGGGTAAAAACTTTGCCGTAGGGAACTGTACAGAAAGAGTGAAAAAATTAGCCCAAACCCATTACTGTATAGGTACATCAGACTTTGGATGGACAGTGACGTCTTCAGGTGCACTTTCCCACCCTGGAATTGATACGAGTTGAAGATATGGATAAAAGCTATCAATCTAACCACCTGCGGTCAAGAACTTTGCCGTAGGGGGGGGGGGCAGTAAAGCCACTGCTGCCACCACCCGTAATGGACAACAATGAGAAATTGGGTATGGGGTTGTCAGCTTCTGGTGCACTTTCCCACCCGGGCATTTTCATGAATAAAAGGTTCTGGGACAAGCTTTCAATCCCACTAGGTGTGGGTAAAAACTTTGCCGTAGGGAACTGTACAGAAAGAGTGAAAAAATTAGCCCATACCCATTACTGTATAGGTACATCAGACTTTGGATGGACAGTGACGTCTTCAGGTGCACTTTCCCACCCTGGAATTGATACGAGTTGAAGATATGGATAAAAGCTATCAATCTAACCACCTGCGGTCAAGAACTTTGCCGTAAAGGGGGGGGGGGGGGGGGGCAGTAAAGCCACTGCTGCCACCACCCGTAATGGACAACAATGAGAAATTGGGTATGGGGTTGTCAGCTTCTGGTGCACTTTCCCACTCGGGCATTTTCATGAATAAAAGGTTCTGGGACAAGCTTTCAATCCCACTAGGTGTGGGTAAAAACTTTGCCGTAGGGAACTGTACCGAAAGAGTGAAAAAATGAGCCCATACCCATTATTGTATATGTACCTATATATATGAAGATATGGATCATAGCTTTCAATCTAACCACCTGCGCTCAAGAACTTTCACGTAGGGGGATGAGAGTAAAGCAACCGCTGCCACCACCCGTAATGCACAAAATGAGAAATTGGGTATGTGGTTGTGGGATCCTAATTGGATTGAAAGCTTGTCCCAGGCCCTTTTATTCATGAAAATGCCCGGGTTAGAAAGTGCACCGGACGCTGACAACCCCATACCCAATTTCTCATTTTTGTCCATTACGGGTGGTGGCAGCAGTCATTTTACTCCCATCCCCCTACGGGAAAGTTCTTGACCGCAGGTGGTTAGATTGAAAGCTATTATCCATATCTTCAACTCGTATCAATCTCTGGGTGGGAAAAAGCACCTGAAGACTTCACTGACAATCCAAAGTCTGAGGTACCTATACAGTTATGGGTATGGGCTCAGTTTTCAGTCTTTCTGTACAGTTCCCTACAGCAAACTTTTTTCCCACACCTATTGGGATTGAAAGCTTGTCCCAGACCCTTTTATACATGAAAATGCCCGGGTGGGAAAGTGCACCAGAAGCTGACAACCCCATACCCAATTTCTCATTTTTGTCCATTACGGGTGGTGGCAGCAGTGGCTTTACTGCCACCCCCCCCTACGGCAAAGTTCTTGACCGCAGGTGGTTAGATTGAAAGCTATTATCCATATCTTCAACTCGTATCAATCCCTGGGTGGGAAAGTGCACCTGAAGACTTCACTGACCATTCAAAGTCTGAGGTACCTATACAGTTATGGGTATGGGCTCATTTTTCAGTCTTTTTTGTACAGTTCCCTACGGCAAAGTTTTTTCCCACACCTAGTGGGATTGAAAGCTTGTCCCAGACCCTTTTATTCATGAAAATGCGCAGGTGGGAAAGTGCACCGGAAGCTGACAACAACATACTCAATTTCTCATTTTGGTTCATTAAGGGTGGTGGCAGCAGTCGCTTTACTTCCATCCCACTACGGCAAAGTTCTTGACCGCAGGTGGTTAGATTGAAAGCTATTATCCATATCGTCAACTCGTATCAATCCCTGGGTGGGAAAGTGCACCTGAAGATTTCACTGGCCAACCAAAGTCTGAGGTACCTATACAGTTATGGGTATGGGCTCATTTTTCAGTCTTTCTGTACAGTTCCCTACGGCAAAGTTTTTTCCCACACCTAGTGGGATTGATAGCTTGTCCCAGACCCTTTTATTCATGAAAATGCGCAGGTGGGAAAGTGCACCGGAAGCTGACAACAACATACTCAATTTCTCATGTTGGTCCATTATGGGTAGTGGCAGCAGTCATTTTACTCCCATCCCCCTACGGCAAAGTTCTTGACCGCAGGTGGTTAGATTGAAAGCTATTATCCATATCTTCAACTCGTATCAATCCCTTGGTGGGAAAGTGCACCTGAAGACTTCACTGACCATCCAAAGTCTGAGGTACCTATACAGTTATGGGTATGGGCTCATTTTTCAGTCTTTTTTGTACAGTTCCCTACGGCAAAGTTTTTTCCCACGCCTAATGGGATTGAAAGCTTGTCCCAGACCCTTTTATTCATGAAAATGCGCAGGTGGGAAAGTGCACCGGAAGCTGACAACAACATACTCAATTTCTCATTTTGGTTCATTAAGGGTGGTGGCAGCAGTCGCTTTACTCCCATCCCACTACGGCAAAGTTCTTGACCGCAGGTGGTTAGATTGAAAGCTATTATCCATATCGTCAACTCGTATCAATCCCTGGGTGGGAAAGTGCACCTGAAGATTTCACTGGCCATTCAAAGTCTGAGGTACCTATACAATTATGGGTATGGGCTCATTTTTCAGTCTTTCTGTACAGTTCCCTACGGCAAAGTTTTTTCCCACACCTAGTGGGATTGAAAGCTTGTCCCAGACCCTTTTATTCATGAAAATGCGCAGGTGGGAAAGTGCACCGGAAGCTGACAACAACATACTCAATTTTTCATGTTGGTCCATTATGGGTAGTAGCAGCAGTCATTTTACTCCCATCCCCCTACGGCAAAGTTCTTGACCGCAGGTGGTTAGATTGAAAGCTATTATCCATATCTTCAACTCGTATCAATCCCTGGGTGGGAAAGTGCACCTGAAGACTTCACTGACCATTCAAAGTCTGAGGTACCTATACAGTTATGGGTATGGGCTCATTTTTCAGTCTTTTTTGTACAGTTCCCTACGGCAAAGTTTTTTCCCACACCTAGTGGGATTGAAAGCTTGTCCCAGACCCTTTTATTCATGAAAATGCGCAGGTGGGAAAGTGCACCGGAAGCTGACAACAACATACTCAATTTCTCATTTTGGTTCATTAAGGGTGGTGGCAGCAGTCGCTTTACTTCCATCCCACTACGGCAAAGTTCTTGACCGCAGGTGGTTAGATTGAAAGCTATTATCCATATCGTCAACTCGTATCAATCCCTGGGTGGGAAAGTGCACCTGAAGATTTCACTGGCCAACCAAAGTCTGAGGTACCTATACAGTTATGGGTATGGGCTCATTTTTCAGTCTTTCTGTACAGTTCCCTACGGCAAAGTTTTTTCCCACACCTAGTGGGATTGATAGCTTGTCCCAGACCCTTTTATTCATGAAAATGCGCAGGTGGGAAAGTGCACCGGAAGCTGACAACAACATACTCAATTTCTCATGTTGGTCCATTATGGGTAGTGGCAGCAGTCATTTTACTCCCATCCCCCTACGGCAAAGTTCTTGACCGCAGGTGGTTAGATTGAAAGCTATTATCCATATCTTCAACTCGTATCAATCCCTTGGTGGGAAAGTGCACCTGAAGACTTCACTGACCATCCAAAGTCTGAGGTACCTATACAGTTATGGGTATGGGCTCATTTTTCAGTCTTTTTTGTACAGTTCCCTACGGCAAAGTTTTTTCCCACGCCTAATGGGATTGAAAGCTTGTCCCAGACCCTTTTATTCATGAAAATGCGCAGGTGGGAAAGTGCACCGGAAGCTGACAACAACATACTCAATTTCTCATTTTGGTTCATTAAGGGTGGTGGCAGCAGTCGCTTTACTCCCATCCCACTACGGCAAAGTTCTTGACCGCAGGTGGTTAGATTGAAAGCTATTATCCATATCGTCAACTCGTATCAATCCCTGGGTGGGAAAGTGCACCTGAAGATTTCACTGGCCATTCAAAGTCTGAGGTACCTATACAATTATGGGTATGGGCTCATTTTTCAGTCTTTCTGTACAGTTCCCTACGGCAAAGTTTTTTCCCACACCTAGTGGGATTGAAAGCTTGTCCCAGACCCTTTTATTCATGAAAATGCGCAGGTGGGAAAGTGCACCGGAAGCTGACAACAACATACTCAATTTTTCATGTTGGTCCATTATGGGTAGTAGCAGCAGTCATTTTACTCCCATCCCCCTACGGCAAAGTTCTTGACCGCAGGTGGTTAGATTGAAAGCTATTATCCATATCTTCAACTCGTATCAATCCCTGGGTGGGAAAGTGCACCTGAAGACTTCACTGACCATTCAAAGTCTGAGGTACCTATACAGTTATGGGTATGGGCTCATTTTTCAGTCTTTTTTGTACAGTTCCCTACGGCAAAGTTTTTTCCCACACCTAGTGGGATTGAAAGCTTGTCCCAGACCCTTTTATTCATGAAAATGCGCAGGTGGGAAAGTGCACCGGAAGCTGACAACAACATACTCAATTTCTCATTTTGGTTCATTAAGGGTGGTGGCAGCAGTCGCTTTACTTCCATCCCACTACGGCAAAGTTCTTGACCGCAGGTGGTTAGATTGAAAGCTATTATCCATATCGTCAACTCGTATCAATCCCTGGGTGGGAAAGTGCACCTGAAGATTTCACTGGCCAACCAAAGTCTGAGGTACCTATACAGTTATGGGTATGGGCTCATTTTTCAGTCTTTCTGTACAGTTCCCTACGGCAAAGTTTTTTCCCACACCTAGTGGGATTGATAGCTTGTCCCAGACCCTTTTATTCATGAAAATGCGCAGGTGGGAAAGTGCACCGGAAGCTGACAACAACATACTCAATTTCTCATGTTGGTCCATTATGGGTAGTGGCAGCAGTCATTTTACTCCCATCCCCCTACGGCAAAGTTCTTGACCGCAGGTGGTTAGATTGAAAGCTATTATCCATATCTTCAACTCGTATCAATCCCTTGGTGGGAAAGTGCACCTGAAGACTTCACTGACCATCCAAAGTCTGAGGTACCTATACAGTTATGGGTATGGGCTCATTTTTCAGTCTTTTTTGTACAGTTCCCTACGGCAAAGTTTTTTCCCACGCCTAATGGGATTGAAAGCTTGTCCCAGACCCTTTTATTCATGAAAATGCGCAGGTGGGAAAGTGCACCGGAAGCTGACAACAACATACTCAATTTCTCATTTTGGTTCATTAAGGGTGGTGGCAGCAGTCGCTTTACTCCCATCCCACTACGGCAAAGTTCTTGACCGCAGGTGGTTAGATTGAAAGCTATTATCCATATCGTCAACTCGTATCAATCCCTGGGTGGGAAAGTGCACCTGAAGATTTCACTGGCCATTCAAAGTCTGAGGTACCTATACAATTATGGGTATGGGCTCATTTTTCAGTCTTTCTGTACAGTTCCCTACGGCAAAGTTTTTTCCCACACCTAGTGGGATTGAAAGCTTGTCCCAGACCCTTTTATTCATGAAAATGCGCAGGTGGGAAAGTGCACCGGAAGCTGACAACAACATACTCAATTTTTCATGTTGGTCCATTATGGGTAGTAGCAGCAGTCATTTTACTCCCATCCCCCTACGGCAAAGTTCTTGACCGCAGGTGGTTAGATTGAAAGCTATTATCCATATCTTCAACTCGTATCAATCCCTGGGTGGGAAAGTGCACCTGAAGACTTCACTGACCATTCAAAGTCTGAGGTACCTATACAGTTATGGGTATGGGCTCATTTTTCAGTCTTTTTTGTACAGTTCCCTACGGCAAAGTTTTTTCCCACACCTAGTGGGATTGAAAGCTTGTCCCAGACCCTTTTATTCATGAAAATGCGCAGGTGGGAAAGTGCACCGGAAGCTGACAACAACATACTCAATTTCTCATTTTGGTTCATTAAGGGTGGTGGCAGCAGTCGCTTTACTTCCATCCCACTACGGCAAAGTTCTTGACCGCAGGTGGTTAGATTGAAAGCTATTATCCATATCGTCAACTCGTATCAATCCCTGGGTGGGAAAGTGCACCTGAAGATTTCACTGGCCAACCAAAGTCTGAGGTACCTATACAGTTATGGGTATGGGCTCATTTTTCAGTCTTTCTGTACAGTTCCCTACGGCAAAGTTTTTTCCCACACCTAGTGGGATTGATAGCTTGTCCCAGACCCTTTTATTCATGAAAATGCGCAGGTGGGAAAGTGCACCGGAAGCTGACAACAACATACTCAATTTCTCATGTTGGTCCATTATGGGTAGTGGCAGCAGTCATTTTACTCCCATCCCCCTACGGCAAAGTTCTTGACCGCAGGTGGTTAGATTGAAAGCTATTATCCATATCTTCAACTCGTATCAATCCCTTGGTGGGAAAGTGCACCTGAAGACTTCACTGACCATCCAAAGTCTGAGGTACCTATACAGTTATGGGTATGGGCTCATTTTTCAGTCTTTTTTGTACAGTTCCCTACGGCAAAGTTTTTTCCCACGCCTAATGGGATTGAAAGCTTGTCCCAGACCCTTTTATTCATGAAAATGCGCAGGTGGGAAAGTGCACCGGAAGCTGACAACAACATACTCAATTTCTCATTTTGGTTCATTAAGGGTGGTGGCAGCAGTCGCTTTACTCCCATCCCACTACGGCAAAGTTCTTGACCGCAGGTGGTTAGATTGAAAGCTATTATCCATATCGTCAACTCGTATCAATCCCTGGGTGGGAAAGTGCACCTGAAGATTTCACTGGCCATTCAAAGTCTGAGGTACCTATACAATTATGGGTATGGGCTCATTTTTCAGTCTTTCTGTACAGTTCCCTACGGCAAAGTTTTTTCCCACACCTAGTGGGATTGAAAGCTTGTCCCAGACCCTTTTATTCATGAAAATGCGCAGGTGGGAAAGTGCACCGGAAGCTGACAACAACATACTCAATTTTTCATGTTGGTCCATTATGGGTAGTAGCAGCAGTCATTTTACTCCCATCCCCCTACGGCAAAGTTCTTGACCGCAGGTGGTTAGATTGAAAGCTATTATCCATATCTTCAACTCGTATCAATCCCTGGGTGGGAAAGTGCACCTGAAGACTTCACTGACCATTCAAAGTCTGAGGTACCTATACAGTTATGGGTATGGGCTCATTTTTCAGTCTTTTTTGTACAGTTCCCTACGGCAAAGTTTTTTCCCACACCTAGTGGGATTGATAGCTTGTCCCAGACCCTTTTATTCATGAAAATGCGCAGGTGGGAAAGTGCACCGGAAGCTGACAACAACATACTCAATTTCTCATTTTGGTTCATTAAGGGTGGTGGCAGCAGTCGCTTTACTTCCATCCCACTACGGCAAAGTTCTTGACCGCAGGTGGTTAGATTGAAAGCTATTATCCATATCGTCAACTCGTATCAATCCCTGGGTGGGAAAGTGCACCTGAAGATTTCACTGGCCAACCAAAGTCTGAGGTACCTATACAGTTATGGGTATGGGCTCATTTTTCAGTCTTTCTGTACAGTTCCCTACGGCAAAGTTTTTTCCCACACCTAGTGGGATTGATAGCTTGTCCCAGACCCTTTTATTCATGAAAATGCGCAGGTGGGAAAGTGCACCGGAAGCTGACAACAACATACTCAATTTCTCATGTTGGTCCATTATGGGTAGTGGCAGCAGTCATTTTACTCCCATCCCCCTACGGCAAAGTTCTTGACCGCAGGTGGTTAGATTGAAAGCTATTATCCATATCTTCAACTCGTATCAATCCCTTGGTGGGAAAGTGCACCTGAAGACTTCACTGACCATCCAAAGTCTGAGGTACCTATACAGTTATGGGTATGGGCTCATTTTTCAGTCTTTTTTGTACAGTTCCCTACGGCAAAGTTTTTTCCCACGCCTAATGGGATTGAAAGCTTGTCCCAGACCCTTTTATTCATGAAAATGCGCAGGTGGGAAAGTGCACCGGAAGCTGACAACAACATACTCAATTTCTCATTTTGGTTCATTAAGGGTGGTGGCAGCAGTCGCTTTACTCCCATCCCACTACGGCAAAGTTCTTGACCGCAGGTGGTTAGATTGAAAGCTATTATCCATATCGTCAACTCGTATCAATCCCTGGGTGGGAAAGTGCACCTGAAGATTTCACTGGCCATTCAAAGTCTGAGGTACCTATACAATTATGGGTATGGGCTCATTTTTCAGTCTTTCTGTACAGTTCCCTACGGCAAAGTTTTTTCCCACACCTAGTGGGATTGAAAGCTTGTCCCAGACCCTTTTATTCATGAAAATGCGCAGGTGGGAAAGTGCACCGGAAGCTGACAACAACATACTCAATTTTTCATGTTGGTCCATTATGGGTAGTAGCAGCAGTCATTTTACTCCCATCCCCCTACGGCAAAGTTCTTGACCGCAGGTGGTTAGATTGAAAGCTATTATCCATATCTTCAACTCGTATCAATCCCTGGGTGGGAAAGTGCACCTGAAGACTTCACTGACCATTCAAAGTCTGAGGTACCTATACAGTTATGGGTATGGGCTCATTTTTCAGTCTTTTTTGTACAGTTCCCTACGGCAAAGTTTTTTCCCACACCTAGTGGGATTGAAAGCTTGTCCCAGACCCTTTTATTCATGAAAATGCGCAGGTGGGAAAGTGCACCGGAAGCTGACAACAACATACTCAATTTCTCATTTTGGTTCATTAAGGGTGGTGGCAGCAGTCGCTTTACTTCCATCCCACTACGGCAAAGTTCTTGACCGCAGGTGGTTAGATTGAAAGCTATTATCCATATCGTCAACTCGTATCAATCCCTGGGTGGGAAAGTGCACCTGGAGATTTCACTGGCCAACCAAAGTCTGAGGTATCTATACAGTTATGGGTATGGGCTCATTTTTCAGTCTTTCTGTACAGTTCCCTACGGCAAAGTTTTTTCCCACACCTAGTGGGATTGATAGCTTGTCCCAGACCCTTTTATTCATGAAAATGCGCAGGTTGGAAAGTGCACCGGAAGCTGACAACAACATACTCAATTTCTCATGTTGGTCCATTATGGGTAGTGGCAGCAGTCATTTTACTCCCATCCCCCTACGGCAAAGTTCTTGACCGCAGGTGGTTAGATTGAAAGCTATTATCCATATCTTCAACTCGTATCAATCCCTTGGTGGGAAAGTGCACCTGAAGACTTCACTGACCATCCAAAGTCTGAGGTACCTATACAGTTATGGGTATGGGCTCATTTTTCAGTCTTTTTTGTACAGTTCCCTACGGCAAAGTTTTTTCCCACGCCTAATGGGATTGAAAGCTTGTCCCAGACCCTTTTATTCATGAAAATGCGCAGGTGGGAAAGTGCACCGGAAGCTGACAACAACATACTCAATTTCTCATTTTGGTTCATTAAGGGTGGTGGCAGCAGTCGCTTTACTCCCATCCCACTACGGCAAAGTTCTTGACCGCAGGTGGTTAGATTGAAAGCTATTATCCATATCGTCAACTCGTATCAATCCCTGGGTGGGAAAGTGCACCTGAAGATTTCACTGGCCATTCAAAGTCTGAGGTACCTATACAATTATGGGTATGGGCTCATTTTTCAGTCTTTCTGTACAGTTCCCTACGGCAAAGTTTTTTCCCACACCTAGTGGGATTGAAAGCTTGTCCCAGACCCTTTTATTCATGAAAATGCGCAGGTGGGAAAGTGCACCGGAAGCTGACAACAACATACTCAATTTTTCATGTTGGTCCATTATGGGTAGTAGCAGCAGTCATTTTACTCCCATCCCCCTACGGCAAAGTTCTTGACCGCAGGTGGTTAGATTGAAAGCTATTATCCATATCTTCAACTCGTATCAATCCCTGGGTGGGAAAGTGCACCTGAAGACTTCACTGACCATTCAAAGTCTGAGGTACCTATACAGTTATGGGTATGGGCTCATTTTTCAGTCTTTTTTGTACAGTTCCCTACGGCAAAGTTTTTTCCCACACCTAGTGGGATTGAAAGCTTGTCCCAGACCCTTTTATTCATGAAAATGCGCAGGTGGGAAAGTGCACCGGAAGCTGACAACAACATACTCAATTTCTCATTTTGGTTCATTAAGGGTGGTGGCAGCAGTCGCTTTACTTCCATCCCACTACGGCAAAGTTCTTGACCGCAGGTGGTTAGATTGAAAGCTATTATCCATATCGTCAACTCGTATCAATCCCTGGGTGGGAAAGTGCACCTGGAGATTTCACTGGCCAACCAAAGTCTGAGGTATCTATACAGTTATGGGTATGGGCTCATTTTTCAGTCTTTCTGTACAGTTCCCTACGGCAAAGTTTTTTCCCACACCTAGTGGGATTGATAGCTTGTCCCAGACCCTTTTATTCATGAAAATGCGCAGGTTGGAAAGTGCACCGGAAGCTGACAACAACATACTCAATTTCTCATGTTGGTCCATTATGGGTAGTGGCAGCAGTCATTTTACTCCCATCCCCCTACGGCAAAGTTCTTGACCGCAGGTGGTTAGATTGAAAGCTATTATCCATATCTTCAACTCGTATCAATCCCTTGGTGGGAAAGTGCACCTGAAGACTTCACTGACCATCCAAAGTCTGAGGTACCTATACAGTTATGGGTATGGGCTCATTTTTCAGTCTTTTTTGTACAGTTCCCTACGGCAAAGTTTTTTCCCACGCCTAATGGGATTGAAAGCTTGTCCCAGACCCTTTTATTCATGAAAATGCGCAGGTGGGAAAGTGCACCGGAAGCTGACAACAACATACTCAATTTCTCATTTTGGTTCATTAAGGGTGGTGGCAGCAGTCGCTTTACTCCCATCCCACTACGGCAAAGTTCTTGACCGCAGGTGGTTAGATTGAAAGCTATTATCCATATCGTCAACTCGTATCAATCCCTGGGTGGGAAAGTGCACCTGAAGATTTCACTGGCCATTCAAAGTCTGAGGTACCTATACAATTATGGGTATGGGCTCATTTTTCAGTCTTTCTGTACAGTTCCCTACGGCAAAGTTTTTTCCCACACCTAGTGGGATTGAAAGCTTGTCCCAGACCCTTTTATTCATGAAAATGCGCAGGTGGGAAAGTGCACCGGAAGCTGACAACAACATACTCAATTTTTCATGTTGGTCCATTATGGGTAGTAGCAGCAGTCATTTTACTCCCATCCCCCTACGGCAAAGTTCTTGACCGCAGGTGGTTAGATTGAAAGCTATTATCCATATCTTCAACTCGTATCAATCCCTGGGTGGGAAAGTGCACCTGAAGACTTCACTGACCATTCAAAGTCTGAGGTACCTATACAGTTATGGGTATGGGCTCATTTTTCAGTCTTTTTTGTACAGTTCCCTACGGCAAAGTTTTTTCCCACACCTAGTGGGATTGAAAGCTTGTCCCAGACCCTTTTATTCATGAAAATGCGCAGGTGGGAAAGTGCACCGGAAGCTGACAACAACATACTCAATTTCTCATTTTGGTTCATTAAGGGTGGTGGCAGCAGTCGCTTTACTTCCATCCCCCTACGGCAAAGTTCTTGACCGCAGGTGGTTAGATTGAAAGCTATTATCCATATCGTCAACTCGTATCAATCCCTGGGTGGGAAAGTGCACCTGAAGATTTCACTGGCCAACCAAAGTCTGAGGTACCTATACAGTTATGGGTATGGGCTCATTTTTCAGTCTTTCTGTACAGTTCCCTACGGCAAAGTTTTTTCCCACACCTAGTGGGATTGATAGCTTGTCCCAGACCCTTTTATTCATGAAAATGCGCAGGTGGGAAAGTGCACCGGAAGCTGACAACAACATACTCAATTTCTCATGTTGGTCCATTATGGGTAGTGGCAGCAGTCATTTTACTCCCATCCCCCTACGGCAAAGTTCTTGACCGCAGGTGGTTAGATTGAAAGCTATTATCCATATCTTCAACTCGTATCAATCCCTTGGTGGGAAAGTGCACCTGAAGACTTCACTGACCATCCAAAGTCTGAGGTACCTATACAGTTATGGGTATGGGCTCATTTTTCAGTCTTTTTTGTACAGTTCCCTACGGCAAAGTTTTTTCCCACGCCTAATGGGATTGAAAGCTTGTCCCAGACCCTTTTATTCATGAAAATGCGCAGGTGGGAAAGTGCACCGGAAGCTGACAACAACATACTCAATTTTTCATGTTGGTCCATTATGGGTAGTAGCAGCAGTCGTTTTACTCCCATCCCCCAACGGCAAAGTTCTTGACCGCAGGTGGTTAGATTGAAAGCTATTATCCATATCTTCAACTCGTATCAATCCCTGGGTGGGAAAGTGCACCTGAAGACTTCACTGACCATTCAAAGTCTGAGGTACCTATACAGTTATGGGTATGGGCTCATTTTTCAGTCTTTTTTGTACAGTTCCCTACGGCAAAGTTTTTTCCCACACCTAGTGGGATTGAAAGCTTGTCCCAGACCCTTTTATTCATGAAAATGCGCAGGTGGGAAAGTGCACCGGAAGCTGACAACAACATACTCAATTTCTCATTTTGGTTCATTAAGGGTAGTGGCAGCAGTCGCTTTACTTCCATCCCACTACGGCAAAGTTCTTGACCGCAGGTGGTTAGATTGAAAGCTATTATCCATATCGTCAACTCGTATCAATCCCTTGGTGGGAAAGTGCACCTGAAGATTTCACTGGCCAACCAAAGTCTGAGGTACCTATACAGTTATGGGTATGGGCTCATTTTTCAGTCTTTTTTGTACAGTTCCCTACGGCAAAGTTTTTTCCCACACGTGGCGATGTTGTTTTTTTCGTGTCCAACGTACATTCTTTCGGCAAGCCTCGCAAGCTCCATACGGTAAAGTTTGCCACCGGATATGGCTCAAATGAAAGGTAATAAATCAGAGCAGGGCCCACTGAAATGAGTTTTTGGGGGTTAAAACCATTCTGGGAATAGAATCCCACCTACACTTTTTCAATAACATCCAAATATTAAAGAAAAATCTTTGGCTCTAACTCCAAATATGGACTATTTTATGTTAAGGGGGTCCTGAAGTCTTTTGAAAGCTTCCGATGTGCTATTTTTTAACCTTTTCTAATTAATCGGACCAAATCACTACTTTTAAATTACTTTAAAATTGATGACCCAATTTTTTTTACAGTATGCTTTAACCCCCATTACTTGCTATTTGAGGCATAGAACATGAAGAAATACATTTGGAAGGGGTATACAAAAAAAATGGCAAGTAACACACTGTCCACACTAAGGACTATATTCGTGGACAACGAAAAATCAAAGGACGATAACTGTGTATCGTACTCGGACCATTTGAGGCGGCCGAATGTATAGAAAGGCAGTATATAGTAATTCTTTCGAACATAAGATATTTCTTATTTCGTTTATTTGAAAGCTTATACATTGTACACAGGAACGAGTTTAAGTCAACTCACATTAAATAGTTATTCTATGCTACGCCTACAACAGTAAAGACCGTAATGTTATCTGATCTGTAGGTTTGTTCGTTCGTTCGTTTGTCCGTGTATCCATCCATTTATACTGTATTAGATTGAATCTAAGACGACATTGTAGTCAGATCAAGTTGAAACTAGGTACACATGTTTATTAAAGTATGTTCTTTTTAAAATTATTTACGGTTCTCTGAATATGGAAAACAATTGTGCGAGCAAATTATCATAGACAAACACTGTTGGTTTTTTTTTCTAATTCAATTCGTTTACTTTTTATTCTCATTTCGTATCTGTAAATTACTAAATAACTATTATGAGTTGGGGATATACGATCAGTTTTTAATAGTTTATTTGCAATCCTTGATTTTTGTTTACCATTTGGAAAACGGAGAAAACGTAAAGAAGACCTCAAAATATAGTATATGCCCTTCTCTATAGAGTAAAATACGTAGAGGAGCGCACTTTCCATTCTATAAATACATAATATATAATTACATAAAGTATGTGTTTATGTAGAGGAATAAAAATCGTTCGCTAAAAAAGATTGTTCCTTTGCTTTTTGTATATTTTTCGCTGTGCATTTGCTGATTAAAGATACCCTATCTCCTTTGTTGTTCTATTGTATTACGATATTTTGACTTTTTACGATTTTCTGGGACGTTCTCCCTTTACTTATTTATATTGATGCAGTCATTTAGCAAGCAAACTAGTCAGTACATTAGGCTACAGACAACATTGCTGTTGTAGTGTCCCTTCTGACTTGATATGATGGATATCTCTAGTTATTTAAAGGTTAAAAAAACAATATAAACCGTATTGGTAGCCATATTTTATTTTTAACAGAACGTTGTTTCATAATGTCGTTTTGTGGTTTTCTCATATACCACATTATGATTCTTTGACAAGTTGATTCTCATTGTGTTCTTCAGTGGTCGCTAGAATTGGTCGCTAGCTTGATTGGTCGCTATGATTGGTCGCTAGCTTGAGTCTGGTAGTCAAAATGAACCAGAATTTTCATATGAATTAAGCAAACATCCGAAAAAATATAATAGAAACATTAGAATTTAATTTAACAACACAAACAAATGCAACTATTCTGAGCGAGATTCGAACCTTTTCTTCAAAACCATCATTTATTAGTAGTTCTGTGCTCTACTGATGGAGCTACGGCGATACTTATCATTAGATTTCTTATTAAGAAGCTATATCGGTACAATTTATCGATGTTACAATTTTTTCTTCAAAAAGTTGTTTTTTTATGTAATAAGGACACACTAAACCAATTTCATTTTTGAGGGAAAAAGTATTATGAATAACAACAGTCATAAAAAACATAACTTTTTGTTGGTTTGAAATGTCCTTCTGGGGGGATTCCCTGTTTTTTCCACTTAAAAACACCCGAAAATCCGCATATTGGACTTTCATTCTTTTTGAGGGTTAAATTAACTATTGAACACACATATCATAATATATGTAAATCGAAATATATCAAAAAGCATTTTTATTTTTTGTTTTTATAGTAAATTTTATTCTGTCGGCACTTTTTGAAATTGGCCCTTCTGTGAAAAAAATCCCCGGCAAAATGGCCCTTCCTCTTTGATTCTGCATCATACAGTACATCCTCGTAACAATTCAGTACCGCATAGAATGGCTCTCAACTGCATGTTAAAATGTATATCCAGCTCTACATATCATGTTTACGAAAAATTTGCATATTTTACATTTTTGTAAAATTTTGCATTAAAGAACATCTTTATCTGGAATAAATTCCTTTTTATTTAAATATTTAACCGGTTTTACTTCCAACTACGTTTTGATTTTGGTATAACATGTCCATTAAGATCTTCAAAAATTGTACACCAATGTTCCAAAATGTATACATATAGCAGTGCTTATGCATTTATAGTGTGTCCATATGTTTAAAAATAATCCGCGAAGGGGCCAAAATATCAGTGGTCAGCTTACTTCAGTCAGGTAATCTTTAGGTTCGGCAAAAATATGCATATGGTAAAGATAATTAGTCACCCAGTTCATTTTACTAGATTTTAGATTGTAAATTTATACGATATAATATGGTTTACAGTTTGATTCAGATAAAACACCGACATACATGTAGCTAGATAATACAATTAATTATCTAAATTAAATTACTACCACAATTTGATATTAATGAGTTTTGTAATTTTCATTGTTATTAATAAATGTTATATCAGTATTACAAATCTAATCGTGAATTATATCCTAATTCTATCCTATTTTTGGGATTTTGTTTTAGAAATGCAAATGTGACGTCACTTTGTGTGTTGATGGCTTTAGCTAACTCGGCTGTGAATTTTATGTGCTGGTTTCGGTAGTTTTATTTATCCGGTTTTATTCTGTAGATAGTCACCATTTCGGTTTCAATATCATGTATATCTATTATATAGTCATTTTATAAAAAAATTACTGTTTGAAAAAGTATGAATTATTCTTAACAATAAGGATGTTCTTATCCAAGGCAGAAAACCCTAGCCGTATAAGGCACAACTTTTTTGAACTTTTGGTCCACAATGCTCTTCAACTTTGTACTTGTTTTGGCTTTTGAACTTTTTTCATCTGACTGTCACTGGTTAGTCTTGTGTGGACGAAACGCGCGACTGGCGTATTAAATCTTAAACCTGGTACCTTTTGTTAGCTTTTATTCGTGTGTTTCTCTGTCCTATATCATCAGTATATGTTCTCCCATTTATTTGAATTGTAGTCCTGACATGTTATGTTGTCATTTTAATGATATATTTAACACTGCCATGAAAGCGGGAGGATTCATGCCACAAAACCAGGTTCAACCCACCATTTTTTTATTTATCAAATTGTCCTTTACCAAGTCAGGAAAATGGCCATTGGTAAATTATAGTTCGTGTGTGTGTTAAAAAAAAAAAAAAAAAAAAAAAAAAGAGCTGTTGCTGGATGGGAAAGGAGGGTCAGATATGCAAATCAAAATCAATATTTTATCTTTTCGTGTACTTTTTTTCAGTTGAATTTACACTTGTTTGCACATACAGAAATCGGTTTTGTTAAATGTGCTTTTAATTTCAAAAATTAAAATTAAAATATCTCGTAGCTTCATACTACCAATTGAGTGATAATTATAAAAGTATATAAGATGCAAAAAAAAAAAAAAAAAAAACCTAAATCATACACCTAGTACATTTAACTTTTAAAAGCCATAACAGTTAACAAAGTACTGATGTACTGAACATCGGATGACAGCTGTCCGATTTATAAAATGATAAAGACTTGTCTCAGAAAAAAATCACATCTCTATACCTGAAAGTAAGGTTTGTTTACAGATATAATTTCTTTTTCTGGGACAAATTCGTGCGTTGATAATAAATTACTGACAGGGAATTCAACCTCCACGTAATGACTATTATATTGTAGTGATACAACTCAGTATACTCTGGTTTATCGTTATTTATTATATTCATACTTGTTTATTACAGCTACATGTATATATAATGTTCATATATTTGTATATCATTCTCTTCTACTATATTAATAATAGTGCAGTACAAGTGCATATTGGACACTCTACTGAAATAATTAGATTTTTCTAATAGAATGGATTTGAGTAGGCATTCGTATTTTCCCGCAAAATATGTTTAATCATCCATGCAGAGTTATCGTTCCTTGAGATTGCAAACGTTTTTGAGATATTCTTCCCCATGCGTGTGCATAGATATTATTGTATATACAAACAACAAAACATTTTAATGTTATTAATATTTATCTTATTTAAAAAGTATTCGATGAGTATTCATTAAAGAAATGGATTTATAACAAGCGATAAGGAATGTTGATGATATCTCTGTATTCATCATGTTCATAGATCGGTTAAAAACCCAAAAAATAAATCAGAAAAAAAGATGGAAATATGAAAATTTACGTGCGATGGGTGCAACAGCATACCGACAATTAACATGGCTGACCAGGGTTGAAGCTTAAAAGTAAATCAAACTCCATAAAAATTTTATTTAAATATAAAAAAAGAAGATGTGCTTATGATTGCCAATGAGATAACTCTCCAAAAGAGACCAAAATGACATAGAAATTAACAACTACATGTATAGGTCACCTTTGTTCTGTTTGTTCCAACAAAGTTATTGAGATTTTGTTGATAATTTAACAATTTACGACAATAAGAAGCTGTTTAGAGTTTAATGCAAAGACTTTTTAAAGTCTTTCGCAAGAACATGCTATATTTTTTTTCTTATCCTAGTTTAACTTCCATGCAATCTCTACCCCTTCATGATCATTAACTGTAAAATACTTCTCGGTATCTTCTCTATTAAGATGTCTGATTTATACATAGTTATGAAATACCTGTTGTGAGCACAAGATTCACTGCACACTTTCAAAGTTCTGCTTTATCAAACATTAAAACATGAACTTTATGATCGGTACGATTGAGATTTTTATCTAAGATAACTTGGTTTATCTACCGGTATTAGTAGAAAATGCGGCTTTGAACTAGCTTTCACAGTAGCTGCGAGTATGCGTTGTTCAATAATTTGTGTCTTAATGTTATTGTTTTATGTGATAAATTGTTGTGTTGTTACACCACTGTACCAATGAATGAGGAAAGGAGGAGGGGTTGGTTTGATGGAGTTGCGAGCGGTGTGTGGAACGCATATTTAACTGAATAAACCAGTCAAACCTTAATGTCAATAAAAAGACCCCCTCTTATAAATGTCGCTTTACTTTATGCACCTTTTAAAACTGTTTAAGTTAACATATTATGTAAAGAATCATCGATTCAAAGACGTTAAATATCTTGAATAAAACTATTCTAATTAGATACATTTTCATCTGCTATTGGACGAAAGATGTTGCTCATTTGTGTAATGTGTAATATAAGTTACTATTATTTGAAAACGCTTATAAAACAGCCAAATGGATGTACTAAAGTAAAAATAGGAGTCACAGATCCGATTGAATACAATTATCAGCCAAATTTTATTGATTTTGTAACATTTGTTTCAAATATGACAAACTTTTTACCCAAAATCACCAGCACCAGCACAATGACAGGACCCACCAGCACAGTATCAGGACATAAATAAACTGAGAAAATGCAAAATTTTCTTAAATTGCACGGGTTTTTCACAAAATAATTTTGTCTTTTGGATTTGAGTATAGAAAGCGGACTTCATGAGCATTTTTTTTTTTTTTTTTCCAGTTCTAGATTTTCTGAAAATGGGCACTTTTGTGTTACGCTTACTGAAACAGTTTAGAGGGTCAATGTTTTAATGGTTTGTTTATGAACCCATATGTTTCCTTCCATTTTTTATGAGAGAAAACGTCAAAAATCATCATTTTCTTCTTTGTTTACATTTTTTCAATGATCACCAGCAACAGTCAGGACCGAATCACCAGCACAGAACGTTTTCTCGCAGGACAACCTTACCCACCGTGTATAGTGTTTTAAAAAACATGAATTTTATAATAACCTTCGTCGTAACGCGGTTAGCAATAAAGTATTTTTAAATATGGTCTTGATATGATATTTTTATCAGAAAAGGTATTCCTTGATTAAATATGAACAATACTTACGTTCATTGGAAATTAAAGAAAATCATCAACAATGGTTGGTCATGCATTAATGACAGGAATTACATGAAGTCAAACACACCCATGTAATGAACTGTAAAACAATACGGGAGAAATTCCGTATCTTATCAACATACGCTTCTATAACTCTAATAACTACACATGACGGCCAAAACATAAAAAGCATTTTGAAACAAGTTCAAAATGTCATGTTGGAAGTGAGAAATGCAAACTTATATGAAGGAAAATTCAAGTGGCAAATTAGAAGTATTAAATATCATGGTGAAAACTAACTTGGAAATAAGGAATGTCAATCTGGATCCTACCAGTCGATCTTCGAACCCCCTTTTTTGGCCGATCAATGGGGACATATAGTTGGACCCCCCCCTTTTGTCCTGGGTTTGGACCCCCCCCCCATTTTAAATTTGAAAAAGGCATAACAGGAGTTTTGAGTAAAACAAAGTCAGGATGAGCAACTTGGCAAAATAAAAAAAAGATAAGATGACAATTTATGTAAAAAAGTAAGGAGAACAAATAGACAGGATCGGTTAGAGTGAACCATATAAAGACAGGACAGAGATCACAACTAAAAAAATGCAGGACACAATTTTCATACGATTTTACCATGCATATCGAGCGAAAAGTCGCATTGTAGCATTTTTTTTTTATAGAAGCGAGATTCTTAAGTCGTATGAATATTATTATCGCTCAAACCTATAATGTAATCACTTTCAGACAACACAGATGGGAAAAATTTAAAAAAATGAACACTATCCAAATTAAAGAACAGCCGATGTGCAGGGGCGGATGCAGGATTTTGGAAAGGGGGCAAAGTTCTCAAAGGTCGCTAAGCGGAGCGAGGCGAAATGTTTTTGGACCAGTTATTGGCTAAAAACATAAAATGCACTTTTTAAACGGTTCCTGACGTGGGAATGTATATTATATAGTTAAAGTGTAAGGGTTGGACATTTTTTATGCTGTATTCTCCCTATTTGAAATTGTTTATAATAAAAATTTTAAGGGTCCATTTATAAGTAAAATACAGAAAACAGGTACAAAATTTTAACAAAATTTACTTCTGGATACTATCTTTTGATCATGAACAAGCTTCTGTCCAAGTTTGGTAGAAATCCAGGATACTTTTAAGAAGATTATTAATTGTGAAAAAGAAGTTAATACATTCATGCTCAATCATGTGTAGCTTTGAATGTGTCATGATTGCATGTCATCCTCAGCCTATGCAATGTGTTACTGTAATTTGAATTTCAAAATGACTGAGTGACGTTTTTCTTTGGACGAACTGGTCAACTCCACCACAGCGAATAACATGACTTTGACATAATCAGTAAATACCAGCGAAAAACATCTTTAGAATTATACACGGGAAATGGCAAAGTTCACGAAGTCTAGTATGCTTAATCATTAAAAAAAGTCCAAGCAAAAAAAGGGGGGGGGGATGCAAACTTGATGTGTGTATGTAACTTAATATAAAATTCGTACATCATGTATATAATTTATATACTTTTTAATTGTTTGTATCCTTAGTTTAACTAACTTTCAGTGCGCGCGAACATTACCTTGTCTTGGGAAATGTGACCTATGGTTATTAATTTCTGTGTCATTTGGTTTCTTGGAAAAAGTTGTCTCGTTAGAATTCATACCAGATCTTCTTTTTAATACTGATTGCAACAATGGGAACAATAATTACTTAAAGCTTAAAGTTTTATTTCTTCAATAATTTAGAAGACAATCTCGACGAAGTTTTAGATACATACACGTGCCGACATGACACGATACCAAATCAAATTTTTTCCAAATAACCCACACTACCTAGTTTGTAATAACAACATAACAGCAATACTTTATATTAAGAGGTTTACACAGTTAGCTGAGACCCTCATCTGAAAGATCATACACAAAATTCAGACATATACATTGCAAACATTAGTATAAAAAGTCAAGTAAGATACTAACGTTCAAAACTACGGAGCCCCGCTAGGGACATGCAAAGAAAAAAAAATATATTGTGCGCACAAAATAATATATTGTGCGCACAACATAATATATTGTGCGCACAACTTAAATATATTGTGCGCACAACTTAAATATATTGTGCGCACAAAATAATATCGTGTGCGCACAAAATAATATCTTGTGCGCACAACTTAAATATATTGTGCGCTCAATTTAAATATATTGTGCGCACAACATAATATATTGTGCGCACAACTTAAATATATTGTGCGCACAACATAATATACTGTGCGCACAATATAATATAATGTGCGCACGACATAATATAATGTGCGCACAAAATAAGTAGGAACAGATAACTGCATGTTGCTCCACACGTTTGAAGAATAAAGCTCAAGCTGACATTACCATGTGTTCAAGAAGACTAATTTGAAAAAGGTTTACAAAATGGTTTATGTATGTAAGGTAAGCTTCTTTTTTTATTCAAAACAATAAAAGGTATTCTATATAGTGGTTTTCGGAAATGGGAAAGGGTGGGGGTACTTTCTTTTTTGAAATGGCTATCTTATCGGGGCCTCTTATAGCTGACTATATGCGGTATGGGCTTTGCTCATTGTTGAAGGCCGTAAGGTGACCTATAGTTGTTAATGTCTGTGTCACAAATTTTTTTTGGTTAAATTATCGGTAATTTCTGTATTTTATAAGTATCCTAAAAAATTATGCATTTTTTATTCAGAAATAACTCATATTTATCAAATGTTCATGAATAGGGGAAAATACGTCATTTTTTGCTGCATGTTTATTGAAATTAAAAAAAAATCTCTATTTACAGTTTTATAAAATTTGGTTCACATCATTTCCCTGCAAAATGAAACAAATGGCTGTTTTGAAAAATAGGGGTCCATGAACTCGTTTTCAAATTAAATCAATTTGAATGATAAAAATCAGTCGAAAAATGCATCTTTTCCCGATAAGTCACAGTTTGACGTCGCGAAAATAACATTTTACGTTAGCAACGTCATTACCTTAAGACCCATGCTTATATAAGCACTAACTCATCATCACTCATAATTCATAAATATACTATCTACCCTTAATTTTTTATATATGAATTGACATTCTCAATAGCATCTTTATATATGATATGAAATTCATTCCCCAAATCAATATACAGTTATCAAACGTAAATGCATTTTTATATAGGATGTCATTAAAAAGGAGGGTCATTTTTATATAAAATCTCGCAAAATTATGACCCATATTTTTGGCACATCCCCGTATACCCAATAATAGGAAGTTGACCCCCCCCCCCCCCCGTGATAAAAACACCCATTTCTTAATACATTTATTAACCAACTGAACAAAAGTGTATGTGTTTTTCTGTAATTGCCCTGTTTTTTCTGTTATGCCCCTGTATTAATGCCCAGTTTGTCTGTACTAAGCAGCCCAGTTAGGGTTTTTAATAAACTGGCAGTAATTTTTGGCAATAATGTACTTATAAAAAAGAAGATGTGGTATGATTGCCAATGAGACAACTATCCACAAAAGACCAAAATGACACAAACATTAACAACTATAGGTCACCGTACGACCTTCAACAATGAGCAAAGCCCATACTGCATAGTCAGCCGCGTATAAAAGGCCCCGATAAGACAATGTAAAACAATTGAAACGAGAAAACTAACGGCCTCATTTAAGAAAAAAATGAACGAAAAACAAATATGTAACACATAAACAAACGACAACCACTGAATTACAGCAGGGGCGGATCCAGCCATTTTAAAAAGGGGAGTTCCTAACCCAGGACAAAGGGGGGGGGGGGGGATCCAATTACATGTCCCCATTCAAATGCATTGATCGTCCACAAAAAGGGGGAGGTTCCAACCCCCGGAACCCCCCTCTGGATCCCTGACTTGGGACAGGCACATACATAAATAATGTGGCGGGGTTAAACATGTTACAGTGGCGAATCCAGGGGGGGGGGGGGGGGGTTCCGGGGGTGCGCACCCCCCTTTATTTTTGCCGATCAATGCATTTGTATCGGGACATATGTTTTGCACCCCCTGCACCACCCCCCCCCCCCCCCCCTTTTGCCCTGGGTTAGCAACCCCCCTTTCGAAAATTCCTGCATCCGCCCCTGTGTTAGCGGGATCCCAACCCTCCCCCTAACCTGGATCAGTGGTATAACAGTACAACATAAGAACGAACTATAAAAATCAGTTGAAAAAGGCTGAACTCATCAGATAGACACAAAATACAAGTGGACGTGGCCGGGTATTTATACATCCCGACACAAAAAGACATTATGAACAGATCTGAGAGTATTCGCAGTTATCTGACAGCTAGTTCAAAGCCACTAACAACTTATAAAAAATCATGCCTCTAAGACTAAACACTGAATCCGTACACATCCAACATACTCTTAGTTGGTTAATAAAATTACACATATATATATATATATATATAAGTACAGATCAATCTCTGTTTCTTTCAGTATAAATAATATGGATACACAATTTTAATGTATTATATATATAGAAAGATGGGTATATTTTAAATGGAGAAATGGCACATTCACACCCGGGGACATCTTACAAAAAAATATTGAAGTTACCACCGCGACGATAATCGTTCCTTTCCCCACCCATCTTTGGAACGCAATATAATCTGATCCCAAAGTCAAAGATCGTACAATCGAACGAAGAAGGTGATTTATGTCACATCATGTGTATGTCTATAAACTAGGAGGCAGACTGAATTTGACCAATAGTTGAATTATTCTCCATATTTTTGTACAAATTGGTATAATCTCAAAAACACCTTGGCCACCAAAATTTGATCTAAACTGAGCAGAAAATGTATGCATGGTCCGGCTTCACCCCTCATTACTTAAACGCTTCAATTTGATCATCATCCAAGTATGGGTATGCTTACTTAGCAAAACATTGTATATAAATAAGTAGCATATATGACACCACTTACTGTATCTGGTTAAAAAAGTAAAACAATATAAAATTGATATTGAATCATTAAATGTGGCCTTTATTAATAATTAGTCTTTTATGATTTTTAATTTTAGTTCATGTATACATGTATGTTGATGTTTATAGTATGATGTCGTTTATCACTAAGGGACGACATCAAAAGTTCAATGAAGGATAAAAAACTTAATTCAAATAGTTTTTTCGCTGACCCCCCTACCCCCCTATTAACTTAATTTGAGAAAAAATGATTGACCCATATGGATATGTAAAAATCAATATCGGATAACCAAATCTTGCAGCAGTTCAACCCCCCACCCCCAAACTATTTGAATTAAGTTTTTAATCTTACATTGATCTTTTGATTTCGTCCCTAAATGTGTACATGTTTTTGTTTAGGGGCCAGCCAAAGCATTGCCTTGCTGTGATGATGATCTGTTGGTGGCCTTCACCTGTTTTCTGCTCTCTGTTCGCATCAGGTTGCTGTCTCTTTGACAAATTTCCTTTTTTCATTCTCAATTTTATTTTACACATGTCATAAACTAAAATTAACATTATTCAGTAAATAAACATCTATGTATATTGTCAAATTTAAAGCTATCCAGCATGTTCAGGAGTTGATGCAATAGACAGAACCTATTGTGTATCAAAAATTAGTAGCAAAACAGTATTGTTACTGTAGCCCTCACAGTTTAAAAAAAACATTTTTATTGCAAAATGAATGTATTTTGATAAGAATTAATTATTGATTGTATCTTTGATAGAAATTATAAAGAAAAATGGTCTCCCTGATAGAATTTTTAAAAGAAAGAAACATTCCTGTAGACAAGGTAGAGGAAGATAAGGTAAGCATGAATTTGAATATATTACAATTTATAAGAAAAAGACTATGAATATGCATCTGAATGCCATGTTTTTAAAACCACCATCCATCAATCAAATGTCATGGTCAAAGTCGTACTAACAAAGGATAGACTGAAATTAGAAATAAAATGTTTTCAAACAGCTTTTTTTTTTAAAAAGGCAACATATATTATTAAAATCTGCATACATAAAAAAAATTATACTTATGTCAAGCTGTTCTCCTCAAATCTATGTTTAACCATATTTTTAGCTCACCTGGCCCAAAGGGCCAAGTGAGCTTTTCCCATCACTTTGCGTCCGTCGTTGTCTGTCGTCGTCCGTCGTCTTTAACTTTTACAAAAATCTTCTCCTCTGAAACTACTGGGCCAATTTAAATCAAACTTGGCCACAATCATCATTAGGGTATCTAGTTAAAAAATGTGTCAGGTGACCCGAGATGGCCACCATGGCTAGAAATAGAACATCGGGGGAAAATGCAGTTTTTAGCTTATAACTCAAAAACCAAAGCACTTTAATAGAGCAAATCTGTCAAGGGGTTAAATCGTTTGTCAAGTCAATACATATCCACTTAGTAATTTTCAGATGAATTGGACAACTGGTTGTTGGGTTGCTGCCCCCAATTGGTAATTTTAAAGAAATTTTGCATTTTTTTGTTATTACCTTGAATACATGTACTATATAGTATTAGTATAGATAGAGATAAACTGTAAACAGCAACAATGCTCAGCAAAGTAAGATCTACAAATAAGTCAACATGACTAAAATGGTCAGTTGACCCCTTAAGGAGTTACTGCCCTTTATAGTCAATTTTTAACAATTTTCATTAATTTGGTAAATTTTTACAAAATATTTTCCTCTGTAACTAATGGGACAAGTTTATTATAGATAGAGAAAATAGTAAGTAGCAAGAATGTTCAGTAAAGTAAAGATCTACAAAAACATCACCATCACCAAAACACAATTTTGTCATGAATCCATCTGTGTCCTTTGTTGAATATGCACATAGACCAAGGTGAGCGACATAGGCTCTTAAGAGCCTCTAGTTAATATTGTTGTAAATAGAAAGTGTAAATTGCAAGGTGAGCAATTTTAGGCTCTGTTGTATATTGACATACATCTGTTGTACAAACAAAATGATACAAGCTCTTATATCAACATTTGTCTCTTTGATATTTTCAGATTGATTGTCAAGTGATATTATTATTGTCTGATGATGAACTGACAAAGTACATCCCTATCTATGGGGACAGGATAGCTGTGAAAGATTTTTGTAAGAACCAGGGTGGTACAGGTTCAAAGTCCAAAAAAAAGAAGACACTATTACAAAAGATAAGAAAAAGATTTGCTACAACTTTTTATGTCCTATTTGTTTGTGAATCTGTGGTTTCAGTCTTAAAACAGTAACTCAATATATGTGCTAAATATTGCAAAACAAATCAATATCATCCAATTGTTTGTATAACCAATCGGCATAATGCTATTTGATTATAAAACAATTAATGTTAAAGCGTTCAAAAATGTTTTAAACAGTCAGTGTCAGTATCTCTCCAGGACAGCTTTTTTCTTTAATTTTATATATCTATAACCAATCATGGTTTATTTCTCAAAAACTTCTATAAAGCATAAAGTTTATGATTTTCCATGTTAAATATAAAAATCGCTTTTGAATAAATCACCAGTCCTACTAATACTTAAAAAAAAAAGGATATGTAAATTTTGATACTCATGCATGTTAATTTGACAACAAAATTGTATATTATGTAACTTATTAACAACAGTTATTATAGTCCAAATATAGTCTCTATTGTGGGTTGTATTTGTTGATAGGTTACTGTCTCAATAATATGTATATCAAGACGTGTTCCTTTGAATGCGAATATACACCTAAGTCATCTCCTAAACATGTTATATTATATTTAATGTAATTTTATACCGGTACTGTAAAAAAGAAGTAATTTCAGACTAAAATTGGATGCTTGGTAGTAGCATCCACATACACATATTAGTATAATGCTATCACACCAAACAAAAAATTTCCCGTTTTACTTACTATTATTCCATTTGTTCTTTTTATTCAAGTCTAAATTGATAATGTAGTTTTCGTTTCAATTCCATCATGTAAAAAGGTAAATAAACAAGGCCAATTGATTAATGGTGTTAACATAAACTACAATGTAGGAATTTTTTTTTTGGGGGGGGGGGGGGGGGGGTGAACAGTTCACATGTATCTTTCATTTATATATCATTCAATACTTCAGAGTAAAATCATGTTGAGGTATAAGTATCGTTTGTATTTCTCTCTTCACCGTATTTCGCTTTAATAACAATGTTGAAATTATTTATATATCCAAAATTTACCCCTTCTAAGTAAGAATGTTGTAAACATATTTTCATCATCCCTATTTATGTAATTTGTATATAAATCCCATAGCCAACAAAAATGACTCTCCACATCTATTTGTATTTTTCTCTTTCAATTTTGTTTATACTTTGTGTTATTTTGTGTATATTTTTTCACTTTGTTTCTATGATGATGATGATGCTGCTGTATGTGTATTTATATGTATGCTTGGATCGTGTGGCTGCCCTCTGCTTTAACTTATTTGCTATTCTGAACCCAAATGGGTAACAGTATAGAAGACTACAGGGCAGCCATAGGTTCATTTCATATGACAAGAAAAAAGACTTTTAAATTTTTCGACTTTCGGTCAAGTTCATATTACGAAATATTGATAAACAACTTACGCTGCACTTGTTTAATCTTCTCACTTTTTCTTCTACAATCAGTAAATCCAAACATCGACATAGTTTTTCTGTTTTTTGTACTTCACTTAATCCTAATTATTGGGAATATTGAAACAAATCCTGGTCCTTGTGAAATGAAGAAATCGAATACACCTTTAACGGTCAATGAAAAAACTATTTCTATATGCACTTTAAATATCCGTAGTATAAGGAATAAACTAAAGTTCTTAGACAATTTCAGCGATGAATTTGATATTTTAGCTCTCACAGAGACTCACTTAGATCCAAATATATGCGACAAAGACATCGAACTTAATTCATTTTCAAACAAAATCATCAGAAAAGATCGTAACAATTTTGGCGGCGGCCTTCTCATTTATGTTAAAGACGATATTGGTATTCTCCGTAGAAATGATCTTGAAAATCAATCAGATGAAACTATCTGGGTTGAAATCCGTGCGAAAGGTCAAACATTCTTACTCTGCAATACCTATCGACCTCCCGAATCGAACGACGGTCATTATTGGACACGCTTAAATCATGCAATAGGATTGGCTTATCAATTCAATGAAAATATTGTAATTACGGGTGATTTGAACAGTGATTTATTCAAGGCGCAAAACAACAAATTAATTGAAATCTTAAATATATTTAATTTGCGAAATGTTATTGATAAACCAACTCGAGTGACAAATCACAGTAGCACACTACTTGATCCAATTATTTTAAGTGACACTTTGTCGTACTTTATCTCAGATGTTTTACCAACGCCTTCTAATATAAGTGACCACGATGCGCCAATAATTTTTCTCGAGTGTCCGACAACTATTACACGTTCGTATAAAAGAGAAATTTGGATATATGAAAAAGTTGACAAAGTTAAATTCTCAGAAAAAATGGACGACGTAGACTGGAATGCACTGCTTCCTGATAATAAAGACGTGGACGAACTATCTGGAATATTTACTGAAACATTCTTAAATATCGCGAGGGAGTGCATTCCCACTAAATTAGTTACTATACGTAGTTCTGATAAACCATGGTTTAATGGTGAATTAAAACGAGAAATTCGAAAACGAGACCGTTTTAGAAAATATGCCCTGAAATTTAAAAGAGAATCGGATATTGCGAAGTACAAGAAACAGAGAAACAGAGTTAACAATTTAAAAAAACTTGCTAAGGAAAGATTTGAAACTAATTTAGATAACCTTATATTGAGTAATGCCCCAAATTCAAAAAACTATTGGAAAATAATGAAAATGCTGATAAAGTCGAATAAGAGTTCAAATAATATTCCTCCTCTACAAAACATAATAAAAGATGAGGAGTTCAGTGACATAGTTTATGAGGATAGCGAGAAGTGTGACTTATTGAACAAATACTTTGGTTTGATATCTAAACTCGAGGAAGAAAATGTTCCTATTCCAGAGTTTAAAGAAAAAACTAATACTTATATTCAAAATATATACATAAATCAAAATGAAATAATTGATATTATCAAAACTATTGATCCGAATAAGGCATCAGGACCAGATTTGATTAGTCACAGAATGCTGAAAATTTGCCCTAAGAAAGTGGCGGTTCCTTTACAAATAATATTAAATATACCTCCAACAATGTAAGTATCCTTCTAGCTGGAAGATTGCAAATGTTATTGCTATTTTTAAAAAAGGTGATTCGTCATTACCTTCAAACTATAGACCAATTTCGTTAATAAGCTGTGTAGGTAAAATCATGGAACGAATTGTCTTTAAACATGTATATAATCATTTACATATGAATAAATTAATTTATGAATATCAGTCTAGATTTTTGCCAAAAAATTCAACTGTACATCAGCTATTAGAAATGTATAATTGTATTCTTAACTCACTAGAAAAGAAGGAAATAAATTGTTTTGTCTTTTGTGATTTTTCGAGAGCTTTTGACAAGGTTTGGCATAGAGGACTCTTGCATAAAATGAAAGCTTACGGAATACATGGTAATCTACTTAACTGGTTTGAGAGTTATCTTTGTGATAGGCAACAAAAAGTCGTGATTAATACATCATCATCCTCATTTTGCAGTCTTTCAGCTGGAGTACCCCAAGGCTCAGTACTTGGTCCCTTATTATTCATAATATATATAAATGACATTGCAGAGAAACTCACATCTCTAACTAGACTCTATGCGGATGACACTTCGTTTAATTACTCGGGGAACGACCAAGAGCAAATAAAAACTGTTATTGATCGTGACCTCGAAGAGCTAAACGAGTGGTCACGGAGGTGGCTAATGTCTTTTAATCCAGACAAAACAGAAATAATGATTTTTTCAAATAAAGATGCACCCGTTTTAAAATTCTGCTTAAATGATAAAGAAATCCCTATAACAAAATTTCACAAACACCTTGGGGTAACGTTTTGCTCTGATGCTCGGTGGAACAGTCATATAGACAATCTGATTATCAGTGTTACGAAACATTTAAATATCCTGAGAAAACTCAAGTATCAGCTTTGTAGGAAAAATTTAGAAAAACTCTATTTAGTATTTATAAGACCAATTTTTGAATATGCAACTGAAGTTTGGGATAATTGCGGGATAGGATATGTTAATAAACTTGAAAGTTTGCAGCTAGAAGCTGCTAGAATAGTTACTGGTTTGCCTATATTTACAAAATCTGAAATTCTGTATGAGGAAATTGGGTGGGAAACTTTAGCTGACAGGAGAAAAAGACGAAAATTACAAATGTTTTATAGCATTCAACATAACCAAGCTCCGGATTATCTATGCAAACTTGTTCCACCTAGTGTACAGAGCACAACTACATATCCCTTGAGAAATGGCAATGACATCATTGTTCCTTTTTGTAGATTATCTCTTACTAAAGAATCTTTTATACCATCAACTATTAACCTATGGAATCATACCGATTTGTCCCTTCGAAAATCAGACTCTATAGCAAAGTTTAAAATCCAATTAAAAAGGTTAAATACCCCAAATAAAGATGTACCAAAGCACTTTCTATATGGACCGAGGAAACTAAATATGATTTTAACACAATTTAGATGCTACTCATCTTTCTTGAACTATGACTTGTTTAGAGTCAATATAATTGCTGATCCATCTTGCTTTTGTGGATGTAACATTGAGACTGTACACCATTTCCTTTTCGACTGCTCTTTATATATACACCAGAGAGAAATTCTGATGAATAATCTAAGATGGCTTCCTGATGACCTTATTTTAAATGTTAAGCTACTTACATCTGGTAATCCGAATCTCTCGTATGAACAAAATGTGAATATATTCAAACACGTATTCGAATTTATCAAAAGGTCTGAGAGATTTCTTGTTATGTAGAAAATGTATTTACGGTAAGTTCACGTCATCATCATCATCATCATCATCATCACCGTTTTCAATGTTTACATCTACTTCTGTTTCATTTGTTTTTCTCAATTGATAGACTCGTAAAATATTGTTTATTTTGATATTGCATGCTCATATTAATATTGTATTGTAAATTATTGTCATTCGGAGCGGACTTCATAAGTATGGCTTACTTGTGTCCAATCCATTTTACTTTGAGTAAATAAAATATGTTTAAACTAAAAAGACTCCATCCATCATCAAAAAGAAACTTGTTTAAAACAAAAAAAGATATAGATGAAAGCTCAAGTGATAGTGATGACAATCCTTCTACTTCCAAGAATATTGGAAATGATCATGCAGCAAAAAGTGAAAGGCGTATAGAACTTGGTTGGCTGATGAAAGAAGGGGATAGGATGAAACAAGTTCGCGGGCCAACTGGAGGGGGGACGAGACATCTTATTGTTGATAAAGATACTCTAGTGAGTGCCATAAAAGAAACAGCTTTAAAACTTTACTTTCCAGAAGGAATATCACCCAGGGGTAAGATTGAAAATTTTGTGGTTGACATCATGGACTTTAAACGCCAGTCAGCTAATTTAGATTTGTCTGTAGAGAATATTTATGACCGAAGCAAAATGAGGCTGTTAAGGTTTTATTTACTAACTGTACCTAAAGAAAGGGATAACACTGAACAAGAAAAGAATTCAACAACAAGGACCAAAGAAAATGAAGACCAAAAAAGTGTTTCACAGCTGTTGAGGTTAGAAAACCATGAAAATAACAGTTCTCATAGTTCTTATAATGAGCATACCAGTTTGAACATGTGCAGTGATGATGAAATTCAGTTTGGACCTGTATTGGCTGATATTGATGATATCTATGACTCAACAATTCCTTTGAATGATATCCACACTCAATCTGACAGTCAGCCAGAGAATAGTTATATCGCCAATGATCCTGGAATAATCACTAATAGTCTTGGAATAATCACCGATGGTCCTGGATTAATAAATAATGAACAATTATTTCTTGATCCATTCCATTCTGTGAAAATTAGGGTTCATAGAGGAAATTTAATGATAGAAATGATGAAAATATTTTCAGATCCAACAATAATGTATGCTACATTTTTTGATGTCAGTATGATATTGCCAACTGGAAAAGCGGAAGAAGGGGTAGGGGAAGGAATTTTTAGAGATTGCCTTACTGAATTTTGGAATGAGTTTATGGACAATTGTTGCATTGGAAATTCACAGAAAGTCCCTACAATAAGACACGATTTTCAAGAGGAGCAGTGGCTGTCCATTGGCAGAATTATATTTAAAGGATGGCAGATAGCCAATTACTTGCCCATTGGACTTTCCATAATTGTTATGGAAAATGCAATGTATGGAAAGTTTAAGTCAGATTTAATGGAAAATTTTCTTTGTTTTATCACTGAGGAAGACAAAACCTTATTTTCCACTGCTTTAAAAGATTACGAGTCAGTTGAAAATGATGAACTTATAGAAGCTTTAGAGAACCATAGCTGCAGGTCTGCAGTCACAAAAGAAAGCATTACGCGTATTTTGCTAGAAATCGCACACAAGGAAATGGTTCAGGAGTGCAACTTTATAACTGATGCTTGGGCCAAGATATTATCTCAACTCGGACAGTCTCTTTCTTATGAGAATTTGACAGAAATATACAGTAAAATGGAACCCAGCAATCGCAAAGTTACCAAAATGCTGCATTTTTCAGATAATTTGTCTAATTTGGAACGTGAAGTTATGAACCACCTTCAGCGGTATGTTAGAGAACTTGATAAAGTATTGTTGAAAAAATTTCTTAGATTTTGCACTGGATCTGATTTAATTTTGGATGGAAAGGATACAATCACTGTTGAATTTGTAGTTCTTGATGGTTTTGGGCGTCGACCAATAGCCCATACATGTGGTCGTGTTCTCAGAATACCAAGAAATTATGAAAATTTTACTATTTTCCGTAGCGAATTCAACAACATTTTAAATACTTCTGTATGGGTAATGGACATTGTATAATTGCATTGATTTACATCAAACCAGGTAAAATCAGCAGCAGGATTTTATCATTGATTGCCTTTGTATCAATATCATGTTCAGTATTTCCTGGTTTTTTTCACATGACAATAAAAGAAATTAGCCTAAGAACCTACAAATTAGGCATGATATGAAGCTCATGATGAATGGAAATAAGATAGTGGTTTTGTTCATTTAAGTCCTTTTTTGTGAAATACACAACTTATTAGATATTAAGATTTAACATTTTTATTGAGATTTCAATTGTTTTTTATTAGTCATGTAAGTAGCTGAAATGCAACTCATTTTTTAGTTCATACAGTTTTAATTTTGTTATAAAACTGTTTGTTGCTGAAGTGCAACTTCATTATTAGCTATACAGAGTACCCTTAAATAAGGAAGTTGGATTAACTTGACTTTTGTATACTTTTTTTATATATTATTTGAGAGATTTTTCACAATTTTTGATTTGTGTAGACCTTGTTCTCCTAAAATAATTTGGACGTTGACCAGCAGTCATTTGTTCATGTGGTGAATTTAACAGCATGTTAAGCACTTGTGTATGTGTATGTTTTTATAAACATTGTATGATTATTGCATTAATTAACATAATCACAAGTGGAAAAATCATTGAGTGGTCATGTTCAGTATTTTCAGTTTGTTTCATACTCAAACATACACTTTGTTGTTATTTCATGAATGTAAAATAAACAAACAAGAGCTTACAAGCAAGGTATGACAAAGAAGAGTATTTTTTTGGTGAAATACAGCTTAAGAGAAAGAAAAGATTTTACTGATTAAAGAGTTTTGCATTGTTAATTTTTAATGAATGGTTGCTGAAATGCAACTTTTGTGATTGTTTATAATTTCAACATATTTGAATACTTTATTAAATTTGAAATAAATAATTTCAGTAAGATATATGTATGGTTTTTTTTTTAATAACTAGACAACAAACATGAAAGTGTGTTTTAGATTCATGTATATATATATATATATATCTTGTTGTCTTGTCTTGTCTTGTCTTGTGAAATAAACATATTCAATGTGTACTATTTATATGGTGACACTTTTGATTTTCTCTGGCCATTTTCTGAATGTGAATACCCTGGTTGCAGAACCCTTGATTGCACTTGTATTTATACTTCTGTTACAGAAGCTTGTGTCTCCGGTAAATGTTGCCTTTTGCTTGACGCTGTTTGGGATCTAAGGTTACAAGTTCACTGAAAATAGGCAACAGGAGCTTAACTTACCTTATCCTAAACATGAAAGGACTTCGGTTACAATAGTCAGGCCTTACTCAAATACAACAGAAATATTATAAAGCGGGAACATGGGTCGTAAGGGTAAACAAAAGTAAAAATTGAGAAAGGAAATGGTGAATGTGTCAAAGCGACAACAACCCGACCATAGAGCAGACAACAGCGGAAGCACACCAATGAGTCTTCAATGTAGCGAGAATTCACGCACCCGTAGGTGTCATTCAGATGGCCCCTAAAAAATATGTATACTAGAACAGTGATAATGGACGTCATACTAAACTCCGAATTATACACAAGAAACTAAAATTAAAAATCATACAAGACTAATAAAGGCCAGAGGCTCCTGACTTGGGACAGGCGCAAAATTGCGGCGGGGTTAAACATGTTTATTAGATCTCAACCCTCCCCCTATACATCTAGCCAATGTAGAAAAGTACATGGATTGGTCAAACGGTGAAGACGAACCCTATTTTATCATAATGACACTCCAGACAAATACAAGCAATAGTATGATAAAATAAAAGTAAAATTTAAGTTCTTTTACACGCATTTGCTAACAACAAGCGACGAACTTGACTACATAGAAAATATTGTTCACTGAGTAGTCTGGACATACACCTATGTACGAATTAAAGTGACTACTTGGAAACTATTTATGTTAATTTCTCTCTTTTTATAAGAAAAAGGATGACTATATTTGGTGTATGCATATCTAGCAAGATCCTTGTGTTAGACTGTTATGTTTTCGTGATAATAGGCCCTCTATATTTGGTTGTATGGAATGATTTTACCCAAGGTTTCCAACTGGCAGGCATCTGACCTTGTTCTCATTATCCCTTATGAAAAGAGAAACATTGCTGCAAGAAGACCTGAAAGTTGTTCACCAGTGTTCGCCACTAGCAGCGACCTTCCGGCAAATATATGTAAAAGTTGCCGCAATGTTGCCGCAAACTCTTAACTTTCTTAAATTTGAAGGAACTTTGTAAACAAACTTTAAAGCAATCCTTCGCCGCATACTGAGCATGCTCCATGTACTAAAGTCAGACTTGCTGCTTCTTTGAATTTGAAATAGGAGGGAAGTTTTAATGTTGGTGTTTTCATGTAAAAAGTAAACGGATGTTATATATGATTGATTAGTTCCTGGAACAGGCCATTCATCATTGATCATCTCTTTGTAAGTTAATTTAGACAGTTTTTGCATAATAATAATTTTGGTCATAATAATTAATTAAATGTTGATCCTCATGTGCATCATTTTGAATAAGAAGTGCAGTTTTGAAAAAGAATCAACAGAAAGGTGGTCATAAGGCATCATTATCATTTGTTTTGTCAGAAGTTCACCGCAAACTATACAATTGTTAAGGCTTTAAAAGTTTGCCGGAGATTTACCACAAAAATTCCCAGAAGTTCGCCACAAACTTTATCAGGCTATAGATCAAAGTTTGCCGGAGGTTCACCACAAATAGTCGCCAGAAATTCATCACAAACTATGTAAGGCTATAAAACTTAGCGGCAGTTCTGCTGCAACCTTCGTTTGCATGGTAAAAAGTCGTGGTGAAGTTACGGCAAACTATTTGCAACAACCGTACCGCAGTGTTTGCGGCACCAACAGTTTGCCAGAAGGCTGATTTTTCGGTAAGGGATCCTGGTTCAGTGGTCCTGCAAAGTTAACTTTTTGTGATTTATATGTAAAATATCTTATAAATAAAATTGAGAAAGGAAATGTGTCAAAGCGACAGCAACCCGACCATAGAGCAGACATCATAAGGTATAAAAATATAGCCACTCTTGTTTTTTCATTATATCTGTGTATGCTTATTAATAATATCTTAGACTAGGGAAAATGATTTCCATTTTTTGCAATTGAATTTAAACTAGTTTTCAGTACTTTATTGGGTTTATTTATTACAAGTTCTGTGCCTTTTTTCATTTCATAAATAAATCCGTTTTCAACAAGTTATTCTTGTTTTGTGCTGATTCAGTTTTGTCACAGTTGTGTGGATGATTGCTCGTTCATAAACATGTTTAAACTGTGACATTTTATGTTTGCCTGCTTAAAGTCAGGATTCCGCAATTAAAGGCTTGCATCGATAAACGTCTGTCAAAATTGGTTTCGTTGATTTTTTCTTTTTATGGGATAGGATGGATATGCAGTTAATTTGTCTCATTGATCGCGATCAATCGCACCAAAACTATTCGAATAAATGATGAACCAAAAGGGACCATATTTGGGGAAAAACGATTCATAATTGTATATTTTGATTCAAAATATACTACTGAGGTATACATTTTCATTGACTGTTCCTAAATTGCTTTGTTACAGTTTCAAAATGTATACTGACAACTTTTGTACAAATTTATCGTAGATCGATAAAAAAAAAAATAGATACTTGTGACCTATTGTAATATCTGTCATATTAACCAGAATGAAACTAAAACATGACCTGAAACATTTCACACAATTCTTACAAAGTTTTCATCATAATTAGAATGCTGTTCAGGATCCTGTTGAGTGTCGTTTGTTGATGTTATCATAAGTGATCCTAGTTTTCTTTATAGATTAGACAGTTGATTTTCCTGTTTAAGTTGTCTTACACTAGTCATTTTGAGAACCTTTAAAGTTTGCTATTCGATGTGAGCCAACGCTCCGTGATGAAGACCGTATCTAAACCTATAATTTTTAACTTTTAATAAATTGTGACATGGATGGAGAGTTGTCTCATTGGCACTCATATTTCATCTTCTGAATTATATATGTACTCAGTTTTACCTTGTTGTGAGCATTTATGGTAAACTCCTTCGACTGATCACACAGTCACATTTCACTACTGATGAACAGTAAGTTTTGGGTCAAACTCGTACTTTTACGTACATGATCAAACATAAAAGTAATCTTTTGATATGTGAACTAAGTATTAATTCGATTTGGCTAACTTTATATATGTTACACTTTGCCGATGACATCTTCAGAGAAACCACAGAATTTATTTCAGTTGAAGACTTTATAACCTGCGAGCTCATGGTTTCTTTTTCAAGAATCAACGCTTATCCATTGTATCTATATCACATAAACTACTATGACTAAAAACATTTATTCTAAAAAGAGACGGACGGACCCAAGACTTTTGAATATAATAACCATCTTAAATATATCGTCGACGTGGCATAACAAAATTAATGTCGTAAATTGAGCAGCATGTCAGTCTTGTGTCAATCAACATTAACGAAACTAGTCCGAGATTACTCTGACGTACAACGGCTGTTTTGCCAGACAAGATGGGGCCGTGGGACGGTCGCTTGTCTGGCAAAAAAGCCGTTGGACGTCAGAGTAATCTCGGACTATAACGAAACCAGACATAAAGTAAAATGCATAAACACAAATATAATTTAAAATTTTACATGTTACCAGAGAAAAAATAATCATAATATCGAAGTCTACATAAGTTTGAAAGTGATATCACTGTAATGCTAAGTCCGTTTCAAATCGTTCCAGTAAACACCGATACAAAGTTGCAGCTTCAAAAGCATCTGTTGGTAAACTATGTCCTAATACTTCCATGTATAAGTTTGCGAGATCGTAAATGTCTGCATCGCATGGTAGACTACAATACGTAGATTGCTCTAAACAAATTTCAACTTCATCGATGTCAGGGCTAGTAACATAATCACTTGTTCCGTACACTTCAGGAACCGAGTAGAGTACATACGGTCGTCCATACACACCATGTTGTTTATTATTTTTTCTGATTTTATGGGCGTTCCAAATACTTACAACCTCTAAAAGTTCTTTCTGGAATTGAAAATAAATAATTAGTTTCAGGTTTCAGTCGATGAATTTTCGTGTATAAAACACCTTATATGCAAAGACATGAAATGGTACGAATATTTTCGAAGGTGACATTATGTATGATATTAAAGCATATATTTTAAGGCTGATGTTGACATTGTAAAATTTGGATAACATTTTTATTGCACAAAATATGTTCGTATTATAGTCTTTAGTTCACAATTATTATCTAAGTGAAAAGAATTTTATGATAGCTTTATAAAGCAGTTAAGCTGTTGTCTGCTTAACGTAAATAAACAGAAATATATGCTATAGTATATACATTTCTTTACAGTGTTTTTTTTCTCAAATAAAAACAATTAATTTCCTCACTATAAATGAATTTCATGTCGGGAGTACTAATCTGCCTTGTAATGACATTTGATTTGTTTTTCAGAGAGGTTTTATTCTTATGTATAATAACAGTTAAACAAACAAATATTGAAGTTTAAAACAAATGGCTAGCCTTAAAAAGGTATAAATGAACAGATAAACGGACTTAAGTTGAAGCATTAAAATCGGACATGAGGGCGGATAGAAGTTTAAAGGGCGTTTATTTGGTCTATGCCCATGCATTGATGGGTACATAAGTCACTATTATGACTTCTTTTTATTTATCCACAATTACATTAACCGTGGACGTAAACAATTTTCCTTTGTTTTGCTTGGTCTATATAATTATATTAGCGTTAAAATAGGGAAATAGGAAGGATAATTTTGTTCGAAAATAAGTACCTGAATCAGTCTCAGGAAACAGAACCTTATCAAGTTTTTATGAAGATGATCTCCTGAAAATAATCCATCCTCTTTTATATCTTTAAAAAATGTCATCCAAAACTGTGAGTTTTCTTTTCTATAAATTCCCCACCATGATTCAATTCGTTGATTATGTTGGCTTGTGCCGTAAAGAAACGCACTGTTATTTCGAGCATACGTATCATTATCATTGCGTCGTAAAAAAGACTGCATTTCAGCGACCTTACTATTTTCGGTACCAAGATCTCCTCTTATCACCATAGGTCCTCCCTTCCGAAGAATAGCTTTGACAAAATACCCAGAAATAACCCGAGGGTCACTACTAGTCTGTCCTGCCTCCAACCATATTATCAGTCTAGAAAAGCCATCTATGCATCCATTTATGCATATTCCAAAAGGTTTAAGTTTATCATAGGAATCCAAATGCCATATAAAGTTTGGCCCTTTCGAACAATATTCTCTCCTATGTAATCGACCTTTTCGTCGCATTTCAACTCCTTCAGGGTTTATAATTTGCATTATAATTCGCACATACTCTTTTTGTATAGTTATACCTGCTTGTCTACACTTCATAAACATCCAGCGATAACCATGAAGCCTTCCAGATCCTTTAATGTTGTCTTTGATAAAAGCAACGACATCTTCAAGTGGCGTGTAGTGTTTTCGGCGAAATAAACGTAGCTTCTTCAATATTCGTTTCAGGTGTCGATAAGAAATAATGTAGTGATGATGTTTTGCTAAAAGTGCCAGTATTTCCATATAATCGAGTCCCATTTCGAAATAAACCCTTATGTATTTCTCCATTCTTTCACTTTTAAGAGAAGATATTAGTCGCCGTACCATCAGCGCTGAATGAATTTGAATAACATTTTGTGCGCACATTATATTATGTCGTGCGCACATTATATTATATTGTGCGCACAGTATATTATGTTGTGCGCACAATATATTTAAATTGAGCGCACAATATATTATGTTGTGTGCACAAGATATTATTTTGTGCGCACACGATATTATTTTGTGCGCACAATATATTTAAGTTGTGCGCACAATATATTATGTTGTGCGCACAATATATTTAAATTGAGCGCACAATATATTTAAGTTGTGCGCACAAGATATTATTTTGTGCGCACACGATATTATTTTGTGCGCACAATATATTTAAGTTGTGCGCACAATATATTTAAGTTGTGCGCACAATATATTTAAGTTGTGCGCACAATATATTATTTTGTGCGCACAATATATTTAAGTTGTGCGCACAATATGTTATTTTGTGCGCACAATATATTATTTTGTGCGCACAATATATTTTTTTTTCTTTGCATGTCCCTAGCGGGGCTCCGTACAAAACAGCTTGATAAAACGTTAATAAAAATAAACGTGATGACATAATCAGTTTTTTATATTCTGTTATTTTGTATTTGAAAAAATTCACATTCGTAATAATCCTTAACGGTATTTGGAAATTATTCCACAAGAATTGTTCAGAATATATAAAAGTCTTTTTGAACAATTCTATTCTAGGTTTAGGGAGTATGAGGTTTCCTTGAACAACATTTCTCAAGGGGTATGAATTTATGTTTGAAACGAAACTTGTTAGTAAAATAGGATATGATGCACTTAAATGTCATCACAAACTTATGATATGTTATTCTCTGTTCAACTGTTACCAGGTTAAGTGTTTGAATAAAATCTTGAAAGGAGCAATGCAGCCTATAAATGTCAGACCCAAATAAACTAAGTATAGTATGTGATATAATCGTTTGCATTTATATGGTTGTTATCAAACTGTAAAGTTTATATGACAATACAATAAAATATTTGATTTGATTTGATTTGATTTGTTATCCTGTTGTGAACCCTTAACTTCTGAGATTTTTCAGGATTTGCGTCTGCCTTAGTGTATCATTTGATAAATGACCTTGATACTGATAAAGTTTGCAAATAGTTCTTATACAGGTTTCATTGTAGATTGCTCCCTCATTATTAACTTCAAGGATCGCCAATTTGAAAATACTTAGTCGCTTCCTCTTTTCACTATTTCTGTGTTAATATCATTAATATGAGAAAAGTTATATATTGAAAGTCAAACATGATTATAATAATTTACCTGAAGACGACTGAATCTTGTCAATTATAATATTTGTTGAATATGATCTATCCACATCGTATGATAAAATCCATACAACATGTGGTAAAAATGATAATGACTTTAGTAGTGCATTGTTGCATGTATATGTAACAATTTGCACTATTATTCAAAAGGAAAAAAATGCATTTAATTTAATACAGTATATGCATGATTTGCGTTAGACAATCAAATATATAATAGATCAAGTTACAAATATGTATAGTATAATACAGTATGTTAACTTTTTGTTGCTTAAAATATATTTATTCACTGTGCTACAATCTGTCGATACCTGTATTTTAGCATCGCAAAAGTTCATGTTTTCCTCTGACTGTTAATGACGTCTATATACTAAACCTTTTGGATGATGGATGTGTACTGATGATGTTTAATCTTAGATACATATTTTTCTTATTGGCTATTGATTTTGAACTTTTTTTCAGTAACTGCGAGTACTCTCAATCTCTACTTATTGCATTTTTGTTGTAATGGATGTATGAATACCCTGCCACGTCTGGTCTGGTTTTTTTAAAAATTTTAAGATGTCTTTCACCCTCTCAGCTTAGTATCGATCTAATGAGTTAAGCTCTTTTCAAATCGTTTGTTCAGTCTGTTCTGATGTTGTATTGTTACACCGCTGTCCCACGTAAGGAGACGGTTGGGAGACAATTAACACATTTCATGCATTTAACATCACCAAATTCTTTATGTGTCTGCCCCGAGTCATGAACATGTATTTCAGTGGTTGTCGTTGGTTTATGTCTGTCATTTCTGTTTTCCGTAAATTATTCTGATATTTGTTAAGCTATTAGCTTCTCTCAATTGAAGTGTCTCATTTTTTTTTCATGTCAGGGCCTTTTATAGCCGACTATACAGATTATTTTTTTCTCATTTTTGAAGGACATACGGTTGTCTATAGTTCCGACCAATCACTTCCTTTGAAGTTTGGTGGATCGTTATCTCATTGGCAATCATACCTCGTCTCGTTATTTTGTATATACAAAACTATTTCAGTCAATTAGAGAAGTTTTACCTCTTGGTAGGACTAAATAAAAATCTTGAAATTGAGCTACAATGTACATGATTGTACACATTTCTTTGCGATATTTGTGATTTTTATATATACATGTAGGTGTCACACCACCAATTACTCCTTCCAATTTAGAACGTATGTGAAAGTAGCCCTACTCTGACACAAAATAGTGCTTTTTATGTCCTTGTCTACTTAAACTAACCAACAAATTTGCAGAAATGAAACTTTTGGTGAAAGAGAAATATATCTAGACCATTTTGAGTCAAAATTTACTTGTCTATGAGTTTGCATTAAAAAAATGAGGATTAATGCGCTCCATAGTATACTAATTTAAGATTTCCAGAAAACCAGGGGTTATTTTTGGAGTACCTCTGTTCAAAGGTCAGGTTTATGTTAGAAGGCTTTAAAGGTATAGTGAAAATTGGCATGTTGAAAGCTGATACATGTATAATTCAGGATATGCCTAGTTTCTATGAAGTTAAACTTAAGGTAAAATATTTAGAAAGCTGTGAAAATTGCAAAATTTGGTTGAACAGAAAGGGACTTTTAATTGGTGGTATGACACCTATAGATGACACAAGCTTTTGTCACATTCTTCAATGAAGTCTAGTCTAAAAGATAATAGAACTAATAGTTTAAGAAATACAACAAACACCATGAAAAAGCACTAGCAGGCAAACGACATCTATTCTTCGCTTTAAATTAGGTACGGAGCTCATAATTTAATGCTACAAAAACGTAATGTATTACGCAAATCACACACAGGAAGATTTATTTATTTTGCTTTTATTATAAGATTTTGAACAATACGATGTTTTATTATATAATAGTGTTTATAAATCATACTTTCTTCGTCCGGCCAAGTGCATGGAGTCAACAATTTCGGAAAAAAATTCCCCATATTTAAATGATAAGGTGTATGAATCCATGACATAAAATCAGGACATGCCAAGTAAAAAAATAAAAATAAAACTTCGCTTTTATTGCTATTTCTCATTTCAAAGTCCTAGAGGTTTGGCAACCCATCAATATGAACAAAATAACACGCAAAAGAATAACATGTATAGGTTTTATTTTAGAATTCTTTATTTAACATACATATATAATTAAGTAAAATAAAATTGAAATATAAGATTCTTTATGTTTTTATAAACATCTTTTTAAAAAAAAAAAGAAATGGAATTTTAATATACTGAGAAGTTAATACACATGTTTTACACAGAAAGGTATGGGCAGTCATAAATTAATGTAAATTACTCATCCGTCTTAATACTAACAAACTACTCTTACTTTTGAGATTTGTATCGTCATTTTGAGACAATCCGTTATATATACATGTACATATAAACAAGTAACAAGATGTGATATGATTACCATTGAGACAACTATTCCTCGAAGTTCCAATGGCACAGATTGAAACAAATATATGAGGTTCCAACAGTGAGGAAGACCCATAAAGTATAGTTATTTATAAAAGGCATCAGCATGAAAAATATGAAACAATTTACTAGTAAACGAGAAAATGAACGGCCAATATTAAATACAGAAGTCAAAAAACAAATATGGCAGACATATAGCTTCATAGATATAAACCAACCACACCCGCTAAATAACAGGCGCGTGACTTAGGATAATCCCATAAAGTAGGCGGCGTGGTTAACATGTTTTGAGCGGCTAACCCCCTTCCTGGGACAGTGGTAGTACATCACAACATCAGAACCAATTATAACAGACCTTTGACATAAAGGGTTCAACACTAATATAAGATACGAAGCAAAAATAGGCCAACTAACACACAAACTACAGATAATAAAAAGCAACAATATAAGAGTATTTTGAAAGCGAGATCAAAGCCAATTAAAACAATGAGGTAAATTATGTTTTTTTAAAGTATCAATCAGTAAAACTCTAAGAGATTTAGTGTAAGTATCGCATTACCAGACGGCTAAACATATGCTCTTGTTTTTGTTTATCAAGATTTGTCACTATTTTTTGCTTTCAGCACCTGTTGAAGTTGATTAATAAATAATGGATCGTTTCGTGATATTTGTTTTTCATATCCTTCACATATATTTAGATAATCACTTTGTTTATTGGTTTGCAATTCGTCATCTGCATTTATTTCATCTTGACTTGGATTATAATCTCTTTTTTGTTGAAGCTGATTATAAGGATTTTTTGGTGATCGTTGCCCGAGTTCATCATATCCGTCATTTGCGTTTTCCTCATCTGAATGTATTTCGTCATATACTGATTCATCAGGCTCAGTATAAGGATCTCCATCTTCTCCCCTGACAAAATAAAATTGTTATTATTATAATTGAAAATGATAATTGTGTTAATAGAAATTGATAACAAATATGTTTTTATCAGCATCAATGGTAAATGTAAGAGTTCTATACATTTGCCTTGGTATGCATACAAAATATTTGTATATTGAAAACCATTCAAAGGAACGCAAAAAATTACTAGAATTAATTATCATTTTCGAATTTTTTGGATTTATTCAATTTCCTGGAAATAGCGTTAAGGATATACCACTAATAAAATTAACGGTACTAATTTTCTTGCACCAGATGCGCATTTCGACAATACATGTCTCTTTAGTGATGCTCGTGGCCAAAATATTTGAAAACCAAAGCTTATATAAAAGATGAAGAGCTGTAATCCAAAAGGTCCAAAAAGTATAGCCAAATCCGTGAAAGGAATCAGAGCTTTGCATGAGGGAGATACATTCCTTAATTTATAATAATTTCTATCATTTTGTAACAGTAAATTTTCATAACACAAAAATCCGTATTTTCATGCCAGTACCGAAGTACTGGCTACTTGGGTGGTGATACCCTCGGGGACTAATAGTCCACCGGCAGAGTAATGGCCTATAAGAAAGTATCATTAACAACAAAATATGTTTCATTTTGATCTCTCTTTACCCAGTTGTTTTAGAAATAAAAATCGAACTTAATTAGCTGTTTCATCCTTAAAATGTTTTACACAGAAATTTATAAGTGACTTTGTCTATTATTGCATGGCTATTGGTATGTTTACACATTTGTTAACAAATTAATCCAGTAAAGAAATTGAAAAATATGCGTGAAACAAGATTTAATTTAATTTAATTTAATTTAAGTTGCAAAGGTTTACCGTTTAAGTATTATATGCTATTTGTTTCCGTGAGTATCAATTAACAATATATATGTGTGTCAGTTGGTCTCTTTTGAAGAGTCTCATTTATTAGCAATCATACCACGTAATCCTCTTTATATCATGTAATCTCTTATAAGTATAGTAAAACACCAATGGAAAATAGAATTGGTATAACTTCTAAAACAGATCTAAACATATTAAATGTATAACAATATGTATAATTTACCTTAAGTTTTCTATTCTTTCAGACAGACCTGAAACATACAGAAACTTGTAACAGTACTAGTCTAGTGTTTATCAATAATTTGGATACAACTCAAACTGTCGTATTGTAACTTTACGTCGATTTTGCTAGCATATATTTTCTTTTAAGCACCAGCAGAAGCCCGCCTCCGGATGCGACAATTTTCGCTACGTTGAAAACCTTATGGCATTGGGCCGTTTTCCCTCTTTGACACAGTCCCCGATTCTTAACAACTGTTTGGATCACCACCGATGACCGAGTGTTATTTAAAAAAAACCGCGTATCTAATGTAAAAAAGTATACGCCTTGGATATGTTTTAAGTAAAAATGAGTTCTAAGTGCAAATTGCGTCTTATATTTGAACATATTTTTTATTTATTTTTGTATTTATTATTTTGCATATAATAAAACTGCTGTTATAAGAATAAACTATTTACCTTCTCTTCTAGCTTGTTGTATCATTTCTGCTTTTGCTATTAATTCCATTTTGAATTCATTGGCAGCTTTAGTCTTCTTTCTCCTTAAAACTAAAACAGCCGAAATGCCAATGATAATAGTTACAACTACTCCAGCGGCTAATATTCCAACTACCATGACAAATGTATTGCTATTTTCTGTTGTTGTTTCTGTTTTGTACTGTAAATCCCCGATATCCACCTTTATCTTTATGACGTTCACCTAGTTTTAAGAAAAATGCAGTGCTGGAAAATTGTAAAGTTTATGTAATCGCATGGAGCCGGGGTTAGTTATCTTTTATTTGATATTTTTTTGCGTTAAAAAGTCCCTCGCGTAAAAAAGTTGTTATACATTTGTTATACTACCTTTGTTTTAAAAATCTTCGATTGCAGAGCTATGATTAATCCAGAATACTGCGCCGTACTCAGATAAGTTGTTATAGGCTTAATTCCGTTTTAAAGAACTGCAGTGATACCTTTCCTGGTGGTCTCCTAGCTAGTCTTTGAGGATATTGGCTTATTAGGAGTCTGTGTTTCGATACTAATTTGATTAATTGCATAATCTTTCTTAAATGTATTGTGCCTAATTAACAAATTGTTATGACGCTTATGTTTCTTCCCTCCGTAATCACAATTGACAAGGCTTGTTAGCTTCATTTCTATGTTCAGTGTTATTATACTGCTGATTAATTTAAACAAAATACACTTCGATGCCCTCAATACTTTGAGTTTAATTTGAGGAAATGAAATCAGAGTTCTAGGGAAGCACAATATTATTTTACATAAGAATTATTTCAATTTGATTGGTCTTATTCAGCTAGTGTCACATTTAAGTGTCATACAAGTGAGCGGTTTAGTTAGCCGTAAGACTATGTTTAATCCATCATTTCTACATCAAACAATGTCTTTACCAAGTCACGAATATGACAGTTGTTATCCATTCGTTTAATGTGGTTAAGGTTTTTTTTTTTATTTTGCCCTTTAATTACATATATACATACTTTTTTAATTGAACATTGTTGAAAGCATAAGAAAACAAATTCTATCTTTGAAAAGGAAGATAATTGTAAATGTATTGTAGTTTTTAATTAAGCTTTACGCATTGAAGTTTTATGGGTATATGCCTGCAGTAGAGTTATAACACATTAAGTAATTTACTTACAATAATATGAACTGTATTCTCATCTGTATTATTAGTCCGAGGTACTGATTTGGGTGGCAAACACGTGATGTTATACATACTGATATCAGTTATGAAACACATTCCATCTAATCCAATATGAATATGATAATCTTCAAGGCGTGCCACAGTTAATATATTACTACCCTATAAATAAATTTTGTAAATATTAACATTTCAATTTTTTTTTTAAATGGCATTAAAATTGATGTTCTGGCAAAAAAATATCGTTAATAGGTAGCTATAAAACTTAAATAAATATGCCAAAGGGACAATTAAACAGCAAAGTAGAAATTAACTGACAAAACCATGGCTAAAACAGAAAAAATACAAACAAACACTAAACAATACAGTCACTCAAACAACATAGAAAACAAACTAAGGACTGAACAACGTCAACCCCTTTAAAACTTGGCTGAACTCAGGTGCTCCACATTAAATTATCATCCTTGTTAGTGTGTAAACTAATATATTCTTATGTCACAGTTTATTTGTCATATTATTTTGTCCCTCAAGTTAAAACTTGGTTTCCGTCTAAAAACCAATATTATTTTATGTAACAGTTTATATTCCAAATTTTTCCCTCAAGTAAAAAATAACTTTTTCATTAAAAACCAATATATTTTTATACAAGTAACAGTTCTTTGTCCCTCAGGTGAAACTTACTTTCTGTTAAAAAAAACCAAATATTATTCCATGTAACAGTTTATTTGTCATATTCTTTGTCATTCATGTGGATACTTACTTTTCGTCTGAAAAATTACGCACAACCTTTAAAGTATTTTTTTCAAATAACAGAGAAGAGCTATGATTTCCAATAAGAATAATATACCACAGTTTAAATAACACCGATGAAACCAACTACATGTAATAATACGAACTTAAATTAAGAGCAAAACTCATAAACCGTTTAGTCAGATATTAAAGTGCCCGACATCAGAACTTGTGAATGAATTTCAATGAGAAAACTAACGGCTTGAATTATGGTAGAAACCAAACGAAAAACAAAAGCGGCAAACCAACTTCAAAGTTCTGATTACCCTTTTCTGATTAATTTTTGCCATTAACATAATTATTCACGATTTTAAGAATTCAATTTTGATAATACATTTGTATTGCAGTTTTCTTGAATAAAACAAACCAGAAACTGTTCCCGTTAGTAAACATTTATTTTTGACAGTTTGAATCGGAACTTCAAATATCCATGCATAAAACTAATCATTGTGTCGCTTTATTAGATGGTCTTAGTCAACTGATACAAACATTAAAGGATTATTGTTTTGACGTGATAAATTTTTAAGCCTTCATATATTGATTAAACCTGGAAAGAAGCTTTCTTTTAATATAAAAAAAAACATGTGAAGAAGTAATTTTTACTTATGATAACTGGACTATTAACAACACAATTATGTACATTTGCCTGTACTATTATTGTAAATGGCGGATTTTTTTCTGGTTTTTATTAATGAAATTGTTTAACATTTTACAGAGGTATAATAATGTTACTTTGATTATTCATCCTTATTTTATTGATTTTGTATTTACATAGATCATAGATAAAATTTATTCATTCAGTGTATGTTCATTTGTTTGAATATTTATTTTGAGTGAGTTAAGCCGTTTCAATTGATATTTTATAGTGTGTCTTTTCTATGTTGTGATGTTACACTATTGTTTCATATAAGAGTGAAGGTTTGGTACCGTTAAAATGTTAAACCCCGCTCGCAGTTGTTTGCACCTGTCCTTACTCAGGAATCTGATGTTCAGTAGTTGTCGTTTGTTGATGTGGTTCATACGTGTCTCTTGTTTTGTATAGAGACAAGACCGTTATTTTTTTCTCGTTTGAGTGGTTTTACACTGGTAAATGTTTAGGCCCCTTATAGCTTGCTGTTCGGTGTGAGCCAAGACTATGTGTTGAAGACAGTACTTTGACCTATAATGGTTTACTTTTATAAATTGTGACTTGGATGGAGATTTGTCTCATTGGCACTCATACCACACCTTCTAATATCTTTTTAGTTGTCGCCATGCGAATGATAGTCATGAATTTGAATAAAGTCTCACTTCGCACAAGTCAGCATACAATGCATACTGTTAAGCTTCTCTGTTACGAAAAGCTTGTTCTTTTACTGACCTCACCTTAATTTCAATAGAAGATTGCTTATCATACTGATAAACGTCAGTGAAATTTTCAAACGCAGGGTCATCCACATATTCTATAGTAACTTGAATTGTCACTCCATCAAAATGAACCTCAATTGTTTGGTAATTAGTCTGATTCTGTAATCTTTGAGGTGTTTCACATTCAGTTGAAGTATCATCTGGTACATCACATGGTTTAACCTAAAATAAAATTTGTTTTACAAAAAATTCAAAACGATATTTAGAACAGTTTACAAGCAGTACAAATACCTGTTTTAATTTATGCTCAAAATTGTTTTTGCTTTTATGGGTCTTAGTCAATCTGATATCGAGACAGTTTAATAAAAAATATCTTTTTGGAAATAAATAATACTATTGTAACTGTTCTAAGTACACGTATCAAGTCCTCCTTTATGTAAAAGGAGTTCGTGAAAAATTAATCTTTGTACTTACCACTCTGTCTACTGTGATCGCTCCTACATTATTGAAACCTTCGCCCCGAATTGTAAACGTTACACCTCCACTAAAAATAAAATCAGAGTGAAGTAATACTACTGGATATCGTCTGCTGTATTTAAGCATGTCATATATGGGTTGTACACCAATTTAATATCAATCCAAGACAATAATTAAGGCAAAAAAAAGTAATTTAATTCAGTAGAAACCATTTTTTGTCTCTCGTAATTTTTTGAAATTATATTTATATATACTAACCTTTGTAAAGCTTTCGGTATTTCAGTCGAAATGTCAAATGTTGGATCCGGTAAATATTGAAATGTTTCGTTAAGTGTCAATACTGTCAAGTCATCAATAACAACTTTTAATCGGTTCATATTTCGAGACATTGTTGAAATACCAGTTTTGCACTTGATGTAGTTATTTTGCCAAAGGGGTGTCTTTTGATATTCACTGTAATAAAAACAAAACTGAAAACAGTTGCTGGTATTGTTATTATCCCGTTTATATGTCTTGACCTAATTTGTTTTGATTGGCCTTGTAGTTGCTCACAAAATATTGTTATAAATGTACAGTGTAGAATTCACTAGATTAAATATAGATACTGATGAAATGATAAAACTTTCTATTTGATTTACATAATAATTCACGAATGATCATAATCTACGATGTGTAAATTAAATTTCTACCGTACCCGAGAAGTTTATGAGGAGTTACCCCTTTACAGTATTATAGAAATTTCCATGACAACTGTATATACATATATACAGACACAAAAGTTAGACTTTCAGATTAGACATTAGTATACTTGGATTATCATAAGATATCTGAAATTGTTGATTTCACACAATTATTTACGTAAGCTACATCATACCAGATTAGACATATTATGTACAGGTAGGAGACAAATTTAGATTAAAAACATAACGTATATTTTAGTCGTAAAGTTGAATTTTCAATTTGTCGAGTATTTTTTACACACTTGTGTCGTTAGACTTTATAATTGATTTGTGACCTTTGTTGGCTACAATTTTAAAGTTAATTTCTGGTCGTAACAGTATGCAATTACAAATGTTTACACATATATTCTCTGTGACTATATTATTTGAAGTTAATGATAAATAAAACTCATTCATTTATTCACATTTATTTGTTTTACTAGTATATGAAAAAAGATGTTTAGGCAATGATACTGTTTCCTCTGGCTTTTAAAAAATGTTTAACTCTTGGTTGTCCCTTTTCAAATGTCGAAAAAGAAAATCTTAAACACACAACTGAATGAAAAATAACATACCAACTGAACACTGAGGTAATCACATCAACTTTGAAACGAACCGGTTGCAATGACAGGACAAGGGGCTGCTACTCTTGATGCATCACGAACAAATAGTAAATAAAGGTAACAGTAGTATATCGCTGTTCATACGTCATTAATCGATTGAGAGAAAACAAATCCGGGTTACAAACTAAAACTGTGGTAAACACGTACATCGTCTATAAGAGGAAAACAACGAAACAACAGAAACACTGAAGTGCAACACAAAACAAAAACGACAATGCAACACTAACAGAAACGAACTATAAGATAACAACTGCCATTTTACTGACTTGGTACAGGACGTTTTAAGAAAAAATGGTTGGAAAATACTGTTAGTAATAGTGATTCATTATAGTGGAAAAGATGCCATTACAGATCTAGATGTGTAGTATTCCTCTTCATAATAGTACCATGATTACAGAGGTTTGCATGAGGAAGATATAAACCTATTTTCAATATTATTTCAAAATTTTGCAAGAGCAAATTTGAATAACACAATATCCATATTTTCATACCTGTACTAAAGTCCGTATTTAAGCTTAAACTAATAAATGCCATTATGAAGATCATTTTCGGAGAAGAATGTCGAAATACATCATATATTTAGTTCATACTCTGTGTATATCGGAGTATAAACACTTTCGAACTATTCTTTCAACGATCAACAATACCATATTTGGAATCCATGTTTACCTCTTCTTTCATCAGAAGACGGATGTTTTATCCCAATGGAGCGGGCCCCCTTAGGTCAGTCAGCGCCCCTCCCCCTTATGAAGTTCTAGATACGCCACTGAACTAACTAATTCTAATGATATCTATTAATGAATACTTAGTCCCTCAAAGTTTTTCAGAAAAGGACGACTGTTAATTGACATACCAAACGAAAAATTACTTTTATTTCTGTATCAAGTCCTCTCACAAGGATAAAAATAGTAAATTATATATATTTTCAATTTTGGAGCATTTTATGTGTCTCATGGCTTTGAAAATCCTTATTGCCTAAAAATGAAGTTGTTTGTTTTGTAGAATTCTTACAGTAAAATACATTTCAATTCATAAGATGATTCAATAGATAAAAGAGTATTTGGTATGAGTTCCAATGAGACACTCTCCATCCAAGTCAACAGTTCTAAAAGTATATTATTGTAGGTCAAAGTAAGGTCTTTAACACGGACCCTTTGCTCACATCGAACAACAAGCTATATATATGAAGGGCCCAAAACACTAGTGTAAAACCATATAAAATGAAAAACCAACGGTCTAAATTACATAAAAAAAACTAGAAACGAGAAACACTTAAGGATTTCATCAACAGACGACAACTACTGAACATCAGGCTCCTAATTAAGGTCAAATGCAAACAAATGCAACGGGTTTTAACATACATTTTAAATAGGTACTAACACTAAACTTAGATGAAACAATAATGTAACAACAACACACGGAAAGTCACACTATAAAATATCGGTTGAAATGGGTTAACGTAATCCAAAAACATATTAACACAAGTGAACATATACTGAACGAAAAAAAAATGATCTTTGACATTATGTGAATACAAAATCAATGAAATAAGGGTTAGAGGTTTAACGATTAAAGAAAGTTAATTATAACCTTGAGGAAAATGTCGCCAAAAAGAACGATGTACACAGTAAATGAAAATAATTTTGTTGGTAAGTATACAGTATAAATGGAGAATGGAAATAATTTTTACGAAATAAATAATACTGATTTTCAAAATTACGACGACAGAAGTGAAAATCTATAATCATACTAAACACTTATTAAAGCTGGTATATACTATAATTTGAGAGACGAGATATATCAATTTTTGTATTTCCTAATAATAAATATTTGTTAGTCTATGATTTCCTTCCTTTCTTTGTCGGATTAATCCAGCTGTAGCTCATTCATTGAGCGGTGATCATGTTTTTAGGGTACCTTAGAAATTCTTTAATAAGGAGTTTTGTATTTCTTTTTGTAATGTAAATCATAATACACGTAGCATATAGAAACAACACACTGGCGATAACAATAACAGTTTACCTGCATTTTATGCAAACTGCGTCATTACAAAAGGAAATATTGTACCGATTTTGTCCTTCAAAACCAATATCTTGACCATATATTGTCACAGTTGTGTTCCCCGATAGTATCCCTTTCTTCGGTGAAAAGAAAGTGATCTTCGGTTCCTGGAGCGAAAAAACACATAATGTCATTGTCAATTTAATAATTCGTGTATGTTTATATTCAATCAAATGTGGTATTTTTTTCTTTAAAATATGAAAATATCAAAAAAATTAAATAAAATATTAATTGTACTGAATGATAGAAAGAAATACATAATTTTTCTAGGCATCAAATTAACCTTAAATTATAAACAAAGTGAATGAACATGCTGACAACCACATGTCTAATTCATGCACAACGTACCTTCTTTAGGTCAAATTAATGGTCAACGAATACGAATTGAAATGAATTAAAATATAAACTTGCTAGTCAATGATGCACTTTTGATATTTTGTAAAACTTATTTTGCCATAACTGAGTACAAAAAACGAAATACTATTTCTGAACTCTGCGTTTTTAATTGTTTGAAACAAACAACATGTATTTCCTTTATTGTCCAATTCGTAGCTCATGACCCTTTGCTACATAACAAGTGAATTATATTACTTTTTTTTTTTTATATCAAACACACACATATTTATAAGATACCTTGAAGGTGAAGAATACGGTATTTAAATCGCTGTAGTTGTTTGCGTTTACTAAAACCAGTACCCCCATTGTATTGGTTTCGTTGGTTTTCCCAATAATACAAGTCAAACTGTTCAAAAAGATAAAGAAGGTATGAAAAGTAATGAATACATATATTTATATTTTCGTATGCAAACTATTGAAAGATTACACAGGAATGCATGAACAATGAGAAGTTTTGTGTCGAATTTATACAAAACATCATTGTTAACCAAATGATTAATAACGTTTTCAATGTGATAGAAAAACACATCTCTTTTTTTCTTTCTTTTGATGCTCGTCTGATGGTTTATTTTCTCGAGTAGTACATTTTAAAAGATAAGTCTATGTCTGAAACAAACATGTTGATATTAACGTCATCTGATGCTTGCAACTTGACATGTTGATAAATTATATATAAATTGATGATTTGATGGTCGCAAATACACGTTCACTGGCTCCGCAAACTCGTCACAATTTAACTTTATTAGTGACCATAAATCAACAATTGATGCCGTCGGAGCTTAAAATATATACATTTATTTCGTTACTGTTTGGACAATTTGCTTGCAATCATTCCAGCACTCTTCAGTACCTTTACAGACAGTTCAGTATGTTTTTATAGTTTTCCCGTAAGTAATGAACGATATGAATAAAGCCTAAACACATCTAAAACGAATGCAAGTGAATCGTCTGTACATTTCTAAATTTACCGCAGTTGAAAACTATGAAAATTTTACGAAGGACTAAACATACCGTTACTATTTATTGTTTAGTAAATTAAGAACTTCTTTTTAATCAGATTGACAGTTTCAGTTCAAATTGTACCAAAACGTGACCATTGTGACTTCTGCCTAAATATGTTTAACGTTAAGTGTAAAACGGAAAATAGGATCTTCTATTTTTTATAGAGTATGTTCATTGAGTTAAGATTAACTCAAATCGTAAAACAATTTTAAAGACAATCCGTGGTTTTTATCACCTTTTATTCATCCTAAGGAACATTAGACATACTCGTAAAATGAGAACTGACGACTTCACGGCATCCATTTTACTGAAGTTTAGACAATAAGAATAACTGATGTTACATTATTAACAAATAGTTTTTCTTGGAAATGATAAAGTTTGTTTTCCCGTTGCACACGTTGCCTACTTCTCTGTAGTTTTTAGGACAGCATTCACAAATTTGCATTAAGCGCGCACTATTGGGGATAATTTTTATCCTTTTTTCTTTCCTGTATATGTAAATAATTTGTAAAACACATATATATATATAATGCTTACGTAGTATAAGGTGTTTGAACTGTTAAATTGGTACATCTTACTCCACCGATATCAATAGAAATACTATCATTTACATTTCCGAGATAGTTTCCAGATATTGTCAATACTGTTCCACCATTAACTGGCCCACTCGTTGGAAACACCTATATTACAAGCTTACATGAATACAATAATTTTTGTTTAACTTTGTGAATAAGTTTATCTGAAGTAATATGCATTTTTTTTTTAACCAAGACAGTAACAATTCCCAATGTTGTTTGAGTCACATAGAGCATTAGGTTGCCGTTTTTAATAATAACGTTTTAAGGTTATATGAAGTTCAAATTAAAATACATATGTTTTTTTTTTATAACTAAATGTCTAGTTTGTATGATACAACTTATGTACATATACTTTTTCAAAAGAAAATTCTATAAATTGTCCAAATTTAGAAGAAGTTTACCCTTTTTTAAATTGCTTGCTTCAAAAAATACGCCGTCATGTTTTCCGTAAGTACTGTGACATTTCTCGTTAAAAACCGGTAATCGCATTACGCAAGTGCGAATGGAAAATCAAAAGTAAACATCGCTCCGTCATCAAAACTATATTTTATTGTACTTGCTATACAAGTGCTTATCTGAATATCCATGCTTCTTTGTTGATTGTTTACAAACGGATGACAATCGTTAAACTTCGGCTTCAAAACACGACAATTAATTAGCTGCCATATTTTCAAAACACTGACGGATTGAAATATTTTTAATGATTATACGAAATGTATGCGAAAAAAATGATAAAATCGTGCACAGAAGACTAAGTTTATGATATATGTATGCATTGGTTCAAGAATTGGATTAACTTTATTTTTCACCGGTCACTCGTTTCATATAACTTCAAATTATAAACTATGTCTACGACTTCTGGATAGCAAACAGGTTAATGAATTTATTAAACCTCAGACGGTTCAAACATAACACTGAACTAGTAAGAATAAAATTGAGAATGGAAACGGGGCATATGCCGCACCCGGAGGAGTCCTTCAGCTGGCCACTAAACAAATATATACTAGTTCAGTGATAATGAACGCCATACTTAAAAAAGACTGTTTTGATACTACTTCATGAGATAGACATAAATTTTGTATTTTTTATCAACTGTTTAGCTCCCTAGAAGTGTTCTACATGTTTCAAAGGCTGCTATTTTCTGTATCACGTTATACGATTTCCGGAATATCGAGGCACACGTTTATAATACCAAGATTTGACTAAGCTCTTTTTATATATACACAGGTTTTGTTTAAAAACGAAACTCATTATCAGCATTTAAAAAAGGTAAAGTCAATATGTAACAAATAGTGGACTTTTTCCATTAATTTATGTTGCAACTTTTTTCAACGTTAATGGACACATTTTACGTGGTGAACATGTTAAAAGTGCCCAGGGCGTGTTCATCAGTTTTTCAACTATGAACACGTAAGAAATAGTAAGACTTATTCCATTTTGATGATATTTTCAACGAGTGGATGTTTCTAAGCGTAAATCTCATTGAAGGACAATAGCTTTGAGATAAAATGTTAGCAAAAAATATCCTAGAGTTTCAAAGACCATTGACTATCTTTTAATCGATATTTTGCGTATCGCGTCGATGTTTACATTGACAACGGAACGTGCACCCTTAGATTTTAGTGACAATTTTTCTCTCTCAATGGAGTAGTATGATATAAAAATGATCAATGGAAAATTGTACAAAATAACGATATTCATAGATTTCATAACAAATACAAATTGGATATCGCGTAATATCAATTAGCGTTATTTAATTCCAATATAATGATAAACGAGCCTTCATTGAGCTAATGATTTGTTTTTAAATTAAATAAAGATAGTTAATGTGAAGCAATATCTAATTCTCACAAGTTGTTAGACCTTTTTTTTTTAACATGGTGAACACTCTCATTCTGTTATACATGTTATATAAATACATTCGCAAATCGTCGATCTAGTCCTTTGCAAATAGCAACTTATGTCTAATGACCTATTCTAGAGCCAAACATTTATTTCAGACATTAAAACACCTTTCGTACGCTTCAGACTACAATTCAGTATGTCAAACACAATATATATAGGTGATGCATGTGAGTTTTTTTTGTATATTCTTACGAAAATCAATTTCGTCCAATGCCATGGACGAAATTAACATCGTCTTACTCTTTGCTAGGTATCAATAACTATTCATGATACTGATTTTTGATGCAAATAGTACTTCCACAACATTTCAAAATCATTAATAAGTTTTTAGATTTATATATATACATATTCCATATAAATTACCTGATAGACTTCAGGCGCACAACTTGTGGTGAAATTTACCAAGTCAGGTTTATAACATACCGGACCTGAAACACACAAAATTCACTAAGCATACGTTACACATGTTATAACTTATAATCGTCAATATACTTTTCTCAAACAATAACGCTTAATCGTTGCATGAATAAAAAGAAAGAGTAAAGGCTAGAAATAACCGAAACTATACATTCCACCATCTACAACAATATTCTCATCCGGTAGCATACAAAAAACAGTTGGAAAAAATATTCCTTTTTATATGACGGTTGTCCGTAATAAGTCCTACATTTCAGCAAAGTAAAAAATTTCGGAGTTACATGTATAAATATATATATTTGGTGTTTGAAAGCACCATTATTTTTCTTGTTTTAGGTGTTTCTATAGAAAAATTCGGAAACTTGCGGTTACATGGTTACTTAAGTATGTACACAGGCAAAAAAGGTTAAAGTTTTTTTGGTTTACTTCTAGTGACGGTTATTTTCTTTTTATATTTTGACATGTTATGTTAAATTTTGCCTCATATATTGGACAGGATGACACTTTTCTTGATTTGTAAGAAAAATACATTATCCATTTTGAAAATGTTGAAATTAAGCAAAGAATAATAGGGGGAAATCAATTGTGGTATTACTACGTATACGTTATGAAGTGCAGGTCCAAATTCTAGCACTTGAAATTATCTGTTTGTCACATGCATGTCTGTGGTAAAACTTTACAAACTCAATGTATTATAAAAAAAAAATACCAAAAATACCGAACTCCGAGGAAAATTCTAATCGAAAAGTAACTTAGCAAATGGCAAAAGGAAATGCTCAATCATATTAAACTAATGTGTAACAACTGTCATATTCCTGACTTGGTATTTTTTATTTATGGTAGAAAATGGTGGATAAAACCCGTTTTTATAGCTAGCACAACCTCTAACTTGTGTGACAGTCGGAAACAATCAATTATATTGACAACAGCGTGAGAACCAACCAAATATTTATATATAATAGGTACACATATCAAAAATAGGGGTACATCATTCATCATTGTTTTTTTTTTATCTTTATAACAATAAATGCAAACAACAATCCATCGGATTTAAAAAAAGATGTGGATTAACAAAATAATATACCACTAAACGGCCTTATCATTTATCAGTTGCTCCGGATGGTAAAAAAAAGATTTAATCCAAATGTAATTGAGATCGCACGAATTTCAGAAAGCAAAATTTCGAACCAATAAAAGATTTTTTCATTTTTTTCTTTGTGCAACAGTTCTTTCAATCCTTGGCCACACTTAATTCAGTAAAAAAAATGTTGCATATCTATATTGCTAAGACTGAGGAATAAAAAACTGAACCAATTCACTAGAATACTGCAAACAGGAAAACGTGACCGTGCTACAACAAGACAAATTGAGGTCAGAAACTCGTCTTACTGTAATTCTGACAATGATACCGATAGACGGGATTTTTTGAAGACCATCAATGGCCAGACCATCATGTATTAATTACGCAACGTCATTTGCGAGACAGGTATACGGTCGCAACGTCTACTGCTTATCAAATTGCTTAATGCTATTTTGCACAGATTTATGGTATAAATGTTTCCTATAAACTGAACTGCCAAAGACTCGAATGCAGAACAAATAACACATTCAAAGCCTTAAACATGTAAAAATTTTAACCGCATAATTGCAAAAACCCATTTTTAATGGTTGCAACAACGGCAAAATCAGAAGGTGCAAATCAGAACCCAAAACGTGCCAAACAGAGTTGCTTGACCTTTCTGATAATCATTTTGGCGTTTGTTACATACAGTAATTGCTTTTGACGGTGACACGTTCATTTATAAGGGATGAAACCAGGGTTTCAGTGTATACCACAATATTTGAACATTGAAAATGACGTAATCAATTCAACTTTCGAACTGGCATTTTTTTTAATCATTAAGGTAATGAATGAACTTTCTGTTCATCAGTTTGCTTACAAAAAAATGCATATTTGACAATTGGAATTAAAAAGAATAATCTAGTGTTGCGTTTCTAAAGTCGGTCAGTATATATTCCTTCTGAATAAGTCTGTTTAAAGGTTTGGTTTGTTTTTGAGGTGAATGTCGACATTTGTGTGCCTTTCTTAAAAGATTGGATGTAAAATATCTGAAGGTATAAGTCTGCATGATGATGCATATTAAAAGAAAGATCTCCTTCTACTCTCCATCCAAGTCATAATTTGTAAGGGGAAACAATTATAGGTCAAAGTACAACCTTCAACACGGAGCCTATGCTGAAACCGAATAGCAAGCAAAAAGAGCTCTTAAATTTGTTTTATCAATTTCTCCACAGCCGGGAATTTCTTCAACTAGCTCTTGTATTAACTGATCTTAATCTTCATCCGAAATGTTTGAAACATTGATTTTGTTAAATTGCATTGTCTCATTTTCCCTATAAATTGCACTTTCGCTAGCAATAGACACATATTTGAGCCGGGTTAATAGTTTACAGAAGCAGATCGAATCAGTTATGACGTAGACAGTAATCCTTCTAATCGTAATCATGTTCATTGCACATAACGACGATGAAAGCATATAATGACGTTTCGACATCATATAATGAAGTAAATAAAACCACATAAAATAAGAGTATAAGCACATAATATAATGACACGGACACATCATATAAAGATGTTTGCACATAATATAAGGGAAACTGCACATCATATAATGATATGTACAAATTATATAAGCATATTTGCACAGCATATAAGTATATTTGCACAGCATATAAGTATGTTTGCACAGCATATAAATATATTTACACATCATATAAGAATGTTTGCACATCATATAAGAATGTTTGCACATCATATAAGTATATGTGCACATCATATAAGTGTATTTGCGTATCATATAAGTATATATGCAAATCATATAAGTATGTTTGCACATCATATTATGATGTTTGCACATCACATAAGGATGGTTGCACATCATATAAGGATATTTGCACATCATATGATGACAAGTGCACATCATATAAAGGTAAATACACATCATATAAAGGTAATTGCATATCAAATAATGAAAATGGGCATAACAAGACAGTGTCTATACATCTATAGCATCTATACTTTAAGACCGTCGTGTATTATTTATGAAGTTGATATGGAATATTTATAAACAAGGTCTGAGTATCTTCCGATGAACTTTTGTTTAGAAAAATGACGATACAACATACACCATGTTTATTACCTTTGTGCACAGACACAAGTGACATTTTACAAATCCTGAGTAGCAACTACAAGCTCTTGAATACTGAATGAGTTGGGAAATATATATCCCATTTATAGGTGACGTTGGTATATTGCTACTAAAATTAAAATCGTATCGTTTGTCATACATTCTATTGCTGAGATTATAAATTCTAAATGCTAAATTAATGAAAGCAAATCAGAAAGTTTGAATTGTTAATGAAAAGAACATCATCAATATATCCAGTATCACAATATAAATTGTACTAAAGAGGTTTTTTTTAGAATCAATATATAGGTAATACAATTACGCGAGTAGTAATTTTACAGTATTTCTGAAGACCTGATTTTACTGCGGACAGAATCTTTGTCCCTCTAATGGACAATCTTAAGTCGAATATACAGGTATCAAAAACAAACAACTGAAGGACTGGTGTACCGTTGTATGTACGAAATTTTGTAACCAATACAAACAAGGTCAGTCATAATATTTGCTGTTAAACTCACCATTAATAGCAACGTAACACAACTCAACAACAGGTAGAAATATGTTCGATGCTTCATCAGATCCATTGTTATCGTAATAAATGACATATTTTCCAAGTTGATTACAAGGAATCGTCTGTGTGATATTTGGATAAGGACCTCTAGGAGAAAAGGGATCTTCATAACAGAGATAACCGACAGGTGGTATAGTTGATGTGTTGGTCACATATAATTTAGATCCGTTCATCCGATTAGCATCTGTAAAAATATATCTGATTTTATTAAATGACTGCATGCTCATGTTACCTAATTCAAAGTTAATAGGTATAAGAAGATATGTTATGAGTGGTATATATATAGTGTTTCAGGAATCACGCATGTCTAAAAAAATATTAAGACTTGCGTGAACAAAACATAATAGGTAAAATAGTCAAAATATTGGTACAGCAATCATCAATATGAAAACAAACAAATATTTAACAAAAAAGCACAAACAAGCTTCTATCAAATTTAAAAAAAAAAACATATGCATTGCTTCGCGTGTTTGAGATAGTGTTTAAGATAGTGCAAAAGGACATGTCCTTGGTATGAGTGATAAACTATTCAAAGAAAGAACAGCTTATTCCCAAAACTATTCTAAAATTGATTAAACTGTTTTTAAAAATGTTTTCCAACTGTCCCTAAGACTTAAGGAAGAGTTCTCAACATTTATTTCAACAAGCTGTTCACTGTATCTTATGGTAGTATGTGTGTCTTTAGCCAACTTATAAATAACTAAGGTTCAGATTTCAATCAAATTAGTAAAATTTGGTGAGGAATGCAGATACCTGATTTGAATTTTCATTTAAAAGAAACAATTTCAACTTATAAATATTAATATTTCTACAAGCCTAAATTATTTTTGCTACATGTTTCATAATTTGCATTTTAAGGGGTATAACTGAAATTGTGCATCATTTTATAAAGGAATCTACATGAAATTTGGATTTTCTTTATTTAACACGGAAAAAAACGTATGATGATATTCTCAAAGCTATTTCTTCTGGTATTCTATTTTACAATTCTATCATTTAGCTAAGCATCTTAATAGCAATATACCAACTTCACCTGCATATGGGATATATATTTCCAAACGTATTTGAGCTCCTACTTAGACTTTGTAAAACGTCATCAGTGACTGAGTAGAAAGTTGATAAACCAGGGGTTTGTCAAAGAACGTCTCGTCCTTTTTTCTAAACAAGTTCATCGGAAGGTACCAAGACCTTGTTGTTCCTTTTCAAATTGTTACACGATGATGACTGATGTACCCATATTTTGACTATTTTATTTATTATGTCTGTTAAGTAAGCGCATCAATGTAAATATAACGGAATTTGATAAGACTGTCATCAAAGTGAGAGGGTTAGCGCTATAAAACCAGGTTTAATCCACCATTTTCTACATTTGAAAATGCCTGTACCAAGTCAGGAATATGATAGTTCTTGTCCATTCTTTTTTGATGCGTTTTGTTATTTGATTTTGCCATGTGATTATGGACTTCTCGAACTTATTTTCCTCTAAGTTCAGTACTTTTGTGTTTTTACTTTTTTCTAACCACATAATGATGTTTTTTCCCCCCGGTATAATCCATACAAAATGTGTTATTTTGTCACAACCTGTAGCTTAAGAACAGCCTCGTTGAACTATCATTTCTATCATATTTTTGAACATATTATAATGTATACTACTTGTTGGCAAAATATGAACAATTTCTATCATTCAATATCTAGGAACACATTGGCAAGACACGAAGTAGAACTTCTAGTTTCAATAGTATCTTGAAATAAAACTTGAGTGGGATATATGAAACACAAACACGCATTAGATATGGTTACTGTTGAAGTTATATCTGCTATTTTCCTTTTTCTTATTCTCAGTCAATATTTTGGCATAGTTACACACAATGTATCAATTCCTTTATCATGTTTAGTGAAGTCTGGTTGATATTTCATTGTCTCACTGTTATCGTATGCACAAATAGCCAGCAAACAATCTGGACTATGGCACAAACAGTTCTTAAAGGGAAACTTCGCAAAAAAATCAAAAATTGATATTATGTTCATTAGGCATAAAAATGCTCAAATTCATAGATATTATAGTTTTATTCCGCTAGATAAGCGATCACCATCGATTTTAAATTTAGAGAATCATTTCCATCCGTTCAGCCATTTTGTCTTCGTTCCCGGTTAGTAAAATCGATATGTCTATAAACCCAAAAGGAACAAAACTACAGTAACCGATGTAGTCGTAATTGCATGTCGATATCTTGGCAATCGTACGGTTGTTTTATCCGACTTACTAACTTCAAGTTGATACGGAAAATATTCTTATTTTTTTTAAATTACCACGGTCTTTTGTTTTTAAACTGTTGATATTGGAATTAGGTAAAAAGTCAAAGTTGAAATCATAAATAAGTGATCCGTGAAAATTGTTTTCGAAAATCTAATTTGTTCATAATTCTTTAAAGTAATAAACTTTTTTCAAATAACTTTTAATCTTCCCTCATCTGATCACCAGCATGGCTACAGGTATTACTTTCAAAGGTATTGGGAGGGGTGTGAGGTGACACGTCCAGGTATTCAAGCGATTTCCTGTCGGGCTTGCAAGTTCATGCATCGTTTCACTTCTGCATGTATTGATCAGTGTACACGGCTGATAACTTATAACTTTCCATTTTGAACTATCAGATGTATAATATACAACTCTGTCTTACTTGTCATTACTAAACTCATACGCTTGTTTATAAATAACATTTCTGGTGTAAAGAATATTATTCATAAAAATATAAATAATACCCAAAAAATAAGATTTGATGGAATTAAAATCTATTTAAATATTTTTTCCAAGGGTGAATTTGGGAAAATGTAATATATACTCATTGTCAATGGTGAAGGACAGATTGGAACATACCAGAAATATTGATTTATAAAATGTACGCACTTGCCGATGATTCGTTTATACGACTGGGTTGAAAGTTATGGAACTAAAGCGCAATTTAAAATATATACATGTATACATTAAACATAAGAAAAAAAACATATATTTTGAATAAATTGGGGTAAAAGTTTTGTAAATAGACTAGTCCACGTATGCCAACAGAAGGTAATCATCGAATGTCGATAGACTATTGTATACCAGAAGAAGAAGAGAACCAATTTGATTTAAATACAGGTCGATGTATAACTTTTGCTTTGGTTCATTGAAGTTGTCACGGGAAATAGTAAAATCACAGATTTATATTTCAACAAGATTGTTCTCGAACAAAGGAAGGAATTCGTCATCACAATTGTAATATATGCCACTGGACGAACACTAATTATCCCCAAGGGATGTGAATATTTTGCTGGCAAACTTTTGAGTATCAAAGTTTCAAATTAATTTCGGGATTTATTTTCTCTCTTGGTATTCAATAACAGAAAAAAGAATAAATTACTTGTCCGCTAAATAGGGGTATTCTTGTCAGATAAAAGACTTTTAGTTACATTTAAAAAAAAATATGGAAATATGACATTAAATTGGTTCTGTCGTTTTTTTAAACATCGTTAAAAAGATGTGTGTCTAAGGTGAACGCCACAAGACAAGAACCCTGTAATACTAGTACGAGAGTATAGCATTTAAACCTTGCTTCTCAATAATATGGTTGTATCGGAAATCTTTTCATACAAATTGACAACTCATGGTCCGATATGCATGTACTATTTGCCACATAACGCCCATAGATCTTTCTACCATCATCATCTTATTCTTTGATATTGCTGTAAACATCGATGGTTCACACCCAAACAAAATGGGAGTAATGGACTCTCAGAGCTTCTCCGTGTTATACACTTGTGGAACTTAATTCATAGACGAAATTTCTGTATTGAAATGAATCTACATCTCACAAACAGGATTTTCAAATAATGATTTTGAGTAATCACCTTACAAACCAATATAAAAGTATGACAAGATATAACCATGAAGGAATTTAGTTTTTGTCAGTCGCAAGAACTCATCACAATCATAAACGTATACGTATATATGCATGCAGTTTCAAATATCAAGAACAAGCGGTCGATGTCGATAGTCCGTTTTCTAACTGTTCAGAGTTAGACATGTCACTAGTTCATTCTTGGAAGCCTTCATATTCCCTGTCCAACGATGGGAACTCTTTCTGTTTGTATTGACTATAAATGCTTGTATGGTAATTCTGTCGTTTATCTGTACAAGTGGTTGCATTTCCTCTCCTTTCCCAACAAACAAACGAACGAAACGCTACTATTTTGCTTTCTCTGGAGCTCATCCTCAGTGGCGCTTATACGTCAGGAAACTTACATGTATGTATACTAATAATGATTGTTGCAAGAACAACGATGTATGGACAAACTATTCTAAATTCGTCAATATCAGTTATGCATGACTAAGATATAAGTTTTATTACAACTACTGTATTACTTATTTGGATTAATGACGGCTATCATGTTCAACATTGCACAAAATATTATCATAGAATTTAAAAAAAAAAATTGTCAAAAAAAATAATGCCTTAGCTTAGATAATTGGTATTCTTTTCATAAAAAGTTCGTGTAAATGATTGTCAAATGAATTTAATTATGCAAGAATAAAATTTTAAAAAGAAACTAAAACAAAAAAATCATGCATTTTGTATGTTGTATTTTTTTTTCAATTAAAAACTTTAAAATTGCTATAGTTATATAAGAATTTAAACACAGCCTGATTTGAATACAAGTTAAAAAATTCCGGTAAAGTCAATGATATCAAACAGATTGGCAATGGTATAAAAAAATTGGGTAATATTGCATTTAGTTTTTATTAAAGATTAAAACTACCATTTTTTACTTCATTTACGCCAATTACCGCCAAGAAAGTAATCAAAAATTGTTTCCTTTTATTTTTATACACTTTCGGAATTACCAAGGATTTGTATACTATACAAATCCTTGGAATTACGAATCTGAAATTTTATTTTCAATTAATTTACACAATTTAATTATTGTATCTTTATTCTCATCGTGTATTAAACTCTTAGTGTATTAAAATCGTGACAGCATACTCTTTCTAACCCTTTCAAATAACAACATTTATACCTGTGTACGCTTGAACTCACACCTGCGGCTAAATAGCTACAAGGTAAACAAATTGACCTCAAGCCGAGAAATATACAGTGACCTTTACAAAATAATATACACACTCTGCTCACACTTTAGTTGCATTGAAATGATTATCAAAACAATAACGGTAAATAGAACTGAAATATCAGTAAAAATGTTCAATAAATATTTTATGAAAAAATTCTCAACAATAATTAATGAAATTTATTCGAAAACATTTACTAGAGATAATTTAATAGGAGTTTAATTCATCAAAACAAAACGGTATATGCATATTCATTTTCGTTCATTCTTGTATTGTGGTTAATGACTACGACCATTCGTCAGCTGTGCGCTTTTAATTACGTATATTGTCGATAAGCTATAAGAGTTAAACAGATTTTATTTTTTCCCAGAATTCAATAAATCGGGCTAATACGTCACGACCCACTCGAGAATTCAACCAAAAAAGTTTCAAATACTTGATTTTCTCCGTTATTAGAAGGAATATAAATTTAAAACTTTGCAAATGTGTTTTTTATGTTAAGATGAACATAATTAGATGATAAGTAAAAAATCGCGGAATTTCCCTTTAAAATGGCTGGCTACCGAAATTTACATCTACTTAATTTGGATTCCTAAGATGGCCAAACTCATTGTGTACAAGATACAACTCATGTTATTTATCTTAATGTACATATAGGAAAGAAATAAAGTGTAACCAATTATAGTAATCAAAGGTACCAGGCTTATATTTTAGTTCGCCAGACGCGCATGTTGTCTGCATAAGTGCCATCAATGCACGTGACGCTCATATTAAAATAGTTATGAATATAAAAAAGAATATGTGGTATGATTGCCAATGAGACAACTCTCCACAAGAGACCAAAATGACACAGAAATTAACAACTTTAAGTCACCGTACGGCCTTCAACAATGAGCAAAGCACATACCGCAAAGTCAGCTATAAAAGGCCCCGAAATGACCATGTAAAACAATTCAAACGAGAAAAAATGAACGAAAAACAAATATGTAACACATAAACAAACGACAACCACGGAATTAGAGGCTCTTGACTTGGGACAGGCACATACATAAATAATGTGGCGGGGTTAAACATGTTAGCGGGGTCCCAACCCTCCCCCTAACCTGGGACAGTGGTATAACAGTACAAAATAAGAACGAACTATAAAAATCAGTTGGAAAAATGTTTAACTCATCAGATAGACAAAAATACAAGTGGACGTGGCCGGGTACTTGTACATCCCCACAACAAAAGACACTAGGAACAGATCTGAGAGTACTCGCAGTTAACTGACAGCTAGTTCAAAGCCACCAACAACTAATAAAAAAATCATGCATCTAAGACTAAATTATCAATCTGTACACATCCACCATCCAATGGATTTAGTGTAAAGACGTCATAAACAGTCAGAGAAAAACATGACCTTGTGCAATGCCAAGATACAGGTATCGACAGATTGTAGATCCATGTATGTATACATGTATATATTATACTAGTAATATTTAGTTAGTTTTTAATTTACTGATAACAAAGTCAATATTTATACCAAAGTTTAGATGAAGCCGATCAAGTAAAAGAGACTGTCCCACGAAAACGCTAAAAAGGAAAAATTAGAGAAATTACCATGTTTCCATAATATGTTCCATAAAAATTAAAAATACCTTTAGCAGTTACCTTGTGTATACAAAAAAAAAAACACGTCTCTGGTAAAGGCTTTTCAACTTATCAATCAAGTTTAAAAGGAAACTGCACTCGATGATATGTGTTAGTACATTTGCATTGAGTGTCAAAATTATACTGTCCATCTTTTAATTAGTCATTGTCAACGCTGCCCATTGGTTATTAAAAAAAATCTTCCTGAACTCTCAGAATTTGTTTTACTGATTGTACCAACAAAAATCTCCTTTTCAGTTTAAGGCAAATTTGAAGATAGATTAGAAATGTTCGAAGCTATTTTGTTGTCGACTGAAATAATAAGATAATTTAACATTTTATAAGGTAGAACTGACAGAATTCGTTCCACTGTGTGTATCAACAGATTGCATTGACAGTTTCTGGCAATTTTTAAGATTGGTTTAAAATTACCTCAACTGTTTTTTTTTGTCGACTAACATAATGACAAAACAAATAGTTCATGTAGTTTATGAATTAAAGAATATTTATGTGTAATATGAGTAGTGAAAGACAAATTTTTTCATTGTTTTGGTATTAGATATTGATAGATAGTACTTACAGTCTTCTCTGTAGTAAATTATTATATCTGTTATGTAAGCTGTGTCTAGAGAAAACTTGAACAGCCACCACGTTGCACTAATTCCACTTACTGCAAGTCCTGTACTGGAACAATTATCCAAGGAATACTGATTTGATATTGGTGGATAAACTGCGTTTTCCGGTTTGCCTTTCACTGTATCATTAGACAATGATGAACTTTGAGTTATGCCATATGGTGTAAGATTCGCTTTTAAAAAAAAGAGTAAATATTTCAAACAGTCGTATGTTAGCATATTTCTTGTCAATACTGTAATGGCTGTGCAGAAATAGATATTTCCATGCTCTATATTTTGAGGAAAGACATTTTCGGTATAATCACCATAGTGATTGAGTATTTTAAATAAACTGTAGAATTATCTCTCCATATTTATACATTTTGTATGGATACATATGTTATTATTCGGCAAGACAAAATGTAGGTTTTATTGCCGTTTGCATTATATATTGTAAATGTACATGATATAATCAATAATCAGAAGGATTGTATGAAGACAAAGACAATAACAATCAAAACAAAGGAGTAAACAAAGACTCACAAAACCAAAAGACATTTACATTCACAGTAACAAATGATAAATAAGAATCAACACGAATTCCGCTAAAAACCGGGAGGGAAATCAGGTGCTTCGGAAGGGTAAGCATTTCCTGCACCGTATACGTCACCCGTCGTGTTATTTCTTTGTTCAGTTCGGTAATGATGGAAGGTTATTATGACTGAGGAAGAATATCAGATATGATTTCTGACAACCTTTTGTCATAATGGCCATGCAATCAGCTCATGATGGCGACCGTAAAATTTCTTGAGTGATGACCTTAATTTGATTGATTCATAGCCCTGTCTAAGCAACTTTGAGAAAGCAACAAAATCAACGTACTTTGAGCTAGCCCTAGAGTAACGTATCAATTGAGACACATATACTCCATATGCTGGTGCCGCTGGGATGTTGCTACATAGAAACGGAAAGTTGACTATAGGAATATTAAAATCATCAAGATTGTGTCTGAACCAATATGTTCTGCCTGTATACTTTTTGTTTTTGAAATTTGAAATTTAAAACAAAACTTAGAGTGATCGAATGATTGGTGAACAGAGCAGTATTTTTTCTTGAATCTACTTATCCTTTGATATGATTTCTTGGATCCAGTGCCTTTAACTGTTTAGATCCTATACCAACTTGTATTTAACAAACAAGTGTTTGAAAAAAGGTTTGTTTTCTTTTAATTTATGTTTCAAGATTTGTTTAAAGGCAAGATGTTACAGTCGAATCTTTAAATATTAAAAACGCTTAACATGAAATATCTAAGACGAATTGGTAGGTGTAATGTTTAGCATAAACCAATATTTTTGAGGGCCTTTCTACGATATGCGGAGTGTATAGTTTTATAGTTTGTTCATGGGTCTGTATTTTATTCCATTGTTAACCCGTCCGTCCGTCTAGTATAAGATTTTGATTAAGATAGGTTATAACTAAGTTGTGGTCACATCAACTTGAATCTCATATTTGTTATGGTGTAACATTTACGAAATATGTTCAAAATTATGGATATAACTGCATATTTAAGTGAAATCAACATTCTAATTCAACAGGTAAGATTAAGTCAGCTTTCTCTGAAGTTTAATCCATACCAACCGAAAACTTAGAAAACATGTTCATTATTATTTGAACTATTTAGAACATATTCCAAGTATGAAAATATAAACAATGAGAAATGCTACTGAAAGGAATTTTATGAACCCCACTCTGAAAAAAGGCAGTATGACATAACATGAAAAGGGACAACAAACAACAGTAAAACAACCGCTTCATAGAATTTGAAAAACCCAACATGAACTCTAGATCCTTACCTTAAGAAAGTGTAAATAGTTTATGCCTTTAAAAATATGAAAACAACACGTTAAATAATTTCATGCGCTTTTCTGGATAAACTGACAATCAGTTTCACTAACAATTCGTTATCGAGCAAATGTGGTCGAGATATCGAACTAAATGTAAATGCTTATCAAATTTTTATTGGCATGCATATCAATTTTTTAAATTATGCTTGTACTGCTACGCACAAACTTTTAGTTTGCAAAATAAGTTTAGCTATTCGAAATATAACAGCAGGTTTACAAAATTAAAATGAACCTTAGTGACTGTATCTAAATGAGATGAGAGTAGTAGATAAACAAAATTACTGAGGTTTTCCTAAAAGAAACATAACATTTGATGGTGATGTTGAACAAACAGGCAACACTACACTGTATAAAATTAAAACCAAGAAAACCAGAATCAATTAAAATGTCTGCTGCTTTGATGGAGAAGCACATAAAACAATTAAATTTAATTAAACAAATATTTTGAAATAATATCTCAATTCGAAACTCACTGTAACAGTTTTTGGTTTGACCTTCATACATCGATGGCGTATTTTGTGTTGAATATCTGCTGATATATGGAAGTATATTTCACATCTCGATTTATTCATGTTCATATTTGAGTACTAAAAACGGGTTATAAAAGTTAAAAAATATAAATAAGTATAGACAATATAAAAGTTAAGTTAAGAAATAGATATACAATTTTGCGTTCATGCTTATACTTAGAACTCGTGCTCATATCAATAACTATTATTGAATATCGTGAGAAAGATCTTGACATAACAGTTGAAATTTACAATAAAAAAGTAACTTGATATCAAACACGCACGCTTATAATGACTTACTTTGAGCAGTAACTGTCACAACAGTTGTGTAGATAAGTAACACTGATATCATATTCAGCTGATATATGGTCTCATATTCTAAAAGGTTTGGAGCTAAAATATGAATAACAAAAAAAGTGACATAAGTGTATATGTGGGTTTAGTATACAAGTTTATGTAATTATTTAGAATAAACAAGAACTATGAAGATGTGAAGTCACATTTACATATATTATTTGGTAAATTAGAACAATTTAAAAGAAACATACAGAGAATTAAATGAAATGGATAATTTCAATAATTATAAAATCTTTATTATAATATTAACATGAATAATACATAGTATACTGCTCATACCAACCCCTATTGATGAATGAGATGTTACAGACATGTTCACATTAACAAACACAAACAATGAATCCTGTTCAACTCCGTTCTTTATTTTACCTTTTAACTTATTTTTAATTGGAACGTCATTGATGAGTCATTCTGCCGTAAATAAAAAATATCATTCCTGGTATCTTTGATATTTTTTTTTTATTATTATTGATTACACTGTATGCATTAAATCAACACACCATAACACTGAAATTTTACCTTTTCCAGATTGTTGTATATAAAACACTTATACTATCAAACTATCAATTTGCTCTTCTTACGTTATTTTCAAACTTACTTTGAAACAAATAAAATTTTGTACTTACATGACTAGAATACGGTCTTAACATGAAAAATATATTCCTTTTCTCAATATCAAACAGGAAGTATTTTACCTTCAAATTATGCAAGCGAAAACAATAGTGAAACTTATAAACGTAAAGCATGTTACTTTTACACCGAACTTGTGCTGTTTTTCGCATTTCACATATCGTGTTAATATAAAAGCAGTTTTAAACCACCATTTTCTACATAAAAATGCCTGTACCAAGTGATGAATATGACAGTTGGAATTCATTCGTTTAATGTTTTTGACCTTTTGATTTTGCCATTTGATTAGAGACTTTCCGTTTTGAATATTCCTGGGAGTTCAGTATTTTTGTGATTTTTTTCTTCTCACTGACAATACAATATTCCAGAGCGTGCAATTTCTATTCTTATTTTATGAATAGAGAAATGAATTAAATTTATTAAACAATGAGTTCCTAATGTTAAAATTGAAGTCTCTGAAAAGACAAAACTCTAAATAAGTACCGTTTAACCATAAATTGTACGAATTAATTTGTACACTTCATCATAGATATTACATTTGGAGAATGAGTAATAAGGCACATAAACCCTAAAATTCAGTTTGTTAGATAGTGAAACTATTTGAAATATAAGGGAGAAGCTAGATTATAAGTATTTTAAGTGAAAATATGGGACGGGTAAACACGTAGTATACAGATATCGGCCATCTTATTCCTTTTCAATCGGTAGCGAAGCACAAATCGAATGTTCAGCTCTGAAAGGTCGCAACAAGACAATAATAATAACAATATACTTTTGGAAACACTCATACATACATGTATTTACATGTGTAACAAGAGGCAACATACATAGTCATATTTATGGATACTACTAAACAATCATCCTCTCATTCCTAGTATTTATGTGTAAGATTTATTTATGTATTCGATGAACAAAAAGACATCAAGTAAAGTTCAATACACTTACACACTAAAATATTAAACGACAACAAAAAAGTCATCACGAATGAAAAAAATAAAATGAAAAAATAAATACAATGACATGTTCCTTCATATATGCTTCATATATATAATTATTCATCGGCACAAAAGAATAGCTGACAAATTTTAATTGTGTACTTAACGAAAAGCTACCTTCCCGCTAAAATAAACAAATCTTCAATCGGTTTCATACCGTTAAATCTCAGGCATATTCAAACGACATAATTATTTATCATGTGTTTTGATTTATTAAACCAAAATAAAACTATGACTCCCTAACCACTCATGTCAAGATAAGAGTCGCGCAATAAATTTTACTTCATTCTTGTATTTGAAGATATTTTTTTTTTCACGTGATTTTCGACGCAATAGTACAACTATTTGGTCCTCATTGCTCTTCAGCTATAACTTTTAATAATCGACCCTGATAATATTTTAAAACTGAAACAAGTGTCTAGTCGAAAAAAAATTGGAGGCTTGAATGTTTTCCCCTACGAAAATGTATCCTGATTTTTGTTTTAAAAATTTTATGGGAAAAATTTTGAATGATGTGTATTATGCTTTCGTCGTAATTAAATAATAAAAATTTCCTTGTATTTTTGGTGCAATTCTCATCTTATTTTCCTCATATATTCAAACATGAATGTGATCCCTGTCCTGTATATCTTTAAGAGGAGGCGACCATTTCACCTGTTTATTTCCTGAGTAAAGAATGCAATTTAAATATTAGACACTCGAATTGAAACCAAAAATCCGTCCATTATTTGTCATTATTTATATGAGTCTTTTCAAGTTATGCAAACTGTCAATTAATCTCTGAAGGAATAATTTACTAATCAGTCAATCAATAAAAGAAAAAATCACCTACAACATCTTTCAACATACAAAAACATTGATATGACGAAACTGTCACTTGATATGATGTACACATTCGATCAACAAACCAATCAATCAACCAACTAATCAACCAATCAACCAACTAATCAATCAATCAACAAAAGCTAATTTTTCATGAAAATAGTTTGCTAAACATTATTCAATATTGATGGTAGTCATTATATAAAAGCTAGGAATCAGCCGATATATATTTATTATGAGTATGCATCCCAATCAGATGACTCTCCCCAAGAGATTTAATGACACAGAAATTGAGAGCAGCTATATGTCACCGTACGACCTTCAACAACGAACAAAGCCCAAGCCGCATAGACAGGTATATAAGCCCCAAAATAAAAAAAAGAACAATTCAAACGAGGAAACTAACGTCCTATTACCTCTTACAAAAACATGATTTTGTATTTTTCTATCCAAACAATAAGAAATTAAACACAGATGTGAGAGTACTTGCAATTACTGACAGATAGTTAAAAGCCAATAACAACTTATATAAAAAAAATCATGCATATAGGACTAAATTTCAATCAATACACACCCAACATCCAAAAGATTTAGTGTAAAGACGTCATGAACAGCTAGAGAAAAAAACATGACCTTGTGCAATGCCAAAATACATCAGTTGACATATGATAGATCCATGCTAGTGTATATTTATATGTTGTGTACATTTTAATATTTTGTACAGGTTATTACTTGTACAAAAACTTCAATTTATACAAGTTATTACTTGTATGATGCCATCATACAGGTTATTTCTTGTACAAATATAATTGTACAGTTAATTACCTGTACAATTTTTTGGAGAAAAAGATAATAACTTGTACAACTCACAATCTTTAAGTTATATTTGTTTCTTCTTTTTTAAAAACTCTTTTGTGTTTGTTAAATTTTATTTTGCATTTTGTCGCTTTTTCTTGTGTTTGTTTTTCTTTTCTTAATTTCAAGTGATTATTTGTATTGATTCTGATATGCTAGAAGTTTACAGATGAACGAAGGGCGCAAAGTAATAACATCAGTTAACATGAAACATTGTGCAAAATTAGATAAACAGCTTGATGCCACATAATTATACGGACTTCTGACCAGTTGCAAAGTGATATTGTCGTTAAAAGCAAAAATAAATTGTTACCCTTCAACCATTTATTTTGAAACATACATCATTACAAAAAGTCGCATACATAATATCATAATGTCCTTTTAAAATTGTTACACGATGATGACTGTTGTACCCATATTTTGACTATATTATTTATTATGTCTGTTTAGTTTACGCATCATTGTAAATATAACGGAATTTGATTAGATTGCTTCCTCTACATTACGAATAGTCTCTCTGAATCTTTGACGTGTAAATATTGAATTATGTGAAGATTTATTGTCATCAATGAATTTAACTATTTTATCGTGTAATTTCATTTGTATACTGTTTCCCATCCTTACACTTTAGTTTTGACCATTAAGCTGAACAGTTTTGCTCACATATTTGATATATAAAATGCACTCACATATTGAAAATTTATACCTTTAGGATAAGTAATGAATTATTTGTTAAAAGGAAAGGATTTGTTGTGAACTTCAAATAGGCATGGGTAAAATAATGATTTGTACAAGTTATTATCTTTTTTATTAGTAATAACCTGTACACAACCATAACATGTACACGACATATATAACAATAATATTCACTTTGATTTAAAGTTAACTGATAACAAAATCAATATGCATACCAATAAAAACAAAATCTAAAGATCTAATTTAATGAGAGTGTTACGTTGGTAACCTTTCAGAAGACGCTTATTAAAATTATTGATTGACAAGGCCATCAATAGGTCTTCAACTAAGCGAGAAAAAAGTAAAATCACAAAAATACTGAACTTAGAGGAAGATCAATTGGGAAAGTCCATAATCACATGGCAAAATCAAATAACAAAACGCATCAAAAACGAATGGACAAGAACTGTCATATTCCTGACTTGGTACAGGCATTTTCAAATGTAGAAAATGGTGGATTAAACCTGGTTCTATAGCGCTAACCCTCTCACTTTAATGACAGTCTCATCAATTTCTCATCAAAAACTACCGCACCCGGAGGTGGGACCTGACGGTCCCCAAACAAAAACGTGGAAAATGTTTCTAATCTAGAGTCTTCAGTGTCGATTATAACATTTATCGTACATGTTTAATTTTCTTGTTCATGTCTATCTCTTTTAACATGTTTAAGCAGTATAACATATATTCTGTATCACTATTACAATAATATTGAGTATGATTCTTATTAGAAAGCTTTGGAATAAGACTCTATCAAACATGGATGTACAGGTCGTCGTTTTGTCTTCCACAATGAAGATAAAGATAAGAAGAAGCTATAAATGCCCAATGATGACACACTTTTTAGATATATTAGAATGAAATAAAAATCAACGCATTGATTTATAACGAATGAATAAACGATACACGAATATAAAATAAAGTATGCAAGTTTTTATTTTGTTATGACCTTTAAATCGATTCATTCTGGATTTTTCGGATAAAACTAGAAATCTTACCTTCTGCAAATGAGATAAAAAATTAATATTGATCTGTAATGAAAACTATCTCTAAAATATTAAATTCAAAATATTTTTTATCGGTGCCAGAAACTCTTCTTACGTCTGCTTTCAAATAGTAACCAATACCTCCTTATTGATCAAAATATATAAGGAAGTTTATAATGTTTCGACGAATCCATTTATACTATTATCTTTCGACATGCTATTGATCTGTCTCGACCAATAAATGTATTCTAATACATGTAACAAAAAATATAATATAATTTATAGCGATTAATTATGTCATATTTTAAAGTTATATTCGTAATACCCGTGATCTATGTATATACCTTGTTGTTCGGTGTGAGCCAAGGCTGGTTTACTTTTATAAATTGTTATTTGGATGGAGAGTTATCTCATTGGCACTCATACCACATCTTCCTATATCTATATATGAACATCTTCTTAAACTGAGAGATAAAAAACATGTATAAACCTAGTTATATAACGGATTGTACAAAATAATTAAGCTTTTAAAGGAGCTATAAGATATTCAAAAAGTAATATAAAGTTTTCAATCATTAATAAAATTAGAATAGCTAAAAAGAAACTTTTACCAGCTAGTAAAGTTAAAAGTTTAAAAAAAATAGGAAATATCGATGAAGAATTATTCATAAGCTTGCAGGTTTATAACATGAATGATGCAAGTGAATAATTCGACCTTAAATGTAACGCCTTAGCTACGGATGGGTTACCCATGAATTAAGCACGTTCAGCTAATAAAAGCAAAAGAAGGTCATCATTGAAACTGAAATAAGGGTAAACCAATTGATTGACTAATTCGATCAACAAAACCTCGTTCTTATTCATGTTAATAAAGGCAACAGTAGTTTACCGCTGTTCGAAATATATAAATCGATTGAGAAAAACAAATCCGGGTAACAACCTAAAACTGAGAGGAGAACTACGACACAGCAGAAACACACCATTAAAATGTAAACAGTTATTAACATATAATGGATATAAATCTAAGTGTTCGAGCTCGCTTTCTATTGAAATCTTATGTATTTATTGATATTGGGTTAAATGCCGCTCGGCAATCGTCGGAGGTCAGATCAATCATTATGGTTAATTTCATAGCGTTTAGAATAAAACACTTACGAATTGTTGACACATATTATATAGCCCATGCATGGTAAATTGTATAATTTAAATGTTAGAAATAAAAGTGACAATTTTAGTCTATTGAGTGAAAACGAATTTAACATATAATGCCGCTTTAAACAAATTTTTAAACTGTATAGTATCTCATTGGTTTTTGAATATGAGTTTTACCAAATCGGTTATTTATCTTTTATCGGTGCAACAATCGACCAAAAGAGAGCCAAAAGACCGGAGTATTTTTGTTGTGTTCCTGATACTATTCCTTCATCGTTCTTGTAAAACATGTGTATTTTATCCTCTCAATAAATCTATGTTTTTGTTTGGTAAAGGTATTTACATCTATTATTCAAAGCATGTATATTGAACATGCAAAAGGTCATGTTGTAAACAAGGCATACATAGTTTCTGTTACTAGTGTTATATTTTTGAAGAAAAGAAAAGTGAGCCGTTTTGAATAGAGCATTAATTTTTGTGTTAGAAATAGTAACCTTTTTTTATTTAGATACCACCATAACGATAATAGAATACCAATTCAAATATTTTATGAACTCGTACATTATATGTTTTGCAAGAATTGTAACAAATAAGAATACATGACTCATCTTAAAAATAATTTATTCTAATTAATACATCTATCTAATTGCTAGATATTCTGTGATTTTAAGAATTCATATCTACGTTACTATTGATTTATTAAAACACTATCATTTGTTATCTGTTAAATAAAGCTTTAATATTTCTGATGATTTAGTTGCGTTATATTTGAAACAGCAAATAACAGATCGCCTGGTCTCGATTGTGTACAATAAACTTTACTTATAAGAAGATTATAATTAAAAGAGTACTTAATAAGCTACTGTCGTTAATTCCTAGAGACGAACATTTGAAGAAATAGAATATTTGAAAATAAAGTCATTTGAGACTCCATTAGACATAATGTTATAAATAACGCTTAACTTGGTATTTTGTTCAAAGTTGAACTATGTCAGATAACTATTCACTTATTTGAAAATTTGTATTCAACTTGTATATATTTTTCTACGGTTGATAACAACAGTTCATTGTGCAATTCGCCTCCCAATGGACAGAGGTATATGGAGGAAATGCATGTAGAAGAAAGATACAAAATCTTGCTCTTTTGTACATAAAATTAAACTATGGACATAACGTTGTTTTTAAACTTGCAATTCATGAGTTCATTACTATAACAGGGATAGTCATCATAACATTTTCATTTTTGGACAAAGACATAAAAAAATCGTAAAAACAGCATTGATTCTTAAAACACACACACCTTGATCATGTTTACTATTTTTAACTTTTAACTATTGATCATTTTCGTGAAACACAGATAACACCAGATCATCTGGAAAATGTAGGTCCCAACAGCTGGGCGTACACGACAACGACTAAATGCTTCCGCATTATCGACTTTTATTATGATTGTAAGATTTACAATGATTCTTTAAAACTTTTATCAAACTTATACGATTGTCAACGACTTCAGCTTTAAACTGGCGTCTAACAATTGATAAATGTCATACCACAGTACACCTGTTAAACACACAGTCATATAGTTATATTTTATCATGTTTATTGTATCTCAATTGTCACTTTTCTTAGAAAAAAGAAGAAACAAATATCAAATCACATTGCCGAAAACGTCATATACACGGAACTTTCAAGGAACACAGAGAAACAGCATATCATTTTTTGTTAAAATATGATCTTATTATAAGCATATATTTTTTTCTATTTGACAGGCTTTAAACAAACCTCTTAAATATTTATGAATAAAGAAGCCTATCATTTGAAGAAAAAAAATGCACATTCGAGTATGTTTTGAATTTCAATAAAATGCAAACTATAATTGCGACATCACTGTTTTCAACGATTTCGAGAAAGAACATAACCAATTACTATCCAGAGGCTTTACAGAGGAGCATACGGATATACCTATGAGTATTGAAAGAAAATGATAGTGTTTACTATTCATCGTATCCGTCATATACGTCAAGATAACTGTTTACACGTGTATTGTTTTCCTCTTCTACATTTACTTCATCATATATTGACTCATCAGGCTCATTATAATCATTTTCATCTTCCGCCCCTAACAAAAGGTAATGATAATGATAGGTTATAATAATAAAAGATAGAAATCAATATTTGTGTTTTTATGCATACATAGAGCCATTATTTTTGTTCTAGGTTCGGTTTTGTATTTATTATATGTTTTTTGCGTATTGTGTATTTTTTTAAAATAAACTCGAAGTCACTTTTTTGTTTTGTGATGAATGAGGACCTATTTAAATTCTTGAAGAATTTGAATTGAACTATCGAAATACAGATTTTCGTTACGCTAACAACGCTTTGATGAAGAATGGTCAAAACCACATGTTTGGAGACAATCTATTATTTGGTACAGCATATATACATTTAAGAAAGGATAATTTAATTTAGTGATGAACAATATGTTGGTGTTCTTGGGACGATTAGGACGATATTTCATTTTTAACACCAATCTCATGCATTCGCCTCGAACACACTAAACATTATATAAAAGCGTGATTAATGCTTATTTAAAGTTAGTTATCCCTTTCACAAATGATATTGGATATGTTCCTTATGTCGTAATTGCAATCCCGTCCCCTTTTCACGAATATGACCTACCGAATTAGACTATTTATCGGGTTTGTAATAACATGAGCAGCACTACGGGTGTCACATGTGTAGCTTACACTTCCGGTGCAAATGAGATCACCCACAGTTTCCATTAGGTATCATGTTGCTTAGTCTTTAGTTTTTTGTGTTGTGTGTTGTATACTTTTATGTATCAGTTTGTCTTTTTCTTTTTTTCGCCATGTCGTTGTCAGTTTGTTATCGATCTATGAGTTTGAATTTCCCGCTGGTAACTTTTGCCCCTTCTCAAACAGTTATATCATCCTTTCATAGTCAACCCGCAAGTTTTTAAATGCTATATTTGTTTGTTTTATTAATTTGTAAGTGCCAATTAATGTGTGTTCTGTAAATTGCAACAATAGATAAACATATATACCACTGAAGTTTAGTATGCATAGTAAATAAAAAGTCTTAAATTAAAATATCAAAACCGAACCTTCAAACTGAGAAATAGAAAAACAGACCTGAGAATATATAGCAAATGACACAAACCATTCGTAGGTTGCAACACCTGAACATGGAATACAGGTATGAAAAGATATAACAAGAAAGAAGGGAACTAGAAAGCATGCTGGTAAAATGTCATCTATCATTGTCACTATGATATTGTAATGAATATGACACATGTATGACAAAGTCAATTATGAATGGAAATAGCAAAGTTAAGGTGGAACCAAACACCTTGACTAGAATAAATTTGGCTCTCTTTATTTTCATTTAATTTTGACAAAATATTTACTTTGACCCTTTGACAAAAATATATAAATTTTAAAAACCTTGAACCGCACACTAATTCGAAAATGTTAAGCTGATTTTCACTGAGTTATCTCCCTGTAGTGTTAGGTAATACCTTGAAGAATTTCTACTATGTAATGTTGAGGAATATTATCAACACCAGTTATAATCTGCTTAAATAAAGGCAATAGTAGTATACTGCTGTTCGAATGTAAAAAATCGACTGAGGGAATATAAATCAAGGTTAAAAACTAAAACCGAGGGAAACACATCAACTACAAGAGGAACACAAGGAAACAACAAAGCACTGAGGGGAACAAAATCAAACGACAATTCAACACACAGAGAAAACGAACCATAAAATAACAACTGCCATTTTCATGACATAAGCATACACATTCTGTATAAATATGTTCAAAAAGATCTATATATAATATTGATAGTTTAATATTTGAATCGAAATAGCTTAGATTTTGAAAAGTATGATGAAATAATAAAAAAGGATTGAAAGCCTGTTCATATCGGCTAATACGTATTTATCGACTCACTTAAAACATGTCAACTTAGCCTCATAAACATTGTTTATGACAGCATGTATTATCTTCTAAGGATACAGGAATCATAACGTCTTATCACATGAAAACGAATTTTTATATCAGGCTTGTCAGTTCTTTTTTCTTCATACCATTATGGTGATAATGAATATGATAATGAAATATAAAATAGCTACCCATTGCTACTCTTGTGTTTAGTATATGCTATTTGGGTCTTTTTTTCTTGTTTTTGTCTATTGTAGAAAAAATAATCAAGTTTTTTTTATGGAGTTTATCATGAATTATGTCGGGAAGGTTTTATAACACAATTCAGTTAGATGGTTTACCTGATTTGCGGAGATAGCAAAGTACTTTACCTTACGTTCCGTCGCCTGAAACATACCTTTTGTGAAGGCTTATAGTTTTACGATTGTAAATCAACGAATTCATATATCAACAAAAATAATTTTTTTTATTGACGACAACGTTGGTCCGAGGATATATAAAGGCAACAGTAGTATACCGCTGTTCAAAACTCATAAATCTATGGACAACTTAATTCACAGTTTCATTGCTCATGTTGCTTGTTAGTTAGATCATTTTTAAAACTTCTAGGCATTTTTTTTTAGAAAAGCGTGTAAATATTGTTTCACATGCAGTGAAATCACTTTCTGTTTATCAATAATTTGAAATTCATTCACATTTAATAAGTTGTGCAAAAAAAAATGTTCGTCAACATCGTATTTGCTTTAGTAAAAGGAATGATAGCTTTGCTTTGTTTCAGTATACTATAATCAACTTCACGCAACAAAACTGGTCTATCGCAGGTATTGGACATGGTAAGATAGTTCAATAACTATATAAAACTGATTATCAATACATGTATTTAATATGTCTAAGTTTGAATTTCAATAAAACAGAAACTGTTTGATTTGAATGTCACTGATGAGTCTTGAAACGACACACATCTTCTGGACCAAGCTATAAGCCAAATGTTTAAAAAAAATCAAAACATTTAAAACTAACTCCATCTTCTAATTGATTGAACAACTTCAATACCTGGAGAAGAATACACATATTTATGATATTTCCTACACTTTTGTTGAATGTCTTTCGTTTTTGGTTTTGACATTACCAAAAACAAAATTTATTAAATGGCTTCAGATAATGTGTATCAAGTTCCTTTTTGGTTTTAGTTATAGTTATTCATTTTCATCTTTCTTAATTATAAACATTTACAAAATGAAATCGACATAGTCGACCTTTGATAGAAGTTGAACATGTTGAATGAAATTAAAGCTTCAATCCAATATTTATATGATAATCTTCACGAAGTGCCATACTTAATATGTGTCTTTTCTACAAAAAACCAATTTTGTAAATATTACACTTGCATTTGTATTTTACATCAAATTTGGAAAACAAATGTACGAACTACACAACAGTTTAGATCCGTACTTTATTGTAAGATATGAAAGGCATAAGTTGTTAAATGTTGTGTCATTTGGTCTCTTGTGAAGAGTTGTCTCATGGACAATTATACCACTTCTTCTTTTATGTACAAGGTAAATACAAAACAAGTCAAACGAATATATTAAATACCTTGATATTTATAACAAAACATTAAAAGAAAATCGAAAATGGCACACAAAAACCAAGTCATGAGCCTTTAGTTATTTGCAAATATTTTTCTGTTTGTCGTTTCTAGAGTTTTTATTATCTGGAACAAATTTAACGTAACCATGTTAATTAGTATATACCTTCTTCTATTTAACATGTTTATATAATTAATATAAATTATATAACTAGGTCATTGTTTTATGAATTCAAATACTTGTATTAAACTGTTAATTTAAGATTTGATTATTAGTGATAGCTTAGTAGTGATTGTAGCTATGTCTCATTTTATCGTTCGATGAAATCAAATGTCGTTATATAATAAAAACAAACTGTGAATTTTTCTGTTCTGCAAACCCTAATTTGTTTTCGATCCTTACCTGAATTCTAATAGTAGAATCCTTATCACACTGAAGAATGGGATATCTGCTCTCAATACATTATATACCTATATGGAGTTAGTTTCTTTCAGAACGATAGGTCATTCTTTTTCAGAATAAACCCGGACGATACCATTTTTCAATACAATGTGCTTCAAGGCATAAAATAATGACCGGTGGCAGGTCATTATTTTATCCTGATTGAAAAACTACTTTAACTGGTTAACAGATTTAATTCATTTTATTTTACATAAATTGATCTTAACGAAAATTTTAAAGAAAAGTTGCAAGTCACAGTTTTCTTGTCACTCTCGTCTGTTGAATATTCAACCGAAACACTACTAACTGGTGCACCCGCAGCTGCTGATGGTTTTGCCTTCTTTCTTCCGTCTGACGGTCTTTATCCATATAAAATATTCGATGCCTCTAATTGTTGATCAGCAGAAGTTCTTTTGTATACTCTAACTGCATTACTACGATGACCTGCAATATAAAGCTTAATTATTTTTGTGTATAAGTTAACACTTTTTTTTATTGAACTGCATATTCAAAATCAGAATACAAGAAATAAAATAATATTCAAAATTTAGAGAAGTAACTCAAGCATGACGGACAAACAGACGATCGGACGAGTAATGGTAGATCTGATTATCCGAAATATCGTGGTCGTGACAGATACAATCATTTATCTTGATAATAAGTTTCCTGAAGTCTTTGTACAAAGATAATTATACATTTTTCTTACAATCATCAGTTCTCTATTAAAGCAATTGAAAATAACTGGGGAAAAGAACAGATATTGGGTAATATCACGCAGACAAGGAATACCTTCGTGCTTTTTTTTTATTCCATTTTGTGTTGGATAAATAAGAATATTGAAAAGAAAAGACTAGAAATTATAATGTTTCATTCTACTATTATATTACCTGTTGTTTCGGCAACACGTTGTTCTTCTATGCCAGCATTATAAAGGCGTGCTGCTGCAGATGCTCGGAGGCTATGGTTTGTGCGCTTTCCTGTCAGACCAATACTTGCGCACAACCGTTTCACAGTGCCTTGTAAAGTGTTGTGTCCAATAGGATTGTTGCTACACCATTGTCCATCTTTGATATGTTTTAAAGGTGTTAGGTAGAAACAATCCTTTCCCCCATTTGCTGGACTAAAATAGAAGAAAACTTTATGTAAAATATCACTTCAAACACACATAATGTAATAATGTAAAGATGATTTTAATCATAGGTAAATTACAGCTAATTTCTTATTTCTTGTGGAGTAACGCTTTGGCTGGCTTACTTAATTTGTTTGTATAAATGTAAGCTGAAGCATTGTATTTAAGATTGACATCTGCAGTCAATATAGTATTATTAAACAAGCATATATTTAAATTTGATTGAAAGTTATCACAACTACAATTGTCAATATATGTAACAGGGCAAACAAGCCAACCAAAGTATTACCCTACATGAATTAGGAAATAAGCTGTAAAAGGAAATTATGTTAGATAAGATCAACAAATATTTCAGATTTTATCATATTCATTGAAGCACGACGAGGAGATATATCAAAGAAAACAGTATGAAATCCGGCGGATTTGTATTGGAAAATTTGATGTATAAGGAAATTGGTACAGAGACGGCTTTTATATTAGGGGGTGGTAATACCACTTGCGTTGTCATTTTTTTTACCTATGAGTTTGAATGTCCCTCTTGTATCTTCTCCCCTCTTTTATCTTCATTCTAACGTACATGGAATACCATTTGTCGGTTTTTTTTTGTAAGTGTTGAAAAGCATTAACGCGTTAAATAACTGCCCCATTTTTTTTTAAAAGTTATTAATAAATAATAAGCTACTTACCAAAGTGACTTGTACTTTTCAAATACTGATACAATACATTTATTTCTGTTTTCTGGGTTTACAAATGCTCGGACACATTTTGGAACAACTTTTCTGTGCTTTAGGCCACCCGCGTTAGCTTTTTGAAACATCCTCTTTGTACAACAGATATCTCAATTTAGCATCCTTATCTTGAAACGGGCCGGTTATTTGCGGATTGGAATTAAGTCTGAGTCGTCGGTGTTCAGTGCCTCCCCTTCATGCAAAATGTAAACCAAATAAATAAAGCAATGTGTCTAAAAGTTGTTGGGGATTATCCACGCCAAGAATACCCTTATCATATAATGACGTTTCTTCATCTACCGATATCACATCAGCCTGCTTGCGCGCATTTGCACCGAGACCTTCAGTTGCCCTTTCTTTCATGATAGCATCTAACACTTGTCTAGCCCTAAGAAATTCGGGATCCGTAAAGAAGTTAATTCTGGACGATTTCTGATGGCGAATATATCCCTGTATTGAGGAAAACAGGTCATAAATACTATTGGACGGATATGTACCTCCGTCTTTTTTTTTTTTTTTGCCTCTGCTATGAAATATTGTAATGAAGTGGACAGTTCTGTTTTGTCCATGTGTACCAAATCCTTTTGCAAACAATTCGGAGGAATTCCTAAATTATCTGATATCGGACGTAAACGGCGCTCGGCTTGCCAACTATTGAAAGCATTGTAACCCCATTTATATTTTTTGACTGAATTTTTCGGCACCGATTCCTCTATCTTGTTTTGAAGGGATTTAACTGTCTCTGGTTGACCGTGTCTAAACTGATGACGCGTAATTTCCAAATCATTATCACTTGGTTTTAAACCAAAATAACTTAGAATGTCCCTTTCTTTTTCCTCACTTACTTGAGAATACGAACTTTGCGTAAGAAAAATCGGGTCCCACTCTAACAAATCTATATCATCCATGGTCGTAATGCGGGTTTACTTTTAATATAACTGGACAATGATAACACACTTTTATATCTTAATTAGTGTGTTTTATTTTAGTGAATTATTTTCACCTTATTTGCATATATACATTATAATTTAAATGTTAGGCGTGGTTATAACCAAAATAATTTGAGCAGAATCTCCCACTTTAATGATCGGTAAGATAGGATAGAAATTTCTGAAAAATTGTAAAAAAACAAAATATTTTTCGACGGTATATAAGTCGGTCGGTCTTTCATTTGATCAATCCTGACACCCCTCGGTGTGTTCTACGACAAGAAAAACCTTAAAATATGCATTATCTATAACATAATACACATCATATTGTTATAGGTGGCGATATAAACGAAAATATAATTGATCAAAGTGAATCGAAACGCTACGAGGCAGCCAGAGCATTAATGGATGACCACTGCTTCTATACAAAAGATCTGGGCCGAACATTCATAAACGATAAGCATGAAGAAATATCCTCTATTGACTACATATTACTAGATAAAGAGCTGTTCGAGAACCAATCCAGTTATCTTAAACTTGACTCCTGTAGTTCTTTAGTAACTAACAGCTATTTCAAGTGAAATTCAATCGGGTCATGAGCTAACTAAAGTTATGACACAAGATAATCATTATGAAAAATGCAGCAATAGAATCAGCACCTGGAGCCAAGGTATACAAAAGAAAGAAACAAAAACCTAAGATAAGATCCTTTAACATAAATCAAGCGAGTATAAGATGTAAAGAAGCTTTTGCAAAATGGAAAGCAAATGAAAGACCGACATCATGCACCGAAAAACAAATTATACTGTGATATGTAATTTGCGAAATACAAACTTCGAAAAACATGTAGAATAGAGATAGCGATGAAAGAACTCAATGATAGACAAGAAATTTTAGATGCTAGAACTAAACATGATCAAACATTTTACAAGTTACTTGGTAAAAAAAGGAAGGCTGAAGAATTGTATATCCGAACTGAATGTACAAGACAATATATATAAATCTGACAATGAAATTATAGTTGGATGGAAACAAAATTTCAATGAATTAGCTAAACCAGCAAATGATCCTGAATATGACGATGAATATTATAAACAGCTAATTAAGATCTAGACAATATAATTGATATATGTAACGATCAAACTAATACTATCCCTGTAACTGAAAAAGATGTTCAAAATGCCATAAATGGATTGAAAATAAACAAATCTTCAGACATTTATAGTATATCCTCTGAAAATATCAAATATGGTGGTGAAAAGCTGCAAACAGTTCTACAAATATGATAGTATCATAATTTAAATTAGGAATAATAACTGAAATACTCAAAATGGGTCTCCTCACTCCTGTATTCAAGAACAAAGGAAGTAACAAGAACGCCACCAACTATAGGGGGATTACTATCATGCCAATACTGCTGAAACTAATTGAGTCTGTAGCAAAGGCTAAGGTCCAACCTAAAATATTAAAAGAACAAAATAGGCGACAAAGAGGATTTACTGAGAACTCAGTTCCAATGAACTGCTCCTTCATTATAGAAGAATTAATCAGAAAATGCAGGGATGCTGGTAAAATAATATATATAGCGCTTCTAGATGCTTAATCGGCATTTGATCTGGTAACGCATGAGAATATCCTAAGAAAGCTATACATAGCAGGTGTATGTGGGCTACTATGGAAACTTATACATAGTCTTCACATAGACTCTAGCAGTGTAGTTAAATTTAATGGTCTAATATCTGAACCATTCTCAATATGTCAAGGCGTAAAACAAGGTGGTATACTGAGCGCCGACTTGTACAAGTGTACATCAATAATCTCTTAACAGATATCGAACACTCCGGATTGGGAGCGAAAATAGGATCCATTTGTTGCGCAGCTCCGCCATGTGCAGATGATGTGGCACTAATGAGTGACAACCCTGAGGAACTACAGGTACTTATTAACATAGCATACAATTACAGTCGAAAGGAAGATATAAGCTTCAACAAGTGAAGACTGTTATTCTTCCAGTGTATCCAAATCGTAGAAAACAACAAGAACCTTCCTTTCCATGAAGTATAGGTAACTCAATAATGCCAATAGTTAGCCAAACAACCCATTTGGGGTCTTAAGCACATCAAAACCAGATGATCCTAATCCGTTGTATGAAAACGTGAAAAAAGCTAGACGAGCCATGTACAGTCTAATGCCAGCTGGTTTGCATGGGGGAAATGGACTGGACATACAATCCTTACTACATATATTTAACATCTAGTATGTCATTCCTGTACTTCTGTTCGGCCTGGAATTAGTAACTCCTACAGTAAAAAACTTGGATATTATTGACATATTCCACAAAACATGCATTAAGCAATTACATTCTTTACCAACAAGTACAGCTACGCCCGCCATATACATTCTTTCTGGACAACTACCAATAGAGGGCCAAATACATAAAAAGATCTTATCATTATTTGGAAATATATCTAGACAACCACATAATAGTTTAGAAAAAAAAATTGCATATAGACAACTACTTATGAAAACGGATGATAGTAACAGCTGGTTTATTATTGTTAAAACGATTCTAGCGAAATACAACTTACCATCAACTTAACATCTATTAGACAGTCAAATTCAAAAATTAAAAAGGAAGACCATGGTAAATAAAGAAGTATCAAAGTATTGGAAACATTTTATCGAGGGTCATTGTAAGCTGTGCCCCTCACTAAAGTATTTAAATAGTCAATATATACCAGGAAAGACACATGTATTAGTAAACCTATCTGCCAATAATTCCGTGCAAGAAGCTAAGAGAATACCCGTAAAATTAAGAATAGCAACAGGAACTTGTGGTGGAATACTCATTAACGTTATATACTCATGGCTGGTAGAACACGACATTCAAAACACAAAGGACTATTGGCAACATGTCCTTTGTGCCAAACATCAGATGAAACCTTGGAACCTGTCTTACTGCTTTGTCCTGCACTGTCGAACCAGAGAAAATCAATCTTAAACAATATCCAACTGCTACACGAAAAGCTCATTATTAAATTCAAACACAACGGTATCGAAGTATACCTTATCCAAGTGATAATTAATTCAAGCACAATTGGATTACTGGAACCCAGTTGTGACAATTCAATCCTAATGGACATAGAATTTCAATCAAGAAGACTATGCTTTCTACTACACACAAGCAGGTCGAGAATTCTCAATGATATGGATTGAACATGAAGTTAGCTTAATAGACACCTTGAGCGTGGGTTACGCCACACACTACGGAAACAGCTACGAAGCGACCTCAACATTACTGCAAAATGAGCGTGGATTTCGCCACACTTGTTGACTCAACCATAGTTCTTAACGCCCTCTAATGCAAATATACATGTCTACACAACAAAAGCGTGGATCTCGACACACTTTACTAAAGAGGCTAAATATATGTCATCGTTTATCAGAGAATAAGCGTGGATCTCGCCACACTTTACTAAAACCTATTACAACCCAGCCAAATAAAGTCCTATGAATCAGCTGTAAGCGTGGGTATGTGGCCACACTACACTGTGATATACAGATAAAAGTAAACCATATCTTAAGTAAAACCAGAAAACATGCAGAAGAACGATTTCTGCTGATCATATAATAGATACTTGTAAATAAACTGTAAATATCGAGGAAGTATTTTCATGACATTGAATACGCTTACATTTTTATGCCGATACATTTGTATATAAAAAACACTTTTAATATTTCATTTTATGATGATAGATGTCTACCTGTGTGACTTTTATATTTTAAAAATTCAGATATATGTACTTTTGAACTGGTGGTGGAATACTCATTGATTAAGGTGCTCCTTTATTGAAGGAAGTTATGAAATACAAGTAACAAGAGGGGGGAATTTTGAACAGCCAGCATGAACGGTTGTCGTATCTAAGTCAAATATGTCAATTTCCAAATGCAACACATTACAGTCATAACAAATCAATTAGTAACAACATGTGCAGCAGTTAAGAGTTTGGAAGTGCTTTAAATTAATTAAATATATTAAATGCATGACAATTTAATAAAATTCACTATTCTGCAGTTGTCAATTTACGCATGTGCAAACAAATTTTATTGGATTTAGAGCATGAGTTTATTCACAAAGCGAAAGAAGCACGTCATATTAGAATACAAAACTAATTATAAAAGGTGTGAAAAAAATGATACAATTTAAACGAGAAAATGAATGCCCTAATTATAAATACAGAAGACGAAATACAAATATGACAGACATATATCAATTACACCAACTGAATTACAAGGGCGTGACTTTGGACAGTCCCATAAAGTAAGTGACGTGGTTAAACATGTTTTTAAACCCTTGCTTAAACCCCTGCTTGGGACAGTGGGTGGTTCAGCAAAACATTAGAATAAAATGTAACAGAACTGTTATATAAAGGGTTCAACACTAATATAAGATACGAAGCAAAAATAAGCCAACTAACACAAAAACTGCAAATAATAAATAGCAACAATATCAGAGTATTTTGAAAGCTAGATGTTTTTCAAAGCCAATTAGAACAGTGAGGTAATTATGGTGTCCACTTCTATCAATCAGCACAACTGTAAGAGATGTAGTGTAAGTATCTGATTACCAGACGGCGAAACACATGCCCTTGCTTTTTATTTATCAAGATTTGTCAGGATTTTTTTTATTTCAGCTCCTGTTGAAGTTGATTAATATATAAGTGATCTTTTCGGGATATTTGTTTTTCGTAGCCATCAGAAACATTTAGATAATCACTATGTTCATTGGTTTGCGATTCTTCATCTGCATTTATTTCATCCGGACTTGGATTATCAGCTCTTTTTTGTTGAAGCTGATTATAAGGATTTTTTGGGGATAGTTGCCCGAGTTCATCATATCCGTCATTTGCGTTTTCCTCATCAGAATGTATTTCATCATATACTGATTCATCAGGCTCAGTATAAGGATCTTTATCTTCTCCCCTAACAAAATATAATGGTTATTATTATAATTGAAAATGATAATTGTGTTAATAGAAGATAGACGTTGTAGATAACATATATGTTTTTATCTGCATCAATGGTTATTGTAAGAGTTCTATTAATTTGCTTTGGTATGTATACAACATATTTGAATATTGTAAACCATTCAAATGAACGCTACAATTTACTAGAATTTATGATTATTCCTCGCTTTGTTGCTTTGTTTGGTTTTATTAAATTCTCTGGAAAAGGATATGCCACAAAAGGTTGTATAAGAAGAAATCAATACCAACAAACTATTTTTTTTATTTTGATCTCTCTTCGCTTATTAGTTTTATAAATAAAAATCGAACCTAATAAGCTGTTTTATTTTTATTTTCATTCACACAGAACTGTATTTGTGACTTTGTCTATTATTGCATGTCTATTGGTATGTTTACCATATCATAACTTATCATACAGTAGTATCCATAATGATTGAATACAATAATTTCCAAAGTTAAAAATCAATCATATAAAGTAAAATATTATTTTGATCCCCCGCATTTAAATGAAAAATAAAATCACCCTATAATTCAAATACTGTGTAATTATTTTAATCTGCAATCGTTTTTCAATTTGCAGAGGTTTGACTTTAACGTATTATATGCTATTTGTTTCCGTAAGTTTCAATTGACATGTTGTTTTTACGTACGAAAATACATATTCATGTCATTTGGTCTCTTGTGAAAAGTTGTGTCATTGACAATCATACCACATAATCCATTTTGTATAATAAAACCTCATATAAGCATACTAAACACAGCAAATAACAATGAAGTTAGTTTTAACTATTTAAACAGATTTGAACATATAACAACACGTATAGTTTACCTAAGGTTTTCTAATCTTTCAGACAAACCTGAAACATACAGAAACTTCTATGTAACAGCACTAGTCTAGTATTTATCAATAATTTGGATACAACTCAAACTGTCGTATTGTTCCTTTACGTCGAGTAAGCTGACCTAGTATACATAATGTTTTCAGCACCAGCTGTAGCCCGCCTCCGGGAGCGAGATATTCTCGCTGCGTTGATATCCTTGATGGCATCGGGCCTTTTCTCCTCTTTGATCAGGTTTTTATCTTTTTGACACAATTCCCGTTGGATCACCACCGATGATCGATTGTTTTGTAAAAGAAACGCGCATCTAATGTACGAAAGTATACGCCTTGAATATGTTATGAATAAGAATGAGTCCAAATTGCATCTGCTTTTTGAATATATATAAATGCAGGACTCGGAAACGCGATGGTCCACGCTAAAGTGCGTTTGTTAACACACTGAAGTGCGATGTTAACATTGTAAAGCTCACTTCCTGATTACTATACTAAACGTGAGTACGATGGTGGTTACACTGAAGTGCGAGTGTCTGTCTGTGATTTAGAGTAAAAAGCAAAATGTATATGAGATGTTTAAATAAAATAACATTATTAAGAGTTGACCAATGTAGCTGCTAGCCTGGCATTTGAAAGATCTTTTTTTAATTTCTGTTAAGTCCAAACAACATACTTTAAAAATTATTCTAAGAAAAGTACGCAGTATTATGGTTCTAGAAAATATGGCAATCACGGCGTGTTTGTCTATATTTATACACCTGGAAAAAAGTATTGCAACACCAAATTCAAATTAAAATTAAAAAAACACTTTTTATTTTTTTGTGATATAATTTGGTAAAATAGAATTAGTTAAACATTATTTAAGTATCACCTGAGTTTAATCAATAAATATCGACTCGATAAGTTCTTATCTGCACATGCAGCTACTGTACCCGTAAACAGCAAAACAGGTGTTTTAATCCTCATTGTTTTCAACACTTTAAATAACCAAGTTTTTGAAGTTATGTGATTGACACCTTGTTGAGTCCTCGACAACTCTTAACTGCAGCAAGATGGCATATTATCAGCATGAGCGATCAGGGATGTCGCTGTTACAAATGCATGTATTGTTGGTCATCACCATTCCACTATAAGTCGTTTTGAGAATAAAAATCAGGCAATAAACGTTGTTAAAGACCTTCCGAGATAAAGAAGACCCCCTATACCATTTGCTAGAAAAAATTAGGCATAATTAAGGTTTATCAGAAGGAAACCCATTGCATACAATACAATCCTAAAAAGAGAGTGGTGGGTATACAGGAACCTTTTAACAAGAAATGTTCGAGATCGACTCATCGCTACTGGTTATCGTGCGATAAGACCATTTCGGATACCTTTGCTTACGAACAGACACACAGTTTTCCGTATCCAATGTAGTGCAGAGCTCGCCAAAGTTGAAAATTAACATCGTGGAGGAAGATCCATTGTTCCTATAGAATTCGGTTCATCTTCTTTGGCCCGATCGTAGCCCGGATTTGAACCATATCGAGCATATATTGGACACTTTTGGGCGTAAAGTGCGCGAAAGGACACCACAGTTCAAACACATCATGAAATAAACAATGCCCTTCATCAGAAATGGTTGCTGCTACCTTAGAAACAAATTAGTCGATTTATGGCAGGAATCAGAAGACGTTATGATGCGGTAATCCGTTTGAATGGAAGCTGCGCACAAAGTACTAATTCTTTGGCGTATAACGATCACTCATGATGTGAACAGTCATCGGAAGATTAATTTTAAAATGTCTGACATTGTAATGTTCGACTACAGTAATAGTTGTAAAATGCATTTTTTTGTACAAAAAACACTTCATTTTGTTATCAAAATTGTGGTTATATAAATTTATTTTTTTTAAAACATTTTTTGTTCGTTTAAATGCCAATGTTATCATAAACTATGTTTCAATAATATTATACAAATATTTTACTATATTTCATCCAAAAAAGAGGTTGATTTTTCAAGTTTTAAAAAATCAAGGTGTTGCAATACTTTTTTCCATGTGTATATAATAGTACTTGTCACGTTTTCCACCAAAAACTGAAATTAGCTAATGCGCCACTGAGGAGAATAAAATATATAGAAAAGTTCACATAGGGACTAGTCAGTTTAATTTAGGCCTAAAATGTTGTAGAAATTAAATTAAACAATGTAACGACATTAAATAATGCTTCAATGACGATGTTCTTCCAAATTAACTTGATATAGCAAAATCATTGTTAATGGTTGTAAGTAATTTCAACATTAAATTGTCCTAAAAAAATAGTGTAATTCATATTTAGCACGTTTAAAGAGAAGTCAAAATTGATATTAAGTTCGGCGTGGATCATAGCACTTCAGCGTCCTTATAGCACCTCATAGTCCTACATATATATTGTTTTATGTTTCGTTTGTAATTTTAAACGATAAAAGTAAAATCACAAATTTACTGAAGTCTGAGGAAAATTCAAAAAGGAAAGTTCCTATTCAAATGGCAAAAACAAAAACTATCTTAATCCTGCCTTGGTATAGACATTTTCTTATATAGACAATGGTTGATTGAACCTGGTTTTATAGCTAGCTAAACCCCTCACTTTTATAGCCGTTTCTCATCTGTTTTATTAGTCCAATATAATTATATTTTATAATATGAGCTAATAACCTTCTCTTCTGGCTTGTTGTATCATTTCTTCCTTCGCCTTTATTTCCATTTTGAATTCATTGCCAGCCTTAGTTTTCCTTCTCCTTAAAACTATTACTGCCGACATTCCTATGCTTATAGATACAACTACTCCTGCGGCTAATATTCCAACTACCATGACAAATGTATTCCCATCTTCTGTAATTATTTCTGTTTTGTACTGTAAATCCCCGATGCACACCTTTATCTTTATGACGTTCACCTAGTATTAAGAAAAAATGCAGTGTTTGAAAATTGTCAAGTTTAAGTAGTCTTAACTGTGTTGGCAATCCGTTATTTAATTTAATGCGACTGTCATACAAGTGAGAGGTTTAGCTAGCTTTAAAATAAGGATTTATCCAAAAATACCTGTTCGTAGTCAGGAATATGACAGTTGATATCCATTCGTTTGATGTGTTTGAGGTTTTTGTTTTGCCATTTAATAAAGGACTTTCCCTTTTGAATTTTCATCGCAGTTCAGTATTACTGCTCGGTACACTTATAAGTTATTTATCACGTAAAATATACACAGTAAGAGTTGTTTTCAATTCGATTGCTTTGATTCAACTGGTGTAATATTAACATATGCCCCAAATTATTTTTTTTTCATACGAAATAGAAGCAGGTTTTCTATCTCTGAAAAGGGAGCTAACTGTAAATGTATTATAGTTTAAAAATAGTCTTTACACATGTTGAAAGTGTTTTAAACATATATATGCATTACAGTTATGAAGTATTAATATAATTTACTTACAACGACAGGAACAGTATTCTCATCTGTTTTATTAGTCCGTGGAACTGATTTAGGTGGATAACAAGTGATGTTATACATACTGATATCAGTTATGAAACAAATACCGTCCAATCCAATATTTATATGATAATCTTCAAGGCGTGCCACATTTAATATATTTCTACCCTATAAATAGATTTTGAAAAAATTACAATTGCGTATTACATTTGTTGTTCCTGGCGAAACCTCGATGTAATTAGAGGCGAAAGATACCAAATTAAGGGACATTTAAACACCAACATTGAAAAAACTTGACAAAGCCATGGCTAAAAAAGAAAAAGACCAATATGCAACTAACAATTCACTAAACACTACTTAGAAAACTAAAGACTGAACACGAACCCATCCAATAACTGAGGTTATCTGAAATGCTCAACAACCAATTATCAGCCTTGTAAGTTTTGTAAACCAAAATAATTTTACGTCAAAATTTATTTGTCATATTTGTTTGTCCCTCAAGTTGGTAGCATACTTTTTGTTTAAAAATACGCACCATCTTTGCAGCAGTGTTTATTTTTTCAAATTAAGGAGAAATGCTTTGATTACCAAATTGAATAAGTATAATCTTCCAAAGTCGAAATGACATTGATGCAACCAATGCAACGATATGTATTTGTACGAAACTTAAGCAAGAGCAAAACTCAAACCATATACATATATTCAGACATAAAAGTGCCCGACATACAAAATTGTGAGAGAATTTAAACGAGAAAACGGCTTTATTTGTGACAAAACACAAAACGAAGTTGCAAACACCAATCAAGTTCTAACAACTACCCTTTTCTGTTTAATATACTGCATTGTTATAATTTCGCGATTTTTAAGTACATTTACTATCGTTTTTCAAGAATTCAATTTTGAAAATGTTCCAGTTTTCTGTAACAGAACAGATCAAAATTGGTTACTGTAACTGTTAATGGACATTTTATATTTGGCAGTTTAATTGTGATTTCAAAATTATAATTATAGATGCATAAAATTTATCATTGCGTAGATTTGATAGATGGACTTAGTCAACCAATATATGACACAGGCACTATTCAGTCGTCGTCATAACAATAATAGTCATGAATTTGAATTAATTGTTAGCTGAAGTTCAAATGCAATGTAGTGATTAATACATACTGCTTAATAAAAGCTTCTCTGTTAAGAAACACTTCTTTATTTTCTAACCTTACCTTAATTTCAATAGATGATTGCTTATCATACAGATACACATCATGGAAATTTTCAAATGTAGGGTCGTCCACATATTCTATAATAACTTGAATTGTCACTCCATCAAAATGAACCTCAATTGTTTGGTTATTAGACTGATTCTGTAATCTTGGAGGTGTTTCACATTCAGTTGAAGTATCCTCTGGTACATCACATGGTTTAACCTTCAATAATATTTGTTTTACAAAACTTGCAAAATGATATTAAGACCGATTAACAATCATTAAAAATACCATCTTTTAATTAATGATTAGAATCTTATAGCCAATCCAACAGCGGGTCAGATTAAAAAAACTCACAGCATTTATATCCGCCACATACAAATAAAACTGTTTGGCCATATAGGTTTTGATTCGTACGAAAGTAAAGTAAATACATAATTGTAAAAGACAATACTGTTCTATGTAAATATATCTGTTTTATGTAAAAGATGTTCGTGAAAAAAATACATTTGTACTTACCACTCTTTCGACTGTTATCGCCCCAACATTTTTGAATCCATTTCCACGAATTGTAAATATTACACCTCCACTAAAAATAAAATCAGAGTGAAGTAATACTACTGGATATTGTCTTCTGTATTTAAGCATGACATATATGGGTTATACATGTTATACACCAATTCAATATCAATCCAAGACAAAGTTTAAGTCAGTAGAAACCATTTTTGTCTCTTTCGTAATTTTTGGAATTTATATTTATATAAACACTAACCTTTGTAAAGCTTTCGGTATTTCAGTCGAAATGTTAAATGTTGGATCTGGTAAATATTGAAATGTTTCGTTTAGCGTCAAGACTGTCAGAACATCAATGACAACTTCCAATCGGGTCATAACTCGATGTTTTGTTGACATACCAGTTTTGCACTTGATGTAGTCATTTTGTGAACTAGAGGTCTTTTGATATTCACTGTAATAAAAACAAAACTGAAAACAGTTGTTGGTTTTGTAATAATACCGTTTATATGTCTTGGTCTTATTTGTTTTGTGTGGCCTTATAGTTGCTCACAAAATCATGTACAATTTTGCAGTGTAGAAATCACTTGAACAATCATAGATACTGATGAAATTATTAAAACATTCTGTTTGACTTTAATACATAATGATCCATGAATGATCATAATCTACGATGTGAAAAGTAAACTTCTACCTTACCAGAGATTATAATTAATATCTCTACTGAGGAGCGGCGATATTCACTACAACCCATTCCTGCCAAAGAACAACCTGTAAAAACCAACCAAAATATCCATGCACAAATTGTAAAAAGGGGGTAATAGCTACGAGTAAATCAATCAGCTGTGATCTATGGGAACAATGGTCTCATGTCAGATGCACTAAGACTATTACAATTAAACAATATGAGGAATATGTCAAGAACAACACAGAATTCTCATAATCTGTGACAACTGCTCTCTACAACATCTACCTTTTAATAGTTATCAAAGGTACCAGGATTATAATTTAGTACGCCAGACGCGCGTTTCGTCTACATAAGACTCATCAGTGACGCTCATATCAAAATATTTATAAAGCCAAACAATTACAAAGATATAGAGCATATCAATTTCCAATCTAAAGATACTGCGTAGACCCGAGTATTACTGCGGAGACCCGAGTATTTTTAACATTACTATTGAAAACCATGATGATCTATTTCGACTCTTCAAGTGTAAGGGGTCTGCATTTCATCCAGTGTAATGCACGATCCCTTCATCCAAAATTGTCAGAAACTAAAAAAGTCGCAGCTAAGACAAAAGCTGCTGTAATCTCAATTACAGAATCATGGCTGGACAATACAGTAACAAATGCGTGAATTCACATTGAAGGATACAACATTGTGAGACTAGACAGATCTAGAAATAGTGGAGGGGTGTGCGTATTCATCAGGGAATACATTGCGTTTTCGCCAAGACAAAATCTTCACGATGACAGACTTAAGGCCCTCTGGGTAGACATCTTGATACCAAAAACTAAGCCGATTACTGTTTGGACCGTCTAAAGACCACCAGCAGAGGCGTCTTTCTTATTAACTTTGAAGAAATACTAAATGAATTAAATCAAATAATGAATTGTACATTGTTGGTGATCTAGATATATGTTTATTGCATTAAAGGTAATCTTTATATAAAAACTAAATGAATATTTTACAAATGTCAAATTTGAAGCAATTGTTATGTGAACCAACCAGAATAACTGAAAACAGTAAACATTGTTAGTTCATGTAATTGTAAACTCTGAAGACAGAGTCAGTCAATCAGGTGTTGTTCCAATTGGACTAAGTGATCATTTTATGACATATTTTACTAGAAAAATTGAGAGAAAAACAAACTCAGATAGTGGAGAAAAATTTACAAAAATTACAGTAAAGAGGATTTCTGTCATAAACTAAATGATGCTGATTAGTCAGAATTATATTTATGGAGAGAAGTAAATGGAACTTGGGTGGAATTCAAAAATAATTTTACTTCAATTTTGAATGAAGTTGCTCCTAAAAGAGGCATCAAGGTAAAAAAAAAACAGAGCCTTGGATGACTTCTGAAATTATTGAACTTATTCAAAAAAGAGATCTGCTTTGGAATATATATATAAAAATCAAATGTAAACATTTTTATAATGATTATTGTAAATGCAGAAATAAAACCCAGAGGGAGGTAAACAAAGCTAAGTCTTTATATTTTGAAAATAAAATAGAAGAAAATAAAAATAATCCTAAAAATATCTGGAAACAGTTTAAAAGTATGGGTTACAGTACTAAACAGAAGGAGAAAAGTAAAGTTGTACTTAATATAGATAACGGGAACTGTCATGACTCAAATACAGTGGCTAACTATTTTAATAACTTTTTTACAACTATAACTGATAATTTAGTATCAAAATTACCAACAGTTCCAGAAGTGTTTGATATTTGGCAATGCATACAAGATTGGAATATGTTCCCAATTAGTGTTAAAAAATAAAGAAAATAAAAGAATTTAAAATTAGTGTCAAAGAGTACTTGACCAGAAGTTATAGTGCAGCTTTATGAGACTCCCTTTTATATTATTAAACGTTTTTTTATTTAACTTATTTTTATATGATTTTTGTTATGTCATATACATTTGTGTGTTATCGTTTGTTGTATTTAGGAACTATAAGCCGTTTACATGAAGGGACCCCATTGGAACAAGCTTTAGAGCTTTCATAGGTTATCCCTGATAAAATATCAGCACATAGTTTCTATGCACTTAAGGATACTACACTCATACAATACCAATATATTTCACCATATATGTGTTAGTTTCGTGTTTGCATCATATATATATATATATATTGTGTATTGTAATAATTAATATGTTTGATATTTTATTGAATAAAATATTATCATTATTATTATTATTATTATTATTATTATTATTATTATATTAGAGACTTTTACGAAGAATTACCCCTTTACACTGTTATAAATATTTATATGACAACTGTATATACATATATACAGACAAAAACATTAGACGTTCGGATTAGACATGAGTATACTTAGAAAATTTCGGATAGAGAAAAGACATATATTTTAACTGTAAAGTTGACATTTTACTTGTCGTGAATTTCTTATAAACCTGTTTATAATAAATCTCGTTCAACTTAAAAATTGATCTGTGTCTTTTGTTGGCTTAGATTTAAAGTTAATTTCTGGTCGTAATAGTTTTGCATTAACATTTCAAATTTGACCGGGCTATTTTTTCTTTTTATGTAAAATAATGTTTAGGCAATGATATTGTTTCCTCCGACATTTAAAACAATGTTTTAACCCTTTGGAATTGTTTAAAGCTATTGTACAACCGATGTTTAATCAAACATATCGATGAATAAATTGGCGTTTTGTTGAAAACAGAGCATGACAATCATTTTGCTGGTGTTAATAGAACTATCCTTTTTTATGATTGAACCAGATAATTAATGCTGTATATGTTGTAGTTAACAATTGTGATTTTTTGAAAATGGAATCTTTGTAGTCTTAAGTTTTTACGTTGAATTCATTTCATTTTGTCGTGATAAGCATGATAAGGTACATCGTGTAAAAATCAGAGAAATTTTAACTCATAAGATGATTAAATTTTTGTTTTTCTAATAATTAATTTTTTAGCCTATGATGTCCTCTATTTCTTTGTCGGATTAATCAGGACTGTACTCATTGAGCGTTGATTATGTTTTTAAAGGACTTTATATTTCGTCTTTGTAAGGAGTTTAATAGTATGCAAATCATAATACACGTAGCTTGTAGAAGCAAAACACTGGCGATAGCAAAAAACAGTTTACCTGCATTTAATGCAAATCTCATCGTCACAAAAGGAAATATTGTACCGATTTTGTCCTTCAAAACCAATATCTTGACCCATTATTGTCACAGTCGTGTTCCCCGATAGGATCCCTTTCTTCGGAGAAAATTTAGATATCTCCGGTTCCTGGAGCGAAAAAACATATACATGTAACATATAAGTCTCTTTGATAATTTTTGTATTTTTGTTTCTAATCGGATTGAAATTGCTTCATTACATGATCTCAAACTGTTATTTTTAAATATGAAAATATTTCTAAAAAAAAATAAAAAATATCTTAATTTTACAGTATGATACTTACAAATACATAATTTTTGTAGCCATAAAATCGGATTTCAAATGTTTGGCTTTGTGCGTTCCTAATGAAGGTATATTGAGAAAAGCGCTTCGGACGCAAAAAGTTATAAATGTGTTGTTTTTAATTTTTTAATCATTAATTGAGATGCTATTCGAAGACTGTCGACGAACATTTAACTTAAAATATACATAAATAATTATACAATTTGATAGCGAACACGTGCAATAGGATATTATGTCTGTTTTTTAGGTAAAAAATATATGGAAATCACCGTTTAACCGGTAGAAGAATGATTTTTTGTTGGCTTGATTAAGAAACTAACTGATTATGTCTAGCAGCTTTCTTGCTTTACTTTAAAAAAAAAATGACAAAGTGAATGTACATGCAGACAACCACAAGCGAAATTCATGCGCCACTTCTCTCCCTTAAAGTAAAAATAAAGTTCAAAGAATGCGAATTCAAATGAATTTGATTATAAACTTGCTAGTTAATGATACACAATTGATGTAGTGTTAACTTATTTTGACAAAATTGACTAAAACTAACTGCTAAAAGCGAAATAATATTTCTTACTGCCGCGTTTTGTAATTGTTTGAAACCAAATCGCATTCTATATTTTGTTTCATTCGTAGCTCATACCTCATTATTACATAACAAATGTATCAAATTATTTTTATAACAAACAAAAATATGCATTAGATACCTTGAAGGTGAAGTATATGGAATTTAAATCGCTGTAGTTATTTGCGTTTACTGTAACAGATATACCCGTTGTCTGGGTTGCGTTATTTTTCACCAAAACACAAGTCAAACTGTTAAAAAAAGATACACAAGCTCTAATAACGTATGTATATTTTGTTTTTATTTGCAAAAAAATTAGAGTTAAGAGCAGAATGCATTGCATTGCAAATACTAATTTTCTGACGGATTTATACAAAACATTACTGTAAATCAAATGAATGATGTCCTTTTTAATGTAATAGACAAACTCATTTCTTTTACGTAACATCAACGGCTAAGACTTTGACATCTGTTTAATGTTTGGCATGCATCAAACCAGCATCATTTAAAATAATTCCCCCAGATTGTCTTATGCATATGTTTCTTTTTAATTGATTTAGGAAAGTAGAATACCATAAAACTACTGATTAGAAAATAAGTCTACATTTATACGTCTAAAACAATAATTTTTGATCTTTATATCATCTGACGCCTGCAACAAGACACGTTGAGTCTTGTTATATGTTATTTTTCAGACAATAAAATGTCGTTAATTCAGTATACTTTTGCAACATCATATGTAGCATTCCTTTTGATTGGATAACGTCATCAATTTTTATGACATCAAGTTACAGTTAACAATTCACAATTTCGATTGATGCTATGAAAATGTACTCGAAAGCGGAGACGACGTATGACATATTTTTAATGTATTATTTGAAGTTGTTTTCTTTCAGATTATTTAGAATGATGAGAATTGTATTATAAACTACGACGGCATCAATTATTGATTTGATGGTTGCTACTCCCGTTTATTTGCTCCGGAATAAACTTAATTTATAACTTAATGCCATTGGAGCTTAAAATACAATACATTGCAATCATTCCAGCTCTATTCAGTACCTTGACATACAGTTCAGAATGTTTTTATAGGTAATACATTGCTACTAAACAATATGCGTATAGCCGGAACATATCTAAATCAAATGCAATTTAATTGTCTGAACATAACTGAATTTACCGCAGTGGAAAACTATGAAGATCATACCAAAGACTAAACATAGCTGAGCTATGTAATGTTCGATTATTTTAGCACTGTATTTAGTCAAAATGACCGTTTAATTCCAAAATAGGCCAGCAAGTGACCATGGTGACTTCTGCCTAAATGTATCAAATATATAGTTGTTAATCTGAGGAAAAGATCTTCTTTTTCACAAGTAGTATGTTCATTAAATTAAGATTGACTCAATAAGTAAAACGATTTTATCAACAAATTACGTGGTTTCTATCAGATCATCCTAACGAACACTAGACATACATGGAAAATGAGACGATGATGACTTCACAACAGTTCTGTTCGAATAACTGATGTTACATTATTAACAAAAAGGTTTTTCTTGGAAATGATAAGGTTTGTTTTCCAGTTGCGCATGTTGCTTATATCTCTTTAGTTTTTAGGACAGTATTCACAAATGTGGATAATGCGCCCTACTGGGGACTTTTTGGATTTCAATTTTTTCCTGTATATTTAATCAATTTGTAAGACACATATATTCAAATGCTTACGTAGTATAAGGTGTTTGAACTTTTAAATTGATACATCTTACTCCACCGATATCAATAGAAATACTATCATTTACATTTCCGAGATAATTTCCAACTATTGTCAATACTGTTCCACCATTAACTGGTCCACTTGTTGGATACACCTATATTACAAGCGTAATAGTCAGAATACAATCATTTTTTGTTAAACTTTGTAAAACAGTTTATCGCTCGTCCAGGCCTAAATAACTTTGACACGGACATATCAGCGACGTCATAATGTTTGAACCGACGTTGATAAGTTTGACCCGCACTAGTCAAGTTCACTTCCGATTGCCAGTGAAACTAAGAAAACACTCCTAAAGACGCAATTACAGCCCGATAAATCGGTTATCTGGTTATCTGCATATTGATATTGTAAAAGATCAGCTGTCCAACACAATATGAAGGCCTTTTGATCTCGTTCGCTGCGTTGTTTTATTCCAAAATAATAACAAACGAGCTTCATTGAGCTAATGATTTCTTAAAATCAAATAAATATAGTTTAAATGAAGCAATATCTAATTCTCACGAGTAGTTAGACCTTTTTCTTTTTAACATGGTGAACACTCTCATTCTGTTATAAAAAATGGACCTGTTATATAAAAACATTCGCAAATCGTCGATCTAGTCTCTTGCAAATAGCAATTGATGCCTTATGATCTATTCTAGAGTCAAACGTTTATATCATACATGGATCTTTTTTTCGTACGTTTCCGACTGTAATCAAGGATGTCAAATACAAAATATCTAGGTGATGCATGTGAGTTTTTTTGGTATATTCTTTCAGAAATCAAATATGTCATAAACGGAATTAACATCGTCTTACCCTTTGTAAGGTAGCAATAACCATTCATGATAATAATTTGTGATGTAAATAATACTTTAACAACATTTTAAAATCATTTATAGGTTTTTAGATTTATATATATACACATATATATTCCATATTATTACCTCATAGACTTCAGGCGCACAATTTGTGGTGAAATTCACCGAGTCAGGTTTATAACATACCGGACCTGAAACACACAAATTACACTATGCATACGTTATAACTTATAGTCTTCAATATGTTACTCGTCCCAAATAATAACGCTAAATCGTTGCATTAATAAAAGGAAAGCGCAAAGACTAGAGATAGTCGAAACTATACATTCCATCACCAACAACAGTATACTCACCCGGTAGCATAAAAAAACGGTCTGAAAAAACATTTTCCTTTAATTCAGACAGTTTTCCGAAATTAGTCCTACATTTCAGCATAGTAAAATATTTTTGACTTATAAACATATATCTTTGGTGTTTCAAAGAACCATTATTTTTCTTCTAACAAGTGTTTCAATAGCAAATTTTGGAAACTTGTGGTTCCATGGTTACTAAAACTTGTACACAGGGCAAAAATGTTAAAATCTGAGTGGTTTTTTTTCTTATATGCAATGATATGTTCTTTGATATTTTGCCTATAGTACTGGACAGGATAACACTTTTCTTTATTTGAAAGAAAGATACATTCTACATTTTGAAAAGGTTGAATTTGAAAAAAAACTAAAAAGTGGAAATCAATTGCGGTATTACACCTTTATAAAGTTCGAGTCCAAATACAAGTACTTAAAATGGTCTGTACGTCACATTCATGCATGTAGTAAAACGTTACAAACTCGAACTAATATTAAAAAGTAAAATAACAAAATATACCGAGCTCCGCGGAGAATTCTAAACAAAGCAAATGCATGGCAAAAAGACAAGCTCCATCATATGAAACGAATTCGTAACAGCTAACATATTTCTGACTTGGTATCACCGTTTTTTTGGGATAGGAAATGATGGATTAAGAGCAGTTCTCTGTAATCACCAAAATATTTCGGCACACACCAAAAAATATTTGTATTAAACTTAATTAGTTAAGTAGAGTCACATGAGCTTAACAAAAATTATAACTACACTTACCCCCATATGTTTACCGTTTCCTTGGTAACAGGACTCAAAGTGGCAAAAAAAGAGAGAAAATGCAGTATCTTAACAAAAAAGAAATATTGTAGATATTGAGACATCTAAAACTTTTTTCAGTTTAAAAATCAAATATAAATTGTGTTCAACAGTAAAATTTCTTTAAAAAAATCTACAAATGTATAAAGCTAAAATAAGGTGAAAATTCCAATAAAAAGAGGGGTTTTAGACCCTATTTTGATCAGGTGTAGCCATTTCTCATTATGATTATATGAATATAGAGAATTGATAAAGGTAATACAAGAAAAAAAATCAGTGGACAAATTGATTGTGTTGAAATTAATTGACCCTAAAAAGTTGAGTTGTCCTGTATTTACATTATCAAATTACATCCCTTTACGGAGTTCTCTTGTAGAGAAAAAAGTTAAAAATAGGAGGGAAAATGTAAACAAATGCAGACAACAATGTTATTTTGCGAATTTCTTCATGTTTTAAATTCAACCATAATTCGAAATGGATAAATTTTTTACAGTGATGATAGCCTTCTCTTTTATATATGGTTAAGTTGGTGTGATGTGCTCATATTTTGAAAATATTGTCAGAACAATGAAACTGTGTCTGTAGTTTGATTATGCTAACTGTTTAAACTAACTTTTTTTAATATTTAATGTATTTATTTATATAATCTTCGAATAGTTGTTATAAACTATGTAGCATAAAAGATTCCATAGACAATTGCGACAATTGCAGTGACTACATATATTTTTGAATGGGTTTCCGTTGGAAGAAGAGACATGTATTTTGTCAGAAATTTCATGACTTAAATATGACATTACGTCACAACTGAGGATTTGTAATATTCATAGAAAGACTATCATCGAAATAAATAACAAGAGATATAGAAGTTAAAATTGTGGTGTGCCTTCAGTAAATGTCATTTTGAAATACCTTAATACTACAAAAGCAGAAGATCGACATGTTACATTCGAGATGTTTCAAAGAATTGCAACAAAGACAGGCATTTTCATTCCTATGGAAACACGTAAGTAGATTGTATTTATCTAATATCATTTTTCCTCAACACCTTATTGTTTTCAGCATGTGACAGTGATATGAATTTATTTAATACCCCCTTTTTTAAGCTAACATGTAAAATTATGTGAACTTCTTTGAATCTTATTTATGACAGACAAAAAATATAACATGAATGCTGTTTCATGTTTCCGTCCCTTTATCAGTTTTGTAAGGATTTGTACATGATAATCACATCATTTCATACCGGTCTTTATGAAATGAAAAATGTTGCGGCAACAATGATGCAATGTTGCGGCTTTAAAGCGTCAGGTTGCCAGAACATTAATACCAGAGTAGTAATGAGTGATGCTGTTAGCATCATTCTGGCTTCATTACGGTGCTATTTCCTTTCAAGACAATAAGCACCGCAATGTTGTCATAAAGGCAAATATATAACTTTCTCATTCTAAATCTACTAGAATGATGCCAGAATAGATCCTGAACATTGATGATGTCATTGATGACGTCATCAGTGTTAAGCCTTTTACTGTGGTCATGGTGGTGTGTTAGTGGTGGACCATATGTTGCTTGAGCTTATAATTTTAGTGAAGAATTGTGAGTAAACTTACATTAAGTAATTGCATTATATAAAAGTTCAATCTCTCATTTGGTGGAGAGCATTTCCCAAAAAATCTATTTTACTCCAGGGATGAACTATCACGTAATGAGGCGAATTGGTACCTTCTGAAACATAAGTCGTCGTTTTCCTTCTCTTTCTCAATTTAACCCTCGCTAAAAATTTACATAGCATGCAGAAAGAAGTTTGGTCAATAATGTCTTTGTAACCTTCTAAAGTCGGCGTGAAAGAAAAGAGGGACGAAAGATATCAAAGGGACAGTCAAACTCATAAATCTAAAACAAACTGACAACTCCATGGCTAAAAATGAAAAAGACAAACAGAAAAACAATAGTACACACGACACAACATAGAAAACTAAAGAATAAACAACACGAACCCCACCAAAAACTAGGGGTGATCTCAGGTGCTCCGGAAGGGTAAGCAGATCCTGCTCCACATGTGGCACCCGTCGTGTTGCTTATGTGATTACAAATCCGGTAAATAGTCTAATTCGGTAGGTCATATTCATGAAAGGGAAGGGGATTGTAGTTACGACGTAAGGAACATATCCGATATCATTTGTGAAACGGTTATTCCATAACGGTCAACCAACTCGTGATGGCGTCCGTAAAATTTACGAAGGGATGATTTCAACTTCACTATTTGGAACTCTTGGTTTAATAGCTTCCTTGTGAGCAGCAAACCTCTATCAAGAAAATCATGATAGGAAATGCAAGCACGGGAATATCGTATCAATTGGGAGATATATACCCCGTATGCAGGTGCTGCTGGAATGTTGCTACTTAGAAATGGAAAGTTCACAATTGGAAAGCTGAAATCATCTCTTTTGTCGTAAAGTTTTGTTTTCAACCGACCCTCATTGTCAATTTCTAGAGTGCTATTTGTTTGAAAAATGTGGTTTAATCACAAATTTAGATTGTTAATCAGACAAAACACAACACCTTTGACATAAATGAAGTGTCTCCTGTTGAGATCATGGAAATTATGTTGGTGTTATTGAAGGTATGGATGTTGCATGTTGACATTTCATGAATTACATATTTTAACTTTCCTTTTCCTTAATGCGGGAAGATTAAGTGCATTATATATAGTAATAACTTCTGAGGATAGAACTTTACCTCCTTTTAAAGAAAACGTTGTAATAATAACCCTGAGCACACACACAAATAATGATGTTAAATAAAGCAGTTAACAATTTTCTCTGGTATACTCAGCACTTTTCGCACCTGGTCAAACATTACTTTACTTTTTAATCACTAATTCAAGGAAGCAAGAATTTAAAGGCATTTGTACCGCAATAGTGCCAGAAAACTGATTTGGATACAAAATAAACGATATCTACATTTAAGCCAAATCATGTTGCGAAGATGCATGAACACTAATTTACATACGAAATAAGATATTGCGGTAACATGTTGCTGCAACGAAGCCGCACCATAACCGTAATATTGGCACAAATATGCGCCAGAAGGCTTATATTTCCAAATGGGCGGACGGCCTTGTTTCATTCATGTTTACTTGAGGATTTAAAATTCATATTTTATGTACATACATGTATAGCGCCAAAAACGTATGTGTGTTAACTCTACCTCTACTTACCTTAATTTGTATCCACTACCCTAAAGTGTGTTTGGCCATTTTTGATTAAGCACTGTGAAAGTTATATAGTGCTCCCATAGACTTAATGTAAAATAAAAATAAAAATCCGTACTTAAATTATATGTACCCCATTTTTTTCAGCATGTGACAGTAAACACACATACTTTTTTGTCTAACCTACATAGTAATTAGTTTAGATAGTGATACACAGAATGAGATCAATTTTGTAACCCGATTTTTATAGTTTGTTTAACCTCTCACTTGTATGACAGTCGCATAAAAATCCATTTTATTGACTACAATGTGAGACCATGCCGAATATATATGATAGGTTAACATGTAAAAAATAGGGGTACATCATTCATCATAGTGTGATTATCTTAGTAACAATAAAAAAAACAATATGTTAATAAGGGGAAAAAAAGCATATAGACAAAGCACATAAGCAATACGAAAGACAAATAAATGAAACATCAATTTTCAAACTAAAGAGATGTGTTATTATTGTAAATGACACAAACATCCGTAAGATTTAAATAGATGTGGATTACAATAAATATATATTACTGAACGGCCAGCCCTAATAATAAGAAGTTAAGAACAATCTACTCCAAATGTACCCTAGTTGTACCAATCTCAGTAAGTATAAATTGAGCTTTTAGATTTTCAATGTAAATTACTGTCCACAAGACAACAACTAATGTTGATATTAGCAATATGATATACTAACAAGGACTTGTTTGTTTGATTTGAATGATAAGTTTTAAATGTTCCGTCATTCATATCAACCATATCTTTTTCTAATGAAGGCCCTGATATGTGAAAAATACAAATAATTCAAAAGGCCTGATTTATGACTAAATTATCACCGAACGAAAAGCCGATATATTAACAAACGCCAACAATTTAATTGAAGGTTGCTGACATCGGACAGGCACACATATTGCTGGAAAATGTATTTCCATACGATTTTATCTCATAACTGTTCTGTTGTACATAAATCGGCTACTTGCAAGAATGCAGAAATACAGTTTTGGTTCGAGAAAGAAAATTTGCTATATAGTAATACAGAACATATTTGTGGAACAAACTGTATACAAGAAGATGTTTATTATTAAAGCTTATTAATAAGAAGAATGCATATAACGTTTTTCCTCTATATCACCTTCCTAAAAATAGTGTGAAAATAACACACAAATACATTTTAAATTTTGCGTTACTCGAATATTGCACTGCATTTATAACACCAACTATCACTGCGAAACAATGAATTCACATCTGATTATATCTTACATTTGTCCAACAAAAAATGTAACGGCATCTACGACAATCAACTTTTGATCCGTGTTGGAACATAGTTCTCTTGTTATACAGAACCTTGTTAGGAATTCATGACAAAAAGGCTAAACTGATATCCAAGCATAAGTAAATTTGAGAATAGAAATTGGGATTGTTTCAAAGAGACATCAACCCGTCTAAAGAGCAGAAAAAAAAACTGAAGGCCACCAATTGATCTTCAACATAGCCAGAAACTTGCACACCTAAAGGAGGGCTTCAGCTGGCCCCTAAACAAAATGCATCATTTCAATGAAAATGTGAGCCACACTTAACTCCAAAACATATACATGTACTCAAAATAAAAAGAAACCACATGCAAGACTAACAAATGCCAGGGGATCCTGACTTGTGACAGACGCAAAAATACTGCGGATTTAATTATGTTATTTAAAATCTCAACCCTCTTCATATACCTCTAGCCGATGTAGAATAAACAAACACATAGCAATACGCACAGCAAAACCAAGTTATAAATAAGTCGGTGTCCAATGTCAGAATAGGTAACAAAAGAAACTTTTTTATATAAGCAAAATGACAATGATACACAAGTTAACAAGGGACTACTAGCAGCTACTGACATGCCAGCTCCAGACTTCATACAAACTGATTGAAAGAATATGTTTTTATTACATGAAAATCAAACACTATCCCTTCCGACAGGGGTTAAGTATAAGACTAACATAAAATATATGAGAGAATCTTGACAACAACTAAGTTTAAAATAGATAAATCTAATTTACGATGCAAAGACATTATGAGTGCATCAACATTAATACCAAAATTTTCGATCTTGAAGGACCTGACAACAGTATCATAAGTATATTCCGTCTGAATAAGTCAGTTGAAAGGTTTGATTAGTTTTTGAGGTGAATGTCGAAATTTGTGTGTTTTGCATAAAAGTGATTCATATTTAATGAATGATCTCCCTCTACCGATGATACATTTAAATCATTGTTTTGACTAGTTTGTGATATAGAAAAACCTGATGTTATAATTTTTCAGTAACAAAGAGTGATCTTTCTTAAAATAACATTACGTTGTTACATACACGAGCGAACTGTACCAGTAGAGATATGTACACTTTTCCACAGATTTTAAATTTCTATTAACCAATTAGTTCTATAGCATTTATCTGATTAGTTCTCAATTACTGTGTGTTAATTCCTTATCAGTTTCCAAAATAAATATGCATTAAGCATAGAAAAAAAGCCTCTTGGCAAACATTGTGTAGAAGGTGTCCATGACGAGTAGTTGAAAAATACCATAATATGTATATATATACGTGTAAAACTAAATACATTTTTCATACCCAATTCACATTGATCACCTATCCATCCTTTTACACACCCAAATGTACAATTTCCTGTTACAAGATCACAAGGTCCATTGCAGTACACTGGACACATCTTGCTACATAAAGGACCATAGTTTTTAGGGGGACAACCTAAAAAAAGAACCAAAGTAACAAAGTTTTGAATTTTTTTATGCAACTTATCTGTTCCAAATTTTAAATAAAGATATGGCGTCAACTTTCTCATACTTTTATAACCGAAATATCAATAATTAATGTATATTGGTTTACTTTTTTAATTGTTATTTGTATGGAGAGTTGTCTCATTGGCACTCACACCACATCTTCCTATATCTAATAACCATGATTTATATTGCATTAACTTGCTGAATCATCGTATCATAACATGCATAATAGGAGAGGTGGTGTTTATGAAGACTTATTATTTATTTAATGTATTTCAAATTTCCTATCAAATTTAAACTTAGAAAGGCTGTCAAAGTTTTCCTTCTTGAATGATGAAAACATTACACATTGCTGCACACTTTTGGTTTACATATTGAATATCATTTTGAAATATTGATGGTATATAACATGAAAAATGAGGTAATCATGTTGTAACAACACACAAAAGCAATTTTTTGTTTTTTTATTTAAGGATGTAAATTGAAGGTTTCAACATAATGCGGGTCATTTTATGTTGGGCAAGTGACAACTCAATTGACAAGATCTATAATTATAATAATCAAAACACTTCTGCCAGGTCAAACTAATTGATAATAAGTGAACATGGTGAATAAGTAAGAGTAGATGCATACAAAAAGCTACAGAGTCCCATTTTTATAAATTGTCATTTTGTTTATATTTATTTTCTGAAGGCATATACTCTCTTTCAATTACATGTATCTAATTATTTTAACATTTATTTTGATTTAGCACTCACCAACAATTCCAATTTCACAAACTTCAAGGTCAGAAAAATGGTCTCGAATTGTAGATGCATAAATAATGTATCTACAAATGACATCAACTTTGATCATAGATGGTAATGATTCATTTCTGTATAGAATAGCTCCATTTTCCCATATCGTACTGTCGTTTGAAGCGTAAATAGTATGGTTAATTTTTTGCGTAGTGTTCACTAAACGAGAAAAAATTCAAAAGCATAAACTTTGTAAAGAAGTGACAAAAAAGGCAACAGAACAGTAGTATATCGCTGTTTAAAAGTAATAAATCGATTGAGAAAAAACATATCCGGGTTAAAAACTAAATCCGAGGGAAGTATATCATCTATAAGACACTGTGTCTAAACCACACAGTCACAAAATGTTTGGACTCGATGGTATCAATGTCCGTCGCCGTGACGGAACATTATTGGACAGAGAAAAGGGGGATTTCTGTTTATTTATTTATTTGTTATTTTGTGATATCGAAGAATGTGTGCACATATATAACTATTTTCTATTGTGATGTGTAATATTTGCTACAACCGTTCTATATTAATGAAGAAATAAGTAAAAATGCATGTCAAATGACGAATTGAGTGAATCTTGACTCTAATGTGTTTAATATCTCGTTAATTTTTTCACATTGTACAGGAAGAAAGGTCTTCTACCTGTTTAACAATGAGTTTTGTTGATAGAATCAGTCAAGCAAATGGTTCATCCTTGTCTCACTTTTAACATGATCAAAGTTGACATTCTTTTCTCTAAAAAAGCTGAAATTAGGCGTAACCCATATCAGGCTATGGGATTAACTTAAAGGTCACATGCATACAGAATCGGTAAATTATTTAGTTGAAAGTAAATAATTGATCAACGAAGTTTCTTAGATATAAGAAGTGGTATGAGTGCCAATGAAACAATCATCCATACAAGTCACAATTTGTAAAAGTAAACTATTATAGGTCAAAGTACAGTCTTCATCACGGAGCCTTGGCTCACACCGAAAACAGCAAGCTATGAAGGGACTAAAATTGACTAGTGTAAACCATTCAAACAGGAAAATCAACGGTCTTAATTATATAAAAAAAAAGAAACACTTATGAACCATATCAGTTAATGACAACTAATCGACAGCAGATTTCTGATTAAGGACAGGTGCAAACCAAAACAGCGGGTTTAAGCGTTTAAATAGGTAACATCACAACCTAGAAAGACACACTGTGAACTATTAAATTAAATAGATCAAAAGACATTTGGCTGCACATAGCGAATTTTTATTTCACTATAATAATTTCTCCTTTATAAATGGTTTAAAAAACATATAAGAGCTTTTTGTTCTTAAGTGAAATCACAAAGGTTTGAGGCGTGTACATTTTTTAAGCGTTAAAACTATTATTTGAGAATAAACTCATCATAGATACCAGGACTAAATTATATGTATACGCCAGACGCGCGTTTCGTCTACAAAAGACTCATCAATGACGCTCGAATCCAAAAAAAAAATTGATTTTAAAAAGCCAAATAAAGTACGAAGTTGAAGAGCATTGACATCCAAAATTCCTAAAAGTGTTGCCAAATACAGCTAAGGTAATCTATGCCTGAGGTAGAAAAGCCTTAGAATTAAAAAAAATTCAAAATTTTGTAAACAGTTAATTTATAAATATAACAATATCAATGATAATTCATGTCAGCACACAAAGTGCTGACTACTGGGCTTGTGATACCCTCGGAGAAATAAATCTCCACCAGCAGTGGCATCGACCCAGTGGTTGTAAAGTCTTAACTTACTATCATTTAATTAGAATGTGAATGCTCCTATGAATTCATACGATCCAACAGTTATTATAAGATTGTATGAATAGGATAAAAAAAAAATTATTGACGAAAGACTTTGACCAAAGAAATATAACGGTTCGACTTCGTCCATCTTGTTTATATTTTTCGAGTTTTGTGACTTTTCTGACCAGAGAATACTTGTGCTCGTCACAAACAATATTCAGCTGGTTGCATTTTATAGCTATCGGCAACAACAGACTAATAACAAAAGGTGATGATTGTATTGTGTAATTGTGTTATTGTGTAGGAAGTTGGCTTCACATTTCACCTTAAGGATTTTGTTTACAATAAGATAGAAATAATTGTTTTGGGAAGATACTCTACAATTGTTTTCGCGACGCTTGTGTTTCAGAAAAAAACAATTATTTTTACATACTTTTCTTTTATCAATGGTCCGAAAAAAATACTGTTGATCTTCGTTATAGATGATTGTTTGTTTATTAACAGGTAGACTTAAAACGGAGATGAAATAGACAAGACATTGTGATCAAGAAGAAAATTTTTCAACGAAAAGAATGATTTTGTCAGTTGGTGAAATAATATGATTTTGGCGAAAGGTGAAAGTGGTGACAAATTGACAGTGGCGAAAAATATTGCATTTACAAAAGTAGTGGCAAAAACATGAGCCTTAGGTAAATCCTATAAAACTTTTTTAACATACCAGTGAAAGTGATATGTATTTCCGTCACAATGGTTACTGCCTTAAGGTCCACCTGCACCCATATCTCTGATCCATGAGTTGCGACACACGATGTTAAATTTCCATCATTTACTAGACTAGCTTGTTCTGTTCCATTTGTGTTTAATGAAATTGAACTGTCAAACGCAAGGTTATCTGTAAGTTGAATCATGTTTAACGCTGGATGACTTTGCTTAGTTATGATTTTACAATGTGATACTTATAGTTAACAAATTAGTGTAACATTATTGTTTCAAAATCGTAATATAGATGTCAGCTGAGAATTTCCCAATATGTGACGGTGAATTATTATTTACAATTTATAAAGATTGTTTCGCATTTGAAGTAACGGAGATGTGGTATGAATGCATATTAGACAAATAGGCTTCACAGTACAAAAACATCTTTTTACTGTGTGTTAAGGCTTAACTAAGGTTACGTAAACTGCTACTTCTACATTTCCATTTATTAACCGTTTACTGCTTTTTCATTTACATACAATCTATTAACACTAAATGCAAGATGTAGCAAAGTACACATATAGCATTTTGCGATATTAAGACACATTTCAACAAGTTCTTTTGGCCGGCAACAATTAACAAAGTGAGAACGATTAAAAGAAAAAAATGCGGTATAATTTCGAATATTTTATTAAAAACTGTTTTTATTTTACCCTATAAATTTATTTTTACTTGATAAAATATGACAATTGCAATAATTATTATTCTATCGTCTCGAATACGTAAACATAACTACTTACATTTGGTACAAAAGAGTCCTGTACGCCTTATTTGACAACCTTCGGTACATTCTAATGTAACCAAATCGCAAATGCTTTTCAAACAGTTTTTATCGCTACATCCTCCAAAAATACAGGAACCATTTTCAGGGAAGCAATGCTTATGTATACAACTTTCTGAACAGGCGATCTCGCAGTTTCTCCCCAAAAAGTTCCTTTGACAACCTTAAACAAATATTGAAAATAAAGAATGTATTCCTATCAGTAAAACAATCGTTGAACACATTCTCGAATCTTACATCTTCTGCTTCCTATAGAGATATTTGCTAAACGATTTAGCACAACTCGTTTTTTTTATCCGCACGCAGTCTGATTAAAGGTAGAACGTTTTATTCCTGTCTTGCATTTTTTTTAAAAACTCAGGTTTGAATCTCGCAATTTGCAGTCGAACATCTTCATAAATCCAACCTATTGAATATTTTTTTCTCGTCAGGAATATGCATGAACTTTTTAAAAGGTTGATGAGCGAACTACAACCAACTCGTTATCTGTTTCGCATTCGAATGTTGTATTAATAAGCAATATCTCTAGTTTTGTAGCAAAACGTTATATACTGTGATTAGTTGTGGTGTTTGATGCCTGAAAACTCAAGCAAACACATACGCGCTATCAAACAACCATTCATCAAGTGTCGAATAAATGAAATACGTTTTGTGAATGATGGCAGTATATTTCATACAAACTCACCATGTATTGCAACGTAACATAACTCAACAATAGGTAGATAGATAAGAGATCCTTCCTCAGATCCTGTAACATCGTAATAAATGACATATTTTCCAATTTGATTGCAAGGAATTGTCTGTGAGATATTTGGATAAGGAGGTCGCAGAGAAAAGACATCTTCATAACAGGTATAACCGACAGGTGGAATTGTTGATGTGTTGGTCACATATAATTTAAATCCACTCATCCGATTAGCATCTGTAATAAAGGTATCTGATTTCTTTTTATGAAAGTCTACCTAGTAACCTTAATAAATATTGAGTCAAAAAATGAACGTACATGTATTTAAACTCTATGTGAAATACAGCACCCGGAGGCTGGCTTCAGTATCTCCTCATCAAATGTGTACTAGTTCAATGCAAATAGACGTCACACCAATCTCAAAAACATATAAATGAACTAAAATTAAAAAAAACCATACAAGACTAACAAAGGCCAGGCACTCCAGACTTTGGACAAGCAATAAAAATTCGGCGGGGGTAAACATGTTTTGTTAGATCTCAATCCTCCCCATATACATATAGCCTATGAAGCATAAAACAAACACATATCAATATGCAATGCAAAATTAAGTAAAAAAGAAGTCTGAGTCTGATGTCAAAATAGGTAACAAATTAAACTAAATAAAACGACAGCGATACATGAATTAAGACGGGACTACTAGCAGTTACTGATATTCCAACTATAGACCTCATTTAAACTTATTGATTTGAAAGATTTTCATCATATGAAAATCAAGTACTATTCCTCTCGTTAAGATTTAAGTATCATACCATCATAAAACATAACCAGTATCATGGTTTTAGAATAAATATGTTAATTTTCGATGGAAAACCCTATGAGTAAATCAATTTAACTACCCAAATATGCCATCTTTAGAATTTGTCAACAGTACCAGAACAATATCCCTTTTGAAAAATTCCGTTTAAAGGTTTGTTTCCCTCTAAAGCATGTGAATGTCGAAATTTTTGTGTTTTGTATAGATTATTATCATAAAAATTTGATGTGAAAAACCTGAACTTTTAAGATGTCTGCATGTTGATTTATGTTTACGAATGATGTCCTTGTAACGATGATAATATTAAGACTAGTTTGTGATATTGAATATTAATTAAATGTTTTGACTAGTTTGTGATTTTGAAAACCCTGGTGTAATAATTTTTCAGAAATCCAGTTTTTTCCCGTTAAAATCAAATACGTTGATACATACACAAGCGAATCGAACAAGTTTAGATATGTAAAAACATAAAATGGTGACAATTGAAAGTCGCCATCCAAAAACGGATAATTAACAAATGGGACATTAAAAATCTTCTCTTTTATCATAAATTTTGGTATTGGGTTTCCTGTTAACGATATATATATCATGATGTATGCAGGAAAGATCAGTGTTCATTGTAAGTAATAGCTTTGTTTGAAGGCAGTTCTGCAGGATAAATCTCTTAAATGTACGCACTTAAGTCTTCATTATTGAGAGCCCATATATTATCCAAATATCTAAAAGTGTTGCAAAGATTTTGTATCAGATGTTGTTTCGATGAGTCTTCGTTGATTGTAGTCATACATTTTAACTCATAACACTACAGAGACAGGTTCGCAATAAATGATGCACAGTTAATTAAAAGCACCTGATTTCCGATAATACAATGTTTTTTAAATTGATCAACACCCATAATTTAATGGAAGTGTGTGAGGAAAAAAACTTGTTCCTCTAGAAAACTGCATCTTAAAACTAAAAGCGTAAAGCTATAAGAAAACCTGCTTAAAAGATTTGGTAAAGATTCTCTTGTTATTTGAACTATATATTTAACACGACATTACAAAAGTTGGATGACCCAATTTTACATTCTACTATTAGGATAAATTGGTAACGGCGGATAGTCTTTAGTATGGTGTAGTTTATTAACATTTCGTTTGGTGCTTGTGTTCTATCGTATATGTACATGTTGTTATTGCATCGATCCAAATGATCAACGAAATGGTTAGATAGTACCAAAAAAATCAATTTTAACTAAAGTATATGTTTTTCTTTATGATCCTAGTATAGGGTTATATTTTTTACACCTAAATATTTGTCATTTGAGAACGAGGTTATGATTTAAATTTTCCATCATAACTGTTTCTTAGAGAAAAAAAAGTACGGACAGCCAAACTCATAGATCGAAAATTAACTACCTATGCAATAAAAAAAAAACCAACAACACAGACAAATAATAGTACACAAGACACAACCTAGAACACTAAAGATTAAGCAACACAAACCCGACTAAAAATTGAGCGTGATCTTCGGTTCCCCGAAAGGGTAGGTAGATCCTGCTCCACATATAGAATCCGTCGTGTTGCTCATGTTATTACAAAGCCGGTAAATAGTCTAATTCGGTAAGTCACATTCGTGGTAAAAAGGGAAGTTGATTGTAGTTACGACATGAGGCACATATCCAATATCATCTGTGAAACGGTTATTCCATCACGGACAACAAACTCGTGATGACGTCCGCAAAATTTACGAAGTGTCTCATTCAGTATATCCAGTATGTCTCTTATAATTCATATTGCATGTTATTTATTTATCACTTGCAACTTTCGAGGTAGAAGAGGTATGTCAGTTATAAAATTCTAGTTCGTTTAGCCTAAATTAAGTCTCACGCGACGTTGAAATATAATTCGTCCTGAAATGAAAGCTACTAATCACCCTCTTTAAGTTCAAATTTCTTGACAATGTTTGCAACAACTGTTATATATAACCACTATTAATCAATGAAAGCAATTATTAAAAGTGACTGTAATCTAAGCAAATTCTAATGTGATTTATACACCGCTAAATAAATCTTAATCTGAATGCTTGAATCACTCTTCTATCATATTTGGATTTTAATTATACCAGCGCAACAGCATTATGAAATGTCTATATGATGCGTTTTATGCAGGTCCGTCAAGTTTTATTTATGTCTTGTCGGCAAAGTGTTTCAATCATTTGTCATTCCGATTTAAATTAAATGAAGGTTTGATCCTAGGAAAAAAGAAATCGAAGACAAATTTCTTCCAAATTAATATTTTACATAGTATGATTTTTTTAACTGAAAATGGTCTTCGTTTATTGTTGGATTCTTTTCATATTTGAGTAAAGGTCCTTATATATCAAAAGATTGGTTATATACAAATATAAATCTAAATGGTCACATTTCTTTTGCAGAAAAAACCTTATGTATCAAAAGTTAGTAATATTTTTGTTGATGTTAGTACTATAACCTACAATTGTTGACATCATCATTGCGTGTTCATTTGCTGGATAGTTATCTCAGTGATATCTTATTTTCATATTGACCGGTCACGTTTTTTCTTTTTTTCATAGAACTTGGTTAAAGTGTGTGCATTCGTAAATCTATTGGAAATGAGTTCTAGTATTGAACTGTCATATTTTTGTTGATGGCAGTCATATCAGTCCTTTTTCATATAGACAAAAAAAAACTAGGTTTAAGTGTGTCTGTTCGTAAAACTATTCGAAATGTGGACTAATATTGAAATGTTTTATACTATTTCATATAGTGCTATTAGAAATGTCCTTGGTAGAAGTGATAAACTTATTAAGCACATAACAGCTTCTTTCCAAAATATACTAAAGTTGTTAGGACTTTACACAAACATGTTTTAAAACTGTTCCGAAAACTTCAAGAAGAGCTTTCAACTTTTCTTTCAAAATTTGTAGTTAATACTGATAACAACCGTATATTCAAATACATTTGTAATGATCGGATCGTGAAACCTTATGATTTTAGATGTCAAGTAGAATGTTTAAAGCAATATCATGATCAAAGGGTTATGTAATGTCAAAATTGATTTAACCAATTCAGTACAGATAAGAAAATTAGATATAAAATTATAGTCGGGTTCGTTGTAAATAAACTGTTTACCTCAAGAAATACAAGGCGCAACTAATCAATACTAGTATATGTATGCAACATCGTTGGGAAGTATTTAAATATAGCTAAAAGAAAGCTTTGAGAGCAAGCATTACTTAAATAATGATTTAACAATTATAAGTTTAACGTGAAAGACTACTTTACAAATTTCTACAACTCATGTTACCTTACATTGTTTTATTTGATACTAATTATTAGGGGACACGAATTGGTTTATTTAGAAAAGAGTAGACTAGTTTATGGTTTTTGGCAGAGTTTGTTTAAATGTCGTTTAGAGGTTAATTGTTGTTTATGTCGTGATAAAGTCAACAAATGAATGTTAATGTAAAAAGTACAGTAACAAATCTTTGATGGGTTTGCCAAAATAAGTCTTCTTTGAACTATTCTGCTTTAATAGTATGATTGACCTCAAATATGAAAAATTATTCAAACATATTAATTTAGATAATTATGCCATACAGGTGGGAAAATGGAATGTTGGTGCTGAAACATGGGGAGTTGACACTAGAAAAATTGCAATCCTCACGTTTGTTATTGGCTTCAGTTTAAATTCTTTCTAGGAACACATCGGAAAGAAATGAAGCAGAACCTCTAGTTTCAGTATTACTCTTAACCTCAAACTCAGTGGGATATATGAGATGCAAGTACTCATCATAATGTTGTTTCTATTGTAGTCTGATCACCAATTCTATTTTTACAGTCAATGTTTTGGCTTTTTGTCATTTATTGGTTGGATGAAATTTAGTTAATTTTAGATTAATTTAAGATTGTCTTACTTTTATTCTATAGCGTACACAAAACCTAGACAACCACACACACTTTTTTTCAAAATGTGTGACAACAAATACAAGTTTATGGTGAACATAGTGTACAGGAGACAATAAAATTGAGAAGGGAAATGGGGAATGTGTCAAAGAGATAACAACCCGAAGGCCATCACTGGGTATTCAATGCAGCGAGAAACTCCCGCACCAAGAGGTGTCCTTTAGCTGGCCCCTTATTAAATATGTATACTAGTTCAGTGATAATGGACGTCATACAAAACTCCGAATTATACACAAGAAACTGAAATTAAAAATCATACAAGACTAACAAAGACCAGAGGCTCCTGACTTGGGACAGCAATGCCCACAGTAAAACTCAAGAGACGTCCGAGTCTGATGTCAGAATATGAAACAAAAGAAAATAAACAAAATGACAATAATACATAAATAACAATAGACTACTAGCAGTTACTGACATGCCAGCTCCAGACCTCAATTTAACTGATTGAAAGATAATTTCTTCATCATATGAATATCAGACAAAATTCTTCCTGTTAGGGGTTTAGTATTATACCATCATGAACTATATGAGAAGAACACAACGCGTGTCATGCCAAGAACTGGTTTTAGAATAAATGTGTTCTATTCTTATGCAGAGACCCTAGAAGTGAATCAATATTAACGCCAAAATATGCAATCTTTAATGACCTGACAACAGTATCGTGACTATATCCCTTCTTAATAAGTCTGTTTATAGATTTTGCTAGCATTTGAGGGGAATACTGAAATGTTTGTGCTTTAATTTGTAAAGAATATTGCCATAAAATATTGGATGTGAAATACCTGAACGTATAAGATGTCTGCATGTTGAGTTATATTTACGAATGATCTCCTTATACCGAGGATAAAATTTAGTAAATGTTTAATTTTGACTAGTTTATGATATCGAAAACCGTGGTGTACTAAATTTTCAGTAATATTTAAATTTCTCTCGCTAAAACCTAAAACGTTGTTACATACACGAGCGAATCGTACAGTTCAGACATATAAACACCATAAGATGGTGACAAGGGAACGTCACCATCTAAAAATGGATAATTAACGAAAGAAAATGAAAAATCATCTCTTTTTTCATAAATTTTTGTATTAAGCTTCCCGTTAATGATATAGATATTAAGATCGAGAAAAGGGCAGTGGTCATTGATAGTATTATCTTTATTTATATGCATTCAACAGGATAAAGGAGAACTTAAATGTAAAATTTACGTAAAGCAAATAATGATATTATCAGCAGCTGTATCAGTGGAGATTAAAACAAATTCCTTGACTAGTTCTTTTAGTTTATGCTTGATACCCGATATAGGGTTTTTATTGTTGTTGTTAAGAGTAAAATGTATATATCAACTATCTTCATTTAATTTACTGAATAAAAAAAAAAGTCCAAATATTTCTAATCAGCTTTTCCCCTTTTTTGTTATCTCTTGTTATTTTCCTAGTAATTCGGTATTTTTGTTTTTTACTTTTTGTTATTCATCTCATTATATACATATATATAGAAATAGAAAAAAACCCTTAAGTTTTGTTAAATGAGACTGTCGCACGTAAACCTAAAAATATAGAAAATCACCATGTGTCCACAACAGTTTCCATAAACATGCATGATTGCTGATTAAAATAACCAGGCGTGGAAAGTCTCTGATAAACGCATGCCAACTTATCGATCAATTTTAGAGGCAAATCCCTACACAATGATAAGTATTAGCATATTTTCATTGACTTTCAACATTTTTGGTTCCATCTTATAATTAGTTATTGCCTCAACTGGTCATTGCATAGTAAAAACTCTGCTCGGACAGAACAGTCAGAATTTGCTCAATGATTGTACCATGAACATTTACCTGACTATTTCTGGCAAATTTAAAAAAAAGTTGAAGCTGTAGGAGTGCTGACTGAAAAAAATGTTAAGAAAAATGAAAAAAAAGTTCAACATGAAAGGTGAAATTGCGTTTGATTTTGCCATTTGATTAAGGAAGTTCCCGTTTACTTTTCCTCGGAATTCGGTATTTTTGTTATTTAACTTTTTACATGATTGTAATATTGAATATTGATTTGTAATACTTACAGTTTTCTCTGTAGTAAATTGTTATATCTCCTATGTAAGCTGTGCCTAATGAAAAATGGAACATCCACCATGCTGTCATAATATCTCTTGTTGCGAGTCTTGTACTTGAACAATTATCCAAGGAATACTGATTTGATATTGGTGGATTAACAGCGTTTTCCGGTTTGCCATTCATTGAATCATTAGACAATGACGAACTTTGAGTTGCAATGCCAAATGGCGTAAGATTCTCTTTAAAATAGAGCGAGTAAATATTATCAAGTACTCAATGCTTGCATCTTTCTTATCAATACTGCATTGGCTTCATATATACAGATTTTAACAAGTACTATATTTCGGAGAAAGAGACACTTTCAGCATTATCACCATGATAGTGATTGAGTTTTGAAAAAAAACTGTAGAATTGTCTTTCCATATTTATACATTTTGCACGAGTACAAATGTTCCCTTTCGGCAAGAAAAAACGTATGTTTTAACTGGCTTTATTACCGTTTGTATTTAAATATAAATCTACTTGATATAATCAATAATCCGAATCATTTTTTGAAATTGTGTCGAATTGAATTAATTTGGTTTTGTCTGCATACTTTTTTTTTTTCCTTCTTTTTAAAAAAAAATATTTTGAGCATCTAAACCTTACTTGGTGCAATCGAATGTTGGTGAATAGTGCAGTATTTTTCTTGAATCCTCATAATTTTTTTCATTTTTCCTTTGTTACATGTAAATTCTGTCACAGGTTAACTATGACAAGTTAACATTACTAAATAGCAAGTTAAATTGCTGAACAGGTTAGGAATGTACATATATTAATGTCCGTCCGTTCAGTTTTCGGACTATGATAAAGAGAGGTTACATGTAACACTCAGTTGTTGGCACATCAACTAGAATCCCACTTTTATTATGATGTAACATTTTTAAATTATGTTCAGAAATTTTGATATTACCCAATATTTAAGGTCAAATTAAGTCAGCTCTCTGTGAACTTGTATCCATTGCAACCGAAAAATTAGAACATATGTTCATTATTATTAAAACTATTGAGAACATATGACAAGGTAGTGGTTTGATCCAAATTTTACAGTCCAAAGAACAAAGATTATATTTTTATGTGCAAATAATGAAATTAAAACAAATCTCTTTTGTGTAGTCCATTTTGTTTTGTTTATCATAATGATTCATTTTCAGTCAGTATTATTTCAATTTTACTTAAATATTGAGGTGATTAGTTACATCTTTATTTGATAACAAAATAATGAAAGACGCTACTGAAAGGAATATATGAAAGACACTCTGAAGAAAGACGCTCAGATATGGCATTAAAAGGGACAAAAAGAGGAACAACACAAAACCAGTATAACCAACCGTTTCATAGATCTATAAATTAAACCTCATAAACCCCAGGTCCCTGACGTTAGTGCTAACATCACGGCTACTGAAAATCAAGTAAACAAATTATTCTGGATGGAGCAAATGTGGTCGAGATATTGAATTTAATGTTAACGTTGCTTTTCAGAATTATTATTTGTATTTATCCCAAATATTTAAATCTTGAACTGAGACGCACACGTTTTGAATATGCTAAAGCACATAACGTATAGCCATTCGAAATTTAGCAGCAGGCTCAAAAAGTAGAGTGAGAAGAGTGTAATTTTAAACAATTTTACCGAGGATTTCCCTAAAGACACATAACATTTGATCGTGATGTGGAACAAACAGTCACACTGAATTAAATTATCTGAGATATTACCGAAACTTCGGAGTGTAACGAAGTAAACCGAAATAAAAAAAAAATATCTGCTGCTATGATGCTGAAACGCATAAAAAACATTTTACCTTAACTAAGAAAAAAAACTTTTTAAAAATATCTCAGTTCGAAACATAAGTGAACATTAGATGTAACAATTTTTAGTTTTGACCTTCATGCATCGATGGCCTATGTTGTATTGATTGTCTGCTAACTTATTAAAGTACATTCTACATCTCGATATATCAATTTTCATATTGAAGTACTTACATGGGTTGTTAAAGTAAAACAAAGAACAAATTATTTTAGTCTAAACGATAAGATAAGAAATAGATTTACAATTGTGCGATCATGCTCATATTTAAAATTGAAATTGAATGATCTTCATTTTTTTTACAATAAAATGTAACTTAATATCAAATAGACACGCTTTTGAACGACTTACTTTGTGCAGTTACTGTCAACAAAATAGTTGTGTGAATAAGTAACACTGATATCATATTCAGCTGTCGTATAATCTCATATTCCAAATAGTTAGGAGCTAAAGTATAAACACAAAGTAAAAAATGTGACATAGGTGTATATGTTTGTTTAATATACATTTTTTATGTAATTATTTATGATATGTTGTAAAGTCACATATACCATATATCGTTAGGTAAAATAAAAAAATTTAAAAGAGACATAAATAGAATAAAATGAAATCAGCATTACTCATGTAACTATTATCAATAATTTTGATAATGTAAATTAAAACAATAAGACGTAGTGTAATGCCTATACAAATCCCGATACCTGAATGAGATGTTATAGACATGGTCATACATTGTACTTACAAACAAAAACAATGCATAATTGTGTGAACACTGTACGCATTTAATCATTTATTAATATTTCACATTTTAAAATTGTTGTATATAAAACAAATGTACTATCAAACTTTCAATTTATCCCTCCTACATTTTGTTGTAACTTCATTTGACACAAACATATTTTTCTTCTTCAATAAAAACGTACCTTTCAGGATATTCAGTTTTTCAATATTAAACACGTAATATCATTTTACAACCTATTGCAATCGAAACCGATATTGAAAAGTAGATACGTAAAGCATTGAAGACCCATTGGTGGCCTTCGGCTATTGTCTGCTCTATGGTCAGGTTGTTGTCGCTATGACACATTCCCAATTTCCTTTCTCAATTTTAAAGGAGTAGGTCCGGTAAGACCCCTTTTTGGCCCCAAAATATAGCAGTTTTACAAAATTGTTAAAATGTAAACCTTTAGTTATTTATTGTACAGTAGAATGCTTCTGCTACATAAATATAGGCTATTTTTGACAATACAATACACATATATCGGGTATTAGCACCATTAAGTCATGCTAAATTGCTGAAATCTTCACAATTCTAGCATTTTAGTTAAATTTTACACGGTTTTCGTGTAAAACGAAAGTGGCCGCATTCGTGTTCATCCTTAATATTGAAATGAAAGTTGTATTTTATGATAATACATAACATATATAAAGGTTGAGGATGAACACGGATGCGGCCACTTTCATTTTTGACAAAAACCATCTGAAAAGTGACATTTGTCGGCATATTTGGTAGATTTTTCATATTTAAGCTTGAATCGGATCGTTTTTAATGACTAAATCAGTTAAAATCTTTCACATAAACTAATTGATTCAAATGAAATAGACACTTTAGTGTTTAAAAAGTGGTCAAAATCTTTCGTCAGATGAACCTGAAATTTGAGGCCAAAATCGGTCCTTACCGGACCTACTCCTTTCACACCGGTCTTGTACTGTGATTTACATTTTACAATTGGAATAAATATCACAGTACAGTTGATACAAAATTCTAGAATGTGTTTTCTTATCCTGATTTTCTTGATAGACATTACGGTAAGAAAAATGCATATTAGAGAATTCTCGATATCTGACTTTACTAACGTCATACATAAAGTATATGTAAGAAATCACAATTAAGACTATATTTGAGATTGAATTGTCTCCCTTTTAAAAAAATGAAGCCCAAACCATATCAAAATGCATTCAGCTATAATTTCGCCATTATCTTCATATTTTTCTTAATCTAATTAGGATATTTTAATTAAGACAACATTGTTGTACATATGGAAAACGTTTATTTTCAGTTAGGGAATCACGAATACATTGGACTGTTACCACAATTAAAACAATCTTAATTGATACTGTACGTGAAAGTATTTTTGTTTATAAGAAACAAACCGATCAAAAACCAGATACAGCCCAATGCCATTAATGGATAGTTTTATGCTTTATGGTCTGGTGTGGTCTTTTTGGAATGTCTTTCGTTTTTTTACATACTTCTTCATCCCGGGCTTTAATATCTCAGATCGTTAATCTATGTCCTAGCTTAGACTATTTCTTACGAGTAATTTAGTGTGAATTGTTGCAACTGTCTTTTTAAATTGATTTTTACCGACTGCTGTTGCATCACTTTCTAAACTTAGGAGAGTATTTTGAGTCGGTAAACATGTTTGTCCACTGCCATAATTTATGCCCGGTCATATGCTACTCAGTGCTTGACTTTGTTGCTGTTTATAATATTTGTGTTTGGTTCGCACATGTTTGCTTTCTCGTTTTAATTCCCTTGCCTTTCTCTTTCCAAAATAGAGATTTTGTCAGTGTATAATTAATCGACCTTTAAGCGTGCATGCACGTCTTCAACTTGAAAAAGCAGTTTCGATATTTTAGTATTTATAGTGATTCTGGTAACTTAAAATTATTGACCATTAAACCTTAAGAAAAATAATCGTAATTAATGGAAGCAAAGGAAGGTATAAAGAGCTGATATCCAGTTTAGGATTCAATAACTGGAGACACGGCTATACATCTGTTGTACTTTGTTTAAAATGCCAAGGGTTAATTATTAAGTCAAAGCACATTATCATTAAACTATTATAATTGAAATAAAAAATCTCAAAATACAAATATCATCTCACTTTGTTTACCGTCAATCCACGATTTTCAAACCAAAATAGGTTGTATCTCTAATTTAAAGTTGTGTTTAACGTACAGTTATCATAACTAGTATTTTGAAGGTTTTTTTGTCTCCGGAAAAAAAACCTTCAGATATACTTTATAGTCAAGTCAGAATCAACATATGTGTGAAATTATAAAAAATCAAAAGATAAATGTTTATGGTTGATACAAAACTTCACGCCAACATATAAATGTGTCGTATATCTTGTATCAAGAGAGTTCTTGTTTGTTTATTGTCGTCAGTACATAATTAATGCAATCTGAAATTGAGCCCTGGGTCTGGACTAAAGCTAAAAAACGATGGCCATACGGTAACCAATAGTTGCTTAAATCAACATTATTTCCCCTGATAGTTAGCTTAACTGATTGTTAATACTGTTAGAGATCGACGATTCATCTTTCGTGGTTGAACAAAGGATTTTTTTAAAAGTTAATTTTTGTTGGCTTCATATATATATTTCATCAAATTGTCTGTACGAAATAAAATGCCCCTCCACACCAAATATAAAAACACATAAAAAGATGGTTCGTTCCTTCTATGATGTTAACATTAGAAAGAAAAATAACGGAACATCTGAGTTGCTATCTCCTTGCCATATTCTACCAAACATCTCTTTAAACGAGTATCCACAGTAAGGTTGAACATATAAATAACGAAGGTATTTTTTGGGAAGAATTTCTTGCAAATACGTTTACGAAATATCGAATGAAACAAGTGTGGACACAGACTAGCGTGGACAGTATCCAGCATATAAGAGAATTACTCGGTCAAACCAGACATAAGACCCAAACAAATTCGAACTTGATCTGGATTTTATCATGGACATTTGCCAGCCAGACGATACCACCAGATAGACCAACAGAAAGACAGATAAACAGACAGATCAGACCACCAGAAAGAGAGATATACAGACAGATAAGACCACCACACCGACAAGACCATCAGAGAGACAGGCTGACAGGCAAGATCCCCAAACAGTCACACAAACAAGACCACAAGACAGACACACAAAAAAGACCACCAGACAGACACACAAACAAGACTACCAAACAGGCACAGACACACAAGACAATCAGACAGACAGCAATCCAGACAAGACAAGACAACCAGACAGACAGACAGCCAGACCAGACCACCAGATAGACAGAAAAGACCACCAGACCAGACAGATAGACAGATAAGACCACAAGACAGACATACATACCAGATAAACAGACAGACAGATATACAAGACAACTAGACTAGACTACCAAACAAACAGACAGACAGACAAGACCACCACACAGATATACAGAGAAGACCACCAGACAGACAAGACAAAAAATACCACCAGACAGACAGACAAAAAAGACTACAAGACAAACAGACAAACAAATATAATAAAGTCTCCTACAGCTTCACTTCACAGGTCAGGGACTTATATATCTAGTTAACACTAGATGATTAACGATCTATATCAATCAACAAAATGTTTTATAGTCTAATTAGGCACAAGTCCCATACAAATCAATTTAGTTTAATTACCAATTAAACTTAACCAAACTTAAACTAAATCAGCATATCTTTGCGTCTTGGCTTTAAAAGCCATATATGAATATGTAACATAACGTTGCTATGAAATAAAGAGAAGAGCAAATATATTTGCGGGTTTCTACAATGTACATGAAATACTGTTGAGACCGAATATCTACAGATAAGCCTTTTTCAAATGATTTTTACAGTTCGTTCTTATGTTGTACCATAAAACCACTGTTCCAGGTTAGGGGAGGGTTGGGATTCCGCCACATTACGTACATATGTGCCTGCCCCAAGTCTAGAGTCTGTAATTCAGTGGTTGTCGTTTGGTGCCGTGTTACATATTTGTTTCTCGTTCATTTTTTTTGTACATTAATTAGGACGTTACTTTTTCGTTTGAATTGTAAAACGTTTTACAGTTGTCATTTCGGGGCCTTCTATAGCTGACTATACGGTATGGGCTTTGCTCGTTGATGAAGGCTCTACTGTGACCATTTTTATAAATTTCTGTGTCATTTGGTCTCCTGTGAAGAGTTGTCTCATTGGCAATCACACCTCATCTTTTTTTTTTAAATTATTTTAAACGAGAAAAATTTATCAAACATACCAACAAACGACAAGCACTGTTCCTGACTTAAATTCCTGACTTAGGACAGGTGCATATAATATATGCTGCGGGTTTGAACGTTTTAACAGGCGCCAACCTTCATCCTAAAACTGATACAGCAGTATAACATTACAATTGAAAAGACGCACTATAAAATATTAATTGAAAATGGCTTTACTCTTAGACTATAAAAAAATGAATGTAATATGAAATCGTGTACCAGTGTTTGACTGAAATTTTTGCAAATTTACTTTTCATATAGTTGTAATGGCTCTTGCTCTTTCTGCATGAAAGAGAATAAACTTTCAGAAAGCTAAAAAAAACTTATAATTTTGAAACCATCAGCTACATTTTCTTTTATCTGTTTTGACTCCTTATAACTATTAAATCTTGATTTATTTCCTTGCAAAAACTTCTAAGCTTGTTCGATTTCATGTATTATGTGCTCCAACGCATTTAAAAAGATTGGAATTGATGACAGGGGACTCTACAAAGATCCTTTAGTAATCTAAATAAATGTTCATCGGTTGACAAATGACATTGCACATTAACGGAACAACTGTAAAAATACAAATTTCATCTTCACCGAAAACTTAAATAATCAATTTGGAAAAAAAATGTATAACAGATGTCAACTTAAATTAAAAGATACTGATAAATTTCATTTTATCAATAAAAATCGTATTTTTTTAGCTTACTGTCACATATATATATATATCTGTAAAAACAATTACCGACTTAACATCTTACTTATGCAGTCAGTGATTAAGTTCGTAATACATAAGTTTTCACCTTTTTAACGGTCTAAATATTGATTTTGGGAAAAGAAAGACAATCCAAATTAATAATTTTCACTTTCATACGTACAATGTATGTTACAATGACGCTTGAAAGGTATAAATAACATGAAGTTGACGCTTCATACGTACAAATACCATTGTTAAGTTACATTTAATGTATAAAGTAGATACTTATGTCGCTTGTGTTGTTTTCTCTAGTAAGGGATACTAACCCCCCCTTCCCCCCCCCAAAAAAAAAACACAAAAAACAACCAGTTTGTTAAAAAGTGAAACTGGTTCAAAAAAAGGGGGGAAGCTAGATTATTAGTTATTGGTATTTAAAATATAGGAAACTGGAATAGTTATTGAATGTACGTAAAATTGATCTTGCGAATAAACATATAATAGTAGTTAATCTCCCGCCAGGAATGTAAGTGAGTTAAGATCGGACAAAGAAAAAAATCTTAATTAAAAAAAAGGTGCTGACATTCTAAGTTGATGCAAATAACATTGTGTATTCATTATTTCCTATAGTGCTGTCATTTGTAACATACAATCCATTTTAACCTAAAAAAAATTACGTTTAATTTTTCGGCTATATACAATTACATAATAAAGAGCATATATTGTTATTTTTTGGTGATTGTGTCAAATAATAATGTTATACAAACCACCCTTACCTATCAAAACTACTGAACTATTGGTGCGCGTCATTTCTTATATTAAAAAGAGTACATGCGAGGACTCTAAATTGATGCAGAAACAGTTTTGTAGTTAACGTGTTCCAATATGTTGTAATTTTTATTATACAATCCATTCTGTAATAAATTAAAATACTAATTTATCATGCAACCATATAGGTTTACAAAATAAAGTGGAATTATGGTCAGTTTTGATTGATACGGTCATATAATGTTGTTAAACGTGCCACTATAAGGTTAAAACAACCTGTGGCATCAACACTACTTGATGTTTTATATGCATCGATACTATTAATGAAAGAAGGACATGCTTGCATTCTTAACTGATGCGGACAAATTTGTTTAGACATTGTGTTTCATGATTACTGTCATTTGTACATAACAATCAATCCTGACTTATAAGCAATTAGTGATTTAACATGCGGCTATATATATTTTCACTGAGACTACTACTAGTTTAATTAAGAGATAATTCATGGCAGCCGTATATTTGTTTTCATTTAGCCATGGGTTGGGCATTTATATTCGATTATTTTACTTTAAGCTTAAGCGAGGGGTAAAATACGAATATAAATGCCCAACCCATGGTTAAATAACAACAGATTAAATCGTAAACATTTTTTAAAGAGTACATGTATATAGGACTTAAAGGTCTTATTTTTTTTCGAATTATAAATGTATTCAATGCACGTTAGCACTGTAACACATATCGTTTTCAATTGATGAAATAGGTAGATAATGGAGAAATTGGTATGTTTTTCACTTTTATGTTGTTCTGCTTCTGTATCATTGAAGTATGAACAAACAGAAGATGTGATATGATTGCGAACATGACAGCAATCAAACTGATCCCACATGTTGCTGACGTATAAAGGTTACCATACGGGATTCAACTGGTAGCAAAACACAAACTGGGAGGCTGCTACATTTCAATCCTCCCCTTGTCCCAATTATTTATATACACAATGAACGACGCAGCGTAAAGTAAAAATGATTACACTACAACACTAAAATACTAAAACAACATGTTAAAGTCGTCGCGTATTAAAACCAAATGTACTATTAAAGACATTGTTCTTTGTTTATGCTATATTAATAATTTATTGAACACGTTCAACAAAACCGGAACCAGAAGACAAAAGCCGATCTAACACATTGTTAGTTTGTACGTACTTAACTTTAAACTTCCTTCCCATTAGAATAAACATCTCTTTAATCATTCTCATGAAATACAATTTACAGGCAGATTTAAACTTCGACAAAGTATTTATCATCTGTTTTGATCTATTAAGCCACGACCAAACAATGTTTCTCTCATCACCCATGTCATGATTACAGCTACACAATACAAAATGTAATTCATTTGATTGTTTGAAAATAATATACCCTGTTAACGTGATTTGCAACGCAGTCTACATGATAAATACTAGCATGTAAAAATTAAAATGAATCGAATATGTATCGTCTTATCGGCCATTAATCTAAATTAATAGTATTAACGTAGATTTAACTCAACCACTGTTTTGACGACGTTCACCGGTAATTTTATGTTAAAATATATTAATTGTTATTTAGTGGTGTCAAAAGTATTATTCCGGTTTGATGTTTCTCTGTGTAAGGGAGTATAAATTTGCAAGACATGATGTTTTATGTTAGTTCAGTTCAGTGTTTGAATAATCTGACACAATGGAAAACGTGAACATCTCTCATGACTTTTGAATCCGATGTCAATAGTCGTCTCTTAACTTTAACAAAATTGATTTCATAAATAGCTGAGTAAATTAGAACTATGCGTGACCATAATCATCTTTGAGGCATTTGATTTAGGTAAGGTTAATGATCAAGAGTTACTAATTATTTAAAAGAAAAATGCCTAAACAATCGTTATATAGTCAGTTTGACTGTTTTTATTGTGGGTCCGATATTAGTATACTTAAAGTCAGAGTTCATAAAAATCATACATTAACATGCATCAAGAATTTTATATATTTAAAAATTATTTTCTGAAGACTTAAAGGTTACGAAATTACAGAGTTTGGTTTTCACTAGTAATTATACATAATTACGTTCATTAAAATATTAATATGTCCCTAAAAACACGGGCATAGCGAACAAATTGCAAAACATCTTTTTTCACTTCAATCAAAAATTTCAAAAAAAGGTAAGTTTTTGTTTAAATCCCTCAGATAACTATGATTTATAAGGATCTTGGATATTTGAGATCCATTAATTCTGTTTTTTATTCTTTTAACCATTTTCCCTATTCGTTTAATTTTGCTACCATTATACTTTTTTTATACATTTAACACATTATTATTCTTTATTCTTTATGCATTTGCTTTCTTTTGTTTGACCCATTTTTCTATAGTGTAACATGCATAAGTTCATTGATATTTCCGAAACCCCAAATCAGACGCACATGCATGATCGCAAATAGTGATTTATAACATTAATGCAGATTTAAAGGGGTTTTATTAATGTCATTAAAATTGAGTACAACCTGTTGGAAAATTGGAGTTTACCTTAAATAATCAAATAATCATCCTCTGCAGAGTAATACATATTAATAGCATATGAGTGTCAAATTAAATAGGCTCTTTGGTCGAGTTGATTCGACCTTGACATATCCCCGTTTCTAATTTCATGAAATTATGTGGTCCTGTTTACAAAACTTTTAATTTTTCGAAAAACTAAGGATTTTCGTGTCCCAGGAATAGATTACCTTAGCCGTATTTGGCACAATGTTTTGGAATTTTGGATCCTCAATGCTCTGCAACTTTGTACTTGTTTGGCTTTATAACTATTTTGATATGAGCGTCACTGATGAGTCTTATGTAGACGAAACGCGCGTCTGGCGAACTAAATGATAATCCTGGTACTTTTGATAACTATTTACACCACTGGGTCGATGCCACTGCTGGTGGACGTTTCGTCCCCGAGGGTATCACCAGCCCAGTAGTTAACACTTTAGTGTCCCAGGAATAGATTACCTTAGCCCTATTTGGCACAAATTTTTGGAATTTGGATTCTAAATGCTCTTTAACTTTGTACTTGTTTGGTTTTATAACTATTTTGATATGAGCGTCACTGATGAGTCTTATGTAGACGAAACGCGCGTCTGGCGTACTAAATTATGTTATAGATAATGCATATTTTAAGTTTTTTCTTGTTGTAGAACACAATGAGGGGTGTCAGGATTGATCAAATTCTTAGGGCAATCCAGACACCCTGAGGTGTGTTCTACGACAAGAAAAACCTTAAAATATGCATTATCTGACTTATATACCGTCAAAAATATTATTTTTTATAAAGATTTGCAAAATTTAGTATCCTATTTTACCGATCACACTACATTGGGATATTCCTGTTTAATGCGTTAAGGTTTTAATACGGCCTTCGGCTCATTTAGAATGTGAAATAAAACTTACTAATTAATCTAGATATACACCTTACGATCCCTACACAATAAAAATACTACTGTAACTGCATGAGGAAAGAAAGAAATGAATTGTTACTATCCGATAACGGATATATGACAAAAACAAGACACAGTGTAAGTAATTTGTTGTACCAACTTAGTTTGTAATAACATTTCTAATTTTTCAACAATTTTAATTTAATCAAAGAAATATTCAGAAAGATTGTCTTTTGAATGGCAATACATTTTTTAAACAGATAATCAGGATATAGTCATATACCCTCCCCACCGACACTATTGTGAGTTACGTGAAGGATTTTCAATAGAATATAAGAATTTCTTATTAGTTGATCAATTGATAGAGTAAAAGGTAAACATAAATTTAAAAAAGTTAAGAACTGACACGAAGACGAACATAAATACATGTTAGTCACAGTATGATTTCCTATTCAGTTTGAATCGTCCTGAACACGTATGAAATATTTCCCACTGGACGTAAATCACAAGCAACCAACAATCAATCAACCTATCGAGTGTGACTCAATAAGATTTCAAAATCATGCACACGAATATGTTAAATCTGGCTTTCTTTGATGAAAGTCTACGTTAAAATTCATTCCACTCATATGAAAATGTTTCTGTATTGTAGCGACCAATTATCAAAACTTCACGTAATATTTGTTTTTAAAATCAAAATGCAGGCAAAGACGTTCTTAAAGCGGTAACAACAAATTATCAGACGAAGTAAATTATAGATTGCTTTTTATCAAGGAAATAATGACCTCACACAGGTCCTTATTTTATGCCTTCTGGTTCTGAAAAAAATAAATCCATATAGGTATATAAAATCATGGTACTTTTGATAACTATTCAATTCTATTTTCACCTTTTTAACATGATTTTTGTTAAATTGTTAAGTTGATAAAATGTATTTATAGCATTAATAACAAGTTTTTCATATAGAGAGGTTGATTTTTGATTGATTGTAAGTTTGCATTACGTCATATTTGACAAATGTAGTCGTCATCAATCGTTTGATTGGTATAGTTTGATTGTTTGATTGAATAATACATTTATTAGTTGACAATTTCAAAACTTAAAAAATTATAATTTCTGATTGATTTATTGATTGTTATGTATACTTTGACGTCAAGCAAAAGTATTTCACGTGCATTCTTTACTCACTAATTGATATATATCATCTACTCCAAAGAATAAATATAAACAGGATTTGGTAACTAGCAGCAGGTGAGAGGACCTTGTTCATCTTAAGGGCATTCGATACAGTTTCTCGATATAATGTAATTTTTATAATTTTGAAATATGTTGTTGGCCTTGGCGAGTTATAAAATAAAATATGTACATTGAGGCTGAAAATTAGGGATTTGTGCAATTTTGTAAAAATGTTAGGCAACGTTGAAAAAAATTTGGAGCAAATATTCTTCGCCGTAAATTATCAAGATCGGGTTCAATCTGAAGCTGTGATAAGTGACAATAAGGAAAAAAATATATCCCTACACGAATGACTATACAATTATCCAAGCCTTGCTTGACATTGTGGACCAAATGCTCAAAGTGTTTTTTTTTTATACCTATAAATATTAAAATATTTTTTTTTTGAAAATGTAATTTTTATAATTCTATTGCATAAAAGAGGGACAAAAGATACTGAAGGGACAGTCAAACTCATAAATCTAAGATAAACTGACAACGTCATGGCTAAAAATGAAAAAAGACAAACAGACAAACAGACAAACAACAGTACACATGACGAAACATAGAAAACTAAAGAATAAACAACACGAACTGCATTTTGTCAAGCTTTCTCCAAATCTCAAATAAAAAATATGTGTCACCGTGCGCGATTCTATGATTTATCCTAAAAATTGCGTCCCCTTTTTGAATAAAATTAGGAGGCTCCTAAACAGTTTTTAAAGTTCATAGTTTTATATGCGGTATGGGCTTTGCTCATTGTTGAAGACCGTTTGGTAACCTATAGTTGTTAAGTTCTGTGTTATGTTTGTCTCTTGTGGAGAGTTGTCTCATTGTCAAACATACCACATCTTCTGTTTTATGTTGTCAGAAAACAAAAACAAAATCTTATAAAGGAGACTCTTCAATATGCTAAAGGATGCTTTTGCCTAGACAAAGAAACTATACCATAATTTTGCAGTTTTTGATTTGGCAAGACACTTTTATAATCTTGTACTATTGTACTATTATACTATTATATACTGTCTCCTCAGTTTTCAATGCTGTTTTTTTTTCGGGGGGAGGGTAGAGGCAAACAAGTTGCGATTGAAATCCAAAGCCTTCTCTCAAGACCGCGACAGGGTATATAAAATATCGCACGTTCATTCCTCTGTCTGTCCTTCCGGTCCTTCTGGTTAGTTTTCAAGTTGACAATTCTTGCCAAATTTCTATAAAACTGATATAGTAAGGACACGTTCAAAAATCAGTGCATATCAACTATTCTTTAAAAGGGTTATGCCCTTTGTAAATATTAATTATATTAGAAATTGCATTGTATTGACATTTCTCTAATATTATTGTAAAAAAAAAATAAAGAACAAAATAAACAGCTGCGGTACGAGTGCATGATACGCCCGTCGTCTTATGAAAAAAACATATAATATGTTTTTGAAATAAAACGGGGATTGTACATGAAGTCATGATAAGTATACCCTGACACATTCCTACTTTTTGCTCAAAAAGAAGTTTACATTTCACAGCATGTTTTCGATGATACCAAATTGAAGCTCAATAACAATCAAAGAACTAAAAAATGAATTAAAGAATCATCACGAAAAAGTATACAGATCTTAAGAATAATTTACCTTAAACGTATTTAAAATTTTATGCAATAATTATGAATAGTTTCTGAAAAACGGCGCGACATGTAAACACCCCCTTTTTCCATAAACTCAATAACTTAAAAAATGAAATTTGAATTATCCTCAAAAAGTATACAGATCTTCAGATTAATATAACTGAGAAGTGTGTAACGTTTTAAGCAATAATCATAAATCGTTTTTGAGATACAGCGCGAACTGTTAAAAAAAACCCCGCAGAGTCCTGTAACTCAAGAAGTTCACCAAAAAGTATACAGATCGTTTGACCATCATGAAAAAACAACCATAAAATTAGGATAATATGCTGTACCATATTTACGACGGACAGACGGACGCCCGACAATTGTATACCATAATAGGTCCCGTCAAAAAAATTTCGGGAGTATAAAACTATTGTTGGCTTTTGCCTTTTGTTAGATAAAATACGTGCTACGTAAATTGAATAAATTTTTAGTTAGGAAGTTTACTTTTTCGTGTACTTAAAATTTTGTTATTAGTTTTAAAATATCATTGGTTTTCTGTGCTGTAATAAAATGACAGAAAATCGGACCCAGACCAAATCATGGATGATGCATGATACTACAAATTTAAACGCTTAAGGTCGCGCCTAGAGTTAACTCCATTGAAACTGTATCGGATGCCCTTAAAAGACATGTTTAGTGTGATATTAAGGTATATTTCTAGGAATATAATGATTTGAATATACATGAAAATGTTGTACTGATCTTTATCAGTATAACATTTTTATTTATATACAAATCATTATATTCCAAGAAATACACAATAATATAACACTTCTCTCTATTTTTCTATTAGTCCTTTGGTCATCAATGCCCTTCATCTATGACTTTTTTAACTCTTTTTTTCAGGTCTTCTCTGATAATATGAAAAATGAAAAGGTTTACACTGTCAACAATGGGATATTCATGATTCCTTTGTTCTTCTATTGTTATTTATATGTTAAAAATTGTAGTGTTATCGTTATCAAAGGTACCAAGGTCATACTTTGATACCCCAGACGCGCGTTTCGTCTACATAAAACTCATCAGTGACGCTCATATTAAAATACTTAGAAAGCCAAACAAGTATATAGTTGAAGAGCATTGAGGACCACAATTCAAAAAGTTGAGCCAAATACGGCTGACGTATTCTATGCATCGGATTAGAAAATCCTACGTACTTCGAATAATTCATACTTTTGCAAACAGTAAATCTTTAGAAATGACTATATAATTGATATTCATGTCAACACCAAAGTGCTGACTTATGATTAGATTAATTAGAAAAATTCAAGTGTATGGGAAAATGCAAATTCAATTATATTGTGTTAGTTGTTTTCAGATACTTCTCCCTATATACTCCATCAGGGATGTGAACCTCGTTCTGCATATCTTATAGAGGAGAGGAACGTTGAACCTGTTTTTCTTAGTAAAGAATGCTACTAAAATATTTCTCACTGGAAATCACACTAATAATCCATCAATAAATTAATCATTTTTAAATTTGCGTCTATTTAAGTTATGCTAACTTTCAATACACCTATCATGGAATAACTTCGTCAGTTAATATATCAGTCGATAAATCAACTAAAACATCCATCGATAAACCAACTAATCGATATGACGCATTTGATATTATGTGAACATTATATGAACAAACCAACGAACCATCTAACAAAGCAATCAATCTATTAAAAATCATGTTTCATTAACAATTTGTTGCCAAACAATATTCAATATTAAATGGTTGTCATTTTACAAAAGCTAACCAATCGTCGCATGTAAATGTACTTTTAAGATGATCCCTTTTAAAATGATTTGATCTCTAGATTATCGAGTGTAAACTAGATGTATCGTACATGTTTAAATTTTTCTTGTTATCTTCCATGTCTTAATCATTTTTGAGACATAATAAATGAAGGTAACATGAAGAAGCAGCTATCAAATGCCCTACGTAAATGATGATACATTTTAAATACTTCAAAATGGAATAAAAATTAAAGTCCTGATTTATAACGAAACAATAAACGATACACAAATATAAAAGAAAATAAACAATTTCTTTTTGGTTATGACCTTTAAATCGAGTCATTAAGTATTGTTCTGTTAAAAATAAATAGAAGTCTTACCTTCTATCAATAAGCTAACAATGAAAATTGAACTGTACTGAAAACTGTAAAATGTTAAAACTAATACATCTTAATTTTTAACAGTGCCTGAAACTCTTCTTACATATGTTTTCAAATGTAACAGTAACCAATAACACCTTATTGATTGAAAAATTTACAGGAAGTTTTAAATATATTGACGAACCACTTAATGCTGTTATCTTTCAACATGCTATTTATCTTCCAAGATCAATGAATGTATTTTAATTCATGTTCAAAAACATTTAATATAATTTATAGTGCGAAAAATTATGTCATATATTAAAGGTATATTTGTAGTACCTGTGATATACATGTACAAACCTAGTTATATAACGGATTGTATAAAACAGTTAAGCTTATAAAGAAGCGATAAGATACATATAAAAAAATATGTTTTCAATCATTAATGAAAGTGAAATACTAGTAACTAAATTTATTCCATATTGATAAATATTTAGTAGGATTTTCTATATGAATGTGATTTTGAAAAAATAACCACATTCACCTGCGGAAAAGGTATATCCACCGCGCAAAACGTCGCGTGTATTTACGTGCATAATTTTGATAAGAAAAGTTTGATGTACAATTGGTTTTGGTAAATAATTGCCATTACATACATTTCCCTTGGAATATGGAATCAAAAAATATTGTCTTTTGTTTCGTTAAATATTTGGTTTAATTGACGATAGCCACAGTGCATATCAGTTTTTCAAAAGTCAATAAAACAACGTTTACCTCATCAAAAGACAGAAATTGTATAACATTCGCTTTTACCAGCTAGTGCAGTTAAAAATTGAAAAAAAAGGAACATCGATGAAGAATTCGTATTCATGTCACCCTTCAATGTAACACCTCAGCTAGGAATGGGTCCCCATGAATTATACATGTTCAGCTATTAAAAAGCAAAAGAATGTCAACATTGGATGTGAAACAAGGGTACTGATTCAATCCTAAAAACTCGTTCTTGTTAATGTACATGATGTCAAACAGTTATTAGTATATATATTTATATAAATCAAATTGCATGAGCTTGCTATCTATTAAAATCTAATGTATTTGTTTACATCGGTCGGCAATCGGATGATGTCACATGGGTGGTTAATTACATGACGTTTAGACTAAAATTCTCACGAATTGTTGACACATATTATAGAGCCTATTCATTGCAAATTGTTTATTTTAGAACTTTTGGATACAGCTTTTAGCAGGTTAGAAATAAAATTCCGAATTTTAGTCTTTTCATTGAAAACCAATTTAATTGACAGCTAATGCCCTTTAAACGGTTATTAAAATATATAGTATCTCATTTGTTTTTTCACAAAAAAACGGTAATTTTATCGGTGCAACTTGTTATCTTTTGTTAACGAAAAGAAAAAAAGAGGAACAAAATCGGATTGTTTTTGCGGTGTTCTTGATACTACTCTATTGTCGTTCTTATAACAAATATTTATTGTTGACTCTCAATAAATCTATTTTATGTTTGGTAAAGGTGTTTACATCTAATATTAAAAGCTTGTATTTTAGTACTTGCCAAGGGTCATGTTGCAAACAAGACATACATAGTTTTTGTAATTATCTTTCTGAAGAAAATAAGAGTGAATGGTTACCTCTTTTCAGGAGTCGTTTGAGTAGTGCATTACATTTTGAGTTAAAAATAGTAAACTCCTTATTTTTAGATATCACCATAATATAGTTGATAGAATAACTATTGAATATTTAATGAACTCGTACATTATATGTTTGCCAGAATTATAATAAATAAGAATAGTGTAGAAACATCAATTTAATTGCTAGATATTCTGTAATTATCAGAATTTGTAACTGAGTTTACTATTGTTTTATTATAACGCTATCAAGTGTTTTCTTTTAAAAATAACAGCTTATTCTAATGATTTAATTGCTTTTTATTCGAAATAGCAAATAACAGATCGCCTGGTCTCGATTGTGTACTATAAACTTTACTTATAAGAAAGATTATAATTGAAAGAGTACCTATTTTCTGTAATTCCTAGGAACGAACATTTGACGAAATACAATATTTAGAACTAAAGTCATTTGAGACTTCAACATGTTCAATAGACATGATCTTATAAATAATGCTTGAAGTGGATCTGGGGACTTCCTCAATCTTGGAATTTGAGAAAGCAGATCTTTAATGAAATGTGCAAATTTTGAGAGTAGCATGTAGTTCATTTGTATGACTTTTAATGAAAATATAATGTAAATATAGAAAATTTAGTTCTAAAATCATTATTTCTAAAATACACCATATTTGTGATTGGTTCATTTGTTTTTAACCTTGCCAAATAAGGGGATAACCAATATAATAGGGGAGATAACTCAGATAAAGTAATCTTATTATAAAAAGTTTTTTGTGAATTGACCTATTGTAATATGTAGCAAGAAAACAATATCGGTGACCCCATTTTTTTTTTATCTGAAAGTATGTTGTAAGAGTTTTCTTCTCAAATTTTTTCTTATAATTCTAGGGTGTATTTTTCCTTTTTAAATATATAATGTTCAGTCATAATCTGTCACAAATCTGACAATTTTGTACAATCTGTAGCCTAAAAGAAAATAGTCCGGTGACCATTACTTTTAATTTTATTTTTGAAATAAAGCATGATAAAAACTTTATTTTAACAAGTTATTAAAATTGTATATGAAATTTAAAACATTTGACTTTTCTACTCTGTATACTAGTATTTCACATTCCAAACTAAAAGACAAATTAAAAAAGTTGGTATTGCTTTGCTTCGTAAAAAAGAATGTCCAACGTAGATACAAGTATCTTGTCTTAGGGAGGGATAAATCCTACTTTGTAAAGGATCACTCTGATTCGAACAAAAAATTCTCTGAAACTGATATTATCAAGATGCTTGATTTCTTGATTGACAACATATTTGTTACGTTCGGAGTACGTGTTTTTCAACAAACTGTTGGCATTCAAATGTGAACAAACTGTGCCCCTCTACTTGCCGACTTGTTTCTTTATTATTATGAGACTGACTTCATGCAGGAACTTCTTAGGAAGAAAGATAAGAAGTTAGCACTATCCTTTAACTCTACTTTTCGCTATATAGATGATGTTCTTTCACTAAATAATTCAAAATTTGGGGACTATGTGGAACGCATATATCCAATCGAGCTAGAGATAAAGGATACTACAGATACAGTTACGTCGGTCTCATATCTTGACTTACATCTAGTAATTGACAATGAGGGTCGGTTAAAAACAAAACTTTACGACAAAAGAGATGATTTCAGCTTTCCAATTGTGAACTTTCCATTTCTAAGTAGCAACATTCCAGCAACACCTGCATACGGGGTATATATCTCCCAATTGATACGATATTCCCGTGCTTGCATTTCCTATCATGATTTTCTTGATAGAGGGTTGCTGCTCACATGGAAGCTATTAAACCAAGAGTTCCGAATGGTGAAGTTGAAATCATCCCTTCGTAAATATCACGGACGCCATCACGAGTTGGTTGACCGTTATGGAATAACCGTATCACAAATGATATCAGATATGTTCCTTACGTCGTAACTACAATTCCCTTCCCTTTCCTGAATGTGACCTACCGAATTAGACTTTTTACCGGATTTGTTATCACATAAGCAACACGACGGGTGCCGCATGTGGAGCAGGATCTGCTTACCCTTCCGGAGCACCTGAGATCACCCCTAGTTTTTTGGTGGGGTTCGTGTTGTTTATTCTTTAGTTTTCTATGTTGTGTCGTGTGTGCTGTTGTTTGTTTGTCTTTTTCATTTTTAGCCATGGCGTTGTCAGTTTGTTTTAGATTTATGAGTTTGACTGTCCCTTTGGTATCTTTCGTCCCTCTTTTAATTAAGACCCCCCTGTCCAATTTAACTATTCAGATTGTTATTCACTGATTTGAAAATTTGTATTCGATTTATATTTAATTTTTAAGTTTGATTAAAATAATTAATTGTGCGATTCATCTCTCAAATGGACAGAGGCATATGGAGGTACTTCATGTAGAATAAAGGTACAAAACAGTCCTCTTTTGTACATAAAATGTTACTTTGGATACACCGTTTTCTTAAAAATTGTAATCCATGAGGTCATTTTTATATATGATATGCATTTTTCATCATGATTGGACTAAGACATAAAAATCATAAGAAACAACATTGATTCTTCGAACAGCAACCTTGATCATGTTTACTATTTTAACTTTAAACTATTGATAGTCTTCGTTAAATAAAGATATCGCTAAATCATCCGGGAAAAAATGGGTGTAGCAACAGCTAAACGAACATGGCAACGCATTACATATGTTTAATTTGACCATAAGATTGACAATGAAAATTGAAATGTATTTCTTACATCTTTTATCAAACTTATGCATACGACATACGCTATACACTGGCGTCTAACAATTTATAATGGCCATACCACACCTGTTTTACAATCATATGGTTATAATCATTTTATTGTATCTCAATTTTTTTTTCAGTAGAAAAAAACCCAAACAAATCACAATACGAAAACTTCAAATACACAGAACTTTCAAGTTAGATAAAGAAACAGCATAGACTTTTTTTTTTAAATATGATACTATTATAAGTAATTATTTTTTTCTTTTTGACAGGCTTTGAACAAACCTTTTAAATATTCATGGAAAAAGAAGCTTATCATTTGAAAAAAAAAGAAAGAATTCCTGTTGTGACCTGAACAATCACAACTTTTCATATTTTGATTTTTCGTATATCTTTTTCTTTTATAATATTGAAGATCAAAAAGTTTTCTATATCATATGGAGGTTTTGTACTTGTAAGCATAGATATAAAAATAAAATCAAGATCGAAATTGGGAATAAGTCAAAGAGACAACAATCCGACCATAGAGCAGGCAACAGCGGAAGGCCACCAATAGGTCTTCAACGCAGCGAGAAAATCCCGCACTCGTGGTTGGTCCTCAACAGGGACCTAAATACAATTGTTTCTTAGTGCCGTTTTGTTTTTATTGATATTTATTGACCTAAATTATTGTTTTTCGTTTATGTACGTTATTGTCGAATTTCTTTCATCAGAAACCATTCCTAACAATCCAAACGTCTTTGACATGTAAATAACCTTTGTTGTCTTTTTGACGTTTTTTCATGATTTTTTCATATGAGTTGTCTACCTGTAACAAAATATGAACAATTTACTTTGTTTTCACTTGTTACATTATGTGCGCATAGTATTAGGTTACTAGTTTTGCTGATGTCAACTCTTATGTTTTTAGTTGATTCTTTAAAGTTTACATTGATAAGTCTATGTAATTGCCGTCTTGGAATCTATAATCTTTTTCATTGAATGTTTATGTTATCTTTGTATTTTTACACAGTTTTTTTTAGAATAAAAGCTAATCCTCCTGTACATAAAAGTACAAACATATTGAGCATCTTATGTTCTTGACACATACCAACTTTTTATCAAATTCCTAAAATAAAATTCCTAATGCCCATTCGGATATGTTTTGAATAATAATATATTGCAAAATATAAATGCAACAACACTGTTTGGAACGATTTTGAGAACAATTTAACTCTTAAACGAACGATTACAAGCTAAGTTGATATCAAGAAGCTTTACAAAGGAGCATACAGATCTAACTATGAGTGTTTGAAGAAAATTATAGTGTTAACTATTAATAAATAAAATAAAATATAGGTTTGATAATATTCAATTTCGTGTAAATATTGTGTTTGGTACATTTTATGTAAAGCACATTTAGTGTAGTATCCATATATATATAATAGTCAATTTTAGATGGAATAGTATTTTCAGACATACGGGTAGCATAGAATTTATTTGTCATTCACATTGCATTAATGTAATTCTTAACATTTATTCTAAAATCATTGAGAGCAAGATGAATTCGTTTTACCGTTATCGAGATTTGTCGTGCTATCATTATTGTCAAATCGTTCAACTTGGAGTTGACTATCTGGATCGTTTCGTGATATAGGTTCCTCGTATCCATTATATAATATTAGATAATCATGTCTTTGTATATTGCATTGCAATTCGTCATCTTCATTTGTTTCATTGTATGTCATGTCCTGTCTTTGATTTTCGTTTCTTGCTTGTTGAAGCTGATTATATGGATTTGTTGGTGATCGTTGTCCGAGTTCATCGTATCCGTCATGCACGTCAAGATAACTGTTTTCACGTGTATTGTTTTCCTCATCGATATTTACTTCATTATATATTGACTCATCAGGCTCAGTATATTCATTTTCATCTTCGGACCTTACAAAAGGTAATGATAATGATAGGTTAAAATAATAAAAAATATAAATCAATATTTAATGTTTTTTATCATAAATATAGTCATAATTTTTGTTTCAGGTTCGATTTTGTATTTATTATATGTTTTTGCGTATTGTGCTTTTTTAAATGAACTCGAAGTCAAAATTTTTGTTTTGTGAACGGGTACTTTTTTTTTATTCTTTAAGAATTTGAATTGAACTATCGAAATACAGATTTAAATTACACGAACAACACTATGATGACGAACTGTCAAAACTACATGTTTGGAGACAATCTATTATTTGGTACAGGATATATGCATTTAAGAAAGGATAATTTAATTTAGTGATGAACAATATGTTGGTGTTCTTAGGACAATTAGGACGATATTTCATTGTTAAGATCGTATGCCTTCGCCTCCAACAAACTCAAAATTATATAAAAGCGTGATCAAAGCTTATTAAGAAATATACGGACGCCTTCAAGAGTCAGTTTCACAGATGATATCGGATATATTCCCTATGTCGTAATTGCAATCCCGTCCCCTTTTTCACGAATATGACTTACCGAATTAGACAATTTACCGAGTTTGTAATAACATGAGCAACACTACGGATGATACATGTGTAGCTTACACTTCTGGTGCAAATGAGATCACCCACAGTTTCTTTTAGGGTTCGTGTTGCTTAGTCTTTAGTTTTTTGTGTTGTGTCTTATGTACTTTTATTTATCAGTTTGTCTTTTTCTTTTTTCGCCTTGTCGTTGTCAGTTTGTTATCGATCTATGAGTTTTAATGTCCCGCTGGTAACTTTTGACCCCTTCTCAAACGGTTATACCATCCTTTCCAGTCAACCCGCAAGTTTTTAAATGCTTTTTTGTGTTTGTTTTATTAGTTCGTAAGCGCCAATTAATCTGTGTTATGTAAATTGCAACAATAGATAAACATATACACCACTGAAGTTTAGTATGCATAGTAAGTAAAAAGTCATAAATGAAAATATCAAAACTGAACCTTCAAACTGAGAAATAGAAAACCGACCTAAAAATATATTGCAAATGACACAAACCATTCGTAGGTTGCCACACCTGAATATGGAATACAGGTTTGAAAATATATTACAGGAAAGAAGGGAACTAGAAAGTATGCTGGTAAAAATGTCATCTATCATTGTCACTATGATATGGTGTAATGAATATGACACATGTATGACAAAGTCAATTATGAATGGAATGGAAATAGCAAACTTAAGGCTGAACCAAACACTTTGACTAGAATATATTTGGCTCTTTTTATTTTCATTTAATTTTGACAAAGTATTTACTTTGACCCTATGACAAAAAAATATAAATTTCAAAAACCTTGAACCACACATTTATCTGATAAAAAATCTGATTTTCACAGAGTTATCTCACTGTAGTGTTAGGTAACACCTTGAAGAATTATTTCGTGCTGTTAAAAACACACTTCATAAATTGGTATTTCATTAAGTTCGTTGTAATCATTTTTGTCACATTCATTATAACTGCATATTTCTGATTATGAGTTGCTTTAACTAAGATATACAACAACAAAAAACTAATATGTAATGTTGAGGAATATTATCAACACAAGTTATAATCTGCTTAAATAAAGGCAACAGTAGTATACTGTTGTTCGAATGTTATAAATCGATTGAGGGAAAACAAATCCGGGTTACACACTTCATCCGAGGGAAACACATCAACTATAAGAAGAACACAAGGACGATCAAACACACTGAGGTGAAAAAAAGACCGACAATGCAACATGCACACAAACTTACTGTAAGATAACAACTGCCATTGTTATGACATAAGCATACAAACTAAGTATAAAAATGTTGAAAAATATTTAGTGTCTTTTAAAAAGATCTATATATAGTATTAACAGTTTTAAATTTGAACCAAAATAGTTTGATTCTAAAACGTATAATGAAATAAAAACAATAAAATTGAAAGCCTTTTCATATCAGTTAATACATATTTATCGACTTACTTAAGACATGTCAACTTAGCCTCATAAACATTGTGTATGCCAGTATGTTTTATCCATTAAGGATACAGGAATCATATGATCACATGATAACGAATTTTTATTTCAGGCTTGTCATTTTTTCTTTCTTCATACCATTATGGTGATAATGAAATATATAATAGCTACTCATAGCTACTGTTGTGCCTATTATATGTTATTTGGGGTCGATTTTCCAGTAATTATTATTATTTGGAAGGTTGTTCATACATCACAACCATTTCTTCAATAACACTTTTTTTTCTTGTTTTTGTCTATTGTAGAAAAAATAATCAAGTTTTTGTTATGGAGTTTATCATGAATTATGTCGGGAAAGTTTTATAACACAATTCAGTAAGATGGTTTATCTGATTTGTGGAAATAGCACAATACCTTACCTTACGTTCCGTCGCCTTTCAGGCACACCTGAAACATACATTTTGTGACGGCTTATAGTTATACGATTGTAAATCAACGAATTCATATATCAACAAAAATGTTAGATCACTTTTGAAACTTCTAGGTATGTTTTAGAAAAGCGTGTAAATATTGTTACACATGCAGTGAAATCACTTTCTGTTTACCAATAATTTGAAATTCATTCACATTTAATTAGTTGTGCAAAAAAAATGTTCGTCAACATCGTATTTGCTTTTGTAAAAGGAATGCTAGCTTTGCTTTGTTTCAGTATACTACAATCAACTTCACGCAACAACACTATTCTATCCCCAGTATTGGACATGATAAGATAATTCAAATACTGTATAAAACTGATTACCAATACATGTATTTAACATGTCTAAGTTTGAATTTCAATAAAACAGAAAATGTTTGATTTGAATGTCACTAATGAGTCTTGTAACGACGCACATCTGGTGGACCAAGATATAAACTTTGTAGTTTTTGATGATTTAACTTCACTTTAGGAGCACAGGTTCACATATATCCAGGGCTCCTCAATATTTTAAAATCCAAAATGTTAAAAAAATATCAAAACATTTAAAACTTAACTCCCTCTTCTAATTGATTGAACAACTTCAATACCTGGAGAAGAATAGACATATTTCCTACACTTTTATTGAATGTCTTTCGTTTTTGGTTTTGACATTACCAAACAAAATGTATTAAATGGCTTCAGATAATATGTATGCAACGTCCACTTGTATGTTTGTCCATCTGATGAGTTAAGCCTTTTTCAACTGATTTTTATAGTTCGTTCTTATGTTGTACTGTTATACCAATGTCTCAAGTTAGGGGGAGGGTTGGGATCCCGCTAACATGTTTAACCCCGCCACATTATCTATGTATGTGCCTGTCCCAAGTCAGGAGCCTGTAATTCAGTGGTTGCGTTTGTTTATGTGTTACATATTTGTTTTTCGTTCATTTTTTTTTTACATAAATAAGGCCGTTAGTTTTCTCGTTTGAATTGTTTTACATTGTCTTATCGAGGCCTTTTATAGCTGACTATGCGGTATGGGCTTTGCTCATTGTTGAAGGCCGTACGGTGACCTATAGTTGTTAATGTCTGTGTCATTTTGGTCTTTTGTGGATAGTTGTCTCATTGGCAATCATACCACATCATTTTATCAACTTTTTTATAAGTTCCCTTTTGGTTTTAGTTATAGTTATTCATTTTCATCTTTCTTAATTAAAAACATTTACAAATTGAAATCGACAGAGTCGATCTTTTATAGAAGTTGAACATGTTGAATGAAATAAAAGCTTCCTGGAAGTATATATAACAAAATATAATTTGTCGAAATATAATTTGTTAATATTTTTCCTCTTTAATTCAACTGTAAACATACCCTCTGCTGTTGTTTTTCATTTGGTCGGGTTGTTGTCTCTTTGACACATTCCCCATTTCCATTCTCAATTTTATAGCATTTTACATTAAACGAAATTTTGATTGAAAACGATTTATTAAAAAACAAAATATGTTCCTTAATTAAAATAAATGGTTATAAATCTGAGCTTATTACCTTCCCTCCTATATCTTTGTACTATTTCCTTCTTTGCCTTGATTTCAATTTTAAATTCATTTGCAGCCTTAGTCTTCTTTCTCCGTAAAATTGTCACAGCTGACAAGCATATGATCACAAAACCAACCAATCCGGCACCTAATATCCAAACTACTATAGCTAATGTATTTGTTTCTGTTGTGTACTTTATGTCACCAATATATATGTGTTTACCAATAACGTTAACCTAGTATAAAGAAAAAGACAGTTTTGCGATATAATTTTCATGTAATCGTTTATGCGTTGTGATATCGATTAAAGAAAATCGTGTTTATACCTAGGTAAGTCCTTTTTTCGAGATAAATCACTTGCAAATAAATTTGAAAGTCATGTGTATTCTACTCTCATGTCTGTTTGGCAGAGATATTCAAGAGTAACCTCTCAATACAACAGTGTATCATTGTCATTGTAAAACGATATACGCTTCTGCCATATTCAATACAGTTAATTAGCAGTTGTCTATTATAATTGTTAAGATTGGCCATGGATACTCAAAGACAAATGATATCAATACTCATGCAAGTATGTAAGTTTTTCAATTTTTTATAGCAAATCCAATTTTGATGTCGAGATGATGTTCCTTGTCGCTGTCCAAGGGGTTTATCTTAATTTTCCACTTTCTATATTTATAGATACTAATCTATTGATGACGTATAGATCTATATTGCGGGCGTTTTGTAGTCGATTCCGGTTTCTATAAATGTCAACAACATTCAATAATTAAACTAGTGTTCGTGTCAAAATAGTAACAACTCGCTTTGATGAAAAATTTGCCTGGAATCCGTAATTACTTTTTAAGGGAAGTATTAGGATATGCAATCGAAATGATTAATAAAAAACTTGATCTACATAGTAAGGTAATTAAAAAAGTCAATAAAAACTAACACAATCAAACGTTTTCACCACTCGGCACGAGATAGTTTCTATCTTGATACAGGTACATGAATTGGAACGGATAACCCCGTTAAACGCATCAGAAGCACTACATTTGTAGTCTATGATGATTGCTTAATTGTTTAATATGCTAATTTACATCTTCTCAACAACTTTTTTTTTATATTCAATATAAAAGGCATACATAAACATTTAGAGAATAATTGTAAAGAAAACCTTTTACACATATTTTTGTTTTTTAATTAAAATATGCACAACTTAATATTATTGTCGTCTTAATAAACATTACTATAAATTACTTACAATTACATGAACTGTTGAAACATCAGTATTATTTGTCATAGGTACTGATTTTGGTTGTATGCAAGTTATGAGATGCATACATTTTGTACTTATATCTAATATCAAACACGTTCCATCCAATCCAATATCTATATGATAATCTTCACGAAGTGCCATACTTAATATGTGTCTTCCCTATGAAATTTTTTTTTGTAAATATCACACTTGTATTTGTATTTTACATCAAATTTGAAAAACAATGTCAAAACTTATATATAGTGAATGTATGTTCTTGCAGTTGGTCAAATATTCGATACTCTATTTCCGTAAATTTTAGATTGTTTTAAATTTGTCTTGAATAACATTGCAGTTATGAGTTTTGTCTCATTGACAATTATACCACTTCTTCTTTTTCGTACAGGAAAATACAAAACAATTCAAACGAATATATCAAATACCTTAATATTTATAACAAAAAATCAAACGAAATTCGAAAATGTCACACAAAAACCAATTCATGAGTCTTTAGTTATTTGCAAATATTTTTCTGTTTGACCTTTTTAGAGTTTTTATTATAAAAAGTTTTATTATCTGGAACAAAATTTAACGTAACCATGTTAATTAGTATATACCTTCTGCTATTTAACATGTTTAATTATAAAACAATGTATTTTTTTAATGAATTTAAATACATGTTAATTTAAGATTTGATTATCAGTGATAGTTTAGTAGTAATTTTAGTTATGTCTCACTTTATCGTTCGATGAAATCAAATGGCATTATATAATGAAAACAAACTGTGAAGTTTTTCAGTTCTGCAAACCCTACTTTATTTTCGATCCTTACCTGAATTCTAATAGTAGATTCCACATCATACTGAAAGATGCCTTGAAACTTTTCAAACGTAGGTTCGTTCACATATTCTAATGTAACTTGAATAGTTATTCCATCAAAATGAACGTCAATAGTTTGATTGTTAGGCTGATTCTGTAATCTTGGAGGTGTTTCACATACTGCGAAAGTATCATCTGGTATATCACATGGCTTGTCCTGGAAACAGCATTTGAATTAAAACGCTAGTTAAATACAAAAAAAAGGTATGGGTGCACGGTAAGCAATGAAACATACACGTGATTTTGTCAATTCTAATTGTTTGATGCATTAACGTGACTCTGTCTATCTGATACAGGGGGAAATACTTGGTAGCTAAAAAATGCGAATATCTGAAACATACACAATAATCTACACAACAACCGCTTAATAGGAATATTAACAGCAATTCCATAGGTTATTTCTACCTGTAGATGTCTTTGTTTGTAGATATGTTTGTAGTCCTCGGTATTTATTACAGAGTTATGAAATTTTCTATTCTGGCTTAGTTTGAATAGCAACTAACAATTCATTTTGTCCTTTTCTTCTACTTAAAATCAGGCTGTCCTTTCATAAAACAATCGTTAGCTTGCAATATAATAAAACGTTATTGTCAACATAAAACAATCGTACATTGCGATGGTTGTACAGTGCGTATGAATTGTGAACGATATTTACGTGTAGTTAAACCCAGTGCAAAGCGATCGTTACTTAAAATATCGCTGTCACCTTGCATATTTTAAGAAACAACCGACAAACCTTTAGATTAGAAAGGGTTGTCAAGAAAAGGATTTAGTATCATTGATAAATTAAATGACACATATCATATCTTGCCACCGTCCTAATAGACAGAGCATACTTGAATTTGCAAATAAACTTTTACCATGTTTGAAAAGTTTGCAGAATCTCCTTTCGGCCAAGAATTGATCGACAACCTTATGTAGGAGTGTTTCGTTTTCGAGCTAGGAGATATTCACAGCATCGATCAGTAGTTAAATATCCTCCGTTATAGAGTCAATATTGCATCACTCTCCTGACAAGTATAGAAAATGATAGATTTTCAAGCAACGACGAGGATGATTAAAGAAGATGTGTACAGTGCATATATATATTCGTCGTTTTGAATGAAATTAATTGTATTGACCGCATCTTGCTTGCTATACAACACCAGAAGAGGACGAACAGACTTTTGTTTTTTCAGGATACACTTTATGCCATAAATGTGCAAGGCATATGTGATTTAAATAAAGGCAACAGTAGTACACCGATGTTCAGAATTCATAAATCGATTGAGAGAAAACAAATGCGGGCTACAAACTAAAAATGAGGGAAACATATCAACCATAAGTGGAAAAGAAAGAAATAATACAAACACTGAAGTGCAAAAAAAACCAAAAAAACAAAAAACAAAAAAACAAACGACAAGACAACATACATAGAAACTTACTATTAAAGAACAACTGCTATATTTCTGACTTGGTATAGAATATTTTTTAGAAAATATGGTTGGTACATGTATAACCAGAAATTGAGGCTATCCAAACCTCGCGCTTGATGGCAATATTATTAACCAAATAAAAGCTTTTTCAACATAATACCAAAGAAAACATATATATTTACTAGATGAACACAATACTGAAATATTAAGAGTTTTGTACATGTGTTATTTATGGTCTACCATCTAAATTTACTGATTTTGGAATATTAGCACACATTGTTTTTTTCTCCTGAAAAGGTATTTAGCGTCTATTTACTTACAATGCATATGCATATAAATAAATGAGGTGTATTAACTGTCTTCTGATTGGTTAAAAAGCATTACTTTTATGTTCAATGCTGTCAATTTAAATAACTATTTTTTTTGTAGTCTGCTCGACTGTTCTCTCTTCTATTTGATTGTCTATTATTGTTCTTTGTATTCCAATAAGTTCTTCAGAAATGTATTTACTAACGCTTCGAATACCAGATAATTAGTTAACTCGACTGTATAAACTCGTCAACGGGTTGATAAGTAATTATTATATTATAAATATCCTGGGATTAAATTTTATTTTATATTAAGGGTTTGAGCATAGAACTATTCACCTAATGTCAGATTTAAATAAGCAATCATACGAAGTTCCTTTTCCCTATTATAATTTCTACAGATCTCAGAGATGGCCATGGACCGCAAAAAAATTCCTCTATTAATTTTTTTTTTTTTTTACTTTTTGTCTCATTAAAAAAAATGCACCAAGTCTTTTTGTAAAATATGTTTTGCTAAGTACAGTACTAATCCAAAAATATATCCAAAAATATATCCAAAAGATATAAGTTCAAAGGCACTGAGAACTAATAAAAAAAATAATGCATCTTCGTCTATTTCTAGATGAAAACTCCATATCGATTGAAATTATAATATGTTAGTTCATTATGAAAGTCTGTAGTCTTATATCTTTATGCTAAGGTCATATATAAAATAATTTGAAATTAGCATATTACATAGTTTACTATGTACCCTAACCCGTCCGTCATTCGTTATTGTCGGGATCTTTTTTTTACATACCAGTATTGTAGTATGTATGGTATCTTTCACGGATCAGAAAAACTGTCAGTGTCCTTTCGATTATGGTTTACTTTCATACTTTTATATTTCAGTTAACAACAGTTGCTATTTATAGGGAAGGTGGATTTATTTCTGCGCGAAATTAATTTTCAACTGTTTTACGATTTTGACGTGCAAATATTACTTTTCACTTTTGTACACCTTTATTTTCTACATTGTGTTGGGTAAAACATATATTTTCATTCTGTTTGGGCGTGGTTATTTATTTTTAAGTCTTCACTAGACCAGACTATTAATTTTCACAATTCTGCACCTCTCCTTAGAGTATCAACTGATCGTTCCCAAACATACAGAGTCAAAATAACGGTGGTTACAGCAACTATAAGTAATCATACCATTATTAGCAAACCAGATGTCCTGTAGTCAGTCAGAAAGGACCGGACATGACAAAATATGAAACAATTCAAACGAAAAAATCTTGAACTCGATACAAACTTGCCTTCAGAGTTACACGTTGTCCATTAGCAAACAAGATTGGGCAACAAAGAGTAATCAAGTAATTGATGAGCTATATACAACAAACAAACTAATTTCCCGGTATTCGAAGCGTAACTAAATAGATTTCTTCAGAATTCATTTGGGTAAAAAGGATATTAATAGACAATCATGTAGTAGAGAAGACAGTGGAACAGAGTAGTAGTGAGATTTGTCAAGGTTAATGTAAATTGAGTGTATCTGGTTTTATTTCAATAAATCATATCACACAACAGTATAGAGTGTTTTTTTAATTACATTTTAATTCAGTGTTGCAATACTTGTTTCCAAGTGTATAGCATGTATAGTACGTTGTAAAAATCACTCAGATTCAAAAGCAAATTCTCGTGGGTACCAATTGGGTTCCTCTCCTTGTCGATTTGTTCTTTTATTTATATAAAACATTAAATAACTCATCATTTGGCGACTTTGTTGAGCAAATCTATCACATCGAACTTGAGATAAAGTAAACATCAGATAGAGTTAAAAGATATAGGAAGCTGTGGTATGAGTGCCAAGAACGGTCTTCAACACGTAGCCTTAGACAACACTGAACAGCAAGCTATAATGGGCCCCAAAAGTACTAGTGTACATCTTAAACAGGAAAATCAACAGTCTAATTTACATCAATATAAAAGAGGGACGTAAGATACCAAAGTGACAGTCAAACTCATAAATCTAAAACAAACTGACAACGCCATGGCTAAAAATGAAAAAGACAAACAGAAAAACAATAGTACACATGACACAACATAGAAAACTAAAGAATAAACAACACGAACCCCACAAAAAACTAGGGGTGATCTCAGGTGCTCCGGAAGGGTAAGCAGATCCTGCTCCACATGTGGCACCCGTCGTGTTGCTTATGTGATTACAAATCCGGTAAAGAGTCTAATTCGGTAGGTCACATTCATGAAAGGGAAGGGGATTGTAGTTACGACGTAAGGAACATATCCGATATCATTTGTGAAACGGTTATTCCATAACGGTCAACCAACTCGTGATGGCGTCCGTAAAATTTACGAAGGGATGATTTCAATTTCACCATTTGGAACTCTTGGTTTAATAGCTTCCTTGTGAGCAGTAACCCTCTATCAAGAAAATCATGATAGGAAATGCAAGCACGGGAATATCGTATCAATTGGGAGATATATACCCCGTATGCAGGTGCTGCTGGAATGTTGCTACTTAGAAATGGAAAGTTCACAATTGGAAAGTTGAAATCATCTCTTTTGTCGTAAAGTTTTGTTTTCAAATGACCCTCATTGTCAATTTCAAGATGTAAGTCAAGATATGAAGCCGACTTAACTGTATCTGTAGTATCCTTTATCTCCAATTCGATGGGATAGATGCGTTCCACATAGTCACCAAATTTTGAATTGTTTAGTGAAAGAACGTCATCTATATAGCGGAAAGTAGAGTTAAAGGATATTGCTAACTTCTTATCTTTCTTCCTAAGAAGTTCCTGCATGAAGTCAGCCTCATAATAATAAGGAAACAAGTCGGCAAGTAGAGGGGCACAGTTTGTTCCCATTGGGATACCGACAGTCTGTTGAAAAACACGTCCTCCGAACGTTACAAATATGTTGTCAATCAAGAAATCAAGCAAAATAAAGTTTGCCTCATATCTTGACTACAATCTGGAAATTGACAATACGGGTCGGTTGAAAACAAAACTTGCAGGATTGCTGCTCACAAGTAAGCTAATAAACCGAGATCTAGAATTTCGAGCGGTGAAGTTGAACTTAAAAATCAACAGTTGGGTGACTGTTATGTTTCAGTGATCATAACACACATATTTCAATTGTTCCAATTTTGTCGGTCAATCTTAAATTAAAATCCCGCTCAGATTTCACCGAATGTGACCTACCGAATTTGACTTATAACCGAGTTTGTACTAGCAAATATAACACGACGGGTGCTACATGTGGAGCAAAATCGACTTACCCTTCTTTTAAACATTAGGTCACTTCCAGTTGGGATTCAGTTCATAATGCTCCGAATTCAATTTTCTATGTTTTATTTAGCTACTGTTGTTTTTCTATTTCAGCCATGGCTTAGTCAATTTATTTTTAACTCATGAGTTGTATTGTATCTTTCGCCAATCTAGTACATAATTTCAATGAACAGATACCATAAAGCCATATCATCATCAATAGGCGGTACCAAGGTACAAAATGTACATGACACAAGTACAGAGAATTAGTGTCTATAGATAAATACGTTGAACGAAAATGAAACAAATGTATACCCATGAACAATAAATGAAACCATACACATGTATCCAAATCGTTTCGGAAAAGGTAATCTATTTACTCGTTTACTGTTTATTATTTTTTTTGTGCCGTCATATAACACAAAATATTTCATAAAATATCAAACAATTTTTTGATATGCATTATAACAGGTCAACACACCAATCAACACCATCAGAACCATTCAAAAAATGCATATGGCTATTGAATGGTGTATATGTCCTCATAAAACGTGTATGGGTAATTATAATTGGAAAGGAGAAAGGGGAATAGTGTATGGTATATGTATATGGTGTATTGTGTAGGAAAATGTTTATGGCGAGTGATGTAATGTGGTTAGTTGAATCATTCATGGGTTTAAGATGTATATGTTTAGTGTACGTACAACTTACACTAAATACAATGAACTTTAGTCTCTATTAAATAGTCGTCTCATTGGCGATCATCTTCATCTGTTTTATTCATATATAAAACAAAGACACACAATAGCAGTTAAAACATGACTAAAATAGCCGAGCATTGTCGAAATGTAAAAGTAATTTAAACTGATATTATATACATAATTTGAACAATATATATGAAAACTGAAAATGAAAATGAGAATGTGTATAACCATAATACCAATAAAAAACATTGGGAATCAAGTATCACCTTACAATGTATACATGTATCATTAGGAACTGTGAATGATGATGGAAATGAAATTAAAATTCAACAGTAAACAATTGCAGTAAACAGATTTCGGACTGTTAGTTAACAACTTCTTTATTTACACCTTTTTAAGGCAAAAATAGAATAGCTGTATTTCAATGGGGCTCGTACACTACATTTATATGTTCGTAAAGCATGCTTGAATATCAAAGGGAAGAAATTTAGATTTGATTTTTTGGGGGGAGGGGAGGAGGGATTCATAGACTTTAAGACGATAGAATATATTCAGGAAGCAATAGGTTGCACGTTATATAGAGAAACAAGTATGATGATAATTTGCGTATGGATGACATATGTCTCTTGAATAAACGTCATGTGTTACGCTGGAAACAAAGAGTTTATTTAATCATACAGCATTGATAAAATATATATAATGCATATACAACACTCCCAAACGTGTCCATCTACAAAACGTATGCATCCCTTTTGTTATTCGCCAAATCGTGTCTACTGTACGACACCTGAATTTCTCAAATCTTTTAGCCCCATTATGTCATCAGTGACGTTTACTGCAATTTAATTTTAGACGTTATGATAGAAGATGTCAGCTCTTAAGAATATATACATTATATACTGGTATTAAAGGTTTTTTTTGGTTCGATCACCAATAATAAGACATACACAAGATAAATACATTTGCATGTATAGATTAGCATCCCCGCTACTAACCATATAATTCACAATCGTTAATTAACTTAAAGTATCATTCAAATACGGTAAACACATTTTGCGTAAATTTCAAAATGTAAATATAAGTCGTTTTTAATGTGCTTCATCCTTTCGTCTGCCACATTACGTGAAACCAATTGTGAATGAGGTTATAATCGACTAACATAAAGTAACGGATAAACTAATACTTGTTTGTAGCAACAATTTAATGCATATCTAAGACGATAGATTAATTGAGTTTGGTTGCTTGACGATGGGAGGCATATATTTTATGCATATTCAGGACATTATTACAATAAATACATGAGGAAGATATATTTATCTACATTAGATTTCGGACTTATTATCACCATTCTTACCGGATTTAACAATCGGTCAAAAGAAGAACAAATAATCATATTTCTATTCTTATGACACGCTTAAATGTCGGTCAACAGTAAATTAGACGAATGCAACAATAGAAGAACATTACCGAATTCGATATAAGCAAAATTAAATGGACATATCATTGTTGTTTGAAGGCCACAAGTACTGGCTACTTGAATTAGTTAATGAGATATGCATTAATAAATATTTACACGATTGAGCTTTCATAAAACGAAGCCGCACGTAAATGCGTTATATGGACACGTTTGAACTTTCTTTAAACATTACACGTGTTTGCGTCTGTTAGCACCCTGACATGTTTTGCAGTTCAGTGACGTCATATGAACATGTTTGTAGGAATCATACTTCCTTGAAGGGATAGACACGTTTCTGGGTGTTAGATGTATAGTGATAAACATTAATCAGCATCAAACAAAAAAGTTATCAATAATAACTTTATTAAAATTATTTAATCTGCTTGTAGATTGAGAAAAATATCATACTAGATAATATTCCATTTTCTATACATATATCGGTTACATTAATTTGACAGTTTTGTGAAAAACAGATTAAACATTTGTATTTAGATAATGCATTTAAACAACATTACATGAATCGGTATGTTCATGCATTATGCAGATGACGAGTCGCTTACTCTTTGAGGTTTATATAATGTTTGGGAGATGAATCTTTTGTATTTTAATCAAGATTTGACATGTCATGATGATCATTTCTGTTTTCAGCACTTTTCTTTTGAAACTAATTCTGTGGATCGATTCGTGATATTGGTTTTTCGTATCCGCTAAACAAGCTTAGATAATCATTTCTTCGTTTATTGTTTTGCAATTGGTCATCTGCATTCATGTCATTATTCTTGATGTCCCGTTTTTGAATTTCATCCCTTGTTTGTTGAAGCTGATTATATGGATTTGTTGGTGACCGTTGTCCGAGTTCATCGTATCCTTCATTCGCATCAAGATAACTGTTCCCACGTGTATCTTTTTCTTCATCTGCATTTATTTCATCATATACTGACTCATCAGGCTCAGTATATGCATTTCCATCTTCCCTTCTGACAAAAGATCATAATACTAATCATTGATTATTAATTCATTTGAGTTTTTGTCTGTGTATCAATGGCATTTAATTGTTATTCTATGTTTGAGTTGGTAAGAATATAATGTATATTGTAATAAACTTAACACGACGAATTAATAGAATTAATCATGTACACCTGGTACACGATTTTTTTTATATTTCAAAATAAGAATGTTTGAAATATGAAAAATGTTTCTTCATAACAACACGTACGATCAATTAGGATAAGGGAAACATATATATTTATGAACTGTTGAACAACACCCCTTCAAGATACGTTTCTCCACCCCCCTCAGAAATGTATAAGGAGGAGTCATTGCTTTTTCAGATGAGACATACAGGAAACAGTAGTATAACGTTGTTCAATAGAAAAAAACATGGCTTAAGCTAAAACAAATCCGGGTCACCAACCAAAGCCGAGTAAAACACATCAAGTATGAAAAAGAGAAAAAAAAACGAAAACCACAGAAACACTTATTTGCAAAAAAAAACCAAAACGCTATGATACATAAAAACGGAGTACATGTATTTGATAACAACTGCCATATTCCTAACATTTTAAAAAAGAATGTAAGGTTGAACATAGTGGTATGGCTAGCCAAAGCTCCCATGTATATGGCAATGTTATAAATTTTCTTAGAAAAAACAACATTACGTGACAGAAACACATCACTTACAAACAACGAACGATCAGGACAAAGAAACACGTAAATAAACCACACCATATACATTACAACACACACCTCAGGAAAAAACAACGGATACCAGTAATTAATTTACGGCAGAACACCAGGTAACAACAAAAGAATTATAAACTGTGCGTCTTACGGATGTATCAAAGACACAAAAAGTGTGGTACTTTTTGTGACGTTTGTATCAACCAAATCAGGTAAATTTCTTGAAATAGACCAAATTATGTATTGTAGACATGTACAAGAATAACAAACGAGGATTGAGTCAGTAATGATGCTATTGTATGTATTTTATAGCAATGACAAGTATATTTCAATTGAATTATGGTTGTAATGATGTAGTTGTATATGTTTTTTTGTACCATGTCGGCTTTACTCCTAAATTGACATTGTCTTATAATGTTATATACCAACTCATTCTTTTTATATAATTGCCTTAAACTAAAAATCGTATTTGATGAAATAGTTGATGAATTCTCTGCAATTCTACATACATAGAAAAAAAAACTGTTTTATATATATAAGGCGAGATCATGTAAGACCACTTTGTAAACACATTTGGTGAAAAAATCGTAAAAAATAATCACTGTAGACGAACCACAGGTAAATCGACAATACTGTTAACAAAGACATAATTATGTGAAATGTACCAAAAATAGAGAATGCATTAAAATTTGATGCGTAAGTTTGACTGCAGAAAAGTTATTGCAAACGGGATAGCTACTCCTAAATTTTATGGAAACGTTAATAATAGGGTAATTTTATTGATTCTTTTATCAACTTATTCTAAAAGGTTACCAATTCAACATAATATATTCAAATCTTGTTTTGATTGGTATAAATAAAACCAAATGAAGACATTATTATATACAAAAAGTAAAATCACAAAAATACTGAACTTAGAGGAAAATTAATTCGGAAAGTCCATAATCACATGTCAAAATCAAATAACAAAACACATAAAAAACGAATGGAATAGAACTGTCATATTCCTGATTTGGTACAGGCATTTTCAAATGTAGAAAATGGTGGATTAAACCTGGTTTTATCATGCTTATATCGCTAACACTCTCACTTATATTTCCATGATGCGCTAACTAAACAAACACAATAAATAAAATAGTCAAAATATGGGTACATCAGTCATCATCGTGTAACAATTTTAAAAGGAACAATTTAACAGAACACAAAAACATCTATCTACAAACACATTCATTGATTTGCGTGTCTGACGTCAGAAAATTTTATACGTCACAAATGCATGTACTCGGTTCTACAACCTCTCGATACAATTTCTTTAGCATTGCACTAGCAATGTTTTTCTCCAAATGTCTCTTACACTAGATCCATTGAATGTTAGATATGTACTGATTAGTAATTTAGTCTTAGGTGCACGATTTTTCTATTTGTTGTTACTGGCTCTGAACTATTTGTCAGTAACTGCGAATACTATGTTTACTTTGTGTCTTTGTTATTGATAAGATGGATTTACACCATTATATGTCCGGTCTGTGTGTTTGTTTCTAATTGTTTTGCTTTGTATCGATCTGATGAGTGTTTCAAATAAATTTGATAGTTTGTTATATGTCGTACTGTTACACCAGTATCACAGTTCAGAGGGAGGGTTTGAAGCTCGCTAACATGTTAAACACCTCATATTCTGCATGCAGTTTGTAAGTCAGTGGTTGCCATTTATTGCTGAATATATTATTTGTTTACATTTTTGGGCCTTTTATTTGCTGACTATGAAGTAAGGGTTTTTACAGATTGTTGAACACCGAACGGTGACCCATAGTTTCGAAATGCTTATTTTACCTTAAGTTTGCTATCCTTTCACCTGAAATGAACAGTAACATCTATGTATCAGTATTGCAACACAAATGACATTATTCAAAACAAATGTTTTATCTCTAGAAACTATAATTTTGTTTTGTTTTGGTATAATAAATGTTATCAAATATGACATCGATTATCGATAGTTAAATGATGGAACATCGTATATTCTTAATTTGTGAAAGGTAAAACCATCATAAATTAATCACTAATCTAAGAAATAGACAATTGTTGTCTGCATAGTGACCTTATTTTAAAGAAACGTAAATACCTAAATCACACTTACATGCACTAGTATCCAAAATGTATAAATTTAATACACGTTCTCAAGACGAATATATTATAATGAAAATTGATAACATATTTTCAGTTATCAATGTATAACGTAAAATCGTTTCCATTGTCTGACTAGAGTGTCACTGACGCGTCTTATGTGAACGGAGCACCCATCCAAATTCTATCTCAAAATTGCATCTCATAATTGAATGCATTTTCTTTTCCTTTTTTTCTGTAAGAAATCTGCGTTTTATACCTTCTATTCTAGCTTTTTGTATAATTTCTTCTTTTGCCTTTATTTTCATTTTGAATTCATTGGCAGCCTTAGTCTTCCTTCTCCGTAAAACTAATACAGCCGACATGCCTATGATGATAGATACCACTAGTCCTGCGACTAATATTCCGACTATCATCACAAATGTATTGCCATTTTCTGTAATTGTTTCTGTTCTGTACTGCAAGTCACCAATATACGACTTTATCCGTATGACGTTCACCTAGTTATAGGAACAGAACAATACTGAAATGGTTTTTGGATCAAGAAATCTTAACGCTAGCATGCATACATGTAATACAGTTTTGAGTATATATGAATCTTGGAAAAGGCGGTGTACATTGCATTAGCTCTTATTCCGATTTAAGTAATGCGCAGAGTACTTTGAAGATACTGTTCGTTACACAGCAACCAATGTCGTGATATGTAAAACATGTAACTATGTTACTTTAAAACACTTCGAGTCAAATGCAGCTTTATGCATGTTATATGACGATAAGGGACTTAAAATGTATTATTTATTCATTTTTTTTAAACACGGGAATACAAATTGTGAAATATCGTTATAACATTCATATCGAATTATCACATCACATCACATGTTGTCAAAGACAATTTTCAAAAGAGGAAGTGAGTTTCAAATGGTCTGCATATTGTCTTTACAAAAGTCATACGCTTATAAAACGTAAAAATTCATTAATTTGCAGTTGAGTATTACTATTTTTTATCAGAACACTGGAACCTAAACGAAGGTATAGATTTTGGATGCTTAATCTTTTTAACTTTTGGTGATTTGTTTTCTTTTTCATATTTACATATAACTCATGACTCAAACATTCAATTGATAAGAATTAGAAGCAGTATATGTAATAATATCTGTATTACCGAAGATGATGTCTTGTCATGTCAGTTTTACTGACAAATAAGTATTGCAACTCGGTAATTACGTACAATAACATAAACTGTATTATCATCTGTATTATTAGTCCTAGGGACTGATTTAGGTGGCAAACACGTGATGTTATCCATACTGATATCAGTTATGAGACAAATTCCGTCCAATCCAATATTGATATGGTAATCTTCAAGGCGTGCCACATTCAGTATACTTCTTCCCTATAATCATAAAAATTTTGTAACTTTAATATATTTTTTATATATTATATCATATATGAGGTGCTTGATTAGACTATATCGTTCAAAGGAAATGATATAAATAAAAAAAGCATATTAAGTTCTTAAGTCTTGCAAATTGGCCAACCATTAACAGTTAACGTTTATTTTCATCTTATACACGATCCTCATTTTATACACTTGTTGTTATTCGATATGAACTAAGCACACTATATGCATTAGTGGTACAGTAAGTTTGAGTTTAGTCTTTATTCTCACGATTTGCTTTACTTATGTTTGATAATAACAAGGAAATGTGAAATGATTGCCTATGAATATTATTCTGCATAGTTCATTATCGTTGATGTAAGTAAATAAATGTAAACGTACCACCATAAGCAGAACCCATACCATATTATTAAAGTAAACATACCCAAAGATGAAAACAATGTGCATCAATTCAAACTACACACCTACAAATTAAATGACCTACGCAGTTCAGATTACCTTTTTCTGTCGGATTTTTACAATTGTCATAGCTATCGTTTAGTAAAACATACTTTCATGCTTATTGTTCTCGCTTAAAAATTTCTTTTCTAAAATAGTCTAATTTATTACACATTAAACGTTAAAATATCTTTGACTGTTCATAATTAATTCTCAAACTCAGTTATTGACTTTGTTTTTTATGACAATTTAATTTAGATATATCATTGTTGTCGTAACCTTATATTTCTTAATTATATTTTCAATAATAGCTCAGTCAAAAATTTGAATTAAGTCTCATTTAATCGTTAGCTGAAGTCTAGTGCAATACTTTGATGAAGACATGTTTTATAAGAAAAACCGTCGAACCTTACTTCAATTTCAATAGAAGATTCCTTGTCATACAGAACAATGCCTTGAAACATTTCAAACGTGGGGTCCTCTACATATTCTATTGGAAATTGAATTGTCACTCCATCAAAATGAACGTCAACAGTTTGATTGTTAGGCTGATTCTGTAATCTTGGGGGTGTTTCACATTCAGTAGACGTGTCTTCTGGTACCTCACATGGGTTATCCTAGAGAAAGTATTGTAAAAAAACCTTTAAAAATTATACTTTGCCACGGTTTATACGCATAAAATATACATGGGTTATTTCATGCTCAAGATTATGTTCTGCGATTTCGTGTCTCAGAATTCCAAAATTTGAAATAGGGCCAACTATACATAAACAATAATTTATCCGCCACATGCAAATATATCTATGAGCAAGTCGCAAGATAAGGAACCTCGTTTAAGGTTTCTTGTGTGATTTATTGATGTTTTAGGTTCCTCTATCATTTGAACAAATTAGTTTTACACATTTTCTTCTGATTTGAATATGATATTCAATCTATGCTTATTTATATAGCAATACAGGCTAGTATATTACTTACCCTAACCCTTCCTCTACCCCTAATCTTAACATCAACATAAAACCTAACCAAATTTACCTTCTCTATTTTAGTTAGTTATGTATATTTTCTACTTTCTACATGCATTGTTGGAGGATCGGAAATTTCGCTGACAAGTGTCTTTTAAAGAACAAAACCTTATTAGTTATTCAACATGCTTGTCAGGCTTATTTTGTTATTCAGGGATTGATACATTTGCTGGACTAATTATAATAAATAACTGTTGACATAAATATTGTTAACATGAACCAAGTCACATTCTATGCACACACATAATATAGTTTTATACTTACTACTCTTTCTACTGTTATCGCCCCTACATTATTAAAACCTTCGCCCCGAATTGTAAACAATACGCCGCCACTGAAAAAAAGATTCAAGGTTAACAGAATATCTTGTACACGTTTTTGCAAAAACATGAAGAAATTACATTTTTCACAAATAATGTTTTATTTACATATTTCATTCATACATTAAATCGCATTTTGTATGTCATCGTAACGAATTGAAGTTGGATATGCACTATTGAAACGTCCAATCCTCTATCACTATAATTAAAACCAAAGAAAGTGGCAATATTTCAGAAGCTATTATTTCTCGTGTCTTAAGATGTCTTAAAAATATATTTGGTTATGGTATTTCTTACCTTTGGAAAGCCTTGGGTATTTCAGTCGAAATGTTAAATGATGGATCCGGTAAATATTGAAAAGTTTCGTTGAGTGTCAGTACTGTCAAGTCATCAATAATAACGTTTAATTGGGTCATATTTCGAGGTTCTGTTGAAATACCAGTTTTGCACTTGATGTAGGGATTTTGTAAACTGGTCGTTTGAGTGTCACTGTAATAAAAAATGAAATAATTATAAATTGTTATATATAATTTCCTGAAAAAAATCTGGATATTTCTTCAGTAAAATGATGGTTTGACGACAGATGTTTACTTTGTAGAAACTTTGACTTGGCTTGAGATTTGCCTCATTGGCACTCTTAACCCATTTTCTAATATCTATCTATAAAACAAACTTTGTACCGCAAGGGTTTACAGAAAAGTACGATTGTTATTCGACAAAACAGTGGTTATAAACTAAGATACACTTTTATCTCTACACAATGTCCTCTCGCAAAGTTACAATTAGCAAATTATGTATACTTTCAACTCCGGAGCATTTTATATATCTCCCGGCTTTCAAAATGTTGTATTGCCCAACAATTTAGTTAATTGTTTATAGACTATTATTAGTACAATATATTTCAATTCATAAGATGATTCCATCTTTTTGTATTTCCTAAAACTTTGGGATTTATTAGCCTATGATTTTGTTTCGTTGTCGAATTATACAAGAATGAAGCATAATGTCTGGTTATCATGGCTTAAATGGGATTTTTAAAGGAGTTTTACATTTCTATATATTATATAAATATAAGAATACTGCACGTAGCTTGTTAAGGCAAATACGAATTTGGGATACATATAAACAGATTACCTGCATTCTATGCAAAAAACACCGTCACAAAAGGAAATAGTGTACCGATTGTGACCTTCGAAAACAATATATTGTCCTTTTATTGCCACAGTTGTATTCCCTGATAGAATTCCTTTCTTTGGTGAAAAATTTAAAATTTTCGGTTCCTAGAATAAAACACAACATTAGTTAGATATTGTGATTAATTTACTCAGATTTATATAATTATGCTTTGAGTATTACGTAAAGATGAAAGTATCGACAACATATTACATAAAAGTTAATTATCTTCGTACGCATAAAATCAAGAGGTACATTTTTTAGCATAACATATTTTGGTAAAACAGTAAAATCATAGGTCAAGTTGCATTACCTGTCAAAACAACCAAAGTGACCATAATTTTCAAATTTGATTAATATTGAAACATAGTCTTGCTTTACTGTATTCGTATTTCGTACGTTTTGAGACTACCTTCTAGTCCATTGGGATGACCCGTGAAGTTTTTCAGAAGTCATATAACTTGATATAAACATACAGATACAAGTATTAACAAAGATAGCAAGCACGTATAATGCAATTTTGTTTAAGATCTTTTTGATTTCATTTATAACATGATGGTAAAAAAAAACAACGTTGCAATCATAATTTTATCTTAATAGAATGAATTGTTTTGTGGACCGGATTAATAATGATATGATTACTCCTAGCATCTCCTTGTTTCACTCTTAAATGTTGGGATATTGAATGCCCATGCGGACCAACATTTGAAACCTATCTCTTCGAAAGTTTAGATTGATGGTGATTCAAAGCATTTGTTTTTTTGACTTGCAAGTCAAGAATATATATCAGATTTTTTTTTACCTTAATTAGACGGATCTAAAAAAATGAATTCTGATATTTATTTCACGTTTGTAATTATTCGTAAAAAACAAAGCAAATCCTGTTTCATTCTTTATCAAATTCGTGGCTAATGTCCCTTTCGTACATTAAAAATGAGTGTTATTACTTTTATATCAAATACACATATATTCTAGATACCTTGTAGGTGAAGTAAGTGGCATTTAAATCCCTGAAGCGGTTGTTGTTTACTGTAACGAATATTCCAGTCGTCTGCTTTTTGTTGTATTTTCCAATAACACATGTCAACCTGTTTCAAAAGAAAAAGAAACTGCAGATATGTTGCCACATATGGAGCAGGATCTGCTTATCCTTCTGGAGCTTCTGAGATAACCTCCAGTTTTTTGTGGGGTTCGTTCTGCTTAGTCATTAGTGTTTTATGATGTGTCTTGTGTACTTTTATTTGGTTGTTATTTTTCTTTTTTAGTCATAGCATTGTCTTTTGATTTTCGATCAATGAGTTTTACTATCCCTCTGGTATCTTTTGCCCCTCTTTTATATTTTAATTAATGGATAGTTTTTTTACATTGAAAATCAATTGAACGATTAGACCAGAGTGCATTAATAATATCAATATTATGTCGGGTTTATACCAAATATTACAGTTAACCGAATGCATTATATCCTTATTAGTGTAATAAACAAAATCATCCAATTTTACTTGACCTTTACATCGGTTTAATGATGGTCTGATGTATAATTCCATCGATTATTACATTTAAGCCAAGTATGAATATGCATAAAGAGTGATGCAGATTTATCTCAGATTTCTTTATCTGCATTTGTATCTTCATAATTCATTTAGGAGAGTAGATTATCAGTAGAATAGTTAATGAACCTAAGTCTTAAACGATAACTTTGATAGATGAACATTTGTAACATCACCCGTTGAAACTTCATAAAGGTTATTGTTTAGACCTTTTCTTTTTGTAGGCTCTACAGGTCGGATATTTTTCTAGCTATAGTTCCAGTTCGTTTTAGTAACTTGACATACGGTTCAGTATGTTTTAATTAATCGTATAACAGCTGCTGAACAAACGGAATATAGCCTGAACATATCGTAATTGAATGCAAGCGAATTGTCTGAACAGAACTTAATTTACTGCACCCTGGAAAACTGTGAAATTGATTCAAAAAATGGAACATGACTTAATTATCATTCTTTAGAAGTTTAATACAATGTCTATTTTGATCAAAATTACCGTTTCAGTTGAAATTTGAATTGCACGTGACCATGGTGACATGTACTGCAGCAGAAATTTAATAAACGTATAGTAGTTAATCAGAAAGAAAAAATAAACATCATGTATAGTATGATCCGATCACTTAAGTTTAGAAGGAGGAAGACACTTTGTTACATTCTTAACAAATAATTTTTAATAATGTTTTTTTGTTGGCAATGATAACGTATTGTCTTTCCAGTTGCGTAGGTTGCCTATTTTTCGTTTTTCTTATTAGGTTAAGGTACGGAAATAATCAGTATGCGTCTAATTGAAGACTTTTGATGTCTGTTTCCCTTTGTCTGTTCTGGAAATTTTATAAGTTATAATGGGGCCTCGATGGCCAAGTGGTCTAAGTAATTATACTACTGTAATCACTAGCCAGTCAACACTGAGGCTGTTAGTTCGAACGCTGCTGGTTGCATTTTACTTCAATCTTAATTGACTCGGATTTTCAGTTTTCTTATCGAAGGTCGTTGGTTTTCATTGGCCACTCCGGCTTTCTCCATTCATAAAAAAATAGCCCAAACGTTGCGCTTAGTAGTGGAGTTAAAACACCAACAATCAATCAATCAATACTAGTAATAAATTCAAAAGAAATTAATATTTGAAGTGGCGGCATGGTAATTAACAGTATTATCATTATCATCATTAATGATAGACGATATATTATACCTGATAGGCAAAGTACACCGCTAAACATCATATTAGGTGTAGCAAATCTAGATAAGACTTCGCGGAAAAGTATTACTGGATCAGCGATAGTTATATTTTATATAGCACAAGTGGTTGAAGTGTCTATGGCGCTGGACACGTTGCAAGCGGTACGGGTGTTGCCGCTTGGTACAAAAAGCAAAGATTCGAATCCCGCTGAAAATCTTACAATCTTTGGCTTAATTTGAGACGATTTATATATATAAAATAAAATATATTTACTCGGTATAAGGTGTTGTAACTGTTACATTGTGACATCTCACTCCACTGATATCAATAGAAATATTATCATTATTATTTCCAAGGTGATTGCCAGATATTGTCAACAATGTTCCACCATTAACTGGTCCACTTGTTGGATACACCTATATGACACACGTAACAAATTAGAAAAGCAACAATAAATTACAGTATGAAATCATATTATACAAAACTATAATTATATGGGCATCTCATAGTTATAAGAACCAATGAAATTTGTTCAGTATTCTACTCTATTCTGTTACCCATAAAAATGAAATTAATCTGTCTGCTTGAGGTAAAAGTAGCATATATTGATACTTTGAACATAATGCAGAGACAATTTCTCAAAAATTAAATATAGTTTAACTTTTTTCTAAGAACATGTTGAAATTTTTCTGAATGTAACACAAAATATTCGTAAAAATTCTAAAGAAATCAATCACTTTTATAACAGCAGATCTAGATGATATTTAAAATTTTTAACATGACCAATGTGATTATGTCGCACACAGTTTCAGTTCGTCTTTTTGTAGACTATTGTTAATTTACAACTATAATCATAGTAATGCATAACTGTATACAGTTTCATAAAGTGCCATTAAAAACATTTTGTTTACCAGCTTAATTGATTCATGATATTTTTTATAAAATATGCATATACATCGTACATTTAAAAAATATGAAAGTTTGTTATTTATATTCTGAATATTAAGCCATAATGTTTAATCCCGATTATTTCGGCGCCAGTCCAAACTCGTACACCTCTGTGCTTTGTAAATATTGTTTTTGTTGATTTTGTTGATTTTGGTTGATTTTATGTTCCGTAGATTAGTGTGCAGTTCATCCTTTTCCTCTCAAATAGAACATGTTTTGTGGCCGCTGAAGTCTGCGTCTAGAAGCAACATATTCTCGCTGTGTTGAAGACCCATGGGTTGCATTGAGCTGTTTTATGCTCTTTGGTCAGGTTGTTGTCTCTTTTCCTAGTTTCCATTATCAGTATTATGATGAGGCCAAAAATTAAAAGGAATATTTAAAGAAAAAGATATTCATGCATTCTTTGATTTTGGGTACAGCTATCAGGGTCCAAATCACACACCTTCTTTTAAAAATTGCTAAAATTAAATGATAATAGTATATACGTAGAAGTTGGAAATACGTAACGAAACCTTAATTAGTTTTAACTATTAACCTCAACAAGATTTCGAAATAAAAAAAAAGTTGATAAGCGGGAAGAATATAGGTAATATGTCAAACATCAGGTCTTTCACTCTTATTTGTGTGTTCACATTTTGTGAGCGCTCATAGACATACACTGACTGGTTATCATGTTAATAGTGTTCCCCATATTGTCATTTTGGCAATATTTGACATTGACACATTTTAAAGATTTGTATCTATTATATTTGTATTTTGCATGTTTTTTTCACATCAACGGAGATTTTGTGGTTTCCATTTGACATTAAATATGGGTGAGAAGGCACTTGTTCATATTTGGAAGTTAAATATACATTTTACTTATGATGAAACTGTTATGTAGATCAAATGATACTTTAACTAAACCATTTAAAAATATTTATAATTCAGGTATCTATAATGTGTTTATTCAATATCATTAACATTTACTTTGAAATACCTGATCAATTTCAGGCGAACAGTTCGTTGTTACATTCTCAGAATTAGGATGGTAACACAATGGACCTGAAACACACACAATTTATTTATATACATTGTAAATAATTATCTCCAATGTCTTTCTTGTGACTATCATTCACGATAATCAGTTGAATGAATAAAAAGGAATATATATTATACCCGATTCACAAAAGTTACCTTAATTGTGTTTTCTCTGTTATGTTCGTTTGAATGAATTGCCATATTTTTTTCAATTCTTAGTGCTACCATTAATTATGATGACTAAATTGAGCAAAAGACGACTACATTTCCATTGTAACTCAATCAACATTATCTCCACTTATTAATCTGTAGTTTTTTGTGATACGGCTGTGTGTTTTTCTTTTGATCTCTATGTTTTACTTCTGTATCTTGATTCCTTAACTTCGTTTTAATAGTTGACAATTTAAATATGTAGACTAGCGAATAGTCTTTTGGCAATATTAATCTTTAAACAGTGTTTGTGTTCAGTGTCGAACGTAGTAAAAATACAAGTTAACAAAAAATTAAAAGAGAGACAGATGAAAATACATAAAAAAAAAACTGATGATACGTTTTTCATACCTAATTCACATTTACCACCTATCCATCCGTTTACGCATCCAGATGTACAATTTCCTGTTTCAAGGTCACATGGTCCACTACAGTACACTGGACACAATTTACTACAAACAGGTCCATAGTGTGTAGGGGGACATCCTAAAAAGCAAAAAATTGGTATGTTTAACATAGTAACTTTTCTATTTACACATTAAAGGGTTATTATTCAGCAAATAAAGCGAAGTATGTTAGTCTATTTTGAAAAAAAAAATCATCATTAATACCTTTCCTATGAATGATTATACCAGACTAGCGTTTTTCTGCACTTTATAAACTCATCAACAACATGGTTAAAATCTTTCTAAGGCAGCATTTGCCAATTTGAATTTGAATTTCATGCAGACATTGAGTAAAAGATATAAATTCAGTGTGGCATTTTTATTGATGTTGCATTGTATATTTCATGTATTTCGACTGTAATCGTTACATGACATAACTTGGAATATTTCGAATTTCTTGCTTTATATGTTGTATTCCAAAACGATAAGCAGTGGATCTTTTGAGAAGTCCAAGCTTGGTAGCCAATACATAATACTGTCCCAGCAATTTTTCGAATTATACTCGCAACAGACGAAATTTAAAATAAATAATTACTAAGATTAAAATAATAATCGTTTTGACAACTCATAATTGTATCCTAATACTTTTCAAGTTTTTTTTTGTATTTTAATACTTACCAACAATCCCAATTTCACATACTTCAAGCTCAGAAAACTTGTTCTGATTTCGAGATACATAGGTTAGGTATCTGAAAACGCCACTGACTTTGATCACATTTGGTAATGCTTCACCCATGTACAAAACAGTTTCATTTCCCCATAAATGACTAGCTTTTGATGCGTAAATGGTATGGTTTCCTGAATTTTTAGTCTTCACTAAACAATGAAATTTAAATGTTATCAGTATACAATGATACAGAATGTATATACGTGACCATCAGTGACAAACATGCTACAGATAAATATCACATGTAGCAATTCCTATTTAAGTTGTCATTATCATCGTTATATAACAGGCAAATGAAATCACTGGAACAGTAAATAAAAGCAGTTTACTATCTTACAAATATAGAAAATCTTTATACATAAATCAAAACATATCTCATCCTGTTGTTCTACTCTAACTCGATATTGTTTATAAGACACCCGTTTGGTCCTTTCACGGTCTAGATATATATGCTTAGCATTTGAATGCCTTCAATTAGAGTTTAAGTACTAGTATCATGCTTACAAAAGCAAACATATCAATCATATTCGCATTTTCTTCAAATCTAAAGAACAACCTATATTTATTTTTTGTAAGTTGTAATTGCATATGAATGTTCCATTCTTTCAATCAGATTGCACATTTAAACATCGCAAAGCAACAAAGGATAAAGGATAAACAGACTCTGCCAATATTTGCAAACCATCGTCAAATTTATATACATACTAACTTGAAACAACAAGCCAATCTTCTACAAAATAGAATAATGTAAAAACCTAAAATGCGTCAACATTTACACAATAAATAATCAAATATATCTAAATCTGTATTATATATATATATGTGTATAGCTTGGAAATATTATTATCCGACCTTTCATCTCCTTTCCATTTCATAAACTGCTTAGTTTTATTAGTATATAAAGGTAAAAGGTGTTACTGTGTGTATCTTGTTTGCATATGATATGAAAGACGGAATTATGATAACATACCAATCAAAGTTATATATATTTCCGTCACAATGCTTATTTCTGCAAGGTCAACCTGAATCCATATATATGACACTTGTGTTGTGATACATGATGATAAATTTCCATCCTTAACTAAACTAGCTGGTTCATTGTCAGTTGTATTGATCAGAATTGAACTGTCAAATACAAGGTTATCTGTAAGTAAATCAACATGATCAATGTGTTAAGCTAAATGGCATTGCTTATCATCGATTTTCCAAACTATTGATAGGGAAAATAGATATGTGGCAGTTTGGTAAGAGTATCCATGCATACCAAAACTATATTTAGTAATTCAAAAAGAAGAACTACCGTCGCCAGTAAATGTTAAAGGACAAATCAAGGGCTAAACGATGACAACTCTAAAATTCAACAATGATACACGTTTCATTCCTATTGTTAGGTATGCAAGATTAACACAACCGGGATTTGAAAAGCGTTTGAATCCAACAAGTCCCAAAAATTATCACTGATCTTGCCATGGTAATCTGTCTTGGGTAACAAAACTTTAATATTTTGAATTTAACTTGCTTTTTTTAACACTGTTACAAGTAATGGATGATAATTGAGCAGTTAAAACTATGTTTGAAACTTCAAACATATGTATTTGCCTGTGCAAAGTCATGCGCCTGTTATACAGTGGTTGTTGTTGGATACTGTGTTTATTATTCATTTTTGAATTATTGTTGTGTCATGCATTAGTCTGGTTTTTTTTTTATTGAATAGTATCCCATTTTGTCATACGAAAGTATAACAATTGTGGCAGTTAAGATATCGATACATTGGAGCAAAATTTTGGCTGATAATTAATCTAAATGGTACTTTTTTCGTGATTGTTTTATGTTTTAGTTTTTTCTCGGTGAAATGTAAATGTAGGAAATTTGGAATAAAATACAAATCGTAGTTATCACTTGTACGAATTTATTCATGATTGTTTTAGATATAGAAGTCGGGACATGTAAGATATAAAGCCTTATATATCGCACTATGATTTCAAATGAGACAACTCACCACCAGAGACCAATTGACATACATGTAAACAAACTATAGATAACCGTAATGCCTTTTCTTTTATAAAAAAAATCCTTTTGACAGTATTAAGACCTAATTTCCTATCATGATTTTCTTGATAGAGGGTTGCTGCTCACTAGGAAGCTATTAAACCAAGAGTTCCAAATGGTGAAGTTGAAATCCTCCCTCCGTAAATTTTACGAAGGCCATCACGAGTTGTTTGACCGTTATGGAATAACCGTTTCACAAATGATATCGAATATGTTCCTTACGTCATAACTACAATCCCCTTCCCTTTCATAAATGTGACCTACCTAATTAGACTATTTACCGGATTTGTATTCCCATGAGCAACACGACGGGTGCCACATGTGGAGCAGGATCTGCTTACCCTTCCGGAGTACCTGAGATCACCCCTAGTTTTTAGTGGGTTTCGTGTTGTTTATTCTTTAGTGTTCTATGCTGTGTTATGTGTACTATTGTTTGTCTGTTTGTCTTTTTAATTTTTAGCCATGGCGTTGTCAGTATATTTTAGATTTATGAGTGTGACTGTCCCTTTGGTATCTTTCATCCCTCTTTTTCAGCTTACTCCATACTTCTACATTTGCAACTACTAATATTTAACAGCTTTATACTGTCTTAATCTCTTGAAAAACAGTATAATGCTAAAAACACTTTTGGCAAGCAATTTTATACAAAATAATAAAGATAAAATATATAAATCGCGCATTTTTTTTGGCTTGTTACAACAAGCCATATGAATGCGCGATCTAACAACTATTTTCATTTTATCCTTATATATGCACTATTACTTGATGAAATATGTTGATTTTAGTAATTAGTATTCCAATCTTCTGAATATGTTTAAATTATTACTCACACTTGTTACAGTAGGATCCTGAACGCCGTGTTCTACAACCCTCGGTACAAACTGCAGTTTCTCTATCACAATTACTTTTCAAACAGTTTATATCACTACATCCTCCCAAAATACAGGAACCATTCTCAGGGAAGCAATGCTGCTCTACACAACTCTCGGCACAGGAGATATCACAGCTAGTCCCCCAAAATGTTTTTTGACAACCTGAAGCAATATGAAAGTTCGATAATGTAATCAGCTAAACAAATAACAACACTTTTAAATATAAAGACTTGGATATCGTTCAAACAAATATCATCAGTTATCCATGTTATCATGGATTCGTTTTTTTATTTTAGTTTATAAAAACGTGAATTTTTGGAATATTTTCTTACCTAATTATTTATAAATACTTGTTTTGATAAATTGTGAATGTGAATATAATTTTCGAACTCTTTTATGCGTAATTAAACAGTTAAATATGATGCCTACATATACAAAGATGTCCACGAATCGAAGGAAGTAGTATCGCAGAAACACTTTATACATGTTTCAATTGCATCAACAGTTGAATTAATTTATACAGGAACCAATCTATTTAATTTACAATTGATTTCGTTATTGTCAGTCTGTGGAAGAAGCGAATCGATAAAAAAAACTGTTCTTATATCAACGAGCAATGATGTCTTATTTCAACGAGTTGCATTGTGGGAAATTTCAGAAGAATGTTAGCATTTATACGAAGAAAGGCAAATTTCTCGGCATAAAGTAATGATTCTTTTCTTAAAACAGGGTGACATACGTCTGCTGTATAATTTACATGAATTATTGTACGTAATAACAATTAAGGTGTATTTAAACTAGAAAATTAAATTATTGAATAAATGAAACATAAATGCACGATTTATCATTTGTAGATGTATACATTCAATAAATATCATGTAGCAAATTCAGTGGACTGCAATTGAGATGAATTCAATTGTTTTCTAAGCCAAAATCACCTATAAGTCAAAGATACTGCTATATTTTATTATATCAATGCGATGTTTGTCTTATATCATAGTAATGTTTTTTTCAATATCAAAATTTTATGAATGCAATACTTTTCTAATATAAATGCTATAGTTTTCTAATATAAAATAGATACGATGACACGTCACAATGCATGTCAAGAAAACTGCAAACATAATTTACAAATTAATTCATGACCGGCTTAATGTTTGAGGATTAATATCACTAACAATTCGTATTTGTAAAGAAAATGAACGCTTACATGAACTTATCATTTCGAAAATGTTGCTTGCTTAGCTGAAAGTGTTTTAAAACAACCTGTTCAGTCTATTGTTTTCAAACACATTGTTTAACCGACTTATTCTATTTGAAGTGATGATGCAATGGCAGAATTTAATTTATATGCGGTTGTAAATAGTCTACAGACCAATTAGATTCTGTTATAGGTCCAGTGGCGGATTCGGTAGGGGTAAGGGGGTGGGTCCGGGTGTTAAAAATCCGCCTTTTTTGGCCGATCAATGCATTTGAATGGGGACATATGGTTTGACCCCCCTTATCCTGGGTTTGGAACCCCCTTTTGAAAACGGCTGGATCCGCCCTTGAGGTCACGCTGCTATAGCCTATCTACATGGGTAATATCGAAATAAATAACAAATATCATTACTAATATCAAGAAAATAAAACATTCAATCAAACAATCCAATCCAATACAGCTCCAAATAACAATGAATATTCAAATAGTAAAATAAATATTCCAAACAAATTAAAATGTACAAATGCTGATGCCCGAACTTTGAAGATATAAACTGAATAGCCTCAGACTATAAATTGAACAACTTCAGATACAACGAAAATCAAAAATCTTGTCAAACAGAAAATGTATTTATTATTAGCAAGAAAAAAAACTATTGAGAAGGAAAACAGTTCTTTTTGGATTTCAAAGACTTTTCCCGTTGGTAAATCTCTATGAACATAATCAGCTCGCAGCGTGGACGCTATTTTACATCGCGATGACCACGAGAGGAGTCTGATGTATTGTTGCCACAGCGATTTGACTTTCGTATCGTATAAATACGTGAACATATCTTAGTGCAAAATAACAATCCGTATCGCTTGTTATACATTTTTTTTTCAATGAATGCAAAAAAAAAAAATGTTGCGAAAACAAATAAATAAGATGTAAATGTCTGTTAACGTTAGACATATGTATATATCTGTTCTATATTTATAAATTTAGACCGTTCAGTGCTGTTTATTTTGTATCTTTATTGACGTAATCGGTCTTTTACCATCATAACTGTCGTTAACGTTGAAGCTTTAGAAGTGTGCTAGTTCATATTGCACTTTACAAAAGATTCAGCACCAAAATGACGTTTTTGGGGGACTGGAAAGCAATTATTAATAAGGGGAAATTTTTAAGATTTATAGAGATAAGAAGATGGTGCATGAGTTCGAATGAGACAAATTGCCATCAAAGTAATAATATGTTTCAAGTAAACCATTATAGATCAAAGTAGGGCCTTAAACACGGAGCCTTGGCTCACAGCAAACACCACGTTATATAGGAACCAAACAATTTCTAGTGTTAAACCATTTAAACCGGAAAACCAACGGTCTAATTTATATAAAAAAAAGGAGATTCAAAAGAACAGGTCAGATTTTGTCGAATCAATCTGAAAGAGGACAGTATGATTCATCTTTGTCACAAGTTAGCTTCATTGTTATAAAAAAAAAAGTCTTCCATGCGTGCGTTACGAGCATATCAGATATATATTATTTCGGTGTATTCATTATAAAGTTTGCTAAAAGTTTTATATGTGAACAATAATTTTGATACCTAGCTATTTGATTACGACATTTTTTATTAAACCCCATCGATCGGTCCTGGTATTTTCAAATTTTGAAAATGGTGGTTTGAAACTGGTTTTATAGCTCTAAACCTCTCACGTGTATGACAGTCTCATCAAACTCTGGCATATTTACAAAGATGCGTGAACACAACAGACATAATAGGTAGAATTGTCAAAGTATGGGTACAGCAGTCAAATATTAATACTAATAATTACTAATATTGATATAACAAAAACACCGCTATGATATTTAAAAAGTATGGCATTGATATTTAAACTAATAACAATCGTATATTTATATATATCAGAAAAACACAGCACTTCAAATTTTACACGGACATAAACGTTTGCTTCTAACTAACTTCTGAATGTATATTCAGACTCATTTGTTGTTCATATTTGAACAAAAAGTTTTAAAGTTTGTATTTTCTTAATTTTTCGTTTCCGAAAACAACATTTTCCGCATGGAATGTCTGCATATTTACAATTGATATTATATAATATCGCTATGTGATATAATATCGCTATGTGATATAATATCGCTATGTGATATAATATCGCTATGTGATATAAGAAAAGTTTTTTATCGATTCGCTTTTTCCATAGACTGATTGTCTTGATTCTGTTTGCAAAATGTGCCACAGTACGTTACACAAACTACAATCAATCATAGTTTATTATGTGTATGTTTAGGAGTAAGCGAAGCCATAAGTTTAATAACAGATGTTTATTTCGATTAACAAAAAAATCTTCAACGATTCTTGATGTTACACGAGTTCGAATCTGAAATACAAGAAAAGTTTAACACTGAAAAGATACAAAATAATCAAACTCTAAAAGACTGAGCCAAAGCAACGTAAACGCCTTTGTGTTTAATGAGGAGAGTATTTGATACATAACGATTCAATACTCACCATTAATGGCAACGTAACACAACTCAACAACTGGCTCTAATACATAAGATGGTTCATCAGATCCCCATCTATCGTAATAAATAACATCTTTTCCAAGTTGATAACAAGGAATTGTCTGTGTGACGTCTGGATAAGGACCCCTAGGAGAAAAAGTATCTTCATAGCATAGATAACCGACCGGTGGAATAGTTGATGTATTGGTCACATATAATTGGAATCCATCCATTCGATTAGCAACTGTAATAAAGTCAGCCAATTTTATATAATGTCTGTATACCAATTTAACCTTATGTTATAATGCAAGTCCGTACTTTTGTTTTCTGCAGTATCATATATACGAAAATTTGTGAAGATTGATTTATATCTCAATATAATTTTCATAATACATGTATAATAATAATGTTCATCATAATAAAACTGTATCCTACAACAGATTAATGTTAAAGTCACTATTTCTTATCAATATTAAAAAAAATTCATGCGATTGTCGTACAAGTGAGAGATTAAGCGCTATAAAACCAGGTTCAATGTACTATTTTCTAAATTTGAAAATGCCTGTACCATGTTTGGAATATTACATTTGTTGTCAATTTGTTCGATGTGTTTTATTATTTGATTTTTCCATTTGATTATGGACTTTCCGTTTTGAATTTTTAACGACGTTCAGTATTTTTGTGATTTTACTTTTTTTAGTAGCCGTAGACTTGTTCTAGAATTCTATGCTTTGTTAGACAACTTACAAAACAGTATACATTTTATCCCTATGCTCGTTTTATCGAAAACATGACGAAAATTAAATTAAAAATATTTATTGCACCGTTAATTGGTTTCAAAAGAAGAATTAAGGTTTCGACATATAAAAAAGTAATAAATTAGTAGTATGTTAAATGAATAATTTGTATATCATCATAATTTGCTATTAATATAAAAACCACATTTTGGTACAATAATTTTTTACTATATAAGCATTTAACATTATGAATGTAGAATGAAATATGTCTACAGTATGATTGGTTTTAATCATTTAATTTATAAAATTTAGGAATCAAAATTTGTAATTATTTAAAAACTCAATTTTAAATTGTTTTATATCAACACATCCAAATTTAAATTATTTTAAACATTAGATTTTAACTCAGAACTGTCAAGTAAATTTAAGACACAATTCAAAATGTTCAGAATATGTCAAGACATACTGAGAAAAAATAAGAATGTCGAGAACATGTTGAGAAATTTCAAGACAGTATTTAAATGTCAAGAATTTGTCAAGAAATTTTAAGACCATATTCAGAATGTCAAGAATATGTCAAGTAATTTTCATACAAACTTGATATAAATGAGAATTTGTCAAGAAAAATTAAGACACAAGTCATACTTTTGGAGAATGTCGAGTAAAAGTTCATGCAAATCAAGACAAAAACTGGTCTTTTCAGACTTTTAGACTTTTGTAGTGGAAAGTAGTAAGATCGCGGTATGAACGTAGTATAATAGTGGTAAGAACGTGCTATAATTGCAATAGAAGCGTGGTAAGATCGTGTTGCAATCTGATTCTCGTGGTATGGTCGTAGTGAGAACGTAATATGCGTAGAATGATCTTGATAAGCGTAGTGAGGTCGCAGAATAAGCGCGGTGAGAACGTGGTATAATCGTAGCGGGATCGTTGAAGAAGCGTACTGAGGACGAAGTAGCATCGTGAAAGCAACGAAATTTTTCATTTTCATGCCGCTCATACCGCGACAACACCACGATACATATATTACAGGTTCGTTAATGTTTTCACAATAAAAGACATTTGAACAAGATTACTTTACAACAACAAAAATATTTTTTTTTACATCATTTCTACATTTAATCATCTTTAGATTGATTTTTTTTTTATAGAAAATCCATTGATAAATATTCAATTATAAATATATAAAGATCTATATTAAAATATGTTGTATTGTTATGGAATTATTTTAAAGTTTCTACTAAAAAAATATTTAATATTCAATATTTTAAAGATTTTCTGATGAATTCATGTGAAATTTTAAGTAACTTTAAATTCCATTTATTACATAAGAGTAATGATAGCCTTTTCTAGACTTGTTTTATAACAAGTCAAAATTGTCAAATGTATTGGACTCCTATTTTGTATGTTTTGACTATGGTATGTTAAATTGTTTACAAAGTATTAAAATGATATCCATCTGTACAGATTTTAACATATAGTTATAATGGTAAAAAAAGCAATGCCTTTTGACATTTTAATCAAGGGACTAATTTGTACTTTTAACAGTCAGGGGCGTTACTTGAACAAGTCATTGTTTAAGTTATTTATATAAGTAATTTTTGTTTTTAAAAATAATAAAATTACTTAAAAAGAGTTATTTTAATTTTCAATAGAAACATAGACTTAATGTAGTTTTCTTGAAATTTTACATCATTTTATTTCATAAAATAAAGAATTTTTCAGATTTGAGAGGTGTATAGAGATAAAGGGTTACTTTAAAAATAATGACAAAAATATTACTTGAATAAGTTATTTTATACATTTGTGAAAAAAATAGTAATTACACTTATCTAAGGAACATATGTAATTGATTTTGGTTAGAAATTATAAATTACTGCAAGTCTTAATTAATTCACAAGTATTTATCTATTTATATCAGTCTACCTTCAATATTTTGGAGGAAAATGATAATTTAATTATCTCAAGAGACCAATATTTGACCCAGAAGCGTCGGTATGAACGATAAGTGCGTCAGAAAGTTATTTAGTGTTTCAAAAGAATTAGATTCTATATTTCATGGGAATAATAACCAGATGACTGTGAAAATTAGTTAAAGCTAGTAAAATTTGTATTTTTGGACAACTATAGAAATAATATTCAGAAATGTTACTTATATAAGTAATATTTAAAATAGTCTCGTTTTCAACATTACTTGTATAGGTAATTTTAATTGTTACTCGTTTAAGTAATGCCCCTGACTGTTTAAATAATCAGTTAAGTAAAATGTTAACCTGAGGCTTAGATTATTGTTTATTGTAAGAACAACAAATTTACAAACAGTATTTATTAAATCGGTATTTTTTTTTTATTTTTTTTTATGAATTAAATGCGAATACAGATTAATATACATGCTAAAATGACATGAATGATTAAATATCTTGAGGAATGTTATAGTGTTTTGCAAAATGTTTTAAATTTGCATTTGTTGCAATAATTTAAATGTAATTGAAAGTAATTAAAAAGTTATGCATGGCAAAAACGCAATTTTATTCATTACTTTCAATTACTAGTACGTGTAATTGAAAATATGCTCAATTACATATTACATTGCATTAGGTTCAAAAATATTATTAATTACAGCTCATTGCAACTACATTTTTAATTACCCTAGGTCTGCTTTAATAAGTGTTGATATTATGCCATAACAGGTAAGAAATTCTGTACAGCATTTTGCAAACTGATATAACAAAAACAAATAGTTTTTAATTAATAGCAAGAGTACTCAAGTGTTCAATGAATGGCGAAAGTCATTTATTTGATATTATTGTAATACAAGTATCATATTTTGCTTGGCATTACTTACAGTTTTCTCTGTAGTATATTGTTATATCTGTAATATATGTTTTGTGGAAAGAAAACTCGAACATCCACCATGCTGAATCGGTACCTCTGCCTGTCAATTTCGTATAAGTACAAATATCTAAGCTAAACACATTAGATATTGGTGGATTTACCGCGTTTTCCGATTTGCCTTGACTTTTATATGAAGAACTTTGAGAAGCCGTGCCAAATGGTGTCAGGTTGTCTGTAAAAAAGAAGTACATATCATAAAATAGTCAGATCAAAATATTGTATTTATCTTGTAAACATTGGCAGTTCATGATGCCGACCAGGTACAATATTTCTGTGGAAAATATTTAATCAATACCTTCATAATAGGAAAATGTAATTGAAAGACACTGTAAACTTTATATTTGCATTTAAAATTGCAAACGCACGTGATAAATACTTGTAAGTAATCAAACAGCATGATGTTGTTTATGGTGGTTGTGTGCAGATGTACACATATCGTTTTGCCGGTATACTTACGTTGGTAATTTTGGGCAGCAAAAGTATATTCGAGAGAGTCGTGTGTTGGTCATTATGTAATATTTTTTGTCGAATCCTGGGATTACATTTATTTTCCCCATTCGACATTTTATCCGTTGTCTTTTAATTATCTGCATTTGACACAAAAGCCTTTGAAAAATTCCTAGTCCTTTAGTTCTTTTTGCCATTGATATTTGTTACATTTGATTTTAATATCAGTTTGTGAATAGTAGCTCTTAATCTTAACATATTCAAAATACTGAACATGAAGTTAAAAATGATTTGATTACTGTACTGTTTGGAATATACCAACATTTAGAACCTGCTTACAATGGAAGGTGTTTCAGTTTTAAAGTCCATGCATCTGTCCGACTTTTGTTATTAATTCCAATCGTTGTTCCGTCCGTCCGTCCAGTGTCAAGATAAACATTTTGATTATATCAATTTAAACCTTAGTTTACATTATCATTATGATTTATCAATGTTAACGTGTATATAAATAAAAGTTATGGATAAAGTCAGGAGCCTGTAATTTAGGGGTTGTCGTTTGTTGCTATGTAGACATAAATTGGGCTGTTAGTTTCTTGTTTGAATTAATTTACATTTGTGATTTCGGGGCCTCTTAGACCTGACTATGCGGTATGCGCTTTGTCATCTTTGAAAGCCGTGCGTAACCTATAGATGTTAATTTCCGTGTCTTTTGGTCTCTCGTGGAGAGTTGTCTCGTTGGTAATCATACCACTTCTTCGGGTTTTTTTTTTTTTTTTTTTTTTATAGAAACCGAATATGATAATGATATAGTATTACGATACTGTTGTCAAGTCATTAAAGATTGCATATTTTGGCGTTAATATTGACTCACTGATAAGGTCTTTGCATCGGAACTAAACACATTTATTCTAAAAACAGTTGTTGGCATGACACGGGTTATGTTCTTCTCATATATGTTATGATGGTATGATACTAAACCCCTAACGGGAAGGATTGTGCCTGATGTTCACATGATGAAATCATAATCTTTCAATCAGTTTAATTGAAGTCTGGAGCTGGCATGTCAGTTAACTGCTAGTAGTCTGTTGTTATTTATGTATTATTGTCATTTTGTTATTTTCTTTGGTTACATCTTCTGACATCAGACTCGGACTTCTCTTGAACTGAATTTTAATGTGCGTATTGTTATGCGTTTACTTTTCTACATTGGTTAGAGGTATAGGGGTAGGGTTGAGATCTCACAAACATGTTTAACCCCGCCGCATTTTTGCGCCTGTCCCAAGTCAGGAGCCTCTGGCCTTTGTTAGTCTTGTATTATTTTAATTTTAGTTTCTTGTGTACAATTTGGAAATTAGTATGGCGTTCATTATCACTGGACTAGTATATATTTGTTTAGGGGCCAGCTGAAGGACGCCACCGGGTGCGGGAATTTCTCGCTACATTGAAGACCTGTTGGTGACCCTCTGCTGTTGTTTTTTTATTTGGTCCGGTTGTTGTCTCTTTGACACATTCCCCATTTCCATTCTCAATTTTATTACTTTGACATTCTAAAAGTTCGATCAAGTCAGTTTACTTTGAACTTGTAGACATAACAAGCTGAAACTTAATACCCATTATCCTTATGATGTAAAAAGTAAAATAACAAAGGATCAAACTCTAACATATTCAAAACGGAAAGTCAACTTTATAAACTTATTAAATGATAAATTGATTTGATCCTAATTTCACAGTAGTTCACAGAACACACATTCTTGTAATTGCTAAAATAGCATAGGCATCATTGATGTCTATTGTCTTTGTTCTTAAACTTATTGCGATTTTCAAATCAATTTTGCTAGGTACTTTTATATTTTTTACTGTCGTCTGTAATACTGATTATTTTTCAGTCAATGTCAAACCAATTTTACTTATATATTCCGTCGTTTGGCTTTGACAACCATTTCCCAAGTTCATAAAAAAAAACGTAAACCTCAAGGGAAAATAATCAACCACATGTCCGAATAAAGACAAAACACGTTAGTAAAAAGAAAAAAAATAAAAAAAACAAAAAACAAAAAAAAAAAAACAAAAAAAAAACTTTATAGCAGCTTAAGATTTAGATTCTGTTTCAACAAAAAGAGAACCACATAAACACTTTAAAACAATTTTTTTTTCAACAACTGCCTATCAGAACCGGACCAACAGTGATCATATTTCTAAACACATGTGAGGGGTTGTTTCATCTGAGTTTAAAGGAAACTGTGAATATTTTGACCTTCATTCGGTTATTTTGTTTTGCTTGTCTGCTGACTCATGGAATTATACCCCATATATCGTGTTATTTATGTTTATATCGAAATTAAAAATAGCAGGTAGTAAAGTCAAAAATAATTAGTACAAATTTAAAATATAAAATAAATATACTAAGACTTAACATACATTTGATATGATGTCAATATAAAAAAAGTAATACCATCATCAAATAAATACAAAATATCATTGTAAATCTGTCAGAAATGAAGTTGTATGAAGTTATATAAATAAGAATTAAAGTGTCTGATTAACAAGTTTTTCACAATTCTGGACTACTTTTATTTGGTGTGTACAAAACTTTCAAAAAGTAACCGTATTGAAATTTCGACCTATTTACATGGACAACTAACAATGTTAGAATTGTGAAATATGTAAAAAAAAAAAAAAAAAAAAAAAAAAAAGCACCTGGGGGGTGAAATATCGCGCTAGTTTATATGACTTACGTTGTGCAGTGACTAACAATATAACAGTTGTGATGATAAGGAATACTGATAACATGATAAGCTGTTGTGTCATCTCACATTCCAAATAATGCTAAAATAATAATAATGAAAACGTATTAGAAATACATAGCTATATATGTAAGCTTTAATATACAATAATATGTTATTGTGTAACATTAAAAAAATCCGTATATGGCCCGAGAACACAGTTATTTCGTAGTGCATTTCATTTCGACAATAAATTCAAATTAAAAAAATCGCACCTGCTCTTTCTTAAAAAGATTTTTACAGTGTAGTGTACTACCAGTGAGACAAATAATATCAAAATTATAGAAACTTCTACCAGCTCTAACTCAAAATATTGACAATTCTGTGTTTAGGGGGTGTAAAATTCAGTTTGACAGCTTCAGACGTGCTAAAATTTGATCTTTTTACACTGGACCAAATCACTACTAAACATAAAGATTCAGCACCCAAATTTTTTTAACATGTAACTACATCCTCCTACTTAATATTTCATGCATTTAATATCAAGAAATAAATTGGGAAAGTGTATCAAATAAAACATGCAAGTTATACACTGTTTACACTAGGGACTATATTCGTAGACAACGAAAACCAAAGGACGATAACTGTGTCCTTGGACCATATATGTGACGATGTATTTGCAATATACCATTCACTACTTTGACTAAAAGAGACTTGGCTCGTTGGTTACACGCCATCATTCCGACAACCCATTAGTCCGACAGCCTATTGGTCCGACAACCCATTAGTCCGACAAACCGTTAGTCCGACAACCCTATATTCCGACAACCCGTTGCTCTGACAACCCATTAGTCTGACACTTATAAAGTATTAGGGTATCAAGGTAAAATAAAATTTGTCATATGTCTGTTTTATTACGTAAATATATGTTTTAACATATTTTAGGAAATAACTCCGTATATATTACATAAAGGTAGTTCGAAAACTTTCTATATACTCAATTCGAAATCTGTATATAATATAGAACAGAATAGAATATTTCATTTTCAAAATTACAGGGTCTATAAAGAGCATATCAATCAAGAACAACAAGTGAAAGTGCGAACTACTGCTCACTGGTGATACCTCCGCAAAAAATTTTGGTGTTTACAGAAACTTGTTATGAATCTGAAAAAGCACTATACGGAAAACCTTGAAACCAAATTTGGGAAATCCTTGTTTGGTAGATCAATGAGAAAAATGTGACGAAAAGTTAACTTGGGTATCATTTGAAAAGTGTTCGGTTAACAGGAAATTGTTGAGTGATAAATCTGAAAACACATGACTAGGTATGGATGACTTCAATAAATCCTAAAACCAAATATCAGAAATTCTTGTAATGTAGTTCATGAGAAAAATGCAACGAAAATATTCATGGGATGGACGGACAAACTTACTAACGGACGGACGGATAGATGTAAAATAGTTTACCCCTACTTTTTTAGAAGCGGTGGTATAGTGATTGGGTCAACCTTAAGACTAATTTCAACAAATTTGGCGGGGTCAGCAAATGATTTGCTTTATGAAATACAGAATATATACTGTGTATTGAACATTTGTGCGACACCAATATTAGGGGGTCCAATATGGCCAAATCCGACCGTAACCAATGATTGGTAGACATGGCCAATAGTAAATAAGCAAGGGGAAGGAAATCATTTTACAAAGACACACGCGGGACAAGAATGCCACACATAGTCTTCGATACTGGTGCATGATTTTAATTAGTTTTTATTTCTTTGAACTAGCTGTCAATAATTGCGAATAGTCTCAGGCCTTGAAGTCATCAAACTTTCGAGTCAGCTAGTTTTTTGTTCTCACAATCCAATCAACCATTCAAAATGCTGGATTTCATGTTTGAAGCATGAATTTTGTGCTCTGAGCAATGTTTTATGTCTTCAACCCAAGGTCTGTACTTCGTGTTTTTCTTGTTGTGGGGGATGTATAAATACCCTGTCACGTAAGTGTTAAAAGTTTGTGTACTACGCATCGATCTGATGAGTTAAGCCCTTTTCGAATAATCCTTAACCCCGCCACATTTTAAATGTGCCTGTCCAAAGTGAGTAGCTGGTAGCTAAGTGGTTAATTGTCGTTGATGCGTGTCTGTGATATTTGTTTTACATAAATAGTTTTGTGGTAATTCATCAGTCCTGCCCTTCTTAAACCATCATAAAAGAGGCCTATTTTTCTAGATTTTAAAAGAAGACCCCGTTTACAATGACAAAAAAGATCGATCGACACGATCCTTTTAAGATCGATCTTTGATCCAGTGTAAACGGGTAAGATCGATCTTCAATCAGACTTATACAGTCTACCTCAAGAGATGGTTTTAAAAAGATCGATCTTATTTGAATCGATCTTTTTTTTTTGGTGTAAACGCTTACATCGATCGAGATCGATCTTTTTTCAGGTGAATATTAGATTTAGATATGAAAATAAAGGTCAGACAAGTTTTTTTTGTGTTGTAGTGTAATTGCACTGGATTAAATAAGATCGATCTCGATCGATCTTGCTTGTGCAATGTAAATGAGAACTTGTATTTTTAAGATCGATTCAATTTTGTTACCAGTGTAAACGAGGTCTAAGTTCGCGATATAAAATTGGTACCACTACAAATGAAGTGAGTGTCATCTCTCAGACTATGTCGGATCGATCGTTTTTGGGAGTGCTATGTATTTCTCCGTATTTAGTGGATTCATATTCTCGAACATGAAACAAGATGACAGGAAACCGAACATCTAATAAAGATATAGACAAAAAAACCAGCCAACTAGAACAGCACAGAATGACAGTGGACAGACACCCGCCGAAATATAACGACAAATAAATTACCCAGATTCGTAAAACGAAAGAGGGACGAGGGTAAGGACTGAGCAGTTGCAATAAGTATGTGTATCAACTCTAATATACCGAAACAAATATCTCGCATAAGAGGAATAATCGGAATCAAGAACCATAAATTATAGAGAAAATTTACCCATACACTTAAGACAGATGCATTGTCGGCATAATGAGCTGTCGGAATAATAGGCTGTCGGAATATTGGGCTGTCGGAATAATGGACTGTCGGAGTAATGGGCTGTCGGAAAAGTGGGCTGTCGGAGTAATTTGCTGTCGGAATAATAGTTGTCGGAATAATGGGATGTCACCGGCTCGTTTAATCCTTATAAAGTTTTTTTACAAACTTTTTACTTTGAGCTGTTTGCCAAGATATGAAAATTTCTAGATAAAGACGACTATTTATCTCCATTCTTCCATCTCTCTCTCTTGCACTAAACTACATGACCCTTATTACAAGGGTATTCAATTTAAATAAAAACAAAATTAACCAAGAAATAAATCGGTATATTAATGTTTAGATTTAACTTGCTTGTCACCGTACTAAATAGCCTCTTTGTTGAATAAAAAAAATATTAAAGTATAAAGTGAAAAGTAATGCAGTTGAGAATGAAAATTTGAAATGTATCAAAGAGACAACAACCCGATCATAGAGCACACAGCAGCAGAAGGTCACCAATGGCCTTTCAATTCATTGCCAAAAACGAAATCGTGATACACGGAATGGTAATGTTATGTGTGTCAAATTAGCCCAAAGGCTTAACATTTTAGTTGCGGAAACCAAGGTTTAGATAATTATGGTAAATGTTTCATTAAAAAGGAAATATTTACTATAATTAATTTCAACGTCGTACTGTATTCGGCCTTCTAAACTGTTTTGGATTTGAGCGTCACTAATGAGTCATTTTTAGACGAAACGCCCGTCTGGCGCAAATACAAAATTCAATTTTTGGTATCTATTATGAGTTTATTTGTGTATTGTAATTGATGCATGCGACTTGTTTTTATTAAAGCAATGTTGTTTATAGTGTAATAAAGATTTATTCAGTCAGTTATCCAACTGAAAACATAGGCATTTCTTAATGTAGATAACAGTTACAGAGACATTTGAATATCATTGATCTTGTAGTAGATTTACTATCCCGATGTCTATTTTTTCCAATATGTCCAAAATTCCCCATCGATATTAAACACCTCATACTTAACTTAATTTGTATTCGATTGTTTAGTCAAAGAAACCCCCATCCCTCACTCATACATTATCAATTGGCGAGAAAAAGAGGAACGAAAGATACCAGAGGGACATTCAAACTCATAAATAGATAATAAACTGACTACGCTAAAAGACGCAGTGTCTTTAAAATATGACGAACTTGATGTTAGCTTCTGATTGCAAACTATCTGTAAAACACTGACATGTAAATTTTTAGTCATTGTAGTATTCAAATAGTAACAGCTATACGACTGATGTAAAAAAGTATCTATTCTTCAAAAAATTACACTACACATTTAAATTCCTTTTCTGTACTAGAAGTTATATTTGACGGAATGAATATCAACTGTCGAAAGTTATATGTAGCGTTATATTTCAAGTAGACGAGGACACAATTTAATAAGAAACACTATCCTCTGTCTTTTCTGATATTATGCATAGAAGTTAACTTGATGAATATTACCAAATTTATCACACCAGTGTTCTTTTTCGTTCAATAGCTTATTTTAATAATGAAATAAACATCAATCTTATTTTTTACGACGTATTGAATTATTTTAAGAGCATTGCCTTTTTTGTGAGATAAAAAACGAAGAAGCGTGGGAGGCAGGAAATTTTCATTTCATCCATAATTGGAAACATGATACATGTATAAGATGTGTCATGATAATTTTAATAGGTTATACATTATGTGTAAGGCATATTTACAAAAATACATCTAATCATCATTTGATATTTCAAGTTATTTTTTTTTCTAAATTTGAAGCTGCAATGGCGATCTTCCTCTTGCTGTATTTTTTTTCTGAAAAAGTATTGACGTCGGCAGGTACATGTACTTCGAAAAGAGTACAAAACATCCGATAATAATGCCAATGTTTCTATGAATAAAGGAGTTGGATCACATAAACACAAGGTTGGCCAAAAATATCTTTTTTATTTCAACACGAAAATGGGGTATGTATTTCATGATGACATGTGCAAATGTTTCAGTTAAACTACATGTTTATTAAATTCGTCCACAGTGACGTCCTAATGTAGACGAAAATTATTAAACCTGATTTGTGAAAGAATTTTTGACATTTTTTTTTGCCAACACTTATTATACTGATGTAATCTTTGTATATCATATTTTCACAATAAAGAAATCGACTACTATTTCTAACTTCTAAGTCTATAAGTAATCAGGATATTCTTCTTAATACTAAATTGAGGTTTAGGAATTGATGTCAGATATTCGAACGCCTTTGTTTTTCACTTCTATACAGGGAAACAAGTTTGTCCCTAAGCACCCAATTTTTCTTTTGATATAAGACTTCAATAGCTCATAATAGTTTATTTCCCAAAATTAAAGCAGATTTGTGTTTTTGTCTTTCGATGTCAGAACCAGATAATACCAATGTAAATATAAGGTCTTTCCCCGATTTATTGTAAAAAATCTAATATATGGAAAAGGAGCTCCACAATCTTTCAATATTTTGAGTTTAATTTGTTCCTTGACTGATGTTCTTCCGATTTATAGTATCAATTTTTTAATTCTAGTTTTTTTCTAATTTTATCTCAGTTTACCCTTCAGCACACACACATATTCATGTTTCTGAGTTCACTTTTAATTAGCATAGATTATACAATAACAGGTTTCTATTCAAATTATAATTTGATTGTTGAAGACCGCCGATATCTTGGTAACTTTTCGCTTTTCGGTCTATTTGTTTCTTTGTCATTGACCTTAATAACAAAAGACGATGTGAAACGATTGCCATCCGAGTCTTTATGACGATGATTTTAACAACTATAGATATCCAGACGGCTTACCACTTTTGGCAAAGCCCAACTGATATGGTCAGCTCCCTACATGACATTAATTGAAACTATTCATACAAATATATCAAAAGCTTAATTTTTGACAAAACAATAAGCGAAGACTATATTATTTCACAACAGACAGCAACATATGACAGCACTTTAATTACTAGTGATCAACTTGGGGAACTTTGTATAAAAGTGACACCTAACATCCACGTATTCCAACATCAATCCGAATTCCGTACTTTGTATAAAAGTGACACCTAACACCTAATTTTAATTTTGTCGTGGTCAATAGATCTGCAATATGTTTATGCTTTTTATACGCTAATATTGGTTTGCGTGAAAATATTTCGTTGCAAACTGCATCCTGTTGAGTAGATCCCAATGTTTACTAATGCATTGTATACTTTATGAACTTAAAATACTTATAATGTATATGTATACGGAGTCTTCTGAATAAGATTGTTTGCTATCGGAATTCGGATTGATGTTGGAATACGTGGATGTTAGGTATCACTTTTATACAAAGTCTACTAAAACAGGATGCAGTTTGCAACGAAATATTTTCACGCAAACCAATAATAGCGTATAAAAAGCATAAAAATTATTGCAGATCTATTGACAACGACAAAATTAAAATAAATTGATATAGGTAAATCCCTGTTCTGGTAGGCCTATAATGCTTACAACCTTTCATAAATGTTATACATTTATCATTAGCATATAATAAAAAAACCGTCGAAACATTAAATTAATGTCGGATTGATGTAAAGCAATTGGAAGTCCAGTAATACTAGCATCATGTGATCAATATTTTGTAACATAATTACAATAAAATGTTTATAGTATGTATACGGAGTCTTCCGAATAAGATTGTTTGCTATCGGAATTCGGATTGATGTTGGAATACGTGGATGTTAGGTGTCACTTTTAAACAAAATTTGAAAACTTTGACCTAAAAGCACTTAGTTGTAATATCATAACATATGTCAAAGGCGTGCACACCAAAGGTGTTATAGATTACTCCACATTTAATTACCTTAATAATGGTAATCAAATTGATTATGGGCCTGGGTATATGCATATCTTGCCTAAAATACACCGAGTTAATGAATCGGAATTAGTAAAAATCAATACATATGGGCTTAACATTGATAACATAATACCGCCATGTCAGCCAATCATATCTCCGATTGGTGCTGTCACATAATTTATTGGATGCTTTATCGAATACTTTTAAGTACTTATGGTACACAAACAACACACATATATAAAGGATACGTCTGATCTAATATACAAGTTGGAAAAAATAAGCCTATTGCAGATTGTTGCCTGTGTAGTTTTGATGTAGTATCAATGTACACTAATTGCCCGATTGATGAATTATTATCGGAAGTTAGAATTTCGTTTGATCAGTTTGATTAATCAGATTACAAAATCAAATGCCCACCGACGGATGATTTAATCTATCTCCTTAGATTAATTTTAGAGAACAACATTTTTGATTTTAATGGACAGCTTTATAAGCAAACAATAGGAGTCGCGATAGGAGCAGTGCCAAGCCTGGAAATCTGTGATATACTCATATATAAAATTATGCAAGAAATTCTTTCTAAGTTTGAACATAGAAAAAATATAATTTTCTATGGAAGGTATCGTGATGATAATATATTTATATATCACGGCGATTCGATGGAAATAAAAAATTTGCTAGAGTTTGCAAATAAGCATCATCCGTTCCTGAAATTCACACAAGAATTCTCATCTAAAGAAATAATATTTCTTGAGGTAAATATTTTCAAAGGAACTAGATTTTCTAATGAAAATATTTTGGATGTGAAAACACAGTTTAAACCGACAAATGCCTTTCTTTATCTAGATCGTAAAAGCTGTCACAGTAGACATGTGTTTGCAGGGTTTATCAAGGGCGAAGTAATCAGATACATTAGAACAACACATGATAATGTTGATTTACAATATATTATGTTACAGTTCAGATTGAACTTAACAAAGAGAGGATACTAGGAGATTGAAATCGAAAAGTACATAACTGAGGCATTATCATGAAATAGATCTGATTCAATCAGAAGAAAGGCCACACAAAACACAAAGGAAATTCCTTTAGTATTGGCAACGAAATTTTATCCATGCATTCATAAATTAAAACAATGCATTAGTACACATTTGGATCTACTAAAACAGGATGCAGTTTGCAACGAAATATTTTCACGCAAACCAATAATAGCTTATAAAAAGCATAAAAATATTGCAGATCTATTGACAACGACAAAATTAAAATAAATTGATATAGGTAAATCCCTGATGATGGCGGGCCTATAATGCTTAAACCCTTTCATTCATAAATGTTATACATTTATCATTAGCATATAATACAAAAACCGTCGAAACATTACATGAATGTCGGATTGATGGAAAGTAATTGTAAGTCTAGTAATACTAACATCATGTGTTTAATATTTTGTAATATAATTACAATAAAATACTTATAGTATGTATACTGAGTCTTCCGAATAAGATTGTTTGCTATCGGAATTCGGATTGATGTTGGAATACGTGGATGTTGGGTGTCACTTTTATACAAAGACAGACACATTTATAATTCAGCGTGATTAAACACAATCATAAACGCTCAACCCTCCAAACCCTCACATTTTTTTTATATACAATCAGTGAATGTAAGCAATGAATAAAACGATGTTATGCTCGAGATGTTATGTAAAGTTGTATAGGCGCACACACTGAAATACTAAAACATCGTTTAAAGGTCAGTATGAATAACCTATGACATTACCTATTTAAATATGTCGTATAACAAATATATAACACACATACAGCACCAACTTTTAAATGAAATGCATCAACTGATATATCAATTAATTAATTTGTACTTACTGAAAAGGTACCTCCTATCAGGTGTACTTTGATTTTAAATGCAGTATCAAACAGGAAGTAATTTTGATTTGTCTTATGTTTCATTTCACCGAAAAACACTATTTTAACTAAGATCAGTAAAGCACAAAACATTAGTATTGTGTGTCAACATTTTATCCCAAACTATTACCTGACCTCCACATTTTGTAATGAGAACAAACCGAATTAAGATGCACATGTGTCCCCTCGTCATATAGAAAAATAAAATAAAATAATAAATGAATTAATTCAGAATTACAAAATTCACAAGGAGGCAAATAGAAATTTAGTGGAAAATATCAAAATGTTTACGATATTGAAAGGTGAATTTATAGTGTTAACTAATTATATGTTCAAGAGCAAGCATTGTGAATTTAAATGTTTTATAAATACATGTGTAAAGAAATAGTTTTTCTTCAAAACTCCAAATTATAATTGTATCAATTTAAATGTTTGCCATAAAATCATACAAACTGAATGTGATTTTAGCGAAAATTGTTTCGATGTAAGCTGATCCTAATCTGATAAATAGCATATATCTACAGTAAATATCGGTTAAGGTGAGGTACTATTTCATTAACCTATACAGTTCTTTTTTTCGTCTTAATTCATAAAAAGATTTATTTTGATGATTACTATTTTGTATGACACATTTCCTATCACCTTTTCGATCCTTTTTTCGATCTATCTGATGTTTTTTCCAGGTTTCATTCTTGTATATAGTTTCCAGTTTGAAACTATATATAAAGCAATAGAAAGGAACAGTTGTTAATGTTGTATCATGTTCATTCAGAGTAAGTGTTTAAATAACCACAGTTAAAATCAGTTAAATTTTGTTATCATTTCAATCACAAATATCAAAAGGGTACGTTTTTGTTTAAATTGATCAGATAACTATGAGTAATAAGGATCTTGCAGAAACTAGTGTTTGCGATTTAAGGGGCTTTATTGGTGTCCATAAAATTGCGTACAACCTATTGCAAAAAAGTTGAAAACTACACGTTTAATAATTTCTTGCGTCCGAAGCGCTATTATGGATGTTCCTTCATCAGGAACGATCAAAGCCAAATATTTGAAATCCAAAGATGTATAAGTACCGAAACCGTTGAAGAGCTTTATGTCAAAAATACCTAAAATAAATAGCCAAATTCATCTAAAGCCTACTTTGCAAATTTCGAGTTTGCATTAAATCATCAAACAAATCATCCTCTGCAGGGTAATATATAACAAAGTAAACCATATGAGTGTCAAATTAAAGGGCAATGGGCTTTATTTGGCCTTGATATATTCCCCGTTTCTATTTTCAATTTTATTCTAACCTTTTTAACATGTTTTTTTTGTTTGATTGTTTTATTGATCAATTGTTTTCATAGCATTAATAATAAGTGTTTCATATAGAATGGTTGATTATTGATTTATTGTAGGTCATATTTGGTGAATTTAGCCGTCATCAATCGTTTGATTGGTATAGTTTGGTTATTTGATTGAATTAATCGGTTGACTTTCAAAACGTAAAAAATCATAATTTCTGATTGATTCATTGATTGTTACTACATGTGACGTCAAGCGAAAGTATTAAACGCTCATTCTTTACTCAAATATTGATAAATACCCTCTCCTCCAAAAAATAAATATAAACAGGATTGGGTAACTAGCAGCAGATGAGAGGATCTTGTTCATCTTAAAAGACATGTTTTAAGATCAAGATAACATTTTCATTTGTATACAAATCATTATATTCCTAGACATATACAGTAGTTTAATACTTTCAGTACATTTAATCATCAATGCCCTTCATCTATGACCTAATTACTTTTTTCATCAGGTCGTCTTTGATGATAGTTTTGAAACCGAAATACGCCGTCTGTTCTAAAAAAAAGGTAGTGCAAGTTTATTTCCTTACAGAAATATATCCTTGGTTGAATTTCAATGAAAAATGAAAAGATTAACGCTGTATCCTTTTGGATATCGGTGTTTCCTTTCTTCTATCATTTATATGTTAAATGTAGTAGTGTTATCGCTAACACAGGACCAGGCTTATAATTTGATACACCAGACGCTCGTTTCGTCTACATAAGCTTCATCAGTGATGCTCATATCAAAATAGGTAGAAAGCCAAATAAGTGTTTAGTTGAAGAGCATTGAGGACCAAAAATTCTAAGAGTGGGGCCAAATACGGCTATCGTCATCTATGCATGTAATAAGAACATCCTAAGTACTTCGAATTATTCATACTTTTGCAAACAGTCAATAAAAAAAGACCATATAATTGATATTCATGTCAACACAAAAGTGCTGACTTATAATTATATTTAAACCAAAATTCTAGTGTATGGGAAACATGCAAATTCAATTCTATTATGTTAGTTGTTTTCAGATAATTCTCCCCATAGACTCGATCAGGATTGTGAACCTCGTCCTGTATATCTTCTATTTTACCTGTTTTTCTGAGTAAAGAATTCTACTAAATATTTGTCACTGGAAATCACACAAATAATCCATCAATAAATTAATCATTATCATATTTGCGTCTATTTAAGGTATGCTAACTATCAAAACACCTATCATGGAATAACGTCAGTTAATCTACCAGTCAATAAATCAACTAAAACATCCATCAATAAAAACAACTAATAGATATGACGAATTTGATATGATGTAAACATTCTATCAACAAACCAACAAATAATCTAACAAAGCAATCAATCTATCAAAAATCATGTTTCTTAACAATTGTTTGCCAAACAATATTCAATATTAATTGGTTGTCATTTTACAAAAGCTAACAAATCGTCGCAAGTAAATGTACATTTAAGATGTTCCCTTTTAAAAATGATTTAATCTCTAGATTATCGAGTGTAAATTATAGATTATCGTACATGTTTAAAATTTTCTTGTTATCTTACATGTCTTAATTTTTTTAGACATTATAAATGAAGGTAACCTGAAGAAGCAGCTATAAAATGCCCTACGTAAATAGTTACGTACCAGGATTATAATTTAGTACGCCAGACGCGCGTTTCAATGATGATACATTTTAGATACATCAAAATGGAATAAAATTAAACGTCATGATTTATAACGAAACAATAAACGATACACGAATATAATAGGAAAGTAAGCAAGTTTGTTTTGGTTATGACCTTTCAATCGATTCATTAAGGATTGTTCTGTTAAAAAATATCAGTCTTACCTATTATCAATGAGTTTAACATGAATATTGAACTGCACTGAAAACTATCTCAAAAATGTTAAAACCAATACATCTTTATTTTTAGTGCCTGGAACTCTTCCTACATCTGTTTTCAAATGTTAAAGTAACCAATAACACCTTATTGATTGAAATATTTATAGGAAGTTTTAAATATTTCGACGAAACATTTTATGCTGTTATCTTTCAACATGCTATTTATCTCCGAAGATCAATATATGTACTTGAATACATGTACAAATAACATCTAATATAATTTATAGCGCGATTAATTATGTCATATATTAAAGGAATATTTGTAGTACCTGTAATATACATGTACAAACCTAGTTATATAACAGATTGTATAAAACAGTTTAGATTTTAAAGAAGTGATAAGATATATATCTATATAAAAATAATGTTTTCAATCATTAATGAAAGTGGAATAACTTAATTCATTCCATATTGATAAATCTCTAGTAGGTTTTTCTATAAGAATTTTGAAAAATTGAGCATATTCACATGCGAAAAAGTATATTCACCGCGCAAAACGTCGCGTGCTTTAACATGCATATTTTTCTTTTTTTATAAAAAAAACGTTTGATGTACAATTGGTTTTGGTAAATAATTGCCATTACATACATTTCTCTCGGAATATGGAATAAAAAAAATATTGTCTTTTGTTTCGTTAAATATGTGTTTAATTGACGTTGGCCTCAGTGAATAACAGTTTTTCAAAAGTCAATAATACTACATTTACCTCATCAAAAGACAGTTATTGTATAAAATTCGCTTTTACCAGCTAGTGCAGTTAAAAATTTGAAAAAATAAGGAACGTCGATGAAAACTTCGTTTTCATGTCTGTAATGTTACACCTCAGCTAGGAATGGGTCACCATGAATTGTGCATGTTCAGCTATTAAGGCAAAAGAATGTCAACATTGAAAATGAAATAAGGGTACTGATTCAATCCTGAAAACTCGTTCTTGTTAATGTACATGATGTCAAACAGTTATTAGTATATATATTTATATAAATCAAATTGCATGAGCTTGCAATCTATTAAATTCTAATGTATTTGTTTATATCGGTCGGCAATCGGTGGATGTCACATGGGTGGTTAATTACATGACGTTTAGACTAAAATACTCACGAATTGTTGACACATATTATAGAGCCTATTCATTGCAAATTGTTTATTTTAGAACTTTTGGATATAGCTTTTAGCAGGTTAGAAATAAAATTCAGAGCTTTAGTCTTTTCATTGAAAACAAATTTGACAGCTAATGCCCTTTAAACGGTTATTAAAATATATAGTATCTCATTGGTTTTTTCACCAAAAAACGGTAGTTTTATCGGTGCAACTTGTTATCCTTTGTAAAAACTAAAAGAAAAAAAGAGGGACAAAATCGGATTGTTTTTGCGGTGTTCTTTATACTATACTATTGTCGTTCTTATAACATATATTTATTGTTGCCTCTCAATAAATCTATTTTATGTTTGGTAAAGGTGTTTACATCTAATATTAAAAGCTTGTATTTTAGTACTTGCCAAGAGTCATGTTGCAAACAAGACATACATAGTTTTTGTAATTATCTTTCTTAAGAAAATAAGAGTGAATGGTTACCTCTTTTCAGGAGTCGTTTGAGTAGTGCATTACATTTTGAGTTAAAAATAGTAAACTCCTTATTTTTAGATATCACCATAATATGCATGATAGAATAACTATTGAATATTTAATGAACTGGTACATTATATGTTTGCAAGAATTGTAATAAATAAGAAAAGTGTAGAAACATCTATTTAATTGCTTGATATTCTGTAATAATCAGAATTTGTAACTGAGTTTACTATTGTTTTATTATAACGCTATCAAGTGTTTTCTTTTAAAAATAACAGCTAATTTTAATGATTTAGTTGCTTTTTATTCGAAATGGCAAATAACAGATCGCCTGGTCTCGATTGTGTACTATAAACTTTACTTATAAGAAAGATTATAATTGAAAGAGTACCTATTATCTGTAATTCCTAGGAACGAACATTTGACGAAATACAATATTTAGAACTAAAGTCATTTGAGACTTCAATAGACATGATCTTATAAATAATGCTTGAAGTGGATCTGGGGACTTCCTCAATCTTGGAATTTGAGAAAGCAAATCTTTAATGAAATGTGCAAATTTTGAGAGTAGTATGTAGTTCATTTGTAAGACTTTTAATGAAAATATAATGTAAATATAGAAAATTTAGTTCTAAAATCATTATTTCTAAAATACACCATATTTGTGTTTGGTTCATTTGTTTTTAACCTTGCCAAATAAGGGAAGATAACCCAGATAATAGGGGAGATAACTCAGATAAAGTAATCTTATTATAGAAAGTTTTTTGTGAATTTACCTATTGTAATATGTAGCAAGAAAACAATTTCGGTGACCCAATTTTTTTTTATCTGAAAGTATGTTGTAAGAGTTTTCTTTTCAAATTGTATCTTAAAATTCTAGGGTGTATTTTTCCTTTTAAAATTTATTTTTCAGTCATAATCTGTCACAAATCTGACAATTTTGTACCAATCTGTAGCCTAAAAGAAAATAGTCCGGTGACCATTGCTTTTTATTTTATTTTTGAAATAAAGCATGATAAAAACTTTATTTTAACAAGTTATTAAAATTGTATTTGAAATTTAATTAACCCCCCCCCCCCCCCTATCCAATTTAGTCAGATTGTTATTCACTGATTTGAAAATTTGTATTCGATTTATATTTAATTTTTAAGTTTGATGAAAATGATTAATTGTGCGATTCATCTCTCAAATGAACAGAGGCATATGGAGGTACTTCATGTAGAATAAAGGTACAAAACATCCCTCTTTTGTACATAAAATGTTACTTTGAATACACCGTTTTCTTAAAAATTGTAATCCATGAGGTCATTTCTATATATGATATGCATATTTCATCATGATTGGACTAAGACATAAAAATCATAAGAAACAACATTGATTCTTAGAACAGCAACCTTGATCATGTTTACTTTTTTAACTTTAAACTATTGATAGTTTTCGTTGAAAAAAGATAATGCTAAATCATCCGGGAAAAAATGGATGTAGCAACTGCTTGACGAACATGGCAACGCATTACATATGTTTAATTTGACCATAAGATTGACAATGAAAATTGAAATGTATTTCTTACAACTTTTATCAAACTTATGCATACGACCTACGCTATACACTGGCGTCTAACAATTTATAATGGCCAAACCACACCTGTTTAACAATCATATGGTTAGAATCATTTTATTGTATCTCAATTTTTTTTCAATTTCTAAGATAAAAAAAACCAAACAAATCACAATACGAAAACTTCAAATACACAGAACTTTCAAGTAAGATAAAGAAACAGCATAGACTTTTTTTTTTAAATATGATACTATTATAAGTAATTATTCTTTTCTATTTGACAGGCTTTGAACAAACCTTTTAAATATTCATGGAAAAAGAAGCTTATCATTTGAAAAAAAAAGAAAGAATTCCTGTTGTGACCTTAACAATCACAACTTTTCATATTTTGATTTTTCGTATATCTCTTTCTTTTATTATATTGAAGATCACAAAGTTTTCTATATCATATGGAGGTTTTGTACTTGTAAGCATAGATATAAAAATAAAATCAAGATCAAAATTGGGAATAAGTCAAAGAGACAAAAATCCGACCATATGAGCAGCCAACACCGGAAGGCCACCAATAGGTCTTCAACGCAGCGAGAAAATCCCGCACTCGGGGTTGGTCCTCAACTGGGCCTTAAATACAATTGTTTCCTATATCGTTTTGTTTTTATTGATATTTTTTTACCTAAATTATCGTTTTTCGTTTATGTACGTTATTGTCCAATTTCTTTCATCAGAAACCATTCCTAACAATCCAAACGTCTTTGACATGTAAATAACCTTTGTTGTCTTTTCGACGTTTTTTCATGATTTTTTCATATGAGTTGTCTACCTCTAACAAAATATGAACAATTCACTTTGTTTTCATTTGTTACATTATGTTCTCATAGTATTAGGTTACTAGTTTTGCTTATTGCAACTTTTATGTTTTTAGTCGATTCTTTAAAGTCTAAATTGATAAGTCTATGTAACTGCCGTCTTGGAATCTATAATCTTTTTCATTAAATGTTTATGTTATCTTTGTATTTTTACACAGTTTTTTTCAGAATAAAAGCTAATCTTCCTGTACATACAAGTACAAACATATTGAGCATCTTATGTTCTTGACACATACCAACTTTTTATCAAATTCATAAAATAAAATTCCTAATGCACATTCGGATATGTTTTGAATAATAATATATTGCAAAATATAAATGCGACAACACTGTTTTGAACGATTTTGAGAACAATATAACTCTTAAACGAACGATTACAAGCTAAGTTGATATCAAGAAGCTTTACAAAGGAGCATTCAGATCTAACTATGAGTGTTTGAAGAAAATTATAGTGTTTACTATTAATTAATAAAATAAAATATAGGTTTGATAATATTCAATTTCGTGTAAATATTGTGTTTGGTACATTTTATGTAAAGCACATTTAGTGTAGTATCCATATATATATAATAGTCAATTTTAGATGGAACGGTATTTTCAGACATACGGGTAGCATATAATTTATTTGTCATTCACATTGCATTAATGTAATTCTTAACATTTATTCTAAAATCATTGAGAGCTAGATGAATTCGTTTTACCGTTATCGAGATTTGTCGTGCTATCATTATTGTCAAAATCGTTCAACTTGGAGTTGACTATCTGGATCGTTTCGTGATATAGGTTCCTTGTATCCATTATATAATATTAGATAATCATGTCTTTGTATATTGCATTGCAATTCGTCATCTTCATTTGTTTCATTGTATGTCATGTCCTGTCTTTGATTTTCGTTTCTTGCTTGTTGAAGCTGATTATATGGATTTGGTGGTGATCGTTGTCCGAGTTCATCGTATCCTTCATGCACGTCAAGATAACTGTTTTCACGTGTATTGTTTTCCTCTTCGATATTTACTTCATCATATATTGACTCATCAGGCTCAGTATATTCATTTTCATCTTCGGACCTTACAAAAGGTAATGATAATGATAGGTTAAAATAATAAAAAATATAAATCAATATTTAATGTTTTTTATGCATAAATAAAGTCATAATTTTTGTTTCAGGTTCGATTTTGTATTTATTATATGTTTTTGCCTATTGTGCTTTTTTTTAAAATGAACTCGAAGTCAAAATTTTTGTTTTGTGAACGGGTACCTTTTTCTATTCTTTAAGAATTTGAATTGAACTATCGAAATACAGATTTAAATTACAGTAACAACACTATGAGGTCGAACTGTCAAAACTACATAGACAATCTATTATTTGGTACAGGATATATACATTTAAGAAAGGATAATTTAATTTAGTGATGAACAATATGTTGGTGTTCTGAGGACAATTAGAACGATATTTCATTTTGAACACCAATCGTATGCATTCGCTTCCAACACACTCAAAATTATATAAAAGCGTGATCAAACTTTATTAAGAAATATACGGACGCCATCAAGAGTCAGTTTCATAGATGATATCGGATATATTCCCTGTGTCGTAATTGCAATCCCGTCCCCTCTTTCACGAATATGACCTACCGAATTAGACAATTTACCGGGTTTGTAATAACATGAGCAACACTACGGATGATACATGTGTAGCTTACACTTCTGGTGCAAATGAGATCACCCACAGTTTCTTATAGGATTCATGTTGCTGAGTCTTTAGATTTTTGTGTTGTGTCTTATGTACTTTTATTTATCAGTTTGTGTTTTTCTTTTTTCGCCTTGTCGTTGTCAGTTTGTTATCGATCTATGAGTTTTAATGTCCCGCTGGTAACTTTTGCCCCCTTCTCAAACAGTTATACCATCCTTTCCAGTCAACCCGCAAGTTTTTAAATGTTTTTTTTGTTGTTTTTTTTATTAATTCGTAAACGCCAATTAATCTGTGTTATGTAAATTGCAACAATAGATAAACATATATACCACTGAAGTTTAGTATGCATAGTAAATAAAAAGTCTTAAATTAAAATATCAAAACCGAACCTTCAAACGGAGAAATAGAAAAACCGACCTGAGAATATATAGCAAATGACACAAACCATTTGTAGGTTGCAACACCTGAATATGGAATACAGATATGAAAAGATATTACAAGAAAGAAGGGAACTAGAAAGCATGCTGGTAAAATGTCATCTATCATTGTCACTATGATATGGTGTAATGAATATGACACATGTATGACAAAGTCAATTATGAATGGAATGGAAATAGCAAACTTAAGGTTGAACCAAACACTTTGACTAGAATATATTTGGCTCTATTTATTTTCATTTAATTTTGACAAAGTATTTACTTTGACCCTATGACAAAAATATATAAATTTCAAAAACCTTGAACTACACATTTATCTGATAAAAAAGCTGATTTTCACAGAGTTATCTCACTGTAGTGTTAGGTACCACCTTGAAGAATTATTTCGTGCTGTTCAAAACACACTTCATAAATTGATATTCCATTAAGTTCGTTGTAATCATTTTTGTTACATTAATTATAATTGCGTATCTCTGATTATGAGTTGTTTTAACTTAAGATATACAAAAAAAAAAAAAACAACAGCAGAGGGTCACCAACAGGTCTTCAATGTAGCGAGAAATTCCCGCACCCGGAGGCGTCCTTCAGCTGGCCCCTAAACAAATATATACTAGTCCAGTGATAATGAACGCCATACTAATTTCCAAATTGTACACAAGAAACTAAAATTAAAATAAAACAAGACTAACAAAGGCCAAAGGCTCCTGACTTGGGACAGTATAACCAGAAATTGCGGTTTATGGCAATGATATTAACCAAATTAAAGTTTTTCAGCAGGAATGTTATAAATAGATTGAGGGAAAACAAATCCGGGTTACACACTTAAACAGAGGGAAACACATCAACTATAAGAAGAACACAAGGACGATCAAACACACTGAGGTGAACAAAAAAAAACGACAATGCAACATGCACAGAAACTTACTGTAAGATAACAACTGCCATTGTTATGACATAAGCATACAAATTAGTATAAAAATGTTGCAAAATATTGAGTGTCTTTTAAAAAGATCTATATATAGTATTAACAGTTTTAAATTTGAACCAAAATAGTTTGATTTTAAAACGTATAATGAAATAAAAACAATAAAATTGAAAGCCTTTTCATATCGGCTAATACGTATTTATCGACTCACTTAAAACATGTCAACTTAGCCTCATAAACATTGTTTATGATAGTATGTTTCATCTATTAAGGATACAGGAATCATATGATCACATGATAACGAATTTTTATTTCAGGCTGGTCATTTTTTCTTTCTTCATACCATTATGGTGATAATGAAATATATAATAGCTACTCATAGCTACTGTTGTGCCTATTATATGTTATTTGGGGTCGATTTTCCAGTAATTATTATTTGAAAGGTTGTTCATACACCACAACCATTTCTTCAATAACACTTTTTTTTCTTGTTTTTGTCTATTGTAGAAAAAATAATCAAGTTTTTGTTATGGAGTTTATCATGAATTATGTCGGGAAAGTTTTATAACACAATTCAGTAAGAGGGTTTATCTGATTTGTGGAAATAGCACAATACCTTACCTTACGTTCCGTCGCCTTTCAGGCACACCTGAAACATACATTTTGTGACGGCTTATAGTTATACGATTGTAAATCAACGAATTCATATATCAACAAAATGTTAGATCACTTTTAAAACTTCTAGGTATGTTTTAGAAAAGCGTGTAAATATTGTTTCACATGCAGTGAAATCACTTTCTGTTTACCAATAATTTGAAATTCATTCACATTTAATTAGTTGTGCAAAAAAAATGTTCGTCAACATCGTATTTGCTTTTGTAAAAGGAATGCTAGCTTTGCTTTGTTTCAGTATACTACAATCAACTTCACGCAACAACACTAGTCTATCCCCAGTATTGGACATGATAAGATAATTCAAATACTGTATAAAACTGATTATCAATACATGTATTTAACATGTCTAAGTTTGAATTTCAATAAAACAGAAAACGTTTGATTTGAATGTCACTAATGAGTCTTGTAACGACGCACATCTGGTGGACCAAGATATAAACTTTGTAGTTTTTGATGATTTAACTTCACTTTAGGAGCACAGGTTCACATATATCCAGGGCTCCTCAATATTTTAAAATCCAAAATGTTAAAAAAATATCAAAACATTTGAAACTTAACTCCATCTTCTAATTGATTGAACAACTTCAATACCTGGAGAAGAATAGACATATTTCCTACACTTTTGTTGAATGTCTTTCGTTTTTGGTTTTGACATTACCAAACAAAATGTATTAAATGGCTTCAGATAATATGTATGCAACGTCCACTTGTATTTTTGTCCATCTGATGAGTTAAGCCTTTTTCAACTGATTTTTATAGTTCGTTCTTATGTTGTAATGTAATACCACTGTCCCAAGTTAGGGGGGGTTGGGATCCCGCTAACATGTTTAACCCCGCCACATTATTTATGTATGTGCCTGTCCCAAGTCAGGAGCCTGTAATTCAGTGGTTGCGTTTGTTTATGTGTTACATATTTGTTTTTCGTTCATTTTTTTTACATAAATAAGGCCGTTAGTTTTCTCGTTTGAATTGTTTTACATTGTCTTATCGGGGCCTTTTATAGCTGACTATGCGGTATGGGCTTTGCTTATTGTTGAAGGCCGTACGGTGACCTATAGTTGTTAATGTCTGTGTCATTTTGGTCTTTTGTGGATAGTTGTCTCATTGGCAATCATACCACATCATTTTATCAACTTTTTTATAAGTTCCCTTTTGGTTTTAGTTATATTTATTCATTTTCATCTTTCTTAATTATAAACATTTACAAAATGAAATCGAAATGAAATGAAAGCTTCCTGGAAGTATATATAACAAAATATAATTTGTCGAAATATAATTTGTTAATATTTTTCCTCTTTAATTCAACTGTAAACATACCCTCTGCTGTTGTTTTTCATTTGGTCGGGTTGTTGTCTCTTTGACACATTCCTCACTTTTATAGCATTTTACATTAAACGAAATTTTGATTGAAAACGATTTATTAAAAAACAAAATATGTTCCTTAATTAAAATAAATGGGGATAAATCTGAGCTTATTACCTTCCCTTCCATATCTTTGTACTATTTCCTTCTTTGCCTTGATTTCAATTTTAAATTCATTTGCAGCCTTAGTCTGTCTCCGTAAAATTGTCACAGCTGACAAGCATATGATCACAAAACCAACCAATCCGGCACCTAATATCCAGACTACTATAGCTAATGCATTTGTTTCTGTTGTGTACTTTATGTCACCAATATATATGTGTTTACCAATAACGTTAACCTAGTATAAAGAAAAAGACAGTTTTGCGATATAATTTTCATGTAATCGTTTATGCGTTGTGATATCGATTAAAGAAAATCGTGTTTATACCTAGGTAAGTCCTTTTTTCGAGATAAATCACTTGTCATTGTAAAACGATATACGCTTCTGCCATATTCAATACAGTTAATTAGCAGTTGTCTATTATAATTGTTAAGATTGGCCATGGATACTCAAAGACAAATGATATAAATACTCATGCAAGTATGTAAGTTTCTCTATTTTCTATAGCAAACCCAATTTTGATGTCGAGATGATGTTTCTTGTTGCTATCCAAGGGGTTTATCTTAATTTTCCACTTTCTATATTTATAGATACTAATCTATTGATGCCGTGTAGATCTAGATTGCGGGCGTTTTGTAGTCGATTTCGGTTTCTATGAATGTCAACAACAGCTAATAATAAAACTGGTTTTCGTGTCAAAATAGTAACAACTCGCTTTGAAGAAAAATTTTGCCTGGAATCCGTAATTACTTTTAATGGAAGTATTTGGATATGCATTCGACATGATTAATGAAAAAACTTGATCTACATAGTAAGGTAATAAAAAAAGTCCATAAACACTATCACAATCAAACGTTATAAACACGCGGAACGAGATAGTTTCTATCTTGATACAGATGCATGCCTTGGAACGGATAACCCCGTGCATAAATTCGTGGTCTATGTTGATTGCTTTATTGTTAAATAGGCTTATTTACATATTCTCAACAAGTTTTTGCCTTTCAACATAAAAAGCATACATAAACATGATATAGAGAATGTTGGTAAATCTAACCATTTACACATATTATTGTTTTGAATTAAAATGTGCACAACTTAATATTATTGTCGTCTAAATAAACATTACTATAAATTACTTACAATTACATGAACTATTAAAACGTCAGTATTATTTGTCATAGGTACTGATTTTGGTGGTACGCAAGTGATGAAATCCATACTTATATCTACTATCAAACACGTTCCATCCAATCCAATATCTATATGATAATCTTCACGAAGTGCAATACTTAATATGTGTCTTCCCTATAAAAATACAACTTTGTAAATATTACACTTGTATTTATATTTTACATCAAATTTGAAAAACAATGTCAAAACTTATATATACTAGTAGTGAATTTATGTTCTTGCAGTTGGTCAAATATTCAATAGTCTATATCCGTAAATTTTAGTTTTTTTATATTGTCCAAAATAACATTGCTGTTATGAGATGTTGCATAATCTCAATGACGACAATACCCCTCTGTTCAAGTAGAGTTTAACTTTAGCAACTAAAGGTCTTTGTACGAACTAGACAAATATTAAATCCGTATTTCATTGTAAGCTATGAAAGGCATAAGTTAAATTCTGTGACATTTGTGAAGAGTTGTCTCATTGACAAATATACCACTGCTTTTTTTTTGTAAAAGAAAATACAAAACAAACGAATTTATCAAATACCTCATTTATAAAAAAAAAAAAACATCAAAAGAAAAACGAAAATGGCACACAAAAACCAAGTCATGAGTTTTTAGTTATTTGCCAATGCTTTGCTGTTTGTCCTTTTTAGAGTTTGTATTATTGAATGTTCTATTATCTGGAACAAAGTTAAGGTAACCATGTTGATAAGCATATACCTTCTTCTATTTAACATATTTACTATTATAACTAAGTCATTTTTTTCATGAATTCAAAGACGTGCATCAAACTGTTGATTTAAGATTTGATTATCAGTGATAGCTTAGTAGTAATTTTGTTATGTCTCATTTTATCTTTCTCTGAAATGTCATATTATAATGACTAGGTTATGCAAACCCTAATTTATTATTGATCCTTACCTGAATTCTAATAGTAGATTCTTTATCATACTCAAGAACGGCTTGAAACTTTTGAAAAGCAGGTTCATTCACATATTCTAATGTAACTTGAATAGTCAGTCCATCAAAATGAACGTCAATAGTTTGATTGTTAGGCTGATTTTGTAATCTTGGGGGTGTTTCACATACTGCGAAAGTATCATCTGGTACATCACATGACTTGTCCTGGAAACAACATTTTAATTAAAACGCGAGTTAAATACAAAAAAGGTATGGGTTCACGGTAAACAATGAAACATAAACGTGATTTTGTCAATTCTCATTATTTGATGCATTAACGTGTCTCTGTCTATCTACTACAGGGGGAAATACTTGGTAGATAAAAGTTGCAAATATCTGAAACATACACAATAATCTACCCAACAGCCGCTTAATAGAAATATTAACAGCAATTACATACTAGGTTATTTTTACCTGTAGATGTCTTTGTTTGTAGATATGTTTGTAGTCTTCGGTATTAATGGCAGAGTTATGAAATTTTCTATTGTGGCTTGGTTTGAATAGCAATTTACAATTCATTTTCTTTTTCTTCTACTTAAAACCAGGCTGTCGTTTCACAAAATAATCGTTAGATAGCAATCTAATAAAACGTAATGGTCAACATAAAAAATCGTACATTACAATGGTTGTACAGTGCGTATGAATTGTGAACGATATTTACGTGTAGTTAAACCCAGTGCAAAGCGATCGTTACTTTCGCTGTCTCCTTGCATATTTTAAGAAACAAGCCTTTAGATCAGAAAGGGTTGTCAAGAAAAGGATTTAATGTCATGGATAAATTAAATGACATATAGTATATCTTGCCACCGTCTTGATAGACAGAGCATTTTTGAATTTGCAAATAAACTTTTACAACTATTGATCGACAACCTTATGTAAGAGTGTTTCGTGGTCGAGATAGGAGATATTCACAGCATCTATCAGCAGTTAAATATCCTCCGTTTTAGAGTCAATATGGGACTGACCAGTAAAGACAATTATAGATTTCCAAGCAACGACGAGGATGATTAAAGAAGATGTGTACAGTACATATATATATTCTTCGTTTTGAATGAAATTAATTATATTGACCGCATTTTGCTTTCTATACAACACCAGAAGAGGACGAACAGACTTTTGTTTTTTTAGGATACACTTTATGCCATACATGTGCAAGGCATATGTGATTTAAATAAAAGCAACAGTAGTACACCGATGTTCAGAATTCATAAATCGATTCAGAGAAAACAAATGCGGGCTACAAACTAAAATTGAGGGAAACATATTAACCATAAGTGGAAAAGAACGAAATAACACAAACACTGAAGTGCAACAAAAACAAACGACAAGACAACATATGTAGAAACTAACTATTAAAGAACAACTGCCATATTCCTGACTGGGTATAGAACATTTTAAGAAAATATGGTGGGTACATGTATAACCAGAAATTGCGGTTTATGGCAATGCTATTAACCAAATTAAAGTTTTCAGCATAATACCAAACAAAACATAGATATTTACTAAATGAAGACAATGCTGAAATGTTAACAGTTTTGTACACGTGTAATTTATGGTCTACCATATAAATTTACTGACCACACATTGTTTTGTTTTTTTCCTGAAAAGGCATTTAGCTTCTATTTACTTACAATGCATATGCATATAAATAAAATAGGTGTATTAACTGTTTTCTGATTGGTTAAAAGTAATTCTTTTATTTTCAATGCTGTCAATTTTCATGGCGACACGGCCACTCTGATGTTGTGTATTAACATGTGTGAACGTTGTTATTGTTAATATAAATAATATTAAGAATTGCTTGAGCATTATTTTTTTATAGAAATTTATTTATATTGAATGGCAATAATTTATTTAGAATTTATTAAACCATAAAATTAATTTTTGACTCTTCACATTTTACATAATGCGCTTCAATGTGAAGAGTCAAACATTAATTTGGTTCTGATTCAGTTTCTTGTGTATAATTCGGAGTTTATTATGACGTCCATTATCACTGTACTAGTATACATATTTTCAGGGGCCAGCTGAAGGACACCCACGGGTGCGGGAATTCTCGCTACATTGAAGACCCATTGGTGGCCTTCGGCTGTTGTCTGCTCTATGTTCGGGTTGTTGTCGCTTTGACACATTCCCAATTTCCTTTCTCAATTTTATGATACGCAAAATTATCAAAATAGAGGTGCAAAAACTAAAAAAATTTGGACCCAAACCATTTTTTATGATATATGAATAAAAACACGAACAAATATTATTCAAAATGCTTACGTTTGATACAGGGATATCAGCAGTTAGTGCGCAGGCATGTAAATATAATGTTGTTATTTGAATTTTGATACATATCAATTCAACGAAATACATATTTGTAGAATGCAATAACGTTTTAACTTATGTACCTACATTTGAAGTCACTTTCATGCAGAAATCGTGATTAGATTTAATTCCCATTTTGTACTTACCACTCTTTCTACTGTTATCTCCCATACATTATTAAAACCTTTCCCATAAATTGTAAATATTGCACCTCCACTGAAGGAAAATAATATAAAGAAATACCTGGAATAAGATTGTACTTTTCAAAGAGGAATCAAAAATAATGTGTTTTTTATAGTTGAAACAGTCTCATTTATAGTGTTTATTTTAACCTTTTGCATAAAGAAGTGAATTGAGATAAACATTAACTTCAAAGCTTTAAAACCAGGTTTTATCCACCATTTTCTACATTTGAAAATGCCTGTACCAAGTCAGGAATATTGCACTTCTTGTCCATTCGTTTTTGATGTGTTTTGTCATTTGATTTTGCCATGTGATTATGGACTTACCGATTGGATTCTCCTGTGAGTTCAGTATTTTTATAATTTTACCTTTTTCAAATCAAACCTGATCAAAACAGAAAACATCGATTCTTTAGAAAGCATGTCTTGATTTAATAAATATTCTTCAAATATCTATATACACATACCTTTGTAATGACTTCGGTACCTTAGTCGATAAATTAAATGATGGATCCGGTAAATATTGAAATGGTGCATTCAGAGTCAACATTGTCAATTCATCAATAACAACCTCTAGCTGAGTCATGTTACGAGGTTCTATTGATTTGCCTGTTTGGCACTTAATCAAGGAATGATCTGAACTTGAGATAATTTGAGATTCACTGAAACAAACACATCAATCTTTATATTATGTTGATATATTTTGTAGTATAGTGCAGTTGTTAATATTTAAAAGACGATATTTAAAAACATAGATAATGCAAAATATCTGAAGTCGATGAACTATGTCTGAGGATGCAGGACAAACATACCTCCTTGGAAATGAGAAATGCCAATCCTATTTTAACTGTATATAATAAGCAACTGGCTTAGTATTAGTGGTACCGTTTAAAATTACTTAAAAACAAAGTTAAACAAATAAATTATGCAAAAGTTTCAAAGTTTATAAATCACGATTATTAATATGTGTCATGTCAGCTCTAACTTCTAGAACTTTAACCTGTTAAAAATCATTAAAGATAGCATGCTGATATGTTAGAAAATATTTCGTGGACATTAGACATCATTAATGGCGATCGAATCAAAACCGGTGAAAAACCAAATCAAATATATAACAAGATTCCAACAAAAAAAGGTGAAAATAAGACTAAGATAATCTATTTCTACTTGAAAAAAAACGTTCAAGTGTTTTAGTTAATTTAACATTAATTATAATAGAAATTTATGTCTATTTTATGTCTATTTTATCAGCAACAAAAAAGGGGCATTACAGTTATTGTGAAACTGCCTATTCTAGAGGTGGCGTGAATCAGATGTGGATACTTAAAAAATCCAAAGATCTTTTAGAGTACAAACAATCTAACTCTCTCTCATCTTGTAACAGTATTAAAACATTTGACTTTTCTACTCTTTACACAAGTATTCCACATTCCGAACTAAAAGACAAATTGAAAAAGTTGGTATTGCTTTGCTTCATAAAAAAGAATGGCCAACGTAGATACAAGTGTCTTGTCTTAGGGAGGGATAAATCCTACTTTGTAAAGGATCACTCTGATTCAAACAAAAAATTCTCTGAAACTGATATTATTAAGATGCTTGATTTCTTGATTGACATCATATTTGTTACGTTCGGAGGACGTGTTTTTCAACAGACTTTCGGCATCCCAATGGGAACGAATTGTGCCCCTCTACTTGCCGAATTGTTTCTTTATTATTATGAGGCTGACTTCATGCAGGAACGTCTTAGAAAGAAAGATAAGAAGTTATCGATTTCCTTTAACTCTACTTTCCGCTATATAGATGATGTTCTTTCACTAAACAATTCAAAATTTGGTGACTATGTGAAACGCATCTATCCCATCGAACTTAAGATAACGGATACTACAGATACAGTTAAATCGGCCTCATATCTTGACTGACATCTAGAAATTGACAATGAGAGTCGGTTGAAAACAAATCTTTACGACAAAGAGATGATTAAAGCTTTCCAATTGTGAACGTTCCATTTCTAAGTAGCAATATTCCAGCGACATCAGCATACGGGGTATATATCTTCCAATTGGTACGATAATCCCGTGTTTGCATTTCCTATCATGATTTTCCTGATAGAGGGTTGCTGTTCAAAAGGAGGCTATTAAAACAAGAGTTCCTAATGGTGAAGTTGAAATCATTCCTTTGTAAATTTTACGGACGCCATCACGAGTTGGTTGACCGTTTTACAAATGATATCGGATATGTTCCTTACGTCGTAACTACAATCCCCTTCCCTTTCATGAATGTGACCTACCGAAGTAGACTATTTGACGGATTTGTTATCACATAAGCAACATGACGGGTGTCACTTGTGGAGCAGGATCTGCTTACCCTTCCGGAGCAACTGAGATCACACCTAGTTTTTAATGGGGTTCGTGTTGTTTATTCTTTCGTTTTCTATGTTGTGTCATGTGTACTATTGTTTTTCTGTTTGTCTTTTTCATCTTTAGCCATAGCGTTGTCAGTTTATTTTCGATTTATGAGTTTGACTGTCCTTTTGGTATCTTTCGTCCCTCTTTTTTCAAAAATGATACGTCTTTATGATATTGTTGGAAATATCCATGTTTACCTACTGGTAATTAAACTCCTACAAATAAACTCATCATATATACCAAGATTGATATTTGCACCAGACGCATGTTTTGTTTACAAAAGGCTCCTTAGTCATGTCAGTGAAGCTCGAATAAAAAAGTTTAAAACAAAACAATACAGCTTGTACTTGCATTGTTTTATGAGAACAAACTATCTATCTATCTGTTTGTAACTGTATCGTTTTCCAAAATATTAATGGGCTGATAGTACATCTAGGCACTAATAAACCAATTTTATGCAATGTTCATTTTCATCTTAACAGGTTCTAATGTAAGACTTAAAATTTAATTGCCCAGTTATTTCAACTCTTTTAGTGTTTTTTCCAGACTAATCCACTGCGATAAATGAAGAACCATGCAGACTATTTGTATGCTTTCAACTATAATCAGTTCATACGTAATTTACCTGTACATATCACCAACATCAAAGCACATACTGAGTTGGTTGTATCGCAACTGAAAACTACCACATTGACTACAAGCGAATTATTTTAACAAAACTGAATGATCACAGTATTAAATACTGACGGTTGAAAGAAAAACTGTTTTTTCAAATGACTGTTTGTTAAGGCCTTTTCAGATGATGTTTATATCAAATTAAAATGTAAAAGTTACTGTTCAGTTGCTAATAAGGTTATGTCGAAAACTCATGCCTCTCCTTATTTAAAAGATACCCATATCGAATCGATCTACAATTCTTAAAGTTTATAATAAAACATGTATAAGGTTGGAACCGGTCCCATGTCAGGCACATGTTTTTGAGTTGCTATCATTTATTGATGTGGTTAATAAGTGTCTCCCGTTTCTCATTCTTTATATAAAAAAGACCGGCGTTGGTTTTCAAGTTTGAATCGTTTGACACTAGTCATTTTTGGGTCCTTAATAACATGCTATTTGGTATGATCCAAAGTTCCGTGTTGAAGGACTTATAACTGTTCACCTTTTACACATTGTGGCTCAGATGGAGAGCTGTACCATTGGCACATGACATACAATGTACTTTTTTATATTCCAATCTTTAATAACCTACTTAATTAATCAAGGTTTGATAGAAAAATACGATTTCTATGAACCAAGACCATATCAGATTAACGTAAATATATGTTTCTCAGTGTATATAGTCCTCAATCTTTCCTACAATAATCAAATCGTATAAGTTTTTAATGTTCTGATATTTTATTTCTGCGTTAACAAATACTGGTATACCTGCATTCTATGCGAAACACATCGTCACATAAGGTAATTGTGTACCGATTTTGTCCTTCGAATCCAATATCGACACCGCTAATTAATATAGTTGTGTTTCCAGATAAGATTCCTTTCCCTGGGCGAAAATGTATGAGTTTAGGTTCCTTAAATAAAAAAAAAATCACAGATATGAGAATATTTTGAAAGTCTTGATAATGATTTTATATTTTCAGATTTTATCAAATTGATATTATTTTATTACAACATCTGCATTTTAATGTATTGTATTACTGCATTATGTTAAAATTCATTTTACAGAATAAAGCTTTGAAAAATATAATGTTTGCACCTTAAAAAAAGAAATTGAATTCTGAGCAGTAAAGGTTTTCACTAACAACACTTATAAAACCATTTAATAACAATATTAATACAAGTGACTATAAAGAAAAAAATATGCTAGTTACCTTGAAAGTGAAGTAAGTGTTTGAATCGCTGTAGTTACTTCCACTTACTAAAACCAATATCCCCTTTGTCTGATAATCGTTGCTATATCCAAGGACACAAGTCAAACTGTTCAAAATAAGAAAAAAAACACTACTTGTAAGAATTTGTATTTTTTTTAGAATAAGTAGGAAACGATGAATAGACCAGAACACACCTGATATAAATGACACTACAGATAAAGTCTATTTAAAATCTTGACTTGCATCTAGAAATGGACAATGAGGGTAGGTTAAAGAAGAAACCTTACCGACAAAAAAGATTTCAGCTTCCAAAATGTGAACTTTCCATTTTTATGTAGTATCATTCCAGCGCCTGCTTAAGGAATATATATATATTCCAATTGCTACGATATAAGTTTTTTCTATTAAGATTTCCTAGGTAGAGGGTTGCTGCACAAAAGGAAGCCATTAAACTAAGAGTTCTAAATAGTGAAGTTGAAATCATCTCTTCGTAAGTTTTACGCACACCATCACGACTTGATTGACCGTTATGGTATATCAATTGAATTTCAAAGACGATAACGGATATGTTCATAAAGTCGTTACTACAAAGTCGTCCGAATAAGAATGTGTACGTCTTATCGACGAGCCGCGGTGAATTTTACCAGATTTGTACTAAAATTAGCAACACGACGGGTGCCAAACGGGAACAGGACCTGTTAACCATTCCGGAGTACCTAAGATCACCACAGTTTTAGCTGGGCTGGGGTCCATATTGTTTAGTGTTCTATGTGGTGTCATCTGCACTATTGTTTGTTTATTTCATAAGCCATGGCGTTGTTTTTATTTTAGATTTATGAGTTTGAATATTCGTCTGCTATCTTTCGGCTGTCTTAAGTGTGTATACTTAGTGTTTGTTACTGTAAATTAGTGATGTTGTTTTATTCACTAACATTCAGGTGAATAGAACATCTGTAGAGGATTCACATGTATATTCATTTACGTGTTAACCGGTTATTTCATAGTAACATAATCTGAAACCTTAGTCTGGTTCTAACTTTACGTCTAAACATTTTCTTCTTTTTAACTTAGTTGTGATCGTACCTTTTCCTTGTAGGCATTCCATATACTTTTCAGTAATTTTGCATAATGCTGGAGTTTTGTACATTTAGATAACAGCTACATGTATTGAACAATCTGAACATATCGTAATAGAATGTACGTGAATACTACTGAATTCGAGGTAGTAAAAAATGAACTGAAAAGCTAAACTTCATTATATTAACTTCTGTCCTGTTTTTAAGAGCGGCTTTGATTTTAGATAACGTTTCAGCTCAAAATTGCGTGCTAGTGACCATGCTGAAAGTTGCTCTAATTATCAATAGTTTAGTTTCTATTTGAAAAAAAGTAATTTTCCACTGCATACAAAAATGTATCGACTTTAATAACTTCATAACTTCAAAATTTGAAACTATTATCAATAAAGATCATGAAAAGGAATGGAAAACGGTGATGAAACTACGGTGTTCATTTTAATTAAATTGGTTATAATTCAAAATAACTTTATTTTGGATGTAACACGTCTTCTGAACGTCATGTGACCGAGACATTATTAACGTTTTCATCATTATGTACTCCTGTTTTAGAATTAAATTATAAGGAATAACTTTAATATTGTTTCTGTTTATTCGAAATAACATTAAAACCGTTATACACATTCGCGGGTTATTTGTATGCACCATTTTTTTAAATATTATTTCTTTATAGATAGAATAAATATTACAGTCATTTCTTAATAACATTGTGAAAGTTGACGACGTTTCGATATATTCGTCATAAATAATAATGTCTTGTGTCTCGTAACTATTAAGTAAAATTAAAATTGGGAATTGAAATGGGAATGTATCAAAGAGACAACAACCCGACCACAGAACAAACACCAGCAGAAGGTCACCAACTGGTCTTCAATGCAGCGAGAAATTCCCGCACTCTCAGCTGGCCCCCTAACAAATATATATACTATTTCATTGATAATGAACGCCATACTAAACTCCAAATTGTACACAAGAAACTAAAATTAAAAATTATACAAGACTAACAAAGGCCAGTGTATCAGTGTGTTTGCACACATGATGGTGATATGCGTCTAGTGTGGTGAGTTCATAGACTTAACACCCACCATCGGCTAATTCACTTTATGGATGAAAAGAGGGCCTGTCCTGCTAGTACAAAGCCTCTACACCATCAAGGCTCTTGCAATGCCTCCTCGCGGCAATACCGGATACTGGGGTCTAGTATCTCAGGATAATTTGAAAGGGATCTCAGAGCAGCAATGGCCTCAGAAATGCAGAGTGCAGGCCTGCCGGCGAGCGGATACGCCCTGGCTCTCATCAACCTTGCCCCAGCTATGGGTTACTTGCCCACTGCCTTGTTAGTGACTTGGAAATAGTCAAAGGCTATGGAAGTTAATCCAAACAGAAAATCCGGGTAGATGGAACTCGTTAGCAAATCAATCGTCTAAGGGATGGACAACCCCTACAGAACAACCCGACCCTTCACGTAAAAGGTGTAGCTTAAGACCAACATCCCTAACTTAAAAAACATACGTTACTGAAACGACTACAGAAGAAAACCCTCTTACTCGTCAGCGGCTTGAGATAGAGGTAAACAGAAAAACAAAACCACATATTGCGCGAAGGCCGATGAAGTTGTTCTCACCTAAGTATCCAACCAAAATTGGGACTTGGAATGTACAAACACTGTATCAAAGTGGAAAGAGCTTGCAGACAGCCAAAGAAATGGACAGATACAGTATTGAGATTTTAGGACTCAGTGAAGTAAGATGGAATACATCCGGCATGACAACACTAAACACTGGTCATACCATCATCTATTCGGGTAACACAAACGCCACTGATGCTCATCATAAAAGTGTTGGATTCATGCTTACTAAAAAGGCAAAACAGTCTCTCTGTAGAATGGAACCCTGTGTCATCTAGAATAATCACTGCCAGGTTTGACAAAAAATTTCAGAAAACAACCATAATCCAGGTTTACTGACCATCAAGTAATGCAGATGAAGAAGAGAAAGATGACTTTTACTCTCTGCAAACCACTGTAAATTCTGTGCTAAAACGAGACATCCTCATGATAATAGAAGACCTCAATGCAAAAGTGGGTAATTGTAAGGACAGGGCAGGGAGAGAAAGAGAAATGGGACCAAATGGAATTTGTGAAATGAATGAGAACGGTCAAATCTTTGCTGATTTCTGTGCTGTAAACAGTCTAGTAATAGGAGGCACACTTTTTGCCAATAAAAACTATCACAAAGTTACTTGGGTTTCGCCAAATGGAGTAACAGAAAATCAATTAGACCATATTGCTATATCACAAATATGGAGGTCACCTCTACAAGATGTGCGAAATAAGAGAGGAGCCTATATTGCACCAGATCACCACATAAGCATTGCAAAAATACAACTAAAACTGCTTTAAACAAAAACAAAAAAAATCTAAAAAATAAATAAATGGTGATCTATTTAAAGACCCTATCAAATTCAAGACTATCAAATTCTGCTTCAAATCAAATTCAGTGTACTTGAAAACCTACATGATGACGAAACTAACACAAACACAGCATGGGAAATGATCAAAGATTCTATTGTTCAATCATGTGAAGAAATGGTCGGTTATCTACAACATTACCGAAAGCACTGGATGTCAGAAAATACATGGAAAATTGTCAATGAAAGACGCCAAGTGAAAGAAAAAGTTGTGACGGCTATAACTAGACAGCAGAACAAGCAGACACAAGAACAGTATAGCAATAAAGATAAAGAGGTGAAGAAAAGCTGCAAACAAGATAAAAGGAACTTCATGGAACAACTACACAAAGAAGCCGAAGCCGCCTGTAGTAAGGGAGACATCAAAACCATATACAACGCAATTAAACGGTAAACCACCAACCTCAAATACACCAATCAAAGATAAAGACCACAAGACCCTCACTAAACTGGAAGATCAACTTGAGAGGTGGGAAGATGATGCGTATAAGATACTAAGAGATAAAGAAGCTGGCTTCAGACAAGAAAGATCATGTGTAGACCACATAGCCACATTGAGAATTATCATCGTTCGGACAATAGAATCGCATACAACACTTTACCTAAATTTTGTGGATTTCCAGAGAGCTTTTGATAGCATCGACCACCAGGTGCTCTTGGACATTGTAGGACACTACGGAATTCCACAAAAGATCATCAAAATGATAAAAATGCTATACGTCTAATTTTCCTATCAAGTTATGCATGGTGGAACTATGACCGAACCATTCCCTGTTACAACTGGGGTATGTCAAGGTTGTATTCTTTCTCTCCTCTTTTTCCTAATAGTAGTTGACTGGGTTGTTAAACAGCCGACAAAGATCCGAAAGGCATTGGATAGACTCTCACAACACGTCTAGAAAACCTAGATTTTGCTGATGACATTGGTACATTAGCCCATCGCTTTCAAGATGCACAACATCAGACCAAAAGTCTTGAAACAGCAGCAAAATCCCTAAAAAAACGATATCAATGAGGCTAAATACAAACCAGCAAGATTGAGTTATGAAGAAGAACAAAACAACAGCCAACAACTCAGATAATAAGAACTAGAAAGTGGAAGTTGATACGACATAACCTCTGAAAAAATGACTCAAACATTACCAAGCAAGCCCTAGAATGGAACCCCAAGGACATCGAAACTGGGGGAGGCCAAAAAACACCGGGTGCAGGGGACTAACAACTGAACTGATCAAATTTTGGGAGACCTGGAAAGAGACAAAACGAATAACCATGGACGGGAAGAAATGGAAAGAAACTGTTGTCGCCCTATGTCCCCTTTGGGACGAAGTGGATTAAGTCAAGTAAGTCAACAAAGGCCAGAGGCTCCTGACTTGGGACAGGCGCAAAAATGTTAAACATGTTTATGAGATCTCAACCCTCCCCATGTACCAATATAACAATACGCATATTAAAATTCAGTTCAAGAGAAATCCGAGTCTGATTTCAGAAGGTGTAACCAAAGAAAATAAACAAAATGACAATTAAAATGTCAATTGTTCTTGAACAATTGAGAGGTCTTTCCTCTTGTAATGTAAAATGCATGTTCCAATAGACGTAGAATGTATTGTCAAATGTAAAAAAGTTGCGCCTGATTTGTTATCCACCTCAACGTTTTTCACTATTTACTATTTCTGTAAGTACAATCGTTTTTGAGATATCGACTGAAAAGTTGATAGGTCAAAGGTCAAGGTCAACCTTAAAAAGCTTTATAACACACTGAAAATCCTATGAATAAGGTCAAAAACACATAATTCGCTATATAGGACATGACCTTGACCTTTGATCTTTTGACCTTTGTCAAGGTCATTAGTCCCCAATGTCATTGCTGAAGACCCCATGGGTCTAGGACCTTTGGTAATATAGTAAAAGCTGATTTTGCCTTTTCAGAAACCTAAAACAAGAGTTATGCCCTTACAGAAAGGTCAAATCTCTTCGGTCAAAATGTAACAAAGTTGCGCATTAATGACCCAAGCATTTTCCACTATACAACACTTCTGAAAGTATTAAGGTTGCTGAGATTATCCCCTAACAAGGTGTTAGTTCAAAGGTCAAGGTCAACATACACATTTGACCTTGAGATATTTTTCAAAGTCACATGAATTGATGATGAATGGTAAAGATCCTAGGTGTCTACGACTTACGGTTTCTGAGTTTTGGTAGCCAACCGACACCGGTTAATTTTAATAGGGGCATAACCCTACCAATGAGTCGTTGAATATTTTCGATCCAAATGTAACGAAGAACCAGGGTCTGGTCCTGAAAAAATTTCATCCTTTGTTTTTTTCTACCTATTACGGTTACGGTGTTACAGGGTGAGTTCCGGATAGGTATTCATGACACCGATACAAAGTGTGAACATGAAAGCGACACGTCTTACGGTTAAGGCTGCTAACTTCGTCAAAGTTTGGCGGAATAAGAATAATAATAATAATAATAATAAAGAAAAGAAATACAGTAAGGTCTTTCCCTTTTCAAAAGGGAAAGACCTTAATTAAAAACCAATTGTTCAGAGAACAATTGAAAGTCTTTCCACAGAAATTTTGATAAGATAGTTTCTTCATACTGATGCGATAAATAATTGTTTAATTATATTTTTTTGAGTGAAATAAGGGAGATAATATGCTACTTCCGGTGAAATGAATGTCACCTCCGGTCTCAAATGATAGCTTATTTCACACTGATTCCAAAAACATATAGTTTCTATATACTTTTGTATGTAAAATGGGAGATAATTGGCCACTTCCGGTTTGTTGGAAGTCATTTTTAGTCTTCAGTAATAAGTTTATGTATGTATATAGCAAAATATATGGATTCTGAGTATTTTTATATGAAAAAATTGCAAAATAAGGCTACTTCCGGTTTTCTCAAGGTCACTTCCGGTAGTCATTTTTCAAGGTAATTAGTAACCTAATCTTTTGTACAAGGTCAAATGCCTTCATAATGAGCTTAGTTGAAGTTAATATCAAATAACCTCATATCAAGACATTTCAGGGGCACCAACTCCTATAAGATGCCATTAAATTGTATCAAACTAAATGTAGCATATCTTCATTACAATAAAGCAGACATTTTGCACTTGTTCTTTTATATGTATCTTTCAAAGTGTCTGAGAAAATGTAAAAACAAGCAAAAGTCACAATTGAGAACTTGACCTTGACCTTTGACCTTGACCTCATTTTCTAAGTTAGGACATAGGGGCCTCAAATGAAAATATCCCAGGCTTATACGGTTAACGGTTGATGAGTTGAAATTACATACCGACAAATTTATTGTGTAGGGGTAGATAACTCCTATAAAATATCATCGAATCGCTTCGATCCAAATTAGCCAAACATTCTTGAGGATGTAACGAACAATTTGTAAAAGGAATTTTGTCGCTATCTTTTTTGTTACGAAGGAGATGCACACACATGACACACAGTGAATAGGGAGATAACTCTTACAAAGAAAATGGTTTGCCTTAGCAGGGTAAAATTTAAAAGCGCATACACTATACAAAACCATATGAGAAATATCTAAGCGACATATTGCGAAACAAACATTTATTGCAAGAACAAAATTTGGCGGAAGAAAAAAAAAATAATCAGAAGAAAAACAATGTCTTTCCACAGAAAAGTGGAAAAACTTAATTAAAATGTCAATTGTTCTTGAACAATTGAGAGGTCTCTACTTTTGTAATGTAAAATACATGTTCCAATAGACGTAGAATGTATAGAAAAGCTTTAAAACACACTGAAAATCCTAAAAATAAGATCAAAAACACATAATTCGCTATATGGGACATGACCTTGACCTTTGACCTTTTGACCTTTGTCAAGGTCATTGGTTCCCAATGTCATTGCTGAAGACCCCATGGGTCTAGGACCTTTGGTAATATAGTAAAAGCTGAGTTTGCCTTTTCAGAAACCTAAAACAAGAGTTATGCCCCTTACAGAAAGGTCAAATCGCTTCGGTCAAAATGAAACAAAGTTGCGCATTAATGACCAAAACATTCTCCACTATACAACACTTCTGAAAGTATTAAGGTTGCTGAGATTATCCGCTAACAAGGTGTTAGTTCAAAGGTCAAGGTCAACATACACATTGCTCTTGAGATATTTTTCAAAGTCACATGAATTGATGATGAATGGTGAAGATCCTGAGTTTTGGTGGCCAACCGACACCGGTTAATTTAAATAGGGGCATATAACCCTACCAATGAGTCGTTGAATCTTTTCGATCCAAATGTAATGAAGAACCAGGGTCTGGTCCTGATAAAATTTCACCCTTCGTTTTTTTTCTACATATTAAGGTTACGGTGTTTGAACGATAACAAGGTTTTTGGGTTTCGGAGGGATTACTCCGAACCGACAAAATATTTCGATTCACAGGGTGAGTTCCGGATAGGTATTCATGACACCGATACAAAATGTGAACATGAAAGCGACACGTTTTACGGTTAACGCGGATAAATTTGTCAAAGTTTGGTGGAAGAATAATAATAATAAACAGAAGAAATACAGTAAGGTCTTTCCTTTTTGTAAAAGGAAAGACCTTTATAAACAGAAAAAATACAGTAAGGTCTTTCCCTTTTGAAAAAGGAAAGACCTTAATAATACATAAATAACAACAGACTACTATCAGTTAACTGACATGTCAGCTCCAAACTTCAATTAAACTGATTGAAAGATTATGACTTCATCATATGAATATCAGGCACAATCCTTTTCGTTAGGGGTTAAGTATCATACCATCATAATATATATGAGAAATACATAACCCGTGTCATGCAAACAACTGTTTTTTTTTAAATAAATGGGTTGAGTTCCGATGCAAAGACCCCATAAGTGAATCAATATTAATGCCAAAATATGCAATCTTTAATTACCTGACATAATCGTAACTATATCCCTTCTTAATAAGTCTATTTATAGGTTTTGTTAGTTTCTGAGGTGAATACTGACATTGTTGTGCTTTATAAAGAATATTTCCATAAAATATTGGATGTGAAATACCTGAACGTATAATAAGTCTGCATGTTGAGCTATATTTACGAATGGTGTCCTTATACCGATGATTAAATTTAGTAAATGTTTTGAATAGTTTGTGTTATTGAAAACCCTGGTGTAATAATTTTTCAGTAATACATAAATTTCTCTCGTTAAAATCTAAAACATTGTTACATACACGAGCGAATCGTTGAGATATATAAACATTGTAAGATAGCAACGTCACCATCTAAAAATGGATAATTAACGATAGGAAATAAAAAAAATCATCTCTTTTATCATAAATTTTAGTATTATGCTTTCCGTTAATGATATAGATATCAAGATAATATATTAAGGTATGCTTTTTTGTATTCACATTTCCTACATGTTGTATATTACTTTACTGCTTTGTGACAGTTAAGACAAACATTTCATCATGTAGAGTCACTTTTTGTTTGATGATTCAATCAATGCTTTCTATGACATGTTCTGTATACATGTGTATCATTATTTGTAAAAAACAAATCTTTACTTAGTATAGGGTGTTAGGACTCTAACTCGGGAACATCTTACTCCACCGATATCAACGAAAATACTATCATTTACATTTCCAAGGTGATTTCCAGATATTGTCAACAATGTTCCACCATTAACTGGTCCACTTGCTGGATACACCTATATGACAAACATAAAAGATATATTCAGTTATTAAAATGTGTAAACTATTTTATTTGCAGTTTATATTTTGTTATTGCATAGGTATACATATATGGTGTTAAATGTAGATTTTACCCGGATGTACTAGCAGGCAGTCATGCTTTATTTTGCTCCTGCAAAAACTCAAATTATCAGGATCTAGGCTAGCAACTAAACTTATCAAATGGACTGAAGTCACAGATTCCAAGGATTTTATTTGAACGGTAAAATTTATATCTCTACAACTGTACAGATTTCTCAACATTAATGAAGAATATTTTTATCACTACAAGAGCATCGCTTACGTTGCTAACGTCGTCGGGTTGTTAGTGGTGATTAATTGTTCTCCATTGTTCTTTCAGCATTCAATTGCAAAAACAATATTTTTATTATATGTATTTTGAATCATAATGTCGGACTACAAAGAATTCGATACCAAAACTATATCTATATTGAACTCTGTACTTGCTGTCGTGGCAGACCTCCAGACACAATGCAGAAAGCTTGAGCGCGAAGTTACTAGGATATCGCAACTTGAGCGGAAATTATATCTAATGGTAACACGAATAGAAAACGTAGAACAGAAGTGCGAAATTGTGTTTAACCGAAATAAAATGATCGAAGAAAAGGGAGAACAAATGGGTACGGTTGTGCATAAAATTATAGATCGCTGCAAAGAAAATATGTCTAAAATATCATTGTTAGAGGAAGCAGAAAATGTTAAAGAAAACACATTCGATATGAAATGCGTCAATGAGCGATTGATTAATATTCAAAGCGATGTCGATGAGTTACAATGGAGATCAATGACTAACAATATCGTAATATCCGGAATAAAACAGGAGCCAAATGAGAATACAGAAAACATTGTAAGAAATTTTATCCACAAAAATCTGGGAATAGGGGAAAATGTCAATTTCGTTTCTGTACATCGTTTTGGAAAACAAAGACAAAATATTCAAAGACTAATGACTAAATTTGTATCTTTGAAAGATAAACAATTAGTTATGAGGAACTGTCACAAATTAGAGGGGACACATATTTCTGTCAGAGAACAATTTCCGGTAAAAATCGAAAAGAAGAGGAAAAAACTATATCCTATATTAAAGCAGGCAAAGAAAGACCGAAAGAAAGCTATATTGATAAGAGATAAGCTGTTCATAGAAGGGGAATTATACGAACCAAGCGATGACAGTGAACCAATACACACAGATAACAAAGAAACGAAGAACAGAAACACTCAAAATATCGATGCAGATAAAAGTCCATTCATTAATTCAACGCAACCCAGTGATTTCTACCCATGGAATCGTCCAATACTAAAACAGCGGAAAAATCAGAAGCGGAACAGAATTGATTCTGACGAACCTTATTCGTAAAGCCTGGCCAATATTAAATAAATCCGAAGTGCATGAACTCTATCAATAATCTATCTTAAAAATTTAACTCTACGCTAGTACTATCCTGAACTTACTTCACAAAAACTGAAAAACCTCTTTTTCGATAAAAGGGTTGCGTTATTTTTTATTTGTAACATTTATTGACCAATGTATTATTTTGTATACTACATTTTGTTGCTCTTGTTGCACACAATGTGCCTGAGTGTATTAATAAACTTGTCTAAACCAATTTATAGTTTTTCCTTTGAACACTAAAAGTGTTTTCAAATATCTTAAAATATAGACCATTTGCACAAGTAAAGTCAATACGCAAAAGAGTATCGACAGTCGTTGCCTTTATCCAAGTTTGAACATGCTTTATTAAACATTTTTACAGCGACTTACAAAAAGGGCTGTTCGTTTAGTCATAAATGCCAATGAGACAACTATCTGCCCGCGACTAACGAAAGTGATGTAATTGTCGAAACTTCCGTCTTCCTTTTTGATTGATTGGCCAATCAGTAGCAGCATTCAAAACTGTGATGGTTATCTTTTTGTGTTATTATCTTACCAGTCAGAGTACATTGATACGCCTATATAGTATGCGTAGGTAGCCTCACATTTTTTACAAAAGAAAGTCGACTATGGTACATATTTATAACAATGCCTTGAAATTGTCAAAATTCTTACAGTTTGTATATTATTATTTGTTACAGTAAGCTGACAAGGTCAAACAGAAATGAACATAACGTATCACAATTTGAAGGATATATTGTTAATCAACTTTATTTCGCGTTTTACCCCTTCTTGTCCACTTCGCGCTAATTTGATAATGCGATTTTGTATTTTATGTGATGTGGTTTATAAATGAAAGATCAAAGCTTAACATATTCGCAACAACTTATATTCGCATTTATTTTCTACTCGCAAAAGTCCCCAAAATAAATAGCTCGCGAAAAAAAGTTGGTTTACAGTATGCAGGATCCTGTAATGTATTTGCAATAGTACTGTGAAGCTTTGAAAAATAAAACTTATTATTATTCTGGGTTGAATTCACAACACAAAATGCATCATCAAATATAAACATACAATGTACTAAAACGCTAAACAAGAACCATATATAAATTACTATCACAGGACTTGACTCTGCCACACAATGGTATTATTTGAACTCTGGTACTCAGTTTAGCCAAAGACAAAACATGTTTAAAACAGATGGTTCGTAAAAAGGAAATAGACTTAACACAACAAGACGAATACATATCAATGCCAACGACATACATAGGATTTGCTGAACTAAACACAAATTTAGAATATTTCAGTGAACACTATTTGAATTGTAAGACAGTTCTTACTGTACTATTTCTTTTAAAAAAAAAGTAAAGTGCAGCGATTCTGAATAGAAATGACATAATGTAAGTCAAAAGAAATTCAAAGTAAATGTAGTGCTAGATTATATGAAATCATAAATCTTATTGATTTTTTTTCTACCAATGCCATTAGTTCTTATTGTAATATGTATCGCATAAATCCCATATCCTCTTATAGGTGATCATGATTGTGATTTTACCTCGGTCTAGGTTTGTGACCCGGAATTTTTTTCGATTGAACGGTTTATTACTGTTGTAAAGCGGTATGCTAATGTTGCCTTTACAATACATGTTTCAATTATAAAAAAAGACCCATTTTCCTACTACACATATTTTGAAAAAGTTTTCCTGAAGTTACAAAAACACTTAATATTGTTACAATTGGTCTGTAATTTCTTTTAAGAATTTGTTGTTATATATTTCTTCGTATGGTTACCGATTTAATAATATATTGAGACTATGTTAATATTAAAAATGCAGTGTCATATGATGGTGAATTATTTGAAATGGATGAAATTGAGTTGTTTTTCTTTCTATAATAATGAATTTTCCCTATTGTAATATAACTGATCTCCTAGGAATATTTTCAATTATTTTGCGTTATAAATGCATGTGAAAATTCTGAAAAAATATCATTGGAGCGAACAAATGTCAGTGTTGTCAACTATGCATATCTAATATACAATACCTGATGAATTTCAGGTGTAGTGTATGTGGTAAAAATCCCCGAGTTATGTTCAGATGACACCGGACCTGGAACGCACAAATTCAAGCAATATAGTAGTTTATTCATAATTGCTTAATAGTGTTGTGTACTTCAGAAAAATAAAAAGGGGATCATTTTGTTTTTTGCTCTCTGCTTTGGTGTTATTTTTTCTATGACACATTCCCTGATTCAAATCTCTTTTTCATCACCGTGATAATTGATTTGTGGATCGGAAGCCGGTATATTTGAATAACAAAATAGTTATCAAAGGTACTAGGATTATAATTTTATACGCCAGACGCGCGTTTCGTCTACATAAGACTCATCAGTGACGCTCATATCAAAACAGTTTAAAAGCCAAACAAGTACAAAGTTGAAGAGGATTGAGGACCCAAAATTCCAAAACAATAATTTCTGTGTTAGTATACCACCGCAAAGGGAACTATTGATTTACATGTACAATTCGAATCAGTCAACAAGGGAGTTTGATCATGATATTGAATTTAAGTTCAGTGCTGCGTATCACTGATGATCCCTTGTATGTTATATGTGTTTCTAATATGGTTTTATCGATAAATTATTTTCATGATTACAACTCTCCATGATAAAGTAAAAATTAAAAATCAAATTTAACAGAAGGGTTTTCTGAAATAGGATTAACTTGTGCTGAGCATAACTCACATTTGATCTTTGTACTATCAGATATAATTTGCTTTCTTTTCTTCAATCGGGTCCATTTGTGCTTGACTGAATATTATACTTTCAGAAAACACTATTCATTTTTAGAATTTTTGAACCAACGTTTTGTCATGTGTGTTTGTCCAGATACGCATATGTATTGAGAGTACAGGACAAAAGCAGTAGTGTGTGAATTACCACAAATTGTGATGATTTTGTATTGTTTGATACCTTTTCAATTGAAGTATACTCCATAGGTCGTTTTATTCATACTCATAATAAACTAGTAAACCATATCCAACTATATCGGTCATCACGTGACTTTTACACTTCAGTTTTATATCATTAATGACCGATTGATTATCAATGAAAGTGAACGGTGTACCTAGATAAAACGGTCATAACTTTTTTGTTATCATGTATATTTTCCCTCCAAACCCCGCGTTTTACAGTAAACATTTTTTTTACATTTAAATATGTTTTCAGTTTCAGTTCAGATATATGATTTCTTGCTTCGAAATAAGTTTGAAAATTGAGGAGACATAGCCACACAGCCTCAATTGACTTCTTTGTTAAAACTCGAGAAAATTGCAATGGGACCCTTTTGTAAAATCTATTTTCTCAACTAATTTATTGTTACTTATGTCCTCCAAACCCCTAAAAAATCGACATCATATTCATTTAAACGAAATTGCAAACCATATCAGGTCAGGTATCAAACGTTTTGCTTCAAAATTTGCTTGAAAAGATCTTATTTTGACAGCCTTCAGTAATATTTTCAAAATGGTGGCCACTGTTGGAGGGCTACAACGACAAGACATGTCGGTATTCATTTAGTTTTAAATCAAAAAGAAAAATTTCAAATATTTATCGAAGTATGTCTTTTTGTACTTCAGAAATTTCTTTTTTTCACATGTTCTTCAATATATTTATTACAAACAGTCTCTCACACTAAAACTAAAGATTTATATGAACGAACCATGCAGTTTACATGTACATTGATAACGTGGGCGACATGTTAATATATATTTTTGAAGATTTGTACGATGAAAATCGAAAAATTGTTAGATGCATGTCTTTTCAATAATTGTCTTACCTAAATGCAGCATATAATTAAACATTGTTTCCCTCTGTTAAAGTGGATACGTGCTATTTTTTTTGATAAAATTTCGAAGTTACATATAACAAAATGGCGACCAAAATTTTTTCAAACGTAGACGATGTTCGACACTTATTTTGCACATGCAAATAATTCCATATGATTTAACTCTTTATATTGCAATTACATATGACACGTAATTGTAACTCGTATGAAAATTAAGGATATAGCTATATTGTGGAGATATTCATTAAGTCATCAACGTGATCAAAGAAAACAAACATGGCCTAATCACGATGTAAGTTTTGACAAGACCTAACATATATATATATATATTAGTATTATACGATTGTTTATGAAATCATTTTATGATAATATTTTATATTAACAAAAAAAAACATCGGATGGATGGTAACAAAAATGAAATATCTAAATATATATGTTTTGAAAACATTACACCGGTAAACAGTACATATTACATAATCCTAATTAAACCAGTCACATTCAGAGTTATCGAACCAAATTATGACTGGAATAGTTGCATATGCGTGAATCGTAAAGGAAGAACTGTAATTTCACAGAACAAGATATGTGTAGTAAAACATTGTTAAAAATATTCCAATGTTTGCACGTGTTAATCCTTAGTGGTTGACATATGTTTGGTTTTATATCAACGTTTTCAAAATAACACCAAAACGCAATACTTAGCATTTTCTACCACACACGATATGTAATGTAAAGAATCCCTATGGAAATAAAACGGAAAATGTCATTTTCAACAAGTACAAAAAGAAAAATGTATTCGATATTTCAAAATTTAGAAATGATATTTAGTTTGTTTAGTAAATGCACTAAAATAAGAAATAAGAAAATCTACATTCTTTTTTTGTAGCAATAAACAAAAGAACTATGTAAATTGGACATGATTTGATACTATACAATGTATATGTGCTTGAATATTTACTTGATAACATTTTTGTTCGCTTTGGAGATATCGTCAAGTTATTCGAATTCCAATGGGGACTAACTGTGCACCACTTATTGCGGACCTGTTTTTGTATTGTTATGAGTTACAATGTATGACAAAAATTAGAAAAGAACCATCGAAACAACATTTGATACAAAAATTTAACAAATTGAATACTTTTAGATATTTGGATGATATATGGATGGCTCTCAATAATGCTGACGTCAGTATGTATACTCAAGCAATTTATCGTGTTGAACTTACTTTAAATAAAGCTAATACTAACAATGACCACTGCCCTTTCCTCGATCTTGATATCTATATCATTAACGGGAAGATTAATACAAAAATTTATGATAAAAGAGATGATTTTTCATTTCCTATCGTTAGTTATCCATTTTTAGATGATGATGTTCCCTTGTCACCATCTTATGGTGTATATATATCTCAACTTGTATGATTCGCTCGTGTATGTAACACAACGTATTAAATTTTAGCGAGAGAAATTTATGTATTACTGAAAAATATTACACCAGGGTTTTTGATATCACAAACTAGTCAAAACATTTACTAAATTTTTTCATCGGTATAAGGAAATCATTCGTAAATATAGCTCAATATGCAGACATCTTATACGTTCAGGTATTTCAAATCCAATCTTTTATGATAATATTCCTTACAAAGCACAAAAATGTCAATATTCACCTCATAAACTTACAAAACCCTTAAACAGACTTATTAAGAAGGGATATAGTTACGATACTGTTGTCAGGTTATTAAAGATTGCATATTTTGGCTGTAATATTGATTCACTTATAGGGTCTTTGCATCGGAACTAAACACATTTTGTCAAAATACAGTTGTTGGCATGACACGGGTTATGTTCTTCTCATATAATTTATGACTGTATGATACTAAACCCCTAACGGGAGGAATTGTGCCTGATATTCATATGATGAAGACATAATCTTTCAATCAGTTTAATTGGTCTGCTAGTAGTCTGTTGTTATTTATGTATTATTGTCATTTTTTTTTTGATTTTTGGTTACATCTTCTGACATCAGACTCGGACTTCTCTTGAACTGAATTTTAATGTGCGTATTGTTGTGCGTTTTCTTTTCTACATTGTCTAGAGATATAGGGGAGGTTGAGATACTACTATACATTTTTTAAGGGGCCAGCAGAAGGACGCCTTCGGGTACGGGAGTTTCTAGCTACATTGAAGACCCATTGTTGGCCTTCGGCTGTTGTCTGCTCTTTGGTCGGGTTGTTGTCGCTTTGACACTTTTCCCATTTTCTTTCTCAATTTTATTCATTGTTATCAAGAATATTTAAAATTACACGAACCCCATAATGTCAACTTTATACATTACGGACACGCTTAAAATTACTTACGGTTTACAGTAACCATGGTAACTGTCAACATAACAATTATGCGGATGAGTGACAGCGGTAACATATTAAACTGTTGATTGACTCACACTCCAAATAGTTGTGTTCTAAAATATCAATAACAAAACAAACATGACACAGTATTACGTGTGTACTTTAATTTACAGTTTTACAATTATGTCAAATAGAGGAAGGACTCTTTAAGTTGTAAACTTGAAATAAAATGCAATAAAATTACCATATACTCCTAAAACTTCTGCTAATGATAATAATGATTTTGATAAAATAAATTATGATAACAGCCTTAATTATAACTATACCTACTCGAATACAAATCCGGTCTAGATTGTATGCATTTTCAAAATTATTTATAGACGTTTCACACTAACATAATCAACCAATAAGTTATATTCAGTAGGATGTATGAATTCAATTTTAAATTAAATAACATTCTGCATTAACATGTATATAAAGTTTTATATATTGGCATCTTTTCAATTTTCGACAACAGTTTTTAACAGTCATTGAACAAATAATATTGTGCATTGCCACTTGAAAATATCACCTTTCATCTGGATTATATTTTCAATTGCATTAAATGAACTGATAGAAAAATGGACAATAGGCAGTATTGTTTTGCACGAACACTTTTACGTTAAGTGATAATCAATAGAACAGAACATTAGTTGAAACAGAGATATAATTGAAAACAATCGATATAAACAAAGATAAATAAAGCATTCATATTTTGCATTGTATGGTGTTTAAGTTAATTTTCTATCTTAAAGGGATTCCATCAAAGTGTGACAATTGAGCTGTGTTGATTTATCTCTTTTCACTTTTACGTTAACTTTAATTTCTACATGCAGAATAACGGCTTTCACATTGTTTGTGAATCTCGGAACAATTACTTGATGACAGGAAATAATTCAGAAGCCGTAAAATTCATGAAGTTTTACATTAAAACATCAGAGTTTTAACTAAAACAAGTATACGAATAAAAGTTTTATACTATACAACTCGTTCCATATGACTTGAATATGTATGCCTTGTGAAAATGATAATAACATTAACGGTACCAATTTTCCTGCACCAGATGCGCATTTCGACAATACATGTCTCTTCAGTGATGCTCGTGGCCAAAATATTTGAAATCCAAAGCTTATATAAAAGATGAATAGCTATAATCACTAGGTCCAAAGTATAGCTAAATCCATGAAAGGAATCAGAGCTTTGCATGGGGGAGATACATTCCTTAAGTTATAACAATTTCTAACATTTTGTAACAGCAAATTTTAATTACACAAAAGATCCGTATTTTCATGCCAGTACCGAAGTACTGGCTACTGGGCTGGTGATACCCTCGGGAACTACCAGTCCACCAGCAGAGGCATCGACCAAGTGGTAGTAATAACTTTTAACGGTACCAATTTTCCAGCACCAGATGCGCATTTAGACAATACATGTCTCTTCAGTGATGCTCGTCGCCAAAATATTTGATAACCTGCAAGAGGAAGTCGGTTATAATAAATGGAATCGCCACGAAGCTGTCTTTAAATGCCCTTTGATAACAGCATGATCATGAACATTGTTTGGAATATCGTTGTGAATATAATTGTAGAATTCGAGATTACACGTTACTTACGTAAGCGTTCACTGTTTTTTCATGTAACTTAGGTGAGATTTATACATGTTTAACTAGTTACATTTCAATAAATCATATCACAAAACATTATGAAGTGTTTTTTTTTTATTTACATTTCAATTCAGTGTTGCAAAACTTGTTTCCATGTGTATAGTACGTTGTACAAATAACTCAGATTCAAAAGTAAATTCTCGTGAGTACCAATTGGGTTCCTCTCCTTGTCGACTTGTTCTTTTATTTATATGAAACATTAAATAACTCATCATTTGGCGACTTTGTTGAGCAAATCTATCAAATCGAACTTGCGATAAAGTAAACATCAGATAGAGTTAAAAGATATAGGAAGCTTTTGTATGAGTGCCAATGAGACAACTCTCCATCCGAGTAACAATTTACAAAAGTAAACCATTATAGGTCAAAGAACGGTCTTCAACACGGAGCCTTAGACCACACCGAACAGCAAGCTATAATGGGCCCCAAAAGTAATAGTGTGCATCTTTTAAACGGGAAAATCAACAGTCTAATTTACATAAATATAAAGTTTGCCTCATATCTTGACTACAATCTGGAAATTGACAATACGGGTCGGTTGAAAACAAAACTTGAAAATTTCAGCTTCCCAATTGTGAACTTTGCATTTCTATGAAGCAAAATTCCAGCAGCGACTGCATTTAGCTTTATTTCGAATCATGATTTTTGTGATGGATGATTGCTGCTCACAAGTAAGCTAGTAAACCAAGTTGAACTTAAAAATCACCAGTTGGGTGACTGTTATGTTTCAGTGTTTCATAACGCATATATTTCAATTGTTCCAATTGATCCAATTGTCGGTCAATCTTAAATAAAAATCCCGCTCAGATTTCAACGAATGTGACCTACCGAATTTGACTTATAACCGAGTTTGTACTAGCAAATATAACACGACGGGTGCTACATGTGGAGCAAAATCGACTTACCCTTCTTTTAAACATTAGGTCACTCCCAGTTGGGGTTCGGTTCATAATGCTCCGAATTCAATTTTCTATGTTTTATTTAGCTACTGTTTTTCTGTTTCAGCCATGGCTTAGTCAATTCATTTTTAACTCATGAGTTGTATTGTATCTTTCGCCCATATATTCCATAATTTCAATGAACAGATACCATAAAGCCATATCATTATCAATAGGCGACACCAAGGTACAAATTGTACATGACACAAGTACAGAGAATTAGTGTCTATAGATAAATACGTTGAACGAAAAATGAAACAAATGTATACCCATGAACAATAAATGAAACCATATACATGTATCCAAATCGTTTCGGAAAAGGTAATCTATTTACTCGTTTACTGTTTGTTATTTTTTTTGTGCCGTCATATAACACAACATATTTCATAAAATATCACAAAATTTTTCGATATGCATTTTAACAGGTCAGCACACCAATCAACACCATCAGAACCATCCAAAAAATGCATATGGCTATTAAATGGTGTATATGTCCTCATAAAACGTGTATGGGTAATCAAAATTGGAAAGGAGAAAGGGGAATAGAGTATGGTATATGCATATGGTGTATTGTGTAGGAAAATATGTATGGCGAGTGATGTAATGGGGTTTGTTGAATTACTCATGGGTTTAAGATGTATATGTTTAGTGTACGTACAACTTACACTAAATACAATGAACTTTAGTCTCTGGTAAATAGTCGTCTCATTGGCAATCATCTTCATCTGTTTTATTCATATGTAAAACAAAGACAAACAATAGCAGACAAAACATGACTAAAATAGCCGAGCATTTTCGAAATGTAAAAGTAATTATGTAAATTGATATTATATACATTATGTAAACAATATATATGAAAACTGAAAATGAAAATGAGAATGTGTATAACCATAATACCTATAAAAAACATTGAGAATCAGGTATCAACTTACAATGTATATCATTGGGAACTGTGAATGGTGACGGAAATGAAATTAAAATTCAACAGTAAATAATTGCAGTAAACAGATTTCGGACTGTTAGTTAACAACTTCTTTATTTACACTTTTTAAAGGGATACATAGAATAGCTGTATTTCAATGGGGCTTGTACACTACATGTATATGTTCGTAAAGCATGCTTGAATATCGGAGGGAAAAAATTTAGATTTGATTTTTTTGGGGGAGGGGAGGAGGGATTCATTGACTTTAAGACGATTGATATATTCAGGAAGCAATAAATTGCACGTTATATAGAGAAACAAGTATGATAATAATTTGCGTATGGATGACATATGTCTCTTGAATAAACGTCATGTGTTAAGCTGGAAACAAAGAGTTTAGTTAATCATACAACATTGATAAAAAAATATATATAATGCATATACAACACTCCTAAACGTGCCCATCTACAAAACGTATGCACCCTTTTGTTATTCGACAAATCGTGTCAACTGTACGACACCTGAATTTCTCAAATCTTTTAGCCCCATTATGTCATCAGTGACGTTTACTGCAATTTAATTTTAGGCGTTATGATAGAAGATGTCAGCTCTTAAGAATATATAAATTATATACTGGTATTAAAGGTTTTTTTTTTGTTCGATCACCACAAATAAGACATACACAAGATGAATACATTTGCATGTATGATTAACATCCCTGATACTAACCATATAATTCATAATCGTTAATTAACTTAAAGTATCATTTAAATACGGTAAACACATTTCGAGTAAATTTCAAGATGTAAATGTAAAGTCGTTTTTAATGTGCATCATCCTTTCGTCTGCCACATTACCATGATTACGTTAACCCAATTGTGGATGAGGTTATAATCGACTAACAGAAAGTAACGGATAAACTAATAATTGTTTGTAGCAACAATTTAATGCATATCTAAGACGATAGATTAATTTAGTTTGGTTGCTTGACGATGGGAGGCAAATATTTTATGCATATTCAGGTTATTGTTACAATAAAAACATGAGGAAGATATATTTATCTACATTAGATTTCGAACTTATCATCACCATTCTTACCGGATTTAACAATCGGTCAAAAGAAGAACAAATAACTATATTTCTATTCTTATGACACGCTTAAATGTCGGTCAACAGTAAATTAGACGAATGCAACAATAGAGGAACATTACCGAATTCGATATAAACAAAATTAAATGGACATATAATTGCTGTTTGAAGGCCACAAGTACTGGCTACTTGAATTAGTTAATGAGATATGCATTAACAAATATTTACACGAGTGAGCTTTCATAAAACGAAACAGCACGTAAATGCATTATATGGACACGTTTGAACTTTCTTTAAACATTACACGTGTTTGCGTCTGTTAGCCCCTTGACATGTTTTGCAGTTCAGTGACGTCATATGAACATGTTTGTAGGAATCATACTTCTTTGGAGGGATAGACACGTTTCTATGTGTTAGATGTATAGTGATAAACATTAATCAGCATCAAACAAAAAAGTTATCAATAATAACGGTATTAAAAATATTTAAATCTGCTTGTAGATTGAAAAAAATATCATACTAGATAATATTCCATTTTTTATACATATATCGGTTACATTAATTTGACAGTTTTGTGAAAAACAGATTAAACATTTGTATTTAGATAATGCATTTAAACAACATTACATGAATCGGTATGTTCATGCATTATGCAGATGACGGGTCGCTTACTCTTTGAGGTTTATATAATGTTTGGGAGATGAATCTTTTGTATTTTAATCAAGAGTTGACATGTCATGATGATCATTTCTGTTTTCAGCACTTTTCTATTGAAACTAATTCTGTGGATCGTTTCGTGATATTGGTTTCTCGTATCCGCTAAACAAGCTTAGATAATCATTTCTTCGTTTATTGTTTTGCAATTGGTCATCTGCATTCATGTCATTATTCTTGATGTCCCGTTTTTGAATTTCATCCCTTGTTTGTTGAAGCTGATTATATGGATTTGTTGGTGACCGTTGTCCGAGTTCATCGTATCCTTCATTCGCATCAAGATAACTGTTCCCACGTGTATCTTTTTCTTCATCTGCATTTATTTCATCATATACTGACTCATCAGGCTCAGTATATGCATTTCCATCTTCCCTTCTGACAAAAGATCATAATACTAATTATTGATTATTAATTCATTTGAGTTTTTGTCTATGCATCAATTGCATTTAATTGTTATTCTATGTTTGAGTTGGTAAGAATATAATGTATATTGTATATCAATAAACTTAACACGACGAATTAATAGAATTAATCATGTACACGATTTTTTTTATATTTCAAAATAAGAATGTTTGAAATATGAAAAATGTTTCTCCATAACAACACGTACGATCAATTAGGATAAGGGAAACATATGTTGATGAACTGTTGAACAACACCCTTTCAAGATACGTTTCCCCACCCCCCTCAGAAATGTATAAGGAGGAGTCATTGCTTTTTCAGATGAGACATACAGGAAACATTAGTATAACGTTGTTCAATAGAAAAAACATGGCTTAAGCTAAAAAAAATCCGGGTAAACAACTAAAGCCGAGTAAAACACATCAAGTATGAAAAAGAGAAAAAAAAACGAAAACCACAGAAACACTTAATTGCAAAAAAAAAAATCCAAACGCTATGATACATAAAAACGGAGTACATGTATTTGATAACAACTGCCATATTCCTAACATTTTTAAAAAGAATGTAAGGTTGAACATAGTGGTATGGCTAGCCAAAGCTCCCATGTATGTGGCAATGTTATAACTTTTCTTAGAAAAAACAACATTATGTGACAGGAACACATCACTAACAAACAACGAACGATCAGGACAAAGAAACACGTAAATAAACCAAACCACACCATATTACATTACATCACACACCTCAGGAAAAAACAAAGGATACCAGCAATTAATATACGGCAGTACACCAGGTAACAACAAAAGAATTATAAACTGTGCGTCTTAATGATGTATCAAAGACACAAAAAGTGTGGTATTTTTTGTGACGTTTGTATCAACCAAATGTTTCTAATTGTTTTGCTTTGTATCGATCTGATGAGTGTTTCAAATAAATTTGATAGTTTGTTATATGTCGTACTATTACACCACTATCACAGTTCAGAGGGAGGGGTTGAAGCTCGCTAACATGTTAAACACCTCATATTATGCATGTAGTTTGTAAGTCAGTGGTTGCCATTTATTGCTGAATATATTATTTGTTTACATTTTTGGGCCTTTTATTTGCTGACTATGAAGTAAGGGTTTTACACATTGTTGAACACCGAACGGTGACCCATAGTTTCGAAATGCTTATTTTACCTTAAGTTTGCTATCCTTTCACCTGAAATATACAGTAACATCTATGTATCAGTATTGCAACACAAATGACATTATTCAAAACAAATGTTTTATCTCTCGAAACTATAATTTTATTTTTTTTGGTATAATAAATGTTATCAAATATGAACATCGATTATCGATAGTTTAATGATGGAACATCGTATATTCTTAATTTGTGAAAGGTAAAACCATCATAAATTAATCACTTATCTAAGAAATAGACAATTGTTGTCTGCATAGTGACCTTCTTTTAAAGAAACGTAAATACCTAAATCACACCTATTTCGACTCCATGCACTAGTATCCAAAATGTATAAATTTGAATACACGTTCTCAAGACGAATATTTTATAATGAAAATTGATAACATATTTTCAGTTATCAATGTATAACGTAAAATCGTTTCCATTGTCTGGCTAGAGTGTCACTGACGCGTCTTATGTGAACGGAGCACGCATCCAAATTCTATATCAAAATTGCATCTCATAATTGAATGCATTTTCTTTTCCTTTTTTTCTGTAACAAATCTGCGTTTTATACCTTCTATTCTAGCTTTTTGTATTATTTCTTCCTTTGCCTTTATTTTCATTTTGAATTCATTGGCAGCCTTAGTCTTCCTTCTCCGTAAAACTAATACAGCCGACATGCCTATGATGATAGATACCACTAGTCCTGCGACTAATATTCCGACTATCATCACAAATGTATTGCCATTTTCTGTAATTGTTTCTGTTCTGTACTGCAAGTCACCAATATACGACTTTATCCGTATGACGTTCACCTAGTTATAAGAACAGAACAATATTGAAATGGTTTTTGGATCAAGAAATCTTAACGCTAGCATGCATACATGTAATACAGTTTTGAGTATATGTGAATCTTGGAAAAGGCGGTGTACATGGGATTAGCTCTTATTCCGATTTGAGTAATGCGCAGAGTACTTTGTAGATACTGTTCGATACACAGCAACCAATGTCGAGATATGTAAAACATGTAACTATGTTACGTTAAAACACTTCGAGTCAAATGCAGCTTTATGCATGTTATATGACGATAAGGTACTTAAAATGTATTATTTATTCATTTTTTTTAAACACGGGAATACAAATTGTGAAATATCGTTATAACATTCACATCGAATTATCACTCAGAATTTATACAAACATCACATGTTGTCAAAGACAATTTTCAAAAGAGGAAGTGAGTTTCAAACGGTCTGCATATTGTCTTTACAAAACTCATACGCTTATAAAACGTAAAAATTCATTAATTTGCAGTTGAGTATTACTATTTTTTATCAGAACACTGGAACCTAAACGAAGGTATAGATTTTGGATGCTTAATTTTTTTAACTTTTGGTGATTTGTTTTCTTTTTCATATTTACATATAACCCATGACTCAAACATTCAATTGATAAGAATTAGAAGCAGTATATGTAATACTATCTGTATAAACGAACATGATTGTAACTATCGTGTCATGTCAGTTTTATTGACAAATAAGTATTGCAACTCGGAAATTACTTACAATAACATAAACTGTATTATCATTTGTATTATTAGTTCGAGGGACTGATTTGGGTGGCAAACAAGTGATGTTATTCATACTGATATCAGTTATGAGACAAATGCCGTCCAATCCTATATTGATATGATAATCTTCAAGGCGTGCTACATTCAGTATACTCCTTCCCTATAATCATAAAAATTTTGTAACTTTAATAGATATTTAGATATCATATCATATTTGAGGTGCTTGATTAGAATATGTTGTTCAAAGGAAATTATATTAAAGAAAAGCATAATAAGTTCTTCAGTCTTGCAAATTGGCCAACCATTAACAGTTAACGTTTATTTTCAACTTATACACGATCCTCATGTTATACACTTGTTATTATTCGATATGAAATAAGCACAATATATGCATAAGTGGTACAGTAAGTTTGAGCTTTGTCTTTATTCTCACGATTTGCTTTACTTATGTTTGATAATAACAAGGACATTTTAAATGATTGCCTATGAATATTATTATGCATAGTTCATTATCGTTGATGTAAGTAAATAAATGTAACCGTACAACCATGAGCAGAACCCATACCATATTATTAAAGTAAACATGTCCAAAGATGAAAACAATGTGCATCAATTTAAACTACACACCTACAAATTAAATTACCTACGCAGTTCAGATTACATTTTTCTGTCGGATTTTTACAATTGTCATAGCTTTCGTTTAGTAAATCATACTTTCATGCTTATTGTTCTCGCTTAAAATGTCTTTTCTAAAATATTCTAATTTATTACACATTAAACGTTAAAATATCTTTGACTGTTCATAATTAATTCTCGAACTCAGTTATTGACTTTGTTTTCTATGACAACTAAAATTAGATTTCTCATTGTTGTCGTAACCTTATATTTCTTAATTATATGATCAATAATAGCTCAGTGAAAAATTTGAATTAAGTCTCATTTAATCGTTGGCTGTAGTATAGGGCAATACTTTGATGAAGACATGTTTTTTTTAAAGAAAAGCCTCCTATTATGTCGAACCTTACTTTAATTTCAATAGAAGATTCCTTGTCATACAGAACAATGCCTTGAAACATTTCAAACGTGGGGTCCTCCACATATTCTATTGGAAATTGAATTGTCACTCCATCAAAATGAACGTCAATAGTTTGATTGTTAGGCTGATTCTGTAATCTTGGTGGTGTTTCACATTCAGTAGACGTGTCTTCTGGTACTTCACATGGGTTATCCTAGAGAAAGTATTGTTAAAAAACTTTCAAAATTATACTTTGCCACGGTTTACATACATAAAATATACATGGGTTATTTCATGCTCAAGATAATATTCTGCGATAAGTTGTCTCAGAAATACAAAATCTGAAATAGTGGCAACTATACATAAACAATAATTAGCATTTATCTGCCACATCTAAATATATCTATGAGCAAGTAGCAAGTTAAGAAAACTCGTTTTTAGGTTTCTTGAGTGATTTACTGATGTTTTAGGTTCCTCTATCATTTGAAAAAATTAGTAATACACATTTTCTTCTGATTTGAATATGATATTCAATCTATATGCTTATTTATATAGCAATACAGGCTAGTATATTACTTACCCTTCCTCTTCTCCTACCCCTAATCTTAACCTCAACATAAAAACCTAACCAAATTTCCCTTCTCTATTTTAGTTAGTTATGTATCATTTCAACATGCATTGTAGTTATCCATTGTTGGAGGATTGTTGAAAAGTGCCTTTTAAAGAACAAAAACTTAGTAGTTATTCAACATGCTTATTTTGTTATTCAGGGATTGATACATTGGAAAGCTGGACAAATCATAATAAATAACTATAGGCATAAATATTGTTAACATGAACCAAGTCACATACTATGCACACACATACTATAGTTTCGTACTTACTACTCTTTCTACTGTTATCGCCCCTACATTTTTGAAACCTTCGCCCCGAATAGTAAACAATACGCCACCACTGAAAAAAAGCATCAAGGTTAAAAGACTATCTTGTACACATTTTTAGCAAAAACATGAAGAAATTACATTTTTCACAAATAATGTTTTATTTACATATTTCATTCATACATTAAATCGTATTTTGTATGTCATCGTAACGAATTGAAGTTGGATATGCACTATTGAAACGTCTAATCCTCTATCACTATAATTAAAACCAAAGAAAGTGGCAATATTTCAGAAGCTATTATTTCTTGTGTCTTAAGATGTCTTAAAATATATTTGGTTATGGTATTTCTTACCTTTGGAAAGCCTTGGGTATTTCAGTCGAAATGTTAAATGATGGATCCGGTAAATATTGAAAAGTTTCGTTGAGTGTCAGTACTGTCAAGTCATCAATAATAACGTTTAATTGGGTCATATTTCGAGTTTCTGTTGAAATACCAGTTTTGCACTTGATGTAGGGATTTTGTAAACTGGTCGTTTGAGTGTCACTGTAATAAAAAATGAAATAATTATAAATTGTTATATATAATTTCCTGAAAAAAATCTGGATATTTCTTCAGTAAAATTATGGTTTGACGACAGATGTTTACTTTGTATAAATTTTGACTTGGCTTGAGATTTGCCTCATTGGCACTCTTAACCCATTTTCTTATATCTATCTATAAAACAAACTTTGTACCTCAAGGATTTACAGAAAAGTACGATTGTTATTCGACAAGACAGTGGTTATAAACTAAGATACACTTTTATCTCTACACAATGTCCCCTCGCAAAGTTACAATTAGCAAATTATGTATACTTTTAACTCCGGGGCATTTTATATATCTCCCGGCTTTCAGAATGTTGTATTGCCTAACAATTTAGTTAATTGTTTAAAGACTATTATTAGTACAATATATTTCAATTCATAAGATGATTCCATCTTTTGGTATTTCCTAAAACTTTGGGATTTATTAGCCTATGATTTTTGTTTTGTTTTCGAATTATACAGGTATGAAGCATAATGTCTGGTTATTATGGCTTAAATGGGATTTTTAAAGGAGTTTTACGTTTCTATATATTATTTAAATATAAGAATACTGCACGTAGCTTGTTAAGGCAAATACGAATTTGGGATACAAATAAACAGATTACCTGCATTCTATGCAAAACACACCGTCACAAAAGGAAATAGTGTACCGATTGTGACCTTCGAAAACAATATCTTGTCCTTTTATTGCCACAGTTGTATTCCCTGATAGAATTCCTTTCTTTGGTGAAAAATTTAAAATTTTCGGTTCCTAGAATAAAACACAACATTAGTTAGATATTGTGATTAATTTACTCAGATTTATATAATTATGCTTTGAGTATTACGTAAAGATGAAAGTATGGACAACATAGTACATACAAGTTAATTATCTTCGTACGCATAAAATCAAGAGGTACAATTTTAAGCATCACATATTTTGGTTTAACAAAAAAAAATCATAGGTTAAGTGGCATTACCTTTCAAAACAACCAAAGTGACCATAATTTTCAAATTTGATTGATATTGAAACATAGTCTTGCTTTACTGTATTCGTATTTCGTACCTTCTAGTCCATTGGGATGACCCGTGAAGTTTTTCAGAAGTCATATAACTTGATATAAACATACAGATAAGTATTAACAAAGATAGCAAGCACGTATAATGCGATTTTGTTTAAGATCTTTTTGAATTCATATATAACATGATGGTAAAAAAAATACGTTGCAATCACAATTTTATCTTAAGGTGGTACCTAACACTACAGGGAGATAACTCTGTAAAATCAGCTAAACGTTTTAATTACGTTGTGTTGTAAAGGGAATATTAAGCTTCTCAATGATCAAAATTGTTGTTTGTCAAACTGCTATATAACCAGTGTAATTTTTCTGACAAAACGGTTGGTTCCAAATTTTTGAAATTGTTGTGTACTTGTTAAAGGGTCAAAGTAAATACTTTGTCAAAATTTTATGAAAATTAAACGAGCCAAATTAATTTTAGTGAAAGTGTTGGGTACCACCTTAATAGAATGAATTGTTTTATGGACCGGATTAATAATGATATGATTACTCCTATCATCTCCTTGTTTCACTTTTAAATGTTGGGATATTGAATTCCCATGCGGACCAACATTAGAAACCTATCTCTTCGAAAGTTTAGATTTATGGTGATTCAAAGCATTTTTGTTTTGACTTGCAAGTCAAGAATATATATCAGATTCTATTTTTACCTTAATTAGACGGATCTAAAATTACGTTTGTAATTATTCGTAAATAACAAAGCAAATCCTGTTTCAATCTTTATCAAATTCGTGGCTAATGTCCCTTTCGTACATTAAAAATGAGTGTTATTATTTTTATATCAAATACACATATATTCTAGATACCTTGTAGGTGAAGTAAATGGCATTTAAATCGCTGAAGCGGTTGTTGTTCACTGTAACAAATATTCCCGTCGTCTGCTTTTTGTTGTATTTTCCAATAACACATGTCAACCTGTTTCAAAAGAAAAAGAAACTGCAAATATATTGCCACATGTGGAGCAGGATCCGCTTATCCTTCTGGAGCTTCTGAGATAACCTCAAGTTTTTGTGGGGTTCGTTCTGCTTAGTCATTAGTGTTTTATGATGTGTCTTGTGTACTTTTATTTGTTTGTTTCTTTTTTAGTCATAGTATTGTCTTTTGATTTTCGATCAATGAATTTGACTGTCCCTCTGGTATCTTTTGCCCCTCTTTTATATTTTAACTAATGGATAGTTTTTTTATATTGAAAATCAATTGAACGATTAGACCAGAGTGCATTAATAATATCAATATTATGTCGGATTTATACCAAATATTACAGTTAACCGAATGCATTATATCCTTATTAGTGTTATAAACAAAATCATCCAATTTTACTTGACCTTTACATCGGTTTAATGATGGTCTGATGTATAATTCCATCGATTATTACATTTAAGCCAAGTATGAATATGCATAAAGAGTGATGCAGATTTATCTCAGATTTCTTTATCTGCATTTGTATCTTCATAATTCATTTAGGAGAGTAGATTATCAGTAGAATAGTTAATGAACCTAAGTCTTAAACGATAACTTTGATAGATGAACATTTGTAACATCACCCGTTGAAACTTCATAAAGGTTATTGTTTAGACCTTTTCTTTTTGTAGGCTCTACAGGTCGGATATTTTTCTAGCTATAGTTCCAGTTTGTTTTAGTAACTTTACATACGGTTCAGTATGTTTGAATTAAGCGTATAACAGCTGCTGAACAAACTAAATATAGCCTGAACATATGTTATTGAATGCAAGCGAATTGTCTGAACAGAACTTAATTTACTGCATCCTGGAAAACTGTGAAATTGATTCGAAAAATGGAACATGACTTAATTATCATTCTTTAGAAGTTTAATACAATGTATCTCTTTTGATCAAAATTACCGTTTCAGTTGAAATTTGAATTGCACGTGACCATGGTGACATGTACTGCAGCAGAAATTTAATAAACGTGTAGTAGTTAATCAGAAAGAAAAAATAAACATCATGTATAGTATGATCCGATCACTTAAGTTTAGAAGGAGGAAAACACTTTGCTACATTCTTAACAAATAATTTTTAATAATGTTGTTTTGTTGGCAATGATAACGTATTGTTTTTCCAGTTGCGTAGGTTGCCTATTGTTCGTTTTTCTCATTAGGTTAAGGTACGGAAATAATCAGTATGCGTCTAGTTGAAGACTTTTGTTGTTTGTTTTTCTTTGTCTGTTCTGGAAATTTTATAAGTTATAATGGGACCTCGATGGCCAAGTGGTCTAAGTAATTGTACTACTGTAATTACTAGCCAGTCAACACTGAGGCTATTAGTTCGAACGCTGCTGGTTGCATTCGACTTCAATCTTAATTAACTAGGATTTTCAGTTTTCTTTTCGAAGGTCGTTGGTTTTCATTGGCCACTCCGGCTTCCTCTATTCATAAAAAAAAAAAAACTGACCGCCGCGAAATAGCCAAAACGTTGCGCTTAGTAGTGGAGTTAAAACACCAACAATTAATCAATCAATACTAGTAATAAATTCTAAAGAAATTAATATTTGAAGTGGCGGCATGGTAATAAACAGTAATATCATTATCATCATTAATGATAGACGATATATTATACCTGATAGGCAAAGTACACCACTAAACATCATATTAGGTGTATCAAATCTAGATAAGGCTTCGAGGAAAAGTATTACTGGACCAGCGATAGCTATATTTTATATAGCACAAGTGGTTGAAGTGTCTATGGCGCTGGACACATTGCAAGCGGTACGAGTGTTGCTGCTATTTCAAAAAAGCAAGAGATCGAATCCCGCTGAACATTTTTGTGATTAATTTGAGACGGTTTATATAATATATAAAATACTGTTACATATATTTACTCGGTATAAGGTGTTGTAACTGTTACATTGTGACATCTTACTCCACCGATATGAATAGAAATACTATCATTAATATTTCCAAGGTAATTTCCAGATATTGTCAACAATGTTCCACCATTAACTGGTCCACTTGCTGGAAGCACCTATATGACACACGTCATATATTAAGAAAGCAACAATACATTACAGTAACTGGTCCACTTGCTTGATACAACTTTTTTAAACACGTCATAGATTAGGAAAGCAACAATAGATTACATTATGAAATCATATTATACAAAAAATAATGATATAGACATCTCATATTTATAAGAGCCAATGGGTTCAGTAGAATCTGTTCGTAGAATCTATTCGTGACTTGGAACAGGACATTTTACAAAAGCATTAATGTTTCTTTGCGCTGATTTCTGCGCCTGTCCAAAATCAGGTACCTCTGGCTTTTATTGATCTTGGTTTTGTGTGTTATTTTCTAATTTTGATTCATTTATATGTTCCATAGTTTGTGTTCCGTTTATTCGTTTCCTCTGGAATAGTTAATGTTTTTGTTAAGTGGCAAGCTGAAGCCGCCTCTAGTAGCAACATATTATCTCCATTGTGTTAAAGACCAATTGGTGGCCTTAAGCTGTTTAAGCTCTTTGGTTGGGTTGTTGTCTCTTTTACACATTTCTTCATTTCTTGTTTCTATTCTCAATTTTATGATGCCAAAAAAAAAATCTTTTTAAAACATGAAATAAAGTTCATTAGCGGAAAGAATAAAGTTAATGTGTCAAAAAGCTGGGCCTTCACTCTTATTTGTGTGTTTACAATTTGTCAGCGCTAATAGACATACACTGAATGGTGATCATGTTAATAGTGTTCCGAAATAGTCATCAGATGGGGAATATTTGACATTGACACATTTGCATCTATTTTATTAGTATTTTTGTTATATCATCGGATATTATTGTTTTGCATAGAATATGAATGTGTAGGCATTTGCTCATATTTGGTAATTACATGTATATTTACTTTCGATGAAACTGTTATGTAAATTTAAGGATAATTTAACAAAACCATTTCAAAACGATCATCCTGGTATCTTTGGTGAGAGTATTCAATATCATTATCATTTAGTTTGAAATACCTGATTTATTTCAGGCGAACAGTTCGTAGTTAGGTTGTTTGAATTTGGCTCGTAACACAATGGACCTGAAACACACACACAACTTATTTATATACATTACGAATAATTATCACAAATGTCATTCTTGTCTCAAACATTTGCGTAAATCAGTATAATGACTATCTATTATAATAATCATATTAAATTATATTTTCTCTGTTATGTTTATGGATGAGTTTTTCATTTTTTTCTCATTCCACTGACATACGATTAAGTATACTTACAATATATCCTACAGATGGCTAACTCCCCTCTACAAGTTAGTCAACATTATCTGCGCTCATCAATTTTGAGTTCTTTATGATGCGTTTGATCTTTATTTTCTGATCATTTTCTTCTGGTTTTTTTTACGTGGATTCTTTTGTTTTAAGGTCAAGGATCAGTAAATAAACTAGTCCATAGATTTTTTAAAAACTTAATACTCAATTAGATATTGAAAATATACATCAGAAAATGTAAAAAAAAGTATATGTCACCGACTTCGTTTTCAAGAAAAATCCATTTTTAAAATGGTCCGAGAGGGTACTAAATTACATTGAATATATAGGGTAAATCTATATTTTTCTTCTACAATTTTCGGTTTCTGGTATAAATCACGAGAACCGCTCCATATAATTTTTTTTTAAATTAATATTGTTTTCCTCTTTGTCTTACGAATTAGATGATATTAAAAAAATTATGGTCACCGACTTCGTTTTCCCTGTAGAAGCGACGCAAACCCAACATTTTGACAAAAAAAAACCATCAAAATTCGTTACGTCGTAATTTTTATTACATAACGTCAAGTTATCATGCTAATAATTTCCAACGTTCTTCGTGTTGATTATGCACGATGATCATGTGTTTCGTATTAATAGATTCTTTTTATCATTAGAGTCTGGATAATTATCATAAATTTTTTTTTAGTATTACCAATATTCTTTATTCTTTATATTTTAGCACCTCATTATACACTTTTTCTTTTTTTTTCTTTTTTGCATTTTTTTCTGCAATTTTTGCCCATTATTCTGTATTTCGTAAACCCCAATCAGACCCTCTTTTATGGAAAAGACATTTTAAAAAGAAATTATACGTTGTAAAGTATGTTCATTATCAATATACATATCTAAAACAATTACTAATTCAGACAAAAATACGTTGTAAGTACATGAACGCAAAAATGGTAAAATCTTAAAAATAGAAATCATCAGGGTTACTGTCTACAAGTTGACTCAATAAAAAATGTAATTGAAGCTATTTTTTTTTATTCCCCTCAATTACCCCTGTACGTCTGTCCATCCGTCATTCCGTCTGGCCGCCAGTCCTTCCGTCCGTCCGTCCCCCTTTATAGTTTATAGTTATTCCGCAAAACATCTACAGTTTGAATCCTAGAACGTACTTTGCTGTCTGTTTGCATGTGGTCAAGGTTTTGATCTTTATTAATATTTGCTCTAATGAGAGATAGTTGAACTTTGTCATTTTGGGTTAACAATTCATAAATCTCTTAGACTATCTTATAAGTCATCTGTTTACACCTTTTCTCCGTTCCGATATATGATTTGGCCACTTTTTTTAGCAGCGGAACATGTAAAAGCTTGTGTTTTGGTACTATATCACGACGTGTTCTGTCCATATACTGCTGCTTAACATCGCATATATAAACAAACATTATATCAATGATTCTACAAATTCTTGAAAGAGTGTCGTGTGGTTATTTATACATCTTCAAGTTAACAAGTAAAACAGGCAGACAAACTGACATCTTTGTTAATATCTTTTTTGTTCTGTATAAAATTTATTGTATACAAGTCTACAAAAACGTTTTAAAAAGATTACTAAATGGTTATTGATCCATAAGTGTACATATGTATGCTCGAAGTATTATATATAGAATCAGTACATGATACACAACATGCGACAAATAAAGGGGGGGGGATTGTAATGACAGGAAACTAAATTAAACTAAGGCTTTGATGAATGCAAACTTTAATAAAACTGGAAATTACATAAGGGGAACAGAAAAATAAGAATATATTGCATCACTTACAACAACCTTTAAATTGACCAGTGATTTTTTATTCATTACTGACCAGCAACACCGAGATAATCCAACGATTTTTAAGGGTCCATATGAAGTGTGGACCTAAATGGTCTTTATCTTTAGATATAACGCTTATTCTGTAAAATCTTCAATTAACATTTTGTAAAATTCTTCTATCATTACATGAATTCTTAATTCTGTACATGGTCTATAATTATTTTATTTTCCGTTGTTATTCTTTATAATTTTGCAAACTTTTTTGTTCAATTTTGACATTCGTCAGTATCCGTTATTCTGCAACTCTCTTTGAGATCTAATTATATGTGACAATAAATTATTGTGCTTCTCTCTCTGAATTTCGCTTTCTCTCAAGACATTTGTAGTATTTGTAGTACAGTGTATTTTTCAGAAAATACATCGTGTAAAAACCTTTGAAACCAAATTAACGGAGGTTGAGATATGACATATAAAATCCCCCCCTCCCAAACCGAAAAAAAAACAAGAAAAAAACAATCGCACACAGGCTGAGACATGACTGGTTATATTGTGTTTTGTTATTTAGTCCATCTACATAAATGAGGGGGACCTTAAACGGGATTTCGGGATTGGTCCTTTATGGATCCGGCTATTCTTTTTTCGAATTTCGGTATGGCGGGATTGAAATTTCTATAAATTCGGGACCTCGGGATTTCATGTTTTTAAGTCCGGGATTTCGGGATCAGGACCCCTGCAACCCCATCCCACCCCGCCCCTACCCCAGTCAAATGCATATCATAAGATGTCTTTTTCTTTTTAATTTTCTTTTGGTCTTGTGTTGTTGTCTGGTTGCTGTCTTGTTGAAGTACTGACTACTTACGGGATTTACATTTAACTTTAGGTACTGAAAGTCTGTGACACTGTGCATATTTTTCAGTCGGTATATATAGTAGTACTATGATATAGAGGTGATCGATATAATCTCGTTCTCAACCTTCAAGTTTTATGAGTGAAATAGAATATTGAGAACAGTTCTATTGTATATTTGAGAAGCTACTTTCAGCTAGGGTACAATTTATATTATTCGGTTAATTTTTACCCATATATATATATAACAATTTCCTTTGAGGAGACAACCATACGAATCAATACTATAAGGATACTAAGCCCTGTATAAATCTTCAAACCATATACTATTTATACATGTATCTATTTAAAGATTTGTGTTCTATTTTTAACATCGAAATTGCGGACGTGAAAGAAAGCACCATTACAAAAACAAAAAACAACGTTAGATTACAAAATGTAGCGATGGATCCATTGATGATCGTGAAACATCATTTTTGCTTATTTTTAATTTGTTATAGTCTAAAAACTGTGTATGAATAGTAAAACTTATTGTTCCAACCGTGAACAAGGTTAATTAATTTAAGTGTATTATAGTTTAGTGACTGACTGACAGCAGCGACGAATTTATGACCAGTAATGGCAGTATTAGTTTATGTGGTTCATTTCCTTTTCTCCAATTTAAAAATATTTTTACTTGTTCCGACTGGTGTGATAATGTTCAAAATATGGGAGATATTTAATAGTCTTACCGTACAATACTCATGAAACTATAAGTTTTAACTTTAGTATTAATGTCCCAAACATTCACCCCTTCTGCGTATTTTCTGCTAGATGATGTCTTTTCCCGGTAAATATAGGGTTTTTGAAAGGACAATTTTGACACACTACATATAGAATACTTCCGAGACCACACTGTTTTTTCTCATCACAATTATGTAGAAATAGTAGTGAGCAACAGTTTTCAGACTTGTTTTAACTGGTCGGCAGATATACAAACTCTACCAACCTACGTCCTGATTTTCGTTTTGAAGATGGTCTTCAAGACTGTTTCTATATTCATTTTCAATTTTTAATTTTAGAAAAACAAGTTCATTCTCCTAGAAGTAACATACTTTCCGTCAAATTTACCGTTGACGTTATCCCATCGAAAAGTCGCCGGGTGCAATTTTAACATTGCAAAATCTGGTCAAAGGGACGTAATTCGTACAAAACGTCGCAATATTTCGCGGAATCCGCTAGACGGCGTTAATTTACTGTTACTTGACCTTAATTTCGTTTTAATTGTTGACAATTTTTTCTTTTAGACTTGCGATTAGCCTTTTGGAAACTTTAATCGTAAAATTGTTTTTTTGTTGAGTGTTAAGTGTAGTATAAATACAAATTACCCGGAACAGAGACAAGTGTAAATACATAAAACACTGATGATACGTTTATCATACCTAATTCACATTTATCCCCTATCCATCCGTTTACGCACCCAAATGAACAATGTCCTGTTTCAAGGTCGCATGGTCCACTACAGTACTCTGGACACAATTGGCTACACAGAGGTCCATAGTGTGTAGGGGGACAGCCTAAAAAGCAAAAAGCGTTCTATATGAAATAAATCAACATTATCCTATCATGATTACTTTATCCATTTCAATTATTTGAAATAAAACATCGTTTAAATGCGTGGCTTTAACTCTTCTATTTACAACTCAAAGGGTAATTGATAAGAATAAAAAGAATAAGACTCAATCATTAATATCGAGAGACTAAATTTCCTCATTGCAAATGTAATACCTTGCCTCTGATTAAGTATACCAGACCAGCGTTTGTGCATTTCTCGTCAACAATATGGTTCAAAACTTGCTTTTTGAAATATATGCAGATAATGGGTAACAGATTAAAATTCAGTGGCATCTGCGCAGTAGTAAATGTTGTATATTTCGACTATAACATTAACTTGAAATAACATGAAGTATTTTCTAAACTATTTTAAAGAATATTTAGAAATGATGATAAACACCATTACGACAATAAAGTACAATAAAAGTGGTATGAATGTGATGTTCAATAACGATAAGCACAGGGTCCGTTTAGATCTCCATGCCTAGAAATAACACATCTATATGAATTTAAAAGAAATAAATGAATGTATCAGTATACTAAAGTTCTGGTTTTGACATCTTGTGCCGTTAAATATTTTTAATAGTTGTTTTATTCAATAACCCGTAAATTCTTTCCAATAAGTTGTCATGCCAAGTTTCCTTTGTATTTCAAAACTCACCAACAATCCCAATTTCACATACTTCAAGCTCAGAAAATTCGTTTTGATTTCGAGATACATAGGTAAGGTATCTGAAAACGGTATTGACATTGATCACAGCTGGTACGGATTCGCCTCTGTACAACACACTTCCATTTCTCCATAAATCACTAGCGTTTGAAGCGAAAAAAGTATGGTTTTCTGGAGTTGTGGCGTTCACTAAACAATAAAAGTTAAATATTATAATTATAAAATGATACAGAATGTATGTACCTGACCAGCAGTAACAAAAGTATAATACACAACACTCACAGGTAGCAATTGCTATTTTAAGTTGTGATAATGATCGTTATATAACAGCGAAATGAAGTCAATGGAATAGTAAATACAAGCAAATAACTATAATTCAAAAATAGAAAATCTTAATACAGATGTACAAAAACATGAAAAGTATACATGTTGTGTCACTATCTGTATATGTAGCACCCTTGATAAGTGTTAAGATTTACGATACATTTTTATTTCTGTTCTGGTACTGTGAACAGTATTTTTTTTGGTAAAAATATTTGCGTTCTTCTAACAACAAAATTATTAAACTTAAAGTTACCTGTGTCACGTATTTAAATTAACGTCATTTCTTTCCAAATTAACAGTTCTCTTTTTGACATTGTTTTACATATCATATTTATATTATGTCATAGAACAAACTTTTTCGTTCAGTGTATGTTGACTTGTTTTGCTTATATTTTAATTTGATCACGTAATGCCAGATCATTTGATATTTTATAGCGTATCTATGTTGTTATGTTATACTACTATTTCAGGTTAGGATGAAGGTTGGTGGCTGTTTAATTCCATTGCAATTTTTGGCATCTGTCCTAAGTCAGGAACCTGTTGTTTAGTGGTTGTTGAAGTTGTATATAAGTATTTCTCGTTTCGCGTTTTTAAATAGTTTAAACCCTTTATTTTGCTATTAGAATTGTTTAACAATAGGTATTTTGGGGCCCATAAATGCTTGCTGTTCGGTTTGACCCAGGTGTCTGTGTTGAAGGCCTTACTTTGTCCTATTTATGAATTGTGACTTGGATGGAGAGTTATCTAAGTTGGCACTTATACTACATCTTATTATTTTTATATATCAATATACTAATAGTACTAGTATTTGTGGTACTTATTTCATCTCAAGTTTATATTACATCATACTGTTTATAAGAACGATGTTTATTACTTTCACAGTCTAGATATCTTTTAAAATGCTATAAACAAAATTAGCCATTTTAAATTTGATATCTCAAAAATCACTGATTAATAGTTTTTTTGTAGTGTAAATGCGCGTTAAATGGAAATCAACATATGTCATTCATTATAAAACAAAAGATATCTAGAATGTGGAAGGAATAAATGTCTTTCTAATTATAAACAATATGATGTAAAGAGTAAGTACAATATACTTGATATGGGATCAGTACCACACAGAGTATATTGATATTAAGAAATAAAAAGATGTAGTATGTTCATTTATGTTGATTATTGTTATTTTGCTCAGTTTTTTCTGTTCCATATGCTAACGTCGGACGTATTTTGAACTGAGTTTTACTGTAGGTATTGCTGAGTGTTTGTTTATAAAACATTTGCTAGAGATAAAGTGGGAGGGATGAGATCTCTCAAAATATGTTTCTTCTGTCGCATTTGTTTGCGCCTCTCCTTAGCCAGGAATGCACTATATTTCGATTGTCTGTTCTTGTGGCTGATACGTGGTGTTAAGACAGGAAGACGCACCGCAAAACTCAATTTAAAATAAGTCCGCCTCTGATGTTAGCATAAGTAACAGAAGAAACTGACCAAAATAACAATTATCAACACAAATGGACTACTAGCAGTAACTCACATTCTAGCTTCAGACATGACCGAAAGATTTTGACTTCATTATATGAATATTGGGTAATATCTCTCCTGTATAGTTTTAGTGCCATGCATAAAAGAAGATATTTCTTTGATCCGTATCTTGCAATTGTTCTTATAAAAAAAAAAAACTGATATGGTTTTTTTGTAAGTTGTAAATACATACGAATGTTCATTGTTTCAACCGAATTGCATATTTTGACAACGTATAGCAACTAAGTAAAATTTGTCTAAAACAAAAGAAGTGGAAAAGCAATAGTGGAAAAAGGGAGAAGGTTTAGTACCATTTAAACGTTTAATCCCGCTGCAAATTTTTGCACCGTCCTAAGACAGGAATCTGATGTACAATAGTTGTCGTTTGTTTATGTAATTTATACGTGTTTCTTGTTTCTCGTTTTTTATATAGATTAGACTGTTGGTTTTCATGTTTGAATGGTTTTACACTAGTAATTTTGGGGCCCTTTATAGCTTTTTGTTCGGTGTGAGCCAAGGCTCCGTGTTGAATGCCGTACATTGACCTATAATTGTTTACTTTTTTTAATTGTTATTTGGATGGAGAGTTGTCTCATTGGAACTCACACCACATCTTCCTATATCTACTTAACTTATCAATTAAAAGGCAACAAATTCAGATTCACTAGCATCGGGGCGATAAAGGACACGTACTAAAATAGGAATGACAGATACCAGAGGAACAGTCAAACTCACAAATCGAGAACAAACTAACAACGCCATGGCTAAAAATGAAAAAAAGGCATACAAATAATAGTGCACAAAAACGTCAAAGAAAACTAAAGACTGAGCAATACGAAACACACCAAAATATGGGTATGCTCTGGAAGGGTAAGCAGATCCTGATCTACATGTGGCATCCGTTGTTTTGCGCATATTATTATAATTCCGGTAAATAGTCTAATTCGGTAGGTCACATTAAGAATGGAAGTGGTGTAGTTACGACGTAAGAAACATATCCGATATCATTTGTGAAACGGTTATTCCATAACGGTCAACCAACTCATGATGGCGTCTGTACAATTTACGAAGGAATGATTACAACTTCGCCATTTTGAACTCTTCACTACAAAAGTATAAAAGTCTGAAAAGACCAGTTTTTGTCTTAATTTGCATGAAGTTTTACTCGACATTCTCCAAAAGTAAGACTTGTGTCTTAATTTTTCTTCCCAAATTCTCATTTCTATTAAATTTGTATGAAAGTTACTCGACATGTTCTCGACACTCTGAATATTGTCTTAAAATATCTTGACAAATTCTTGACATTTGAATACTGTCTTGAAATTTCTCGACATATTCTCGACATTCTTTTTTTTTCTTAGTATGGCTTGACATATTCTGAACATTTTGAATTGTGGCTTAAATTTTCTTGGCAGTTCTGAGCTTTACAAATCATGACCAATATTCATGATATAACTCCAACCTTTATTTCTCTTTATATGATAAACTGTTGTTTCAAGTTACACTTCTTACAACAAAAATAAAAGTTGGACATGTAAAATAATCGAAGAATTTGGTGTTTAAATATGTTTACAAATGTAAATGTGGCTATGAAATCTGAAGTATAAAATAATTTAAATGTGGGCTTTTAAATAATTACAAGTTTTGATTCCTAAATCTTATAAATTAGATGATTAAAACCAATTATACTGTATACATATTTCATTCTACATTCATAATATTCAATGTTAATATGGTAAATAATTATTATACCAAAATGTGGTTTATAAAAATAGCAAATTATGATGATATACAAATCATTCATTTAACAGAAGACAAATTTGTGTAATGCCATCTGCTGGAATAAATATTAAGTATTACAGATGGACAGGATGTTCCCCATAAACTTAAGGTATTCCACACTCCAGATTATATGCAACTGTCAAATAGGAATTACTGCTTTACCTGTAATCAGCAATAATACTTATCAGTTGACTGACCATGCCACTACAATTTAAAAAAGTTTGTTGGTAGATGAAAATAGAAATCATAATTTTCATGAAAAAAAATGAATTAAAATGGATTTTCTTCATCAAAATTATGAAGTTAATTACTATAACATAAAAAGAAATTAAATAATTCTCAAAGATTAAAAGACAATTATTATCTACTCCAGGAATAATAAAAAAAAATGTATTTATAATGGGTTCCATCAATGATTTCTACAGAAATCATTGATCTCATGGAATTGATCTCAAACAGACATGCATAATATAGATCTAACTATATTTTTCTTTTGGAAGGTGTTATCACAAATATTTATTTTTGATAAAAATGTATAAAATTCAAACCCTTCATCTTTTTCAAGCCACACAAACACAAACAATGAATTGTGAGGTCCAAAAAGAGTCACATGGTCACATTTTAAAACTGCCCTCAAGACACCTATTTAAGTAAAGCAAAATTGACTGGTAGTTTTGTGTACGGTAAAAATCTAAATGCTGTTTGTCAGTAACTTCGACTTAATCCAAATGAAAACAATTTATTAAATGTTTAATAAAAATAAATCAAAATTAAACTACATTGGGGATTATTCAGGGTATTCCAACTTAGTTGCACCATAAGGATATCTTACTATACTAAATTAATCCTTGATTCTTCAAAGTTTAATTTAGCCATAATAAAAAGGAGTATATTATAACAGCAATAGAATGTCATAAACAGTGCAAAATAAGTCTGTTCACATTTCAGGCGAAATTGTATACTGTTGAGATAGCGTCAAGACATATTTAAGACTGTCAAGAATGTGTCGAGACATACTCAGACATTATTTAGAATGTCAAGAATATGTCAAGACATATTCAGACATTATTAAGAATGTCGAGAAATTTTAAGACAATGTTCATACTGTCAAGACAAATCAAGAAGTTTATTAGATAAATACATACTATGTCAAGAACTTTTAAAAATTATTCAGACAAATTAAGAATGTCGAGTAATAATTCATGCAAATTCAGACAAAAACTGGTCTTTTCAGACTTTTTGACTTTTGTAGTGCTTGTTTTAATAGCTTCCATGTGAGCAGCAACCCTCTATCACAAAAATCATGATAGGAAATACAAGCACGGGAATATCGTAGCAATAGGGAGATGTATAATCCGTATGCAGGCGGTGCTGGAATGTTGCTACATAGAAATGAAAAGTTCACATTTGGGAAACTGAAATCGTCTCGTTTGTCGGAAAATTTAGTTTTCAACCGATCCTCACTGTCAATTTCTAGATGTAAGTCAAGATATGAGGCAGACTTAACTGTATCTGTTGTATCCTTTATCCCTAGTTCTATGGGATGGATGCGTTTAACATAGTAAACAAATTTTGAATTATTTAGTGAAAGAACATCATTTATATAGCGGAAAGTAAAGATAAAGGATATTGCTAACTTCTTATTTTTCATCCTAAGAAGTTCCTATATGAAGTAAGCCTCATTATAATAGAAACATGCGACGGATTTTTCTGCATGCAAAATGACGAAGAACATTAAGCCGTTCTTTAGAAGTGAAGCAAACCGCAATATTTGACTTCGGCAAACGGAAATTCTTGTAGCTAATGAATACTAAAGCCGTATTATAAACTCAATATACATAGTCTGGAACAATCATCTAACGTTCGATCTCCATTACCTTAATCAAACTGTCTAGTTTTAGTAGTATATAAAAGTAAAAGGTGTAAATATTTGTATCCTGATTGCATTTCACATGATAGAAGGAATTATGATAACATACCAACTAAAGTTATATATATTTCCGTCACAAGGCTTTTTTCCATGAGGTCAACCTGCAACCATATATGGGACTCTTGTGTTGTGAAACATGATGTGAAATTTCCATCCTTTACTAAACTAGCGTGTTCATTGTCAGTTGTATTAATCAAAATTGAACTGTCAAATACAAGGTTATCTGTAAGTAAATTAACATGATCAATGTTTAATGCTAAATGACTTTGCTCATTACCAATTTTCCAATATGATATTGATAGTGAAAATAGATATGTTGCAGATTGGTACGAGTATCAATACATACTATATTCAGTAATACAAAAACTGTGAGAAAGGCTACTGTTGACAGTATATATTAAAGGGACCCTTTTAGAGCTAAAACATGACAATTGAAACAGTCAACAAAGATACACATACTTGTCTTATTGTTTGGTACGCCAGACGTAGTACACAACCGGAGGTTGTATAGCGTTCAAAACCAACATTTCAAAAAAGAAAGTTCTACAGCGTGATACTGTGATCTTATTAGTGCTGACGAAACTTTGATATGTAAGGGATATAAGCCGATACCATTCTGTAAAGTATTGGACAGGTCTGAGACCGAAGGCCAAAGATCTGTTCAATATTTTACAGAATGGACTGTTAGAGGCTTTAATCTTACTTACAACATTGTTTATCACGTCAAAAAGGTGAACAAGTGCAAACAAATACACACTTTTGTTACGATTTATTTTCATCAAGTGTGATAATTTTTATGTAAATAAACTATCTTTACTTTAAAATTTATCCTACATGTTGGCCTTTTAAACATGAGCTTAACTTAAACAATAGACAAAAGAAAGTACAGCTTAAGGTAAACCACATGTATTGCTAAATGACAATTAAGACACAGCGTATGCGTAGCGTGTGCAAGGACTACTTTTAATATTTTCCGCGAACACCTTTACATGCTATTTGTGTTTCAAAATGGATAAAGACGATAAAGTATATTCTTAATGCAAAAAACGAAGAAAGTGATATCGTTAATAGTGATTGTGTTGTTTCAAACTTTGGATTAAAATCAAACGCATATTCAGATATATTCGATTTTTGTGTGGATTACAAAAAGGATATAGTAATAGCAGCTTGTTATAATAATGGGAAATTTTAGATGTTTGATTCTCTTGGGGTGTTATTTCTTACTAGATGAATGAAAAAAACACATGTGAAGACAGGTTCACGTTGAACCATATGAAGTGCACCGCAATCGAATTTATTTCAAATATATAATTAATATGAACAAATGAAGACATAACAACGTGCAATCATTTTAAATTCTTTTTTTTCGTTGGAATTTTCAAGAGACTGTTGTAACCCCGAACGGTACCAATGAATACCCCCCCCCCCCTTTTTCCTCTTTTTTTTTCTGCAAGGTCGTGTCGCTTTTTTTTTTTCGTTTGTTTGTGTTTTGATGTCGCGTGTGTTTTTTTTCAATGTTACCGAAACATAATTTTGTCTCTCAATTTCCTTTTGCAAAAAAGCTCTTTATTATTTTCTTTTATAACATAAACCGATCACTACGAACAAAATGCAAATCAGACACACAATTAATTTGACTAACTAATAATTATAACATGAGTTAACGTCTTCCTTTATTCTGCTTCCCATATATAAGCGAAATGTTACATTATATTCATATTCAAGCTATCATTTCAGACTTAAAATACAACTTCTTGTATACACCTTAGCCTAAATTTATTTATTGATTGTTTAATTATTGGTTGCTTAACGGCCAGTGACAAATATTTCATGCATGTTCAGGACGAAAAACCTAAATTTATAAAAACTATTGTAGTCCCCTAGTTCATGAAGCAAGTTCTAGATCAGAACGTTGTTCCCAGGGTGAGGTCAAGGTTGCTTATGGGCCTTGGATTGCAGCATGATCTATCATTCGTGGGAAGCATTAGTTTATTATTATTTTATTAATTTTGATTGAGCTGAAAATGATGTAAGGAAGAATAAGAGCAACACCAGAGATCTTTTGATAACCAAAGACGTATGCAAATAAAACAATATTTTGAAAATATAAATGCATAAAAGGAACAAAAACAAGAATAACAGAATGCAGGAGCCTGTAATTCAGTGGTTGTCGTTTGTTTATGTGTTACATATTTGTTTTTCGTTCATTTTTGTACATAAATTAGGCCGTTGAGTTTTCTCGTTTTAACTGTATTACATCGTCTTTTCGGTACCATTTATAGCTGACTATGCAGTTTGCTCATTGTTGAAGGCCATTTATTGACCTTTAGTTGTTAATATCTGTGACATTTGGTCTCTTGTGGGGAGTTATCTCGTTGACAATCATACCAAATCTTTTTTTTATAATTTACAACGAACATTATCAACCAAATTAATAAGTCCTAAAGGAGACAACCCAAAACATGAGAAAAATTGCTGTGATATATGTATTGGGAGTGTTATAATCAATTTGAAAGTGTGTTGTTTTTCCTTTTCAAGAAACCGTTATGATGATTGACGAAACTATTGTTTTTGAAGTCTTTTATAAAAAAAAATTTTATAATTGTCATTTAATTTGTTCTTTGGTTGTATCCTTTTCACATGAAGCAAATCATTGGCGGAATTGATAGTTTTATTTTTCTGTGATTGGACTATCATTTACCTATAATAAACCATTATGCTAGCTGTCCATAATTTTTTAAGAAAGAGGAGGGCTATTCTTTATAATATTGTATAGTTAACGGTAAAATAATGGTTACTTACAGGTAAATGGTAGTCCAATCATAATAAAAAACGAGTAAAACAATAGAATGACGGCATAACAATGTTTTAATTCGAATTAACCGTGTTATATCATTGTCAAAAGTAGGTGAGAATAATTCAGTAATTTTGACCACGCGTAAATCTTTCGACATGTGTATTTGCTTGTCTAAAGTCATGAGACTGGTCGTTGGATACTGTCTATCATATACCTTTCAAAATTATTGTTTTGTCATCAATCAATATTTTTGTTTTAATGGATAGTTTCACATTTTGTCATCATGCTTAGTTTGATATATATTATATAATTAAGCATCACTACGAATAAACAAAGTATAACATAAATTAGAGCAAGGTTTTGGCTGAGAATTGTTTAAAATCGTACTCACTCTGTGATTGTTTTGTGTTTTAGTTTTTCTTAGAGATAATTACAGTCCGTGTAACGTAAAAGTTAACAAAACGAACGATGCCCGAACCATGTACGGACGATGCCCGAACAATGCACGTTCGCTTCCCGAACGGTGTACAAATGCAAACGAAGCGCTGACCGAATATTGTACGGACGCTGAACGAATGATGTACGAACGAAACCATGTACCATAAACCGTACCATAAACGATAACATCAGCGCCATTTTAATGTTCATCGTATGGTTTTGCGTTCATCGTTTCATTTAGCGTATACCGTATCCTTTTGCGTACATCGTTTTGTTTAGCGTATATCGTATCGTTTAGCGTACATCGGTTCTTGACGTGCATAGTTTCGTTTAGCGTATATGTTTTTTTTTTAAAATATAAAACATGAATTGTGTTCTGTTAAATCTTTTTATATAGGTGATAATATTCGTAAAATTTAGATTGGCTGCATGTGTTAGTTTTTAATTAATAATTTAGTAGATTAAAATTTAAGCTGACTCGATGTTAATCCAACATTATTTACATAAAAAGTTTGAAAAATAAACACTGAAATAAATTCAAACAATTTAAAAGATACGACTTCAGTATGTATACACAAGAAATTTATCCTGTTGAACTTACTTTAAATAAAACTAATACTAACAATGACCACTGCCCTTTCCTCGATCTTGATATCTATATCATTTACGTAAAGCTTAATACTAAAATTTATAATAAAAGAGATGATTTTTTATTTCCTATCGTTAATTATCCATTTTAAGATGGTGACGTTCCCTTGACACCATCATACGGTATTTATATATCTCAACTTGTACAATTCGCTCGTGTATGTAACACTGTTTTATGTAAATATTCTTTATAAAGCACAAAAATGTCAGTATTCATCTCAGAAGCTAACAAAACCTTTAAATAGACTTATTATTAGCTATATATATAGAACTATTAAAATACGATTTTTATCATTTTTTAATTTAATTTACCTATGCACTTTACTGTGAGATCTCGTGTCATCATGAATGATAAATTTTATTTGTGTAATGGAATTGACTAAGGAATAACTCGAGATAACAGTGTATCCAATCAGAATAACGTATTATAATGAAACATAAATCTAATGAAAATTATAACATTCTAAATGTTCCTTAATGATACATCTAATAGTTACCACTGTACATTAAACAGCAAACTATAAATCCATCCGTCATATTCTTAGTTTTGTTATAATGTGAAAATCAAACAACATGATGAAACAATAATTATTGCAGATTTTCTACGGAAATGATGGGAATTAATTGTAAAAAACCCCCACTTAATCACATCCCTACGACACAAATTAAAGTATAGCATTTTCACATTAAAATGCATTATTTTCATAAATCTATTTCTAAATAATTTAAACAATTTTAAATCAAACGGTCATTTTCTTTTTTGCCTTAAAAAAAAATATATTTTCATTTCTTATCTCAAATAAATCGATTGTTTTTCAATGGTTGGTGCCTGTCAGAATTTATAAAATCTGACACCGTGTTTGCCAGAAAGAAAGCTACATAGAACAGGAAAACAACAATACCTTAGAAATACTTCCAGGCCCTATTTTCTAATTTCTGTTGTAATGTGGTGCAATGCAAAAAAGGTAACTTCTGAATACTGATATGTACCTCTTAAGCATGTGTGGTTAATAACAAATCTATGGTAGTCTCTTTTTCTTTACTCGCATTTTTAGAATTCGACTAAATCATGTTTTATTTATGAAAATTGTCCATTGCTGGCGAATATTAAACATTGATCCCTAGGTTTTCAATTGTTTAGTTGTTAGGTTACTGTCTGATCTCGCAAACCTGACATCTTTATGGTCATTATTGTTTGCATCTAATCTGCTAATTGCACCAATGTATTAAAAAGGTATACACGCGACACCGTATGGGAGTCGTTATTTTACACAGACTATTAGTTTTTTTTTCTATAACGAAATACGAAACCACTTCTCACAACTTGCTTTGGGGTAATTGTGCTTGTCTTTTGACAAAAAATGACCTTGTCTCAAAAATAAAACGTATAAGAGTAATATATAAAACTGGACTAGAGTGAAAAGTTGGGAAGTAGGAATTCCGAATTTTAATTGAATGTTCTAAATCTTAGTGTATGTCTGATATATGATTGTAGAGACTGAAAAATGTCTTTGTTTTGCTGAAATGAAAGGTCACCGTCACCAGCCAATAAATTATTTCTCTTGCTTCGTTGATAAAAGGGCACTTAGAAAATAGTAAATAAGATCCTCAACAAGATGACAGCAGCTGCATGCGGGACTGGGTTTAATATTGATAAGGTTTAAATATGCATTTGAAGAACTGCACCATATATCTCAACTGTGTATCAACATGATCAATGATACTATTAAAGGGGCACTAGCTGTCAAATTCATGGTCACCGATTTGACTCAAATTCTCATATTTGATTTATAACAATGTAAAACATTTATCCAAACTATCAAAAGTCTAAAATAAACAGTTTACAGAGCATGAGTAGATAATATATAGGTTCGTTTCGTTTGTATTTTAGTCCAGACGCCATATAATGAACTATCGATTTGACCTCAGATGACGATATAAGCGATGTAAACATAAATAAAGATATGAATAGATTAAACCAACACGTGCAATTGGATTTTTATAGGTCTGTTTTATTTTATTATATGGATTAAAAATAGATGTTTCTCATTGTTTTTAACCGTAAAGAATGATTTTATGTGCATCGAATTAGTAATCAAATGATTTCAGTAGTTTCACTTTCATTGTTGACATTCTTTTTCTTTAAATAACCAGTACACGTACAATGCATGCGTTGTCAATCTCTAGCTAGGGGTTAAATTGAAGTTCACATGAATACGGATTTAAAGAGGTCGACTCATTCACTTGCAAGTGAATAACTAATTATCAATGTTTCTTAGCGTAATTCGACAAAATCGAATTGTTATTTCACTATTTCACTTTCATTATTGATTGAACAAAAAAAAATCAAACTTTGGATTTTTTATATATCTCGTAGCTAGTGCCCCTTTAAGTGAATCGGAGGATTAGCTTTGCACGATGACAGGAAACATTTTGGTGCGTCGATAAAACATTTCATAGGCATGTGATACTTGTAAAATTTCAAGACTTTCAAAAACAACCATTTATAGAATATGTTCAAATATGTGTAAAATAAAAAATAAATATTATCTAGTCTCTTTCATGTATACAATTGCAGTATGTTTATAAATACTGTAGATTTGTATTTGATCATCGATTGCATGCATAACATCCAGTGACAAATATTTCATGTATTCGTACATTGAACAAATCAACATCTTTTAAAATACAATTGATTGGTTATTTAAGGTAAATGATTTGCGTTAGATGAAACTTAGCCAGAAGTTTACCTTTAGAATAAAGAAATATAAGAAAGGTAGAGTTATTTTTTTAATTCTGTATTTTACTCATACATGGACTTAAGGACTTTTTTTGCAGTTTTAACACCGACAGCAGGAATCAGACTCTGACATTGAAGGGAACAAATAACATGGATGTCTTGTCTTTTGTTTTATTACATTTATGTAATTTACCCTAACATACATATCAGACGCTTAACAAAACGATATACCATACGATTGATGAAACGCTAAACGATATCACATACCATACGAAAAAACGAAACGCTAAACGCTAAACCATACCATGAACCATACGACAAATAAAACGCTTAACGATACCATGAACCATACGATATACAAAACCATGAACGTTTACATTTACCATACGGTGAACGAACGATGAACGAACGCTGACCGAACGTTGTACGGACGCTATACAAATGATGTACGAACAATGACCGAACTATATACGAACGATTCACGAACGCTGTACGTACGATTCCCGAACGAAAAAAGTGTTAACTTTTACGGTACAGGGATTGTACATGTAGGAAATTTAGAACGAATAAAAGACAAATCGTAAGTTGCATCTGTTAAATTCTATTCATGATTTACATTTTTACATATATTTTATTCGTCTAAACATAAGCCCTACGTTTGAATTTATTAACCTTCAACTGCTTTTTCATAATTTGAATATTATTTTTAAATATTATAATGCTTAATAAACTTTTAGCAATTTATCGACATTCAAAAACATTTCAATGTGTTCTTTTGCCAAGCAATGTTTTACAAATAATAAAGATAGAATAAGTAAACAGCGGATTAATTTCGTTGTTTTTACAAAAAAGCTATTTTGCTTTTTACCTTCATAAATGTACAATTACTTGATGAAATATGACGATTGCCATTATAACCATTCCACCCTTCCAAATATATAAAATAACTACTTACATTTGTTACAATAAGGTCCTGTACGCCTTATTTTACAACCTTTGGTACAAATTGCAGTATCTCTATCGCAAATACTTTTCTTACAGTTTGAATCGCTACATCCTCCAAATATACAGGAACCATTTTCAGGGAAGCAATGTTGCTCTATACAACTATCAGCACAGTAGGTCTCACAGTCACTCCCCCAAAATGTTTTTTGACAACCTTAAGAATTTACAGAATAAATGAAGTAATCAGTAATACAAATATCTACCATGTAAGATATAAAGCCTTGGATATCGGACTAGATTTCCATTGATTAGTTATACATTACCAGTTTGTAAAAAAGTTAAGTTTCTGAGTATTTTATTACACTATAATTATAAATTGTATATATAGATTGTGAATATAACGTTCGAACTCCTTTTTGAACTGGTTAGCTACTCTTAAATCTGGTGCCTAATGCAGAGAAATGTGCACTAAGGAAGCATAATCAAAACAACACTGTTAAAGACACTATATTAATGCGTATTCTCTGAAAAATTGAATATTAAAATTAACTTTTTTGAAGTCGAATTACTTCATTATATAACAGAATTATATTTCGATAAATAACAACTATGTCTACAGTGGTGCTTGATTTAAAACTGAAACATAGAACACAGTTTTACACAAAAGAGATACAAAATAGTCGAAAATACTAAAAGACTGAGCCAAAGCAATAGAGACACATTTTGACGAATAAGAAAAGAATTTTGATAAACAAAAATAATAATACAAAACTCACCATTTATGGCAACGTAACACAACTCAACAATAGGCAAGGCAATACTAGATCCTTCATCAGATCCTCTATCATCGTAATAAATGACATAATTCCCAAGTTTGTTACAAGAAATCGTCTGTGTGATATTTGGATAAGGAGGTCTCCCATTAGAATTATCTTCATAACATAGATAACCGACAGGTGGAATAGATGATGTGTTGGTCACATATAATTCAAATCCACTCATCCGCAAAGCATCTGTAATAAAGTAAACCAATCTAAAAGAAATGCCTATATAATAATGTTACCTAATGTAATATCAAGTCCGTTATTTTGTTTTTGTGTAGTATCATAATAAACGAAAGATTGTGTAGTTTTATTGAATGTCTCAGTAATATGTGAAACTCCAGCATATAATACAATTTTTATAATATAATAATTGTTCATAATAATAAAACCGTCACCTATAACAGATTAATGTTAAAGTTACTATTTGTTGGTAACCGTAAGCTTGTTTGAGAATTATATGTTTTGTTAGATAAATTACGAGACTGTATAAAAGACAAGGTATGACAAGGGGCGTTGTTGGCCCCCTCTCCAAATAAGTTTATATTGATATCATTGAAGGTCTAAATGTAGACACTTGACAAAACAAAGTTCTTACTGTGTTCCGGTGAAAGAAACATGAGAAAGGTTACCTAGCAACTGCGTTTCCCTCAGTTTTAGTTTGTAACCCGGATTTTTTTTTTCTATCGATTTATGAGTTTCGAACAGCGGTATACTACTGTTGCCTTTATTTATTAAGAACAAAAATTATCACATACTAATTGCCTTATCAGCACAAACTTAAATATTTGAAAAAAATATTGTTTGTCTAAGAAGAACTTGAAGTCACGATTGAAAAGTTCCTTTGATTTCGTTTACTATTTGATTAAAAACAACATTAGCAACATAAATGTTGCCTAGCAACGGTTAAAAAAATGGGTGCTTTCCCCCTCTGAAGTATGAATTTAGCAGTTGTTTGAAGAGTTTCTTTCCATATGGTGTTTCATACCAATATACTTTCATATACATCTTTCTTTTTTCTTCACAAAAAACGTATTGAGCATAGTAACACAAGTGTTGCTTAGCAACATATTTTTTTTTAATTAAAGGAACTAAAGACAACTACAAATCAATTTGTCATTCAATTGAACAAACTAAATTGAATGCAATGCAGTTTGTCTGTTTATGAACATCTTTTAATTAGAAATGAAAATAATATCAATTGTAGTTCATTAAATGCTTATCAACAACTTAGCTACGTAACACGTGCATAGCAACCGTACATTTATAGGTTCTCTATGTTTTGTGAAGTTTGAATTTTGTTATTTTGGAAGAATATACTTCCTCATATGTTACACAATAATATAAACATCTAGATTATCATTAATTTATGTGTGACGATTTTCATATCAACCACAGAACCCCACATCTCCCTTTGCAACAGGAAACTTTTTTTAATTGAAGACAACTACAAAACCAATGTTTCAATGTGGAGGTCTTTTCTTGAAAACTGAGCCATGTATAAGATCACCATGCACTGTTTAAATGGAATAAGGTTTGACTTTAATGTATGAAACCTACATTGAGTACCGATATTATAGTAAAGTTTTATAATCAGGTTTAATACTAATTAGGGATAGGTTTGAACAGTTTTTAAGGATATTTAACAGTTAATGAAATGAAAGAGACGTGACCACTAACATACCTTGTGTGGAGTAAAGTGTCTTACCCAGGCAATTAAAAGTTAATATGATGTAGGGATGGGGATGTGAATGTGTCCTCTGCCGGGGTACAAAACCTATGGTGAATTAGAAATGACGTATCAAGACAAAGGGTAGGGATATAAACCATTTTAGAGATAATTACCGATGCGTTATATAACCGAGATTTGACCCTACGGAATTATTTCAATGGTGCAGTAAAAATAAATTGACATACAATTCAGAATGGAAATGGGGAATGTGCCAAAGAGACAACCCGACCATAGAAAAAAGCAACAGCAGAAGGTCACCAACAGGTCTTCAATGTAGCGAGAAATTCCCGCACCCGGAGGAGTCCTTCAACTGGCCCCTACACTTACATAGTCTGTAAGAATATAAATGGTTTTAGGGTTGGACAATGATCATTTAACCATGACAGCCATAGGTCAAGAACAAAACATCAATTATTTTGACCTTGACATCAACGGTTAAGGTCATAATGATATTAGACTGTTATGCTATCTCATGGCTATACACTGTATGCCAACTATCATACGCCAATGTTTAAAAACTAAGTGTCGGCCCGAACAAGTGTGAATGAGAATAAAATACCAAAAAAATAAGAAGAAGAATACTTATGTTAAATATAATGTATCAATTCATTTCATTTTAGAAGCCAGGGAAACACGGTAAAGAAAAGTCTCATCATTAATAATGATGTGGACACTGGCAATGACGAAAAATGGTTTCTCTTTCCTGTCGTTGTCAAATGATTTGTGAAATATCATGGGTGTATGGGTGGATGTGTACGTTAAACGAGAATTTATATAAGATTGAATCTTACAATATGTACCGTTCAGTAAATTCATTGTACAATTAAATTAAATATAATAAATGAATCAAAATGCCTGATGTCGTGTGTTCACCAAAATGTAAACGGAGATTTATTATACATTCCAGTGCAGCAATTTTTTCAATTATTAAACAAAATACGTATAGGAACTGTTTGAGTATGATCCTGTCATTATATAACTTTGGTTTCATTTACAATTACGTTTCCAAAATGATTATTGTTTATGTTCAGCAAGAACTTGTAACCATACAAACAATTTGTAACAACGTAATTACTGTCATAAAGTAACAATATACATGAGAAGAAGAACACTTACTAGATGCAGCCATGAAACGGAATAAAATTAAATGAACTAGTGCTAGTTTTGATTGTTTGCGCTTTGTTCAAAACTAATTAGTCAAGCTCTTTTACACTTATTTTTATAGTTTGTTATTTAATGACACTGCATGATCAGTGGAGAGTTCAGCGCAAACATATAAGTTAAACCCTGATTCTAATATGACGTGCTCCTTTCGCTTTGTGAACACACCCATACTCTATATCCATTAAAATGTGTTTGCACATGTGTAAATTGACAACTGCAGGATAATGCATTTTATTAAATTAGCATGCATTTAATATATTTCATTAATTTAAGACCTTTCCAAACTGCTAAATGATGCACATGTTAACGTTGTTACTTGTGTTGCAGTTCGAAATTGACATATTTGACCTAGATATGATAACCGGTCATGCTGGCTGTTCTTTCTTTCTTTATGTCGACAGGTAGAAATCGCCGTTCTAGATCGGGGCACTCTATTAATGCGCTATATACACATATACATTCGCACCCATAGGAAACTCATATTAACACACAAAGGAACGTGCCACTTATCCACTCCATCCTCTGAAAATTTACATTGCCAGTCGTTTGCTTGTTTACAAACAAAAAAGGGAGGTTCATGGAAGAGCCTACACAAACGCTCTACAACTTAATACACATCGGACATAGAAATTACTTTAATTGTCCTAACCAAAATCGAAATAATTGATGCAAGCTATACTTTATTGTAGTTTTAACATGGATAGGCATTACATTCGTGATATTTTAGCCCTCACTATCGTTCGGGCAAAAATAATCACGAATAATGCCTACCCATGTTAAATCTACAATAAAGTATAGCTTGCATCAATTATTTCTTAAATATTATTTAAGTGCCGGTTAGAAGTGAAGAGCATGTGGATCAGTGGTTTTTGATGATTGCTGATTTGAATATATTTTCTTTGTGTATTACGTGAGCATAAAAAAAAAATATTAGGGGTTCTTTGATGAACTAATTCACATTGTGTAATTCCAGGAATTGATATGCGTACTATATAAACAAGTGATTGGATTATTTTTGAAGAGAGTACAAATACCCACAATCAATTTTCGTTCTTAAGTCACTGGTGGATAGTTTTCTCATTTGCGATTATACAGCTTTTTCTCCGTAATTTTCTGTAGACAAGTATTCTTTTGTTTCATATTCTGACATCGGACTCGGACCTCTTTTAAACTGAGGTATACTGTGCGTATTGTTGTGCGTATTGTTGTGCGTTTGTTTATTTTCTTTTGTTACATCTTCTGACATCGGACTCGGACTTCTCTTGAACTGAATTTTAATGTGCGTATTGTTATGTGTTTACTTTTCTACATTGGCTAGAGGTATAGGGGCAGGGTTGAGATCTCAAAAAACATGTATAACACCGCCGCAACTTTGCGCCTGTCCTAAGTCAGGAGCCTCTGGTCTTTATTAGTCTAGATCTGGTATGATTTTTAATTTTAGTTTCTTGTGTATAATTCGGAGTTTAATATGACGTCCATTATCACTGAACTTGTATGCATATTTGTTCAGGGGCCAGCTGAAGTACGCCTCCGGGTGCGGGAGTTTTTCGCTACATCGAAGACCCATTGGTGGTCTTCGGCAGTTGTCTGCTTTATGGTCGGGTTGTTGTCGCTTTGGCACATTCTCCATTTCCATTCAGAATTTCACCTATTTGCTTGAGGCGAAGACAAGGGCAAAGTTAGTATCAAAGGGACAACACACTTACTATTATACTCATGATCAGTCACTAAGTGTTTTATTATACCGAACAACAACAATTTAAATTGTCGATCTGCATACATCACTAGAAAAATATAGTCACATCAACATGTTCATGATAAACTATTAGGTAGTTTTGCTCGTTTGATATTTGTCAATATTTTAATAACTGTAATCAAGACCAAAAATCTTTGTGTGAAAGTTCCCGTGCAGATAACATGGATAATACACGCTAACTACCGTACATCAACACAATCCAAGATAATGAAAACGCCATGATTACAGATAAATACCATACATTTATTTTGTTTTTAAAAATATATCGCATATTTTTTTTTTTTTTTTTTTTATAGCTTCTGTATGGAATATATTGATTTGAAATTACTACGGCAGACACGGGCATGTTATACTGTTTACACTATTTTAGAGTTTAATTAACTATTAACTGGGTAAATAGTCTTTGAAACTATTGACTGGCAAATAGTATTTTGAGTGAAATAGCACAAATATCTAATTTTTTTATTTAGAAAAAAAACATACTGCGGTATAATAACATATAGAATATTCTCGAGACGGGACTTTTCTGTTTGCGTTTTATGGCACAACTGTTAGAACCGTGTGTATAACTGTATGCAATGTATTCCAGCGCATAACTTCCATGTTTTAACGAAAAGCTATTAAATATGTTCTAGGGCAGAAATGTAGTCGGTGTTAAAAGGATTAAATACCGCAATATAATGAACTTTCAATGATGATTTTCTTACAAAAAGTAAGAAAGTAACTAAACATTCATACAAAAACAACAACTTTATTAGAAAATCTGTTTGAAACAGGGCAGTTATAAAGACAGCATTGTCATAATAGGTTCTTCGATGAAACTTATGAATTTAACTGTCAGAATCTGTTCTAGAGCAGAGCTGTTTAATGGAGTTGTTGATTTAAGCAGCATCTGTTAGACACTGTTTTAAAGGTATCCGATTAACTGGTCTTACAAGCAAGTGGTTGTTCTCAGAACAGATAAGTGTTCGAAGTTGAAGATACGTCTAAACTTATTTTATCGGTATGTCATATAAATTGTGATAGTGATTCTAATATTATATATATCTTGCTTATACTTACAGTTTTCTCTGTAGTATATTGATATATCTGTAATGTATGCTGTGCCAAACGAAAACTCGAACATCCACCATGCATTTTCAATATTATGCTGTGACAATTTTGTACTTGAACATGCATCTAAGCTATACTTATTTGATATTGGTGGATTTACAGCGTTTTCCGGTTTGCCTTTACTTATATCATTAGAATCATATGGAGAACTTTGAGAAGCAGTGCCGAATGGTGTCAGGTTCTCTGTAAAATACAAGTAAATATTATTGATAGTGAAATATTGTATTTATATCGTAAACAATGATGAGAAAACTGTGCAGTTAAAATGAAATCAAGTACAACGATTTAGGGAAAGGCATGTTTTTACATCACCAATACGATGAAACATTGTTAGTGAATGTATCAATAATATAAGTGGTACAACCATATACAAGAGCCTGTAATTCCGCAGTGTCGTATTTTGCTATGTTACATATTTTTGTTTGTTTATTAATTTGTACATTAATTGGCCGTTAGTTTTCTTGTTTGAATATTTTTACATTCGTGATTTCTGGGCCTTTAATAGCTGACTTTTCAATTTTGGCTTTGCACATTGTTAAATGCCGTACGATGACCTATAGCTGTTAATGTCTGTGTCAGTTTGGTCTCTTGTGGAGAGTTGTTTCATTGGCAATCATACTCCATCTTCTTTTTTTTAATAATTTTTGTAATAATATTTTATTAATTATCACCTGTTACATCAACCCATAAATGCCCAGTGAAGCAATTAAGTGGGCCCCGATTTTTGTTGGGTGAAGAGCAAATGAGTAAAAAAAAACTCTCATTATAAATAATTAACATATTTCTATATAATCGTCATCTATCTATGCACAAATGTAAATGCAATTTTTATATATCTATGAGTGTATATTATTAATCTAATATTTTTAAGGATTTGTGATTCGTTAAAACTTGATCACATGCACATTTGTATTTACTCAGTTATCACGCCAATACTGTTGTGTTTAGTTTTTCGTAGGTCAAAAACAGCATATTGCAAAGGGCATACAGCATGTTACTGACAATACATTCTAGAAATCCCCAAATTTACATTGTTCATGCAATAGTTGTTGATTAATAATATAACAATTGTAGCCTTTGGTTGAGGTCAATACGATGTTATATCGACCTAGAGAAGCATATCGACCTCGGACTTCGTCCTCAGTCAATATGCTTCTCTTAGGTCGATATATAGAGATTAATACATGGCCTTTTCCATATCAGCCTGGGTATCATCCCGAGACCCCCATATCAGCCCGAGACGGAGTCGAGGTGCTGATATGGGTCGAGGGATGATACCCAGGCTGATATGGAAAAGGCCATGTATTAATCGCTTTATCATATACTTCCGACAACAGTTTTATGTAAATAAACTCATCATAGATACCAGGACTAAATAAGGCAAATAAACAAATGCAATAACTAAAACAGTCAAAACTTTATAAAGAAGTTAAATTATGATTCAAATATACTATAACTGTCCAACAACAGCATCACTACCTCCATATATATGTATCGTAACATTTCCTATAGAGGCATTTTGAAACATTGAAAATTTGGAAGAGTTTTATGATCATTATTACTCCATGTTTGTTGTACTATAAAATGATTCTTAATTGTCAATGGCATTTGTTAGCAAGTACTAAACTGGGGACAAAAGTTCCCGTAAATTTTGACGTCATCATAAAAAATATCTGACGTCACAATGGAAAAGTAAACAATTGATACCAGAAACACTTGAAGTAACTTGCACGAGAAGCACTGTTATGGGTTTTTGAACGAGACGCCCCTGATATGGGTTATCAGCCTGGGCTGATATGGGTTATCAGACCGGGTGGGAAATTATGGCTTGTGTACTTCCGCTCATTACACATATGCAAAAGCTATCATATCAATGCTAAGTATATGATAAAACCTCGTATCGACCTCATACAAAGGCTGTGATTGTATAATACATCACACCATATATAATCATTTGAATAAAGTATTCATTCTATCTGTTTTCATTTTACAAGAGCTTCATTTTGTACTTGTATCTTTTTAGCAGTTATCAATTTTAAAGCAATTCATCCCGTTTTTTATAAAATTTCTATTACTAGTACATTAAATTTCTTGTCGAGTGATCTTTTGCCACGTTCTACTCGTTAAGCCTTATCTTCTTTTTTTGTAACAACTACATATCTAGGTTTTAACTGAAGATGATAATGTGATAGTGTTACATTCTCAATTTAAAAGTTTGACTACGTAAGTTAACTATGAACTCGTAGTGATAATGACATAAAGCTAAGAACACTTTTACCCTTATGACGCAAAAGTAAAATGACAAAGAACCGAGCTCAAAAGAAAATTCGAAAAGGAAAGTCAACATACTGTTTGAATTTTTATCATTATAAACTGATTAAATGATAAAGGGGTTCGATCATTATGTCACAGTTCCCAGAACACACATTCTTGTAATTGCTTAAAATTGCATAAGTATCTTTGTACTCTTTTGCTGATGTCCGAAAATATCATGTGATTTTCAAATCAATTTTGCCTGGTCATTAACTTTTTACTTTATGTCTGTTAGTATGATTTATTACAGTCAATATCAAATGATTTTTACTGAAATATTCAGGCGTTTGTCTTTGCAATTCATTATCTTTTTGATAAAAAAACGAAACGTATGGTAGAGGAACAAATATTAACCACATGTCAAAGAAAGACAAAACACCAAGGTAAAAAAACAACAAAAAAACAAAAGAAAAAACCCAAAAAACAAGTCAACAAAAACTTAATAGCAGCTTAAGATTAAGAGTCTGTATCAACAAAAGAAAACAACAAAAACACTTTAAAACCAAATATTTTTTCAACAAATGCCTATCAGAATCGGACTTAAAGTGATCATATTTCTATCCACATATGAGGGGTTCTTTAATCTGAGTTTTTAAAAGAAAATTGTGAATATTTTGACCTTCATTCGGTTATTTTGTGTTGCTTGTCTACTGATTCATGGAATTATACCCCATACACTGTGTTATTTATGTTTATATCGAAATTCAAAATAGCAGGTAGTAATGGCAAAAAATGTAAGTACAGAAATTAAGATATACAATAAATATACAAAGAAATAATATACATTTGATATGATGTCAATTTAAAAAAAGTAACATGAGTAATACGAACATCAAATAAATACAAAATATCATTGTAAATCTGTCAGAAAAGAAGTTGTATGAAATTTAAATATATAAATAAGAATTAAAGTGTCTGATTAACAAGTTTAGCACAATTCTGGACTCCTTTTATTTTGTGTGTACAAAACTTTCAAAAAGTAACCGTAGTGAAATTTCGACCTTTTTACATGGAAATCTAACAATGTTAGAATTGTGAAATATTTAAAAAAGAAAAAAAGCACCTTGGTGGTGAAATATCGTGCTATTTTTTATTACTCACGTTGTGCAGTAACTGTCAACATAACAGATGTGTGGAAAAGTAACAATGATAACATATTAAGCGGTTTTGTCATCTAACATTCCAAATAATGCTAAAATAATAATAATGAAAACGTATAAGTAATATATAGCTATATATCGTCGTGTGAATATTATAATGTTTTATGTCCCTTTTTTCTAAAACTGAGAAAATGGCATTTAAAGTTGGACAGTCTGATATCCAGTCATATAAAACAAGAGCTATGCAAAAAGTATGCGTAATACTAGTTCCAACACATCTGATTAAATTGTCCTTTTCAGAAATCTGATCAAGTATATATTATTTCGGCAATTTCATATTTCAAGTTTGGAGATAGTACATTTTAATCTTGTGATAAGTAAAGTTGAAAGAATTAAAATGGTATTGGACATAAAACATTATAATATTATTACTGGGCAATGTATATGCCATTAAAATTGAATAAAATCGGCAGTAGAAACAAAGGCCATACACAATCTTGTTGGTTAAAATAGTGTGTTATGTTTTCTTTGAACTATATAGCTATGCCTGCAAGGCAAACTGGACGTATAGTTCTTCTGTCTATGCGTCTGTCCTTGCAAGGTTAAGGTACACGTTTACTTTGTCTTTCTTAATAGAATTTCAATGTTAAAAAACCAGGTTAAGTTTCAGGTTTAAGGTTTTGATATAAGAGTTATGATATCATCAAGCAGCTTTGTACATAGATAGCTTATGATGTGGACTGTTTGATGCAAAGTTGATGCTTGGGTCGTAATAAGTCAAGACTTATTGACTTTGTCTTTTGTAATAAAAAGTCAATGCTAAAGACCCAAAGTTAGGGTAAGGCCAGATCAAGTTAATTGATAGATTCTCTTCCACCTAAATTGAAAATATTGGGTTGAGTTGGACTCTTATATTTTATTTTTACGTATTTTTATTACAGATTCCAAAGAACTTTGTAAAAATACATAAAAAACCTAATTGGTTGGAACGGATGGGGATAAGAATGTAAAAATTAATTTGATATGATCTTAAGGTTAAGTCTGTAATGGGTCTGTGTCTGAACAAACTGTTAGTCATTTTAAATACAGATCATTGGCGGGCATGTAGTGTCAATGGACATTCTTTTTCTAAAAGGACAGTAATAAAATGACACATAATAATTAGACAATGCTCGGACTTTATGAATATAAAACTAAAGAATTACAAAAATGGCACCTTTACTCCTTATAGGATGCTGATTTATAAACAAATCATAATTAGCACATCATCATAACAGTTGGACATTAAGTTCATGACATGATATGAAAGGGATCTGTATATGTTTCAGCTAAACAAAATGTATATTTTTTGCTATTATTCATTAAAAAGCTGTCACTTGGACCATTTGAAAATTTCTATATTTTGTCAATAATATTAACAACATGTAAAGACTATATTTATGTATGAAAGTGCCATAAAGTCCTATTAAATTATAATGCCCTGATTTCATACTATCTCCATTGGTAAACTTTTGTCATGTGACCCAGAATCCGTCAATTTCATTGGTTTGTACTTAGATCACTATAATTCTGAATACAACATTGTATTTGCAGATATATCATTTTAATACTACTGTTTTAGGCAAATTTGAAGATAATTAAGCCTGGTTAAATATATAGGGAGATAAAACATTGCAGCACGAAACTATTGACACCCATAACTCATTTCCACTGTAAAATGGACTTATAACATTATAATATTCACACGACGATATGTAGGCTTTAATATATAATAATATGATATTGTGTAACATTAAAAAAATCCGTATATATGTGACGATGTATTTGCAATATACCATTCACCAATTTGACTAAAAGAGACTTGGCTCGTTTAATTCTTATAAAGGTTTTTTTTACAAACTATTTACTTTGAGCTGTTTGCAAAGATATGAAAATTTCTAGATAAGGACGACTATTTATCGCCATTCTTCCATACTCTCTCTCTCTCTCTCTCTCTCTCTCTCTCTCTCTCTCTCTCTCTCTCTCTCTCTCTCTCTCTCTCTCTCTCTCTCTCTCTCTCTCTCTCTCTCTCTCTCTCTCTCTCTCTCTCTCTCTCTCTCTCTCTCTCTCTCTCTCTCTCTCTCTCTAAACTACATAACCCTTAATACACAGCAGCCGAAGGTCACCAATGGCTTTTCAATTCATTGAAAAAATCGAAATCGTGATGCACGGAATGTTAGTGTTATGTGTGTCAAATTAGCCCAAAGGCTTAACATTTTAGTTGCGGAAACCAAGGTTTAGATAATTATGGTAAATGTTTCATTAAAAATGAAATATTTACTATAATTAATTTCAACGTCGTACTGTATTCGGCCTCCTAAACTGTTTTGGATTCGAACGACACTAATAAGTCATTTTTAGACGAAACGCCCGTCTGGCGAAATTACAAAATACAATTCCTGGTATCTATGATGAGTTTATGTGTGTATTGTAATTAATGCATGCAACTTGTTTTTTTTTTTAAAGCAATGTTGTTTCTAGTTTCATAAAGATTTATTCAGTCAGTCGTCCAACTGAAAACATAAGCATTTCTTAATGTAGAGAACAGTTACACAGACATTCGAATATCATTGATCTTGTAGTTGATTTACTATCCCGGTGTCCATTTATTTTATCGTTTCCCACATTCCACATCGATAATCGACACCTCATACTTAACTTAACTCGGTATTCGATTTTTTAGACCAAAAAAAAGGCTCATCCCTCACTTATACATTATCAATTGGTGAACTCCAAAAGAGGAACGAAAGATACCAGAGGGACATTCAAACTCATGAATCGATAATAAACTGACAACGCTAAAATACGCAGTGTCTTTAAAATATGACGAACTTGGTGGTATCTTCTGATTGCAAACTATCTGTAAAACACTGACATGTAAATGTTTAGTCATTGTAGTATTCAAATAGTAACAACTAAACGACTGATGTAAAAAAGTATCTATTCTTCAAAACATTCTACTACACATTTAAATTCCTTTTCTGTACTATAAGTTATATTTGACGGAATGAATATGAACTGTCGAAAGTTATATGTAGCGTTATATTTCAAGTAGACGAGGACACAATTTAATAAGAAACACTATCCTCTGTCTTTTCTGATATTATGCATAAAAGTAAACTTGATGAATATTACCAAATTTATCACACCAGTGTTCTTTTTCGTTCAATAGCTTATTTTAATAATGAAATAAACATCAATCTTATTTTTTACGACGTTTTGAATTATTTTAAGAGCATTGCCTTTTTTGTGAGATAAAAAACGAAGAAGCGTGGGAGGCAGGAAATTTTCATTTCATCCATAATTGGAAACATGATACATGTCTAAGATGTGTTATGATAATTTTAATAGGTTATCCATTATGTGTAAGGCATATTTACAAAAATACATCTAATCATCATTTGGTATTTCAAGTTATTTTTTTTTCTAAATTTGAAGCTGCAATGGCGATCTTCCTGTTGCTGTATTTTTTTTCTGAAAAAGTATTGACGTCGGCAGGTACATGTACTTCGAAAAGAGTACAAAACATCCGATAATAATAGCAATGTTTCTATGAATAAAGGAGTTGGATCACATAAACACAAGGTTGGCCAAAAATATCTTTTTTATTTCAACACGAAAATGGGGTATGTATTTCATGATGACATGTGCAAATGTTTCAGTTAAATTACATGTTTATTAAATTCGTCCACAGTGACGTCCTAATGTAGACGAAAATTATTAAACCTGATTTGTGAAAGAATTTTTGAATTTTTTTTTTGCCAACACTCATTATACTGATGTAATCTTTGTATATCATATTTTCACAATAAAGAAATCGACTACTATTTCTAACTTCTAAGTCTATAAGTAATCAGGACATTCTTCTTAATACTAAATTGAGGTTTAGGAATTGATGTCAGATATTCGAACGCCTTTGTTTTTCACTTCTATACAGGGAAACAAGTTTGTCCCTAAGCACCCAATTTTTCTTTTGATATAAGACTTCAATAGCTCATAATAGTTTATTTCCCAAAATTAAAGCAGATTTGTGTTTTTGTCTTTCGATGTCAGAACCAGATAATACCAATGTAAATATAAGGTCTTTCCCCGATTTATTGTAAAAAATCTAATATATGGAAAAGGAGCTCCATAATCTTTCAATATTTTGAGTTTAATTTGTTCCTTGACTGATATTCTTCCGATTTATAGTATCAATTTTTTAATTCTAGTTTTTTTCTAATTTTATCTCAGTTTACCCTTCAGCACACACACATATTCATGTTTCTGAGTTCACTTTTAATTAGCATAGATTATACAATAACAGGTTTCTATTCAAATTATAATTTGATTGTTGAAGACCGCCGATATCTTGGTAACTTTTCGCTTTTCGGTCTATTTGTTTCTTTGTCATTGACCTTAATAACAAAAGACGATGTGAAACGATTGCCATCCGAGTCTTTATGACGATGATTTTAACAACTATAGATATCCAGACGGCTTACCACTTTTGGCAAAGCCCAACTGATATGGTCAGCTCCCTACATGACATTATTTGAAACTATTCATACAAATATATCAAAAGCTTAATTTTTGACAAAACAATAAGCGAAGACTATATTATTTCACAACAGACAGCAACATATGACACCTAATTTTAATTTTGTCGTGGTCAATAGATCTGCAATATGTTTATGCTTTTTATACGCTAATATTGGTTTGCGTGAAAATATTTCGTTGCAAACTGCATCCTGTTGAGTAGATCCCAATGTTTACTAATGCATTGTATAGTTTACTTATAATGTATATGAACTTAAAATACTTATAATGTATATGTATACGGAGTCTTCCGAATAAGATTGTTTGCTATCGGAATTCGGATTGATGTTGGAATACGTGGATGTTAGGTATCACTTTTATACAAAGTCTACTAAAACAGGATGCAGTTTGCAACGAAATATTTTCACGCAAACCAATAATAGCGTATAAAAAGCATAAAAATTATTGCAGATCTATTGACAACGACAAAATTAAAATAAATTGATATAGGTAAATCCCTGTTCTGGTAGGCCTATAATGCTTACACCCTTTCATAAATGTTATACATTTATCATTAGCATATAATACAAAAACCGTCGAAACATTAAATTAATGTCGGATTGATGTAAAGCAATTGGAAGTCCAGTAATACTAGCATCATGTGATCAATATTTTGTAACATAATTACAATAAAATGTTTATAGTATGTATACGGAGTCTTCCGAATAAGATTGTTTGCTATCGGAATTCGGATTGATGTTGGAATACGTGGATGTTAGGTGTCACTTTTAAACAAAATTTGAAAACTTTGACCTAAAAGCACTTAGTTGTAATATCATAACATATGTCAAAGGCGTGCACACCAAAGGTGTTATAGATTACTCCACATTTAATTACCTTAATAATGGTAATCAAATTGATTATGGGCCTGGGTATATGCATATCTTGCCTAAAATACACCGAGTTAATGAATCGGAATTAGTAAAAATCAATACATATGGGCTTAACATTGATAACATAATACCGCCATGTCAGCCAATCATATCTCAGATTGGTGCTGTCACAGAATTTATTGGATGCTTTATCGAATACTTTTAAGTACTTATGGTACACAAACAACACACATATATAAAGGATACGTCTGATCTAATATACAAGTTGGAAAAAATAAGCCTATTGCAGATTGTTGCCTGTGTAGTTTTGATGTAGTATCAATGTACACTAATTGTCCGATTGATGAATTATTATCGGAAGTTAGAATTTCGTTTGATCAGTTTGATTAATCAGATTACAAAATCAAATGCCCACCGACGGATGATTTAATCTATCTCCTTAGATTAACTTTAGAGAACAACATTTTTGATTTTAATGGACAGCTTTATAAGCAAACAATAGGAGTCGCGATAGGAGCAGTGCCAAGCCTGGAAATCTGTGATATACTCATATATAAAATTATGAAAGAAATTCTTTCTAAGTTTGAACATAGAAAAAATATAATTTTCTATGGAAGGTATCGTGATGATAATATATTTATAAATCACGGCGATTCGAAGGAAATAAAGGATTTGCTAGAGTTTGCAAATAAGCATCATCCGTTCCAGAAATTCACACAAGAATTCTCATCTAAAGAAATAATATTTCTTGAGGTAAATATTTTCAAAGGAACTAAATTTTCTAATGAAAATATTTTGGATGTGAAAACACAGTTTAAACCGACAAATGCCTTTCTTTATCTAGATCGTAAAAGCTGTCACAGTAGACATGTGTTTGCAGGGAATTTATCAAGGGCGAAGTAATCAGATACATTAGAACAACAAATGATAATGTTGATTTACAATATATTATGTTACAGTTCAGATTGAACTTAACAAAGAGAGGATACTAGGAGATTGAAATCGAAAAGTACATAACTGAGGCATTATCATGAAATAGATCTGATTCAATCAGAAGAAAGGCCACACAAAACACAAAGGAAATTCCTTTAGTATTGGCAACGAAATTTTATCCATGCATTCATAAATTAAAACAATGCATTAGTAAACATTTGGATCTACTAAAACAGGATGCAGTTTGCAACGAAATATTTTCACGCAAACCAATAATAGCTTATAAAAAGCATAAAAATATTGCAGATCTATTGACAACGACAAAATTAAAATAAATTGATATAGGTAAATCCCTGATGATGGCGGGCCTATAATGCTTAAACCCTTTCATTCATAAATGTTATACATTTATCATTAGCATATAATACAAAAACCGTCGAAACATTACATGAATGTCGGATTGATGGAAAGCAATTGTAAGTCTAGTAATACTAACATCATGTGTTTAATATTTTGTAATATAATTACAATAAAATACTTATAGTATGTATACTGAGTCTTCCGAATAAGATTGTTTGCTATCGGAATTCGGATTGATGTTGGAATACGTGGATGTTTGGTGTCACTTTTATACAAAGACAGACACATTTATAATTCAGCGTGATTAAACACAATCATAAACGCTCAACCCTCCAAACCCTCACATTTTTTTTATATACAATCAGTGAATGTAAGCAATGAATAAAACGATGTTATGCTCGAGATGTTATGTAAAGTTGTATAGGCGCACACACTGAAATACTAAAACATCGTTTAAAGGTCAGTATGAATAACCTATGACATTACCTATTTAAATATGTCGTATAACAAATATATAACACACATACAGCACCAACTTTTAAATGAAATGCATCAACTGATATATCAATTAATTAATGTGTACTTACTGAAAAGGTACCTCCTATCAGGTGTACTTTGATTTTAAATGCAGTATCAAACAGGAAGTAATTTTGATTTGTCTTATGTTTCATTTCACCGAAAAACACTATTTTAACTAAGATCAGTATTGTGTGTCAACATTTTATCCCAAACTATTACCTGACCTCCACATTTTGTAATGAGAACAAACCGAATTAAGATGCACATGTGTCCCCTCGTCATATAGAAAAGTAAAATAAAATAATGAATGAATTAATTCAGAATTACAAAATTCACAAGGAGGCAAATAGAAATTTAGTGGAAAATATCAAAATGTTTACGATATTGAAAGGTGAATTTATAGTGTTAACTAATTATATGTTCAAGAGCAAGCATTGTGAATTTAAATGTTTTATAAATACATGTGTAAAGAAATAGTTTTTCTTCAAAACTCCAAATTATAATTGTATCAATTAAAATGTTTGCCATAAAATCATACAAAATGAATGTGATTTAAACGAAAATTGTTTCGATGTAAGCTGATCCTAATCTGATAAATAGCATATATCTACAGTAAATATCGGTTAAGGTGAGGTACTATTTCATTAACCTATACAGTTCTTTTTTCGTCTTAATTCATAAAAAGATTTATTTTGATGATTACTATTTTGTATGACACATTTCCTATCACCTTTTCGATCCTTTTTTCGATCTATCTGATGTTTTTTCCAGGTTACATTCTTGTATATAGTTTCCAGTTTGAAACTATATATAAAGCAATAGAAAGGAACAGTTGTTAATGTTGTATCATGTTCATTCAGAGTAAGTGTTTAAATAACCACAGTTAAAATCAGTTAAATTTTGTTATCATTTCAATCACAAATATCAAAAGGGTAAGTTTTTGTTTAAATTGATCAGATAACTATGAGTAATAAGGATCTTGCAGAAACTAGTGTTTGCGATTTAAGGGGCTTTATTGGTGTCCATAAAATTGCGTACAACCTATTGCAAAAAAGTTGAAAACTACACGTTTAATAATTTCTTGCGTCCGAAGCGCTATTCTGGATGTTCCTTCATCAGGAACGATCAAAGCCAAATATTTGAAATCCAAAGATGTATAAATACCGAAACCGTTGAAGAGCTTTATGTCAAAAATACCTAAAAAATAAATAGCCAAATTCATCTAAAGCCTACTTTGCAAATTTCGAGTTTGCATTAAATCATCAAACAAATCATCCTCTGCAGGGTAATATATAACAAAGTAAACCATATGAGTGTCAAATTAAAGGGCAATGGGCTTTATTTGGCCTTGATATATTCCCCGTTTCTATTTTCAATTTTATTCTAACCTTTTTAACATGTTTTTTTTGTTTGATTGTTTTATTGATAAATTGTTTTCATAGCATTAATAATAAGTGTTTCATATAGAATGGTTGATTATTGATTTATTGTAGGTCATATTTGGTGAATTTAGCCGTCATCAATCGTTTGATTGGTATAGTTTGGTTATTTGATTGAATTAATTGGTTGACTTTCAAAACGTAAAAAATCATAATTTCTGATTGATTCATTGATTGTTACGACATGTGACGTCAAGCGAAAGTATTAAACGCTCATTCTTTACTCAAATATTGATAAATACCCTCTCCTCCAAAAAATAAATATAAACAGGATTGGGTAACTAGCAGCAGATGAGAGGATCTTGTTCATCTTAAAAGACATGTTTTAAGATCAAGATAACATTTTCATTTGTATACAAATCATTATATTCCTAGACATATACAGTAGTTTAATACTTTCAGTACATTTAATCATCAATGCCCTTCATCTATGACCTAATTACTTTTTTCATCAGGTTGTCTCTGATGATAGTTTTGAAACCGAAATACGCCGTCTGTGTGTAGTGCAAGTTTATTTCCTTACAGAAATATATCCTTGGTTGAATTTCAATGAAAAATGAAAAGATTAACGCTGTATCCTTTTGGATATCGGTGTTTCCTTTCTTCTATCATTTATATGTTAAATGTAGTAGTGTTATCGCTAACACAGGACCAGGCTTATAATTTGATACACCAGACGCTCGTTTCGTCTACATAAGCTTCATCAGTGATGCTCATATCAAAATAGGTAGAAAGCCAAATAAGTGTTTAGTTGAAGAGCATTGAGGACCAAAAATTCTAAGAGTGGGGCCAAATACGGCTATCGTCATCTATGCATGTAATAAGAACATCCTAAGTACTTCGAATTATTCATACTTTTGCAAACAGTCAATAAAAAAAGACCATATAATTGATATTCATGTCAACACAAAAGTGCTGACTTATAATTATATTTAAACCAAAATTCTAGTGTATGGGAAACATGCAAATTCAATTCTATTATGTTAGTTGTTTTCAGATAATTCTCCCCATAGACTCGATCAGGATTGTGAACCTCGTCCTGTATATCTTCTATTTTACCTGTTTTTCTGAGTAAAGAATTCTACTTAATATTTGTCACTGGAAATCACACAAATAATCCATCAATAAATTAATCATTATCATATTTGCGTCTATTTAAGGTATGCTAACTATCAAAACACCTATCATGGAATAACGTCAGTTAATCTACCAGTCAATAAATCAACTAAAACATCCATCAATAAAACAACTAATAGATATGACGAATTTGATATGATGTAAACATTCTATCAACAAACCAACAAATAATCTAACAAAGCAATCAATCTATCAAAAATCATGTTTCGTAACAATTGTTTGCCAAACAATATTCAATATTAATTGGTTGTCATTTTACAAAAGCTAACAAATCGTCGCAAGTAAATGTACATTTAAGATGTTCCCTTTTAAAAATGATTTAATCTCTAGATTATCGAGTGTAAATTATAGATTATCGTACATGTTTAAAATTTTCTTGTTATCTTACATGTCTTAATTTTTTTGAGACATTATAAATGAAGGTAACCTGAAGAAGCAGCTATAAAATGCCCTACGTAAATAGTTACGTACCAGGATTATAATTTAGTACGCCAGACGCGCGTTTCAATGATGATACATTTTAGATACATCAAAATGGAATAAAATTAAACGTCATGATTTATAACGAAACAATAAACGATACACGAATATAATAGGAAAGTAAGCAAGTTTGTTTTGGTTATGACCTTTCAATCGATTCATTAAGGATTGTTCTGTTAAAAAATATCAGTCTTACCTACTATCAATGAGTTTAACATGAATATTGAACTGCACTGAAAACTATCTCAAAAATGTTAAAACCAATACATCTTTATTTTTAACAGTGCCTGGAACTCTTCCTACATCTGTTTTCAAATGTTAAAGTAACCAATAACACCTTATTGATTGAAATATTTATAGGAAGTTTTAAATATTTCGACGAAACATTTTATGCTGTTATCTTTCAACATGCTATTTATCTCCGAAGATCAATATATGTACTTGAATACATGTACAAATAACATCTAATATAATTTATAGCGCGATTAATTATGTCATATATTAAAGGAATATTTGTAGTACCTGTAATATACATGTACAAACCTAGTTATATAACAGATTGTATAAAACAGTTTAGATTTTAAAGAAGTGATAAGATATATATCTATATAAAAATAATGTTTTCAATCATTAATGAAAGTGGAATAACTTAATTCATTCCATATTGATAAATCTCTAGTAGGTTTTTCTATAAGAATTTAGAAAAATTGAGCATATTCACATGCGAAAAAGTATATTCCCCGCGCAAAACGTCGCGTGCTTTAACATGCATATTTTTTTTTTTATAAAAAAAACGTTTGATGTACAATTGGTTTTGGTAAATAATTGCCATTACATACATTTCTCTCGGAATATGGAATAAAAAAAATATTGTCTTTTGTTTCGTTAAATATGTGTTTAATTGACGTTGGCCTCAGTGAATAACAGTTTTTCAAAAGTCAATAATACTACATTTACCTCATCAAAAGACAGTTATTGTATAAAATTCGCTTTTACCAGCTAGTGCAGTTAAAAATTTGAAAAAATAAGGAACGTCGATGAAAACTTCGTTTTCATGTCTGTAATGTTACACCTCAGCTAGGAATGGGTCACCATGAATTGTGCATGTTCAGCTATTAAGGCAAAAGAATGTCAACATTGAAAATGAAATAAGGGTACTGATTCAATCCTGAAAACTCGTTCTTGTTAATGTACATGATGTCAAACAGTTATTAGTATATATATTTATATAAATCAAATTGCATGAGCTTGCAATCTATTAAATTCTAATGTATTTGTTTATATCGGTCGGCAATCGGTGGATGTCACATGGGTGGTTAATTACATGACCTTTAGACTAAAATACTCACGAATTGTTGACACATATTATAGAGCCTATTCATTGCAAATTGTTTATTTTAGAACTTTTGGATATAGCTTTTAGCAGGTTAGAAATAAAATTCAGAATTTTAGTCTTTTCATTGAAAACAAATTTGACAGCTAATGCCCTTTAAACGGTTATTAAAATGTATAGTATCTCATTGGTTTTTTCACCAAAAAACGGTAATTTTATCGGTGCAACTTGTTATCCTTTGTAAAAACTAAAAGAAAAAAAGAGGGACAAAATCGGATTGTTTTTGCGGTGTTCTTGATACTATACTATTGTCGTTCTTATAACAAATATTTATTGTTGCCTCTCAATAAATCTATTTTATGTTTGGTAAAGGTGTTTACATCTAATATTAAAAGCTTGTATTTTAGTACTTGTCAAGGGTCATGTTGCAAACAAGACATACATAGTTTTTGTAATTATCTTTCTTAAGAAAATAAGAGTGAATGGTTACCTCTTTTCAGGAGTCGTTTGTCATGAGTAGTGCATTACATTTTGAGTTAAAAATAGTAAACTCCTTATTTTTAGATATCACCATAATATGCATGATAGAATAACTATTGAATATTTAATGAACTGGTACATTATATGTTTGCAAGAATTGTAATAAATAAGAAAAGTGTAGAAACATCTATTTAATTGCTTGATATTCTGTAATAATCAGAATTTGTAACTGAGTTTACTATTGTTTTATTATAACGCTATCAAGTGTTTTCTTTTAAAAATAACAGCTAATTTTAATGATTTAGTTGCTTTTTATTCGAAATGGCAAATAACAGATCGCCTGGTCTCGATTGTGTACTATAAACTTTACTTATAAGAAAGATTATAATTGAAAGAGTACCTATTATCTGTAATTCCTAGGAACGAACATTTGACGAAATACAATATTTAGAACTAAAGTCATTTGAGACTTCAATAGACATGATCTTATAAATAATGCTTGAAGTGGATCTGGGGACTTCCTCAATCTTGGAATTTGAGAAAGCAAATCTTTAATGAAATGTGCAAATTTTGAGAGTAGTATGTAGTTCATTTGTAAGACTTTTAATGAAAATATAATGTAAATATAGAAAATTTAGTTCTAAAATTATTATTTCTAAAATACACCATATTTGTGTTTGGTTCATTTGTTTTTAACCTTGCCAAATAAGGGAAGATAACCCAGATAATAGGGGAGATAACTTAGATAAAGTAATCTTATTATAGAAAGTTTTTTGTGAATTTACCTATTGTAATATGTAGCAAGAAAACAATTTCGGTGACCCAATTTTTTTTTATCTGAAAGTATGTTGTAAGAGTTTTCTTCTCAAATTGTATCTTAAAATTCTAGGGTGTATTTTTCCTTTTAAAATTTATTTTTCAGTCATAATCTGTCACAAATCTGACAATTTTGTACAATCTGTAGCCTAAAAGAAAATAGTCCGGTGACCATTGCTTTTTATTTTATTTTTGAAATAAAGCATGATAAAAACTTTATTTTAACAAGTTATTAAAAATGTATATGAAATTTTATTACCCCCCCCCCCCCTATCCAATTTAGTCAGATTGTTATTCACTGATTTGAAAATTTGTATTCGATTTATATTTAATTTTTAAGTTTGATGAAAATGATTAATTGTGCGATTCATCTCTCAAATGAACAGAGGCATATGGAGGTACTTCATGTAGAATAAAGGTACAAAACATCCCTCTTTTGTACATAAAATGTTACTTTGAATACACCGTTTTCTTAAAAATTGTAATCCATGAGGTCATTTCTATATATGATATGCATATTTCATCATGATTGGACTAAGACATAAAAATCATAAGACACAACATTGATTCTTAGAACAGCAACCTTGATCATGTTTACTTTTTTAACTTTAAACTATTGATAGTTTTCGTTGAATAAAGATAATGCTAAATCATCCGGGAAAAAATGGATGTAGCAACTGCTTGACGAACATGGCAACGCATTACATATGTTTAATTTGACCATAAGATTGACAATGAAAATTGAAATGTATTTCTTACAACTTTTATCAAACTTATGCATACGACCTACGCTATACACTGGCGTCTAACAATTTATAATGGCCAAACCACACCTGTTTAACAATCATATGGTTAGAATCATTTTATTGTATCTCAATTTTTTTTCAATTTCTAAGATAAAAAAAAACCAAACAAAACTTCAAATACACAGAACTTTCAAGTAAGATAAAGAAACAGCATAGACTTTTTTTTTTAAATATGATACTATTATAAGTAATTATTCTTTTCTATTTGACAGGCTTTGAACAAACCTTTTAAATATTCATGGAAAAAGAAGCTTATCATTTGAAAAAAAAGAAAGAATTCCTGTTGTGACCTTAACAATCACAACTTTTCATATTTTGATTTTTCGTATATCTCTTTCTTTTATTATATTGAAGATCAAAGAGTTTTCTATATCATATGGAGGTTTTGTACTTGTAAGCATAGATATAAAAATAAAATCAAGATCAAAATTGGGAATAAGTCAAAGAGACAAAAATCCGACCATATGAGCAGCCAACACCGGAAGGCCACCAATAGGTCTTCAACGCAGCGAGAAAATCCCGCACTCGGGGTTGGTCCTCAACTGGGCCTTAAATACAATTGTTTCCTATATCGTTTTGTTTTTATTGATATTTTTTTACCTAAATTATAGTTTTTCGTTTATGTACGTTATTGTCCAATTTCTTTCATCAGAAACCATTCCTAACAATCCAAACGTCTTTGACATGTAAATAACCTTTGTTGTCTTTTCGACGTTTTTTCATGATTTTTTCATATGAGTTGTCTACCTCTAACAAAATATGAACAATTCACTTTGTTTTCACTTGTTACATTATGTTCTCATAGTTACTAGTTTTGCTTATTGCAACTTTTATGTTTTTAGTCGATTCTTTAAAGTCTAAATTGATAAGTCTATGTAACTGCCGTCTTGGAATCTATAATCTTTTTCATTAAATGTTTATGTTATCTTTGTATTTTTACACAGTTTTTTTCAGAATAAAAGCTAATCTTCCTGTACATACAAGTACAAACATATTGAGCATCTTATGTTCTTGACACATACCAACTTTTTATCAAATTCATAAAATAAAATTCCTAATGCACATTCGGATATGTTTTGAATAATAATATATTGCAAAATATAAATGCGACAACACTGTTTTGAACGATTTTGAGAACAATATAACTCTTAAACGAACGATTACAAGCTAAGTTGATATCAAGAAGCTTTACAAAGGAGCATTCAGATCTAACTATGAGTGTTTGAAGAAAATTATAGTGTTTACTATTAATAAATAAAATAAAATTTAGGTTTCATACTATTCAATTTCGTGTAAATATTGTGTTTGGTACATTTTATGTAAAGCACATTTAGTGTAGTATCCATATATATATAATAGTCAATTTTAGATGGAACGGTATTTTCAGACATACGGGTAGCATATAATTTATTTGTCATTCACATTGCATTAATGTAATTCTTAACATTTATTCTAAAATCATTGAGAGCTAGATGAATTCGTTTTACCGTTATCGAGATTTGTCGTGCTATCATTATTGTCAAAATCGTTCAACTTGGAGTTGACTATCTGGATCGTTTCGTGATATAGGTTCCTCGTATCCATTATATAATATTAGATAATCATGTCTTTGTATATTGCATTGCAATTCGTCATCTTCATTTGTTTCATTGTATGTCATGTCCTGTCTTTGATTTTCGTTTCTTGCTTGTTGAAGCTGATTATATGGATTTGGTGGTGATCGTTGTCCGAGTTCATCGTATCCTTCATGCACGTCAAGATAACTGTTTTCACGTGTATTGTTTTCCTCTTCGATATTTACTTCATCATATATTGACTCATCAGGCTCAGTATATTCATTTTCATCTTCGGACCTTACAAAAGGTAATGATAATGATAGGTTAAAATAATAAAAAATATAAATCAATATTTAATGTTTTTTATGCATAAATATAGTCATAATTTTTGTTTCAGGTTCGATTTTGTATTTATTATATGTTTTTGCCTATTGTGCTTTTTTTTAAAATGAACTCGAAGTCAAAATTTTTGTTTTGTGAACGGGTACCTTTTTCTATTCTTTAAGAATTTGAATTGAACTATCGAAATACAGATTTAAATTACAGTAACAACACTATGATGTCGAACTGTCAAAACTACATAGACAATCTATTATTTGGTACAGGATATATACATTTTAGAAAGGATAATTTAATTTAGTGATGAACAATATGTTGGTGTTCTGAGGACAATTAGAACGATATTTCATTTTGAACACCAATCGTATGCATTCGCTTCCAACACACTCAAAATTATATAAAAGCGTGATCAAACTTTATTAAGAAATATACGGACGCCATCAAGAGTCAGTTTCATAGATGATATCGGATATATTCCCTGTGTCGTAATTGCAATCCCGTCCCCTCTTTCACGAATATGACCTACCGAATTAGACAATTTACCGGGTTTGTAATAACATGAGCAACACTACGGATGATACATGTGTAGCTTACACTTCTGGTGCAAATGAGATCACCCACAGTTTCTTATAGGATTCATGTTGCTGAGTCTTTAGTTTTTTGTGTTGTGTCTTATGTACTTTTATTTATCAGTTTGTGTTTTTCTTTTTTCGCCTTGTCGTTGTCAGTTTGTTATCGATCTATGAGTTTTAATGTCCCGCTGGTAACTTTTGCCCCCTTCTCAAACGGTTATACCATCCTTTCCAGTCAACCCACAAGTTTTTAAATGTTTTTTTTTGTTTGTTTTATTAATTCGTAAACGCCAATTAATCTGTGTTATGTAAATTGCAACAATAGATAAACATATATACCACTGAAGTTTAGTATGCATAGTAAATAAAAAGTCTTAAATTAAAATATCAAAACCGAACCTTCAAACGGAGAAATAGAAAAACCGACCTGAGAATATATAGCAAATGACACAAACCATTTGTAGGTTGCAACACCTGAATATGGAATACAGATATGAAAAGATATTACAAGAAAGAAGGGAACTAGAAAGCATGCTGGTAAAATGTCATCTATCATTGTCACTATGATATGGTGTAATGAATATGACACATGTATGACAAAGTCAATTATGAATGGAATGGAAATAGCAAACTTAAGGTTGAACCAAACACTTTGACTAGAATATATTTGGCTCTATTTATTTTCATTTAATTTTGACAAAGTATTTACTTTGACCCTATGACAAAAATATATAAATTTCAAAAACCTTGGACCACACATTTATCTGATAAAAAAGCTGATTTTCACAGAGTTATCTCACTGTAGTGTTAGGTACCACCTTGAAGAATTATTTCGTGCTGTTCAAAACACACTTCATAAATTGATATTCCATTAAGTTCGTTGTAATCATTTTTGTTACATTAATTATAATTGCGTATCTCTGATTATGAGTTGTTTTAACTTAAGATATACAAAAAAAAAAAAACAACAGCAGAGGTCACCAACAGGTCTTCAATGTAGCGAGAAATTCTCGCACCCGGAGGCGTCCTTCAGCTGGCCCCTAAACAAATATATACTAGTCCAGTGATAATGAACGCCATACTAATTTCCAAATTGTACACAAGAAACTAAAATTAAAATAAAACAAGACTAACAAAGGCCAGAGGCTCCTGACTTGGGACAGTATAACCAGAAATTGCGGTTTATGGCAATGCTATTAACCAAATTAAAGTTTTTCAGCAGGAATGTTATAAATAGATTGAGGGAAAACAAATCCGGGTTACACACTTAAACAGAGGGAAACACATCAACTATAAGAAGAACACAAGGACGATCAAACACACTGAGGTGAACAAAAAAAAACGACAATGCAACATGCACAGAAACTTACTGTAAGATAACAACTGCCATTGTTATGACATAAGCATACAAATTAGTATAAAAATGTTGCAAAATATTGAGTGTCTTTTAAAAAGATCTATATATAGTATTAACAGTTTTAAATTTGAACCAAAATAGTTTGATTTTAAAACGTATAATGAAATAAAAACAATAAAATTGAAAGCCTTTTCATATCGGCTAATACGTATTTATCGACTCACTTAAAACATGTCAACTTAGCCTCATAAACATTGTTTATGATAGTATGTTTCATCTATTAAGGATACAGGAATCATATGATCACATGATAACGAATTTTTATTTCAGGCTGGTCATTTTTTCTTTCTTCATACCATTATGGTGATAATGAAATATATAATAGCTACTCATAGCTACTGTTGTGCCTATTATATGTTATTTGGGGTCGATTTTCCAGTAATTATTATTTGAAAGGTTGTTCATACACCACAACCATTTCTTCAATAACACTTTTTTTTCTTGTTTTTGTCTATTGTAGAAAAAATAATCAAGTTTTTGTTATGGAGTTTATCATGAATTATGTCGGGAAAGTTTTATAACACAATTCAGTAAGAGGGTTTATCTGATTTGTGGAAATAGCACAATACCTTACCTTACGTTCCGTCGCCTTTCAGGCAAACCTGAAACATACATTTTGTGACGGCTTATAGTTGTTATACGATTGTAAATCAACGAATTCATATATCAACAAAATGTTAGATCACTTTTAAAACTTCTAGGTATGTTTTAGAAAAGCGTGTAAATATTGTTTCACATGCAGTGAAATCACTTTCTGTTTACCAATAATTTGAAATTCATTCACATTTAATTAGTTGTGCAAAAAAAAATGTTCGTCAACATCGTATTTGCTTTTGTAAAAGGAATGCTAGCTTTGCTTTGTTTCAGTATACTACAATCAACTTCACGCAACAACACTATTCTATCCCCAGTATTGGACATGATAAGATAATTCAAATACTGTATAAAACTGATTATCAATACATGTATTTAACATGTCTAAGTTTGAATTTCAATAAAACAGAAAACGTTTGATTTGAATGTCACTAATGAGTCTTGTAACGACGCACATCTGGTGGACCAAGATATAAACTTTATAGTTTTTGATGATTTAACTTCACTTTAGGAGCACAGGTTCACATAAATCCAGGGCTCCTCAATATTTTAAAATCCAAAATGTTAAAAAAATATCAAAACATTTGAAACTTAACTCCATCTTCTAATTGATTGAACAACTTCAATACCTGGAGAAGAATAGACATATTTCCTACACTTTTGTTGAATGTCTTTCGTTTTTGGTTTTGACATTACCAAACAAAATGTATTAAATGGCTTCAGATAATATGTATACAACGTCCACTTGTATTTTTGTCCATCTGATGAGTTAAGCCTTTTTCAACTGATTTTTATAGTTCGGTCTTATGTTGTAATGTAATACCACTGTCCCAAGTTAGGGGAGGGTTGGGATCCCGCTAACATGTTTAACCCCGCCACATTATTTATGTATGTGCCTGTCCCAAGTCAGGAGCCTGTAATTCAGTGGTTGCGTTTGTTTATGTGTTACATATTTGTTTTTCGTTCATTTTTTTTACATAAATAAGGCCGTTAGTTTTCTCGTTTGAATTGTTTTACATTGTCTTATCGGGGCCTTTTATAGCTGACTATGCGGTATGGGCTTTGCTCATTGTTGAAGGCCGTACGGTGACCTATAGTTGTTAATGTCTGTGTCATTTTGGTCTTTTGTGGATAGTTGTCTCATTGGCAATCATACCACATCATTTTATCAACTTTTTTATAAGTTCCCTTTTGGTTTTAGTTATATTTATTCATTTTCATCTTTCTTAATTATAAACATTTACAAAATGAAATCGACAGAGTCGATCTTTTATAGAAGTTGAACATGTTAAATGAAATAAAAGCTTCCTGGAAGTATATATAACAAAATATAATTTGTCGAAATATAATTTGTTAATATTTTTCCTCTTTAATTCAACTGTAAACATACCCTCTGCTGTTGTTTTTCATTTGGTCGGGTTGTTGTCTCTTTGACACATTCCCCATTTCCATTCTCAATTTTATAGCATTTTACATTAAACGAAATTTTGATTGAAAACGATTTATTAAAAAACAAAATATGTTCCTTAATTAAAATAAATGGTGATAAATCTGAGCTTATTACCTTCCCTTCCATATCTTTGTACTATTTCCTTCTTTGCCTTGATTTCAATTTTAAATTCATTTGCAGCCTTAGTCTGTCTCCGTAAAATTGTCACAGCTGACAAGCATATGATCACAAAACCAACCAATCCGGCACCTAATATCCAGACTACTATAGCTAATGCATTTGTTTCTGTTGTGTACTTTATGTCACCAATATATATGTGTTTACCAATAACGTTAACCTAGTATAAAGAAAAAGACAGTTTTGCGATATAATTTTCATGTAATCGTTTATGCGTTGTGATATCGATTAAAGAAAATCGTGTTTATACCTAGGTAAGTCCTTTTTTCGAGATAAATCACTTGTCATTGTAAAACGATATACGCTTCTGCCATATTCAATACAGTTAATTAGCAGTTGTCTATTATAATTGTTAAGATTGGCCATGGATACTCAAAGACAAATGATATAAATACTCATGCAAGTATGTAAGTTTCTCTATTTTCTATAGCAAACCCAATTTTGATGTCGAGATGATGTTTCTTGTTGCTATCCAAGGGGTTTATCTTAATTTTCCACTTTCTATATTTATAGATACTAATCTATTGATGACGTGTAGATCTAGATTGCGTGCGTTTTGTAGTCGATTTCGGTTTATATGAATGTCAACAACAGCTAATAATAAAACTGGTTTTCGTGTCAAAATAGTAACAACTCGCTTTGAAGAAAAATTTTGCCTGGAATCCGTAATTACTTTTTAAGGGAAGTATTTGGATATGCATTCGACATGATTAATGAAAAAACTTGATCTACATAGTAAGGTAATAAAAAAAAGTCCATAAAAACTATCACAATCAAACGTTATAAACACGCGGAACGAGATAGTTTCTATCTTGATACAGATGCATGCCTTGGAACGGATAACCCCGTGCATACATTCGTGGTCTATGTTGATTGCTTTATTGTTATATAGGCTTATTTACATATGCTCAACAAGTTTTTGCCTTTCAACATAAAAAGCATACATAAACATGATATAGAGAATGTTGGTAAATATAACCATTTACACATATTATTGTTTTGAATTAAAATGTGCACAACTTAATATTATTGTCGTCTAAATAAACATTACTATAAATTACTTACAATTACATGAACTATTAAAACGTCAGTATTATTTGTCATAGGTACTGATTTTGGTGGTACGCAAGTGATGAGATCCATACTTATATCTACTATCAAACACGTTCCATCCAATCCAATATCTATATGATAATCTTCACGAAGTGCAATACTTAATATGTGTCTTCCCTATAAAAATACAACTTTGTAAATATTACACTTGTATTTATATTTTACATCAAATTTGAAAAACAATGTCAAAACTTATATATACTAGTAGTGAATTTATGTTCTTGCAGTTGGTCAAATATTCAATAGTCTATATCCGTAAATTTTAGTTTTTTTTATATTGTCCAAAATAACATTGCAGTTATGAGAAGTTGCATAATCTCAATGACGACAATACCCCACTGTTCAAGTAGAGTTTAACTTTAGCAACTAAAGGTCTTTGTACGAACTAGACAAATATTAAATCCGTACTTTATTGTAAGCTATGAAAGGCATAAGTTAAATTCTGTGACATTTGTGAAGAGTTGTCTCATTGACAAATATACCACTGCTTTTTTTTGTAAAAGAAAATACAAAACAATTCAAAAGAATTTATCAAATACCTCATTTATAAAAAAAAACATCAAAAGAAAAACGAAAATGGCACACAAAAACCAAGTCATGAGTTTTTAGTTATTTGCCAATGCTTTGCTGTTTGTCCTTTTTAGAGTTTTTATTATTAAATGTTCTATTATCTGGAACAAAGTTAACGTAACCATGTTGATAAGCATATTCCTTCTTCTATTTAACATATTTACTTTTATAACTAGGTCATTTTTTTTCATGAATTCAAAGACGTGCATCAAACTGTTGATTTAAGATTTGATTATCAGTGATAGCTTAGTAGTAATTTTGTTATGTCTCATTTTATCTTTCTCTGAAATCAAATGTCATACTATAATGACTAGGTTATGCAAACCCTAATTTATTATTGATCCTTACCTGAATTCTAATAGTAGATTCTTTATCATACTCAAGAACGGCTTGAAACTTTTGAAAATCAGGTTCATTCACATATTCTAATGTAACTTGAATAGTTATTCCATCAAAATGAACGTCAATAGTTTGATTGGTAGGCTGATTTTGTAATCTTGGGGGTGTTTTACATACTGCGAAAGTATCATCTGGTACATCACATGGCTTGTCCTGGAAACAATATTTGAATAAAAACGCTAGTTAAATACAAAAAAAAAAAAGGTATGGGTTCACGGTATACAATGAAACATCAACGTGATTTTGTCAATTCTCATTATTTGATGCATTAACGTGCCTCTGTCTATCTGATACAGGGGGATACTTCGTAGATAAAAATTGCAAATATCTGAAACATACACAATAATCTACGCAACAGCCGCTTAATAGGAATATTAACAGCAATTACATAGGTTATTTCTACCTGTAGATGTCTTTGTTAGTAGATATGTTTGTAGTCTTCGGTATTAATGGCAGAGTTATACAATTTTCTATTCTGGCTTGGTTTGAATAGCAATTTACAATTCATTTTGTCCTTTTCTTCTACTTAAAACCAGGCTGTCGTTTCACAAAACAATCGTTAGATAGCAATCTAATAAAACGTTATTGTCAACATAAAACAATCGTACATTGCGATGGTTGTACAGTGCGTATGAATTGTGAACGATATTTACGTGTAGTTAAACCCAGTGCAAAGCGATCGTTACTTCAAAGTTTGCTGTCACCTTGCATATTTTAAGAAACAACCGAAAAGCCTTTAGATTAGAAAGGGTTGTCAAGAAAAGGATTTAATGTCATGGATAAATTAAATGACATATAGTATATCTTGCCACCGTCTTGATAGACAGAGCATATATTAATTTGCAAATAAACTTTTACCATGTTTGAAAAGTTTGCAAAATCTGCTATCGACCAACTATTGATCGACAACCTTATGTAAGAGTGTTTCGTGGTCGAGATAGGAGGTATTCACAGCATCTATCAGTAGTTAAATATCCTCCGTTTTAGAGTCAATATTGGATCACTCTCCTGACCAGTAAAAACAATGATAGATTTCCAAGCAACGACGGGGATGATTAAAGAAGATGTGTACAGTACATATATATATTCGTCGTTTTGAATGAAATTAATTATATTGACCTCATCTTGCTTTCTATACAACACCAGAAGAGGACGAACAAACTTTTTAGGATACACTTTATGCCATACATGTGCAAGGCATATGTGATTTAAATAAAAGCAACAGTAGTACACCGATGTTCAGAATTCATAAATCGATTAAGAGAAAACAAATGCGGGCTACAAACTAAAATTGAGGGAAACATATTAACCATAAGTGGAAAAGAACGAAATAACACAAACACTGAAGTGCAACAAAAACAAACGACAAGACAACATACATAGAAACTAACTATTAAAGAACAATATTCCTGACTTGGTATAGAACATTTTAAGAAAATATGGTGGGTACATGTATAACAAGAAATTGCGGTTTGTGGCTATGCTATTAACCAAATTAAAGTTTTTTCAGCATAATACCAAACAAAATATAGATACTTAATAAACGAAGACAATGCTGAAATGTTAACAGTTTTGTACACGTGTAATTTCTGGTCTACCATATAAATTTACTGACCACACATTGTTTTGTTTTTTTCCTGAAAAGGCATTTAGCTTCTATTTACTTACAATGCATATGCATATAAATAAAATAGGTGTATTAACTGTTTTCTGTTTGGTTAAAAGTAATTCTTTTATTTTCAATGCTGTCAATTTTTATGGCGACACGCCCACTCTGATGTTGTGTATTAAAATGTGTGAACGTTGTTATTGTTAATATAAATAATATTAAGAATTGCTTGAGCATTATTTTTTTTATAGAAATTTATTTATATTGAATGGCAATAATTTATTTAGAACTTATTGAACCATAAAATAAATTTTTGACTCTTCACATTTTACATAATGCGCTTCAATGTGAAGAGTCAAACATTAATTTGGTTCTGATTTCAGTTTCTTGTGTATAATTCGGAGTTTATTATGACGTCCATTATCACTGTACTAGTATACATATATTTAGGGGCCAGCTGAAGGACACCCACGGGTGCGGAATTCTCGCTACATTGAAGACCCATTGGTGGCCTTCGGCTGTTGTCTGCTCTATGGTCGGGTTGTTGTCGCTTTGACACATTCCCAATTTCCTTTCTCAATTTTATGATACGCAAAAATATCAAAATAGAGGTGCAAAAACTAAAAAAATCTGGACCCAAACCATTTTTTATGATATATGAACAAAAACACGAACAAATATTATTCAAAATGCTTACTTTTGATACAGGGATATCAGCAGTTAGTGCGCAGGCATGTAAATATAATGTTGTTATTTGAATTTTGATACATATCAATTCAACGAAATACATATTTGTAGAATGCAATAACGTTTTAACTTATGTACCTACATTTGAAGTCACTTTCATACAGAAATCGTGATTAGATTTAATTCCCATTTTGTACTTACCACTCTTTCTACTGTTATCTCCCATACATTATTAAAACCTTTCCCATAAATTGTAAATATTGCACCTCCACTGAAGGAAAAAAATATAAAGAAATACCTGGAATAAGATTGTACTTTTCAAAGAGGTATAAAAAAAAATGTGTTTTTTATAGTTGAAACAGTCTCATTTATAGTGTTTATTTTAACCTTTTGCATAAACAAGTAAATTGAGATAAACATTAACTTCAAAGCTTTAAAACCAGGTTTTATCCACCATTTTCTACATTTGAAAATGCCTGTACCAAGTCAGGAATATTGCACTTCTTGTCCATTCGTTTTTGATGTGTTTTGTCATTTGATTTTGCCATGTGATTATGGACTTCCCGATTGGATTCTCCTGTGAGTTCAGTATTTTTATAATTTTACTTTTTTCAAATCAAACCTGATCAAAACAGAAAACATCGATTCTTTAGAAAGCATGTCTTGATTTAATAAATATTCTTCAAATATCTATATACACATACCTTTGTAATGACTTCGGTACCTTAGTCGATAAATTAAATGTTGGATCCGGTAAATATTGAAATGGTGCATTCAGAGTCAACATTGTCAATTCATCAATAACAACCTCTAGCTGAGTCATGTTACGAGGTTCTATTGATTTGCCTGTTTGGCACTTAATCAAGGAATGATCTGAACTTGAGATTATTTGAGATTCACTGAAACAAACACATCAATCTTTATATGATGTTGATATATTTTGTAGTATAGTGCAGTTATTAATATTGAAAAGACGATATTTAAAAAAATAGATAATGCAAAATATCTGAAGTCGATGAACTATGTCTGAGGATGCAGGACAAACATACCTCCTTGGAAATGAGAAATGACAATCCTATTTTAACTGTATATAATAAGCAACTGGCTTAGTATTAGTGGTACCGTTTAAAATTACTTAAACACAAAGTTAAACAAATAAATTATGCAAAAGTTTCAAAGTTTATAAATCACGATTATTTATATGTGTCATGTCAGCTCTAACTTCTAGAACTTTAACCTGTTAAAAATCATTAAAGATAGCATGCTGATATGTTAGAAAACATTTCGTGGACATTAGACATCATTAATGGCGATCGAATCAAAACCGGTGAAAAACCAAATCAAATATATAACAAGATCCCGACAAAAAATGGTGAAAATAAGACTAAGACAATCTATTTCTACTTGAAAAAAACGTTCAAGTGTTTTAGTTAATTTAACATTAATTATAATAGAAATTTATGTCTATTTTATGTCTATTTTATCAGCAACAAAAAAGGGGCATTACAGTTATTGTGAAACTGCCTATTCTAGAGGTGGCGTGAATCAGATGTGGATACTTAAAAAATCCAAAGATCTTTTAGAGTACATACAATCTAACTATCTCTCATCTTGTAACAGTATTAAAACATTTGACTTTTCTATTCTTTACACAAGTATTCCACATTCCAAACTAAAAGACAAATTGAAAAAGTTGGTATTGCTTTGCTTCATAAAAAAGAATGGCCAACGTAGATACAAGTGTCTTGTCTTAGGGAGGGATAAATCATACTTTGTAAAGGATCACTCTGATTCAAACAAAAAATTCTCTGAAACTGATATTATTAAGATGCTTGATTTCTTGATTGACATCATATTTGTTACGTTCGAATTGTGCCCCTCTACTTGCCGCATTGTTTCTTTATTATTATGAGGCTGATTTCATGCAGGAACGTCTTAGAAAGAAAGATAAGAAGTTATCCATATCCTTTTACTCTACTTTCCGCTATATAGATGATGTTCTTTCATTAAATAATTCAAAATTTGGTGACTATGTGAAACGCATCTATCCCATCGAACTAAAGATAACGGATACTACAGATACAGTTAAGTCGGCCACATATCTTGACTTACATCTAGAAATTGACAATGAGGGTCGGTTGAAAACAAATCTTTACGACAAAAGAGATGATTTAAGCTTTCCAATTGTGAACGTTCCATTTCTAAGTAGCAATATTCCAGAGACACCAGCATACGGGGTATATATCTTCCAATTGATACGATAATCCCGTGCTTGCATTTCCTATCATGATTTTCTTGATAGAGGGTTGCTGTTCAAAGGGAGGCTATTAAAACAAGATGTCCAAATGGTGAAGTTGAAATCATCCCTTCGTAAATTTTACGGACGCCATCACGAGTTGGTTGACCGTTATGGATGGAATAACCGTTTTACAAATGATATCGGATATGTTCCTTACGTCGTAACTACAATCCCCTTCCCTTTCATGAATGTGACCTACCGAAGTAGACTATTTAACGGATTTGTTATCACATAAGCAACATGACGGGTGTCACTTGTGGAGCAGGACCTGCTTACCCTTCCGGAGCACCTGAGATCACACCTAGTTTTTAATTGGGTTCGTGTTGTTTATTCTTTCGTTTTCCATGTTGTGTCATGTGTACTATTGTTTTTCTGTTTGTCTTTTTCATCTTTAGCCATAGCGTTGTCAGTTTATTTTCGATTTATGAGTTTGGCTGTCCTTTTGGTATCTTTCGTCCCTCTTTTACAGAAATGATACGTCTTTATGATATTGTTGGAAATATCCATGTTTACCTACTGGTGGTTAAACTCCTACAAATAAACTCATCATAGATACCAAGATTGATATTTGCACCAGACGCATGTTTTGTTTACAAAAGGCTCCTTAGTTATGTCAGTGAAGCTCGAATAAAAAAGTTTAAAACAAAACAATACAGCTTGTACTTGCATGGTTTTATTAGAACAAACTATCTATCTATCTGTTTGTAACTGTATCGTTTTCCAAAATATTAATGGGCTGCTAGTACATCTAGGCACTAATAAACCAATTTTATGCAATGTTCATTTTCATCTTAACAGGTTCTAATATAAGACTTAAAATTTAATTGCCCAGTTATTTCAACTCTTTTAGTGTTTTTTTCAGACTAATCCACTGCGATAAATGAAGAACCATGCAGACTATTTGTATGTTTCAACTATAATCAGTTCATACGTAATTTTACCTGTACACATCACCAACATCAAAGCACATACTGAGTTGGTTGTATCGCAACTGAAAACTACCACATTGACTACAAGCGAATTATTTTAACAAAACTGAATGATCACAGTATTAAATACTGACGATTGAAAGAAAAACTGTTTTTTTAAATGACTGTTTGTTAAGGCCTTTGCAGATGATGTTTATATCAAATTAAAATGTAAAAGTTACTGTTCAGTTGCTAGTAAGGTTATCTCGAAAACTCATGCCTCTCCTTATTTAAAAGATACAAATATCGAAGCGATCTACAATTCTTAAAGTTTATAATAAAACATGTATAAGGTTGGAACCTGTCCCATGTCAGGCACATGTTGTTGAGTTGCTATCATTTATTGATGTGGTTAATTAGTGTCTTTCGTTTCTCGTTCTTTATATAAAAAAGACCGGCGTTGGTTTTCAAGTTTGAATTATTTGACACTAGTCATTTTTGGGTCCTTAATAACATGATATTTGGTATGATCCAAAGTTCCGTGTTGAAGGACCTATAACAGTTTACCTTTTGCACATTGTTGCTCAGATGGAGATCTGTACCATTGGCACATGACATACAATGTACTTTTTTATATTCCAATCTTTAATAACCTACTTAATCAATCAAGGTTTGATAGCAAAATACGATTTCTATGAACTAAGACCCTATCAGATTAACGTAAATATATTTTTCTCAGTGTCTATAGTCCTCAATCTTTGCTACAATAATCAAATCGTATATGTTTTTAATGTTCTGATATTTTATTTCTCTTTCGGCGTTAACAAATACTAGTATACCTGCATTCTATGCGAAACACATCGTCACATAAGGTAATTGTGTACCGATTTTGTCCTTCGAATCCAATATCGACACCGCTAATTAATATAGTTGTGTTTCCAGATAAGATTCCTTTCCCTGGGCGAAAATGTATGAGTTTAGGTTCCTTAAATAAAAAAAAAATATCACAGATATGAGAATATTTTGAGAGTCTTGATAATGATTTTATATTTTCAGATTTTATCAAATTGATATTATTTTATTACAACATCTGCATTTTAATGTATTGTAATACTGCATTATGTTAAAATTCATTTTACAGAATAAAGCTTTGAAAAATATAATGTTTGAACCTTTAAAAAAAAGGAAATTGAATTCTGAGCAGTAAAAGTTTACACTAACAACACTTATAAAACCATTTTATAACAATATTAATACAAGTGACTATAAAGAAAAAAATATGCTAGTTACCTTGAAGGTGAAGTAAGTGTTTGAATCGCTGTAGTTACTTCCACTTACTAAAACCAATATCCCCTTTGTCTGATAATCGTTGCTATATCCAAGGACACAAGTCAAACTGTTCAAAATAAGAAAAAAAACACTATTTGTAAGAATTTGTATTTTTTTAGAATAAGTAGGAAACGATGAATAGACCAGAACACATTAACAATTTTGATTTTGGGTCCGGCTTCTGAACCAAATACTTATTGTTTATCAAATGAATAGTACCCTTTTCAACATGTTTAATGAGATACACATGATACATAATTGCATCTTTTTTTTTTACACAGCATTCATCTACAAGACCCTTAAGGCTTCAAACAGGAATTTAATTCAGAAGAAAGTAAAGAAACTTTACTTTTCGCTTTAAAGATGATGTTCACTCACTAAATAATTCAAAATTAAGTTACTATGTTGGACGCATCTTTTCCATCGAACCTGATATAAATGACACTACAGATAAAGTCTATTTGAAATCTTGACGTGCATCTAGAAATGGACAATGAGGGTAGGTTAAAGAAGAAACCTTACCGACAAAAAAGATTTCAGCTTCCAAATTGTGAATTTTCCATTGTTATGTAGCATCATTCCAGTGCCTGCTTAAGGAATATATTCCAATTGCTACGATATTCATTTTTCTATTAAGATTTCCTCGGTAGAGGGTTGCTGCACAGAAGGAAGCCATTAAACTAAGAGTTATAAATAGTGAAATTGAAATCATCTCTTCGTAAGTTTTACGAACACCATCACGACTTGATTGACCGTTATGGTATATCAATTGAATTTCACAGACGATAACGGATATGTTCATAAAGTCGTCACTACAAAGTCGTCCGAATAAGAATGTGTATGTCTTATCGACGAGCCGCGGTGAATTTTACCAGATTTGTACTAAAATTAGCAACACGACGGGTGCCAAACGGGAACAGGACCTGTTAACCATTCCGGAGTATCTAAGATCAGCACAGTTTTAGCTGGGCTGGGGTCCATATTGTTTAGTGTTCTATGTGGTGTCATCTGCACTATTGTTTGTTTATTTCATAAGCCATGGCGTTGTTTTTATTTTAGATTTATGAGTTTGAATATCCGTCTGCTATCTTTCGGCTGTCTTTTTTAAGTGTGTATACTAAGTGTTTGTTACTGTAAATAAGTGATGTTGTTTTATTCACTTACATTCAGGAGAATAGAACATCTGTAGAGGATTCACATGTATATTCATTTAAGTGTTAACCGGTTATTTCATAGTAGCATAATCTGAAACCTTAGTCTGGTTCTAATTTTACGTCTAAACATTTTCTTCTTTTTAACTTAGTTGTGATCGTACCTTTTCCTTGTAGGCATTCCATATACTTTTCATTAGTTTTGCATAATGCTGGAGTTTTGTACATTTAGATAACAGCTACATGTATTGAACAATCTGAACATATCGTAATAGAATGTACGTGAATACTACTGAATTCGAGGTAGTAAAAAATGAACTGAAAAGCTTAACTTCATTATATTATCTACTGTCCTGTTTTTAAGAGCGGCTTTGATTTTAGATAACGTTTCAGCTCAAAATTGCGTGCTAGTGACCATGCTAAAAGTTGCTCCAATTATCAATAGTTTAGTTTCAATTTGAAAAAAAGTAATTTTCCACTGCATACAAAAATGTATCGACTTTAATAGCTTCATAACTTCAAAATTTGAAACTATTATCAATAAAGATCATGAAAAGGAATGGAAAACGGTGATGAAACTACGGTGTTCATTTTAATTTAATTGGTTATAATTCAAAATAACTTAATTTTGGATGTAACACGTCTTCTGAACGTCATGTGACCGCGACATTATAAACTTTTTCATCATTATATATGTACTCCTGTTTTAGAATTAAATTATAGGGAATAAAGAAAAGTGTTTCTGTTTATTCGAAATAACATTAAAACCGTTATAGACATTTGCGGGCTATTTGTATGCACCATTTTTTAAAAATATTATTTCTTTATAGATAGAATAAATATTACAGTCATTTCTTAATAACATTTTGAAAGTTGACGACGTTTCGATATATTCGTCATAAATAATAATGTCTTGTGTCTTGTAACTATTAAGTAAAATTAAAATTGGGAATTGAAATGGGAAATGTATCAAAGAGACAACAACCCGACCACAGAACAAACAACAGCAGAAGGTCACCAACTGGTCTTCAATGCAGCGAGAAATTCCTGCACTCGGAGGGGTCCCTCAGCTGGCCCCCTAACAAATATATATACTAGTTCATTGATAATGAACGCCATACTAAACTCCAAATTGTACACAAGAAACTAAAATTAAAAATAATACAAGACGAACAAAGGCCAGTGTATTAGTGTGTTTGCACACATGATGGTGATATGCGTCTAGTGTGGTGAGTTCATAGACTTAACACCCACCATCGGCTAATTCACGTTGGTACAAAGCCTCTACACCATCAAGGCTCTTGCAATGCCTCCTCGCGGCAATACACGGATACTGGGGTCTAGTATCTCAGGCTTATTTGAAAGGGATCTCAGAGCAGCAATGGCCTCAGAAATGCAGAGTTTAGGCCTGCCGGCGAGCGGATACGCCCTGGCTCTCCTCAACCTTGCCCCAGCTATGGATTACTTGCCCACTGCCTTGTGAGTGACTTGGAAATAGTCAAAGGCTATGGAAGTTAATCCAAACAGAAAATCCGGGTAGATGGAACTCGTTAGCAAAAGCAATCGTCTAAGGGATGGACAACCCCTACAGTACAACCCGACCCTTCACGTAAAAGGTTTTGCTTAGGGCCAACATCCCTAACTTAAAAAAGCATACGTTACTGAAACGACTACAGAAGAAAACCCTCTTACTCGTCAGCGGCTTGATATAGAGGTAAACACAAAAACAAAACCACATATGGCGCGAGGACGATGAAGTTGTTTTCACCTAAGTATCCAACCAAAATTGGGACTTGGAATGTACATACACTGTATCAAAGTGGAAAGAGCTTGCAGACAGCCAAAGAAATGGACAGATACAGTATTAAAATTTTAGGACTCAGTGAAGTAAAATGGAATACATCCGGCATGACAACACTAAACACTGGTCATACCATCATCTATTCGGGTAACACAAACGCCACTGATTCTCATGATAAAAGTGTTGGGTTCGTACTTACTAAAAAGGCAAAGCAGTCTCTCTTAGAATGAAACCCTGTGTCATCTAGAATAATCACTGCCAGGTTTGACAAAAAATTTCAGAAAACAACCATAATCTAGGTTTACTCACCAACAAGTAATGCAGATGAAGAAGAGAAAGATGACTTTTACTCTCTGCAAACCACTGTAAATTCTGTGCCAAAACGATGCATCCTCATGATAATAGAAGACCTCAATGCAAAAGTGGGTAAGGACAGGGCAGGGAGAGAAAGAGAAATGAGACCAAATTGAATTTGTAAAATGAATGAGAACGGTAAAATTTTTGCTGATATCTGTGCTTTAAACAGTCTAGTAATAGGAGGTACACTTTTCGCCCATAAAAACTGTCACAAAGTTACTTGGGTTTCGCCAAATGGAGTAACAGAAAATCAATTAGACCATATTCCTATATCACAAAGATGGAGGTCACCTCTACAAGATGTGCGAAATAAGAGAGGAGCCTATATTGCACCAGAGTACCGCATAAACATTGCAAAAATACAACTAAAACTGCTATAAACAAAAACAAAAAAAAGTCTAAAAAAAAAATTAAATGGTGATCTATTTAAAGACCTTATCAAATTCAAGACTATCAAATTCTGCTTCAAATCAATTTCAGTGTACTTGAAACCCTATATGATGACGAAACTAACACCAACATATCATGGGAAATGACCAAAGATTCTATTGTTCAATCATGTGAAGAAATGGTCGGTTATTTACAACATTACCGAAAGCACTGGATGTCAGAAAATACATGGAAAATTGTCAATGAAAGACGCCAAGTGAAAGAAAAAGTTGTGACAGCTATAACTAGACAGCAGAACAAGCAGACACAAGAACAGTATAGCAATAAAGATAAAGAGGTGAAGGAAAGCTGCAAACAAGATAAAAGGAGCTTCGTGGAACAACTACACAAAGAAGCCGAAGCCGCCTGTAGTAAGGGAGACATCAAAACCCTATACAACGTAATTAAACGGTAAACCACCAACCTAAAATACATCAATCAAAAATAAAGACCACAAGACCCTCACTAAACTGGAAGATCAACTTGAGAGGTGGGAAGATGATGCGTATAAGATACTAAGAGATGAAGAAGCTGGCTTCAGACAAGAAAAATCATGTGTAGACCACATTGAGAATTATCATCGTTCGGACAATAGAATCGCATACAACACTTTACCTAAATTTTGTGGATTTCCAGAGAGCTTTTGATAGAATCGACCCCCAGGTGCTCTTGGACATTGTAGGGCACTATGGAATTCCACAAAAGATCATCAAAATGATAAAAATGCTATACGACTAATTTTCCTATCAAGTTATGCATGGTGGAACTATGACAGAACCATTCCCTGTTACAACTGGGGTACGTCAAGGTTGTGTTCTTTCTCTCCTCTTTTTCCTAATAGTAGTTGACTGGGCTGGTAAACAGCCTACAAAGATCCGAAAGGCATTGGATAGACTCTCACAACACGCCTAGAAGACCTAGATGTTGCTGATGACATTGGTACATTAGCCCATCGATTTCAAGATGCACAACATCAGACCAAAAGTCTTGAAACAGCAGCAAAACCCCTAAAAACAAAATCAATGAGGCTAAATACAAACCAGCAAGATTGAGTTATGAAGAAGAACAAAACAACAGCCAACAACTCAGATAATAAGAACTAGAAAGTGGAATTTGATTCGACATAACCTCAGAAAAAAAGACTCAAACATTACCAAGCAAGCCCTAGAATGGAACCCCCAAGGACATCGAAACTGGGGGAGGGGACTAACAACTGAACTGAGCAAAGTTTGGGAGACCTGGAAAGCGACAAAACGAATAACCATGGACGGGAAGAAATGGGAAGAAGCTGTTGTCGCCCTATGTTCCCTTTGGGACGAAGTGGATTAAGTCAAGTATGTCAACAAAGGCCAGAGGCTCCTGACTTGGGACAGGCGCAAAAATGTTAAACATGTTTATGAGATCGCAACTCCCCCCCCTGTACCTCTAGACAGTGTAGAAAAGTAAACGCATAACAATACGCACATTAAAATTCAGTTCAAGAGAAATACGAGTCTGATGTCAGAAGGTGTAACCAAAGAAAATAAACAAAATGACAATAAAAATGTCAATTGTTCTTGAACAATTGAGAGGTCTTTCCTTTTGTAATGTAAAATACATGTTCCAATAGACGAAGAATGTATTGTCAAATGTAAAAAAAGCCTCATCCACCTCAACGTTTTTCACTATTTACTACAATCGTTTTTGAGATATCGACTGAAAAGTTGTAAGGTCAAAGGTCAAGGTCAACCTTAAAAAGCTTTATAACACACTGAAAATCCTTTAAACAAGGTCAAAAACACATAATTCGCTATATAGGACATGACCTTGACCTTTGACCTTTTGACCTTTGTTAAGGTCATTAGTCCCCAATGTCATTGCTGAAGACCCCATGGGTCTAGGACCTTTGGTCATATAGTAAAAGCTGATTTTGCCTTTTCAGAAACCTAAAACAAGAGTTATGCCCCTTACAGAAAGGTCAAATCTCTTCGGTCAAAATGTAACAAAGTTGCGCCGTGATGACCCAAACATTTTCAACTATACAACACTTCTGAAAGAATTAAGGTTGCTGAGATTATCCGCTAACAAAGTGTTAGGTCAAAGGTCAAGGTCAACATACACATTTGACCTTGAAATATTTTTCAAAGTCACATGAATTGATGATGAATGGTAAAGATCCTAGGTGTCTACGACTTACGGTTTCTGAGTTTTGGTGGCCAACCGACACCGGTTAATTTTAATAGGGGCATAACCCTACCAATGAGTCGTTGAATATTTTCGATCCAAATGTAACGAAGAACCAGGGTCTGGTCCTGAACAAATTTCACCCTTCGTTTTTTTTCTACCTATTACGGTTACGGTGTTTGAACGATAACAAGGTTTTTTGGGTTTCGGAGGGATTACTCCGAACCCACAAAATATTTCGATTCACAGGGTGAGTTCCGGATAGGTATTCATGACACAGATACAAAATGTGAACATGAAAGCGACACGTCTTACGGTAACGCGGATAAATTTGTCAAAGTTTGGTGGCAGAATAATAATAATAAACAGAATAAATACAGTAAGGTCTTTCCCTTTTGTAAAAGGAAAGACCTTAATAAACAGAAGAAATACAGTAAGGTCTTTCCGTTTTGAAAAAGGAAAGACCTTAATAATACATAAATAACAACAAACTACTAGCAGTTAACTGACATGCCAGCTTCAGACTTCAATTAAACTGATTGAAAGATTATGACTTCATCATATGTATATCAGGCACAATCCTTTTCGTTAGGGGTTAAGTATCATAACATCATAATATATATATGAGAAGTACATAACCCGTGTCATGCAAACAACTGTTTTTTTAAATAAATGGGTTGAGTTCCGATGCAAAGACACCATAAGTGAATCAATATTAATGCCAAAATATGCAATCTTTAAATACCTGATAACAGTATCGTAACTTTATCCCTTCTTAATAAGTCTATTTACAGGTTTTGTTAGTTTCTGAGGTGAATACTGACATTGTTGTGCTTTATAAAGAATATTTCCATAAAAAATTGGATGTGAAATACCTGAACGTATAATAAGTCTGCATGTTGAGCTATATTTACGAATGGTGTCCTTATACCGATAATAAATTTAGTAAATGTTTTGACTAGTTTGTGTTATCGAAAACCCTGGTGTAATAATTTTTCAGTAAGACATAAATTTCTCTCGTTAAAATCTAAAACATTGTTACATACACGAGCGAATCGTTGAGATATATAAACACCGTAAGATAGCAACAAGGAAACGTCACCATCTAAAAATGGATAATTAACGATAGGAAATGAAAAAATCATCTCTTTTATAATAAATTTTAGTATTATGCTTTCCGTTAATGATATAGATATCAAGATATTAAGGTATGTTTTTTTTTGTATTCACATTTCCTACATGTTGTATATTACTTTACTGCTTTGTGACAGTTAAGACAAACATTTAATCATGTAGAGACACTTTTTGTTTGATGATTCAATCAATGCTTTCTATGACATGTTCTGTATACATGTGTATCATTATTTGTAAAAAAAAACAAATCTTTACTTAGTATAGGGTGTTAGGACTCTAACTCGGGAACATCTTACTCCACCGATATCAACGAAAATACTATCATTTACATTTCCAAGGTGATTTCCAGATATTGTCAACAATGTTCCACCATTAACTGGTCCACTTGCTGGATACACCTATATGACAAACATAAAAGATATATTCAGTTATTAAAATGTGTAAACTATTTTATTTGCAGTTTATATTTTGTTATTGCATAGGTATACATATATGGTGTTAAATGTAGTTTACCAATTTATAGTTTTTCCTTTGAACACTAAAAGTGTTTTTAAATATCTTAAAATAAAGACCATTTGCACAAGTAAAGTCAATATGCAAAAGAATATCGACAATCGTTGCCTTTATCCAAGTTTGAACATGCTTTATTAAACATTTTTACAGCGACTTACAAAAAGGGCTGTTCGTGTAGTCATGAATGCCAATGAGACAACTATCTGCCCGCGACTAACGAAAGTGATGTAATTGTCGAAACTTCCGTCTTCCTTTTTGATTGATTGGCCAATCAGTAGCAGCATTCAAAACTGTGATGGTTATCTTTTTGTGTTATTACCTTACCAGTCAGAAGTACTTTGATACGCCTATATAGTATGCGTAGGTAGCCTCAAATCTTTTACAAAAGAAAGTCGACTATGGTACACATTTATAACAATGCCTTGAAATTGTCAAAATTCTTACAGTTTGTATATTATTATTTGTTACTGTTAGCTGACAAGGTCAAACAGAAATGAACATAACGTATCACAAGTTGAAGGATATATTGTTAATCAACTTTATTTCGCGTTTTACCCCCTTCTTGTCCACTTGGCGCCAATTTGATAACGCGATTTTGTATTTTATGTGATGTAGTTTATAAATGAAAGATCAAAGCTTAACATATTCGCAAGAACTTATATTCGCATTTATTTTCTACTCGCAAAAGTCCCGAAAATAAATAGCTCGCGAAAAAAAGTTGGTTTACAGTATGCAGGATCCTGTAATGTATTTGCAATAGTACTGTGAAGCTTTAAAAAATAAAACTTATTGTTATTCTGGGTTGAATTCACAACACAAAATCCATCATCAAATATAAACATTCAATGTACTAAAACGCTAAACAAGAACCATATATAAATTACTATCACAGGACTTGACTCTGCCACACAATGGTATTATATGAACTCTGGTACTCAGATTCAGCCAAAGACAAAACATGTTTAAAACAGATGGTTCTTAAAAAGGAAATAGACTTAACACAACAAGACGAATACATATCAAAGCCAACGGCATACATAGGATTTGCTGAACTAAACACAAATTTAGAATATTTCAGTGAAAACTATTTGAATTGTAAGACAGTTCTTACTGTACTAATTCTTTAAAAAAAAGTAAAGTGCAGCGATTCTGAATAGAAATGACATAATGTAAGTCAAAAGAAATTCACAATAAATGTAGTGCTAGATTATATGAAATCATAAATTTTATTGATTTTTTTTCTACCAAGGCCATCAGTACTTATTGTAATATGTATCGCATAAATCCCATATCCTCTTATAGGTGATCATGATGGTGATTTTACCTCGGTCTAGGTTTGTGACCCGGATTTTTTTTCGATTGAACGGTTTATTACTATTGTAAAGCGGTATGCTAATGTTGCCTTTACAATACATGTTTTAATTATAAAAAATGACACATTTTCCTACTACACATATTTTGAAAAAGTTTTCCTGAAGTTACAAAAACACTTAATATTGTCACAATTGGTCTGTAATTTCTTTTAAGACTTTGTTGTTATATATTTCTTCGTATGGTTACCGATTTAATAATATATTGAGACTATGTTAATATTAAAAATGCAGTGTCATATGATGGTGAATTATTTGAAATGGATGAAATTGAGTTTTTTTCTTTCTATAATAATGAATTTTCCCTATGGTAATATAACTGATCTCCTAGGAATATTTTCCATTATTTTGCGTTATAAATGCATGTGAAAATTCTGAAAAAATATCATTGGAGCGAACAAATGTCAGTATTGTCAACTATGCATATCTAATATACAATACCTGATGAATTTCAGGTGTAGTGTATGTGGTTAAAATCCCCGAGTTATGTTCAGATGACACCGGACCTGGAACGCAAAAATTCAAGCAATATATTAGTTTATTCATAATTGTTTAATATTGTTGTGTACTTCAGAAAAATAAAACATTTTTTTTTGCTCTCTGCTCTTTTGTTATTTTTTCTATGACACATTCCCTGATTCAAATCTCTTTTTCATCACCGTGATAATTGATTTGTGGATCGGAAGCCGGTATATTGGAATAACAAAATAGTTATCAAAGGTACTAGTATTATAATTTTATACGCCAGACGCGCGTTTCGTCTACATAAGACTCATCAGTGACGCTCATATCAAAACAGTTTAAAAGCCAAACAAGTACAAAGTTGAAGAGCATTGAGGACCCAACATTCCAAAACCACCGCAAAGGGAACTATTGATTTACATGTACAATTCGAATCAGTCAACAAGGGAGTTTGATCATGATATTGAATTTAAGTTCAGTGCTGCTTATCACTGATGATCCCTTGTATGTTATATGTGTTTCTAATATGGTTTTATCGATAAATTATTTTCATGATTACAACTCTCATTGGTAAAGCAAAAATTAAAAATCAAATTTAACAGAAGGGTTTTCTGAAATAGGATTAACTTGTGCTGAGCATAACTCACATTTGATCTTTGTACTATCAGATATAATTTGTTTTCTTTTCTTCAATCGGGTCCATTTGTGCTTGACTGAATATTATTCTTTCAGAAAACACTATTCATTTTTAGAATTTTTGAACCAACGTTTTGTCATGTGTGTTTGTCCAGATACGCATATGTATTGAGAGTACAGGACAAAAGCAGTAGTGTGTGAATTACCACAAATTGTGATGATTTTGTATTGTTTGATACCTTTTCCATTGAAGTATACTCCGTAGGTCGTTTTATTCATACTCATAATAAACTAGTAAACCATATCCAACTATATCGGTCATCACGTGACTTTTACACTTCAGTTTTATATCATTAATGACCGATTGATTATCAATGAAAGTGAACGGTATACCTAGATAAAACGGTCATTACTTTTTTGTTATTATGCATATTTTCCCTCCAAACCCCGCGTTTTACAGTAAACATTTTGTTTTCATTTAAATATGTTTGCAGTTTCAGTTCAGATATATGATTTCGTGCTTCGAAATAAGTTTGAAAATTGAGGTGACATAGCCACACAGCCTCAATTGACTTCTTTGTTAAAACTCGAGAAAATTGCAATGGGACCCTTTTGTAAAATCTGTTTTCTCAACTAATTTATTGTTACTTATGTCCTCCAAACCCCTAAAAAAATCGACATCATATTCATTAAAATGAAATTGCAAACCATATCAGGTCAGGTATCAAACTTTTTGCTTCAAAATGTTCTTGAAAAGATCTTATTTTGGCAGCCTTCAGCAATAATTTCAAAATGGCGGCCACTGTTGGAGGGCTACAACGACACGACATGTCGGTATTCATTTAGTTTTAAATCAAAAAGTAATATTTCAAATATTTATCGAAGTATGTCTTTTTTTACTTCAAAAATTTCTTTTTTTCACATATTCTTCAATATATTTATTACAAACAGTCTCTCACACTAAAACTAAAGATTTATATGAACGAACCATGCAGTTTACATGTACATTGATAACGTGGGGCGACATGTTAATATATATTTTTGAAGATTTGTACGATGAAAATCGAAAAATTGTTAGATGCATGTCTTTTCAATAATTGTCTTACCTAAATGCAGCATATAATTAAACATTCTTTCCCTCTGTTAAAGTGGATACGTGCTATTTGTTTTGATAACAAAATGGCGACCAAAATTTTTTCAAACGTAGACGATGTTCGACACTTATTTTGCACATGCAAATAATTCCATATGATTTAACTCTTAATATTGCAATTAAATATGACACGTAATTGTAACTCGTATGAAAATTAAGGATATAGCTATATTGTGGAGATATTGATTAAGTCATCAACGTGATCAAAGAAAACAAACATGGCCTAATCACGATGTAAGTTTTGACAAGACCTAACATATATATATATATATTAGTATTATACGATTGTTTATGAAATCATTTTATGATAATATTTTATATTAACAAAAAAACATCGGATGGATGGTAACAAAAATGAAATATCTAAATATATATGTTTTGAAATCATTACACCGGTAAACAGTACATATTACATAATCCTAATTAAACCAGTCACATTCAGAGTTATCGAACCAAATTATGACTGGATTAGTTGCATATGCGTGAATCGTAATGCCCGCGTCACACTGTCCCGATTTTTATATACGATTGACACCCGAATGCGAAAATTGTAAGTTCGTACGAAGTTGGTCCCGATCTCGTTAAAATACCAAAAAGTGACCGAAGCAAGTGCGATGAATAACGAAGTCTATACGATGGTGCCGAAATTATATACGATAGCAAAAGATGAACATATGAAGTTTAACCTAAGACGGGTATTTAAGCTTCATATCTGAGCCGAAGCATACACGATGGATCACGAAGGCTACACGATGGATTACGAAGGCTACACGATGGATTACGATGATGGCGCGATGACATACGATGTCTAAAAGACGTCGTATACAGCTTACGATGCATTTAAATTATATGCCGAAGGCATCACGCTTTTTAAATTGTTTAATCAATATTGAATATATATTATATTGTACATTTAATTTCTGGTTCAATCAGAAGACGGAAGACCGTGGGCTTGAAGGGTAAAACTTGACTCTGAGTCTCTGCATATAATGCCACCAAAATCAGGGAGAGGAAGAGGGAGGGTTATGAGTCTGTACAAGTCTGCCATGCATTGCGGGAAATCGATCTGTTTGTCTTATCTTATAAAACTTAGTTTATTATCCCCTCGCCTACTTCATGTAAGTTGCGTGTAGATAAAATTGTTATGGACACTCTAGAACCAAAATGCTCAAAACTTGGTATGGTGTTACTCGTTAAGAATATCTTAAGCGCTATTGACCTTTAAGTTCAAAGGTCAAGGTCACAGTGGCAGTTGTAATACAAGGCAATATCACCCTTGTGGACACTCTAAACAAATATGCTTCAAAAGATTTTAACCACATTTGGTATATTGTTCCTCCTTGTAATGATCTGACATTTTTTACGTTCAAGGCCAAAGGTCAAGGTCATGCAGATGGACTTATTTTTTTCTCCTTGAAATAGCATAATACACAGGAATTTGGTTGCTCATTTTTTTACCTGCTGGTTCTAAAGACAATATTAAAGGTATTTCCAGTTACTGAAAGTTTTGGTTGATTTCTAAAAAAATAGTTTACGTATCAAATATGCATATTCAATTTACCATTTTCTGCATGTGTCATATACAAATATAGTGTCCATATTTGTCCCCAATATGTTACATACGAGGGGATGCCACACTCGGCATTGCCTTGTTTGAACTGTAAAATATGTGCACTAGTCTGAATAATCACCCATAATTATGCCCATGTTTACTGATCTATCTTAAAGGTAAGGTAATGGGTTCATTGATCCCTTTTATTCAAAAAGAGCTCTTTCCAGGAGAATATCATAGTGATATAGACAAAAGGAAGGATGTGGGGAAAGCAACAAATGCGGCAAAATATGACATATAGAAAACAAAATGGTTATGGAGTAAACATTCGTGTGACAACAACTCAGACGATACATAAAAAATCAGAATAATGAAGAAAAAGTTGGTTTCCCTATATTCGTGTACCTGCAGTGTTGGTGTACGAGGCGCGTTTATGATTTTCATTATGTTACTTAATATAAAAAATTGACAAACAATAATATTTTACTTGTAAAAGTAAATCCTGAGCCTGTAATAGCTGCTCTTTTTGTTCCATTTGAATTAATAGAAACAACGCTGTCGCCTTTCTTGTTCTCATAGAATCATATGATATGAGCTCCATGTTTTGTGAACGTCTTTCTTAACTGTCGTATTAGACTGATCAGTGCATATCGCGCATGGCACTTTAAATGTACTTTAGCGCGAAAATTATCTGACATTTAGCTTGATTTTTTGCCGTCGTAGTTCCATCTTGTCGCCTTCGTACTTTTGTTCGATGGCAACACGACGGGATTACGAGGTCTTCACGAAGTCGTGTTGCCATCGTAAGACCTTCGGGTAGCTTCGTGATTCATTCGTGTATACATCGTAATGTCAAAACTGCCCGATTGAAACGATGGAAACACGAATGCAATACGATGTTCAAAGATGCATTCCCGGTGACATTACGATGGTGAGGATGGTGATACGAACTCAATACGAACCCTCAACATCGGACGCACCTTCGGGGATTTTTTAACATGTTAAAAAATTTAGAACCCTTCCCGAAGTTGTCCCCGAAGGCTAGAAAAGTGGCCGATGGTTCTACGATGGTTAAAGATGGCACTACGAATAGCCCGATCTGCATACGATCAGTCCCGATTTTGAAAATTTCCATAATCGTGTTGCCATCTGCGTAAAAATCGGGACAGTGTGACGCGGGCATTAAGGAAGAACCATAATTTCACAGAACAACATATGTGTAGTAAAACATTGTTAAAAATATTCCAATGTTTGCACGTGTTAATCCTTAGTGGTTGACATATGTTTGGTATTATATCAACGTTTTCAAAATAACACCAAAATGCAATACTTAGCATTTTCTACCACACACGATATGTAATGTAAAGAATCCCTATGGAAATAAAACGGAAAATGTCATTTTCAACATGTACAAAAAAAAAATGTATTCGATATTTCAAAATTTAGAAAGGATATTTAGTTTGTTTAGTAAATGCACTAAAATATAAAGAAAATCTACATTCTTTTTTGTAGCAATAAACAAAAGAACTATGTAAATTGGACATGATTTGATACTATATGTGTGCTTGAATATTTACTTGATAACATTTTTGTTCGCTTTTGAGATATCGTCAAGTTATTCGAATTCCAATGGGGACTAACTGTGCACCACTTATTGCGGAACTGTTTTTGTATTGTTATGAGTTACAATGTATGACTAAAATTAGAAAAGAACCATCGAAACAACATTTGATACAAAAATTTAACAATACTTTTAGATATTTGGATGATATATGGATGGCTCTCAATAATGCTGACGTCAGTATGTATACTTAAGCAATTTATCGTGTTGAACTTACTTTAAATAAAGCTAATACTAACAATGATCACTGCCCTTTCCTCGATCTTGATATCTATATCATTAACGGGAAGATTAATACAAAAATTAATGATAAAAGTGATGATTTTTCATTTCCTATCGTTAATTATTCATTTTTAGATGGTGATGTTCCCTTGTCACCATCTTATGGTGTTTATATATCTCAACTTGTATGATTCGCTCGTGTATGTAACACAACGTATTAGATTTTAGCATATTTTGGCATTAATATTGATTCACTTATAGGGTCTTTGCATCGGAATTAAACACATTTCTTCAAAATACAGTTGTTGGAATGACACGGGTTATGTTCTTCTCATATAATTTATGATAGTATGATACTAAACCCCTAACAGGAGGAATTGTGCCTAATTTCATATGATGAAGACATAATCTTTCAATCAGTTTAATTGGTCTGCTAGTAGTCTGTTGTTATTTATGTATTATTGTCATTTTTGTTGTTGTTTTTTTTTTTGGTTACATCTTCTGACATCAGACTCGGACTTCTCTTGAACTGAATTTTAATGTGCGTATTGTTGTGCGTTTACTTTTCTACATTGTCTAGAGATATAGGGGAGGTTGAGATCTCACAAACATGTTTAACCCCGCCTCAACTTTGCGCCTGTTCAAGTCAGGAGCCTCTGGCCTTTGTTGGTCTTGTGTGATTTTTAATTTTAGTTTCTTGTGTATTATTCGGAATTCAGTATGACGTCCATTATCACTGTACTATTATACATTTTTTAAGGTGCCAGCAGAAGGATGTCTTCGGGTACGGGAGTTTCTAGCTACATTGAAGACCCATTGTTGGCCTTCGGCTGTTGTCTGCTCTTTGGTCGGGTTGTTGTCGCTTTGACACTTTCCCCATTTTCTTTCTCAATTTTATTCATTGTTATTAAGAATATTTAAAATTACACGAACCCCATAATGTCAACTTTATACATTACGGACACGCTTAAAATTACTTACGGTTTACAGTAACCATGGTAACTGTCAACATAACAATTATGCGGATGAGTGACAGCGGTAACATATTAAACTGTTGATTGACTCACACTCCAAATAGTTGTGTTCTAAAATATCAATAACAAAACAAACATGACACAGAATTTCGTGTGTACTTTAATTTACAGTTTTACAATTATGTCAAATAGAGGAAGGACTCTTTAAGTTGTAAACTTGAAATAAAATGCAATAAACTTACCATATACTCCTAAAACTTCTGCTAATGATAATAATAATTTTGATAAAATAAAATATGATAACAGCCTTAATTATAACTATACCTACTTGAATACAAATCCGGTCTAGATTGTTTGCATTTTCAAAATTATTTATAGATGTTTCACACTAACATAATCAACCAATAAGTTATATTCAGTACGATGTATGAATTCAATTTTAAATTAAATGACATTCTACATTAACAAGTATATAAAGTTTTATATATTGGCATCTTTTCAATTTTCGACAACAGTTTTTAACAGTCATTGAACAAATAATATTGTGCATTGCCACTTGAAAATATCACCTTTCATCTGGATTATATTTTCAATTGCATTAAATGAACTGATAGAAAAATGGAAAATAGGCAGTAATGTTTTGCACGAACACTTTTACGTTAAGTGATAATCGCTTGATCAAATGATAACAATAGAACAGAACATTAGTTAAAACATAGATATAATTGAAAACAATCGATATAAACAAAGCTAAATAAAGCATTCATATTTTGCATTGTATGATGTGTAAGTTAATTTTCTATCTTAAAGGGATTCCATCAAAGTGTGACAATTGAGCTGTGTTGATTTATCTCTTTTCACTTTTACGTTAACTTTAATGTTTACATGCAGAATAACGGCTTTCACATTGTTTGTGAATCTCGGAACAATTACTTGATGAAAGGAAATAATTCAGAAGCCGTAAATTTCATGAAGTTTTACATTAAAACATCAGAGTTTTAACTAAAACAAGTATACGAATAAAAGTTTTATACTATACAACTCGTTCCATATGACTTGAATATGTATGCCTTGTGAAAATGATAATAACATTAACGGTACCAATTTTCCTGCACCAGATGCGCATTTCGACAATACATGTCTCTTCAGTGATGCTCGTGGCCAAAATATTTGAAATCCAAAGCTTATATAAAAGATGAATAGCTATAATCACTAGGTCCAAAGTATAGCTAAATCCGTGAAAGGAATCAGAGCTTTGCATGGGGGGATACATTCCTTAAGTTATAACAATTTCTAACAATTTGTAACAGCAAATTTTAATTACACAAAAGATCCGTATTTTCATGCCAGTACCGAAGTACTGAATACTGGGCTGGTGATACCCCCGGGAACTACCAGTCCACCAGCAGAGGCATCGACCAAGTGGTAGTAATAACTTTAACGGTACCAATTTTCCTGCACCAGATGCGCATTTAGACAATACATGTCTCTTCAGTGATGCTCGTCACCAAAATATTGGATAACCTGCAAGAGGAAGTCGGTTATAATAAATGAAATCGCCACGAAGCTGTCTTTAATTGCCCTTTGATAGCAGCATGGTCATGAAAATTGTTTGGAATATCGTTGTGAATATAATTGTATAATTCGAGATTACACTTTACTTACGTAAGCGTTCACTGTTTTTTCATGTAACTCAGGTGAGATTTATACATGTTTAACAAGTTACATTTCAATAAAACATATCACAAAACATTATGGAGTGTTTTTTTATTTATTTACATTTCAATTCAGTGTTGCAAAACTTGTTTCCATGTGTATAGTACGTTGTACAAATTACTCAGATTCAAAAGCAAATTCTCGTGGGTACCAATTGGGCTCCTCTCCTTGTCGACTTGTTCCTTTATTTTTATAAAACATAAAATAACTCATAATTTGGCGACTATGTTGAGCAAATCAATCAAATCGAGCTTGAGATAAAGTATACATCAGATAGTGTTAATAGATATAGGAAGCTGTGGTATGAGTGCCAATGAGACAACTCTCCATTCAAGTAACAATTTATAAAAGTCAACCATTAAAGGTCAAAGAACGATCTTCAACACGGAGTTTTAGCGCACACTGAACAGGAAGTTATAAAGAGCCCCAAAAAGTACTAGTATAAAACCATTCAAAAGGGAAAATCAACAGTCTAATTTACATAAAAATAAAGTTTGCCTCATATCTTGACTACAATCTGGAAATTGAAAATACGTGTCGGTTGAAAACAAAACTTGAAAATTTCAACTTCACAATTGTGAACTTTCCATTTCTATGAAGCAACATTCCAGCCGCGCCTGACAATGGCTTGTATTTCCTATCATGAATTCTGTGATGGAAAACTGCTGCTCACAAGGAAGCTATTAAACAAAGAATTTGAAGCGGTAAAGTTGAACTTATGAATCACCAGTTGGTTGCCCTTTATGTTTCAGTGATCATAACACATATGTTTCTATTGTTCCAATTGTTCCAATTGTCAGTGAATCTTAAATTACAATCGAGCTCAGATTTCACCGAATGTGATTTACCGACTTAAGACTTATAAGCGAGTTTGCACTAACAAATTTAACACGACGGGTGCTACATGTCGAGCAAAATCGGCTTACCGTTTTTGTGCACATTAGGTCACTGCCAGTTTTTGGTTCGGTTCATAATGCTCCGAATTTAATTTTGTTTTTGGCTACTATTGTTTTTCTGTTTCAGCCATGGCTTAGTCAATTTTTGTTTACCTCATGAGTTGTATTGTGCCTTTGGTATCTATAGATTAATACGTTGAACGAAAAAAAGAAAACAAATGTATACCCATGAACTAAAATGAAATCAAACACGTGTATCCAAATCGTTTCGGAAAAGGTAATCTATTTACTCGTTGACTGTTTATTATTTTGTTTTGTGCCGTCATATCAAACAAAATATTTCATGAAATATCAAACTATTTTTTGATATGCATTATAACATGTCAACACATCAATCGACACCACCAGGCCCATCCAAAAAATGCATATGGCTATTGAATGGTGTAAATGTCCTAATAAAACGTGTATGGGTAATCAAAACTGGAAAGGAGAAAGGGGAATAGTGTATGGTATGTATATGCATATATTGTATTGAGAAGGTATATTGTGTAGGACGAGTGATATGTAATGGTGTCTGTTGCATCATCCATGGGTTTAAGATGTACATCATGTATGTATAGTGTACGTACAGCGTACACCTAATACAATGAACTTAATAAGTCTCTGGTAAGTAGTCGTCTCATTAGCAATCATCTACATTTCCCCCCCATATGTATAACAAAGACAACCAACAGCAGTCAACCCATGACTTACATAGTCAAGCATTGTTGAAATGTAAAAGTAATTTAAACTGATCTAATATATATTATGTGAAGAATTTATATGAAAACTGAGAATGAAAATGAGAATTTGTATAACCATAATACCAATAAAAAAAATTTGAGAAAATAGTATGAACTTTTATCATTGGGAACTGTGAATGATGACTGAAATTAAAATTCAACAGTAAAACAATTGCAGTAAAAAGATTTCGGACGGTTAGTTCTTTATTTTAACTTTTTTAAGCATACATTAAATAGTTTTGTAGCAGTATTTTAATGTTACTCGTATACTATATAAATGTTCGTAGACATGCTAGAATATCAGAAGGAGAAATTTAGATTTAATTTGATTTATTTTTAGGGAGGAGGAATAAATAGACTTTAAGACGATAAAAAGTATTCCGGTAACGATAGGTTGCACGTTATATAAAGAAACATATGAAAATAATTTTCGTATGGATGACATATGTCTCTTGTATAACGCTGGAAACAAAGAGTGTAGCTAATCAAACAACGTTAATAAAATATATATAATGCATATACATTACTCCTAAACATGTCCATCTCCCAAACGTGTTCATCCCTTTTGTTATTCGCCAAAACGTGTCAACTGTAAGGCAACTGAATTTTTCAAATCTTTTAGCCACATTATGTCATCAGTGACTTCAATTGCGTTTACTGCAATTCAATTTTAGGTGTTACTAACAGACTGAAGAATATATAAATTATCTACTGGTATTAATGGTTTTGGTTCGATCACCAATAATAATTAAGACATACACATAAGATAAATGCATTTACATGTATGATTATAATCCATTATACTTACCTTATAATTCACATTCGTAAATTAACTTAAGGTATCATTCAAATACGGTAAACACTTTTGTGTCAATTCCAAGATGTAAATGTAAGTCATTTTAGATGTGTATCATACTTTCGTCTGCCACATTACGTTTAACCAATTGTGAAGGAGGTTATAATCGACTAACAGAAATTCTAACATGACGTCCTTCAAACGCTTTGAGTACACACCCGTGGTAAAATATGAATATATTGCCAGTGCTGTTCCGATTGTACTCCCACGTCATATGCTTTTTTATGAATGAGATACCCGACGTCATAGAACAATGACGTTAGAATGTAAGCATTTTACGGGAAAATACACGCTTGTGAATCCGAAAATCATCACAAGGAAACATACACAAATGATGCTAAAATGTGGCAAAAGCCCTTTATTGTACATCATATAAGACATATAAATAAATTATCATTCAAATTCATCCAAAACTGTCTAAATACATTATTTTAAATAGTTTAAGCATGTCACAAATGCAGTTTGCTCCGTTCTTTTACGCTAGTTTATTAGTGCGTTTATTTATGGGAACGGCAAATATTTGCCTACACCTAGAGCGCTTCGATCCAAAAGAATTGCCGTATGTGTCCTATCAGAATCGAAATAATTCATGGGGGCTTGAATATATCTAGATTTTACCACGGGTTGTCCCTTTATGCCGATATTTTACCCCTCGCTATCGCTCAGGGGTAAAATATTTGTCATAAAGGGCCAACCCGTGGTAAAATCACGATATATTCAAGCCCCCATGAATTATTTCTTAAGTAACGGATTAACTAATTTTTGTTTGCAGCAAAAATTTAATGCATATCTAAGACAATAAATTAATTGAGTTTTGCTTGCTTGACGATGGGTGGCAAATATGTGTGCATATTCAGGATTTTGTTAAAATATATACATAAGGAATGTATATTTATCTACATGACATTTCGGACTTATTATTATCATTCTTACCGGACGTGATTGCGTAGTTTTACATCCAACACAGCTACTATACCAAGGATTTAACTGTCGGCCAAATAATCATATTTCTATTATTATGTCACGCTTGAAGGTCGGACAAGTATGGAAGCGCATATGGTACACCCCTTGTGAAGTTATTTTGTTGCTTATAAGTCGGAATTGTTAGTTATTTTGTGTGTTATAAGCTGGAATCTAATCATCATGTGGAGTCAACTTGTCGGAATGATGAAAAAATAATTGCATTACAATGTCGACTTGCTAATATAATTGTAATGACATTGTAATAAGAAGTCGACATGATGAATTCAACTTGTTAATTGATTAAGTCGACAACTTGTTTATTTGAAGATGTGGTAAAACCACGTGACTACTTTGGAAAAACATAGGTCTATTTTTAAATCGATTTCCATATTTCGTTTGTTTGTGCTTCGGTTGTGTGAGATATTTTGTATGAAAAGGAGTCACATATCAGAAAAAAGTACTAATAAAGTTACAATACTTTGGACATAAGGGGAATATACCCCCACCATATAGTCAGTCCGTTTATTTTCAATTCTCAAATGGAATCAGCATAATGATAAATTCGTGAAGGATTCCACGGAACCTTCTGTTGTATGAGATTACTGCTGTCATTGTAAAATTGTAATGTTGACTATAAAAGTAATTTTTTGTGGAACATACAAGATTTAATTTTTTTTTTCTGTAGATGCTATATTTTGCTCTTTTAAATAAAAGCATCTACAAAAAAAAACATATTTTGAAATCTTGTATGATCCAAAATATTAACTCCTATAACAATTCACGGAGATTTACAATTATTTTTTACTGACGGCAAACAAAATTGTCCTGTTCCCCAGTATCTATGAAGAATCGCAGTAAATTATATCGAAGGAAGCGCAAGGGGAGGGATTCGCTAGCTAAATAAAAATAAAAAGTTCAGCAAAACCTTTACCGCATAGTAAGCTATGAAAGAATCCGAAATGACATGTAAAACTACACAGGCGGGAAACGGCTAACAATCTAAATGAAGAATTAAGACGCCGACTCCACTACGCAATACAGTTGTGCGACGTTGCATGATTGCCAATGAAACAACTAGCTACCAGAGTTTAAATGAAGAGGATGTCAGTAATCATAGGCAGTCGTACGGCCTTTAACAAATCGTATAGTCGGCTATACAAGACCACCACGTGGAAATATGAAACGAAAAATGTATCGGCCATATTTATAACAAACACATGAACCAACGGCAACCATGGAACTACAGGCTTTTGACTTGTGACAGGCATATGAAGAATTTGGCGGAGTTAAACATGTCTGTGAGCGTTAAACCCTAACCCAAACCTGGGACCGCCGTGTCACAGCACAACAAAAACCATAAGAAAAAAGTTGTAGCTGGATACCTCAATAGATCGATATTACTGGCCAATATGAATTCATCAAAATTCGGCAAAGGTCTCGACGAATGAGCTGATTATGCTCAACGTGAGTCACATGTCATGTTATTCGTGAAATTACAAACCCATTGATTTGGTCGAATGCGGTAGGTCATCCTCGAGGAAAAGCGGAAGGAATTATGGTTACGACAATTGGAACATATAGTATCCGTTGTTTCCCTTTAATTGAGTGTGAGATGATTAAAAGTGTTCCATTTGTTGACAATACAGTTTAAGTCATTTGATTTGTGTCAAGTCTGCGACATTAATATCGGGGAAGTGAAACAAAGCAAATCTTTGTTCAGTAGTCGGTTTTAATGGCGTCGTTTTTTCTTCACGTTTATCATTTCGGGATCTATCATAGCTAACTATGCGGTAGGGGTTTTGCTCATTGTTAAAGGCCATATATAGTGACATATACCTGTTAACTTCTCAGTGATTTAGTATTTTTTGGAGGGATGTTTTATTATGATGAGTTTATTTACAACCACTGGGTCGATGCCACTGCTGGTGGAGATTTATTTCCCCGAGGGTATCAAAAGCTCAGTAGTCAGCACTTTTTGTGCTGACAAGAATTATCATTGATAGTGTTATATTTATAAATTAACTGTTTACAAATTTGAATTTTTTGAAATATTAAGGTTTTTCTACCTCAGGCATATAGATTACCTAAGCTGTATTTGGCAACACTTTAAGGAAATTTGGATCTCAATGCTCTTCAACTTCGTACTTTTTTGGCATTTTTTGTTTGTTTTTTTAAAACTTTTTTGGATTCGAGCGTCACTGATGAGTCTTTTGTAGACGAAACGCGCGTCTGGCGTATATATTAAATTTAGTCCTGGTATCTATGAGGAGTTTAATTATTAGCTAAAATACCACATCTTCTTATTTTTATATAAGTATAAAGAAAGAAGACGTGGTATAATAGCCAATGAGACAACTCTCCATAAGAGACCAAATGACACAGAATTTACAATTATATTACCGTACGGCCTTCAACAATGAGTAAAGCCCATACTGGCTAGTCTACTATAAAAGACCCCGAAATGATAAACATAAAATAATCCAAACGAGAAAACTAACGAACTTATTAAATAATGAACAAAAGATGAACGAAAAACACTTAATAACAGGCTCCTGACAGTGGGCAGGCACATACATATATAATGTGGCGGGGTTAAACATGTTAACGGAATCCTAACCCTCCCCTAACCTGGGATAGTGGTGTAACATGATCTAACATTACAAAATAGGAATCGAATGAACTATAAAAATCAATTGAAAAAGGCTTAACTCATCAGATGGATTCAGATAAAAATAATACACCAAGTGGACATGTCCGGGAACTTGTATATCCCAAAAACGAAACGACACGAAGTACTATTCCGAGAGTTTTGTTTTGAAGTTAATAAAACTTCGTTGTCCTGATAAATTTGTAAATCTCTATTTATGTTATAAACCGTGTATCGTTGTATAGGAGTTAATCTTTTAGATCAAGATAAAGCTCTTACAGAATTTTTCTTTTTAAAACTGTATGTTACAGAAAAATTAACTTTTTAGAGTCAACAGCAATCTCAGGCGAGACAGAGGGTTCCGTTGTATTCTTCACGAATTTAGTATAGTACTGATTCCATTTGAGAACTAAGGAAAATAAACAACCGCCTGACTTACTGGTGGGGGTATATCCCCCTCATGTCCGAAATATTTTAATTTTTTAGTACTATTTTCTGATATTTGACTGCCGTTCGCCCTTTTCATATAAAATAAATTCACATACCCGAAGCACATTAAACAAACGAAATATGGAAATCGATTTAAAAATAGACCTTTGTTTTTACAAAGTAGTCACGTGATTTTACCACATCTTCAAATAAACAAGTCGATACCTGTAACTTGGCATTGCACAATGTCATGTTTTTCTCTGGCAGTTTATGACGTCTTTACACTAAATCCATTGGATGTTGGATGTGTACGGATTGATAGTTTGTTCTTAGATGCATGATTTTCTTATTAGTTGTTAGTGGCTTTGAACTAGCTGTCAGATAACTGCGAGTACTTTCAGATCTGTTCATTGTGTCGTTATGTGTCGGGATGTACAAGTACCAGGCCACGTCAACTTGTATTTTGTCCATCTGATGAGTTAAGCCTTTTTCAACTGATTTTTATAGTTCGTTCTTTTATGTTGTACTGTTATACCACTGTCCCAGGTTAGGGGAGGGTTGGGATCCCGCTAACATGTTTAACCCCGCCACATTATTTATGTATGTGCCTGTCCCAAGTCAGGAGCCTGTAATGCAGTGGTTGTCGTTTGTTTATTTGTTACATATTTGTTTTTCGTTCATTTTTTTACATAAATAAGGCCGTTAGTTTTCTCGTTTGAATTGTTTTACATTGTCTTATCGGGGCCTATTATAGCTAACTAAGCGGTATAGGCTTTGCTCATTGTTGAAGGCCGTAAGGTAACCTATAGTTGTTAATGTCTGTGTCATTTTGGTCTTTTGTGCATAGTTGTCTCATTGGCAATCATACCACATCTTATTTTTTATATAAGTTGTCGACTTAATCAATTAATAAGTTGAATTCATCATGTCGACTTCTTGTTACTATGTCATTACATTTATATTAGCAAGTCGACATGGTAATGCAATTATTTTTTCATCATTCCGACAAGTTGACTACACATACTGGTTTGTCTCCAGCTTATAACACACAACTTAACAAGTAATTCCGACTTAATTACAACAAAACAACTTTACAAGGGGTGTACCATATGCGCTTCCATAGACAACATATGCAAGAGTAACTTAGAAGGATAATGTGCCAATAGAAGAACATTACCGAATTCAATATCAACAAAGTTACATAAATTATTTAATTTGTGTGGACATATTTTTGATACATATTAGCTACTTGAATTAATTTTAATAATAAAGGCATTCACAAAAAGTTACACGATTGAGTTTTCAAAAAAAAAAACGTTGATGCTTTATATGGACACGTTTTGGTAAATTGACACGTTTGAACTTTTTTTAAAAACGTTTTTGCGTCCGTTAGCACCTAGATATGTTTTCAGTTCGGTAACGTCATATGAACACATTTGGCGGAATCATATTTTTTTGGAAGGGATAGACACGTTTCTGAGTGTTAAATATATAATGATAAACATTAAGCAGTGTTAAACAAAAAAGTTACTAGTAATAACTTTATCAAAAATATTCAAAATGCTTGTAGATTGAGAAAAAAATGTTATTGATAATATTTCAATTTTTATACATATATCGGTTACATTAATTTGACAATTTGTGAACAACAGATTAAACAATTGTATTTAGATAATGCATTAAGACAACATTACATGAATCGGTATGTTCATACACTATGCAATTCGCCTTTTCAGAATAAAAAAATATGGATAATCTCATTGTTCGTACACCAAAATGAAATAACATCACGTCATTGGTTGAATTTTCATTGTTTAGAACCTTTGAAACCAATCACAACGTTTTGGTGTACGCTTTTGAAAATATTACCCAAAATGCATCAGATTCTGAAACGGCGAATTGTCGGGTATCTTACTCGCTGAGATTCATATAACTTTTCGGAGATAAATCTTTTGTCTTTTAATCACGATTTGACATGTCATTATGATCATTTCTATTGTCAGCACTTTCCTGTTGAAACTAATTCTGTTGATCGTTTCGTGATATTGGTTTTTCGTATCCGCTAAACAAGCTCAAATAATCATTTCTACGTTTATTGTTTTGCAATTGGTCATCTGCATTCATTTCATTATTCTTGATGTCCCGTCTTTGAATGTCATCCCTTGTTTGTTGGAGCTGATTATATGGATTTTTTGGTGATCGTTGTCCGAGTTCATCGTATCCTTCATTTACATCAAGATAACTGTTCCCGCGTGTACTTTTTTCTTCTTCTACATTTATTTCATCATATACTGACTCATCAGGCTCAGTATATGCATTTCCATCTTCCCTTCTGACAAAAGATGATAATACTAATTATTGATAATTAATTAATTTGAGTTTTTTTCTATGTATCAATGGCATTTAATCGTTATTCTATGTTTAATTTGGTATGAATACAATTGCAATGTATATTTTATATCAATAAACTTAACACGAAGAATTACTGGAATTAATTATGTACACGCGTTTTTTTAATTAATTCTTTTTTTTTTTTAAAGAAGAATGTTTAAAATATGAAAAATGTTTCTCCATAACAACACGTACGATCAATAAGGATTAGTGAAATATATGTTGATGAACTGTTGAACAACACCTTTTCAAGATACGTTATTTTTCACAGAAATTTGTATGGAGGAGTCCTTACTTTTTCAGATGAGACATAAAGGAAACAGTATTATAACGTTGTTCAATAGAAAAATATCGATTAAGCTAAAATGTCTCTTTACACCAGATGCATTGAATGTTAGATATGTACTTATCGATACGTTAGTCTAAAAGAGGGACGAACGATACCAAAGGGACAGTCAAACTCATAAATCTAAAACAAACTGACAACGCCATGGTTAAAAATGAAAAAGACAAACAACAGCACACACGACACATCTAAGATGCACGATATTTTAATTAGTTGTATTTGGCTCTGAACTATCTTTCGATAACTGTGAGCACTCTCATATATTTACTGTGTGTCTTTGTTATTGGTAAGAAGTATAAATACCTTGTCATGTCCGGTCTGTGAGTTTGTTAATAATATTTATCCTTTGTATCCATCTGCTGAGTGTTTCAACTTAATTTGTTTATATGTGATTCTGTTACACAATTATCTTAATTAGGGGAAGGGTTTAAAAAGCCCGCTAACAGGTCTAACACCTCGTATTATGTATGTGAATGTCCCAAGACAACAGCCTGTAATTCAGTGGTTGTCATTTATTGCTGAATATATCATTGTTCATTGATTACATTTCTTTTATTTCGTGGCCTTTATAGCTGGGTTTGCACATTGTTGAAGGCCGTACGTTGACCTATAGTTTCGAAATGTTTATTTTACCTTAAGTTTGCTATCCTTTCACCTGAAAAATATAGTAACATCTATGTACCAGTGTTGTTGTAATCCTTATGACATTATAAAAAACAAATGTTTAATCCCTCGAAAGTATAAATTATCTTTGTTTTGGTATATTAAATGTAATCAAATGTAAACATCGATCATCGATATTTTGCTGATGCAACATCGAATATTCCTAATTTGTGAAAGGTAAAAATATGTATACAATAACCATCAGAAATTAATTTACTTACAAGTATCTTATAAATAGACAATTGTTGTCTTCATAGTGACCTTCTTTTGAAGAATCTTAAATACCTGAATCAGACTTATTTCAAATACATGTACTAATATCCAAAATTGATAACATATTTTCCGTTGACAATGTATAACTTAAGATCGTTCCCATTGTCTGACTAGAGTGTCACTAATGCGTCTTATGTATATGGAACACGAATCTTAATTAAACCTTTAAATTGCATTTCATAATTGAATACATTTGTTTTCATTTATTTTCTTACAAAACTGTGTATAGTTATAAACTAACTACCTTCTATACTAGCTTTTTGGATAATTTCTTCCTTTGCCTTTATTTTCATTTTGAATTCAGTGGCAGCTTTAGTCTTTTTTCTCCGTAAAACTAATACAGCTGATATGCCTATGATGATAGATACAACTAATCCTGCGACTAATATTCCAACTATCATCACAAATGTATTGCCATTTCCTGTACTTGTTTTTGTGTTGTACTGCAAGTCACCAATATACACCTTTATTCTAATGACGTTCACCTAGTTATAAGAAAAGCATAGTGTTGGAATCGTTTTCGTATCGAGAAATCTTAACACTAGCATAACGCAGTTGTGAGTATATGTACTGTGATATAAGACTTGGGATAGTCTTTGTACACCCCTCTTAAACCGATATGAATGAGGTTCAGAGAACTTTCGAAGATACTGTATTTGTTTTAACTGTAGTCACTGGCATGATATGTGATACATGTACATATATCACATTTGAAAATTTAGAGTCAAATGCAGCTTTATATTACGATAATGAACTTTATTTATTTTTTCTCTAGCATAGAATTACAAATTGTGAAAGACCTTGAGTACATTCACATCAGACTATCAAGTTAAACAGAACTTAATATATAAACAAAACAAGTGGAAGTGAGTTGTAAACAGTCTACATATTGTCATTGAGAAAGACATACGCTTCTAAAATGTAGAATATCATTAAGTAGCTGAGTATAAATCTTTTTTCATCAGAAAACAGACACATTAACGAAGGTATGGATTGGGGATCCTTAATTTTTTAAACTGTTGGTGATTTGTTTTCTTTTTCGTATTCACATAACTACTTCATTTTAATTGATAAAGATAGAAGCACTATATGTAATAATATCTTTATGAACGACGATGATTCAACTGTCTTATCGTTTCGAACTTATTTTATCACATGTCAGTCATGTCCGTTTTATGGGCAAATAAGTATTGCGACTCTGACACATTAGAATAAATTACTTACAATAACATGAACTGTATTATCATCAATATTATTAGTCCGAGGTACTGATTTGGGTGGATAACAAGTTATGTTATCCATACTGATATCAGTTATGAGACAAATACCGTCCAATCCAATATTTATATGATAATCTTCACGGCGTGCCACATTTAATATATTTCTTCCCTATAATCATAACAACATTGTGACTTTAATAGATTTCTATATCATATCATATTTGAAGTGCTTGATAAGAAAATATCTTTCAAAGGAAATGATATTACAGAACAGCATAAAGAATTCTTACGTCTTGAAAATTAGCCAACCAATAAAAGTTCACGTTTATTTTCAAATTATACATGATCCTCATGTTATTAACTTGTAATTATTCGATATGAACTAAGCAAAATATATGCATTAGTTATGCAGTAAGTTTGATTTTTTTTATCTTTATTCTCAAAATTTGCTTTACTTATGTTTTATAATAACAAGGAAATGTGAAATGATTGCCTTTGAATATTTTTATTCATAGTTTATTATCGTTGATGTAAGCAAAAAAAAAAAGTAGCCATACAACCATAAGCGGAATTCATACGTTATCATTAAAGTAATTAGCGGAACCCATACGTTATCATTAAAGCAAAAAGGCCCCAAAATGAAAACAATGTGCATCAACTCAAATTACACACCAACGCAGTTCAGATTAACATTTTCTGTTGAAGTTTTAGCGTTGTCATAGCTTTCGTTTAGTAAAACATACTTTCATGCTTATTGTTATCGCTTAAGACTGTTTTTTTTCTAAATAATTTAGTTTATTGAACATAAAAAAACGGTAAAATATCTTTGACTGTTCAATATTAATTCTCAAACTCAGTTATTGACTTTGTGTTTTATGACAACATAATTAAGTTTTCTCATTAATGTTTTCAATAATGATAGCTCTGTCATAAATTTGAATTAAGTCTCAATTAATCGAAAGCTGAAACTTTATGCAATACGTTAATGAAAACATTCAATTGAGCTTTTCTGTAAAGAAAAGTCTACTCTTTAACAAAACCTTACCTCAATTTCAATAGAAGATTCCTTGTCGTACAGAACAATGCCTTGAAACATTTCAAACGTAGGGTCCTCCACATATTCTATTGGAAACTGAATTGTCACTCCATCAAAATGAACATCAATTCTTTGATTGTTAGGCTGATTCTTTAATCTTGGGGGTGTTTCACATTCAGTAGAAGTGTCTTCTGGTACATTACATGGGTTATCCTGGAGGCAGTATTGGACAAAAAACTTTCAAAATGATACTTTCAACATTTACAAGCCTAACATATACATTGTTTATTTCATGCTCTATGAAATGATCTGCGTTTACGTGTCTCCGTCAATCCGAAAAAGGGGAAACTAAGCATAAATGATAAGTAGCATTAATCCGCTACATGCTCATATATCTATGAGCTATTCGCGAGTAAGGAACCTCGTACTTGGTTACTCATTTGTTTTATATTTATGTTTAATGTTCCACTATCATTTGAACATTTTAGCAAAATACATTTTCTTGATTTTGAATGTGATTTTTAATCTTTTTGATGTGGTATATTGTTGTACATTACAAGATAGTCCAGTTAGTGAAATGAAATGCAGTTCTTTTTTGTAGGATGATCGATAATTTCTCTTAGAAGTACAAAAACAGAATTTGTTATTCAACATGCATGACATACACATTGAAATATTCAGGAAAGCTTAACTAAATAAATAATTGTAGAATTAAATGATTTTATTTAGGCTTGTACCTGATCCCAATATATGCAAAACAAAATGTACTTCGCACTTACCACTCTTTCTACTGTTATCGAACCGACATTATTGAAACCATCACCACGAATTGTAAATGTTACGCCTCCACTGAAAAATTTAATCAGCAATATGTGAAGAAATCAATTGTACACGTTTTTGTTTTTTTTAATAAAACATGTTTTATCTTTAAATTTTATTTTTACAAATAGTATTCTGTATTTCATCATAACGAATTTAAGTTGGATCATTGAAATATTAATCCTCCGTTTCAATAATTTGACCAAAATAAATGACAATCTTTTAGAAACCATTATTACTAACGTTTTAAGTTTTCCTTAACATATATTTATATACACTTACCTTTGTAAAGCCTTCGGTATTTCAGTCGAAATATTAAATGTTGGATCCGGTAAATATTGAAATGTTTCGTTAAGTGTCAATTCTGTCAGGCCATCAATAACAATGTTTAGTTGGGTCATATTTCGAGGTTCTGATGAAATACCTGTTTTGCACTTGATTTGGGGATTTTGTAAGCTGAAGATCGTTTGAGATTCACTGTAATAAACCAAAAACAGAAATAAATTTTTGATATGTATATTTTCCATTAAAGAACGGAACATTTCTTCAATAAAATAAGATTAGGCCATATATTTTGTTCTCCTCAAAATTGGAAGTATCTTCGTATCCTTGGTACTTTCTTTAACATGCTGAAGTGTGTGTTTCACCGGGCGATAGAACAAATACATAACATAACAATTTAGATATTCTTGAAAGTAAACTCTTTGAAATCTTAAATTCATAAGTTTACTTTACTTTATTTTGTCATCATAATAATTGTTTTTGTATATGGTAAAGTTATTATAACAAATGACCAACCACATATCTTTTCTTGGCTTTCATCATTTACTTATTTAGGTCGGTCGTTACCATATGTGAATTAATACTGTTTGTAACAGTTTTTAACCATTGTGCACCTACGATGAGTACAGCATTGAAGACTGTATTTAACTGATGTTGAAATCTCATTATTCAATTTTGAAAAGCGTGGTCAAATGTCAAATCACAAAAATATTGAACTCGGAGGATAATTCAAAACGGGAAGTTTCTGATCAAATGGCAAAATCAAAAGCTCAAACACACCAAACGAATTGACAACAACTATCATATTCCTGACTTGGTACAAACATGTTGTTATGTAGAAACAGGGGATTAAAACGCCAGTTTAATATAAGAAATCTAAACGTACAGGCTCCGTCTGCAGGGTACATTGCGAGGGCTGGCTGCTAAGGATGCATCAACCAAAAGTCAATAAAAAAAGAAATTGTCACGGAATGGAATAGGCCATTCACAAAATGTTAGTAAATACGACACATTTTTACATCTAATGATCTAAAAACGCATTTCCTAGTAGACTACCGTTTTGCCAAATGAGGATCAAACCATATATAAAGCCAAATTAATGACGAAGTTGAAACCATTCAAGACCGGATTTTAAAACATGGGCTAAATACGAAGTGCTGACTACTGGGCTGATGATAATTTTTAGAGGAGCTAATATTAAAGAACATCAAATTTATATTTCATACATTGTATTACATTCTTTCATCGATCAAACAATACTTTATTCAAACAAAAATATTTACCTCCGAGTCGTCTTTAATCATGAAACGGATGTTACATGCCAGTCATTATATTCATATCTATAAGACAAACTTTTTACCTCAAGGGTTTTCAGAAAAGTACGAGTGTTATTCGACGAGACAATGGGTATACACGAAAATACACTTTTATATCTGCATCATTTCCTCTCACAAAATTACAATTAGCAAACCTTCAACTCCGGGGCATTTCACATATCTCCTCCTGGCTTTAAAGAAATTCTTACTGCCCAACACTTTTGATCGTTATAGAATTCATCTATTACAGTAGATTTTAATTTTGATTACCATAATGATTCTATTTTTTTTTGTATTTCCTAGGATTGATTTTTCTATTTCGTTGTCGTCTTATTTAGGATTGAAGCCTATTGTCAGCCATCGTGGCTTATAGGTACTTTTAAAAGAGTTTTATATTTCGATATATTACACAAATCAAAGAATACTACACGAAGCTTGTTGAGGCAAGTAAAAATTCGGGATACAAATAAACAGATTACCTGCATTCTATGCAAAACACACCGTCACAAAAGTAAATAGTGTACCGATTTTGACCTTCGAAATCAATATATTGTCCTTTTATTGCCACAGTTGTATTCCCTGATAGAATCCCCTTCTTCGGTGAAAAGTTTAAAATTTTCGGGTCCTAAAATAAAACAAAACATTAATTAGATAGTGTGATTACTTTACTAGGATTTATATCACCTCTTTGAGAATTACTATAAGGTAAAAGTATGGACAACATATTACATAAAAGTTAATTATCTTCATTCGCATAATATCAAGATATACAATTTTTAGCATCACACATTTTGATATAAACAAAAAAAATCAACGTTCAAGTGGCATTACCTGTCACAATCACCGAAGTGACCATCATTTTCAAATTTGATTGATAACGATACATAGTCTTGCTTTACTGTATCCGTATTTCGTACGTTTTTAGATTATCTTCTAGTCCATCGGGACGACCCCTGAAGATTTCCAAAAGTCATATAACTTGATATAAAAATACATACATGTACTTACATAGATAGCATGCAAGCACGTCTAATCGGATTTTTTTAAAGATCTTGTTGATTTCATATTAAACATGATTGTAAAAAAATACATTGCAATCATCATTTTGTCTGAAAAAGAATGATCTGTTTTGTGGACCGGATCAATAATATTATGATTATTCCAAGCATCTCCTTTGTTTCACTTTGAAATGTTGACATAGTGTATGCCCATGCGGACCAACATTGGAAACCTATCTCTTCTAAAGTTTACATTTATGGTAACATGAATACGGATTCAAAGCATTTAAATTTTTTTCTTGCAAGTCAAGAATATATCAGTTTCTTTCGTTTAGCTTATTTAGACGGATCTAAATAAATGACAGCTGATATTTATTCCACGTTTGTATTTATTCGAGAAAAAAACTCAAATCGTGTTTCATTCTTTATCAAATTAGTGGTTTATGTCCCTTTCGTACATTAAAAATAATTGTAATTATTTTTATATTAAATAAACATATATTCTAGATACCTTGAAGGTGAAGTATATAGCATTTAAATCGCTGTAGCGGTTGGCGTTTACTGAAACGAATATTCCCGTTGTCTGCGTTGCGTTGTATGTTCCAATAACACACGTCAACCTGTTTTAAAAGAAAAAGAAACTACAGATATATTGCCACATGTGGAGCAGGATCTGCTTACCCTTCCGGAGCACCTGAGATCACCTCCAGTTTTCGGTGGGGTTCGTGTTGCTTAGTCATTAGTTTTCTATGTTGTGTCTTGTGTACTTTTATTTGTCTGTATTTTTTTTTAAATTTTTGCCATAGCGTTGTCAGTTTATTTTCGATCTATGAGTTTGACTGTCCCTCTGGTATCTTTCGCCCCTCTTTTATATTGTAACTAATGGATAGGTTTGGTTTTTTTTTTTATTGAAAAACGATTGAAAGATTAGACCAGCATGAATGCATTAACAATATTAATATTATGTCGGGTTTATACCAAATCTTATCGTAAACCAAATGTATTATATCCTTGTTAGTGTGATAGATAAAATCATCTCATTTTCCATGGACCTTTAGATCGGTTTAATGATGGTCTGATGAATAATTTCATCAATTCTTACAGTTTAGCTAAGTATAAATATGCATAAAGAGTGATGCATATTTATCTCGGATTTTTTTATCTGCATTTGTATATTCATAATTGATTTAGGAGAGTAGATTATCAGTAGAATAGTAATGAATCAAAGTCTTAAGCAGTAAATTTGATAGTTACATCATCTTAAACACAACACGTTGAATTTTCTTATAGGTTATTGATCAGACCTTTTCTTTTTGAAAGACTCTTCTACTGATCGGATAATTTACTCGCAATAATTCCAGATCGTTTCAGTACCTTTACATACAGTTCAGTATGTTTTCAATAAGCGTATAACAGCTACTGAAAAATCTGAGTGTAGCCTGAACATATTGTAATTGAATGCAAGCGAATTGTCTGAACAGAATTTAATTTACTGCAACCTGGAAAACTATGAAATTGATTCGAAAGATGGTACATGACTTAATTATCATTCTTTAGAAGTTTAATACAATGTAGCACTTTTGATCAAAATGACCGTTTCAGTTGAAATTTAAATTACACGTGACCATGGTTATTGCTGCAGAAATTTAATAAACGTATAGTAGGTAATCGGAAAAACATCTTTAACTCATGTATAGTATGACCCGTTCACTTAAGTTTAGGAGGAAGACACTTTGTTACATTCTTAACAAATTATTATGTCTTTTTCCTTGGCAATGATAACGTATGTTTTTCAGTTGCGTAGGTTGCCCATGTTTCGTTTTTCTTTTTATGTTAAAGTACGGAAATATTCAGTGTGCGTCTAAATGGAGACTTCTGTTGTTTTTTTTCCATTTGTCTTTTCTGGAAATTTTATAAATTCTAATGGGGCCTCGGTGGACTCAGTAGCTTCGGAGGCCAAGTGGTCTACTACTGTAATCACTAGCCAGTCAACACTGCGGTTACATTCGACTCCAATCTTAATGGACTAGGATTGTCAGTTTTCTTATCGAAGGTCGTTGGTTTTCACCGGACACTCTCCATCCATAAAAAAATGGCCGCTGCGAAATAGCCCAAAAGTGGCGCTTAGAAGTGGAGTTTAAACGCCAACAATCAATCAAACAATTATAAATTCTAAAGAAATTAAGATTCGATGTGGCGGCATGGTTATAAACATTATTAACATTATCATCATTAACGATAGACGAGATACCTGATCGGAAAAGTACACCGCTAAACATCATGTGATGTGTTACAAAACAGATAAGGCGTCGAGGAAAAGCATTACTCGACCAGCTATAGCTATATTTTATATAGCACAAGTGGTTGAAGTGCCTATGGTGCTGTCCACGGTGCAAACGGTACAGGTGTTGCCGCTATGAAAAAAGCAAAGGTTCGATCCCCGCTGAAGATATAACATTCTTGGGCTTAATTTAAGACGATTTATATATATAAAATACATATATTTACTCGGTATAAGGTGTTGTAACTGTTACATTGTTACATCTCACTCCACCGATATCAATAGAAATACTATCATTATTATTTCCAAGGTAATTTCCAGATATTGTCAACAATGTTCCACCATTAACTGGTCCACTTGCTGGATACACCTATATGACACATGTAATAGATTAGGGAAGCAACAATTAATTACGGTATGAAATCATATTATACAAAACTATAATTATATAGGCATCTGATATTTAAAAGAACCAATGCAATTTGTTAGTAGAATCTGTTATCCATAGAGATGAAATAAATCTGTCTGCTTGAGGTAAGAGTAGCATATATTGATACTTTGAACATAATGAAGAGACATTTAAATCAGAAATGCAATGACCATGATGAAACTTTATAGAATGTAACACAAAATAATCATAAAAATTATAAAGACGACTTTTAAAACAGCAGCTGAGAATTTAAAATTTTAGTTGAGAACCCAATTTATTGTCTAAAACAATTATTTTAAACCTCACATATTTCCATACAATTGTAAGACCAATGTTGTTTATGTGGCATACAGTTGCAGGTCGTCTCTTGTAGACAGTTTTAAATTTACTACTTTGATCATAGTAGTGCATAAAAGAGGAGCGAAAGATACCAGCGGGACAGTCGAACTCATAGACCGAAAATAAACTGACAACGCCATGGCTAAAAAAGAACAGACAACAGACAAATAATAGTACATAAGACACAACATAGAAAACTAAAGACTAGGCAACATGAATCCCAGCAAAAACTGGGGTTGATCTTAGGTGCTCAGGAAGGGTAACCATATCCTGCTCCACATGTGGTACCCGTCGTGATTCTCATGTTATTACAAACCCGGGAAATAGTCTTATTCGCTTGGTTACATTCATGTGAAGGGAAGGGGATTGTAGTTACGACATAAGGAACGTATCCGATATCATCTAGATATTTTAAAACATTTAGAACTCTTGCTTTAATAGCTGCCTCGTGAACAGCAACCCTCTCTCAATTAAATCATGATCGGAAATACAAGCCCGGTAATATCGTATCAATTGGGAGATATATACTCCATATGCAGGCGCTGCTGGAATGTTGCTACATAGAAATGGAAAGTGCAAAATTGAGAAGCTGAAATCATTTCTTTTGTCGAAAAGTTTCGTTTTCAACCGACCCTCATTGTCAATTTCGAGACGTAAGTCAAGATACGAGGCAGCCTTAACTGCATCTGTTGTATCCTTTATCTCTAGTTCGATGGGATGGATGCGTTCAACATAGTCACCAAAATTTGAACTATTTAGTGAGAGATCATCGTCTTTATAGCGGAAAGTAAAGTTAAAGGATATTTCTAACGTCTTATCTTTCGTTCTAAGAAGTTCCTGTATAAAGTCAGCCTCGTAATAATAAAGAAACAAGTCGACAAGAAGAGGGGCACAATTGGGTCCCATTTAAATGCCGACAGTCTATCTGTTGAAAAACACGTCCTCCGAACGTAACAAATATGTTGTCAATCAAGAAATCAAGCATCTTTATAATGTCAGTTTCAGAGAACTTTTTGTTTGAACCAGAGTGATTCTTTACAAAGTAGGATTTATCCCTCCCCAAGACAAGATACTTCTATCTACGATGGCCATTCTTTTTTATGAAACAAAGCAATACAAGCTCTTTCAATTTGTCTTTTAGTTTGGAATGGGGAATATTTGTGTAAAGTGTAGAAAAGGCAAATATTTTAATACTATTGCAAGACGAAAGAGTCTCAGATTATATGTAAGTTAAAAGATCTTTTGTATTTTTTAGTATCCATATCTGATTCACGCCACCTCTAGAATAGAAAGTTTCACAATTACTTTGAAGCCAGGCTTTGATTGCTGATAAAACAGATGTTAATATTTTAGAAAGAGGTTTTGTGGAGCACTTGGAAAACCCAGCAACATGACCTTGTTTGTAAGGACACTTATGTAGTTTAGATATCCAATACAGGGATTAAGTATCCAGTTCTTCGTCTTTGGTTGAAATTCCAAAGAAACATAGAACAGACCTATGATTATCACGGATTTTATCTTTGGTAAGTGTCGTTAGGGTATGTGTTGAATTTCCAAGTGAATTGTCAAAACCTGATTCATTTGTCAAGCAGTTTATGCAATGAGATTTTCACACAAAAACGATGTTTTTTTTAGCTTTGTCAACGGGGACAACATAACTTATGTCACTAGGTAAGGAACAAATCTCATAAACCTGGAACCTATTTCACTAGGTAAGGAACAAATTTCACCAACCCGGTACTTATTTCACCAGGTAAAGTGTGGAACTAATTTCATAGAGATGGAACAAATTATATTGAAATTATCTATGAAAAAAGTTCTTTCAGAACATATTTCCAGTGATATTAGTTCCACTTGAACTTTTTTCACAGGTACAAATTTTGGCTCACATATACATATCAATTAAAACATTCTGTACACCCAACTGATGGGTTCATCTTGTTTTCATAAAATATGAATAGGTTTCGTACATGAAATCAACGCTATAAAATACTTATAAACTTCACGAATAAGTAGTGTATGCTAATCCAATTTCCGTTTGCCAGGCTGTCACGTTATTTTTTTGAAAACTGAATATTAAATAAAGGCAACAGTAGTATACCGCTGTTCAAAAGTCATAAATCGACTGAGAGAAAACAAATCCGGGTTACAAGCTAAAACCGAGGAAAATGCATCAACTATAAGAGAAAAACAACGAAACAACAGAACACTACATTGCAACAAAAAACAAACGACAATGAAATATACATAGCAATACATAAAACTATTAGATAACAAATGTCATATTCGTGACTTGGAATAGGACATTTTAAGAAAGCCATCATGATTAACCCCGCTTATATCTGCGCCTGTCCAAAGTCAGACACCTCTGGCTTTTGTTGATCTTGTTTTTGTCTTTTTTGTTTATTTTGATTCATTTAACATGTTTAATATATGTTCCACAGTTTAGTGTGCCGTTCATTCCTTTCCTCTGAAATAGTTAATGTTTTAACATTACACATTTCTCGTTTCTATTCTCAATTTTGTGGTGATGCCAAAAAAAATTAAAAAATTCCATTTAAAGAAACAGTTATTATTTGAAACCTAAACAAGTTTGTTTTTTTGTAATTTTAAATAAAGTTAATTAGCGGAAAGGATAAAGTTAATGTATCAAAAAGCTGGACTTTCACTCTTATTTGTGTGTTTAAATGTTGTGAGCGCTCATAGACATAAACTGACTGGTGGTCATGTTAATAGTGTTCCAACATAGTCATCAGATGGGGAATATTTGTCATTGACCCATTTTTAAGATTTGCATCTATTATATTTGTATTTTTGTCATATTATAGGAGATTGTTGGTTTTTGTTTTGCATAAAATAAGGATGTGTAGGCACTTGCTTATATTGGGAAGTTAAATGTATGTAAATTTAATGATACTTCAACAAAACATTTTAAAATGATAATCCTTGTATCTATGATGAGAGTATTCAATATCATTAACATTAAGTTTGAAATACCTGATATATTTCAGGCGAACAGTTCGTAGTTAAGTTCTTTGAATTTGGCTCGATACACAATGGACCTGAAACACACACAATGTATGAATATACATTATGAATAATTATCACAAATGTTTTCCTTGTCTCTAAAATTTGCGGAATCTCTAATATAATAGTGTACCTCGATTAACAAACGTTACATACCAAATTGTAAAAAAATGTGTGTTTTTTTATGAAATTTGCATTCAATTTATGTTAAACATTGAAAAAGATTAGAAAAAGGAATAAAATGGATTTTACTCTTTTAAAATAGAGTCTGTTTTATATGTTCCACAGTTTAGTGTGCCGTTCATTCCTTTCCTCTGAAATAGTTAATGTTTTAACATTACACATTTCTCGTTTCTATTCTCAATTTTATGGTGATGCCAAAAAAAAAAAAATACCATTTAAAGAAACAGTATTTTCTCTGTTATGTTTATGGATGAATTTTTCATTTTGTGCTCATTCCACTTAACTACGATTAGGTATACTTACAATATATCCTACAGATGGCTCACTTTCATTCTGCAAATCAATCAACATTATCTACGCTCATCAAGGTTTAATTCTTTATGATACGTTTGATCTTTTTTTACTTAGATTACTTTGTTTTAATTTTGTTGTAATTGTTGACAATGTTCTCATTTAGACTTGTGATTAACCTTTTGGCAAGATAAATCTTAAAATTTTCTTCTGTTGAGTGTTTAGTGTAGTTCAAATGCAAATTACCAAAACTTGGACAGGTTTGGATACATAAAACACTTTTTTCATACCTAATTCACATTTATCCCCTATCCATCCGTTTGCGCATCCATATGTGCAATTTCCTGTTTCAAGGTCACATGGTCCACTGCAGTACTCTGGACACAATTTGCTGCACAGAGGTCCATAGTGTGTAGGGGGACAGCCTTAAAAGCAAATTATGTTATGTATAAGATAGACAAACTTCATCCTATCATGATTATTTAATTTATTTCTATAATTTGGAAAACACAAATATTTTGATGCGTGGTTTAAACCTTTCTATTAAAATATCAAAGGGCTTTTACTTAGCAAAAAAAGAGAAATACGTTAATCATTAAAATCTTGAGTCATTTTCTTTTATCAAATTTCATCATTCATACTTTCCTTTGAATTATTATACCAGATCATCGTTTTTCTTAACTTTACTCATCAACACCATGGTTAAAATCTTGCTTAGGCCGTCTTTGCCTTGTGGGTAGAAACCATTTAAATTTCATGCAGATATTGAGTAACAGATACAAATTCACTGTGGCATGTTTACAGTTATTGATGTTGCATTTTATATTTCATGTATTTCGACTGAAATCTTTACATGACATAACGTTGAATATTTCGAAATTTGTTTTTTTTTTATATTAAGTAACGAATTATAAACACCATCACGACAATAAAGTCAAATAGAAGTGCTATACATTTTGTGTTCCATAACGATAAGGAATGGATCTTTTGAGAAGTCCAAGCTTTATAGCCCATACATATAAATGTCAGAGCATTTTTTCGAATTACACCACAAGCAGACGAAATTTAAAAGAAATAAATCAACAAGAATTAAAAATTCAAAGAACAATTGAAGGTCTTTCCACCTAATACGATATATTTTTATGTTAAAAATAATAAAACTCGGTTAGAAATGTTATTTTCACTGCCAAATGATTACTTATCGTACGTTGATTTTAACAATATATGGTTTCTACACATTTTTGTTTAAAATAAGAGGGATAAGTTTTTACTTCTGGTTTGAAATGTCAATTTTGGTCTGATTTGATAGTTTACTTGACACTGATTCCAAAAATATATGGTTCTATGTACAATCAATAAGTACAAAACATGGCTACTTCCGGTTTACAAAAGGTTATGTCCAGTTGATTTATTCAAGGTCATATGACTTGCCACTTAGTGCACATAGTCCCATAGGTTTATAATGCATAGATTAAAAGTTAAAGAAAAGGTCAAAATCTAGAACGTCAAATCAAGCTTTGACCTTGACCCAAATTTGAAGGTGATGAAACAAGGGTCTCAAATCAAAAGACTCTAGGCCTCTGCTATATATTGTTATTGGGTTATATTACCATACGACTAATATTAGATATCAAAGGGGGAAAAACTCTCATTAAATGTCTACGTACCCTTTCAACTAAAATGTACGTGTTACGACATGTCGCAACTAACAATTGTGTGAAAACATTTTGTAGATATCTTATAAGATTTCTGAAAATAAGTGATAACAAGCCAAAATCAAAATTTTGAACATGACCTTGACCTTTGACCTTGACCTCATTTTCATTTTTAGGACCAAGAACCTCAAATCGAAAGACCCTAGGCATCTATTACTTTTGGTTTTCCAGTTACAAATACATTTCACTTATATCAAATACAAAAGGGAAAATAACTCTCATATGGAATCTCTATACGGCTTCGGTCAAAATTAAATGAAACATTCTGAGGATATAAAGGGCAATTTGAAAACAATAATTTGCCGGTTTCTTATACAGTGGCAAAGTTTTAGAAATAACAAGAAAAAAAATGTTCGGGGAGATAACTCTTCAATGGAAAATTATTCGGTTACGCAATGTTAGTTAAAAAAGCGAACAAACTATACGATATCATATTCCAAATATCTAAGCGACATCTTGCGAAACATCAAAACAGCGAAGGAAAAAAAAATATCAGAAGAAAAGCAATAAGTCTTTCCGTTTCTTTTCGTTATGACAACTCATAATTGTATCCTAATACATTGTCATATCAAGTTTGTTTTGTGTTTTAACACTCACCAACAATCCCAATTTCACATACTTCAAGCTCAGAAAATTTGTTCTGATTTCGAGATACATAGGTAAGGTATCTGAAAATCGAACTGACATTGATCACAGTTGGTACGGATTCACCTCTGTACAACACAGTTCCATTTACCCATAAATCACTAGCGTTTGAAGCGTAAATGGTATGGTTTCCTCGATTTGTGGTGTTCACTTAACAATAAAAATTAAACATTATAATTATAAAATGATACAGAATGTTTGTACGTGACCACCAGTAACAAAAGTATAACAAGTAACACTCACAGGTAGCAATTGCTATTTTAAGTTGTGATAATGATCGTTATATAACAGCGAAATGAAATCAATGGAATAGTAAATACAAGCAAATAACTATAATACAAATACAGAAAATCTTAATGCAGATGTACAAAAACATGAAAAATATACATGTTGTTTCACTATTGTTATATGTACCACCTTTGATAAGTGTTTAGTTTTACTATACTGTTTTACTAATGTTGTGGTACTGTGAACAACATTTGTTTTGGTTAAAAATATTTCCGTACTCCTTACAACAAAATTATTAAATTTAAAGTTACCTGTGTTACGTTATTTTATTTAAAGTAATTTTTTCCCCAATTTACAGTTTTCTGTTTGAAATTGTTTAACATATCATATTTATATTATGTCATAGAACAAACTTATTCGTTCAGTGTATACATATGTATGTTGACTTGTTTTGTTAATATTTTTTTTATCCAGAAATGCCATTTCATTTGATATTTTATAGTGTATCTATGTTATTCTACTTTTTCAGGTTAGGATGAAGTTAGTGACTGTTCAATCAAACTGCATTTGTTTGCATCTATCCTAAGTCAGGAACCTCTTGATCAGTGGTTGTCGTTTGTTTATGTGGTAAAAGAGTGTTTCTCGTTTCGCGTTTTTTATATAGTTTTGACCGTTGATTTTGCTATTTGAATTGTTTTACAATAGGTATTTTGGGGCCCATTAAAGCTTGCTGTTCGGTATGATCCAAGTTTCTGTGTTGAAGTCATTACTTGTCCTATTTATAAATTGTGACTTGGATTGAGAGTTGTTTCATTGGCACTCATACTACATCTTCTCATTTCTATATATCAACATATTCTATGTGGTACTGATTCAATCTCAAGTATATTGTACTTACTATTTCGCCATACTGTTTATAAGAAAGACGTGAAAGGAATAAACGTCTTTCTTATAAACAGTATGGCGTAAATTGTAGGTAAAATATACTTGAGATGGGATCAATACCACATAGAATATATTGATATATAGAAATAAGAAGAAGCAGTAGGTTGATTTATGTTGATCATTGTTATTTTGCTCAGTTTCTTCCGTTACCTATGCTAACATCGGACGCGGACGTATTTTGAACTGAGTTTCACTGTGCGTATTGCTGTGTGTTTGTTTATTAAACATTGGCTAGAGATAAAGCGGGAGGGATGAGATCTTTCAAAATTTGTTTCATCCTACCGCATTTGTTTGCGCCTTTCCTAAGCCAGGAATGAACTATATATCAATTGTTTGTTCTTGTGGCTGATACGTGGTGTAAACACAGAAACACGCACAGTAAAACTCAATTTAAAAAAAGTCCGCGTCCGATGTCAGCACAAGTAACAGAAGAAACTTAGCAAAATAATAATGATCAACATAAATGGACTACTAGCAGTAACTGACATTCCAGCTTCAGACCTCAATTAAACTGACCGAAAGATTATGTCATCATCATATGAACATTGGGCAGAATCTCTCCTGTTAGAGTTTTATAAACATGCACACAAGAGAGAACATATTTATTAGATTCGTATATTCTTCTTATCAAATGAACAACTGATATGTTGTTTTTCATTGTAATTATATATAAGTTGTAATTACATATGAATGTTTCAATGTTTCAACTGATTGCATATTTTGACATCGTAAAGCAACACAGTAAAATGTGCCTAAAACAAAAGAAGTGAAAAAGCAATAGAACACTTAACCTATGAAATTAAAATGCAACATATTCAGACTCACTAGCATCGGGGCGATAACAGAACACGTACTAAAAGAGGGGCGCAAGATACCAGATGAACAGTCAAATAAATAAATCGAAAACAAACTGACAACGCCATGGCTAACAATGAAAAAGACAGTAAAATAATAGTACACAAATACCAACATAGAAAACTAGAAACTGAGCAACACAAACCACACCAAAACTTGGGGTGATCTCAGGTGCTCCGGAATGGTAAGCAGATCCTGCTCCACATGTGGCACCCGTCGTGTTGCTCATGTTATTACAAACCCGGTAAATAGTCTAATTCGGTAGGTCACATTCATGAACATGGAAGGAATGTAAAAAAAAACATATCCGATATCATTGGTGAAACGGTTATTCCATAACGGTCAACCAACTCGTGATGGCGTCCGTGAAATTTACGAAGGGATGATTTCAACTTCCCCATTAGGAACTCTTGGTCAATAGCTTCCTTGTGAGCAGCAACCCTTTATCACGGAAATCATGATATGAAATACAAGCGCGGTAATGTCGTATCAATTGTGAGATACATACTCCGCATGCAGACGTTGCTACATAGAAATGGAAAGTTCACAATTGGGAAGCTGAAATCATCTCGTTTGTCGTGAAGTTTTGTTTTCAACCGACCCTCATTGTCAATTCTTAATGTAAGTCAAGATATAAGGCAGACTTAGCTGTATGTGTTGTATCTTTTATCTGTAGTTCGATAGGTTAGATGCGTTCAACATAGTAACCAAATTGTGAATTATTTAGTGAGAGAACATCATCTATATAGCGGAAAATAAAGTTAAAGGATATTGCTAACTTCTGATTTTTCATCCTAAGCAGTTCCTTTATGAAGTCAGCCTCATAATAAAGAAACAAGTCGGCAAGAAGAGGGGCACAATTCGTTCCCATTGGAATGCCGACATTCTGTTGAAAAACACGTCCTCCAAACGTACTAAAACATGCGACGGATTTTTCTGCATGCAAAATGAAGGAGTACATTAAGTCATTCTTTAGAAGTAAAGCAAACCACTATATTTGACTTCACCAAACGGAAATTCTTGTAGCTAATGAATACTAAAGCTGTATTATAAATTCAATGTACATAGTCTGAAACAATCATCTAACGTTCGATCTCCATTACTGACTAGTTTTATTAGAATATAAAGGTAAAAGATTTAAATTTTTGTATCCTGTTTCCATATCATATAATAGAAGGAATGATGATAACATACCAATTAAAGTTATATATATTTCCGTCACAATGCCTATTTCCATAAGGTCCACCTGAACTAGTATATTGGATCCTTGTGCTATGACACATGATGTTAAATTTCCATCTTTTACTAATCTAGCTTGTTCATTGTCAGTTGTATTGATCAAAATTGAACTCTCAAATACCATGTTATCTGTAAGTAAATTAACATGATTAATGTTTAATGCTAAATTACTTATTATCAATTTTCCAATGTGATATTGATAGTGAACATATTTATGCCGCAGTTTGTTATGAGTATCCATGCATACCAAACCTTTATTCAGTAAATAAAAAAACTCTGTAAGAAAGGCTACTGTCGCCAGTAAATAGGACCAATCACGGGATCAACAATGAAAAAATTCAACAAAGATACAAGTATCATTCTTATTAGACATGCTTACTATAAGCCGATACCGAAACCGAATAAACGGTAAATCTTTATTATGTTAATTAACTAAACATATTCACTCCATTACATTGTTTGAAATGTGAATACACAAGACGGAGTATTACTTCAATTCATCAATTTTCATTAATCAACAAAAAGCAAAGTTAAATTCAATCATTGTAAATACACTTATTAATATAAAACAAGTAATATACAATTTACGATGTTGATACTATTTATTTGTGGTGTACATTAATCATGAAGCAGGTTTCGTCGTACGGAATGAGCTGCACATAGTTCTACAATAGGTGCAAAATCGTTCTGACTATTTCTATAAAGAGAACCTATTATTTTATTAATTTTCATTCGTCTTATGGAATATTCTACATAAACTCTTCTTGCACGATTTTTTTCATCGGTAAATTAGCGTTGATCGCAAATATTGCATTTTGATTGCGTAGCTGTCTTACACTTACAATATATGGTGTTGCAATAGGATGTTCAGATGAATTGTTATCGCCAAGTAAGTACCAATCACGAGACAACGGTAGTATCTCGTGTGACCCGATCGCATTCATCAATCTGTAAGTCATCGCTTCATGGTTATGACATAGGACACCGGACTTGATGCATCTAATTTTCTGTCCTGTGTCTATTGATACATTGTATACGACGATGTTCACTATAAAACTGGTTTTCGTTTGGGCGATCTATTCTATAGAAGAGGGACGAAAGATACCAAAGTGACAGTCAAAATAAATGATGCAATCAATAGATCTAACTGCTTCTTCCAACTCTGGTCAATCACTCTCCATAGATTCCCATTCTTCAGCTAAAGACCATTTTTTCATTGATTTGAGAGCTTGATGAAGGATTGGCCAAATTTCCTGAAAAGCTTTATATAAAGTTTTGCTAACATCAAACATCAAAGCCATTTGTTAAAATGTAGAGTAACATCTTAACCAAATTAAAACCTTTAAAGGTTTATTTTGACAGCTTATTCATGTTAGAAATACCGCTTCTTTATTTCTCTGTCTGCTTAGCGCACTCATGCGTATTATATATACTTCATTAAAAATATCTGCTATTTCACCCGTACGTAGTTCGGAAGAAGTTGAATTTATGTCTTATACATTTCTGGTAAATATCATTTCCTTGATATGGGTATAAACTTTAATCAGGTAGTTAGTTATAAGGCTATTGATGAATTTGCTAAATAGTTGAGGATGAAGATGAACCCGAATTATCATCTCTTCCCAAACCTAGCCCCTTAAGAGAGACAACCAAAATTGCTACCAGAAAAAGAAAAGGAGATGGACGATGAAGATGAAACAGAAGTGCAACCTGGCACATCAAGAGGGGCAATCAGACGTGCTTTCTGATGAAAAAGGAAATGGAGAGAGAAAACATAACAATGTATACCATACTGTTGAAAGTAATTTGCCGAAAGCACACAAGCTTTTATGATCCTTAGTTTTTGATACAGATTAATAGTAGTCACTCAATTATACTGGAATAAAAGTGTTTGCCTGTATAAGTACTTGTTTTTGTTCATTTGTAAATTAAAGGGTCTCTTTATATATATAGTCGGAACGATATAATTATTGCACATATTATAGAACTATGTAAAGTCATTTCTCTTTGACAAAACTTGTTTTATGATTAATGTACATCATCAATACATTTGTATATACTAGTACATCTTAGTTAAAATTGAGAATGGAAATGGGGAATGTGTCATGCAAAGAGACAACAACCCGACCATAGAACAGACAACAGCAACAGGTCACCAACAGGTCTTCAATGCAACGAGAAATTCCCGCACCCGGAGGCCTCCTTCAGCTGGCCCCTAAACAAATGTATATACTAGTTCAGTGATAATGAACGCCATACTATAAAACTCCAAGTTGTACACAAGAAACTAAAGTTAAAAATAATACAAGACTAATAAAGGCCAGAGGCTCCTGACGTGGGACAGGCCCAAAAATGCGACGGGGTTAAACATGTTTATGAGATATCAACCCTCTCCCTATACCTCTATGTCGAAAAGTAAACGCATAACAATACGCACATTAAAATTCAGTTCAAGAGAAGTTCGAGTCTGATGTCAGAATATGTAGTTGTATATTACAATGTACTTACATAAGTGTTTTTAATACTGTTTGAATTTAAATTTGCTTTTTGATAGATTCATGAAATAATACTCTGTATTGCTATGTGTTTCTTTATTCTATGTTGGCTGAAGATGGTTGATATCTTACAAAACTGTTATACCACTGTCCCATGTTAGGGGGAGGGTTGGGATCCCGCTAACATGTTTAACCCCGCCACATTATGTATGTATGTGCCTGTCCCACGCCAGGAGCCTGCAATTCAGTGATTGTCGTTTGCAATCATACCACATCTTCGTTTTTATATTAACCCCGCCGCATTTTTGCGTCTGTCCAAAGTCAGGAGCCTCTGGTCTTTTAGTCTTGTATGTTTTTTTAATTTTAATTCAATTATAGGTGTTGATGTTTTTAATGTGACCTCTAAACTAGTACACAATGTTTTAGGGACCAGCTGAGGATCCGGACCGCCTCCGGTTGCGGAATTTCTCGCTGGTTGCGTTGAAGACCAATTGGTGGCCTTCGGGTGTTGTTTGCTCTTTGGTCGAGTTGTTGTCTCTTTGACAAATTCCCCATTTCCATTTTCAGTTTTATCCATCTAGTGTATTCAAATTTCAAACAATATTATAAAGTTAATTTATTGTTTTGTTATTAATCAGTCTGTTTGTTTTTATTGAATAGTTTCACCTTTCGTCATTATGATTTGTTCAATGGAAATTTGATAATAAATCTTAAATACGTATGACATATTATAACAGTATTGGCAGTCATAGAAACATGGGGCAGAATTATTGGCTGGGAATTAATCAAAATGGTACTCATTTTTTGTTTGGTTTGTGTTTTAGCATTTTCGCAGTGATATGTAAATGTGGACATTTGGATTAAAAGACAAATCGTAAGTGGCCTCATTAAAATTCATTCATAATTGTTTAAGACATAGACGTAGGGAGAGGCGGTATGATTGTGGATGAGACACCTAGACACTAGAGACCAAAAGACATACCTATAAGCAACTATAGATAACCGCTATGCCTTAAGTTATTACAAATCTTATTTCTTTTATTTTGATAGGGCGTAAAGACCTAGTATCAGGTTAATACACACTTCTACATTTGCATTCATTTAATGCCGCAGTCCCACGATATATATATAAGAGATTCAAATTATATCAAGGACCCCTGTCCTCAGTTTTAGTGACTTTTTTTTTTAAAAAGGAGCCTAATTTGCAAGTGTCCTGTTTTGTTTCAGGATTGAGGATATGTTTTAATTTATCCATATCATTTAAGATAATATAACGCTAAATACAATCAACAATTTTTCAATTTTTAGATGCATGTTATTTTTGCAATATTATACAAAATAATATAGATAAGATATATTAAGTGCGAATTCATTTCGCATGTTGTATCAACAACTATTTTCATTTTACTCTTATACATGTAAATGTACAATTACTTGATAAATGTCGATTTTAGTAATTACAATTCGAATCTTCTGAATATGTTCAAATAATTACTTACATTTGTCACAGTAGGATCCTGTACGCCTTATTTTACAACCTTCGGTACAAACTGCAGTATCTCTATCGCAATTACTTTTCAAACAGTTTTTATCGCTACATCCTCCAAATATACAGGAACCATTTCCAGGGAAGCAATGCTGCTCCATACAACTTTCGGCACAGGAGATCTCACAGCTACTCCCCCAAAATGTTTTTTGACAACCTTAAGCAATATGAAGGTTAGATAATGTAATCAGTTAAACAAATATCAACACTTTAAAATATAAAGCCTTTGATATCGTTCAAACAAATATCATCTGTTATCATGGATTTCTTTTGTATTTCAGTTGGTAAAAAAGTGAAGTTTTGGAATATTGTATTACCTTACTAACTAATGATTGTTTGAGAAATTGTGAATGTGAAGATAATGTTCGAATTTTTGTATGGGTAATTGATCTGATGTCTTCTATAATATAAAGATGTACACGAAGGAAGTTTAATCGCAATAATCCCTATACATGCATTGATCGTTTTCGCAGTAGAGTTACTCAGTAAACTAACCAACCTGTTTAATTGACAATTGATTTCATTTTACTCTTGAATCTGCTTGACAAAAGTGCCACTGTACTTACGCAAACACAAATCAATCACCGTTTACCATGTGCACATGTGCATGTTTTATGAGTAAGCAAAAATGTAACTTATATATATAACAGATGTATGTTTCGAAATCGATCAACGTCTCCTCATCGGTTGCAAAGCACTTTTTCTTTTTTCTAAATCAATTTAGTTTTCAATCAAGATAACACAGTCACAATAGTATGGTAAATTGTCTTTTATGTTAAAAGACAATGTCATAATACTATGATAATGTCATTTACACAGTTCAAACATCACCGCACGTCAACCTTTGTACAACAGAAAAGCTGATTAGACATTAGTGACAATTTGGTCACGCCCTCATAAATTGGTGTAAGTCCTATCAAATACCGTCAGAATGTTTCCTTTAAAATTATTTTACACACAAGAAACTGTATTTTCTTATTAAACAAAACAAAAATATTCACGTTTAGAAACATTTTTAATGTTGACGTTTTGAGATACTAAGAACTTGTTTTAAGTGTATAGAATTAAGAGGTCAATATGACTTTTAAACAGTTGGATTTTTCAAATTTAATAAAAGATGTTTTTAGTTAGTTTTTTTTTTCTTTAAAATTATATCATGATTCTTTGATATTTTCCATTATCTTCTGAAATTTTGAATAAGATAAATAATTTAATGTTTTTATACTTAACATTTAAAATTTTACTCTGCGTGTATAAATAGCATTGAAAGCACATATTACAAACGATAAAAACGGAATTGCTAGAAGAAAATGAGCCACTCTTCCTAAGGTTGCGAATGAATATGTTCGTTATCTGATTATATGAGTTTAACAATCGAAACCCCTATTAACGTCGCATGACAAGCACGAAAAATGGCGAAACTGAACTTCCAACAGCGGGCGATGATTTCTAATCATACAATATTCTTCTTCATCTTCTTCCGAATACGGGAGTAGACTCCTAAGTAGGAGTGTAAAACTTCCCGGAACTTTTAACTTTTTAGGATTAAAATTCATTTGCCAGTCCTCTTCCCTTTGTACTAAACTAGATAAATCTTTTTGAAGTAATTGTGCATCAGAACTGTGTTTTACATTTCTATATATACAATAAGCAGTTATCTGTAAACATGTTCTGGTAAGTCATTAATAAAAAGCAAAAATAATGTTGGGCCTAATACTGTTCCCTGAGGGACACCAGAGTCAACAGCTAATTTAGAAGATTTAACACCATTTAAAAGTACCTGCTGTTGCCTGGCAGCTAAACAATCATTGATCCAATTTAAGTTTTGATTCATAATACCGTAATAATCTAATGTTTGGGATAATCTTTGATGGGGGACTTTATTAAATGTTATAGAAAAATTTAAAAGCATAACATCTATTTGATAACCATATGCCAATGATTTTACTAGATCTTGTATACTAAAAATTAGTTTGGTCTCGCAAGACCTTTTACTCCTAAACCATGTTGACTGTCATTTCATATGTTATTATTTTTTAGATGTTTTCTGATGTTGCTTGTTAAAATAAGTTCTAGAATTTTACAACATATGACAGTTAATGAAACTGGTCTATAATTAATAGCGTTATGCTTGTTACCTTTTATAAATATGGGTACAACACTAGCCTGCTTCCAATCAGCAATCTTGCAATGGATATTTTAAATGCATTGAAAACATTTTCTATCCTAAATTGCTTCTTTGTTAAATTTTAAACTTTAATGCGCTATTTCATGGTACACCGACCCGAGAAGTAAAATGAAATATGGTAAGACAGCAACCATTTGATTTTCTGGGGGGCGGGGGCTATGGATTTTTTTTCGGACAAACTTTTTTTTCGCCTTTTTTTCGCGACAAGTCCAAAACAATTTTGTTCTTTCAATTTTAGCATTACATATAGTGGCAGCTGAGGGTGAAACAAACATTTTTTTTTCACACAGGGTCACAAACAAATTATTTTTTTCTTCAAAACCTGGAAACAAACTTTTTCTTCCAAAAAAATCCATAGCCTCCTCCCCACCGCCAGAAAATCAAATGGTTGCTGCCTAATTGTTTCATGATATATTTTAGCCATCATTTGTGACTTTCAACAATAGTACGGCGGCTTGGTGAAAAATTGTGAACATCCTGCTACAAGCATGAAATTTGGCATAGACCTTCCTCAACTACTACTCTTGTATTTCAGATAGGGAGGCATTTGAAAAAATGTCTCCATTCCGGTTAAATCCACAATGGCGGACATCATACTTAAATCAGCCCAATATCGAAGGCTAGCATGTGAATAGGTGTTATTATAATGCTACTATCATAATATTTGGTACAAATCTTTGTTTTTACTACTTTTGGATATATCATATAGATTAGTGGTCTTTCAAAATCCTACTTCCGGTAAAATCCAACATGGCGGAAATTGTACTAAAATAAGCTTATTTTTTAGGGAGGGTAATTGAAATGTGTTTTAACGTATTGCTACTATCATAACATTGTGCAGGAACCTTTCTTTGGTGCTTCTCATGGATACAATATATAAGACATATATCTTTAAAACTCTTACTTCCGGTAATATCCAAAATGGCGGGTATAGAAATATCAGTTTCCTATTTTAATAATCAATTTTTTTCTAAATGTAAAGAAAATGTTTTTTTTTGTGCTGGTCTTTATATTTTTGGCTTTAGGTTATCCCAAAAACCACTAAATCTATTATGGTGTAAAGGTTCAAATACAAACTGAACACTTCCGGTAAAAAAAAACCCAATGTGGCGTAAATTTCAAAGATGAGTCTTCAATTCATATCTTACATATGGAGTTTTGTATAGACTGATTAAAACAATATAAAATCACTTAAATACTAAAACATTTTCAAAATTACTACTATTTGGCCAAAAATTCATGTTTGTTCACGATGACCCCACCTGCACACAAGGCAGTGCACAGGAGACCCGATTTTCCCCATAAACAACGACCGCTGCATCCTTTCTTTCAACCACAATGTACAAGCTTCTGACAAAATGATCAGACCTCAAAGTTTTCAAAAGGAACCTCTTTGTCTGTTTGCCACCTATTAGCGCCTCAAATTGGTACCATAAGAGCCAATTCCAGACTCGTCCCCCTAAGCACCTGCCTTAGTATGTTGCGCGTTTTACATGCTGGAATGACTAGACCAAGTTGAGGGAATAGCCTCAATTAGCCTTCCCTTTTGCCCTTTTACAAGCGAAGAGAGAACCGTATCACAACCGGTAAAGTCATGGATCACAATTAGTGTGTGTGATCATTCATTGCCTAGTGCATTTGAAAGGCCATTGATGGATGTTAATCCAATTTTTTTTCCGGGCCTCTCAAACACAATCCATAGTTCGTCTACCCCTATGTCACGGAATAGCGAAAAAGTAATGACAGCATCATCAGTAACGACTGTTCGAATCATGACTCGTTTAAGTTCGTGTTTTACTGCATCAGACACATGCACCATGATTCTAGTGTCTGCCTCTTAATGTGAACTTAGTGCTAAACTTGAAATACATCATGTGGTGGATAAGATAGAATATTCTGAGCATTTGTTGCTACAACTACCATAAACATCCAAGACTTCGTCCACTCGTGTTACAGTTTCAAGGTATTTTATTAAGGTAAGGACAAAATACCCAATCAGCATACTCGTTAGGCCTCAAATACATGTTTATTCACAATCAGAGACGATTTTCCACATTTACAAAGACTGATATTGTTTCTAACATCCATAATGTACAAGCTCCTGATAAGATGAAGAAGCTTCACAAAGAGTTGTCCAAAAGGGTTATCATGGATCATATTTTTTCTTTCGCCATTCATAAGCGTCTGGACTACACCGAGTCATGGGAATAGCCTCAATAAGACTTTTCTCTTCCAAAAAACACATGTTTTCTTGCTTTGTTAACCCAATCTGATTTTGTTTTTCGATATTACAACAAAACCACGTATCGTTTTATCAATGACATTATCAAATCCATAGATGATGTTGTTGAATTGGTTGATCAATCATCATTCTAAATGCTAAAGTCACATCTTCAAACGCCATCCATGTGACCGACGCAGTTCCTTTTCCGGCAAACGTGTAATCTCTCATTGCCTAGTGCATTTGATAGATAGATATATATATATATATATCTGAAGCTTTTCTCACTTGCAAATGCAAACCAAAGTTCGTCAGTCCCTATGCCACAGTATATTGAAGCAGTAATGACATCAGCATAGACTGTTCGAGCCATGACTCAGTTAAGTCTGGGTTTCCCTGCATCAGAGACATCAATCTTGATTCTAGTGTCAGTCCCTTCATGTAAACATGGTGATAAACTTGAAACATCATCGTGTGGTGGACAACACTGAACATCCTGAGTATTTTTTGCTACAACTACCATACTCATCCAAGACTTCATCCGCTTTTGTTACAGTTTCAAGGTCTTTTATTAATTTTTATTTATGTTCAGTGTTATCCACAACGTGATGTATTTCAAGTTTAGCATCATGTTCACATTAAGAAGCTGACACAAGAATCATGATGCACCGGGGTTTTACCGTAAGATCGCACAAACTTATCAGATGGAGCTAACATGGTTATCGAAGCAAGAAAATAACTATTTACACAATGTGGAGGGCTAATTGAGGCTATTCCCTCAACTTCAGGCTTGGTATAGTCTTTTCCAGCATATAAAACGTGCAATAACCTAAAGCGGGTGTTTAGGGGGACGAGCTTAGGATTGGCTCTTATGCTACCCAGCCCAGGCGCTAATGTATGGTGAAGGGACAAAAAGGGTTCCTTTTAAAAAACTCGTTCTCATAATTTTGAAAGAAACTTGTACATTGTGGATGTAAGAAAGGATGCCGTGATCGATGTAAATGTAGAAAATCGGGTCTCTCGTGCACTGCTTTGAGTCCATGTTGGGGTAAACGTGAATAAACATGTTTTTTTGGCCATACAGTAGTAATTTTATAAAGGTTTTAGTACTATAGTGATTTTATTTTGTTTTAATCAATCTATCTAAAACTATATATCGACGAAATGGATTAAGGACTCATCTTACATTTGTATTTAAACATTTACAACAGAATAGAATTAGTGGTTTTGGGGATAACTTAAAGCCATAAGTTGAATGACCAGCACAAAGAACAAATTGAAAAAAGTTGAATTTTATAAGAACCAGGCAGAGTGCCATATACATGTGATATATGGGGGGTTCCAGATTTTATCTATAATTGGACTAATAGAAGCAATAAATGAATAAAGGTTAAAAAATAATTTTGAGTGTGAAAATATGAGTGGTTGCCATGGTAACGGACACACTATTTTTGGGTTGTTAAGCATTGTAAAATCATTAAAAAATCAGCTAAATCACCACATTTTAGAGCCTAGTTATGAATAGAATCATGCATTTTTCATTAATGTTCATATGTAACATTTATACAACTTGGTTTAAGCTTCATTTTAGTGAAGATTGCATGTCAACCAAGTTTGTATATTTTTTGAAAAATTTTGCGAAAAAGTGCATATTTTCAACATTTCTGAAATTGGGATTTTTTCGAAATTATCAAATTTTCTCAGGTGTTTTTAAAAAAAGTGCAAATGTGTACAGATTAGTTAGCACTGTAGTAATGAAGTTTGGATACTACTTTACCAAATTAAATAGAAAAATGCGTGGGATTTTTTATAGTTTTATCACCATAGCAACCGATTTTTTCCTTGGAAACAGAGTTTTTATTTGCAGAATATTGCAGTTTTAGAGCTTAAATGTCCTGAATTGTTTTATAACCAATAAAAAAATACATAAAAGCCAACTCAAACTTTAAATTACTATCGTCAAGTGTTTTTGACTGCAATTGTTACCACGGAAACACATATTATCCATAGCAACATCCACTTAAAAACTGCAAAAATAGAAATTTATGTAAAAAAATACATAAATAGAGGGTGTTTATTTTCAAATTGGAATATGGCTTCATTCTTTGCTTCACTCACAGTCTTGTCTGGGTTTTTTTCCCTTCAGATTGTTCAATAAATGTAATATATAATGTAACATTGGGGTTGGAGGGGGGGGGGGAGGGTGTAGGGGGGTATGTTGATTTTTTAAAATGTTGCATACAAGTAGATACTTAAAAAGATAATTGCATTTGGTCAGACTTTGTTCCGAGTTCATCATCTGAATATCAATTTTTGGAAGTTAGCAGATGATGAACTTCATGGGTTTACAATAACTGGGCCAACCTGGCGTATGGCAAGGCAAGATAGATATGGCCCTAACAATTGTAAGAAAATTCTTAATTTTTTATGGTACACACCCGTCTAAGATGTTATTCCTGCATAAATCACAAAATTGACCTGTAACATAATATTAACAAACCAATAATAGAATCATTTGGTCAAAGAATTTTTAAACTGAAACTTAAGTGTGATGGACGAACGGATAGACGGACAGGCAAATTGAACACATTTTAAGTTGGTGGTGACTAAAAAAAATTAATAATAGTCAATTGTTGGTCGCTAATATCAGAAGTCCAGTATAATGGAATCCTCTTTAAATATACATGTAGCTATTAACATATCATTAATAACTCCTTTGTTGTACTACTATCCAGCAATTAAAATTCAGGATCTCCGAGATAGACAAATAATAATAAATTGATATTTCTATGTCCGCCATTTTGGATATTACCGGAAGTATGGGTTTTAAAGACATAGGTCTTATACATTGCATCAACGATAAGCACCAAAGAAAGGTTCCTGTACAATGTAATGATAGTAGCAATACTTTAAAACACATTTAAGTTACCCTCCCTAAAAAATAAGCTTATTTTAGTACAATGTCCGCCATGTCTGGAAGTAGGGGTTTTTAAGACCACTAATCTATATAATATATCCAATAATAGTACAAAACAAAGGTTTGTTCCAAATATTATGATAGAAGGATGATAATAACACATATTCACATGCTAGCCTTCAATATTAGGCTGATTTAAGTATGCTGTCCGCCATTTTGAATTTAACCGGATGTGAGACATTTTTTTCAAATGCCTCCCTATCTAAAATTAAAGAGTAATAGTTGAGGAAGGTCTATACCAAATTTCATGCTTGTAGCAGATTGTGCACAATTCGTCTGAAATATGCTTGTAGCCGCCGGACTACAAGTGGCTTTCCCCGTTTATCGCTGCACAATAATAAATTAAAATATACGTTTATACACTAGCTTTAGAATGATCAAGATCGCATAATGTAATAGACTTATTATTTTCTATTGTCCCCCTTTGTTAATCGGTCGGCATTCCACTCCATTGTGAAATTACGTAATCGAATATGAAGTCACGTGCATGAAGATGTTGTCTGACGTGAAAATACCTAGTCCCATATATCACGACTACACTGACACACACAGTGCACTGATTCTTAATACAAAAACAACGTTTTAAACTTTGTGATTAGAAGAAAGACCTTTATAACTATTATATATTACAATAGGCATATCTAAAGCCTCGGTCACACCTTACCGGATAGCTCGAACGGACGCCTAGCGGATAACTTTTTTTCAATCCGTTTATGTCCGTTAGACGTCCGTCCATATCCGTTGCATGTCCGTTAAGCGTACGTTTCATACTTCGGCGTCCGTTCTGTCCGATGGAAAATTTTGAGCATGTTCACAACTTTGAACAGACGTCCAACAGATAAAATGTCCGTTGAACGTCCGTTTTGTACGGTACTCGTCCGTTTCGTTTCCGTTTTGTATCCGTTACGTGTCCGTTATACATCCGTTGGAGGTCTGGAAGATAAATTCACCAACGGATTTCTACCGGACGTTTAACGGATAAAACGGATGTTGAACGGATGAGAAACGGACTTCTACCGGACGTATAACGGATAAAACGGATGATGAACGGATCTGAAACGGATAAATGCAAATTGAAAATTTCGCGTCAGATATGCCAATTATTGGTATGTCAGATTTTTTTAAGGTTCACGAATTCTTATTATTCATAATCGATCTTAGAGTATAGGCACGTCTTCACAATCAAGCAGTTCATATTCAGGCTAGACACTGCCCTTTGGCGAAATTTTGAAGAATAAACCAAAACTAGTTACACAGAAATATTTTGAATATATATGCCATTTACATGTATTATTATTGTCGCCTTTGATTTTTCCGTATATCTTGTTTGTCCGTTTTATCCGGTACGCTTCCGTTAGGTGTCCGTTTTATGCGGTACTCGTCCGTTGGATGTACGTTCGACATCCGTTCTGTTCGGTACGTGTCCGTTTCTTGTACGTTGCATATACGGTGTGTGTCCGTTATGCATCCGTTACACGTCCGTTTTATTCGGTCAGTACATCAACGGACTGCCAATGGATAACAATTTTGTCAACGGATAACTTTTATTTTCATCCGTTAGGCGTCCGTTCGTGCTATCCGGTAAGGTGTGACCGAGGCTTTAAGAACATCGACATGCACCTCATTTTATGAAGGCTTGTCAAACTGTCACTACTACATGTACTAGTATCCTATCAATACTCTATCTACAGAGAAGCTCGAAGTAATTGATAAAATGACATTGTCATAGTTTTAGGACATTGATGTTATCTGTATCAAAATCAAAATGAATTGAACTTTAAGTCTCGGTCACACCTCAACGGATAGCTCGAACGGATGTCTAATGCCTCGGTCACGACTTACCGGAAAGCACGAACGGACGCCTAACGGATGAAAATAAAAGTTGTCCGTTGACAAATTGTTATCCGTTGGGAGTCCGTTGATTTACTGACCGTAAAAGCCTCGGTCACACCTCAACGGATAGCTCGAACGGATGCCTAACGGATAATTTTTTTTTCAATCCGTTCATGTCCGTTTAAGACGTCCGTTCTTATCCGTTACACGTCCGTCCATATCCGTTGCATGTCCGTTTAGTATACGTTTTATCCGTCGACGTCCGTTCTGTCCGGTGGAAATTTGTGAGCATGTTCAAAACTTTGAACGGACGTCCACCGGATGAAATGTCCGTTAAACGTCCGGTAGGCGTCCGTTTTGTACGATACTCGTCCGTTTCGTTTCCGTTTTGGAGGGGGGGGGGGGGGAGATACAAGTAACTTTATTTTGTCACACAGTTTATAATATACTTAGTAATTATAATGATTTGTATCCAACTACAAATCATTATAATTACTAAGTATATTATAAACTGTGTGACAAAATAAAGTTACTTGTATCTCCCCCCCCCCCCGCCCTTTCCCAATGCAGTATTGAAAAGTAAATCATTTAAAAGTCCTGAAGAAAATGCTTTGAAATATGCCCTGCATACTTATATATGCATAGACATATAGTAGTTATTGGACTACTGTGGGGCTTGAAAAAATGGATTCGGAGATCGGAACAGTAAAAAAAGCTCAGTAAAGAATCCTAAATGTAAAATGATATGCGGCATAAGACATGAGAGCAAATACTATAGATAGTTCAAAATATAAAGTTCACGCCTTTAAAACAGTGTACGTCCTTTGTCATAGGGCTATAATTGTTGTAACATGGGTTAGTATATGTTTTATTTTTATGTATAAAGTATAACGGACACTTAACGGATACAAAACGGAAACGAAACGGACGCCTACCGGACGTTTAACGGACATTTCATCCGGTGGACGTCCGTTCAAAGTTTTGAACATGCTAACAAATTTCCACCGGACAGAACGGACGTCGACGGATAATACGTATACTAAACGGACATGCAACGGATATGGACTGACGTGTAACGGATAAGAACGGACGTCTTAAACGGACATGAACGGATTGAAAAAAAAATTATCCGTTAGGCATCCGTTCAAGCTATCCGTTGAGGTGTGACCGAGGCTTTTACGGTCAGTAAATCAACGGACTCCCAACGGATAACAATTTGTCAACGGACAACTTTTATTTTCATCCGTTAGGCGTCCGTTCGTGCTATCCGGTAAGTCGTGACCGAGGCATTAGACATCCGTTCGAGCTATCCGTTGAGGTGTGACCGAGACTTAAAGTTCAATTCATTTTGATTTTGATACAGATAACATCAATGTCCTAAAACTATGACAATGTCATTTTATCAATTACTTCGAGCTTCTCTGTAGATAGAGTATTGATAGGATACTAGTATATGTAGAAGTGACAGTTTGACAAGCCTTCATAAAATGAGGTGCATATCGATGTTCTTAAAGCCTCGGTCACACCTTACCGGATAGCACGAACGGACGCCTAACGGATGAAAATAAAAGTTATCCGTTGACAAAATTGTTATCCATTGGGAGTCCGTTGATGTACTGACCGAATAAAACGGACGTGTAACGGATGCATAACGGACACACACCGCATATGCAACGTACAAGAAACGGACACGTACCGAACAGAACGGATGTCGAACGTACATCCAACGGACGAGTACCGCATAAAACGGACACCTAACGGAAGCGTACCGGATAAAACGGACAAACAAGATATACGGAAAAATCAAAGGCGACAATAATAATACATGTAAATGGCATATATATTCAAAATATTTCTGTGTAACTAGTTTTGGTTTATTCTTCAAAATTTCGCCAAAGGGCAGTGTCTAGCCTGAATATGAACTGCTTGATTGTGAAGACGTGCCTATACTCTAAGATCGATTATGAATAATAAGAATTCGTGAACCTTAAAAAAATCTGACATACCAATAATTGGCATATCTGACGCGAAATTTTCAATTTGCATTTATCCGTTTCAGATCCGTTCATCATCCGTTTTATCCGTTATACGTCCGGTAGAAGTCCGTTTCTCATCCGTTCAACATCCGTTTTATCCGTTAAACGTCCGGTAGAAATCCGTTGGTGAATTTATCTTCCAGACCTCCAACGGATGTATAACGGACACGTAACGGATACAAAACGGAAACGAAACGGACGAGTACCGTACAAAACGGACGTTCAACGGACATTTTATCTGTTGGACGTCTGTTCAAAGTTGTGAACATGCTCAAAATTTTCCATCGGACAGAACGGACGCCGACGGATGAAACGTACGCTTAACGGACATGCAACGGATATGGACGGACGTCTAACGGACATAAACGGATTGAAAAAAAGTTATCCGCTAGGCGTCCGTTCGAGCTATCCGGTAAGGTGTGACCGAGGCTTTAGATATGCCTATTGTAATATATAATAGTTATAAAGGTCTTTCTTCGAATCACAAAGTTTAAAACGTTGTTTTTGTATTAAGAATCAGTGCACTGTGTGTGTCAGTGTAGTCGTGATATATGGGACTAGGTATTTTCACGTCAGACAACATCTTCATGCACGTGACTTCATATTCGATTACGTAATTTCACAATGGAGTGGAATGCCGACCGATTAACAAAGGGGGACAATAGAAAATAATAAGTCCATTACATTATGCGATCTTGATCATTCTAAAGCTAGTGTATAAACGTATATTTTAATTTATTATTGTGCAGCGATAAACAGGGAAAGCCACTTGTAGTCCGGCGGCTACAAGCATATTTCAGACGAATTGTGCACAATCTGCTACAAGCATGAAATTTGGTATAGACCTTCCTCAACTATTACTCTTTAATTTTAGATAGGGAGGCATTTGAAAAAAATGTCTCACATCCGGTTAAATTCAAAATGGCGGACAGCATACTTAAATCAGCCTAATATTGAAGGCTAGCATGTGAATATGTGTTATTATCATCCTTCTATCATAATATTTGGAACAAACCTTTGTTTTGTACTATTATTGGATATATTATATAGATTAGTGGTCTTAAAAACCCCTACTTCCAGACATGGCGGACATTGTACTAAAATAAGCTTATTTTTTAGGGAGGGTAACTTAAATGTGTTTTAACGTATTGCTACCATCATTACATTGTACAGGAACCTTTCTTTGGTGCTTATCGTTGATGCAATGCATAAGACCTATGTCTTTAAAACCCATACTTCCGGTAATATCCAAAATGGCGGACATAGAAATATCAATTTATTATTATTTGTCTATCTCAGAGATCCTGAATTTTAATTGCTGGATAGTAGTACAACAAAGGAGTTATTAATGATATGTTAATAGCTACATGTATATTTAAAGAGGATTCCATTATACTGGACTTCTGATATTAGCGACCAACAATTGACTATTATTAATTTTTTTTAGTCACCACCAACTTAAAATGTGTTCAATTTGCCTGTCCGTCTATCCGTTCGTCCATCACACTTAAGTTTCAGTTTAAAAATTCTTTGACCAAATGATTCTATTATTGGTTTGTTAATATTATGTTACAGGTCAATTTTGTGATTTATGCAGGAAGAACATCTTAGACGGGTGTGTACCATAAAAAATTAAGAATTTTCTTACAATTGTTAGGGCCATATCTACCTTGCCTTGCCATACGCCAGGTTGGCCCAGTTATTGTAAACCCATGAAGTTCATCATCTGCTAACTTCCAAAAATTGATATTCAGATGATGAACTCGGAACAAAGTCTGACCAATTGCAATTATCTTTTTAAGTATCTACTTGTATGCAACATTTTAAAAAATCAACATACCCCCCTACACCCTCCCCCCCTCCAACCCCAATGTTACATTATATATTACATTTATTGAACAACCTGAAGGGAAAAAAACCCAGACAAGACTGTGAGTGAAGCAAAGAATGAAGCCATATTCCAATTTGAAAATAAACACCCTCTATTTATGTATTTTTTTACATAAATTTCTATTTTTGCAGTTTTTAAGTGGATGTTGCTATGGATAATATGTGTTTCCGTGGTAACAATTGCAGTCAACAACACTTGACGATAGTAATTTAAAGTTTGAGTTGGCTTTTATGTATTTTCTTATTGGTTATAAAACAATTCAGGACATTTAAGCTCTAAAACTGCAATATTCTGCAAATAAAAACTCTGTTTCCAAGGAAAAAATCGGTTGCTATGGTGATAAAACTAAAAAAAATCCCACGCATTTTTCTATTTAATTTGGTAAAGTAGTATCCAAACTTCATTACTACAGTGCTAACTATTCTGTACACATTTGCACTTTTTTTAAAAACACCTGAGAAAATTTGATAATTTCGAAAAAATCCCAATTTCAGAAATGTTGAAAATATGCACTTTTTCGCAAAATTTTTCAAAAAATATACAAACTTGGTTGACATGCAATCTTCACTAAAATGAAGCTTAAACCAAGTTGTATAAATGTTACATATGAACATTAATGAAAAATGCATGATTCTATTCATAATTAGGCTCTAAAATGTGGTGATTTAGCTGATTTTTTAATGATTTTACAATGCTTAACAACCCAAAAATAGTGTGTCCGTTACCATGGCAACCACTCATATTTTCACACTCAAAATTATTTTTTGACCTTTATTCATTTATTGCTTCTATTAGTCCAATTATAGATAAAATCTGGAACCCCCCATATATCACATGTATATGGCACTCAGCTGCCTGGTTCTTATAAAATTCAACTTTTTTCAATTTGTTCTTTGTGCTGGTCATTCAACTTATGGCTTTAAGTTATCCCCAATACCACTAATTCTATTCTGTTGTAAATGTTTAAATACAAATGTAAGACGAGTCCTTAATCCATTTCGTCGATATATAGTTTTAGATAGATTGATTAAAACAAAATAAAATCACTATAGTACTAAAACCTTTATAAAATTACTACTGTATGGCCAAAAAAACACGTTAAAATGTTTCGCACAAAATTAATATTCGTATTCAGACACGTAAATTGGAGTGTTGCTAAACGGCGGAAACGGAAAACGGAACGGGATACGGAACGGAAACGGAAAACGGAAACAAAAAGAATTAACATCTTTTCTTTTGTGTTATTGTATCTACATAGGCATGTTTTATATACATTTTCACAAGAAAAAAACCCAGAGGAATGATTTTAAAATAAAAGATTCAAAGCATAAAGTATTGAAATAATTACCAGGAGATTACGAGACTATGTTTTTGCGATTCCGGATAGTCTGTTCGACTTTTATTTTTAAAGAAAAGTTTGATCAATGTCAATACGATAGCAACCCAACAGCACAAACAAAAATCTCTATAGGCCTAAAAAGATTGGCATCAGCGTCGATTCTATAAACAGGTTGTAAAGTAACAATCTTTTGGGGAAATCCTTTGCATTATTTTTTTTATTTCTTTCTCCTTTAATTGCCTCGAATCAAGATTAGTGATGTAGTGTATCTTGTGGCGTTGTTCTTAATTGGTGAGTTTTGTTGTATCTTGTATTCTTGTATAATAGAAAGAAGTTTAACGTAAAAGAAACCTAATAGGACAATGGTGTATGGACACACTCCGATATGGAGACCAGGGAGCTATAATAGAAAATAGAAACTTATATATACTTTATTTTTGAGAAAAAAATTGACAAAATCTCTCACTATACAAAGCCTTTTTCACCATTTTACAATACTGAAGGATTTCAATTTTGTATAGTAAATCCTTGTCATACTGAATTTTGCTGTTTGGTATTTACATAGGAAAAGCATTATATCTCCTAGAATTTAAATCAATAAATACGAATTGATGTGCAAAATTTGGCGAACTATTAGTAGCCTACATGGATATATACGATTTCACAGTGCCCTCACCAAGTTAGTCGTAGTCATGTCCTAAATTTTTCAAATCAAATTATTCACGCTGCTTTAAATATAATGCCTCTTAATTCTCCTCTGAAAATTCAATTCCTCTTTGTTTCATAATATTACAATTGAAAATAGTGCCACTCATTCAGTATGCTGTTTTACTATATAATAGTAGAAAACATAGAAAGATGGGCGAAAAATTCCAAAGAGTTATTCAAACTCAAAAGTCGAAAACAAACCGTCAACGCCATCATGACTAAAACAGAAAAAAAGACCAAAAGACCAAAAGACAAACAGACAAACAATTGTACACAAAACACACCATATAAACTAACGGCTGGGCAACACGAACAACCCCACCAAAAACTTGGGGTGATCTCACCTGCTCCGGAAGGGTAAATAGATCCAGTTTCACATGTAACACCCGTTAGCATAGACATGTATTTATATTCATTCACACTAAAGGAATATTGAAATTAAAAGTTACTTTTATTTATATTCATTGGTAGTCTTTAATGATTTTGGTTTTATGTCAAGACAACTGAAAACTTATTCTGCTCTCTTCTTTTTTATGACGGAAATGGTACTTTATTTCACACTACGAATTCGATCGTTTGGATGTTTCTACTTGCCATACACCCGATTTTCCAAACTATCACCCATATCATTTTCTAAATAACACCTGACCCAGAACAGTACCCTGAGATACCCCCACAATCAACGACCTGTTGGACCTGTTTGATGTTGTTCAATTTAACACAACTGTCTGCTTGCGGAAGCATAGGAATAAGTAAATCCAACATTGTGATTTACCTGGTTTCCTGTAACTGTTTAATTTTGATTTATAGCTTATGTGGGGCTTTTTCAAAATATGAAATAAATATATCTGTAAGGTGTCCTTAACGATGTTTTGGCGCAATCCTTGATGACAGCACATAGTTGCAACTGCGACATTAACGTAAATACATAACAAGAAGATGTGGTATGATTGCCAATGAGACAACTCTTCACAACAGACCAAAATGACACAGAAATTAACAACTATTACAGGTCACCGACAGGCATTCAACAATGAGCAAAGCCCGTACCGCATAGTCACCTTCAAAAGGCCCCGAAATGACAATGTAAAACAATTCAAACGAGAAAACTAACGGCCTTATTTAAGTACAAAAAATGAACGAAAAACAAAAATGTAACACATAAACAAACGACAACCACTGAATTACAGGCTCCTGACTTAGGACAGGCACACATATACAGAATAACCCCTAACCTGGGACAAGTGGACGTGGCCGGGTACTTGTACATCCCAACAACAAAAAGACACTAGGAACAGACCTGAGAGTACTCGCAGTTAACTGTCAGCTAGTTCAAAGCCTCTAACAACTAATAAAAAATGCATGCATTTAAGAAAGCATTGATGATATTATAATAATCTTGACGGTAACGCATTATGTTGGAGCATACTACAAATGTATATGTGCAGCATCTTGCAAAGAATGCATTCTTGAGATACTTAATTAGCGGAAATGCACAAATGTCTCCTATAATTGTCCATCAATCAGGTATCAAGCTGGTATTGATGATTGTTGAAAAATTTGTGAATAATATGATAGCTGCTAATTCATTTATTTTTATTTTTAGGTCTATTTTTTTTACATTCTATGGCCTATTTCTTCTGGCCCTCAGACTTTTATGTATTGAATCTATATTCTAATTTTGTTCTCGGCGCCTATACTTAAGTTATTATTTCTTTCCATTTTGGATGTAACGGTTTATGTTGGGGTACATATTTAGTTGATGTCTTCTTAGCTGATACAATTATAGTGAAATGTTCATTCAATGTTTTTGCTCTGTCATGGTCGTTTTCTGCTGGTACTAAGACCTCTTTTAGTCTTAAGTGGTATGCTTCAAAAAGTTATTTTTTTCTTATCTGACCTGGCCCTGCTAAGTGAGCTTTTCTCGTCGTCCGATTTCGTCTTTGTTAACTTTTACAAAATTTCTCAGTCTCTGAAATGTTATTGAGCATATGTCTTTTAGGCAGTCGCCTGATAGTTATGATTACAGTTTGCAACAATTTTCATTGGTGTATATAGTTTAAAAGCTGTGTTGGATAACCCTGCCTGTCAGCCAAGTTAGCCGACATGGCTAAAATTAAAACATAGGGATAAAATGCAAGTACTGTCTTTAAAAAAAACCGGTATTATATTTAGTTGATGTGCAGCATCTTGCAAAGTGAGTTCAAAGCCTAAGATACTTAATTAGCGGAAATGCACAAATGATGTGCAGCATCTTGCAAAGTAATATTCTTTATAAAGCACAAAAATGTCAGTATTCTCCTCAGAAACTAACAAAACCTTTAAATAGACTTATTAAAAGGGGATATAGTTACGATACTGTTGTCAGGTCATTAAAGATTGCATATTTTGGCTTTAACATTGATTCACTGATAGGGTCTTTGCATCGGAACTAAACACATTTATTTCTAAAAAAACAGTTGTTGGCATGACACGGGTTATGTTCTTCTCATATATTTTATGATAGTATGATACTAAACCCCTAACGGGAGGGATTGTACCTGATATTCATATGATGAAGACATAATCTTTCAATCAGTTTAATTGAGGTCTGGAGCTGGCATGTCAGTTAACTGCTAGTAGTCTGTTGTTATTTATGTATTATTGTCATTTTATTTATTTTCTTTTGTTACATCTTTTGACATCAGACTCGGACTTCTCTTGAATTGAATTTTAATGTGCGTATTGTTATTCTTTTACTTGTCTACATTGGCTAGAGGTATAGGGGGAGGGTTGAGATCTCATAAACATGTTTAACCCCGCCGCAATTTTGCGCCTGTCCCAAGTCAGGAGCCTCTGGCCTTTGTTAGTCTTGTATGATTTTAAATTTTAGTTTCTTGTGTATAATTCGGAGTTTAGTATGACGTCCATTATCACTGTACTATTATGCATATTTTAGGGGCCAGCTGAAGGACACCTACGGGTGCGGGAATTCTCGCTACATTGAAGACCCATTGGTTGCCTTCGGCTGTTGTTTGCTCTATGGTCGGGTGGTTGTCGCTTTGACATATTCACCATTTCCTTTCTCAATTTTATTAATAACAAAAACCTGTTGTAAAAAACATGTCTAATCTGACATCGGACTCGGACTTCTTTTAAAATGAGTTGTACTGTGTGTTTTGCTTCACATGTGTTTCTTTATTCTACATTGACTAGAGGTATAGGGGAGGGTTGGGATCTCACAAAACATGTTAAACCCGCCGCATTTCTGCGCCTGTCCCAAGTCAGGTACCTCTGGCCTTTGTTAGACTTGTGTATTTTTTTTACTCTAATCTCATTTATGTGTTTGGGAGTTTAGTGTGACGCCCATTTTCACTGAACTAGTACTCAATTTTATTTAGGGGCCAGCTGATACCACCTCCGGGTGCGGGATTTTCTCGATGCGTTAAAGACCTATTGGTGGCCTTCAGATGTTGTCTGCTCTTTGGTCGGGTGGTTGCCTCTTTGACATATTCCCCGTTTCATTCTCAATTGTATTAGAATGTTGAGCTGTACCTAAGGTCTATTCACGTCAAAACGGTCAAATGACTTCTTATAGAAGTTATCGACCTTATATGACGAATTTTTTTTCTTCTATATCTTCATGTAAATGCAATTTTTTTTTCATTTGAAATGTGTATTTTTTCATTTAAATGGTATATATTTTCATTTAACTGCAATATTTGTTATTCAAATAGTATAATTTGTCATTCAAATGCAATATTTTTTATTCAATTGGTTTAACTTTTCATTCTAATGCAATATTTTTTATTCAACTGCTATAGTAGTTTTTATTTATATGCAATAATTGCATTATGGGAAATTATTTGACGTCATAAGGTGTAATTATTTGGATTTCTCCCCTTCCTTTCTAAACATGAGTGACCAAGAATTAAAAAAACGCGTCAGAATATCGCCCTTACTAAATCTGACATTCGTGAGAGTCCTGCACTGTTAAATTCTTTAGTCCTAACTATTATTTCTATTGCAAAATGTCGATGGTCAAAACGTTCGGACCACCACTTTCCAAATACTTTCATTGTATATGGATTTATATGCAAGTATATCGATTTTTTAAATAGATTAGACACCGTAAATTTTCCCGTTTGAATGGTTTTACACTAGTATTTTTTGGGGGGCCCTTTATAGCTTGCTGTTCGGTGTGAGCCAAGGCTCCGTGTTAAAGACCGTACTTTGACGTATATTGGTTCACATTTACAAATTATGACATGGATGGAGAGTTGTCTCATTGGCACTCATACCACATCTTCTTATATCTATATACAACGTAAACCAGACGTTTCTCAGACTGTTTTCTTTTTTAACAAATTCTTTGCCGCGTTTCGTTTTCTGATTGATACTTCAGTCTGGAAGAACAAGATTTATTTCAGTACTAGTTGTTATTAGCTTTAAATTTGAGCAAACTTCAAGTAATTGCAAATACTCTAATGTCGATGCTTTGTGTCTATTGTCTTAACGTTAGTTTTTTGTGTGTCTCGTACCGATCTTTTGAGTTAATCTAATTGCAACTGATTAGTACAGGTTGTTATTTGTTATACTGTTACACCACTGTCCCAGCTTTGGGATGGGTTGAGTGCTCACAAACATGTTGTTGTACTGTTACACCACTGTCCCAGGTTAGGGGAAGGATTGGGATCCCGCTAACATGTTTAACCCCGCCACATTATGTATGTAGGTGCTTGTCCCAAGTCGGGAGCCTGTACTTCAGTGGTTGCCATTTGTTCATGTATTAATATACATATTTGTGTTTCGTTCAATTTTTTGTACGTTAATTCGGCCGTTAGTTTTCTCGTTTGAATTGTTTTACATTTGTTATTTCGGGGCCTTTTATCGCTGACTATGCGGTGTAGACTTTGCTTATAGTCGAAGGCCGTACGGTGACTTATATCTGTCGATTTCTGTGTAATTTAGTCTTTTGTAGATAGTTGTCTCATTTGTAATCATACCACATCTTCGTTTTTATATCAACCCTGCCATATTCTTTATTTGCCCGTCCCAGGCCAAGAGCTTGTAATTCAGTGGTTGTCGTTGGTTCTTGACTCGACTCATATTTGATATTTTGTAAATTGTTTTGTTATGTATAATTCGGTCGTTAGTTTTTTCATTTGAATTGTTTACATTTTTTATGTCGGGCCTATTATAGACGACTTTACAAAATCAGATTTTAGTCATTGTTGAAGACCTTACGATTGTCTATAATTGCTTACATCCACTTCATATTTAAACTCCGGTGGATAGTTGCCATATTAGCAATCATATCCCATCTCTTCTTTTTATATTATACACCTCACTTCTAAACTCGTGTTTTCCTGAACAAGCATGAAATATTTGTCACTGGGCGTTAAAAATTAGCAACAAACAATCAACTAATTTAAACTTGTGTTAAATGAGTTGAAACCCATTTTCTATTTATTTGTTAGGGTGGGGGACAGAAGGGTGTTATATAAAAATATGGTTGCCTGGTAAGAGCATGATTAGCGACAACTTAAAATGAATAATAATGCCCTCTCTTCCCTTCCCCATCCTTCATTTATAAATTTGAACTGACCACCACGGAATAGCCCAATAGTGTTGAAAGTAGCGTTTAACACCAATCAATCAAAATTCCTCCCCTAGAATATCAAAGTATCGTCCCTTAACTGTTATTGTCCGATGGTGTAATTCTTATATATATCCAGCTTATCGTCATAAAGGGATGTCCTACTAAGGCTGGCATACCATTAAAACGTTTATAACACAGCTCACATTCTAATAGATCTGCATTCATAAATTTATTAATGCCATTTAGACTAAACGACGCCATGTGTTTGTTATGTGCCTCTGTCGTCTAAACAACCTATTAAAAAAGAAGAGGTGGAAGAGAGCCAGAAGATCTTCCCAATGCAAAAAAGAACAGAAATGGACTTCTCTGGCTCACTAGCGAGAACAAAAAAAAACGCGCCCCATTTATATGTTTTGAAAACGACTTGCCCCTACCCATTTTCCAAATAATAAAATTGTATTTTTATAAGACCTACTTTATTACATGATCTGGGACTGATGACATCTATCTATAAGTCCAAGCATACAGTAATTTTTTATAATATGAATATCTTTCTTGTTTTAATAACCACATATGATGCTATGCATGAGTCACCATTTATCAGGACAGGACTTGGGTTTACATAGAGAGAATAATGTGCAAAAAAATAGATAAGGGGCGGGACCAAACTTAACATAACATAATAAAGAAATGATGAAATATAAAGAATACGTTGGTTGTTTTTTTGGTTGTCTTATGTTCAGTGTCAAATACTTCACACATGTTTATATATACATGACTAATATATAATAGAGAGCAAAGGATAAAGAATACAGTGAAATGATAAAAACTAATAGATATGTAATTATAGAAACGATCTTTGATCTGAACCTCTCTCCCTCCCCTCACACACACACCATAACTATTACTGACAATACTCGCGTATATACATCTCTAAACAAATATCTAAATCTGAACCCCTCCCCCCTAAACACCGAGGTTCTAGATCCCTTTTAAATGAATCTGATTATATACGATTTGTACGGGTCTAGATAATAGCTAAACGTACAATCCTACAACATGGTGACTCATGCATAGCATCATATGTGGTTATTAAAACAAGAAAGATATTCATATTATAAAAAATTACTGTATGCTTGGACTTATAGATAGATGTCATCAGTCCCAGATCATGTAATAAAGTAGGTCTTATAAAAATACAATTTTATTATTTGGAAAATGGGTAGGGGCAAGTCGTTTTCAAAACATATAAATGGGGCGCGTTTTTTTGTTCTCGCTAGTGAGCCAGAGAAGTCCATTTCTGTTCTTTTTTGCATTGGGAAGATCTTCTGGCTCTCTTCCACCTCTTCTTTTTTAATAGGTTGTTTAGACGACAGAGGCACATAACAAACACATGGCGTCGTTTAGTCTAAATGGCATTAATAAATTTATGAATGCAGATCTATTAGAATGTGAGCTGTGTTATAAACGTTTTAATGGTATGCCAGCCTTAGTAGGACATCCCTTTATGACGATAAGCTGGATATATATAAGAATTACACCATCGGACAATAACAGTTAAGGGACGATACTTTGATATTCTAGGGGAGGAATTTTGATTGATTGGTGTTAAACGCTACTTTCAACACTATTGGGCTATTCCGTGGTGGTCAGTTCAAATTTATAAATGAAGGATGGGGAAGGGAAGAGAGGGCATTATTATTCATTTTAAGTTGTCGCTAATCATGCTCTTACCAGGCAACCATATTTTTTTATAACACCCTTCTGTCCCCCACCCTAACAAATAAATAGAAAATGGGTTTCAACTCATTTAACACAAGTTTAAATTAGTTGATTGTTTGTTGCTAATTTTTAACGCCCAGTGACAAATATTTCATGCTTGTTCAGGAAAACACGAGTTTAGAAGTGAGGTATATAATATAAAAAGAAGAGATGGGATATGATTGCTAATATGGCAACTGTCCACCGGAGTTTAAATATGAAGTGGATGTAAGCAATTATAGACAATCGTAAGGTCTTCAACAATGACTAAAATCTGATTTTGTAAAGTCGTCTATAATAGGCCCGACATAAAAAATGTAAACAATTCAAATGAAAAAACTAACGACCGAATTATACATAACAAAACAATTTACAAAATATCAAATATGAGTCGAGTCAAGAACCAAAGACAACCACTGAATTACAAGCTCTTGGCCTGGGACGGGCAAATAAAGAATATGGCAGGGTTGATATAAAAACGAAGATGTGGTATGATTACAAATGAGACAACTATCTACAAAAGACTAAATTACACAGAAATCAACAGATATAAGTCACCGTACGGCCTTCGACTATAAGCAAAGTCTACACCGCATAGTCAGCGATAAAAGGCCCCGAAATAACAAATGTAAAACAATTCAAACGAGAAAACTAACGGCCGAATTAACGTACAAAAAATTGAACGAAACACAAATATGTATATTAATACAGGAACAAATGGCAACCACTGAAGTACAGGCTCCCGACTTGGGACAAGCACCTACATACATAATGTGGCGGGGTTAAACATGTTAGCGGGATCCCAATCCTTCCCCTAACCTGGGACAGTGGTGTAACAGTACAACAACATGTTTGTGAGCACTTAACCCATCCCAAAGCTGGGACAGTGGTGTAACAGTATAACAAATAACAACCTGTACTAATCAGTTGCAATTAGATTAACTCAAAAGATCGGTACGAGACACACAAAAAACTAACGTTAAGACAATAGACACAAAGCATCGACATTAGAGTATTTGCAATTACTTGAAGTTTGCTCAAATTTAAAGCTAATAACAACTAGTACTGAAATAAATCTTGTTCTTCCAGACTGAAGTATCAATCAGAAAACGAAACGCGGCAAAGAATTTGTTAAAAAAGAAAACAGTCTGAGAAACGTCTGGTTTACGTTGTATATAGATATAAGAAGATGTGGTATGAGTGCCAATGAGACAACTCTCCATCCATGTCATAATTTGTAAATGTGAACAATATACGTCAAAGTACGGTCTTTAACACGGAGCCTTGGCTCACACCGAACAGCAAGCTATAAAGGGCCCCCCAAAAAATACTAGTGTAAAACCATTCAAACGGGAAAATCTACGGTGTCTAATCTATTTAAAAAATCGATATACTTGCATATAAATCCATATACAATGAAAGTATTTGGAAAGTGGTGGTCCGAACGTTTTGACCATCGACATTTTGCAATAGAAATAATAGTTAGGACTAAAGAATTTAACAGTGCAGGACTCGCACGAATGTCAGATTTAGTAAGGGCGATATTCTGACGCGTTTTTTTAATTCTTGGTCACTCATGTTTAGAAAGGAAGGGGAGAAATCCAAATAATTACACCTTATGACGTCAAATAATTTCCCATAATGCAATTATTGCATATAAATAAAAACTACTATAGCAGTTGAATAAAAAATATTGCATTTGAATGACAAATTATACTATTTGAATAACAAATATTGCAGTTAAATGAAAATATATACCATTTAAATGAAAAAATACACATTTCAAATGAAAAAAAATTGCATTTACATGAAGATATAGAAGAAAAAAAATTCGTCATATAAGGTCGATAACTTCTATAAGAAGTCATTTGACCGTTTTGACGTGAATAGACCTTAGGTACAGCTCAACATTCTAATACAATTGAGAATGAAAACGGGGAATATGTCAAAGAGGCAACCACCCGACCAAAGAGCAGACAACATCTGAAGGCCACCAATAGGTCTTTAACGCATCGAGAAAATCCCGCACCCGGAGGTGGTATCAGCTGGCCCCTAAATAAAATTGAGTACTAGTTCAGTGAAAATGGGCGTCACACTAAACTCCCAAACACATAAATGAGATTTGAGTAAAAAAAATACACAAGTCTAACAAAGGCCAGAGGTACCTGACTTGGGACAGGCGCAGAAATGCGGCGGGTTTAACATGTTTTGTGAGATCCCAACCCTCCCCTATACCTCTAGTCAATGTAGAATAAAGAAACACATGTGAAGCAAAACACACAGTACAACTCATTTTAAAAGAAGTCCGAGTCCGATGTCAGATTAGACATGTTTTTTACAACAGGTTTTTGTTATTAATACCGTTTTTTTTAAAGACAGTACTTGCATTTTATCCCTATGTTTTAATTTTAGCCATGTCGGCTAACTTGGCTGACAGGCAGGGTTATCCAACACAGTTTTTAAACTATATACACCAATGAAAATTGTTGCAAACTGTAATCATAACTATCAGGCGACTGCCTAAAAGACATATGCTCAATAACATTTCAGAGACTGAGAAATTTTGTAAAAGTTAACAAAGACGAAATCGGACGACGCACGCCAAGTGACGAGAAAAGCTCACTTAGCAGGGTCAGGTCAGATAAGAAAAAAATAACTTTTTGAAGCATACCACTTAAGACTAAAAGAGGTCTTAGTACCAGCAGAAAACGACCATGACAGAGCAAAAACATTGAATGAACATTTCACCTTAATTGTATCAGCTAAGAAGACATCAACTAAATATGTACCCCAACATAAACCGTTACATCCAAAATGGAAAGAAATAATAACTTAAGTATAGGCGCCGAGAACAAAATTAGAATATAGATTCAATACATAAAAGTCTGAGGGCCAGAAGAAATAGGCCATAGAATGTAAAAAAAATAGACCTAAAAATAAAAAAAAATGAATTAGCAGCTATCATATTATTCACAAATTTTTCAACAATCATCAATACCAGCTTGATACCTGATTGATGGACAACGTGTTTGTTTATATTAGCGAAAATATCATACTTTTAACCTCCACATTTATGGTACCGTGACCAATGGATTTAAAGAAGCTCAAGTCGATACGATCCGGGAACAGAAGTGCTGTTACAAAACTCATTCGAAAGATAGATGCAGCGAAGCATGATATAGATTTCGATCCAGAAGAATTAACCGCAACATTTGACAACCTTATCCAGAAGCAAAAGTTATTGAACAACTTGAACGAACAGATACTTAACCTAACGGAAGCAGAAGATATAGAAGATGAAATCCTAGACTCAGATGAGTATGGTATAAATTTAGAAACAAAAATCAGACACATACGAAATTTTATTCAAGATACGCATACCGCATCACAGTCACGTCAGAGCGAAACTTCATCACAAATACTAAATGTTGAACATCAACCGTTCGTCACAGCAAACCTCACAGAAAATTCATGCACGCAGCCGTTCCAAAATCCGTTCTCTCAAGCTAGTAACACAGTGAGTACTGATATAAATCCGTATACATCCGCAAGCAGTCAGAATCATTACTTACCCAAACTCACACTTCCGATATTCACAGGGAACATATTAGAGTGGCAAACTTTCTGGGATTCGTATGAATGCGCTATACATTTAAACCCTTCATTGACCGATGTCCAGAAATTTAATTACCTCAAAGCACAATTACAGAATGAAGCATTACGCACCATAGCAGGTTTTGCGCTTACTAATGCAAACTACGCAGACGCCATTATTTTGTTGAAGGAGAGATTCGGGCAAACACACAAAATTAAACAAGCGTACATGCAAGCTTTATTAGAAATTACACCGCCAAGAAACAATCTTGTCAGTTTGAGACACTTTTATGATCAAATGGAAACTTACGTAAGAGGGCTAGAATCTTTAGGACAATCACAAGATTCTTATGGAACATTACTTGTGCCAATCATTTTGAGTAAGTTACCGGGAGAAATTAAAAAAAAACCTTGCTCGTGAACATGGAACAGAAAACTGGTTATTACGAGACCTCCGGAAAAGTATTTGCAATGAAATAAACATAATTGACGCGGGACAAGACACTGAAACTTCGAACAATTTGCCAAGTGCATCGTCTTTCTTTACCGGGACAAAATGGATAAAACCACCAAACCAAACTCTAGATAGGAGACATACACACCAGAATTTGCAATATAAACCTTGTGTATTCTGTCACGATTTACACGCACCAGCGCATTGCACGAATGTATATGATCCAGAAACACGCATGGATATTGTAAAACGCGAACACTTGTGTTTCAACTGTCTAGGTACACACCGTATACACGAATGTTATTCAAATCAGTTTTGCCGCATTTGCAATAAAAGACATCACACAAGTCTGTGTACCGATATCCCATTTAACAGCAACATTGTCCATGATAATGACACCAGCAGACATATCCAGCAAAATGCAAATGACAGCCCACAGAATACGAATTTTCCTATTAGCAATGGACATTTACAGAACTCACCAAATTTGAATCAGACATCTGTAAATATTGTAAATGATACAAATCAGAAAGAAGAGGACACTACAATTCTACATTCCTTGTCAAATGACGTACGCACGCATGTACTTTTGAAAACTGCCATCGCACCAGTATGGTCAGACAACTTATGTATAGATACCCATATACTTTTTGACGAGGGATCACAGCGATCATTTGTGACCGAAGATTTAGCAAGAAAACTTAATTTACATACAGAGGGAATTGAAATTCTACAATTATCGTCATTTGGAGATAGAAACAAAAACGTACGACATTTAGATAAATCAACAGTGTTCGTAGAATCAAATGTAGGACAGAAAATACCGATACACGTTCTAATTGTACCAATAATTGCCGTACCTTTGCAGAACAATATTCGCCACATCAACAGAGGACTGAATTATTTACGGGGACTTACGTTAGCACATCCAGTAACACAGGAAGAGTCTTTCGAAATATCGTTATTAATCGGAGCAGACTACTACTGGGACTTAGTCGAGAATGAAGTCGTAAGAGGAAATGGTCCAACCGCCGTAAAGTCTTTTTGTTGTTGGGATGTACAAGTACCCGGCCACGTCCACTTGTCCCAGGTTAGGGGTTATTCTGTATATGTGTGCCTGTCCTAAGTCAGGAGCCTGTAATTCAGTGGTTGTCGTTTGTTTATGTGTTACATTTTTGTTTTTCGTTAATTTTTTGTACTTAAATAAGGCCGTTAGTTTTCTCGTTTGAATTGTTTTACATTGTCATTTCGGGGCCTTTTGAAGGTGACTATGCGGTACGGGCTTTGCTCATTGTTGAATGCCTTACGGTGACCTGTAATAGTTGTTAATTTCTGTGTCATTTTGGTCTGTTGTGAAGAGTTGTCTCATTGGCAATCATACCACATCTTCTTGTTATGTATTTACGTTAATGTCGCAGTTGCAACTATGTGCTGTCATCAAGGATTGCGCCAAAACATCGTTAAGGACACCTTACAGATATATTTATTTCATATTTTGAAAAAGCCCCACATAAGCTATAAATCAAAATTAAACAGTTACAGGAAACCAGGTAAATCACAATGTTGCATTTACTTATTCCTATGCTTCCGCAAGCAGACAGTTGTGTTACATTGAACAACATCAAACAGGTCCAACAGGTCGTTGATTGTGGGGGTATCTCAGGGTACTGTTCTGGGTCAGGTGTTATTTAGAAAATGATATCGGTGATAGTTTGGAAAATCGGGTGTATGGCAAGTAGAAACATCCAAACGATCGAATTCGTAGTGTGAAATAAAGTACCATTTCCGTCATAAAAAAGAAGAGAGCAGAATAAGTTTTCAGTTGTCTTGACATAAAACCAAAATCATTAAAGACTACCAATGAATATAAATAAAAGTAACTTTTAATTTCAATATTCCTTTAGTGTGAATGAATATAAATACATGTCTATGCTAACGGGTGTTACTTGTGAAACTGGATCTATTTACCCTTCCGGAGCAGGTGAGATCACCCCAAGTTTTTGGTGGGGTTGTTCGTGTTGCCCAGCCGTTAGTTTATATGGTGTGTTTTGTGTACAATTGTTTGTCTGTTTGTCTTTTGGTCTTTTGGTCTTTTTTTCTGTTTTAGTCATGATGGCGTTGACGGTTTGTTTTCGACTTTTGAGTTTGAATAACTCTTTGGAATTTTTCGCCCATCTTTCTATGTTTTCTACTATTATATAGTAAAACAGCATACTGAATGAGTGGCACTATTTTCAATTGTAATATTATGAAACAAAGAGGAATTGAATTTTCAGAGGAGAATTAAGAGGCATTATATTTAAAGCAGCGTGAATAATTTGATTTGAAAAATTTAGGACATGACTACGACTAACTTGGTGAGGGCACTGTGTAATCGTATATATCCATGTAGGCTACTAATAGTTCGCCAAATTTTGCACATCAATTCGTATTTATTGATTTAAATTCTAGGAGATATAATGCTTTTCCTATGTAAATACCAAACAGCAAAATTCAGTATGACAAGGATTTACTATACAAAATTGAAATCCTTCAGTATTGTAAAATGGTGAAAAAGGCTTTGTATAGTGAGAGATTTTGTCAATTTTTTTTCAAAAATAAAGTATATATAAGTTTCTATTTTCTATTATAGCTCCCTGGTCTCCATATCGGATTGTGTCCATACACCATTGTCCTATTAAGTTTCTTTTACGTTAAACTTCTTTCTATTATACAAGAATACAAGATACAACAAAACTCACCAATTCAGAACAACGCCACAAGATACACTACATCACTAATCTTGATTCGAGGCAATTAAAGGAGAAAGAAATAAAAAAAATAATGCAAAGGATTTCCCCAAAAGATTGTTACTTTACAACCTGTTTATAAAATCGACGCTGATGCCAATCTTTTTAGGCCTATAGAGATTTTTGTTTGTGCTGTTGGGTTGCTATCGTATTGACATTGATCAAACTTTTCTTTAAAAATAAAAGTCGAACAGACTATCCGGAATCGCAAAAACATAGTCTCGTCATCTCCTGGTAATTATTTCAATACTTTATGCTTTGAATCTTTTATTTTAAAATCATTCCTCTGGGTTTTTTTCTTGTGAAAATGTATATAAAACATGCCTATGTAGATACAATAACACAAAAGAAAAGATGTTAATTCTTTTTGTTTCCGTTTTCCGTTTCCGCCGTTTAGCAACACTCCAATTTACGTGTCTGAATACGAATATTAATTTTGTGCGAAACATTTTTGTATGATTTTAATTTTTGAAAATTAAACTGACTAAACTCTAGAAGAAGACCTTTACCAAACGTCGGGTTTGACCTTTATTTTTTGTAAATTAGGGAGTTACACGAATTGGAACTTTTCGGGATTCGGGGAACAAATGCCTTTTTTTTTAACGTCTTTTTTCGGAAATTCGGATGACACTCCTTCTACGAGTGACCCGTTTTTTTTTTTTTATCTCTTCAGCAGACAATGTTGAGGATAACAACCAAAAAAAAATAAATCTGTATGATGATTTGAATTTGTCAAATATTTGCAATTCTAATTCGAATACTAGTCAGTTTATAGGACCTCTGAATCAGTTTGATATAGGCGTGGCAATCCATCACTGTTATCCAATCAACTGTCAAAGATAAAGATTGGCGTGCGATGGAAGTCGGCACAATGTAATTTATATAATGCCATTGTAATAGTTTTAGGACACATTTACATCAACCCCAAAAGGTAATGCACTTTATTGTGGAAGCTGTGGACTACTGGTTCAACATAAAATTGATTTCGACAAGTTGTTTTGCAACCGCTGAGGAGACGTTGAGTGTAAGAATTATTGTCTTCAGTGATTCTTGATGTGAAAAACATATCAAATCGGAAACATAAAACAAAGTTTATCTCAAAAGTGATACAAAATAGTTGCAAATTCCAAAAGACTGAGCAAAAGCAATTAAGACACAGTTTGAGGACTAATAAAAGTATTTTGATACATAATAATACAAAACTCACCATTAATGTCAACGTAACACAACTCAACAACAGGCAAGAATACTTTAGAACGAGAGTTTTCTACAGATCCCTTATCATCATAATAAATGACATATTTTCCTAGTTTATTACAAGGAATCGTCTGTGTGATATTTGGATAAGGAGGATTCAAAGAAAAACGATCTTCATAACAGAGATAACCATCAGGTGGAATAGTTGATGTGTTGGTCACATATAATTTAAATCCACTCATCCGAATAGCATCTGTAATGAAAGCTAATAAATTTTATATGATGTTTGTATACCAATGTAACCTTATGTAATAATGTAAGTCCGTACTTTTGTTTTATGTAGTATCATAAGAAACGAAAGTTTGTGTAGGTTGATTTAATGCCTCAGTAAAAAAATGAAAACAACACATTTGATAATTTCTTGCGTCCGAAGCGCTTTTCTGGATTTACCTTCACCAGGAACGCTCAATCTAAAGCCAAACATTTGAAATCCGATGATGTAGAAGTACCGAAACAGTCGTAGAGCTACATGACAAAAATGTGTGAAACTCCAGCTTACAATAAAATTTTCATAATATAATAATAATGTTCATAATAATTATAATAATACTGTCACCTATAACAGATTAATTTTAAAGTTTATTTGGTAGTATATATTTGTTGGTTATCGTACGCTTGTTTGAGAATTGTATGCTTTGAGATTACTCACGAGTATAAATTTTACCCCGATATACGTTTTATCGAAGACATTACGAAGATCAAATGAACAATACACATATTTATTGCAGCGTTGATTCGTTGTGAAAGATGAATAATAGTTTCGACAAATACAAAAAGTAATCCATCAAATTAAATTAAGAAGGTGAAATGCATTATAACAATACTAAATGTCTTCAAATTACAACGATTTTGATGCTAATGACAACCCAAATGATATTGCAAGCTATCATTTCAAAAAAGGACATTGAAACATTTTATTTTCAATAGCGAAAGGACATTGCCAAATCAGATACTGATGAGGCTAAAATATTTGGACATTTACCAATGACAACATTAAGAAACAATTTAAATTATTGCTACTTGTCGATACACTTTATCGTCGAAACGTAAAAACGTACATATATGTTGTCCAGGAGAAAATTTAAAGCTTCAATCACATCTTCACCTTTCCAGTAAGTGTATCAAGCATATTTCCTTTTTCCTTACAGAGAAAGGCTTCAAACGAGTTACATCAAATTTTGCAATGAGATTTTTCAAAAGACCATTTTTGTAAATATGAAAACTTTTTCTTGATAAGATTGTGAGGAAGTGAAATGTAGAGAGTAGAAAAATCATAACTATCAACAGATTTAAAAGAACCACCAAAAACATGTATTTTATCTAAAACTTCTAAAGAATGTTTAACACTCCAAAAAATGTATTACCATTATCTTTATAAGCTTTAATTACAAAAGTTTAATAACAAGTTCTTTGATAGTAGCAAGAGAGGTAGTCAATAAGCACTGATACATTAGCAGTAGAACACTTACTAGATGCGGACATGAAACGGAATTAAAATTAAATGTACTGGTGTTAGTTTTTCTTGTCTGTGCTTCGTTCAAAACTAATTAGCCAAGCTCTTTTAAACGCATTTTTATAGTTTGTTACCTAATCACACTGCATGATTAGTGGATAGTTTAGCGCCAACATACATGTTAAACCCTGTATATTTAGATTAATTGTTAACAAAACTTTGAATTTTAAAATACCAAGGCTTTTCTAACCCAGGAATAGATTACCTTAGCCGTTTTTGGTAAATCTTCAGGAATTTTTGGTCCTCAATGCTCTTCAAGTTCGTACTTTTTTTGGCCTTTTTAACATTTTATTATTTTTATTCGAGCGTCACTGACGAATCTTTAGTAGACGAAATGCGCGTTTGGCGTAAATATCAAATTTGAATCCTGGTATCTATGATGAGTTTATTTACAACCACTGGGTCGTTGCCACTGATGGTATCATCAGATATCTGTTTTTCGTCTATTAGTTTATCATAAATAAAACAATAGGTGTTCTTTTATCAATTGTCTCACATTTCGTCATGACAGGCCTTGAAATGCGTATTAAATAAACAATTGATTGAATTATTCGTAAAGAGAGTACGAATATCCACAGTTGTTAAATTGCTCGTCATGTAGTCACTGGTGGATAGATGTCTCATTTTCCATTATATTAATTTTTCTCCGTATTTTCTATAGAATAGTATACACATTGAATGGTTATGCGTTGTCCATGATATACCAACTATTGCTCGAGGCGACGCCGAGGACAATAGTTAGTATCAAAAGGACAACACACTTGCTATTACACTCATAAACAGTCAATAAGTGTTTTTATTATAGCTAACAAAACGACCATCTCAAGTATCGATCTGAATACACTATAGTTTATGGACCGAATAAACACAATAATTTCATTTGTACATATTATATTTTTACATAAAGACATAGGTATTATAACACGAACTATTTTTGAGACGGAACTATTCTGTCTGTGTTATATGGTACAACGGTTAGAACCGTGTTTTGTGGAACAACTGTATGAAATGTTGTCAAGCGCAGTACCTTCTTGTTTAAGCGTTGAGCTATTTTAATAATTATGTTCTAAGGCAGAAATGGTGTCGGTGCAAAGCGGATTAAATACAACAATATCATGAACTTTCAACGCAACACATGTTAAATGTAAGAACAATAATTTCAAGAATAATACGAAACCACAACAGTTTATTTCTTCAAATGTATTGATATGTATATAAGTAATAGACAAGTATCTGCTTTAATAACAATTGAGCAACAAAACGTTCAGTATTTAACACTGAAATAGAACTACAGACTAACCATACAACATAAACTGTATCTCTATTGTTCACTTATTGAAACGTTAAATTCGTTGACATCTCATACATCACTGCAAACTTGCGAGTCATGTTTTTTAACACAAACACGCAACACTGCCAATACATTAAACAATATTTGTAAAATAAAAGATGGATAAAATTCCCCCGTAATAAGCTTTGATATTATACTGTTACAGTTACATATATATTTATATACAAGTTCTGTACAGCAGTTTATACACAAAAACAATTAATGAAAACGTAGATGATTTTATTAAACAAGTAAGATATTGCTTTTTAACTATTTTGATCTGAGCCTCACTGATGAGTCTTATGGAGACATAACGCGTGTCTGGCGAATTAAATTATAATCCTGGTACCTTTGATAACTATATAGTAACTAAACATTCATAAAAATAAAATCAACAAATTTGTTAGAAAATTTATTTGAAACAGGGCTGTTCTGAAGGCAAATTGTCCGACCATGTTCTTTGATGAAATTTATGAATTCAATTGTCAGAATCTGTTCTACAGCAGAGCTGTTAAGGTGGCACGGTAGTATTTCCTGGCCCATAGGGATAATGATAGCCTTTTTAGAATTTTCACCACTTTCTAACACTGCAAAAAAATCTACATTCACCCTTAACTGAAGTACTTTCATTTTACTATTCAGAAATGAATTTGAATATGTATCATGACCGTTTACTTTTTTTGCTATTTTTAGAAACCTAAGGCCACTAGTAATTTTAGGTCTTTTAAGGTGCAGTGAATACAAAATTAAAAAAAATTCTCAAAAATTCATTTTCATCTGTATGTAAAATTATTTCATATTTTTCTACACCTGATTCATCCCTCAGTTTGGGAAAGTATGTTCAGTTGATACTGTATTTTTTGTCCAATCACACTGTTTAGATACATTTACCTAAGTAGGGTACACAAAAGAGCAACCTAAATTCTGGAATGCAAATACTACCGTGCCACCTTAAGAAGAGTGATTGATTAAATCAGCAACAGCTTGACACTGTTTTAAAAGTATCCAAAGAACTAATTGTACTAACTAGTGGTTGTTCTAAGACCAGACTGTTTTTGTCAAATTATTAAGATACATCCGAAATGATTCCATTATTATGTAATTTAAATGGTGAAAGACATATCTGTATATGATTGTGGTTCTAATCTTATATATATGACAGTTTGATTATACTTACAGTTTTCTCTGTAATATATTGATATGTCTGTAATGTATGCTGTGCTAAACGAAAACTCGAACATCCACCATGCATACATAATACTGCTTTCTGACAATTTTGTACTTGAACATGTTTCGAGGCTATAACTATTTGATATTGGTGGATTTACTGCATTTGCCGGTTTGCCTTTACTTCTATCTCTATTATCAAAGGAGGAACTTTGAAAAGCAGTGCCAAATGGTGTCAGGTTCTCTGTAAAATGGGAGTAAATATTTATTGATAGTCATAACAAAATGTTGTATTTATGTTGTAATTAATAGAAAAAACTTTGCAGTTAAAGCTGAAATTAAGTACAACAATTAAGGGAAAGAATATTTTTTCATATCACCATAATAATTTTAGTGTAAATGACACATTCTGATAAAAACTGTAAAACTGCGTTTTCAAAACATTTTTTGCTTATAAGGATGTTATTCGTTCGGAACGACTCAACTTTGCATTTGAAAGTTTAAATTTACGTGATATAATCAAACAAAATAATGCTTTTTATGAAGATTTGTTCAATTGAGTTAATTTAAATTTTTCAGGTATACTTTACGTCCTATTAATTTTTGCATCAAAATGGTATTCGGAGTAGTCATGTTTTGGTCGTAATGTTATATTTTAAGTTCTATCCTGTTATCCTGTTATATTTTGTTCCCGTACAAAAATCAACCTTTGAAACATATTTATCCTTTTGTTTTTTTTGTCCTCTTTATTTCAACATTTGGTTTGAATATTTGTTTATGTTTTTTTTCTATGCAAGGTCAACAATGGTCAAGATGTCAAAATAGTTTCTCTTAATCTTTAAATATGCAAAGCACTGAACATGAATTTAACTGTAATGGTTGGCATATACCAAAATTAAAGACCTTTTTACAATGGAAGGGGTGTACATGTTCGTGCGTACGTCCGTGTTTCGTTTTTAGTTTCCGTCGTTATTCCGTCAGTCCGTCAAGTATCAAGATTAACGTTTCGATTGCGATAGTTTATCATTACATTGTTGTCACATCAATATAAACATTACTTCATATGACCGTTTTGATGTAATATTGTTAATTTATATATATAAATACAAATTAAGGGTACAACCATAGTCAGGAGCCTGTAATTTATTAGTTGTCGTTTTTTGCTTTATTACATACAGTTATGTATTTGTGTATTGTTCATTCAGTTGTTCATTAGTTTGGCAGTTAGTTTTCTCGTTTGTATTGTTTTACATTTGTGATTTCGGTACCTATAATTACTGACTATGCAGGTTTTGGCTTTGCTCATTGTTGAATGCAGTACGATGACCTATAGCCGTTAATGTCTGTGTCATACGTCTCTCGTAGAAAGTTGTCTTATTGGCATTCATACTACCTCTTCTTTTTTTTATAGCAATATCACATCTAGGTTTTAACTGAAGATGATAATGTGATAGTGTTACATTATCAATTTAAAACTTGGGTTTAGTCAGTTCACTATGAACTTGTACTGATAACAACATGAAACGTAGTACCCATTATCCTTATGATGTAAAAAGTAAAATAACAAAAACCGAACTGTTAGGAAAATCCAAAAAGTAAATTTAACATTATGTTAAAATCATTATCATTATAAACTAACTAAATGATACAGGGGTTTTGATCCTAATTTCATAATTCACGGAACACATATTCTGGTAGTTGCTAAAAATGGCAAAGTGTTCATCGACGTCTATTGCTGTTGTCCAGAAAAATAATGTGATTTTCAAATCATTTTTGTCTGGTCAGTATTTTTTTTTCTTTTGTCGGTTAGTTTGATTCATTTTCAGTCAATATCAATTCAATTTTACTTAAATATCTAGGTGATTGGCTATGTCATCCATTCCCTCATTTGATTAAAAAAAAACTATGCAATTGGACAAACATTATAATTAACCACATGTCCAAAAAAAGATAAAACACGATGGTAAAAAGAAAACAAACAATTAAAATAAAAACACAACAGTCAACACATCTTAATAGCAGTTTAAATAAAAACGTCTGTATAAACAAAAGAGAAACAACATAAGAATACTTTAAAACCAAATATTTGGATTTGTTAACAACTGCCGATCAAAACACGACCAATAGTGACAATATTTCTATCCCCCCGATCAACATTGTGAGGTTATTAAATATGAGTTTCAAGAACATAATTGAATATTTTAAACTTCTGTTGTTTGTCTGCAGATTAATTGAAGTTTACCCCATTTTTTGTTTCACTAATGACCATATCGAAATTACAAGTAGCAGTGAAACAAAAAAAGACATCACATACATATACTTAAGCGAAAATGTACCTACTAAAAATTGACATATATAATTTATAATATTAAAAAAAATACAGCATCAAATAACAATAAAAGGTCATCGAAACACTCCTGTCAGAAAAGAAACCAAAAATATGAAACGATATCAATATAAAAGTAAAGTGTAGGAGTACACACGTGTTTCACAATGAATACTATCATTTGCCAAGTCATGTACATAACTTTCAAGAAATAAACGTATTGAAATTACGATCTGTTTACATGCACATCTAACAATGTTAGAATTATGAAATAATTTAATTTAAAGCACCTTGGTGGTGAAAAGTCTTGCTATTTTATATGACTTACGTTGTGCAGTAACTGTCAACATAACAGTTGTGCGGATAAGCAGGACTGTTAACATATTAAGCTGTTGTGTCTGCAAACATTCCAAACTGTGCTAAAATATTAATAGTTAACTTGTTACATAGTTATATATGTAAGCTGTAATATACAATAATATGTTATTATATAACATTTAAAAATTCCGTATATATGCCGTGATATATTTGCAATAAACCATCAAGGGGGTACCCACCACTTTTACTACAACAGATTTGGCTCGTTTAATTTATATAAATGTTTGACAAAATATTTACTTTGACCTGTTTGCAAAAATATGAAAATTTCTAGATAAGGATGACTATTAATCTCAATGCCTCCAACTCGATGTTGAATCTCTCTCTCTCTATAATTACAGTTTTTAATTGGTAACCTTTTAGAATAAGTTTATTTGCATGATCGATCAGTTTTTCAGGATCGTTTCTAAATTACCGGGCACAGTTAACAACATTTCCGTAAAATGTGGATGTGCTATACCGCTTGAAATAAGTTTTCCAAATGTACATGTAGTTTATTTTTAATCGGAATATCTCTGAATCGTGTTTGTTTGTAATTCACATACCTAGATTTTAGTCAAGTCTGCTATATATTCCATTGTTCGTGTGGTTTCATAAAAAGGGGGACATACGTTTTAAATACGTTATTGCATTTGTTCTGATTAACATATTAACGTATACAAACTTGTTAATGCTGACAATCATTCATCAAGACTTTTTTTTAAATATTTTCAAAATTATCGTTGGTTAACATGGTTAAAATTAAAGTATTCAGTTTCATTATATTCTAATTGAATCATGGACCAGGTGTAAAAGAGGGACGAAAGATACCAGAGGGACAGTCAAGCTCATAAATCAAAAATAAACTGACAACGCCATGGCTAAAAATTAAAAAGACAAACAGACAACCAATAGTACACATGACACAACATAAAACACTAAAAAAATAAGCAATACGAAACTGTACATTAAATATTTCCCCTTTGTTCTTAATGACATGTTAGCAAAACATTCCCCAAATTATTTTTTATGTTGTCCGATTTTGTTGCATATTAAATATGGATACTTTTTGTCAATATGTTTCGTTGATAATTTTTTTTAATTTTCTTACATGGTAGAAGCGGCGGTATATATCACTGATTAATCATAATGACAAGCTGAGTGTTTGAAACATTCCCAGATCATGATTCCATGGAAATGTTCACTAATTCACAAAAAGGAACTAGCGAGAAAATGTCCAATATGTCAAAAAATTGCGATTAAAAAAACCACTTTGGTCACTGTTTTAAAAAGTCTGCACCAGTTTTGCACTAAACTATATAATAAAAGGGTATTTAATTTTAAAAAGACAAAAATTAACCGCGAAATATTTCGGTCCATTAATGTTTAGATTTAACTTGCATGTCAACGTACCCTACTTGTTAAATAGAAAAATCATTTAAGTATAAAGTATAAAGTAATAACATTGAGAATGGAAATGGGGAATGTGTCAAATAGACAACAACCCGACAATTGAGCACACAATAGCCGAAGGCCACAAATGGGTTTTCAATTCATTTAAAATAGTGAAAACGTGATACACGGAATGGTTATGTTAAGTGTGTCATATTAGCCCGAAGTTCATCTCCCATCAAGCTGGAAACAAAGGTTTAGATAAGAGTAAAATTGAGAATGGAAATGGGGAATGTGCCAAAGAAACAACAACCCGACCATAGAAAAAGACAACAGCAAAAGGTCACCAACAAGTCTTCAATGTAGCGAGAAATTCCCACACCCGGAGGCGTACTTCAGCTGGCTCCTAAACAAATATATACTAGTTCAGTGATAATGAACGCCATACTAATTTCCAAAGTGTACACAAGAAACTAAAATTAAAATAATACAAGATTAACAAAGACCAGAGGCTCCTGACTTGGGACAGGCGCAAAAATGAGATCCCAACCCTCTCGCTATACCTCTAGCCAATCTAGAAAAGTAAACGAATAACAATACGCACATTAAAATTCAGTTCAAGAGAAGTCCGAGTCTGATGTCAGTAGATGTAACCAAAGAAAATAAACAAAATGACAATAATACACAAATAACAACAGACTACTAGCAGTTAACTGACATGCCAGCTCCAAACTTCAATTAAACTGACTGAAAGATTATGGTTTCATCATATGAACATCAGGCACAATCCGTCCCGTTAGGGGTTTAGTATCATACCATCATAACATATATGAGAATAACATAACCCGTGTCATGCCAACAACTGGTTTTTGAATAATTGTGTTTAGTTACGATGCAAAGACCCTATAAGTGAATCAATATTAACGCCAAAATATGCAATCTTTAATGACTTGACAACAGTATCGTAACTATATCCCTTCTTAATAAGATTTTTCAAAAGTTTTGTTAGTTTTTGAGGTGAATACTGACACCGTTGTGCTTTATAAAGAATATTTCCATAAAAAATTGGATGTGAAATACCTGAACGTATAAGAAGTCTGCATGTTGAGCTATATTTACGAATGATGTCCTTATACCGATGATCAAATTTAGTAAATGTTTTGACTAGTTTGTGATATCGAAAACCCTGGTGTAATAATTTTTCAGTAATACATACATTTCTCTCGTTACAATCTAAAACATTGTTACATACACGAGCGAATCGTACAAGTTGAGATATATAAACACCGTAAGATGGTGACGAGGGAACGTCACCATCTAAAAATGGATAATTAACGATAGGAAATGAAAAATCATCTCTTTTCTCATAAATTTTAGTATTCAGCTTTCCGTTAGTGATATAGAAATCAGGATCAAGGAAAGGGCAGTGGTCATTGTTAGTATTAGCTTTATTGAAAGTAAGTTCAACAGGATAAATTTCTTTAATATACATACTGAAGTCGTCATTATTGAGAGCCAAAATATCATCCAAATATCTAAAAGTATTATTAAATTTGTTTATCAGATATTGTTTCGATGGGTCTTTGCTTATTTTTGTCATAAATTGTAACTCATAGCAATACAAAAACAGGTCCGCAATAAGCGGTGCAAATGTTTAATTGATTTGCTCTTCAACTTCGTACTTTATTCGGCCTTCTAAACTTTTTTGGATTCGAGCATCACTGATGAGTTATTTGTAGACGAAACGCCCGTCTGGGGCAAATACAAAATTTCATTCCTGGTATCTATGATGAGTTTATTTGTGTATTGTAATTGATGCATGCAACTTTTTTTTGTAAATCAATGTTGTTTCTAGTGTTATAAAGATTTATTCACTCAGTTATCCAACTGAAAACATAAGCACTTCTTGATGTACACAATAATATTAGAGAACAGTTACACAGACATTCGAATATTATTGATCTTGTAGTAGATTTACTATTCCTATGTCCATTTTTTATCATTTTCCAAATTCCAAATCGATATTCCACACCTCATACTTATATACTCTGTATTCGAATTTTTCAGACAAAACACCCTCATCCCTCACTTATACATTATCAATTGGGGAACTATACAATACGCAGCGTCTGAAAAAATATGAAGAACTGGGTGATAGCTTCTGATTGCAAACTATCTGTAAAACACTGAGATGTAAATGTTTAGTCAATGTAATATTTAAATAGTAACAGCTAAATGACTGATGTAAAAAAAAGTAGCTATTCTTCAAAACATTACACTACAAATTTAAATTCCTGTGTATGTGATATACATTATGATTGACGGAATGAATATAAAAATAGCAAAAGTTATATTGAGCGTTATATTTCCAGAAGACGGGGACACTATTTAAAAAGAAACTCTATCCTCTTTCTTTTCTGATACTATGCATCAAAGGAAACTTGACGCTTATTGTCAAATTTATCACACCAGTGTTATTATTGTTAAATAGCTTATGTCAACAATGAAATACATAATAATCTTGTTTTTTGTATGACGTATTGAATTATTCTTATAGCATTACCTTTTTTCATGTGATATAAAAGAAGAAGCGTGGGAAGCAAGACATTTTCATTTCAGCCATAATTGGAAACCTGATACATGTATAAGATGTCTTATGATAATTTTAATAGGTGATATATTATGTATAAGGCATATTTACAAAAATACATCTAATCATCGTTTGATATCTAAAGTTATTTTTTTTTCAAATCTTAAAATGGCGATCTTCCTGTTGCCTTTTTTTTCTGTCTGCCTCTTTGTTAATGATTGCAAATTTGAAAATAAATTGACGTCGGCAATTACTTCGAAAAGAGTACATAAATCCCGACAATAATGCCTATTTATCTATGAATTAAGGAGTTGGTGCACATAATCACAATCTTGGCCACAAAAATCTTCTTTATTTCAATACGAAAACTGGGTATATATTTCATGAAATATATAATAACATGTGCTTACATGTGTTTCAGTTAAAACATATGTTTACTAAATTCGTCCTCAGTGACTTCATAATGTAGACGAAAATAGTTAAACCTGATTTTTGATAGAATTTATGACAGTTTTGTTTTCTTTGCCCACACGTATTTTCCTGATGTAATCTTTGTTTATCATATTTTCACAAAAAAGATATTAACTACTATTTATAACTTCTAAGTCTATAAGCAATCATGATTTAATTCTTGGTAATTAAGTGAGGTTTAATTATTGATGTCAGATGTTCGGACTTTGTTTTTCACTTCTATACCGGATAAAATACTTTGCTCCAAAGCACCCATTTTTCTTTTAAAATAAGACTTCAATAGCTCATAAAAGTTCCTTTCCCAAAATATAAGCAGATTCGTTTTTTCTTTCGATTTGAGAACCAAATAATACCAAATTAAATTTAAGGACTTTTCCCGCCTTATTGTAAAAATGAAATATATGGAAAAGGAGATCCATATCCTTTCAATATTTTAATTTGTTCCTTAAATGATGTTATTCCGATCTATAGTATCAATTTTGAATTATAGTTTTATTCTTATTTCACCTCAGTTCATCCTTAAGCCCATACAAGTATTCATGTTTCTTAGATCACTTTTAAAAAGCATAGATGGGTCATTTTCAAAAAATGTGGATATTTCAGTTGTGAAATAACAATACAAAAAAAATATTCAGTTTTTGACTTTAATATATGAAATTGAATAGTTTAACAACAATACAACCTGAAATAAAAATATGCAATCTTAAATGCTACTACAAAAATATTTTAAAAAATAACATAGAAACAACAGTACAATGAAGTATGGGACATATGTCAACTACATAACGGATTTAGTTTCGGTCCCTAATTTTTTTTTAATAATATTTACATTTTGCTTGATATATATTTCCATAAAAATCATCACACTTTTTTCAAAACAGTTAAAATGACACTTTTTAGAAACATATTTTAAAGTGAATTTAATTCAGCATTGTCATGATTGTCAACTACATAACGCTTTTTGTCAACTACATAACGATTCACTGCGTTATGTAGTTGACCGTTATGTAGTTGACCTATTTGTGGTTTTTGGATGTTTTTCTTGACCATAATACTACCAGATAAATGGCTTTTATTGAATTAGAGTCAGTATTATAGACTTTGAATGATTTATGTAAAAAAAAATATTTGTGCCAAAATTTATCAATGTTTTTGCTGTTACAAAGTTGACATAGAATAAAATTACGGAGTAATTTGTACTCACCAAAACTAATCTATAATGAAATGAATCCATGATGTCATCCTGTAACTTTAAGCACGTCATCAGAGGATGAAGAGTAAGTAGAGAGCACTTCCTTAGTTACAAGGGATATAATTAGTTGTTTATTGGCAATATTATTTCATTTGTGTTATGTAGTTGACATTTTTTTAAGTACGAAATGAAAAGTAAAAAAAAATGCTAATAAAATCTAATAATTCCCTGTATTTGTGTATACATACCTGCAGTGATACCTATATATTCATAATAACAAAAGAAAAATAATAATTTCCGCTGGGTATTAAAACCAGCATTTAAAAATGACTAGTTTTTCAATTTCGTACAAGCAACTTTAGGGTTTTTTGAACCCTTTGAAACCCACTGGAAGCAATTTCTGTAGCTAAATTTCATATTGAATTTGCTGGAACTTGTTACACACACCAAAAACTAAATTGTGTATCTAAAAATTGGATAAAAATATTTATACTTTTTTTACAAATATTGATTGTACAAGAAAATCCACATTTTTTGTAAAAGGCCCAGATTATACAATACATAAAAATGAGGTTTCTATTAAGATTATGATTTGATTGTTGAAGACCGCTGATTACTTTTCGCTTTTATGTCTATTTGTTTCTCTGACAATGACCTATATAGTAATAAAAGATGTGATACGATTGCCAACCGAGTTTTAAGAAGGTTCTTTTAGCAACTATAGGTAACCAGACGACGGATTACCACTTTTGGCAAAGCCCAACCCATATGGTCAGCTTCCCACATGATATTGATTGAAACTATTCATACATTAAATATTAAAAGCTTAATTTATGACAAAACAATAAGCGAAGAGTAAATTATTTCATAACAGAGAGCAACAAATGACAACACTTTAATTACTAGTGATACACTTAAGACTGTCACATTTATAAATCGGCGTGATTTAACATGATCTTAAACGTTTAATCCTCCATACCCCAGCATTTTCTTTTATATACAGTCAGTGAATCTACACAATAAATAAATTGATGTTAGGTCAAGTTGTATAGGCTTACACACTGAAATCTAAATTATCATTTAAAAGTCATTATGAATAAGCAACATACTGATATGACCTTACTCTTTTAAATAAGTCTTTAAAAAAATATATATTACACACATAAAGCAGCAACATTTCAATCAAATGCACCAAATGATCTATCAATTAGTTAATCTGTACTTACTGAAAAACGTACCTCCCATCAGAAACACGTTGATTTTAAATGCAGTATCAAACAGGAAGTAATTTTGATTTGTCTCATGTTTCATTTCAACGAAACACAATTTTAACAATGAGCAATGAAGCACAACACATTAGTATTGTGTTTCGTCATTTGACCTCCATTTTAGTACTAGATGTACACATTTTAAAATATTTACAAACCAATTAAGTTGCATTTGTGCCCCCTTTTCATTAATAAAAATAAAAATAAAATAATGAAATAATACAGAACGACAAAATGCACAGAAGGTATGTCGGGATTTAGTGGAATATGTCAACATCTTTACGATATTTGTAGGTGAAATTAGAGTTTTCTTATTATATATTCAAGAACAACTAATATATATATATATGAATGAATATATGTGAAAAGAATTATTTTTCATCAACACTCCAAAAAATAAAAGTAACATTTAAAATGTTTGTCAAAAAGCTTGACATATGATATAAGCTTTAAACTATTGTGATATAAGCTTAAATTGATTTGCATAACAGTTTAAGTTAATCTCGTTTACACCACTGGGTCTATGCCATTGCTGGTGGACGTTTCCTTCCCGAGGGTATCACCATCCCAGTAGTCAGCACTTCGGTGTTGACATGAAAACAATTATATGGTCATTTTTATAAATTTCGTGTTACAAAACTTAGAATTTTCCGAAAAACTAAGGATTTTCTTGTCCCAGAAATAGATTACCTTAGCCGTATATGGCACAACGTTTTTGGAATTTTTGGTCCTCATTGCTTTTCAACTTTCAACCTGTTTGGCTTGATGACTTTTTTTATCTGAGCGTCAGTGATGAGTCTAATGTAAACGAAACGCGCGTCTGGCGTACTGAATTATAATCCTGGTACATTTGATAACTATTAAAAAAAAATGTTCGTCGTGATTAATATGAAACTTTTATTCTGATGATAACGTGTTTGTGACATTATTTACTGTTTACGTTATCTGTTCATATTTGTTTATTCAGGTGTATGTCAAGAGTTTTCTCGCGTTGTAGCTTTTCTATTATAGAATTGAAGAGAAAAAAACATACAATAATAACTCTTTTGATAAAAGAATACAGTACAAACAGTCTAATAAAAATTCACAAACCCTAAGTTATAAGAAACATAAAATTGAAGTGTTTTCTATTTGTTTTGTCTTTTCCTGTTTTTCTAAAAAAAATATGTTTTCATTCTGTAACATGTACAATAATGTACCATTCTTTCTTTTTTGTGTCATACCACACGATTTTATTTAAACGTAAAAATAAAGTATTCAATAACATTTGGTATATGTTAAAAAAAAACTTACTACAACAATGTCTTATAATCATTCAAATGAATGTTTCTTGTTAATTTTTATTCTAACGAAAAACACAAAGTGTAAAAAGACTTCATAACGACGAACCGGATTTTTATTATCATAAAATTTAGAATGGAAATGGGGAATGTGTCAAAGAGACAACAACCCGACCATAGAAAAGACAACATCAGAAGGTCACCAACAGGTCTTCAATGTAGCGAGAAATTCTCGCACCCGGTGGCGTCCTTCAGCTGGCCCCTAAACAAATATATACTAGTTCAGTGATAATGAACGCCATATTAAACTCCAAATTTTACACAAGAAACTAAAATTAAAAATAATACAAGACTAACAAAGACTAGAGGATACTGACTTGGGACAGGCGCAAAAATGCGGCGGGATTTAACATGTTTATGAGATCTCAACCCTCCCCCTATACCTCTATCCAATGTAGAAAAGTAATCGCATAACAATACGCACATTATAAAATTCAGTTCAAGAGAAGTCCGAGTCTGATGTCAGAAGATGTTACCAAAGAAAATAAACAAAAGGACAATAATACATAAATAACAACAAACTACTAGCAGTTAACTGACATGCTAGCTCCAGACTTCAATTAAACTGATTGAAAGATTATGATTTCATCATATGAATATCAGGCACAATCCTTTCAGTTAGGAGTTAAGTAGCATACCATCATAACATATATGAGAAGAACATAACCCGTGGCATGCCAACAACTGGTTTTTGAATAAATGTGTTTAGTTCCGATGCAAAGACCCTATAAGTAAATCAATATTAACGCCAAAATATGCCATCTTTAATGACCTGACAACAGTATCGTACCTATATCCCTTATTTATAAGTCTATTCAAAGGTTTTGTTAGTTTCTGAGGTGAATGCTGACATTTTTGTGCTTTATAAAGAATATTTCCATAAAAAATGGAGGTGAAATACCTAAATGTATAAGAAGTCTGTATGTTGAGCTATATTTACGAATTATGTCCTTATACCGATGATCTTTTGACTAGTTTGTGATATCGAAAACCCTGGTGTAATAATTTTTCAGTATTACTTAAATTTCTCTCGTTAAAATCTAAAACATTGTTACATACACGAGCGAATCGTACAAAATGGGATGTATAAACAACGTAAGTTGCGACAAGGGAACGTCATCATCTAAAAATGAATAATTAACGATAGGAAATGAAAAATCATCTTTTTTATCATAAATTTTAGTATTAAGCTTTCCATTAGTGATATATATATCACGATCGAGGAAATGGCAGTGGTCATTGTTAGTGTTAGCTTTTTTTAAAGTAAGTTCAACAGGATAAATTTCTTTAGTATACATACTGAAGTCGTCATTATTGAGAGTCAAAATATTATCCAAATATCTAAAAGTGGTCTTTGCTTATTTTTGTCATCAATTGTAACTCATAGCAATACAAAAACAGGTTCGCAATAAGTGGTGCACAGTTAGTCCCAGTTGGAATTCCGATAACCTGACGGTATACAGAATCTCCAAAGCGAATAAAAATGTTATCTAGTAAAAATTCAAGGGCAGATATCGTATCAAAGCATGTCCAATTGACATAGTTTTTTTGTTTATTGCTACTAAAAAATGACCTAAAAGAGTTTGAACATATATATTCACATTCTAACTTTTGAAATGCCCATCTTACTAGGTGTGTGAATGTTTTCTTAATGAGAATGTGAGGCAATGTGGTATATAGGATAGAAAAATCAAAACTTTGAACAGATTCAAAGGGGTGTCTAAATTATAATCCATAGAATTTTTTGATAATTTGCCAAAATGTAGTTTATAACCTGCTTGTTTCAAAACATTAAATTAAAAGAATGGGTCACCGGACTTATTTTCACACTACAGGTTGTGCAAAATTGTCAGATTTAGTATTGAATATGCATGGAAAACCAAATTTTCCTCATAAAAACGAAAACTACACCATAGAATTTTTAGATAACATATGAGAAGATGGCTGCAATATTATTCTTTCAGATAAGAAAAAGAAAAATGGGGGTAACCGAACTCGTTTTCTTGCTACATAATAAAATGGGTAAATTCGTAACACTTTCTATTGTAAAAATAACACAATCTGAATTATCTGCCCTTGCATTTGAGTTATCTCCCCTTATTTGGCAAAGTTGGAAAAAATTGAATCAAACAAAAGGTTTTCGGTTAATGGTAAAATACAACCATAAATATGATAAAACATTGCATTTTCTGTATCATAATTAAAAATCTTACACATGAATTACCTACTTGTCTCAAAATTTGCACATTTTATCAAAGATATAGACCTTGTTTTCTGGTATTTCAAAATCCAAGATGGAGGAAGACACCCTATCTACCTTAAGCATGCAATTTATCCAGTACTTCCAACGAGTTCTTGACACTCCAAAAGTAATTAATTCCACTATTTTCGAAGGCCTTATTTGAACAATCTATTATCAGGTTTTTTAATTGTACCATGTGTACTGGTAAGAAGAATAGACAATTTAGTAGTGGAACAATGGCTTGAAGACGAAATAGATCTATATTTGTAAGGTGTTTTGTGTAGCTTCGGAAGCCATACCCATCTTGGTTATATAGATTACAAAAAGAAGTTCCGTCCACGCCGTCTATCGAAAAATAAATATCGACAAGAGCCACTAACAGAAGCTTTCTCGACCAATCATATAAACGTATACCCTAATTTGCAAATTACATAAAAACGAGTGCCCCTAAATATCTACTTTGTCATGAATATTGATATAATGATTAGGAATGCTCAAATTTGAACATCTGAAAGGCAATGATGTACATGTATAGGACATACACACTTGTAAGCTTTATTACCAGACGGAACCTAAAAGTTGTAAAAAAACTGTAATTAATGATGCCAATTTCGAAAACACTGCCTTCTGAGTTTTAATGCATTCAGGTACTAATATTCTACCGGCAGTTGTATTGACCAAGTGCTAAAACATGAAAATAACTTAAGACAGTGTACTTTCGGAGCGTTTTTCGATATTACCCTGTATCAGGAACGCCTAAACACAAGCATCTGAAAGGATTTACAAGACCTAAATTCGTAAACGGTTTATGACAAGAAGAGAGGTAAAGCAAAGCGTATTATTTTATTTTTCATTTCTTAGTTTTTTAATGGAATATTTTAGAATTTTTTTACAAGATGTATATTGATTATTGGTTTTACCTCAAAATAAAATTTGATAAAACCCTTACAGACCCAAATAAAGGTACGATGTTATTAATTCACATGTGTTGCTCACATCCACTCAATGGATAATTTTGTGGAAAGTTGTCCCATCGGCAATCATACAACGTATCCTTATCTGTATATATAAGGATTTAAAACATTTGAAGTATTTCTAAAAACATTATTAATATTACAAAATTTAACGATAATTCAGAACTCCAATCCTGGAAGAATTTTGTCGACATTTTACATTTTTGTGTTAAAGAATTCTTCAGGATCATCATTACCACAAGGATCAGTTGACTCGGAAAGATTTGTGTAGTGTTTCCAATTGTAGATGACGATTTCCTAGTTAAAAGAGGTATGTTCTATGTGTTTCTCCTGCAACCATTATACCCTGTCCTTCTTGTTTGTCTGTCCATTTTGTATTCATACAAGCCTTCTGAATCAATTTACGCATTCTCAATTTCTTTTTGTAACCTATAGTTAATATCAATCCTAATATTAAATTGATAAAGAAGACAGTTAAGATGTTTTTTTCTACAATATTTTTTTTATCTTCTTTTTAATTTGGCTTGAATACTCTTCATGCATATCATGCTCATAGTCTAATAAAAATAAGACGAATGTTTTCACACTCAGCCTATCAATTCACTCTGAACCGAACATTAATCAATAGCCTCATTGTCTAAAATAGTTAAAAAATGGTAATAAATTCTTTCTACAGATCTAGAGTCCCTAGTAATAAAAATATTTTGGAACACTCCTTAAAAATTTAAACGGCATCCCCTGACCTTTGTTAATTATTCGGCAGATATTGGGTTTCAAACGCTAAACAGTATTCCGGAAAAAAACCAATAACCCTAGATTTGATAAAATCTCAATGTTGACATGCTTTTCATACGGGCCACTTCAGAATACTGAAACTGTTTTTTTTTGGTCCCTTTAAAAAAGATACAATATAGTTCCTTGAAAGGCCACACTTAAGCAATTTCAAAATTAGCAAATGCATACAATTGATCTGCTGTCAATTTTTGTAACTATAACTATAACCTAAATTTAAAGATCTCAAAAAGAACAGCAGGTGTTCTTCTCCAACTAGCTGTCACTTTAATATAAATAGTGAACTTGAATTGGTCACCTTAAAACAAAAACAGACATGACTGTATGTTTTATAATTTAAAAGCAGGGAGTTTGTTCTATGATCTTGAAATCGAAGGCTCTTTCTTTTCAATTTTCTATATATTCCACCTTTTAAAGTTATATTACAATTGAAATCAAACCTTTTCCTCCTCAAAACAAATACTTCGAATAACCCTCAGGCTGATAATGAACTTTAACCAATAAAAAAACCATGCAAAGGCTTATTTTGCAATTCCTTTTTCTACAAAGAGTAAAAATTACGTTCTTGTTAAGGTAGCATATTCTGTAAATCTTTTGATATACACATTTGAGTTACAGTGACCTTTTACTTTGACCTGTTAAATAAAAGGCTTTTTTTTTCTTTTAACTTTTTCAGTTTTCATCAGATAATGAACAAATGTTATTCTATTCCTAATTGTTAAAAATGGATGGAAAAACGAACGACTGACAAAGCAACGACTAAAAAATCTCGAAAATTTTCTTGAAGCTTCGCAACCGTATGATTGCAACGGTTGTTACATGTAAACATTATAATAATGACTAGTAATGTATAACTAGAGCCTCTCAAGAGCCTGTATCGCTCACCTGATTCTACTTGGGTTTTTGAAATCATATGAAAAAATATAAAATTTGGCTAAAAGTGACAACACAACCTCATTTATAAGGAAAGGAACATGTTTAATTTCATTCAAAAGTCCCCCACGGGCGGCCATCTTGGATGACGGATCGGCTACAAAGTAACAACACTTGGTCAGCACCTCATAAGGAACATTCATGCCATGTTTGGTTTTATTCCATTCAGTGGTTCTCTAAAAGAAGTCATTTGTATGCATTTCCCATAGGGTCCTATGTTAAACTAAGTCCCCTGCTGGCGGCCATCATGGATGATGGATCGGCTACAAAGTAACAACACTCGGTCAGCACCTCATAAGGAACATTCATGCAATGTTTGGTTTTATACCATTTAGTGGTGTATGCTAACATTCCCATGAAAATTTTTATATTGTTTGTACGCACATTGAACGACAAATTTATGTGACGTATAAAATTTTCTGACGTCAGACACTCAATAAATGTGTTCGTAGATAGTAGATGTTTTTGTGTTCTGTTAAATTGTTCCTTTTAAAATTGTTAAACGATGATGACTGATGTACCCATATTTTGACTATTATATTTGTTGTGTCTGTTTATTTAACGCATCAATGTAAAAATATCGGAAATTGATGAGACTGTCATTAAAGTGAGAGGGTTAGCGCTATAGAACCAGGTTTAATCCACCTTTTTCTACATTTGAAAATGCCTGTACCAAGTCAGGAATATGACAGTTTTTGTCCATTCGTTTTTGATGCGTTTTGTTATTTGATTTTGCCATGTAATTATGGACTTTCCCAATTGATCTTCCTCTAAGTTCAGTATTTTTGTGATTTTACTTTTTCTCTAAAAAAAGTCATTTGTATGCATTTCCCATAGGGTCCTATGTTACACTAAGTCCCCCGCTGGCGGCATTCTTGGATAATGGATCGGCTACAAAGTAACAACACTTGGTCAGCACCACATTAGGAACATTCATGCCATGTTTGATTTCATTCCATTCAGTGGTTCTCTTAAAGAAGTCATTTGTATGCATTTCCCATAGGGTCCTATGTTAAACTAAGTCCCACGCTGGCGGTCATCTTGGATGATGGATCAGCTAGAAAGTAACAACACTTGGTCAGCACCACATAAGGAACATTCATGCCATGTTTGGTTTCATTCCATTCAGTGGTTCACTAGAAGAAGTGATTTGTATGCATTACCAATAGGGTCCTATGTTAAACTAAGTCCCCCGCTGGCGGCCTTCTTGGATAATGGATCAGCTACAAAGTAAAAACACTTGGTCAGCACTCCATAAGAAACATTCATGCTATGTTTGGTTTCATTCCATTTAGTGGTTCTCTAGAAGAAGTCATTTGTATGCATTTCCCATAGGGTCCTATGTTAAACTAAGTCCCCCGCTGGCGGCCATCTTGGATGATGGATCGGCTACAAAGTAACAACACTTAGTCAGCATCCCATAAAGAACATTCATGCTATGTTTGGTTTTATTCCATTCAGTGGTTCTCTAAAAGAAGTCATTTGTATGCATTTCCCATAGGGTCCTTTGTTAACTTAAGTCCCCGGCTGGTGGCCATCTTGGATGATGGATCAGCAACAAAGTAACAACACTTGGTCAGCACCTCATAAATAACATTCATGCCATGTTTGGTTTCATTCCATTCAGTGGTTCTCTAAAAGAAGTCATTTGTATGCATTTCCCATAGGGTCCTATGTTAAACTAAGTCCCCCGCTGGCGGCCATCTTGGATGATGGATCGGCTACAAAGTAACAACACTTGGTCAGCATCCAATAAGGAACATTCATGCTATGTTTGGTTTTATTCCATTAAGTGGTTCTCTAAAAGAAGTCATTTGTATGCATTTCCCATAGGGTCCTATGTTAAACTAAGTCCCCTGCTGGTGGCCATCTTTGATGATGGATCGGCTACAAAGTAACAACACTTGGTCAGCACCACATAAGGAACATTCATGCCATGTTTGGTGTCATTCCATTCAGTGGTTCACTAGAAGAAGTCATTTGTATGCATTTCCAATAGGATCCTATGTTAAACTAAGTCCCCCGCTGGCGGCCATCTTGAATGATGGATCGGCTACAAAGTAACAACACTTGGTCAGCACCTCATAAGGAACATTCATGCCATGTTTGGTTCCATTCCATTCAGTGGTTCTCTAGAAGAAGTTCAAAATGTAAATTGTTAACGACGACGACGATGGACGACGACGACGACGGACGACGGACGCCAAGTGGTGAGAAAAGCTCACTTGGCCCTTCGGGCCAGGTGAGCTAAAAATGTTAAAAAAAATCAACACGATACAGAGTTAATCAAACTGCTCCTGTTAAAAATGCAATTAATTTGAAAACATTTGATATCAAGGTTCGTATAACTTGTTTATGAGAAATATGCATATCAGAAAATCAAATACACGCAAACAATACACATATATGTAGGGTATACAAATAGAAACCACATATCATTTATTTGTCAAGTAAATCATTCGATATGATTGACAGGTAACATGATAACAAAAAATAACCATGGGTAAATAAGTTTTATATTTAACACGAAAAGGTTGTGATGAAACCATGCTGTGATTTGAATAACTTGTCGTAGTTAAACACTGATAAATAGTTGTATTGTTCATGAAAATTCTTTTTTCTCAAAGAATGTGACATCTAAACTTCTGTCACCACATACATTTGTAAACTAAACTACAACAAGAAGATTTAATTATTATGTTTGTTTATCATATAATAACGCTTTAGAATAGGTTACTTTAGCTGTATTTGGCAAAACTTTCAGTAATTGTTGATCGTCAATGCTTTTCATCCCCGTACTTTATTTGGCCTTTTAAACATTTGTTTATTCGAGCGTCATGCACTGAAGCAGACAAAACGCCCGTCTAGTGTAAACATAAAATTTCAATCCTTGTATCTAAGAAGGGTTTATTGTACCTCATTACACATCTAGAACCCATTGTAAGCATGGACACTACTGAATTTTATGATTTTATTTTTTTTCTATAAAAACTAAATCAAAGAACGAACGAAACCTTCCAAAATGTTGTCTTTTATGATTTATCTATAATTGAACCCCTAATTGTCGTTGTGGCAAATGACAGTTACTACATGTTGTGCGTCTGAAGTAATTTCCTTGATTTGCCAGATTCCGGAACACACGAAAAAAAAATTTGATGACAGGGGTTGTTCCAGCAGACACAAAGATTATGATGTAAATGATGAATAAAAAGAACAAACAATCAAATACTCATAATTAACAGATAAATAATCTATGCGATTTTTTTTTCTCAATAAGGATAACATTTTCCCAGAAATTGCCAATATTTTTAAAGCCTTATAATGAGGGATTTTATTTAAATGATGTTCGTAGAGTCGTTCAAATCCTATAATGCATACATTTGTGAACATTTGACATGAGATAATCAAATGCAAGCTATAAATGCAAATATATTTCTATTATCTTCTGTTTTTGATTAAGAGAGACCACACCATATTCAACCATAAGAACATAAACTATGGTAATCGAAATCACAACTCATCGATGAAACCAAGTATCAAGTTATATGATATGTGTAACAGCAAGTACCTTTATCCTTTAAAGAATGTTTGTAAACATATTTTTATATCCATACACATATTATATACATATAAACATTCATGGATCTACAATTTGTCGATACCTGTAACTTGGCATTGCACAAGGTCATGTTTTTCTCTGACTGTTTTTGACGTCTTTACACTAAATCCATTTGATGTTGGATGAGTACGGATTGATAGTTTAGTCTTAGATGCATGATTTGTTTTCAATTGTTAGTGGCTTTGCGCTAGCTGTCAGATAACTGCGAGTACTCTCAGATCTGTTCATACTGTCTTTTTGTTGTCGGGATGGATACGTACCAGGCCACGTCTACACGTATTTTTGTCCATCTGTTGAGTTAAGTCTTTTTCAACTGATGTTCGTTCTTATGTTGTACTGTTATACCACTGTCCCAGGTTAGGGGAGGGTAGGGATCCCACTCACATGTTTAACATCGCCACATAAATTATGTATGTGTCTGTCCCAAGTCAGTAGCCTGTAATTCAGTGGTTGTCGTTTGTTTATGTCGTACATATTTGTTTTTCGTTCTTTTTTTTTTTAAATAAGGCCGTTAGTTTTTCTCGTTTGAATTGTTTTACATTGTCATATCGGGGCCTTTTATAGCTGACTATGCGGTATGGGCTTTGCTCATTGTTGAAAGCCGTACGGTGACCTATAGTTTTTAATGTATGTGTCATTTTGGTCTCTTGTGGACAGTTGTCTCATTGGCAATCATACCACATCTTTTTTTAAAGTACAACGGATTTGCTGATGAAGGTTAAAAATATAGAAATAACAGGTAGGTTGAAAATAATTATAAAGAACAAACAGCAAATTAAAAAACCCCATAGTCCGGACTACGATACATATACAACACATTTTACTTGTATGACCAGAAATAACAACTTTGAATTGATCATTGATAAACAAAATCTAGTGAACACTATAAAATCGTATGTACATATTTATATAAAAGTATTACAAATATTAATTGTATAAAAACAACTATTTATTGTTTACAATACAAAACAATATATAAAAAATGTGGTGTGATTGCCAATGAAGTCTCTTTTCACACGAGCCTGTACGGCCTTCAACAATGAGTAAAGCTCATACAAAATAATCATCTATAAAAGGCATCGAAATGACGAATGTAAAACAATTCAAACGTGAAAACGAACGGCTTTATTTATGTACATGTTTTGTATATTGGTATCACCGCCAATAGTTTATCTGAAAAGATGGTCGTTAGATACCAGCGGGATATTCAAACTCATAAATCTAAAATAAACTGAAAACGCCATTACTGATAAAAAACAAAAAAACAGACAAACCGGAACGGAAATTCGAATAAAATCATTAATAAGTCATTATGTAGAGTATTAACTCTTACGTAGATTGGAGTTTTCTTTTATAGTAAGACATGTATTAACTTTAAAACTATATTCACAACAATTTGACAGTTCCAGACGTTAACAGCCATTTCTTCTCAACAACACACAAATAATTTCCGCTCTGATGAAGCAATGAAAATGGTTTAAAATGGGACAAAATGCAATGCATCACATTGACCAATCATCCACATGAAGAATACATCGGTTTTAACTTCTGCTGAAGGATATGTATTTATAAGATATTTTAACTGAAGTGCATATGGATCACAAATCGCTTCAAAACATCATTGCAATTGAGTATCACATTTTATTTCATTTTGGCCCAATAAGCTTTTTATTGACAATTTGCATCAGGATGTTTTATGCTCTAATTGGAGTCGAGTTTATTTGTTGTAGTGTTTTGGCGGGCTTGAAATATAATTAGGTCATCTGTTTATTTTTTGTGTATTAAACGCCCTGCAAGTACATTGTCGTGTAACACGTACCTAGTAGCTTTCTGTGTAAGGGGCTTACAATGGAATTTGGTCAAGCTTGACTAGAGAATTTTGAAAAGGCAATTATTTGTTTTGAATTTTTCGTAAATGTGCCTCAGCGACTATATTGTATTGATAGGATTGAATAATGATGAGTGTGACATATTTAACAGACAAAGTAAGAACACAAAGCTTTAAAAATATTTGATTTAAATGCCTTTTGTTTTTTCAGGGGAATATCTTGTAGGTGTCTTTGAGACAAAAAGAATAATAAAAACAACATAAAAAAATATAATATTAGACAAATAATATAAAATAATATAAAAAATCAAAGGGTTCAAAAAGTCTTTCCATTACATTTCTTTATTCCTACTTGATTAATTTATTTAAACTTTTTTAATGAAATTCCAATTGTAATACATATATGATGGGTTAATGTTTGGTACACCAATGTAGATAAAGTTTATCAAAACGTATAAATATAAGACAGTAAACATGAATTGATTTATTTTAAATTGTTCATCACACTTTGTATGTTATTTCGAATAGACAGAAACAAATATTACAGTCATTCCTTATAAGATAATGCTTAATTTTTATTTTAATCCGTAGTAAATCATGAAAAACGTTAAGGACTGCACGGTCACATGAAAACATTATTTGTATAAGCTGATAAAATAAATACTGTCAGCTAACCAGAAGAAGCGTTACATTCAAAAACTAAATTATACATATATATATATATATAAATAGGAAACTCTTTAAAAGAAAATAGATTGCTCTTAGTGATTACAAATATAATGAATTTGAAGTGCATTTATATATTTTTTTCAAACAAAATTGGACTTTTGTAAATATTGAAGAACCTTTTTATTTATAGGTATGACTTTACTTACATTTTTATAACAAGTCATATATGGATATATTTCATTTACAAACAGTCACCAGATATATGGAAAAGTTGATGTATGGTTCCAATCACGAAACAACTGTAAAATAAAGAAATCTAATGAACTTTGTTGGAGAATAGAATGAAATTCTATTTTGGTTAATTGGACTCGAAGGAAACATCATCGCAAGTAGAAAAAAATACTTCAGGCATGTACCTATGTTTTATGTACGGGTTATACCTGTAGAAATTTGCTTATACTTTATGTGTGGGTTATAACATCAGACATTCGCCCATGTTTTATGTATAAGTTATGGTATTGAATCTGTTGTTTTTTAAACGTTTATTGGACTATGTTGCTTTGCTAATTGTCGAAGACCGTACAATGACCTCTAGTTGTTAATTTCTATGTCGTTTTGTTTCATGTGGAGAGTTGTCTCATAGGCAATCATACCATTTTTTCTTTTTTATATATGTTGTGTCTCAAAGAGTTTTCGCAAGTATTCTTAAAGTGCACAAAGCATGGCTTATTCTGTAAGCATTGGATTTAACCTTAATGTACATTGCTGCGTACTTGTTCATCCCGCACAGCCAGACCTGTAATGACTTTACTTTTATTCTTCATTCAACCTTGGGGTAGTAGTGTAGTTGTATTAAAACTCATTTTCACGTACTACATACATTTCAAAAAGAAATATCTTTTCAAACGAAATGTTCATCGTCAATCCTAAAAGTTCAATCTCCATGTTGAAGACAAACGTGTGAAAAGAGTCAATATATGGATGACATGAATGATGCAAGCGGTTTTTTCCATCTGAATTAGTATGATCATTGTTTAATTACTTTGTTTTATGTGATCTTAGAAAATAAAAGTCTGTTACTAAATCCGGCTAGTATTCTGTGGAAGCCGTTGTATTAATCATCTGTTTATCGTTATATCATAAATCATTCGTTTGAAGTGGGTTTTTGTTATCTAGTGATGTTGGAAGTTTTAATCCGTACTATATTGTATAGATAGGTTTGGGCTAGTTTTGAAAGCCGTATGTTGACCTTTTGTTGATTACACACATTTTATTTGGTATCTGGCCGTGTTTGTCTTCAATGATACCACAGGGCCGTAACTACCTATGAGGCAGGGAAGGCAACTGCCTCTTCTGAATTGTCTACACCAAAATTTTTCTTTGAAGTAATAAAATGAAATATTGATAATATGTTCACGAAGAACTTGAATTTATATTATAAACAACACAAGTTTACAGTTTTAACAGTGTTATATATGTCAGTTCCCAGATTTTTGATCGATAGTGAAACATTTCAGTATTTTTTATATATTTTTTTCGTGTGGCCGTCCATCTGCTATTCAGTGTTCGTACGAGAACACATATGAAACTTTGGTTCAAACAAATTTGAATAAAACACATTTATTTAGGGCTCTATTTAGCAGGGAAAGTTCCCTTTGTATTGTGAATCTATTCTTTTATGATATCGGAAATTCGTTACCGGCTAAATCAGCTGCTATATCATTTTTTTTAACGTCTCCCGATCGTATGAGAACATTATGGTCAATGCCTTAGTAGCCTTAAACACTCCCATTCGTTGTAACGGTTATAGTTACATTCAGCTTTCAACAATATTGAAATTCAAGGTTCACGATAAAAAAATATCTTGCATTCTATGATCTTGCTTTATATGTTTTTTTAACTTACCAGTTTGATTTCTAACAAAAATATCTTTAAATACAGATAATAATTGTTTGTATTAAAATTGCTTCCAGGATCCAGCAATACTGATGTTACTTAAAGTAAGGGTCATATTTAGCCACTGATTTTATTAAGAAAAAAATCCGCGGTCACAATGTATTTGATAATAATAATTATAGTTCACAGTACAGCCTTCAAGACGGAGCCTTGGCTCATCCCGAATAGCAATCTCAGCTTGTTTTTGCATAAAAATTGCTTCCAGGTTCAAGTTATACTGATGTTTCTTAAGGTAAAGAAATTGAAGGAAAACGGGTCACTTTTAGAGAGAAAAAAATGGAAGGGGGCTATGCCCCCCAACCCTCCTCTCTTGGGGACCCCATTGGCGGCCCCCTAACCCCTGCCTCCCCTGAATTCGAGCCCAAGTTACGGCCCTGTACCACTTTTCCTTATTATTGTAATGTCATTATTAATAATTACTAGCTGCGCGTCCTCCGTTTTTGTTTGTTTATTAAACTCACCTTTCCTTTAAAAATTTCCAGCATACATGTACACGCAAGACGGCGTACTACAATTGCTTTCCAATAGATAGAAAAAGGAGATAAATCGGCAATTTATGTTCTTATACACAGAATTCATTTCGTAAAAATCATTTTACTTCAATCTGGAATTCTTAAAAATGTTGGTGTATACGTTGATTGCCGACATTTATGGACAAGGAATACGCATCGATAAATTAGAAGGACGGATCATCAGGTCTTGACGTGTACCCAGAGATTGACCATGACGGACCACATGGATCAGTCTATCTAAAGAGTAGTTATCATTTTCCAAAGGATGATGGTTACAATTTATATTTGTTTTTGTCATGATAGTTAATTATATCCACATTGCGAAGATGAGCTTTTTAAAGTTTTACTTTCATTACGTACATTAATGGGTCACTCCTAATATATACGGTATATATATATGTAACAAAATACAACCGGTATTTGGAATATGTCATAATGAAAGTTCCATCAACATTTCCTTGTTTATTCATTATGAGTCTATTTTGTGTTTAGAACCGACGTGCAGTACTAAATTCAACTTACCTTCAGACATGTATTCCTAAAGGGTTGACGGAGTTATATCATTATGTTCATCATCTGAAATCTAACCCTGACAGTAGATATAATGCAAAATAGGGCGACTTTATTTCTGATCTGATATTTAGATAAGCATGTCCAATTGCAATACAGCATCACATTTAATGTTTTGTGCTGAGGGATTACAACACCCTGTTCCTTCGTTTCTAATGTAAGGATTTTATGTATAACTAACTTGCTCTCGTTCTGAATATGCATACCTATTTGCAACTGGAAATTACGGATACCACAATTCATGATTTTGAATACCACTTGTTTTGAGTATAACAGTTGGTGCAAATTGTTAGACATTAAAGATGTATTTGTCTCAAACGATCTTATATAATTTGTGACATTTTTTGTATTATAAGTGGTTTTAATTTAATTGTTGAGGACTCTTGATTGTTTTTGTCTCTTGACCATAAGTCATTGTTGATTTTTTCATACTTCATATCGAAGAGCTTCTCATTAAATGCACATATCAACTTCATACAGAACTATTTTGTTATAATAATAAAACTGTTTCTCTCATAAATACATGTATAACAACAACAAAAATCAATTAACATTCTGAAATAAATTTATGTATGTAAACATTATATGACTCGCCTTGGTTAGAGAGTTGTCTAATTGGCACACATACAACATCTTCCTATATTTAATTGTACACATTTTACCTCTATTTTCAGTTCCTCGATTTTCAACAATCGATTTCATTTAAGAGTTAAATCCGCTTCAAATGTACTTAGAATTCTTCCATGTAATGCAGTTATTGATATACAAGTAATAATGTAAAACAAAAAACAAAACACCATTAAAAAACGAATAAATACAAGAAACAGTAAACTATACTGTAATAAACAAGTTTTAACGACGACTTAAATGTTCACATGACATAAATACACGAAATATAACACAATACACATCATTGTGAATACAAACATAAAGCTCAAAATGTTATATCAGTAAGCTGTAAGCTAGCGTATTCATTAAAAAAGAGAATTAGCAAAAATTAGGAAAAAAATGCATATAAGCTTTTAACAACGACTAGTAATTTAGTTCAATGTACATTTATTTTACTTTAAGGTATAAGTGTGTAAAGTACATCGCACAGCTAGATAATCAAATATAGATAGTTATTAATAAAATCGTCAAAAAATGAAAAACTATATGCAAAAAACAACAAATATTGGTTAGGTAGAACATATTTCCACTGCCTCATCAACTATGAGTTGTATTTCTGTGGTGTATGTTTACACATTTTGGCTGGTGGATCTCAATTATTATACTGTTTCTTTTCATTTCATTTTTTAATTTGTTCCGTTGATTGATAGAGTTAAACTTGTAACTATTTATGTACTTCTCCTTTTTGATTTTACCTTGACGTTTTTTTTTATCCTTTTTTTATTATGTACTGTTACGCCACTGTCCCTGGTTAGGGGAGGTTAGGGATCCCGCTAACATGTTTAACACCGCCACCTTTTATATGTATGTGCCTGTCCCAAGTCAGGAGCCTGTAATTCGTAGATTTTTGTTTGTTGATGTGTTACAGGCTTGGTTTTCGTTCATTGTTTGTACATAAATAAGGGCGTTAGTTGTCTCGTTTGAATTGTTTTATATTTGTCATTTCGGGGCCTATTAAAGCTGACTATGCAGTATGAGATTTTCTCATTGGCGAAGGCCTTACGGTGATTAATAGTTATTAATTTCTTTGCCATTTGGTCTCTTGTTGAGAGTTGTCTCATTGGCCATAATACCACATCTTCTTTTGTATATTAAACATTTAAAAATATTTACTCTTATTACAGAACTGTCCAGATAACCCAGGTAAACATCCCTCACTACAAGCACCAGTATGTATATCGCATGTGTTATTTAAACAGTTCTGAGGATTACATCCCCAAACACAGGAACCGTTTCCAGGATAGCAGTGTTGGTCTATACATTTAGGTTGACATGCATCGGAACAGTTTGTTCCCCAGGTACCTTTAAAGCATCCTACAAATATAAAAACAGTAGAAAATAACAATTTTCTATCAACATCGTGTAGAATGAAAGCTTGCGATATTTATATCAATCTTGTTCTACAACAGAAACAAAAGATTCCATGGGTCAATCAGACAAAAAAGTCAAAAAATAACTGACAACGCGATCATGGCAAAAAAAAGACCAAAAGACAAACACCAGTATACAAAACAAAAAAAGAAAACGAATGACTGTGTAAAACGAATTTCATCGAAATCCAGGGGTGACCTCAGTGAATGACTTCTAAATGCATTTGTTTTATACGTACTATAACTGTTATTTACCGAATGAAGTAATGACCTCAGCATGTTTGTTTAATTAATTATAGACGTTAATTCAAGTAAAAGACAATTTTATCCCAAATCAGGAAAAGCAATATGATAAACACAATGAAGTTAATGAACATAGATTACATTGAACCAAGAACAGTTGTCACACTTTTTATACCTTTTGGATTAGTATTAAATGACTAAGTAAATTTGTTTATATAAGGGTCTAAGAAGGCATATTATTACCGTTAGAATTTTCACAAGAATTGAATATTTGGGTTGTAAAAAGATATTATGTTTCGCAAAGCTGTTGATTGTTTGTTATGTTCGTATGAAAGTTAGTTATCAACTGTGATTCATAAAGTTTAATACAAACATCAATATACAATTCCTCAAGGCAACAGCTGCAATACTTTTTTTTCATTCTCTTCAGAAGAAAAATCACGACCTTCAATACGATAACACCTTTTGAGATCCTAAAAAAATCATATTAATTGTGAAAAGATGTTTTTTTTTAATAAAAGAAAAAAACTTAATACTTCACATTCAGTCATTTTCACAAATGTAACTCACATTTATGTAAAGAAAACTCAGATTCACGCACTATCCTGTAAATTGTGCTAAAGCTGGTTTCTGTCAATCGTTTGTACCTTTCTGTATCCACCATTGCCCTTATACGTTTTCATTTGTAAAACTACTATTATACAGAGGGAGATGTGGTATGATTGCCAAATAAGATATCTTTCAGTAAAAATTAAATGAAGAAGATATACACAATTTTAGTCAACCGTACAGCCTTCAAAAATGAGACAACCCCATACCATAATGGCGACTTATTAAAGCATCGACATAAAGACTTGGATAAATTTCAATTGCGAAAACAAAAATATTTTGAAAACAACAGATATGACATACATAAACCAACAACAATCACTGAAATAGACTGAGGAGGGGGGGGGTAAATATGATTTTGAGCTCTCATCCCTCCTTTTACTTGGGAAAGTGGTGTTACACAACAACACAAGAACAAACTATACAGATCAATTGAAAAACGCTGAACTCATTAGACCAATACAAAGTTCATCCCAGGAATATCTTTTGTAACAGTGTCAAACCGGTGTTTTTAATAACATACTTTTAAGTTTAAGTTGTCATTTCATCATGGATTAAAAAAAACGTTATGTATTTACATCACATCTATAATTGGTAAGGACTAGATTAAACATTCTGGATTTGAAACTAAGAACACTTGAATACTAATAACAAATGAAGTATACAGTCATATAATTTAATAACATACGTCTAACCTTTCGTTTTCTTTTCTAACTTGATTAATATATGATCATTCTTGATTATAACAGCTTTCTCTAAGATAATATTTAGGTTTTCCATTTAGATGAAAGATATAGGACATGTTCATTGATTTAACTCAAGTATATGTCCTCTTATTTATATATATTTGTCTCCTGAGCAATAATACCATATCTCCTTTTTATGCATCAAATTTTGAAAAGGAATCTAGTAAATTAAAATAAATATGGTGAAATATTTGAAGACACAACTAACAATGTGAACAAAAAACATATAACTCACCATTAATGGCAATGTAACATAACTCAACAATAGGATCGTAGATATTAGCACCTTCATCAGATCCATAAGCATCGTAATAAATAACATATTTTCCAAGTTGAGTACAAGGAATTGTCTTTGTGATGTCTGGAAAAGGGGGTTTCAGAGTATATATATCTGCATAACAGAGATAACCGACAGGTGGAATAGTTGATGTATTTGTCACATATAATTTAAACCCGCTCATCCGATTAGCATCTGTAATAAATGAATACTATTGTATAGTGTATGTAGCTGATGTTGTTCCAAGTTTATATCGTCCTGTACTTAATGATTGTTGGTGCATGAAAACTTATCAATCGCAGATCAAGAAATCAGAAAAAAAGTCCTGATTTCAATTCGGTAGGCTTAGCAATTTGCAATTGAATTACGAAATTGAAGGTAAATTTTCTGGATTGTTTTGTTTATAGGCGAGTGACTTTAACCATAAAATTAAATATTAAATGCACCCACCGAACACACGGCTGAATTATATATCATTTGAAAGCCAAATATCTGTACTATCTGTTTACCCCGGTCGAAAAAATTCGTACGGTGATATTTCCGTCAATTCAAGATCAAATGCGAAGGACGAATAAGTGCATATTTTCAGCTTGATTCTATTCTTGATAATATGACTTCTATAAACTAAATTCACATATGCAAACAAACAATTTAAACTTTTAGCAGAGAGATTAACAGTCATTAATCAAATGCATTTTAAATATCTAAAGCGTGTTTTTGATAGACAGCACATGTTTCCTTGAAAACCCAAATTTGTCTTTCTTATGCAACTTCTTATCACTTAAAACTAAGTAAAACCCTGTTATAACTATCAAAGAAGTTTTTGACATCATAAATTTCCTAACATTGTGCTTACTTCTAATCATTTGGTCTATTGTGAAGAGTTGTCACATTGGCAATCATAGTACACCCTGTTTTTTGTTCACATCACAAATTAAGTATAAGAAGTTCTTAGACAGTCTAGAAAAGCAAAACCTTCATTAGTTATGGAATGCCATGACTACCTTATGTTAATGATCAGCATTATATGCAGTGCTCACAACATTATATGCAGTGCTCACAACATTATATGAAGTGTTCACAACATTATATGAAGTTCTCACAACATTATACGCAGTGGTCCAAACATTATATGCAGTGGTCACAACATTATATGAAGTGGTCACAACATTATATGAAGTGCTCACAACATTATACGTTTTTTTTTTATGAAGGTGATGATCGGTGATGGTGATGATGATGTTTGATGTATGATGAGATTGATGTATGATGAGATGATTCGGTAAACTTCGGTTTTTTTTTAGCAGAAATTACCGAATACAGTCATAATTGATAGTGCCCCGCAAACAAATTGAAACGGTTGTTGAAATCATGTTATCAAGGCAATTCGATTGAAAACTATATCAGAAAGAAAAAAAAAATAACGCTTGCAATTGTCTGCAATCGGACAGACATAATCTTATTAATTTATTTGAAGTTCATTCTGAGGAAAATATGAAACTAAGAGGTGAATGAATGAACTAGTTATGTTCATCGTAAGAAATACGCATGGCATAATGTAAGTTAAACAATAAAAATTTTAGTTAATGAAATATCGAAGGAAAATTTGTATGATATATGCCTCGAGTTCATTTTCTACTGAAGAACTTTAGCAAGGTGCCACTTTATAGTCAGTACTCAGTTTTAAAAAGCTTAATTACCTTTTCAATAAAATAGTCAGCTTTCTATAAAAACTAAGTGCCATATAACGCTAGCTTATATATGTCATGATAGAGTCATTATTGGCATCGATTTTCAGAATTTGGCATTTTTACATGAACAAATATCTAACAGATATTAAAAAATGCAATTTAAAGCATTTCATTGTAGGTGTTTAACATAACTTTACATCAATTATTCCAATTTTTTTACAAGCTTTGTAGCTCTTCAAGCAGTTTTTCTTCTAAATATGACAAGCAGTCTTGTATAGAGATATAAACTTTCATAAGAAAAATTTTCCCTTTCAGTTTAACATTTTTATTCATAGTTGTCATCTCTTATGAAAACTGAGTTTGAGGTCTGAGATTTAGACCCGGGAGCCCCCTTAAACAGGATGATAGATGTTTCGTTTGAGTTTAATTGTTTTACTGTTTATCTGGCTGGGGCGTCTTTTCGTTGGCATTGCGATAAGTTGGGTTTTGTTCATTGTTGAAGGCCGTACGATGACTATTAGTTTTTCACATTTATATCAATTGGTAACAGGTTGAAACTTGTTTCGTTTTATTTATACAACATCTTCTTTGTTTTCTATAACATTAGTTAACACATTATAGTACAACATACATATTTAAACACCATGATAGTAAAAAAGCAAATATTAACTATAATAAACTAAATTAATAATTTCGTATAATTAAATACTAGTAGTTTATAATTCAGTTACTGATCCTCTGCTCTTCCCTTAGTACTAACAACTTCTTTTGTCGTGAATGAAACCTATACATCCTACTGTTTTTTATTAGTAGAGAAAATGTTCCAATCAAATAATTGTACGTTGGATATATGGCTTGGTTTAATTCAGAAAATTGTTCTATACGTTGAAAGGTTAAAGCTAGAAATATGAAAGACTCATAGGACTGTATTAAAAAAGAAAAAAACTAAATTTACATACAAAAATACCGAACTGCAAGGAAAATTTAACGGAAAGTTCCTCACAAAAAAAAGTAACAATGATGTTCCTAGATATTTTTCTGGAAATGAAAGATATAAGAAACCCACAATCATAAAAATGGTGCTACTCAAAACGGTTCAGTATAAGACAAAACACTGTAAGAATCGGTTCTTTGATAGAATTTCAATTTGTTATTATACAACGCTGTAAGACTCGGTTCTTAGATAGACTTTTAGTTGTTTATTAGACAGAACATATTTTAGGATTCTTTTGTACGAAACAGTTATTGGTTAGAGCAGTCTCTGGTTGACACTGTGTTAAATCTATCAGCAGATATGCTCTTACTAGCTACATGTAGCGGTTAATCTAAAATTGTTCTCCAGAGAGATTCGGGTAAATGTTTCACTATGTTTGAAATAGTTATAAGTCCGTATTTATTTAAGATGTATCATTGTTGGCTGGTATAATGATAACAAATTAAATAAAAGGCAACGATAAATGGCGACAGTCATATGTTTATATAATTGTGACAAAAGTAGTATTTTTCGCTTGATAATACTTACAGTTTTCCCTGTAGTATATTGTTATGTCTGTTATGTATGTTGCGTTAGAAGGAAACGTGAACATCCACCATGCTTCGTTAATATTAATGGGGGACAATTTTGTATTCGAACAATGATCTAAGCTATACTGATCTGATATTGGTGGATTAACAGCGTTTTCCGGTTTGCCTTTACTTCGATCATTTAAATCGAATGCAGAACTCTGGGAAGCCATGCCAAATGGTGTCAGGTTCTCTGTAAAAAAAGTAAATATTATAAAAAAAATCACCATATTTCATTTTCTTGTAAACATTGCAATAGGTAAGCATATAATTTTGTAGTCAGGTACATCATTTCGGGAAAAGACATTTGGTCAATATCTCCATAATAGACATTGTATCATTGATAAACACTGTAAAACTATTCTTTTCCGTGTTGATAAATTTTACTCGGATAATGGTGTTGATCAATCGGCACGACTCAACTGGATGTTCAATGGCTTTACTAACAACTACATTTAAAATTTAAATGTACGTGATATAATCAAACAACTTAATGCTTTTTATGGATGTTGTGTCCAGTGGAACCAGTTTGGTTTTGCTGGTATACTTTCCTTTATATTGTTTGGCATAAGACGGTATTCGGTGGAGTCAAGTGTTGGTCGTAATGTAATATTTGTCAAGTCCTGTCATCATTTTATGTTTTTTCCAATACAACATTTGATTCTGTCTTTTTTACTCATTTGCCTTTGACTAAGAAGTCTTTGAAACACTACTTATCGTCTTGTTCTTTTTGAAGTCATTATTTCTAACATTTTGTTTCAACATCAGTTTGCATTTCATTTGTTCAATGGGACGATGTTAAATAATAGCTCTAAATTTTCAAATATTCTAAATAATGAACATGAAGTTAATAACGACTTCGTAATGGTAATATAATGGAATCTACCAACATTTAGGACCTGTTTACTATAGAAGGGGTTTACAGTTTTAAGTTTCGTGCGTTTACCCTCTTTCTTCATTTATTCCAATCGTTAATTCTTCTGTACGTCCAGTTTCAAAATGAAAATTTTGATTGTGAGACTTAAGCACTAAATTGTGATAAAATCAGTTTGAACCAAATTTTACATGACCGTTAAGAATTCGAATAAAAATTATGGATACAAATTTAAGGTTACCCCTGGGTTAATCACAACAAACACGACAACCGAGAAACAGAACAACAACAGTCAACAAAAAACCTGTATAGCCTTAATAATGAAACGTCTGTTACAACAAAAGAGCATTTAAAAACAAGATATATATTTTTTTTCAATCTGCGTTTTTAAAAACATGTGTTAATATGTTGACCTTCATTTAGTTATTTTGTGTTGTTTGTCTGCTTATTCATCGAAGCATACCTCATAAATGGTTCATATCGAAATTGAACATAGCAGGTAATAAATAAAAGTACGAAAATTGGGATAAAAAATAAATATACTTTAACTTAATTGCATAAACTTACCTACTAAAAGATCACGTATATTTGATACGACATCACCATAAAAAAATAATCCCATTATTAAAATGAATATGAAATACATGAATCATCGTATGTGTCCTGTCAGAAAAGGAATAATATCAAATACTATCAATAAGAATTAAAGTGTCTGTTTCATGAAGTTTTTCATACTTTCAGAATACTATTATTTGTTTTGTCTTCTTAAAAAAATTAAAATTGCAAACATACTGAAATTTCTATATGTTTAACGTTATATTGACACTTGACAATGTTAACAATCGTGTTTTTATGACTTACGTTGTGCAGTAACTGTCAAAACAACAGTTGTGTGGATAAGCAACACTGATAACATGTTAAGCTGTTATATCGGCTAACAATCCAAACAGTGCTAGAATATAAATAATGAAAATGTGTGACATAGTTATATATGTAATCGTTAATATATACAATACTATGTTATTAATTATTGTAGAATAAAAAATACCTGAAATCGATTTCTTTTTCTTACTAAGAAGATTAAAAATATGATGCAGAAATACATTTTTGTGTCAAATATCTTACATTTAATAATATCACAGAGTAAGGTTTAATATTGTATTATTGGTGCTTGTTGGTTTTCTTATTTATTATACTATTACTTTAAAGTGAGTGCTGTTTTGCACTATTTTCTCATGCATTATTCTATTCATGTACCTTTTATTTGTTGCTTATCGAGGTAAAATAAGAGATATATAAAAACTATTTGATCGTGCTCTCCTGCGTTCGTGTACAAAGACAGAACCCTTGTCTGTCTATTTGCTGTTTACATTTATATGGATTTTTTTTCTATTATCTCTCAAATTTATTCCCTTTTCTATTTTATTGTTGAAGACCGCTGATCTCTCTGTTGCATGTCGTTTTTGTACTGATTTGTTTCTGTCTCATAGAAGTATATACAATCAGAAGATTGCTTTGGTGACAGTTATCCAATTGATTCCGCATTAAAGGGATTCAAACAGTTAAAGATGACTTATTCGGACATTGAAAGGTATAGTGTAGCCCAATCATTTCAATACCCCATATTCCCTATTGTATATGTACAGTATGATCAAAATGACGTACAATTAAATAGTTACAAACTAAAATACTAAAAAAAACCACAATATGCATATGTAAAAGCCATAACGTAATAAACATAAACTACAATGAGATTTCCATTTAGATAATGTAACAATGCATTCAACAACATACAGCAGGACCATTTTCAAAGTATAAGCCACGAAGAACACCTTTTATTGAACTTAACTACCAAAAAAACGTACTGACATCAGAAACAGTTTGATTATAGATACATTATCAAATAGGAATGAAATTTGATTTGTCTGATGTTATCATCGGAAACACTATTTTGAAAATGATCAGTTAAGCATAAGATTTATAAAAAAACATGTATCAATAACTTACACACCAACAATAGACACAAATGTTTTTTACCGTTTGTTGTTTTTCTGCACTTTTAAACACAAAACCACTCAATATTACTTCCCCCCAAAAAAAGCATTCAGAAAAAAGACGATTTTCCAACCCTCTCCTTACATCGGACATTGGTGTAAATTGAAAGAATAAGTGGTATGATTGCCAATGGAAGAACTCTTCACAAGAGACCAAATGACACAGATATTTACACGCACGACCTTTACAATGAGCAAATCCCATACTACGTAATCAGCTATTAAAGGCGTCAAAGGGACAATAAGGTTTATTTCAAATGGTGGTAGATCCAAATTGTTTTTCAAGTCATTGAATGAAGATCAATTAGAGATTATAAGAAATGTCTGTGTACACCTGAAAATAAACATGGGTTGATAAGATTTGTAGGTACATTGTAACTATGCACTATCGCAATGATTTTGATATGCAAGAACATGACGAAATATTTCTAGCGGGATCTTTTCAAAATCTATATATAGACTGTGAAGTAATGTTGTGTAGGATCTGTAAGTGACTTAAGAGACAGATATTAGAATTATTCTGCCGCCTCTTTTTGCCAATGAACAGATGTTGGAAAGTGATTCCAGGGGTTGCATCATATTAAAATCATGACAGTTATGTTTTATTTTTGATAAGGTCTTTTCCTCAGATGTCAAACATGATGAATTGTGATTTTAGACTGGAGGCGTTTCTTTAACCAAAGCCACAAGACAGTTTTTACCTATTCACGACATAAGCAACTTTTTTGTTATTGACTTCAGTCGCTCTAGTACTTTAGATAACATATTTCTGTCATTCCAACCTACGAACAAGGTGTAAAAACTTAAAAACGCAAAAATTTGAAAACTGCATTAGCGGTATACTACTGTTGCCCTTATTTTCTCTCTTAAAAAAAGTTGCAAAAAGCTGCGATTTACATTTTATACATACAGAAAACACAAGCATCGGGGTATATACGTATGAAAAGACAGCTTTCAAGATGCAATCTATTTCAATATACTTCTTTTAAACAAAACATAATAATTAAACTAAATGAAGTGCTAATCCGAAGTGCTAAGGGTTTGTTTAAAATACTAAATTCGCATAGTGACTAGAAATTTAGACGTGCTATTTACTATCAAGAATTATACACTTATTGTTATTACATAAACTAATTTAATCAATAAAATTTATAACGTAAAACATAACGAATATCAGGATTAACACCAATATACCGATTGGTTCTGACTTACTTTGTTCCACTCGCACAGAACTCTTATATTATGAACTAAATCAGACAAGAAAAAAGGACATCGTAGTATATCAATTCCCATGAAGATCCCGACCGAATGAGAGCAAATGTCTGAAACTCGTCATTTCTGAAGAATGACTACTGTTACTCTTAAATATTCCTCTCGAAATACAAATGCAATAACAATTCGCTTACAATATCGCTATTAAATTTTACCCCTTTTCATTTAAACCCAATAATACTAATGAAACAACTAGCTAGTGTACAGTTACATATATTTAAGGATACGGCAACTTAAATTATCAATTAAAAAATGATTGACTCTTTAAGTCGGAAAATAAATCAATTGTTAATGATTATTATTTTAATCAAAGTTGCACATTACCAATAGAACAAAACCATATTGGGAAGAACTTACCAGTACAATAGTTTTCCGAAATATAAAGAAATAATGTCCTGACGAGACTAAACTATCAAAGTCTACACATCGAGTCTCTAGAGCGAAAAAAAAGTTCCCAGCCAAAATCAAGGACAACCCAGGTTAAATATAACAGTTTAAAAAAAAGAGATAAAAAAAAAAATTACACCCTACATTAATATTACAATGTATCTCGTAATTATTGGATATTAAAGAGCCTGCATTTAGTATCATAATGTTTTCCATGGAGGGTTGGTCATCGCAAGATAGCTGTTGAACGAAGAGCTCTTAGTGGTAAAAGGGAAAAAATCATTTGAAACGCCTTCCCCAGATGACTGCTCGTTACACAGATAAAGACAGGTATGTTCCACATGTTGCATCCACAATATCGTTTTTCATTTTTCGAATGTGACCTACCGTATTAGACTTATCAGTTTGGTTTGTACACAAACAAACAACATGATGGATGCCAAATGCGGATTAGGATCTGCTTGATTTTCCTGAGCAAGTTGAACATCACTTCATAAGCACTTGAAAGTCACCCCGACCCCCGTTTTTAGTTTTAGTGTATATTGTTGTTTGTCTGATTTTCAATAATTTATTTTAGCCATTAATTTATCAGTTTTTTTTTAAACTAAAGCGTTTCAATATTTGAATAAAAAAAGTAAAATCACAAAAATACTGAACTTAGAGGAAGATCAATTGGGAAAGTCCATAATCACATGGCAAAATCAAACAAAACGCATCAAAAACGAATGGACAAGAACTGTCATATTCCTGACTTGGTACAGGCATGTTCAAATGTAGAAAATGGTGGATTAAACCTGGTTCTAAAGCGCTAACCCTCTCACTTTAATGACAGTCTCGTCAATTTCCGATATTTTTACATTGATGCGTTAAATAAACAGACACAATAAATAAAATAGTCAAAATATGGGTACATCAGTCATCATCGTTTAACAATTTTAAAAGGAACAATTTAACAGAACACAACAACATCTACTATCTACGAACACATTTATTGATTTGAGTGTCTGACGTCAGAAAATTTTATACGTCACATAAATTTGTCGTTCAATGTGCGTACAAACAATTTTAAAATTTTCATGGGAATGTTAGCATACAAGGTTAAAAAATCAAAAGTATGTAAGAATAAATTTAAGAAATAGACCGAGATTTACACTAGTCCAAAAGTTATATATAGAATTTATAAGAATCCAAAAATAGTTAATTCCACTACGCGATTGAATGATTTTGACGTTTGTGGTTCATATAAACCTTCCTTACTTTTATTTCTATGTAGTGTATTACCGTAGAAAGTGTTAATTTTTTCTTACCTTAGCGACAATTTTTATATTTTTAAATTTGCCACTTCTTACAAACGTATGTTATATTAAATTAAAAAAAAAAGTCAACAGTTATGGGGGATGTAAGTAAGTACATATTCCCTATTTTTGATTTTTGTGTATTAGAAACCGTTGTCAAATAATAATATGGTTATTTTCATAGAAAGTTTATTTTTAGTATCAATAACATAAAAAGGAAAATGAAAAACTACTCTGTTTACTTCAACTGCTAGATACATGTATATATATAGCAACTTACATTTTCCAATAGAAGACAGATATAAACTGCATATGCGACATGCCTTAAATAGCAGGACAAAATACAGAAAACGGACTGCTCTCTAGATATGTTGGCATAAAGAAGGACTATGATAATTACATTATGCAATAACAATTTTACGTTTAAAGACAAACAATTAAGCAAAATCATTCGTACCATTTAATTTGTAAACCACTCCCTGTATCTGTAAAATGAACAGATTATATACGAGTGTCATTAAGAGAATCTATAATAAAGGGGGCAATAATGCGAGCAAAAGCAAAATGGCAAATTGAAGGAGAGAGAAGTACAAACTATGTCTGTAATCTAGAGAAAAGAAGTTATATAGAAAAAGTAATACAAAATTTACTTTAGATAGTGGTGAAACTATCCCTGATCAAGCAAAATTCGTGCAGAACAAAAGCAATACATGTATTATGAAAATCTATATTCATCCAAGAAAACACTTATAAATAATATACACAGGACTAATTTCTTTTCTCTGGAAAACTCATTTTTCAAAATTCTCTCTGATGAACAAAATATTAATTTAGAGGGGGAATTAAAAAGCTCAGAAATTCATATTGCATTAAAAAATATGAAAAATGGAAAATCTCCTGGTTTGAATGGTTTTACCACTGAATTCTATAAATTTGTTTGGCACGACATTAATCCTTTCCTGCTGCGTTCTTTCAAAGAAGCATTTCTAGGAGGTAAATTATCAATTTCACAAATACAAGGAGTTATCACCTGTCTACCCAAAGATGGATTACCCAAACATCTTCTAAAAAATTGGCGACCTATCTCACTACTTAATGTAGATTATAAAATAATATCAACATGTATTGCAAATAGAATTAAAAAAGTCCTTGATCTCCTGATTAGTGAAACTCAAACTGGCTTTATGAAAGGCAGATATATTGGTGAGTGTACAAGACTTCCATATGACATATTCCTGGTTTGCTTGTCTTGTTAGATTTTGAAAAAGCTTTCGATTCTCTGGAGTGGAACTTTATATGCGAAACTTTGAAATTTCTTGGTTTTGGTGATACAATAGTGAAATGGTTCGCAATCCTATACTATAATTCAAAAAGTTGTATTCAAAATAATGGCTTTCTATCTGATTTTTTGTAAAAGAGAGGGGGTACGACAAGGGAATTCATTGTCTCCCTATCTTTTTATTTTATGTTTGGAACTGCTTAGTGCATCACTAAAATATGACAACAACATTAATGGTATAAAGATTAAACAATCTGAATTTTTACTCAGCCAGTATGCTGATGATTCGACTTTTATCCTAGAAGATAGTGAAGAATCTCTTAATAGTGCTATGAATAAGATAGACTTATTTTACTCATGCTCTGGTTTGAAGGCTAATTTTGAAAAAAAACCAAGTTATATGGATTGGGGCAAAAAGTGGCTGTGGTGAGGAGCTAAACACAAATAAAAAAAATATGGGATCATTCAGGAAATTTCAAACTCCTAGGCATTCAATATTTTTTGTCAAAAGATGATATGTGTTGATAGTTATTTAGAAAAAATTCAAAAAGTTAAAAATCTCTTAAGTGATTGGTCATTTAGAAATATTACTATATATGGAAAAATTGTAGTTGTAAAAACTCTTGCCCTTCCAATTCTAATTCAATGTTTTACTGTTTTACCAGATCCATCCCCAGATATATTAAAACAGATACAAGCTATGCTATACAATTTTGTTTGGGATGGTAAAGGGGACAAAATTAAAAGAAATATACTTATCTCAAATTCGAGGATGGTGGTGTAAAGATGCCACATATTGAATCCTTTATAAAATCACTTAAGCTATCCTGGATTAAAAAAGTTTTAAACCCCACAAATTATTCATCATGGAAGGTGTTATTGGCAGATCATCTTGAAATGAATGGTGGCGAAAATTAATATTTGGCATTTTTCAAAAATCAGGACTCAATAAAATTTAAAAAAAATTTAATCCTTTTTGGCAAAATGTAATTTCTTCATGGGCCTCACTGTGTGAACCTCTGACCACAGCCCCAATTGACATCTTGTCTCAACCATTGTTTTTAAATGAAAATATTATGATTGATGGAAGAACAGCTTTTTATAATAGTTGGATAAAGAATAATATATTTTTCATAAATGATCTCATTAATGAAAACGGAGAATTTTACAATTATGATGAATTTATTAAAAATTATAATATAAAAACAACTTTCCTAGAGTTCTATGGACTAGTCTTTTCACTTCCAAAGGAATGGGAAAATGTTATTCATTCACAAGTATTTTTCAAACTAAATACTGTCGGTCACAAAATTGTAACTGCCATTAAAATCGTGGATAACGTATCAAAACACGTTTATAAAATTTTTCTACATAAAATAAAGGAAAACCCATCTCGTAAACAAGAGAAATGGAAAATTGAATTGGGAATTGATATCGTGAATGAGGAATGGAGTTTCTTTTTAAGTCTTTCTTTAATGATAACTGAAGATCCCACATTAAGGGCATTCAAATACAGATTACTCCATATAATTCTAGGAACAAATACTTTACTTATGAAATGTAAATATAGTGAAACAGAATTGTGTACTTTTTGCACAGAAACTAAAGAAACATATATACATCTCTTTTTTTTAATGTAGATATGTTCGAACTTTCTGGCTTTATTTTTTTCAAAAGTTGGAAGAGGGATGTAAAATAAGTTTTTATCCAACCATATCAAGTATAATCTTGGGTGTAAAATATCATGTATTTAAAGATATTCTTAATACATGTATTTTCATATTGAAGCGATATGTTTACTTATGTAGAATAAGATTCACAGTCCCATCTGTTGCTGAAGCAATAGAATGGCTTAGATATTACTACAGGACTGACATGGTCTCTATGACTTTGTGTTCTGCCAGTAAAGCAAAAAAATTAAAAGTCAAATGGTCAAATATTGATAATATTATTAAGAAATAGGCTCCATGAAAATGTATTCTGTACTGTATTATTGACTTAAAGTATTTTAAAATTTGTAACAATTATGGTTAACCATATATTTATGAGTCATTACAAAATTATTGTTTTTACATCTTTACTTGTAGATGAGACTTGAGAATGATATGAAAATAATAAAATTTATATTACAAAAATAATAATAAGATATATGATTGTCATAAAGTCCAACAAAAGAGGATACAAGCAAGCTGAAAATCAATTATTAAAAAAAAAAGAAAACACTATATTGTTAGCGACAAAAGTCGCAAAAAAAATCAACTTTCTGATGAATGGTAAAAGAATATGTGGAAAACAAATATGACAGAAAATAATCGAAGGCAACAACTGAATAACGGACATTTTTTTTTAATCTGATGGAGTGAAACACCCAACCCTCCCCGTCCTCGTTCATTAATGTCACTGCACAGCATCAACAGCCCAGAAGGTTCAGACACAACGGATCTATTCGGAGCAAACACAAAATAGCGAAAAGACTAAACCACATTTTTTTTATAAACTAAAAAAAGTACTATCTTAATCATATAATGTATCAACTAATGTCATCACTTCATGGACAGTACAATTAAAGAATACGTAGTACAATGTAGTAATGCACATTAATCTCAATTATTAAATAAGAAAACTATTTTTTTATAATATGAAGTATACGCTAGTAAGATTAATTATTATTTCATTGACAATATAGAACTTATAATTAAATTTTGGATGTTACGCGTCTTCTTATTGGTTGACATTGCTCAGTTTATCAGCTCATAGACATAATTGTGTCATGTGACCGTGACGTCACTAATGTGTTTTCATGATTTATTCCAGTTTAAAATGGATTTAAGTATTAAATTATAAGAAATGACTGTAATGATTTTTCTGCCTATTCGAAATAACATAAACATGTTGCCATACTTAAGAATAACACGCTACGTGTATCTTCATAGACAGAAACAACATTGCAATCATTGAATTACTGAATGGTAATTTTATGTATGTCGAATTGAGCTGAAGATGTTTCCTCCTTTTTCATCTCCCGCCTGGCTGGAATGTTAGGTAAGGTCGATCATGTTAAAATGCTTAATTGAAAACATTAGCAATTACTTTCTACGTGTAATTGTTGGTACAAACTTATAGATGAAGACGGTTAAAAAAGTATTATTTTGTCATCTTTTAGCAAATTCACTATTCAAATGTCCATTCTGTATTAAAGTTGTCCCCTTTTTGTCCCCGATTTTGTAACATTTGTAATTTCTCTTATTTAAAGCATATACTATCTATCTGCTCACACAAAAAAAATCCCTGACCCCTCATGAATGCATAAATGTAGGCGGTGTCTGAATTATATTATGACGTATATAGTGAAGGTTTATGATGGCTCAAAATTGGTAAAACGATAGATCTGTAAATGTTAGCCAATGTTATTTAATAATAGTGACGAGTTATTTAAAAAAATGTTGATTCTTTAAAATATTAAACTGCACATTAAAAATTCATATGATATATCTAAAACTGACAAAATTGAAATGAAATGTCAAAAACTATACAAAGCGTTATATTTAAAAAAAAAAAAAAAAAAAAAAAAAAAAAAAAGGAATAGGAGACTATTTAAAAAGAAACTTAATCGTCCTTCTTTTGTGTTCGATGAAACCACCATACATGATGTCGCGCAAACTATAAAACTTGAGGATGATAATTACACAAGTGATATTTTGATTTCATTAGCTTCCATGATTGGAAGCATACTATATGATGTGTTATGGTAAACTCAATAGCTTATATATAATTAATTATACATAAAGCATTTTGATAAAAATACGTCTACCCATTCTTTGGTTTATAAAGGTAGCAAACTATCTGTTAAAGAAATTTAAATATACAAAAGGCGATGTTTCTGTTTCGAAATATTTTTATATCTCACTATTTGTTGGGTTTTTTTTGTAATTGCTAGATTTTTGTAACTGTTGTATAGAAAAACTGATTCCATCAGGTATTCGAAAAGAGTACTGAACTTCTGATGATAATTCTAGAGCTCAAAGATTGGGCCCATTTGTCAATAAATAAAGAGATTGTTCAAAACCTTCTTATTTTGGCACTAAACATTGAATGTATTTCATGGCAAACAAATGAGAAATATATTTGATGAAAACATATAACAAAATGTCCAACTGTTTCAGTAAAATCATATTTGCAGAATATTTCTAAATTTATGACGTTTTTATTTATTTATATAACAGTTGTCCCACCATACACCTTCACATATTTGAACTGAAATATTTTTCATTTTCTACATTCTTCCCGTAAAAAAACATTTCAATAAGCGAGGAGTTGCGCCACGTAAAAATCATCAAAAAAGGTAGAGAAACTATGCAAATTTTCTAGAAAAAAAGACAAAATGAAAAAGATTGATAGTTTTTACTGGTATTAATAAGTTGATAAATATGACGTCAATATATTTTTTTCCTGAAATATGACACATTTAGCATAGACAATTTTAATGTTATTTCAGTTATTCATTGTTTAAAACCAAACACCTTTACTGGGCTGTTTATTGGAGGTTTTTACTCTACAGAGTATGGTTTGATATTTTATTATTGGTCCTTCTGCGCAAAAGTTGTAGACAGAGAGCTTTTTTGATATATTTTCGCATGATCTTTCATGTACTTTTTGCTTCTTTTGCTAGTCGCAACAACACGGGGAGTTGATTCGGAGAGTTTAAAAACTATTCCAACGTTTATCCTGCTCTCCTGTACACAGTTAGAAACCTTGTTTGTATACTAATATTTGTAATAATAGTTATAACAAATTCTTTATTTATTGAGGGTAAACACAGTTAGTTACAATTACTAATCTTCCCTGTGGCCCTTTGGTTTGTGGTTTTCTTTTGTTAATTTATTTGCTGTTTACCAGTCTATGGAATTTGATGATTAGAACTTCTTTTAATAGTCTTTCAATTCTATTAATTTTCATTTATTGTCGATATATAACATAGAGAATATGATAAAATGACCAACATATTCAACTGAGTCCACATGAATCAGATATGAACAACAGTTACTATATGGATATAGTAAGATGCGGTATGAGTGCAAATAAGACTATAGTTCACTTCACGGCTTTCAAAAGGTAGTAAAGTCCAAAGGGTATCGACATGACAAATAAGTGAAACAATTCAAATAAAAAAAGAACCAAAGGTTTGATTTATGACAAAGCAATAAACAAATATCCAATGAAACACGAAAAACAGAATATCAAGACTACAATTGAATTACAGGTTACTGATTTCAGACAGACGAAATTCTAAAATACCGTCGTAAAACATGGTTGTGAACGCTCAATCCTTATAACCTTACCCCTAATTTCCTATCACATATGTACACGATGAGCAAAATGACATTTCTACACTAAAATATTAAAACTACAGCATTTAAAAGCTACGTCATTGCGAAATAAAACAACATACGATGACATTTTCATTGAAATATGTTGTACATATTATGTATTTAACAACATTTATCAGAACCATGTCAATGAGCAGCTAGCACGAGAACATATTATAAACAGTTAAATTGTACTGATTGTAAAAACGTACCTTTGCTCAGGAACACCTTGATTTCTAATTCGAACAGGAAGTTGTATATTTCATTTCACCGACTAAAGGAAGTTTTATATTTCATTTCACCGAATAAAGTATTTAAAAAATTCTCAGTAAAGCACAAAAAAACTGGTTTTGTGAATCATTTTACCTTCATTTCAGTACCAAAACGTAAGTAAAGAAAATCAAATGAAATAATATAGGAAGAAAAAAATATATCAGGAGGCGTACCGGAATTAAGTGGAAAATATCATGGTTATTACGATATTTGTCGATGAAACGATAATGATTATTCATTACAAATTCAGAACAAACATTATCTATTTATATAAATATTTTTGTAAAGATATCTTGTCATCCAAACTCTAATATATAATCGGTAAAATTCACAAAGTTTCCTCTTCATTCTTAAAATGTGATATTAGGTTAAATGGTTGAAATATTATCTTTTATTATTTTACATGATTTATTCTGAAATTTAATCTCGTTTATATGTTGACAATGACACCTTGTCACAACATAAACGAGATTGAATTTAATAATATATCACGGACATGTAAAACAATATCGTTCGTCAAATTTAAAAGAAAACAACATTAAGTACTTTTATTATACTGCATAACTTGTTAACGTGACACATTTTTTTTCATCTTTGTCAAAAGTGCTTTTAGATCGATACGATTTTTTCATGTTTCTTAATAATTGTTTTTTTCTTCATATTGGTTTATTGTTAACTGTTTTTACTATCGTATTTGATTTTTTGGGTTTATAGAAATAGGAAGATATGGTATGAGTGCCAATGAAATAACTCTCTATCCGAATAACAATTTATAAAAGTAAACCATTATAGGTCAATGTGCGGTCTTCAATACGGAGCCTTGGCTAACATCAAACAACAAGCTATAAAGGGCCCTAAAATTATTAGTGTAAAACCATTCAAAGGGGAAAACCGACGGTCGAGTTTATATAAAAAACGAGAAACGTGAAACACGTATCAATTTCATAAACAAACGGCAACTACAGTACATCAGATTGCTGACCTAGGACAGGTCCAAACATTTGCAGCGGGTTTAAACGTTTTAATGGTACCAAATCTTCTCTCTTTTTCTGAAACAATAGTATAACATCACAACAGAGAAAAACACACGACATAAATATCAATTGAAAGGCTTACCTCAATCAAAAAACGTAAATTAACACACGATGTTATGACTAGATTCGTGCCACGCAATACTGTGGTTTTTTTTGGTATACAACAGACAACAACTGCAAACAACCAAACTAAAAACAGAACTCATAAAACATCATTGATAAAAAAGTGAAGACAAACAGTTAAGCAACAATTCAATAACACTTGACTAAAAGCAACATTAAATTGAAGTGATTTTTACTTGTCTTTTCCTAATTTTCTGAGAGATCTGTAACAGATGAACAGGTTTCTCTTGTTTTATATAGACTGATATTGTACCTTAGTTCATATTGTTTTTTATGAATATTGATATAGACTATAGAAAAAATATTTCCGTTTTTCGAATTGATATTTTTGTAGTTTTTGAAACAACAAACAAGAAGGGACCAATGAGAATGTCCCTAATCAATCAGTGTGTTCACGGCATTAGCATATGATACCACTCGAGAAAAACAGTCCACCCGCAATTTACTTCTAGGTCATGAAAATGACGTAATACACAATACGAAGCACCTGATATCAACCTAAGTTTTTGTTCTGGTTCGTGTTGCTCAGTCTAAAGTTTTATTTGTTGTTTTTTGTATACTATTTTTTGTCTGATGATTTTGTGTCATGGCATGGTCAGTTTATTTAATTTAGTCTTCAATAAACTAATTGTATCTATTGTCTTTAAGTAGTGCAAATTTCATGTTTGTTAAAGGTTAATTAGAAAAATGCATTGAGTGGCGGCAAAAGAAGAACCATGTCAAATTAATTAATTGAAAAGGAGTAGGTCCGGTAAGGGCCAATTTTGGCCTCAAAATTCAGGTACATCTGCCGAAAGATTTTGGACACATTTTAAACTCTTAAGTGTCTATTACAATTGATTTGATTAGTTTTTGTGAACGTTTTTAACTGATTTAGTCATTACAAACTCTCCGATTCAAGCTTAAATATGAAAAATCGAGCAAATATGCCAAAAAACGTCACTTTTCAGATGTTTTTTGTCAAAAATGAAAGTGGCCGCATCCGTGTTCATCCTCAACCTTTATATATGTTATGTATTATCATTAAATACAACTTGCATTTCAATATTAAGAATGAACACGAATGAGGCCACTTTCATTTATGGAAACCGTCTAAAATTTAACTAAAATGCTAAACTTGTGAAGATTTCAGTAATTTAGCATGACTTAATGATGATAGTACCCAATAAATGTCAATGTGTTGTCGAAAACAGCTTATATTTATGTAGCAGAACCATTCTACTTTTCAATAAATAGCTAAAAGATAACAATTTCGTAATTTTGTAAAACTGCTATATTTTGGGGCCAAAAAGGGGTCTTACTGAACCTACTCCTTTGACCCTATCTCGTACATTATGTTCTGTGGGGGTATGAACTGATTTCGTATTAACATAACAATTAGATTTTGAGAACTTGAAATACCCATATATCAATAAGGAAAATTATACATTTAATACTATATCACAGTTTGTTTTCATTCTTAAATAAATGTATATGAACCATGTCATGGTTTATATGTTTTCCGTCATACGATACCTAAATTAAATACAATTTATCTCGAGGGATATCTATTTTATTCCGAAAACTAGGTATACATAGCATGCGATTTTAATGTTAAATAAAATTGAGAATGGAAATGGGGAATGTGTCAAAGAGACAACAACCCGCCCAAATAAAAAACAACAGCAGAGGGTCACCAACAGGTCTTCAATGTAGCGAGAAATTCCCGCACCCGGAGGCGTCCTTCAGCTGGCCCCTAAACAAATATATACTAGTCCAGTGATAATGAACGCCATACTAATTTCCAAATTGTACACAAGAAACTACAATTAAAATAATACATGACTAACAAAGGCCAATGAATGATTTCATGGTTTACCCGGATTTGAAATGACACAAAAAAAAAAACGATTTAAAAAAACATACGAAAATGAATGTTATCCTCAAAGTAAAATAATTTGATAGAGATTTCGTGTCTTGCATAGTCGTCTGTCATTTGATTATTCATTTAAAAGTATTTTTATTGTATATGTTTGTGACTCAAGAAGCGGAAACTGCCTTTTGTACAGTTGACATTTTTAAGGTGAGACATTGAATGTGGCCGAATGTTTTATTATGAGACTTTTTAAGCATTATAGATCTGAGTTGATTTGTACGACAAATAACTGTATTCTCGTCCGAAAGAAATTAATGATTAAAAATGTATTTTTAACGATTGCCAGTACTTTGCAGTACCTTTTCGAGTAAATGGATGATTTTGTCCGGATAACATCGATAAGTGTTACACTAGTTTAAATTTGAAATTGTGGAATAGAATACTTGCCGTTAAACATGTTTTAATATGTCCCATGTTCTTATTAGTTATCATAGGATTTGGTTTTCAATGTTGTTTATCGTTTTATTCCACTTTTCAATGTATTTGTAAATTATATTTATCTTAAATGAGTTGCATGAATCTATCTTTTATTGTCCTCACAACTCAACTATGATCTCATACAATGTCATAGTGAACATATATTTTTTATAGTTCATTGTGTAACGCGTCCAGGGAGATACATTTTTCAATGCGTATAAATTACCAAACAAAACTATATTGAACATCTTACATTAATATGTTACAGTGAATTTATAGAATCGGGGGTTGTGTAGAATCCCTAAAGGTAACTTTAGTGGTAATATATAAATACTATAATTTTCAAGAATTATGCATAAGCACTAGCAAAAATATCAGGGAATATACATAATAACAGGAATCAAAAATTATTTTATTTAAACATATTTAGAAACATAAATGTAAATCAACTCATCATAGATATCAGGACTAAATTTTGTATATACGTTAATTTCAAATCGTGAGCAAAACATTCTAACACAAAATATATATTATAACAAAGTGCATTGAATATTTGAATGATATTTACTATAAACGTCTGAATGGGAGGTCCCTCTTTTTTTTGGATATTTTTCTCTTTTCTTCATTTATTTTGCCCATCTTTCTCTGACTATTTTGTTTATTTGAGAACAGTTAAATTCTCTATTCTTATTTTTGTTTTCTGTTCTTTTTTTAGTCTTTTTTGGTACTGTTAGCCCATTATTCTCTATTCTGCAAACTCCAACGAGACCCTTTACCAATAAACATTGTCATCTGCTTGTCCGTTTATTGGTGTTTGTTTGCAAAACATTAAATATAACATAGCCTTTCATTTGCTGAATCTGATTTTACAACACTTTGAAGAGAAATAATGTGTTCCTTAAAACATCTGAATCGGCTAAAAAATTCAATCAGGCACCTCAAATGTATTCCTTGTGTATTATATGTTTCGTAGAGAGTAATTATCCGTTATGGCCCTTCAATTAACGATCACTATTATGTGTGTGGTGTATCCAATTCAACGATCACAGCCTCCTTCCAAATTATGTTCAATATGGCAAACATTTGTTTTATGTTTATGAACGTTAAGTTGCATTTCATTGTTTGACTCGAATGCCTTGATCGTCAACCTTCATTCTTTTTGTTTAACAGCAAATTACATGGTCTTTGCATTTATAATAGTGTTAATAACTTTAATTTAAAATACCTATTTGTTTATGAGTTAATGTGGTTAAACACAGTTTTAGAATATCACCTGAAAAACTGTTCACTTATAATAAAATAAGTTTTGATAAATGGACAGGAATAAACTTAATACATAAAGAGGTTATATTATACTGTATGATTTTTATTTGTCTGCATTTGAGATATTTTTACCAAACAGATAATCTTACTTATATTGATAATCCCTGAAACCACCACTGGCCATTTTCAGGGATATATATAATCACTTATGATTCAAGTCATTATGCATAAATCCTGAAAACCACCGATTCTACATAATCCTTACATGACGAATCCAAGGAGCGTTTTTAGTTTTTAGTTTTCAACATATTTATTTATAGTGGATTGGGAAACAAGTTTTGCAACTTATCTTAATCCTTTTTCACTTTGCATGTTCGAGTGCTGCCTTGTACCGGCATTTAGCCTTCTCTTTTTCGAACGCTACAAAGGTGTCTTTTACGTTCAAGAGATATGGCTCTCTCTTAACACCGGTCAGCCATTTGTAGTCCACTTCCGACGGACTATCATCGTTTTCTCAAGACCATACTCGCAAATGGTGTCTTGAGAGAACCGACAATTCTATCGATGACATTTTCATACCGGAACGGGAATCGAACAAGGAACCTTTGTGTTAGTAAACCGATGCACTAACCACTTTACCACGACTCTCTAAAAACCAATGCAAGGAACATGTACCAACAAAATACTCTTCAACTTCGTACTTTATTTGGCCTTTGTAACTTGTTTGGATTCGAGCGTCACTGATGAGTCTTTTGTTGACGAATCGCAAGTCTGGCGTATACTTAATTTAGTCCTGGTATCTATGATGAATTTATCAACAAGATTGCCCAAACTTTTAAATAAACAGATTTTTTTCTTAATCATACATTAATTATTTTATGGAAGTTGAAATGGATACATTACGGTTGCATATGCGAAAAGAAAACAACAAGCAGCACAAACCTACGGTTTACAGATTGTTTGACAAACTGTTAAAAGCATAGTAAACTTTATAATCATAATTATCTGAAAACCACCATCAAGGTATCATTACAAAATCATATTTACAGATTAAAAAAAATCACATTGGAAACATATATATAATATATTTATATCTGTCATAACGATTTTTTATTGAATATATTTAAAATAAAATGTAAAAAATCCATACCGAAGTTTGTGTAATATGAAAGAAGATTTTGATAATACCAAATTGTGAAAAAGTAATTATTATGGAATTAAATATAAAATCTTAGCCATAGAATCAAAATATCAACCAGATCATTCAAAATTTTTCATTAAGTGCATGAGTTAAATATCTATCATTTAAAGATATTATTTAAATTGAGGTACATCTTATTCGATATTGTAGAGTTTGTCATATCCAATATAAAAAAAATCTGTTACCATCAAACTTATATTCAAATATCTTGGAGTAGGGCAATCGTTTTTATTTCAAATTCATTTTATTTTCACTCGAAGACCCTCTCCACAATCTTTCAATCAAAATCAATTTATATTTTGTCAATTGTCAATTGCATATTTTAAAGCATTATAACATATTGAGAAAAAGAGTATATTAAAAACGGGAACTTCAACTAAAATTTCAATTTTTATAAATGTATGCAAAATGCTTAATAAAATCAAATGAGTTACAAATGTTCTTTTGTTTAATTATGTTATTCCTCCCATATATCAGTTTAGAATACATATTGATTCATCACAAGATAGCTTTTTTATTCAAGTGTGAAATGTGTATATACGTAGTTAACACTTAAATCAAATGTTAATTAATCAGCCATTATAAAAATGTCTACATGTAAGAAAAGGATAATTTAGTAGATGCAATTTTTTACGTAAATACCATTAAAATATTATACGATGTTGAAATAAATTTGACTAAACATAAAGTAAAAGTAAATTGAAACCTATGCTATGATTACAGAAAAAAAGACAGTCAACAAAAAAGATTTTCTCTCTGAAAAGAGATAACCCTATAAGTAAAAAGTAAAATATAAAAAAATCCTAATTCCGAGGACAATTCAAAAAGTAAAGTAAAATATGGCAAAATCAAAAGATCAAACACAAGGTTAATAAAAAAAAATAGAAAGCAGATATTTAGCGGAATCAGATATTCACGTAGAAAGTAAATTTCGAATTTTCTGGGCAAACTTTAATTTAATATTTGTTTTACAGACTTATACTTGGTTCTTCAATGAATATTGTTTTGTTTTATATTTAATCTTGTAACAGTTGAAATGACATCCACAGTGAACTTTCTTCTTTGGTTTCTGATGAGAAATTTATAAGAAGAGGTCGTTGATTTTCAAATTTCATATAATCATTCAAATAGAAATGACATAGCAATCAATGTAACAAATTCACTGTTCCTGTGTCTTGTATTAAATTGATGACTCATCCATCAATTCGATGATTTCTTGGAGTTTACTGGCGAATTGAAAGTCATTACTTTCCTCCATATCTTCAAAATCTTCCATAATCTAAAATAAATTAAGTTATGCAGAAAAGTAAATTACTATTGTGTTACAGACAGTGTTTCGGTCGTACGCAATAACTCTGTACAAAGATAGGCGTGTGTTAAGCTGACTGTGGTGTAATCATACAGAGCTTTGTAAAGCTAGAATTTAAAACGAAACATGAAACTCTGTTTAGTGTAAATATAACATTATATCTTTTAACACATGTTTAAACAGACAAAACAAATAAAATAGCCAAAAGCCATTGGTACAACTCTCTGAAGGGTCAGTAGAAGTCTAAATCAATCCAACATATTCTAGTTTGCCAGTTACAATTTAAATGTTCTCTTTTGAAATATGCGCAACATATGCAGTTAACGTCAATCAATCAATCAATCAATCAATCAATTTATCAATAAAGTGAATGTCACATATTATCTCGTTGATATAATTTGTAATTATTAGTTTTTCAATGATAATAATTTTAAAAGTAAAGTTTTACCAGTAGTACACAGACAAGAACAAACAAATTATTATGACATGTTTGACGAGTTTACTAAGTGCCAATTCAAACAAGAAGATGTGGCATGATTGCCAATGAGACAACTCTTCACAAGAGACCAAAATGACACAGAAATTACAATAGGTCACCGTACAGCCTTCAACACATGAGCAAAGCCTATACCGCATAGTCAGCTATTAAAGGTCCCGAAATGACAATGTAAAACAATTCAAATTAGAAAACTAACGGCCTAATTTATGTAGAAAAAATGAACGAAAAAAATATGTAACACATAAACAAACGACAACCACTGAAGTACAGGCTCCTGACTTGGGACAGGCACATACATATAGATGGTTAAAGTATTTGTTATAGGGTCTTGCATTACAAAAGTGTTCACTTAAAAGGAGGCATGCAGTTGAAGGTTTTTCGAAATTATATTGTCTAGTTTTTAATTGTTGCGTGTAACAATTTTAACTTCGCCTATCATTCGATTTTATCCTAGAAATCGTATTCAAACACATTTTTTTTCACTACAGCAGGAACCAGTTATCTATACTGGGGCACAATTCTTCACGACAGTTATTGTAGGGTTTGTGTTGCTTAATCGTTATTGTCAACCTCAGTGTTGTTTGGATCTTGTTTGTTGTATTTACTGATTGTCCTTTAAAATTGTCGTACCCCATATTTGCAGTACTTGTCATAATTAGAAGGACAACATAACCCAAGTATTTTGATTCAGGGTCGGAATCTTTTTTTATATGTATAGCTTACCTCATTCTTGTAGTTTCCAATGAACAAATTATACAGCTGATGAAGAGTTGCTTGGCGACTAAATGTAAGTTCGGTTTTCTGTTGCTAAAATAAATTTTCAAAAGAGACAATTTCAATATTTCTATTTCAACTACTGTTTTGTCGTTTAAAACAATAGTGATTTCAACTATCCACAATTGAACATTTCATCAAATAATAAATAATACAGATGTTGTTATCTATCATGCACAGACATTCGACGAAAAGGGCCTTGATCTTCGAACTGTTTTGTTGTTGTTGAAAGAATCAATTGTCTGCGAGATGAACAACAGCAATAAAAGGAACTGTAATGTAAAATGGCCGTGACACTTTTTGTGTAGATTTAGGAATGACTCATTAAATTATTATTAAAGTTTTCATCAGTTAAAACTTTAAGTTTGTCATGTTAAATTGTTGACCTTAAGTTATTTCTTTCTTTGTTTTTTGGACAAAATGACAACATACGTATGTTAAGGTTGAATGTATTTGACGAAATACGGCTTTGAATTAATAAGTATAACTAGATCTAAAAATTGAGGCATTTTTTAAGAAATAGATGTATACAGTTTAAGGCAAATTTAACATCTTTGAAGACTAAACATGGCAAAAGTAACAAGATATAAACAGATATCTGATTAAATAAACTTGTTGTACATATATAAGGCAACAGTGTCCGAAAGTCATAAGTCGAGAGAAAACAAATCCGTGCTTCAAACCAATACCGAGGAAAACACATCAAATATGATAGGACAACAAAAGAACATTAGCAGCACTGAGATGCAACACAAATGAACACCAATCATTTTGATATTCGAATTAAAATGCAAGAGCCCGAAACTAAAATATTTCACATTTATCTCTTGACTATATTATTAGTAGAATATAGATATTAATATATACTTTATTTAAATTTACATTTGAACACTCGTCCATTTCACTCAAGAAGTCTTGGTCACTAACTGGTTCTAGTTTGATGAAGAAAGCACCAATAAGCTTTCGGTACCTTGGTATATCTTTATGGAATAACAGTTTCTGTGTTGATGAATCCTGTTGGAAAAACAAATTACAAAGTAATCCTATTTTTAATTTCATTCGAATAATTGAAATTTGCATTACTAGTAATTTAAACTTCAGAATAAATCATTAAGGAAAATTATACATTCTGTTGCCTCAATATTCGATTTTCTACCTTTTGAAATTGAATATAAGTTCATTTGGAGTATGTGTTACAGATCTTTATGCACATCATTTCGGCTGTTAATAAATATATTTCTTATCACCCGTGTCATTTACAACACGATGTTATCGCATAGATGTGACAATATAGAACTGCTAACATTTCGTTTAAACAAATACCACTCCAGAGTCTCATTTGATACGATATTTCGCAAAAGATAAATGTTTAATTATCCAAACGCTCGAAAGGCCTCGCATGTTCCTTAACTCTTGTATGTGAAATTGAGAATGGAAATGGGGAATGTGTCAAAGAGACAACAATCCTGCAAAATATCTATGTTTTGACAGATATTACCAGTAGGATACTAGTGTTTATGATTATTATCTACTTAAAATACAGTTTTAATGATGAAATAGGTATGTATAGCATATCTGCCGATAACGTGAAAGATATCGCTTAAATGTTGACGAGAGCATACATGTATCTGCAATACATGGCGGTGACTGTTCTGTCTTTTTTCTATTTTTTTTTTAATTTTCAATGTACACAAAAACAAACCTTGCTTATTTTGTGGGTGGATTGGGTGCAACTTTCCACAAACACCTGTCTCAAAATATCCATGCATGGTTCAACATGGTCAGTATCCATAACATCAAAAAGAATGTCAGGTTTACCAATCAATGGCGCCCAAACTCGTGTAGCATAACTAAAAAACATTGTGTTTAAACATATTGATTAGTTATATAATTATGTATATATACTTAAGACTGCCATTATCATATTCAAAATAACGAATTAATGAAAAACGCAACTTTTATTTATTGTTGCAGTTTCCGCTATCATAAAATAATGGCTAAATAGAACAGTATGTGATCATGGTTAGCATTAAGCATCTCCAAAGTTCAATGAGTTAGTTTACGAACAGTACATCACAATCTCATGATTTGTTTCTTAAGTTTAACAATATTAGTACGGTGGCAGAGTAAGGAAAAGTCGTTTATTTAAGGAGTTTAATTGTTATTTGGACTATTCGGCTATAAATCACAATATTTGTAGTTCAAACGTTAAGCTGAACATTTTGACTTGTCGTCAAATATCGTACGGTGCAATTTTTTGTAAAATGGGCTTTAAAGTACGTTAGTTAACTTTGAAGAGAAAATCGACTTTGAAAAGTTTTGAGGCCTACATTGTAAAATAACATCCGTGATATGATTTCAGTTATCATATACATTGTTGTAACATCTAATTTTAACGATTTCAAATAAAGTTAAGCAAAATTAATCCGTTATTAAAGAGTTTTTGTAAATGTTTAACACTACAAATATTTTGCATTAAAAGAGTACCTTTCATTTCAATTTCATCATTTGTTTTTACGTAAAATGTAAAATTATCAACATTTATATCATATTTCACTCCTTTATTAATCAATAATATCAAATTCGTTTATCTCTGAAACATAATTTCAGCAATGAAGCCAGACACAAGTCCTAACGCGCATATGACGGAGCTATTCAAAGTTCATATACAGCCTCTTATATAAATACATATTAGTAATGTGGGTGTACTGTATCACTTACATTCAAATACTGGGATATGTTTCTTGAAGCCGTAGACATTTTACTGCCAAAGGTAAGAGCAGAACGATATGGTAATTGGTCACTTATTTGACATCGTCTTCTCAAACATTACCTTATGTTTTGGTAACCAAACGTAACAATTACTGAAGGTGAATGCCAGTTTACATATTCGATATGCTACCACGTTTTATAGAGGGTGAATGTGCTATTAGACATACTCCTGGATATTTTAAGGGTTTATGAACCGACATGACAACATAAAAGACCGTTATAAATGCCGCAAGGGGATCAGGTGGCAATGTAGGCATACCAAACAGAAGTCTGCGATTGTAAGATGGACCTTTACTAGAAATCTGCCATAATCTCTTAGTCGTGTAATGCTGGAAAGGGCTGGAATTGCTGCAAAAATGCAAATTCATACGAGGAAACAAAACCAACAACAATGAAAGAGATGAAGAACATGGTATTGTCACTGTGAACCATCTAAATGCACCATGACTGATCCCTTACATGTGGAATCCAACCCTCCATGTCTTATCAATATCTCTTCTGGAATGCATGATATAAGAAATATTTAAAAATTTTTGTTCACAGCTCTCGAGGAAATCTGAACATGTCTAGACATTTTATCACTAGTGCTCTTTCTTTATGTCAGTCAAGGAGTTTTGATATTCAAATATCATAGTCAAAACTAAACATGTTTGAAAACATGACTACAAAAACAAACTTAAATGTAAATCGGGGGAAAGAATTCAAGTCACATGATCCATAACTTGTATTTAGACGTGTACTGATTTTGGTAAACTGTATAAATGATGTTACAATAGAAAATGTGTTGTCACACCCCGTAGGTCCCTTTACAATATTCCTTTGTCACGATGACAGCACCTTGAGAAAATCCTGCAAGTCTGATTAGGTGAAGCAATTAGAATCGGAGGCCTTTTGTGCACTTTCCCTTACTTCCTTTGCACCGTCACCCACACCTTACATCAGAGATGGTATGGCATTGGTTCAATGTATTAATGTTAAGAAAAGTAAAACATTCGGTGATCTTGCAGTTAATTATTAAAAATAAGTCCCAATGCTTTTCTATATAGCGCACATATTAGTGGATGTTAAGACCGCTACGACATGAACAACTTTAAAAAGTCTGCTGAAGGTGAACGCTGACAAAGACAAAAGATTCGACCAAAGTGTATCAGATTATTGAAGGGAGAAGAATTTTGACTGGATGAAGATTGAAGGGAGACGTATTCCTGACTAGAAAAAATTTCTTCTGTTAAAGAAAACATACAGGCTCTCCTTGAATTCTTTGGTAGTTTTATTCTTCAAAACTTTGACAAATTCCCTAGGATTCCACCAGATTGTAAGCTTTACTTAACCGGAACGTTGGTAAATCCCGAAATTGTTAAAATTACTTACTAGTATACCAACACTAATAATGACTGTGGTTACTTGTGCAGCACTCAAGAGGCCAAAACAGGAATGATACTCAATGACTTACGCTTTGACACGAAGTTTGGAGAAATGGGAAAGAGTGGGAGAACAATCGTACGGACCTCTAACACGAAATAATTAATGTGACTGTTCTGTGCTGTCACTACTTCAAACATATGACACATACATGCGAGTTGTGGGTGAAGATGGAGAACATTAGCAGAGAAAAGGATTGGAGACGATTTTTACCCATTCACCAATCATGTGCCTGTCTTTCCCCAACAATTTGTAAACTATTGCCTGATGTGCATGCACTTATCGGATTCAACACAACTTCGTCTCTGTTTGGAGTAGGTAAACAAACTGTCTACAAGTCTTTAAAGGAAACGCACGACTTTTTCAGTAGTTTTCGGTGATATTGACAAAAAAGGAAGTCCTTGTTTGGGCATGAACGTTAATTTCAAAGCTTTATGCTCCGAAAAATCTCTTTAAATCATTCCATCATGATATTTATGAAATGCACGTCAAGCTTGCCACCAGGAAATATGTAAGTTTAGTCAAGTTACCTTCCTGTGAAGCGGAATAACATGAATGAGCTTTTGCAAAATACGCCTTCATGATAGTAAGCTTCAGGTAAAAATAATATTTATCATTTATTGCTGAGGTTGAATGTAAGCCGGCAAGGTAACTACTGTAATTTTAACAAAATATGTGTGTATCTTGAATAATAAAACAAGTGTTTGAAAAACGCCAATTTTCATAATAAATCAATTTCCTAATTCTTTTTTTTTTTTTAATTTTCGAGATAATTCATTGCTAATTGATTTGAAAAAATGTCTGTGTCTGCAATTAATCCTTAATTGTTGTATATATCTTCAAATTTTGAAAATCTAGAAGAAAAAAAGAATTTGATCTTTAGCCTTATTTTATGCAAAACTGTCACCACAATTCTTTTTGACGACATCGATATTTTAAAAGTACTCATTTTTCCGAATCCAATGATATATAATATAGCAATATGGTATGTTTGACGATTAAATCTAAAAAATGATGTGTCTGGTCACCGTACTATATTATATACTATGGCATACATATTGGTTCACATAGAATATTTAAAGCTATATTTGTAAATTTCCCTAGTAAGTAAATAACATACAGAATAGTTATATGAATAATGATTTATTAATATTTTTTTTTATCAAACCTTTAAAAATAAAAACTATGACAAACAACAACGCTATTGAAATGTGTATGGATGTTCATGAACCTATTTCACTGTTTGATAAAACTCTTCTACATATTTACAGTTTTCGTTTTTAAAAGAAAGGAATGTTCATTATTATCGATTGCATAAATAATCAATTGATATAGACTGTAAATTCTCACCATTCAGTTTTCCATGACTGGAGAACCTCGTCTTCGACTCCAGCATCTTGACCGAGTTTATCAAGCATCCAAAGGAAGTATCGAATAGATATGGATGCTGTTTGTGGATCTAACAGTCCCTCAAATGGAGAATCGACGTAATCGGACAGCAGTAGCTGTAATACAGTATAAAAATGTCCTTATTAATAAAAAAAAGAAGATATATTTATATAGCTTTTTGAGATCATTATTTATACCTTATTTCAAAAGTTCAACTGATGGTAATAACATTATTTATTTGAACGATGTTTTTTAAGTATCTCTTATTAACGTTTTACATAGTGTTCATGTAGTCTACTTATAATGTCTTTATTTGGTTTGCAAACTGCGGTCAATTCTGTTAAGGACAATTTGTATAAACATATTAGATATTTGAATCACTTAATACTGTAAAATAAGCTCAGCGATAGCCAAAGCCAGAATCGTTACATTTTTGGAGTTAGTTTTCAATGCGTTTTTGATTTCATCAGACCTGGTCTACTAACTGTTACACGTGTTATTAGTGCATCTGATAAGACTACTGTAGTATATACATTCTGATATTGTCGATGCAATTGTTTCACAAATAATAATCTTGTAAAAATGGAATTGTGGTTAAGACTAATGAAACGTTATTGCGACAAGTAACTGACGATGGCAAGAGATAATCAAATTTTGACATTGCAAATTACAAATGTATAAGACATGATGTACTTCGGCGAGGTATTCCCTCTCCTGACTTTTCTTATATGCATAAGATTATTTACCTTTGTATGGAATAACCGATTCAAAAATATGTCTCCAAAATCTGCTTCTCTATTAGACTTTTCATCATCTGGCAGGTTCGACTAAAAAAGAGTAAGACAGTGTAGATTAATGTGTTTTTTTATTTTGTTTTCATTCTACAAATTGAATGACTCAAATTTCTTTATCATTATAGAGAATTTGTTTATTTATTCACTAAGAGAGACAATAACAATCAAAACCAAGGAGTAAACAAAGACTCACAAAACCAAAGGACATTAACATCAACAGTTATAAATAATAATTAAGAAACAACACGAACTCCATTAAAAACCGGGAGTGAAATCAGGATCTCCGGAAGGGTAAGCATTTCCTGCACCGTATACGGCACCCGTCGTGTTATTTTTTTGTTAAGTTCGGTAATGATGGAAGGTAATTATGACTGAGGAAGAATATCAGATATGATTTCTGACACACTTTTGTCATAATGGCCAATCAGCTGATGATGGCGAACGTAAAATTTCTTGAGTGATGACCTTAATTTGATTGATTCATAGCCCTGTCTTAGCAACTTTTGAGAAAGAAGTATTCCTCGTTCAACAGAATCAACGTAATTTGAGCTAGCTCTAGAGTAACATATCAATTGAGACACATATACTCCATATGCTGGTGCCGCTGGGATGTTGCTTCACAGAAATGGAAAGTTGACTATAGGAAAATTAAAATCATCGCGTTTGGTATTTAACCTACCATCAGTAGTCATTTCGAGAAAAAGGTCTAAATATGAAGTAGATTTATCTGTGTCGGTAGTATTTTTAATTTCAAGTTCACTCGGATATATTAAATTTAAGTGATCACTGAATCTATTATTATTTAGAGACAGTACATCATCAATATACCGAAAGGTGAAATTAAATGACAAAATTACAAATTTAAAAATAATAATGACGTCTTGTTATACATGTGCTGTATGCCTATACATCATAAAGAGTACTTTATGTATTACCAAATGGTCTTAGATATATAACTTTTGACATATTCTTTGTAATAAATCGTTGATTTTGATAATGACGCAAATTTGGTGCTTGAAATGTTGACATTTCCGGAAACAATTGTCTCTAATTTGAACATGTGTTCATTTATTTGTGATTTCCTGATAATTATGTGAAATTATGTCTTATTCATCTGCTCTTATTCTTTGTTTTACCATTATGATGCGGCATTATGTTTTTAATAGACAAATGTTTGCGGTTTAACTTTCTTTTTTTCCACATGATATAGAACAAAATTGTATATTTATACAAAAACATCTACTCCTGTAGAAAGTGAATGCCGAATTCATCAAGTGTACTTAGTTACTCTATGCTTTTTATTATTATTGAGTTTATATCTGCATGTTTACTTTGAACTACTTTTTTGTAAGTAAACTTGTGTACATGTTTATTGACTATCGATATATATATAAACAACCATCTTATTATTTGTTATGTGTGCCAACTGCATGTAATCCTCTACACAATAATGATTTGCATATAGTACGACACTTGTACAAAAATGCCATTATCAAAACATATTTAATTCATTAAAGCAAGCTGTTTCGCCAAGACTCCTGCGATAACGTTAAATTACATGTTGCCGTCTATATATAGTAATGTATTCAAACCAAAAGATACTTGTTAGTTGTAAACTTACCGAGAAGGTTTCCTATTTTAAAAAGATAAAAGTAAATTTCAAAATATGTAAAACAAAAATATATACAGAGACTTAGTTATACTATAAATGAGTTTACAGTACATCATTTTACCTAGCCTTTCTATCACGGTGTATACTGTATTGAGATAACTATTTGTTGCAGTCACATTTCTGTTGTTCTTTTTACTTTAATTTTGCTATTGACACAAATTGTTTGCTATGCGGTTGGAAAGAACGTTGATATGTATTTTACTCTTTCTGCTTGAGGTTGAAACCAGTTTATCTTAATACACAATAAAACCCGCTTTATGTTTTACCGTTAAAAAGCAAAATTAACAATAACGTTTATACTTTTAAAATATTTGTGTTGGTTATGTCTTCTAATACATTTTTATATATGAGTATAATGGTCTGGTCCCAATGTTACAATATACAGGAATTTTGATAACACTGAACAATTAGTACCAGTATACACCTGAACAAAATCTGTTAACCGATTTTATCAGACAACCACATTATGTGATACATATTGAAAATTAGAAAAAGACTATTTCAAATTAAAAAATAATAAAGCTTGGTACATACTAGGTGCCATTTTTGAATTTCCACATTTTCCTGTTCATTTCTATCCGGCATCAGTAACGTAATATCCTCTGACGCCATACTTTCTGTTCGGAAGGTAGCAGAGTTAACTAGTTTAACAAAAGAAATGAAAATATGAATGAACAGGAATGACTCCGATCTCAATGAAAATAAACTTGTCAATATTTATGAATATACTATGTATAACAATAAAATGGGAATATGAGAAACACAAGCTTGCATCATTTTGTTTTAGTTTGGTTTGTTAGCTCTCTGTCCAGCAGGTTGATTGACTTGGAAACTTGCACAAATATGATCTCTAGACGTGAATAAAAATTGATACTCAATACAATTAGTTTTCAATGACACTTTTTTGTATTCCCAATATTTTGCTCTGAAAATGGACGATGAACATAATTGTAGAACATTTGCTTTATATTAATTGTAGAACATTTGCTTTATATTAATTGTAGAACATTTGCTTTATATTAATTGTAGAACATTTGCTTTATATTAATTGTAGAACATTTGCTTTATATTAATTGTAGAACATTTGCTTTATATTAATTGTAGAACATTTGCCTCATATGCCGTAAAATTAATATTTACCATAAACCTCCTGATCATCATGATGGTTGTACATTAGTGCCACTTTACAGTTATCTTTTACCATATAATGTTTCAATGTATTTAGGCGCACCAATCCATTGCCTGTTTCACTGATGTTATCGATATCATCAAGTATTAGTTTCCCTGCGCTCCCTTCTTGCCATTCTAAAAGACATTATTTTTAAAGGTGATGTTAGGACTTTAGAGCTTACATGAATAAACTAAAATGCATGTTGTGCTGTTATGATGCTACATAATCACGGACAATTGGCCATTTCAGAATCTAATGCATCATGGGTAATATTTTCAAAAGCGTACACCAAAGCGTTTTGATTGGTTTAAAACGCTATAAACAATGAAAATTAAACCAATGACGTAACGTTATTTTTACTTTGGGGTACGAACAATGAAATTACCCATGATGCCTGAAATGCTGAAATATTTGTTTACAACTGACTCTGATTGTTAATTTCTAGATATTAGTCACGATATCGTCCCTTGTTTAAAGTTCAATTGAATAAATCTATCATACATAGTAACCAAACGTAGATTTATTCAGTGAGATGACATGATCTATATAGTGTAACGCAAATTTTAAGCATATTGTTAGATCTTTTCAGTTTCCTTAAAGATCCTATACGAAGTCTGTCATTTTTACAATTATCAATGAAATGCCGAATCAAAATCCTATACTAACTAAGCTTTATATGTCATTATATTTTTAATAAGTTTGCGCCATTTTTATTGAATATGTTATGTTTGTTCGGAATTGTTCAACAAAAAATATCATATTTTTTAGTTTTCGATAACGATTTGTTTAAATTTAAAAAAAAAAAAAGAATTATGATATAATTTTGTTATAAATGTAACCAACCTAAAGTAAGTTCATCAATCCTTGGTCTTTCGGAAGCTGGTTTGTTCTTATAAATCTGTGCACAACTTTTCTGTTTCACTTGAGATATTGTATCACAGTCGAGAACCCTTACAGGATAATGATCGTCACTATTTCCATTCAAGTCTATTTGCAATGTCTAAATGAATCAAAGATATTATATAAATACCACTAGGATGAAATACAATTTCGTAAATATAAAAGTGTGGTGTTTTTGTTTTAAAACTGATTGTTCACAAATATGTACATTCAATAGTCAGCAAACACTTTTCTTTGACAGTCAATTTTACAGATTCGTATCTTAGTCAAAATTTGTCCTTATCTTTATCACGGAAGGTCACTATTACAATACCTACTTATCTGTTGATTTGTTCTCGCCCTGAAAATGCATGAAATGTTTGCCATTAGGCGTTAGGCAACCGAAAATCAATCCACTTGTCAATTGCTATTGTCAACTAGGAATCGCTTGCCTCTTCTGTAGACGAAATCGTTCAATATTTGATTAAGATCAGAATGAGAAATGAGGAATACTAGTTTGGAGTTAAGTCAAATATTTGTATTTATAAACTATTAATATATAAAAAAAAAATAAGAAATTTGTTTTTTGTTTTTATTCATATCAAGTTTAAACCGTACCCTTAAAAACCATGTCACTTACAAGCGGCTGATGTTCAATCCTCATTTTCAGTAACTTCTCCTCTGCTATGGTGTTCTTTGCATTACCTGTTAGTGCGTCTATCGGAGACATTTCTATTATCGTTTGTACAGCTTTGTATAACATAAACAGGTGCATGCCACTGTAGGCCTATAATTAGACAATGATTAGTCATAAAGCATAGGGCCATTACGGGCATGCACAATAAATATAACATCATAAAAATGTAAAATTTTGCACGTTTTCATTAAACTAAACTCGAAAGCATGATCATTATAAAATCTAGTAACAAATGTTAAACTGAATTTGCTAATGTTTATACAATCTATTTTCAATTTCATAATGTTCAATCCATTCAGATGTTGAATCAAAATATACTATACTTATGTTTTGATTAAGGATTTTAGAAAACAATCAGCTTGGACGGATAATAGAATTATAACAACGACTTGTTATGCGCATGTAACACAGTCGCGTTTGATAGTTTCATATGAAGGTTTATGTTTATGTTTATTCGTTAATACCTGAATTGTAATAACATGAATAATGATTAATAAATTGCATTGTACATTGTTTTAGCTGCTCTCTTATTTTCTGAGCTTCCCCTTTTTTATTTTTGGATATATACGACTATAGCGAGTTATACTGAAATTGGGGAATATAATAATTTTGTTTTGTGTTGAGTTGCATTCCTGACTTTTGGTATTACCGTTAACTGTCCATAAAGCCCTATCTGCAACCAATTCGCCATCAGTCTTAAGGTAATAGAGTCAAATCTAAAAGACGGAAAACGTTAGTTAATTAATATACACATATCAACAATTTTGCAATGAAACATGTAAAAGAAGGGATATGATTTAACCTTTTTAATACAGAATTTGACAACCATAGACATAGGAAGATGTGGTGTGAGTGCAAATGAGGCAACTCTCCATCCAAATAACAATTTAAATAAAGTAAACCATTATAGGTCAATGTACGGTCTTCAACACAGAGCCTTGGCTCACACAGAACAACAAACTATAAAGGGCCCCAAAATAACTAGTGTAAAACCATTCAAACGGGGAAACCTCCGGTCTAATCTATATAAAAGACGAGAAACGAGAAACACGTATAAATTACATAAACAAACGACAACTACTGTACATCAGATTCCTGACTTAGGACATAGCTATATAGGCAATGGAAGCATGTTTTGAACTTTTCTTTTCAATTATTCCAATTGTACAAATTATGGTATGCAGTTTGAAACAACATCTCACCTACCTTCTGAATAACACCTTGTGTTGCTTTTTGGTAGATGAATGAATCATATCTGCCAGCAAGCAATTTACCAAACTACAAAATAAATGTACGGGTTAACAAATGTGTTACTAAAGATAAGGAATAACATTCTAAAAATTATGGCTGCATAGACCACTGTTTCAAAATACACATTTTTTTCAAAAGATTTAAATAACAAAATGATAATTAATACAATGGAATACGTGAATGTACAATGTCAGTATACAAAACGAAAAGGTGTTAGTTGAATTATACATAGCTGCTTCATTCAGTGTCTTTGGATTGCTTTTGTATTGACGTACAGTCCTACCAATTTTTGTGTTGGGTCTTAAATACGTTTGTTCAAACAAGCTAACTTGAGCTCGCCTCCGTGTACATAATTTGGTCTCGATAAAAATTACAAACAAGGGTTCACCGCAAAGCAAATACGTACACTCCTCATAAAAGCTCTGTTTTAGCCCATACCAATTAGGAACATCATGATGGCAGTTGTCTTTTACTTGTTCCGTTGATTGAAATCATTGCTTTTATCAGTTTTTGTTTTTATATAGTCCAATGCAAACCCGTCCTAATATCATAACATTCTTTGAACAGATTACACTATTTTTCAAAACTGTAATCATACTTACTCAAACAACAGTCTCATGTTTCCTAGCAATGCTATCGACAAAACAGATGAAAAATGCGCCCTGAAAACACATATTAAAAGTTAAAGATAAAAAAATTAGTATCTGTTTCATATAATAAAACAGACATTTTAAGCATACTGTGAATATAAATGTTTGCCAAAATAAAAGAATGGCTATGTTATAAATAATAGTTTAAACGAAAGACTACGGTCCATGCTTTATTGTAGACAACTTATCCTTATTTCGTAGCTGATGTTTAGATTTTGCGTGCTTTATTTTATTTTTGTTTGTAGTGGTAACGGTTTTCTTTATTTTCCGTTCAATGAAAACAATATGATTGCGTTTTTATTCAAAGTATCAATCGGGATCAACACCAGGTATTGAAAGTTAAAATGATTGTTAATGTCTAAGTTGTTAACATACAAAATCATTTGACGAATGATGTCAATAATCAAATTGTGGTTAGATTACTGAAGAATTCTGGTAAGTGAAATCAAAAACATAAATGCTAAGATGATCCAAGATATTTAAGTGTTATTGCTTACTTTTCCTGCATTGTAAGCATATTTTTGCGATCTAATGTTTGGACAAGAGTCTTCAAAAAGACTTTATTGCTTAATAGCTGGTCAAATTTCTCCAATGCATTTTTCATTTTAGGTTCCTGGTTATCCGTTAACTGAAATCAAGATGAATAATAATTGTAACTTACAAAAATTATATGACATATCACTGCATATTTACAAGCTGTAGAGTATATATACAACATAAGGTCAATGTCAGAAAAATATAAACTTTTTTTATGAGACTGAGAAACTGGGGATGGCCGAGGTTCTTTCGAGTACCAAAATGTTTATATTTTTATAACATTAACCTAAATATTGTTTTTATACTGCAACTTAAATTAATATATTGATAGCTTTTCAAATCGTTACAAAAATGTCAAACTTATTTTCATCCCTTGATGAACTCCTGATTGTGGAGATAGTGTTATATGATGAAATTGACATTGCACAAAATATGAATGTGTTACTATATCTAGGAAATAACCACAACTAGTTGCAGTATAAATTGTGCTATAGAAATAAGAGACAACAGTAGTTTAGTAATGATAAATTCTATCAAATCCATGTTTAATATACAAAGAAGTTTACCAAATTGAGGGGAATTACCAAAACCCCCCCCAAAAAAAGCGAAAGCAGTTCCGATGTCAGAGAGGTGTTTTCTACTGTGTATCTTTTTTTATTTATTTTGCGCTTTTCTAATTAATAGTTTGTTTCTTGTAGTACTATTAAATCCCTGTTCTCGTATAAGGACATATATTAGTCAACTATTTTTACTCGTAAAAATATTTTGTTCCTATTCCAAGTCTGGGGTCTGTAGTAAACTGGATGTCGTTGTTCAAGTCTCTCATATTTTTTTTGTAAATTGGTTTGTTATAAATTAGACAGATAGTTTTCTCAATTGCATTGTATCATGTTTTTCACGTCGAGGCTTTGATAGCCGCCAATGAGGTAATGATTTTCTCATTGTTCCCTTAATTGATTTTATCCACCTTATTTTAACTTTGATAGATAATTGCGGCATTGTCAATGATACCACATCACACTATGTATTTATAATCAATAAACAAATAATACCTTCGAGTCGTGAAGTAACGGGTTTGTTTCTATATCTTGGTTAGGGAACAGCTGATATAGAACATAAGTTTGATAGTCCCGGAAAGGAACCCTAGATGTAACCAAATCAGATTTTATTTCTCTCATTGTCATCTGAGCATCTGCAAATTCTATATAGAAAAGAATATTGACATGAATAAAATCAATGCATACATATTTACGTAATATAAATAATGTAATCAAGGTCAAATGAATACTACTGGACAGATATATACAACTTTTAACAAGTCCGTATACCATAGTATCAAACCTGTTCATCTTGAAAAATAAACAGGACCTCTAACGCCAATTATTGATACATTTTTACTCAGATTAAGTAGAAAATCCACGTGATTGAAAAATTTAACAGTTTTTTAAAATAGGTTGTAACAAAGTCGACAGCTAAAATACGACAGGATACAACTTTGAAACTCATAAAACATTTTTTAACTGGAGTTTCTTTTTTGTGTTCTAAACGCATTGTACTGAGTTTTATTAGTTTCCTTAGCCTGACACTACACATACAGTGATTATGCCAATTGCAGTTGTGTACTTCGTATTATATTATAGAGTTGTTTTACAAGGATTTCCTCTTATTGTGAATATTAATTAACCAATTAATTATTTAAATTATTTGTATTCAATATTTCCATTGATAGTGAATCATATAGGATTAAGTAATAACTTTAACATATTTGATCTTTATAAGACAATTCTTCTTTAATCACATAATTCTATGATCTGTTCATGGTAAGAATAATAATTCATGTCGTCGCTTTGTGTCAGCTTCGGTTGTTGTCTGCTCTATGGTCGGGTTGTTGTCTGCTCTATGGTCGGGTTGTTGTCTGCTCTATGGTCGGGTTGTTGTCTGGTCTATGGTCGGGTTGTTGTCTGCTCTATGGTCGGGTTGTTGTCTCTTTGACACCTTCCCAATTTTCATTTTCAATTCTATTAAATGATGTATCAATAACTAACCGAGTTTATGAGGGATATGCTTATGTTGTAATTGTTTTGAAATGTTCTTCATAATAAGACAGACATACGGACGTCCTTCTATCATACCTTCTCTACTGGCTTTTCGTATCATTTCCTCACGTGTCAATAATTCCAGCTTGAATTCCTTTATGACTTTCCTCTTTTTCTTCTTCATAATGAACACAGTAAATACTCCCACAACAACAGCTATGACAAAAGCAGCTGCTAACAATCCTACTATAATAGCTAATATATCAATGTCCACTTTGTATCTTAGTTTGCCAATGTATGCTTTTATTCTCCCAACTTCAACCTAGTGATGAAATGATTTAAAGATGTTATGCCTTTTTTGAAATAAATCAAAATGAATAATATTATAATGAATTTCTTGTACGACAACAAACATTATACTACCTCACTTTGGATTCAAATTTAATATATGAATATTTTTTTTTAACTTTCGTTTTTCTGTATATATTACACTTTTCTGTACGACTATATTAGAACATTTCGCACAAAGAAACATCAATGATTTGAGCTATTTGAAAGACATTTTAACACATACTTATTTTGCTTGTTCAGCTATTACATATTTTTTTTCCATTCACTCAATTATTTCGTTGTTTCGTATTTGAGTGGTTTAAAGTCTATAAGAAAGATATATCTAACACAAGAAGGTTAGTGCTCGTTGTATATGGTTATTTGAAACTTAATATCATCTGAATAAAGTCTTCACTGTGGATAATTTAGACATATTCTCTCTTTTGGTCGGTTTTCCATCTTATCCAATGCGGCCAATTCCGTACTTTTAAAATAAATCGCTTACAGTCAGTTTAATACTGTTCAGTAGATTGTAAGGCAATTAACTAAAATGTGTGCAGGGTAAAAGCGACAAATGAACATTGAGTGAAAATATCTTAAAATAATGCAGGCGAATTTATGGAATACTATTGAATTTATCGAGATGAACAAGTCTGAAAACTGACTGAAAGGCTGAAAATGACTTAATAATAAATAATTTTTTTTTTAACAATTTTTAAGATTAAAAAAGACTTTTCAGATGAAAGCTAGTTCACTAGTGTTTTTTTACTTACAACAACAAAAACTGTATGTTCATCTGTTTCATTTGTCCTAGGTGTGAACGTAGGTGGCAAGCAGATAATATATGTCATGTTGATATCTTTTATTATGCATTTACCGTCCAATCCAACATGGATAGAATAGTCGTCATATATTGCTCCATGTAAGATATTGGTACCCTGTATACCAATAAAAGCTTTTTTTTTTAATTTGTTATAATAGTTACTGGTTTATCATAACAATACTTTGTAATCCTTTTGTTGCTGCACATATAGTTAGAAAATGTAGAATATAACGACTTTTTAGGGACATAGTACTACCTGGTGTGATATGTGTCATGTTTAAGTTGTATAAGTATTATACCATGGAGTTATAAAGACTTAGAATGAAATAAGAATAATTCGACATCATACGTCGAAGATAAAACAAAAAGTCCTTACTAAAGAAGCATCAATGTTTAAACAACATTTTCTTTTGGTTATTAGTTTCTTGCCATTAACATGATTTATGTTTTTATTTTCAAAACATTTCCACATTCAAATATCTGTTTGACATTTTCAAAGATCTAGAGTCATGCACTATATCTACTCTCGTTAATAGAACCACTAATTCAACGTTAGTAATCTTTTTCTTCATGTATGAAAAAGTTAGATTATTTAAAAATAACCGGTAAATTATGCACATCCCATGTCTTTGAAATTGCAACTGAAACTGCTTTAGATCAGATCAGGGATTCAGATTTTGTATTCAACTACTCAGTTCAACTCACTACTGATGAATATAGCAATTCGTACAATGCAAATGTTATGAATCTGTTTAATTATCACTCGTATAATTTTGTGGCCGCCATGTTATCAAATTAAATGTTTTAATTTTTTCTCAATGTTTTTGTCTGATGATACTTACCGTGATCTTAATAGGTGATTCCTTATTATACTCGAGTATACTTTGAAAATTGTCGAACTGTGGATCATCAACATATTCAATATCAACTGTTACAGTCAATCCATCAAAATATACACGGACAGATTGTACATCGGACTCATTTTGTTTCTTTTCAGGAGTTTGACAGACAGCTTCAATATCTAATTTAACATCACATGGGTTTTTCTAAAGATAAATATCAAAATGACAATCAAAACATAAACAACGTAAGTAGAACGATTGTCAATAACAAGAAAACAAATTAAAAACGATTTGAAAAAAAATAAACAACAATAAAAAAAACAAAAACGGAGCAACAAGATTCTTACCAAAAACCAGGTCTCAGGTGAGTATATTTAAATTAGCATTTTCAGAATCTGAAGGACAATGGGTAATCTCATTGTTCGAAAACCAAAATGAAAATGACGTTACGTCATTGGTTGAATTTCAATTGTTCGGGACGTTTTTAACCAATCACAACGTTTTGGTGTACGCTTGTGAACGTATTACCCAGAATGCATTAGATTTTGAAATGGTCATTTGCCTGCATTATTCCTATCTGATATAATGCGGCTAGAACACTTCCTGTTGGAAATATCTATCAAATATAGTATCAAGGGTTATTTCGTGCAATGTACATTTTAAGTCTATACTAGTCACTTGTTTTCACTATCATTGTTTTATTTTGGGGTATACATTTTTCCCATATGATTTTATAATTGTAAAAATTTTAAGTGGCAGTAAAAACTGCATACAGTTAACAAGACAGTTGTGGCGTTCCATAGTAAACATACACAAATAAATATTGAAGGGATTGGTAAACCTCGCCTTTTCCAAGTTGATAAGCCTCAAACTCAAAATGATAATCTTTTTCTGACATTGACTTTAAATAATATTGTATATTTAAAAGATTCCGCTCTGTTCAATTCCCTGTACTTTACAAGGTCCAAATCTATAAGGCAGCAACCATTTGATTTTCTGGGGGGGGGGGGGGGGGGGGTGGCTATGGTTTTTTTTTCTGTGCAAACAATCTATTTTTTTAGCGACAAGTCGAAAACAATTTTTTTCTTTCAATTTTAGCATTACATATAGTGGCAGCTGAGGGTGAAACAAACAATTTTTTTTTCTCAGAATCAAAAACAAATTATTTTTTTCTCAAAAAACTGGAAACAAACTTTTTTTTCAAAAAAAAACCATAGCCCCCCACCCCCCCGCCAGAAAATCGAATGGTTGCTGCCTAATTATTTTATGTCCTAGTATCAGTAAGCATAACGATAGTGTAAACAGTTTTTCCCTCTTTTACGTTGAATTTCAAATCGTATTATGCACATAAACATGATAAACTCACCACTCTTTCGACAGTAATCTCGCCAACATGATTAAAACCTTCACCATTTACTGTGAATGTTGCTCCTCCACTAAAGAATGAATTTGATAGCATATTATAAAAAAAAATATATCATGTATATATATCTAGTTAAGCGTGACAATGCTGTACGGTAAGAAGACACACATTCACTACGGGTGTCATTCGGTTTATCGAGAGAATTGATAGTGAAAGAATATCTAACGGTGGTCAAGTATTTCGAGACGATCGTGAAAGCTCTGGTACCGGATCAAAATCAACAAATTTATATTTACTCCAGATGCTTGTTTTGTCTACAAAAGACTCATCAGTGACGCTTGAATAAAATAAAATGTTAAAAAAGCCAAATAAAGTACGAAGTTGAAGAGCATTGAGGATCAACCATTCCTAAAAGTTAAGTACAGCTAAAGTAATCTATTCCTGAGGTAGAAAAGCCTTAGTATCTAAAAAAATCAAAGTTTTGTTAAGAGTTAATTTATAATTATGAGCATATCAATGATAACTAAAGTCAACACAGAAGTGTTGACTACTGGGCGGGTGATACCCTCGGGGAATTAAAACTCCAACAGCTGTGGCAAAGACCAAGTGGTTGTAAATAAACTCCTAGATACAGGATTGAAATTCTATTTTTACGCCAGGCGCACGTTTCGTCTACAAAAAACTCATCAGTGACGCTCGGATAAAAAAAATGTGAAAAAGCGTGTTTTGTTTTAATTAATCCCATAGGAATTGAGCTTTTTCTGTTTTTTCATAAAGTACTGCATATTTTCTTTATCTTAATGCACAGTAAGGTTGAGGAAGTTGAATCATTTTGACAGACATATTTTTGTATTCAGGTTTGTTCCGCATTTGAAAATTCAGGACTTTATTCGCAGATTATGAAGTAACATTTACATTTATTACATTCACGATCCGGTACCAGAGCTTTCACGATCGTCTCGAAATACTTTACCCCCGTTAGATATTCTTTCAATGTCATTTCATTCGATAAACCGAATGACGCCCGTTTTTACTGTAATTGACAGCTATGTTCTGAATATGTCATAAATATTTTCTAAATAAGTATACCAGTTGATAAAAAAAAAATCTAACTGCTGAATCCCTGTAAATAAAATAAAATATTATCATACAGCAGTTCATGTGTTTTGGATAATTTCTACTGGTTTGACAAAATGATTAAAAAAAATATTTGAACAAACCTGATAGGACTGACGAAAGGCACAATTAACAGATTAAATTCTTAAAAGAGACTCAGCTCTTGTATTTGAAAAGAACGATATCTAAAGTAAACATGTACTATTACATATGATACTTTGTCTGCTACCATGTGTAAGAGAGTCGAAACATACCACAGGGAAAATCAAACTCAGAGGTAGAAAATAAACTTGCAATTTCATGGCTATAAATGAAAGAGACAAACAGACGAACTACAGTACACAAACCACAACGTGGAAAACTAAAGACTGAGCAACACGAACCCCACCAAGAATTGGGGGTGATCTCATCATAGTTTGTTATTATCATCTTGACATTTACACTTTGTTTATTTCAGTTTATTTTGGATTTTTACAAGCAGTAACATTTATGACTATACAAAATAAGTTGATACTGGAAATAGAACTAAAACTGAATGTTGCATTGTCCTTAAGTTTTATTGTTGATCAAAACTTCAATGGTATTCATTGAATTCATTCTTTAAAGGTAATTTTATACCATTCAATTATAGCTGTTGAAGATGCAGCGTGTAATATATTTATCTTATCGAGAGACAATTATATTAAATGAAACACAATTGTGAGCATACAATTTGTTTTGAAATTTCTTAATGCACATTAAAAACAGTGTGAAATACTAACATAAGGTATGTTTGCAAAGTACACCATATGTTTTTTCTAAGTGTCAGATTTGATTTGTTTTTAAAAAAAATTCAACTTTAAGATCCATGCTTTATATATAAAAAAAAATTCGAACGAAATTCCAGATTTGTGAACTTGACACAGGTTGTTTGCTACTGTGAAAATATAGCATTTGCGTCAAGAAGGTGATTTGATCAGAGCCATTACAAGTATCATGATCGCTAAAGGAGTAGAATTGATGAAACCTTATTATTATTTAGAAATTCTAGTTCAGAAAGGACGTTTGTGATTTCAATTTTGTGTCAAAAACATGACAAACTCGACGTATGTAATGTGACTTGAAAGCGACATGTTTATAAAGGTTTTGAACAAAATAAATATGTTCAATAAATGAGACACAACCCAAAACAAATTACATATATTAACATATATGTTATAAACATTTTATTTAAAGAAAAATTGTTTATAGATAAGTCTTGTCTTATTTCTAAATAGAATAGAAAAGAGATGTAAAATTAGCTATATTTTGCAATTTTCTGATATTATCTTAAAGTTTATCATTTTTTAGCAAGTTTTTGTTATGATACAAACAATGTGTGTCTGGAAACAACACCTTTTGTTTTAAAATCTTGCCATCACGATGCGGTTCTTCAAAGATATAAAGATTAAAACACTGCAACACGTGTGTTCCAATATTTCTCTATTCAGCTAAGCTTGTCGAGCTGTATGAATAATTAAAAGTTATCTGTTGAGAGTCAAAGTGATGAAATCTATTTCTCTAATGATTTCATCCTTTATTTTCAAAGATTTACAGACATGTTACATCATCAGGCATGGTTGTATTTTTGCATGACGTCACATTAGGGAATTTAGAAGAAAAAAAAAAGAAAATTTGATGTCATAATTAAATTCGACCAAGCGTTTGCCAGAGATATTTCACAAGTGAGGAAAAATATTTTTCTCACATCTCTCAAGAAATGTAAAAATAGCACAAAAGATTGAGAAAAAAAATTCCTGAGTGAAAATCTATAAGGCAGTGAATTTTTATTAGTATATGAAACTCATATCTAATCATCGAACAGTTTTCTTTGTGAAAACCTAAAACATTTATTACGATTTCATATCGATATTGTTCAGTATTTTTAACTGATGAAGGGAAATTAAATTCGTACTACGTGACATGCATAAATTTTGAACACTGCAAAATAACTGTCGTGTATTTTTGCCTAAAACTTAAAAATTAAAAAGACTAAACTTGCACTCCCAAAAAAAAAATAATGGGTGCATATGCTTGAAACATTGCAGTGCCGTATTGGGAAGACAATTTTAAAACTACATTACAAACTGGCTATGTTTATTGTATATAATTTTTTTAATTGTATCAATGTTGAATATGGTCTGGTTTTTGTTTTAAAATGTAAATGGGGGTACTGTACATTCAATACATAAATATTCAACTAAAATAAACTTCAAATTACTATAACAGTGATCACCTTTGTAGAGATTTAGGTGTATGATTCGAAAATATAAATGTTGGGTCTGGTAAATATTCAAATCGTTGAGTATATAGTTCTGCTGTGAAATCGTCAATTCCAAATTTCAACGTTGTCATATTCCTAGGACATAATGCTGGTAGAGTTCTAACTCGAATGGAGGCATTTCTACATTCAAACTCACTAGGTACACTGAAATTAACAGATAATAATCGCTATATCATTTATTTATAGAATATAAAAAGAAACTTATGGTTTAATTTAGAGTTTGAACGACACATGTATTTATCAATTAACGGACATTACTATAATGACTTATCTTTCTCCTCTTTTCCCTCTATTTACAATGTAGCTCAATGTATGAGAAATATTTAAAAACTATATTTGTTGATGAAAAAATTGCAGGAAACATATTTTTAAGCTAAACATGTTATTGAATCTGCATTTGGAAAAAGGGAAAACATCAAATTATTTGTTTAAAAACAAACATACCTACCCATATATTCAATTTGTATGTATTTAGTTTCCTGTACATATTCGTTTACTAAAACAGCAATTTATCGTTTTCACTATTTCAAACGACAGCCATTGAAAATGTAAATTACAGGTAATGTGGAACGAAGATATTTCTATAACAGATCTTATATCGTATATTCACCTGCATGGTATACAAGATTTTGTGCTATCGCATAATGAAATAGTGTATCGATGTTTGCCTTTAAAACAAATGTTACTGCCTTTTATTGTTATGGTTGTGTTACCAGCCAAAATTCCTTTCTCTGGTGAAAATGTATCAATGCTAGGAATCTGAAATAACAATACAAACTGCATGATGTATTACCAATGCATAAGCATTTTTTTACTAACACTTTCTATTATGCACGCCCTATCTAATATATACCATAAAAAATATTCGTACGAATCTATATTGCAGGTGCCATCTTGCAAGAAACTCTACTCACAAAGATATTATATGATTTTAAGTATCTATGATTAATCAATAAATTCACCCGTCAGTGTAAGTTGTTAAAAGCTAGACATCATCACTTGTAATTCAAACTATTATGGTATGTAACATTTTTTAACTACTGTCACAATTTCAAATGTATTACGTCAAAAGCATATAAAGTTAAATATATGTATATCTTTCCGGATAATAATTTTTCTTCAACAAAATTGACGTAGCTTGAAGGCAAATATATTGAATTGAGTTCAATTCGTTATTTGTATTGTAAATGATAAAGAAATGTGTCTTTTTCCGACTTATAGTCCGCCGGCTACAAGCATATTTCTGACGAAATGTGCACATCCTGCTACAAGCATGAAATTTGGCATAGACCTTCCTCAGCTATTACTCTTTTATTTCAGATAGGGAGGCATTTGAAAAAAATGTCTCACTTCCGGTAAAATCCAAAATGGCGGACTCCATACTTAAATCAGCCCAATATCAAAGGCTAGTATTTGAAAAGTTGTTATTAGTATGCTATAACCATAATATTTGGTACAAATCTTTGTTTTGTACGACTTTTGGATATATTTTATTGTTTAGATGTCTGCAAAAGTCCTACTTCCGGTAAATTCCAACATGGCAGACATTGTACTAAAATAAGCTTATTTTTTAGGGAGGGTAATTGAAATGTGTTTAAACGTATTGCTACTATCATTACATTGTGCAGGAACCTTTCTTTGGTGCTTCTTATGGATACAATGTATAAAATATCTGTCATCAAAACCCCTACTTCCGGTGATATTCAAAATGGCGGACATAGAAATATCAATTCATTATTTAAATATTTAACTTTTTTTCAAAATGTAAAGAAAATGTTGTTTTTTGTGCTGGTTATTAATATTTTGGCTTTTAGTTATCCTCAAAACCCCTAATTCTATTCTGTTGTAAATGTTTAAATACAAAGTTGACACTTCCAGTTAAAAATATGGCGTAAATTTCAGAGATGAGTACTCAATTCATTTCTTCGATGTACGAGTTTTGGATAGATTGATTAAAAAAAAATCAGTATAATACTAAAACATTTTTTAAAATTACTACTATTTGGCCAAAAATACATGTTTATACACAGTCCCTACCACATGCACACAAAGCAGTGCACTGGAGACCCGATTTTCCACATTAACAACGACCGAGACATCCTTTCTTACATCCACAATGTACAAGCTTTTGACAAAATGATGAGGCCTCAGAAAGAGTTTTTTTAAAAGGGATCCTCTTTGTCCCTTCGCCATCCATTAGCGCTTGGACTGGGTAGCATAAGAGCCAATCCAATGCTCGCACACGTAAACACCTTCCCTAGTATATTGCACGTTTTACATGCTGGAAAAGACTAGATCAAGTTGAGGGAATAGCCTCAATTAGTCTTCCCTTTTGTGCAAATAGTTATTTTCTTGCTTCGTTAACCATGTTAACCCAATCTGTTAAGTTTGTGCGATATTACAGTAAAACCCCGGTAATGTCGGTTGATCAATCATCATTCTTTATGTTAAAGACACATCTTCAAATGCCATCAATGACTCCCACGCAATCTTTTTTCTTTCCAAGCAAAGAGAGAACCGTATCACAACCGGTAAAGGCATTGATCACAATAAGTGCGTGTGATCACTTATTGCCTAGTACATTTGAAAGACCATTGATAGACAGTAATCCAAAGTGTTTTGCCTTCCCAAACACAATCCATAGTTCGTCTACCCCTATGTCACGGAATAGCGAAACAGTAATGACAGCATCATCAGTAACGTCTGTTCGAATCATGACTCGTTTAAGTTCGTGTTTCACTGCATCAGACACATGCACCATGATTCTAGTGCCAGCCTCTTAATGTGAACATGGTGCTAAATTTGAAATACATCACGTGGTGGATAACACTGAAAACCCTGAGCATTTGTTGCTACAACTACCATACTCATCAAAATTTCATCCACTCTTGTTACAGTTTCAAGGTATTTATTAAGGTAAGGACATAATAATCAGCATACTCGTTAGAAACACATTGAAACTGTAACAATAGTGGATAGAGTCTAGGATGCGTACAAAGACAATACTGGTAGTTTGAAGGCTGCTACAAGAAGCAAGAGCTACATTTTGGGGAAAGAGAATACACAGACGAATCCAGGGTCAAAAGAAATTCCTCAAAATTGGCAAAGTGTTCTGATAGATGACGACAATAAGAAAGAAATTTTTAATTTTCATTCACAGCAGCTTGCTCAATAAAATTTTGAGGAAAAGGTAGTTTAAGCAACAAATGTTCAGGATGTTCAGTGTTATCCACCACTTGATGATGTTTCAAGTTTAGCACCATCGAACACTCGATACTGATGTCATTACTGTTTCGCTATTCCGTGACATAGGGGCAGACGAACTTTGGTTTGCATTTGGAAGTGGGAAAAACTTTAGATATATATTTATACATGACCTTTCAAATGCACCAGGCATTGAGAGATTACACGTTTGCTGGAAAAGGAACTGCGTTGGTGACATGAATGGCGTTTGAAGATGTGACTTAAGCATTTAGAATGAGTACAAAGCAAGCAAACATGCGTTTTGGGGAGAGGAAAGACTTATTGAGGCTATTCCCACGACTCGGTCTAGTCTTTTTCAGCATGTTAAGCGTGCAATATATCATGGCGGCAATAAATGAGTAACAAGTTTGGAATTGGTTCCAATGCTAACTAGTCCAGACGCTTATGAATAGCGAAGGAACAAATATGATCCATGGGAACCCTTTTGAACTCTTAGTGAGGCCTCTTCGTCTTATCAGGAGCTTGTACATTATGGATGTAAGAAACATTGCCAGTCTTTGTAAATGTGGAAAATCAGCTCTCCGATTCTGAATAAACATGTATTTGCGGGCTAATGAGTATGCTGATTGGGTATTATGTCCTTATCTCAAAAAAATACCCTGAAACTGTAACACGAGGGGATGAATTCTCGGACGCGTATGGTAGTTGTAGCAACACATGTTCAGGATATTCTATCTTATCCACCACGTTATGTATTTCAAGTTTAGCACTATGTTCACATTAAGAGGCATACACTAGAATCATGGTGCATGTATCTGATGCAGGGAAACACGAACTTAAACAAGTCATGATTCGAACAGTCGTTACTGATGATGCTGTCATTAATTTTTCGCTTCTCCGTGACATAGGGGTAGACGAACTATGGATTGTGTTTGGGAGGGCAAAAAACTTTGAATTAATATCTATCAATGACCTTTCAAATGCACTAGGCAATGAGTAATCACACACACTTATTGTGATCCATGCCTTTACCAGTTGTGATACAGTTATATCTTTGCTTGAAAAGAAAAAAGACTGCGTGTGAGACATTGATGGCATTTGAAAATGTGACTTTAACATAAAGAATGATGATTGATCAACCTAAATCACCGGGATTTTATTAGAAGATCGCACCACAAATTTAACAGATTTGGTTAACATGATTAACGAAGCAAGAAAATAACTATTTGCACAAAAGGGAGTCTTTTCCAGTATGTAAAACGTGCAATATACTAAGGCAGGTATTTAGGGGTACGAGCGATTGGAATTGGCTCTTATGCTACCCAGTCCAGGCGCTAATGGATGGCGAAGGGACAAATGGGATCCCTTTTAAAAAAAAAACTCTTTCTGAGGCCTCATCTTTTTGTCAGAAGCTTGTACATGTGGATGTAAAAAGGATGATGTGAAAAAAATCGTGTCTCCCGTAGACTGCCTTGTGTGCATGAGGTGGTGATCGTGAATGAACACGTCTTTTTGACCGAATTGTAGTAGCAGTTTTAAAAATGTTTTAGTACTTAAGTAATTTTATTTTGTTTTAATCAATCTATCCAAAACTCTACATCGAAGATATGGATTGAGGACGCATCTTTGAAATTTACGCCAGATTGTTTTTTTTTACCGGAAGTGATAACTTTGTATTTAAAAATTTACAGCAGAATAGAATAAGTGGTTTTGAGGATAACTTAAAGCCTTCACAACAAACAACATGTTCTTAACATTTTGAAAAAAGTTGAATATATATAAAAAAAAATGATATTTCTTTGTCCGCCATTTTGGATATTACTGGAAGTAAGGGTTTTAAAAAAACATGTCTTATACATTGTATCCACGAGAAGCACCAAAGAAATGGTTTCTGCACAATGTAATGATAGTAGCAATATGTTTAAACATATTTCAATTACCCTCCCTAAAATATAAGCTTATTTTAGTACAATGTCCGCCATATTAGATTTTACCGAAATAGGGTTTTTCAAGACATCTAATCTATATAATATATCCAAAGGTAGTAAAAAACAAAGGTTTGTACCAAATATTATGATAGTAGCATCATTATAACACCTTTTCACATACAAGTCTTTGAAATTGGGCTGATTTAAGTATGAAGTCAACCATTTTGGATTTTACCGGAAGTGTGACATTTTTTCAAATGCCTCCCTATCTAAAATAAAAGAGTTATAGATGAGGAAGGTCTATGCCAAATTTCATGCTTGTAGCAGGATGTGCACATTTTTTCACAAAGCCGCGGTACTATTATAGATGTTCTCGGTTTATAAAAAAAAATATTTATATTATCATTAATTTGCTGTATCACTTTTGTTTTGCTTTCGTTCACCCGAATCAACATGTAGAAAGGAGATGAGACACAAAGGGACTTAAATCATAAGTAGAAGAATATAGAAAACAACGTGGTTAAAAGAAAAAGACGAATTGACAATTTGATTAACTATCTAATAAAACTGAATTGGACTTTGACACCAGTCTGGCATATGCAAACTAACTTACATGTAATACAATACATTTTTTTTACCTTGTACATGTAATTAGTTTTGTTACTTGAGTCGTTGAATTGTGATTCATTTACCAATATGAACATCCCTGTCACTGTCGTCGTATTACTTTTTCCAGTTACACATGTCAAACTGTAAAATAAAGAACACAATATAGTCAGACGTTTCAATTACATCAAGGATATCAAAATGTACATGAGTCTTAATGTGTAGTTTAATAGAACTTAGAATAAGTTTGTTCTAAAAGATGCTGATATATGTTGTTCATTAGTTATATACCTGTTTGTGTGCATTCACATTTTGGTTCATCTTGTCTTTTTGAGTAAAAAAGATTAAAAAAATGTCCTATGTATTAATAAAAACATATACATTTCATACCTATTAAACGGTTGAACTACTGTCACATTGTTACATCTAACACCATTAAGATAAACAGAAATATTATATCCATGCGTTCCTAAGTTTTGTCCCATTATCGTCACAAAGGTACCACCCATCACTGGACCACTTCGTGGCGATACCTATTAAAAACTTTTCACTATTACATGTATGACATATATGAACCCAGCTGTTATTTTATTATAATAAATTTATATATAATTATTAGAAAAAAGCATCTATAACGAATCAGTATATACACCTACATTTTCTATCAATTAAATTAAGAATGCTCCATATATATTTAAAAGGAAACGAGACTAGTCAGATTAACACATGAAACGATATACTTTAAATTACTAAATTAGGTTTTACACGGAAACAGCAACAATTCCAATGTCGAATGTAAAAACTGTCAGTTGTAACAAAAGTTTTATTTGTTATATATGTAAATAAAGGCAACAGTAGTATAACGCTGTTCAAAACTCATAAATCCATGGACAAAAAACAAAATCGGGGTAACAAACTAAAACCGAGGGAAACGCATTAAATATAAGAGGAGAACAACGACATAACACCGAAACGTAACACACACAGAAACGGACCAAGCATTAGACAAAACACCACGAGAATAACAAATATAACATGAAAACCAAATACATGAATTTGGGATAGACAAGTACCGTGCCACGTCTTATCTCAATTTCTCAAAAATAAGAGAAAACACAAACGACTCAACGTTAAAATGCAACACACACAGAAACGAACAATAATATAACAATGGCCATCTTCCTGACTTGGTACAGGACACTTTTAAAGGGGAACAAAAGTGGTGGGTTGAACCTGGTTTTGTGGCATGCCAAACCTCGCACTTTAATGGCAAAGTTAAATATAACATTGAAATTACAACATAATATTACAGGACTACAATACAAATGAATAGGAGAACATATTAGACAAAGAAAAACATGATTAATAGATAACAAAAAGCATCAGGTTTAAAATTCAATACGCCAAAAACGCGCCTTGTTCACACAAGACTTACAAGTGACGCCCAGATATAAAAGATCGAAAGTGAAAAAAGTACAAAGTTGTACAACACTGAAGATCAAAAGTTGAAAAGGTTTCGCCAAATACGGCATTGTTTTTATGCCCGGGATAAGAACATTCTTATTATATAGAACAATTCATGCTTTTGCAAACATGGACTTTACTTTACAGCTGTTATTTTATTATAATTAATTTATATATAAATATTAGAAAATAATTTAAGCATCTATAACGAATCAGTATATACACCTACATTTTTAATAGTATATAGGTTCATTATCACTGAACTAGTATATATATTTGTTTAGGGGCCAGCTGAAGGACGCCTCCGGGTGCGGGAATTTCTCGCTGCATTGAAGACCTGTTGGTGACCTTCTGCTTTTGTCTGCTCTATGGTCGGGTTGTTGTCTCTTTGACACATTCCCAATTTCCATTCTCAATTTTATTACATGTTATTGCACTGAAACCATGAATATCCAGACAATGATTTGGAAAGAGATTTTCATTTATTTTATTTGAAACAAAATGTTCCAACTTGTGTTTAGATATTTTAATGTTATTTTTTTTAATTATTTTTTTTTTATTTACAATCATTACACAAATCCTTGTTTTTATAAAACGAATCTATAACAAATCAGTATAGACTCCTACATTTTTCTATCAATCAAATTAAGAATGCTCCAGATATGATTAAAAGGAAACGAGACTAGTCAGATTAAAATATATATGAATATTTCATCCATCTACACGTACTGATTCGAACAAAGTATTCTAAACAACTCTTTGAATCTTTTCAATGAAAAAAACCCAAAGTCAATTACTTTACTACAACTTGGTAGTAGTAAAATAAATTTTCAGCACACTGAGGTCATAAAATCATTTTGACAACTTTTAAAGGATTTCCTTTCCTACGAAGTGACTACAGTTAGTTGAAACGCAGTATTTGATGTGTATGTACAACACTTATATATCGCAACATTTCTGCATAGCAGGAGACGCTAAGTCTGTCTTAGCTGCGGAACCGTAGCTCTTATGTTCTTATGTAATTTTTGACTATTTGACTATTAGATGGTCCGCAAATAGTAAAACAAAACCATAAGGACCTAGGAGCTACAATTCCGCAGTTAAGTCTGTCTATGAACCGGTCTCGCCTTTTTTTTGGAGTAAACGCAATTTGGTTACCTTGATTTGTCTCTTCCTACTCGATTTAAGAGCTTTGAACACCGATTAACAACTGTAGCCTTATTTTGCATCTAATTTACACAAAGTGTCGGCTGATCTAAATATGTTTCAACTTTTCGGTTAACCAATGTATTGTGTTTTGACATTTCTAAATCATGTAGATTTTCCGAATAGAATGGTTTTCTCACTTTGTGATCGGGATGATTTTGCGCGAATGGCTATAAAGTAAACTTTTAAGTAGCATTGTCAGTTAAATACTCGGTTTCGAACAGCAATTTGATTTTCATTTTGATATATCTTTTGATAATAAAGGAAAACTATACAGCACTAGGTCTTTCCATAAAAAAAGCAAATTGAATATGTCTAAAGCAATAACATATAGATTGTAAATTGAATCTTTGAACATATTGAACATTTATGCCAGCCAAGACAAAATCTCAACATAAGGATGTTTTAACAAACTAATAGTGTACCTTTTTTACAATTGGAATACAGTTTGGTACTGAAAATGTTTGAGTGCAGTTGTCCGATTTACTGTGATAACATTTAGGATCTGAAACGCACCACAGGCAGTCATAACCGTGTCTTATCCAAAATTGACACTCACCGCAGCTTTCCTTGTCATGTGAAAGCCCACTGCATGAATAAACTACAAGAAAGCATACTTGGAGTTTTAATAGTATATAGGTTTTGACTTGTATAGTGTGCAGATCAGAACAGCAGTTTCACATACAGGAGAATGTTCTACTTTTTTTTCGAAAGAGAATAAAATTTGAAAAAGAAACAAAAATTAAGTTGTTTATCAATATCCGACAAATCCACGATACGAGGGAAAATAAAAGTTAAAAACAATACAACACAGAAGAAACCAGGGTATGTACTGACCCATTTGTCAGCAATGAAGTTGTTGCCATCTTTAAAAACTGATATTACTACAATTGAGGCTATATTGGTTGAAAATGTACAATTTGAATCCGTATTCTGTTCATAACTGTTCAATTTGAATCCGTATTCTGTTCAAAATTGTACAATTTGAATCCATATTCTGTTCAGATCTGTTCAATTTGAATCTGTTTTCTGTTCAGAACTGCGCAATTTGGATCCGTCTTCTGTTCAGAACTGTTCAATTTTATCCGTTATCTGTTTAGAACTGTTCAATTTTAATCTGTATTCTGGTCAGAACTGTTAAATTTCAATCCATGTTCTGTTAAGTATTTAATACAATGTATAAGGAATTAGACCTAAGGTAAGGGGTGTAGCATTTCGTGTCAATCATTTTTTATGAATTGCTTTTAAAGCTTCTAACTTAATTGAATGTCTACTACAATATTACTTACCTTTTAATTTTGCTTCATTATCGATATATTTGTCGTCATATTTCAACTTAATTGTGTAAGGCTGAGCTGCTGTGTAAAGCTAAAATATATAAATAGAGAAATCAATCATCAGAGTAATCTCAGCATATACATCTATTCAAATATAAAAAACGATATTGGTAGAATTCAGCGTCTGAGATTGATGTTATCAAATATGTTATAGAATGTGCTTTGAAGAATTTTATAAACTGTGTCGAAGAAATATTAGAATTGTGTCTTTGACAACATTAATAAATTATTCATAGATCCAATGAAGACAAGAACATATTTCTTGCGTTAGCCACGCTACCAAGGCGAATTGAAAGTTAGAATACATAAAATTGAGAATGAAAATTGTCTATCAATATTGGTGTTGTAAGGTTGCTGTATCGAGCATTTACATCTCATTAGCCTGCCATTTTAATTTGAAGATTTTTTTTAAATATTTAAACACTTTTTCGGACAATAAATTAAAATCGTGTCACACTTCTAATTGCTTTCGAGGACAGTTTACACCATCAATTGGACATTGTGACGTAGATATATTTCAATAGCTTTTGTTTCGGTAGAATTTATTTTTAGTTTGAAGTAAAATGTATTTAAAATGCTCAAATCTGGTAGTGAAATTAGTATTTATTTAATGAATTACATGACTTACATCAACTCCTAGACAAAGCACAGACGTCCTTTCTATGAATAACGCATCAAAAGTCTGGTAAGAAATATTGTCCTTCCGTATTTCGCATGCCAAGATCGACTGAAATATTTCACATTCAGAAATCTTAAATGTTTCAAATGAACTATACGTTTAAGATAGGTTCAGAACAGATGCTATAATAAAGTAAAGTAAAGCAGCATAAAAGGACCTCATGATCATAGATACCCACGCTTGCAGAAAAAAACTTTTAACCGGTAAATTCAAATACCAACATTTAAATAGAATGTCATAGTACTCCAATTGTGTGTCCGTGGTATACGTATTTTGTGTATTTTGCTAATTAAACAAAAGTATACCAAACATACTGAACTCAAAGGCTTATTCAAACAGGGGAAGTCCATAAAAAAGATCAAACGATATCAATAATATGGTTATCTGTCCAATCCATTTTATCAAGAAGGAAACTAACAAAATCATAGGGTCGATATGTTATTCAATCAATTTCTTTCAATGTTTTTCTCTCTAGAAAAAACATTATCTCTTCTGCCTACGAATATCTACACATGTAAGGTATTATTTATAACAAATAATCTATATTGATTCATAATTAACTAACTACACTGTTATTGGATTTAATTTGATGAAAACTGCCTATGCAATATAAGGTGTAAATTCGGCCAATATAGATTTTTTTTGTATTGGCCGATTTATTCTATATTGGCCGAGTTGACACAAGTGCAGGATTTCGGAACGTCTCTTGTTTCACCAGTTCCACCATCAGAAAAAAATTAACTGTTACATGGGAAGTTTACAATTTTTAAGACTTTTTACATGCAAAGTTAGAATTTTTTTTTATGATAAACACAAACTGAAGGTCAACTGTTGTTTTGAAGACGCAGTTGTCATTTAGTCATCTTAAACATTGCTGAAAATGTCAGTATGGCATACATTTACGACTAAAGACGGTCACATTCATTTAAAAAGTATTTTGAAAGCAGACGATAGAAGTATTTCAGGTTTGGGGAACGAGTAGATTATCACAAAGTTCATTTTCTTGACGACCTCATGATTTAACGATGGTACACATCGATTTTATAATTAGTTTCTGCATGACACATGCAATGGCAGTACCTTTCCAATTACTATTTATGTTTTGCGTCTAAAATTAATTTATAACACTTTATAGTGACTGAAAAGGGTAGAAAAATTCATTAGATGAGAAAATGCTGAAGACACATGGAGACACTACCAGATCATTATGTATTGCATCTAATAGAAGAAGCAAACTGACATTTGACGTTCCACTTCAAGGTAAAATATTTATCTCTTTTGAAATGAAATTAAATAAATATTGTAACACTGTAGTTAATTAATAAAGATACTATTACGTGTACTTCTGTTTTGGCCTTGTTATTGGTCCTCGGCCAGCTGTATTAGCCTTCGGCTTTGCCTCAGGCCAATACAGCAAGCCTCGGACCAATAACAAGGCCAATACAGAAATACTTACGTAATAATATCATAATATTGTTTTGTTATTTGACGAAGCAAATTTTCCCTGTACAAATGCAATAACGTACGAAAATGAGGAAATATTGCATGATTCTCATTGTGCTAACTGTACGCCATAGTTCAAAGAACTTAGATATAAATAACCACATAAATTTTTATCTTCTAAAACTATTTTTAACAATTTGTGTATATGCCTAATCAGGAGCCTGTAATTCAGTGGTTGTCTTTTGTTTATGTGTTCATATTTGTTTTTTGTTTATTTTTTACATAAATAAGGCCGTTAGTTTTCTCGGTTGAATTGTTTTACATTGTCATTTCGGGGTCTTTTATAACTGACTATGCGGCATGATATTTGCTCATTGTTTAAGGCCGTACGAAGACCTATAATAACATTTGTTGATTTTTGTGATATTTTGGTCTCTTGTAGAGAGTTGTATCATTGGCAATCATACCACATCTTCTTTTTTTATACTGATACATTGTGATACTTACATCAACAAATGTGAAATTTGCAACGCCAATGGAAATATTCGTAGAAATGTTTGAATGCAACAGCAGTTGATTCTTATTTTCTATTCTTGGACAATCCTTTTTATTCTGCAATTAAAGTACTCTATTTAAAAAAAAAGTAACTAAAATATGCATTTCGATGATCTTTTCTCGACGCAACTGAAGTGTGTTTCAAATTTGCTTCTTATTATTGAATTATTTAAAAAAAAAATGATCAAAGAAACCATTATTTAATTATGAATTTCTATAGATTGGATGATAAAACAACACATCCAAGTCTTTCCCCAAAAAGTCGGTATATTGTTTCTTTTAAAATGGTAACACGATGATGACTGCTGTGCCCATATTTGGACTATTTTATTTATTATGTCTGTTTAGTTCACGAATCATTGTAGATATAACGAAATTTGATGCGACTGTCGTACAAGGTGAGAGGATTAGCGCTATAAAACCAGATTCTACATTTGAAAATGCCTGTACCAAGTCAGGAATATGACAGTTGTTGTCCATTCGTTTTTGATGTGTTTTGTCATTTGAATTTGTCATGTGAATAGGGACTTTCCGATTTGATTTTCCTCTTTGTTCAGTATTTTTGTGATTTTACTTTTTAAACAACATTTTAATTGTAATAAGATGACGAACGTTTAATTCTTATTTTTGAACTCAAGGTTTTTCATTTCTCCCTAGAAAACCAAGCAAATAAGTACCTGTATACGATGGATATGATAATGTTCAATCTCAATAAAGAATACACTGTATGTATTTCCACTTAAACGAAGAAAAAAGAGCATGTTATTCACTAGTATGAGTAGAAAACCACACGCTCGCAGGTTTTAAAGACAATCAAAGAACTCTTAAAATGTATATTTATGAATTTCGTGCTACAATAAACTCCTTAGGAAAATTTATTGCCATTGTTGTAATGTTACCTTGATTTTGTGGAATTTTGAATTGTTTCGGGAAATGCTCAATATATGTTGCCGATACTCGACTGTTTTCAAAAAGCTGTACACGTTGATAAACATTTTTAGAACATTCTGTTGGTCACGGTACATAATCTGTTTAGCGTATTTCAATCTTCCACATTATTCTTGGAATATCGGATACATTGTAAAAATATGAATATATTTAACGTTTTACTCCATTTCATTTCTTATTATAGCCGATTCGATGCAACTATTGCAGGCTAATGTTAGAATTATTCCACTTATTTTCTTAACATGTTTTGGAAAACGACTTATTAATGCAAATACCAGTTTTTAAAGTTTGACATATTATATTTCATACTTAACATAAACTTACATTAATACTACAACCTTGACCATTTCTGTCACAGGTTAATGTGTCTCTCTTCCAATGACATTTCAAACTTGTACATTCTGTACATCTTACATAAAAAAAGTAAAACAATTTCTCGTAAGATATGTATTCAATTCCCACATATAAAATCGTCTATAATAAAAAAAAAAGCTTAACATCATTTCATTCTGACATAGAATATATGTAGCTAGACAACCCCTTGAAAACAAATCGTCATATAATACCACGTCTGACATGTCTGGTGATAAGTTATTATTTTTTCTTCTCTTCAATGTTATCGTTTGATTAATCGGTGTGCAAAGTTTTTTTACAAAATAATACATTTTGATGAATGTTTCTCAAATATTTCAACACAGTTATCCGATTTTGATTTTAAACATATTTTATTCATTAAGATATGATAGGATTGAGCAACAGGCACATCCTATAAAAGCTCTCTCCATATTACATGTACAAGGTATAATTCAATTATAACAACTGTATTTAGAATAATGCAATATAGTGGAACATGCATGCTACTTATGAGCACACACGAGCAAACATATGTTTACAGTGTTACTTACTAAATGCAAAGTATATTTAAGTAAAAAAGTCAATTACTCATCATTTATTAAAGAACCTTGAAAAATGCAAATAATCTTAATAAGTCATTATAAATAAGTCATTATACATATATAAATGTGGCTTGAAAGAAACACTCAGCTTTCTTAGTGGATAAAATGAACTAATGTTCAAGTGGAGGAGAAAAAAAATTAAAAATAGAAATAAATGAAACAAAAGTTTCAAACAAAACGTTGAGTGTCACTGATATATTTCTGAACAGATTTAAAAATAGCAATATTCATCATGTTCATATCATATGAAAATAATCTGTTTCCAAAAGGTATCAACTCAATATTTATATCAACATTATGATTATCATTATGGAGTTAAAGGAACCAAGAAGGATCTGTCTTACATCATTGTACTTAGGGCAAATGAACAAGAAATGTGTGTTATCCTCAACAGGGTGTTAACAGTTTGCACCAAAAATGTTCTTGGATAAGATCTGATTAAACAGATGAGATTTTAGGTTACTATCATTATTTCTGAGTTGACAATGCCTTATAATAAGTTTCCTTATCCCATAGTTGAAAGGTTTAAATATATCATTAGTCCTATAAAACTTTTCCAGTCCACTTCTAAATATACCCACACTTTGGGATTTTTGTAAACTCAAAGGAAGACTATTCAAAAGTCTTATAGTGGAAGGAATGAAACTATTAAAATAAGAGCTAGTTCTAGGAAGAGGTGGATAAAAGAGTTATCCGGTACACACTTAATTACCCAGAATAATAGAATTTGCAACATATTCTGTATTTTTATAACGAAAAACCAACATTTAAATCTAATGAAAGATGAAACATTTCCTATATATAACACATTTTTTGTAGAGTTTTATTCGCAATTAACATTTTACACAACCAGACATAAAATGAATTTTACAATAATGTGATAAACAAAGTTTTACTTTAATCTGTTGTTTTATATTTCGGGTCACTCCAAACTCGAAGCAAAAAGGCTCCAATGAATATTTTGCATTCATAGCATAAATGAGTCTTAATCGTTAAGAAAGTTGATTTTTTTGGCAAAACCTTGCTAGAATTAAAGAAAAAAATATGTTGGTTCAAAAGATATAGGTTCACACTGCTTTTCTTAACGTAATTTGTACTTATCTCCCATGCCTATCATGTTTGCACTTACAATACGTGTCTAGCGTTTAAAATTAAATCTCAGTTCCGTTAGGGCTAAGGAATTAATTTATTTGGCCTTTGGTACAATGCAGAGTGCACGAAATTTCTAATAACAAAACAATAATTGACGCACATATCAACCATTCAGGATTAGCAATACTCTTAATTTTGAATACCATGTTATGCTTATAAAATGACTGCGCCGAGAAAATCAAATTGTTTATTGTAACCTACACGGTATTTGATATATATTATAGAATCATACAGTTTATAGTAGGTTAGATTCACAAATATGTATGCCACACAGGAAATTATCTTCAAAACGTCCTGGCATTACTCTCTGAATTTTAACGTTTTTTTTGTCAGAGCTGAACCCACTCAAAAAATGTGAAAAATGTTTTTTTTTATTAGGAAATGCAGTTCTGGTAAAAAGGGCCTGACGATAGTGTACACTTTTGCCATTGATACTTTATATGTCATCAAGTACTGATTATATTGTTACCACAACCGATCCAATATGTAACTACGTGGGTAGATTTTGAACAAAAGTTTCCAAGGAAACCATTTGTGTTTAAAAGTACATATTTTGAACAGACTAAGGCATTTCAAAGAATGGAAAATGTGTAAATATCTGTGTTTAAACGTCGAAAACTATTCGTTAACTACAAAATTGCATGCCTTTTTTAATTTTTATATTCTTCCATTCGAGTAAACATTTCAATGTTTTAACAGGATCATTTCTGTACATTTTTACTGAATTTGGTAATTTCGATAAAAGCACTTGAATCGAGATTATCATGTTTAAAAATCGATTTGTATATCCCAACTCTAACGTGTACATGCTTTTTTACAAAAAAAAAATCAGCAAACATTCAGAGATCGACATATTATCTCCACAGTTAGTCAAAAGTCGAACCCACCCTTGTTTCTAAGGTAAAACGAAAAACAAATAAGAAACAGACTATAAAATAAAAACTAGTTAATCAATAATTTATTTGTCACCAAAAAATACTGTTTTTGGCTCTTTTTGAGCACTATGATAATGAAATGTCGACGCTGTTTAGATTGAAATAGGCGACAATGATAGCCTTCTTCGAGATAAAGATTTTAGAAAGTTTATTTTGTTTTCACGAAACCTTGCTAAAATTAAAGAAAAGTTATTAGGATAGTATTTTTTGGTTTAAAAAATAAATTTACGTCTTGCGTAATTTTTACTAAGCGTAATTTTTACTATCTCCCATGCCTATCAATTTTGCCCCAAAAAATACGTGTCTCATCCTAGATTTAAAAAGACATCTCAGTTCCGTTAGGGCAAAGGCAAATGATTTATTTGGCCTTTGGTATAATGCAGAATGCACGAAATCTCTAATAAGTAAACATAAAATAACGGGCTGACATATCAAACAATCAGGATTAGCTATACTCTTTATTCTGAATACCAAATTATGCTCATAAAAAGGCTGGGCCCATAAAATCGAATAGTTCATTGTAACCTAAAAGAATTCTTGCTATTAAAAAAAAAAACAATTGAAAATATCTTCATGTGTGATCGTTTCCACCATCCTTCGTTTTTCAAAAGGAAATGAAATTCATCTTAACCCGAAAAATATCCAATACTTACGTCAACATATCTGTACAGCGATAGAATTGAACATTTTCCTCAGCAATAACTACACCTTGGCATTTTATAGAAAAACTGTGAGGACCTTGAGATTGAAAAAATAGTATTGATATATGTGTTAGAGCTCTGGGTTTTGTGAAAGCTATTGATTTTGTGATAAGTTATTTCTTCAGAAACAAAAAAAGAAAAGTAGATTAATTGTAAAACAGGAAATCACGAAGGCGTCTTTATGTTGTTTAAAATGTTTTATAAAATCTTTAATATGTGAATATTTTGAAATGAGTAAATAAATAATGCGAACTGAAACAAATAAATAAGGCTTTTCTGTTTTTATTGTTTTGCATTTTTTTTGTGTGTTTGAATTACAAGGGAGGAGTATGTCAGTTGTTATCCATTGGTTTGATGTATTTTATCTTTTGACTTTGCCATTTGATTAGGGACTTTCCGTTTTGAATTTACCTCGGAGTTCAGTATTTTTGGGATTTTACTTTTTACATTTGTTATTTGTTAGAGGTTTCGACATCTGAATCAAATTTTAATCAAATATCAAAAGTATAAATATAAATTGAAACATTCATGTATGTGTTTTTCTTGTGAAGGATTTTTTTTATAAAAATGAATACTTTAAAAAACATTTTATTATCATTTTTTTTATTTTTTTCTCAAGCAATATTAAAAAATACTGGTCATTGCAGAAGGTGTATTAAGTATGCACTGTCTGTGTTTTTAGTTCGGAGTACCATATCTGCTGCCCGCGAATGATGATGATTCATAACCCGATTGGTGGAGCTAAACGCGATAATTTTGAATAAGTGCGATACTCCTTTGCGGTATAGGTCCATTAACGCAGGCCCTGTTGGAATAAACTTGCAAGAAATTAATACAAATTTTTAAACAAACTAGTCCATACGCAAAACCCTATATTTGACAAAATAATAGGATAATTTATGTTTCAAATAAAAACGTGGGGACTTGGGTTTACTGTTCAAACCTTGTTAAACGTTTCCTTTGATTAATAATATAGTATACAAAATTTAGATAAGATGACATATTTTTCCCGTTAATCAATTAAGTGGTAACTGTTTGTATTCTATCACACTACAATTACGCTCTATTATGCAGGTAATGAATATTCTAGTACAAATCAGGATAAGGTATATTTTTGAAATTAAATAGTTGCCACTTTATTTGAACTTAATACACAATAGACATTGATTCTCGAAAGTGCAGAATTTAGAGAGCAACATAGAACATAGAAAGCAATATGCCTATGAATAAGTGGTTTCATAAATGTACCTTTCAATTGTTAAAACTGTTAATTGAATGCTGTGTGGCTATTGGTGTTTAGTGGTGTATGTTTGTTGTCTCTTATGCATATCATTCTATATATTTTTACTCAAAATGCACAATTATACAACTATCCTTTAGCTTCTAGAAGACATTTAAATCGGTGGATACAATGTTTAAGAACTTATAAATAGTTTTTTTGAAACGCTTGGTAAATCTCAAATTTTAAAGTATAAATATGAAGCTTAATAACAACACGACGGGTGAAACATGTGGAGCAGGATCTGCTTACCCTTCTGGAGCACCTGAGATCACCCCTAGTTTTTGGTGGGGTTCGTGTTGTTTATTCTTTAGTTTTCTATGTTGTGTCATGTTTACTATTGTTTTTTTGTTTGTCTTTTTCATTTTTAGCCATGGCGTTGTCAGTTTGTTTTAGATTTATGAGTTTGACTGTCCCTTTGGTATCCTTCGTCCCTCTTGTATTAAACTTTTTTGTCGGGTGGATAAATATCGCATTTTATGGGGTTAGTGGTATAATCCTTTTTGATATATCTCTTTTTAAGATACATACCTGACGGTAGATCATCAAGTCCAATTTTACAGGGACTTGATATATTATTTCTTGTTAATGATCCATTACGTTTGTTTACTGTGCAGTGTGCTGTGTTGATGCAATACTTTGCCAATTTATCGGGCATCCTCACTTTAAAATGAACTTTAGTTTTCTGCTAAATATGATAAAGGTAGACATTAAATAAAGACACCACACTCAAAATGACAATGAAGTTAAATCGTCTGAGAAAGAAACCATTATCTTCTGCTGAATATATTTACCTATATTCCACACCACTTCGTGTTATTTGCAGATTGTGAACACCGGTATTATGATAATAATACAATGTTGACTGCTGTACCCCTATTTTTGACATTTTTACCTATTATGTCTGTTTGTCATGTTCACACATCGTTTTCTTTATAATTGAATTTGATGCGACTTTCATACGAGTGAGAGGTTTAACTAGCTATAAAACCAGGTTCAATCAAACATTTACTACATATAATAAAATGCCTGGACCAAGTCAGGAATATTACATTTGATTAGTATCTTTTCGTTTTGAATTTACCCCGGAGTTTAGTATTTTTGTGGTTTTATTTTATACTACTGTTTCTTTTATATTATGACTAGATTTTTGCAATAAATTCATAGGATGTTTACGGTTTGATACTGTAGTCTTAGAGAACACGATTTACATATTCGGTGTTATTTGCTTTTAATTTCTAGAAACAATGAATATTTTTAAATTGGTACTTCGTCTCTTTTGCTTCAATATAAGTTATTAGTGTGTGCTTCGGACAATTCTTGGGCTAAGTTATTTTCGAAGCTTTCAGCAATTTTTCGTTTGTTGTTTTCTTACATCTCTGTCCCAGGAAAGAGTATGTTTAAACGAAGTCATCACTCGCACTATTTTCTTTATTTAGGAATTTCGTGCGTTTTTTGTCTTTTTTGTTTTGTTTGCCGTGAATTGTTTTGACATAACTCGGTGGTTTTCCTAATTTAATTAGTTTATCAAATATATATATTTATTAAGATGTGGTATAAGAACCAAAGAGTAAAATACCATTCAAGTCACAATTTGTAAAAATGTAAACCAATATAGGTAAAAGTTCGGCCTAAAACCAAACAGCAAGCTATAAAGGTAACCTTAAATGTCTTGTGTAAAACAGTGCTACATCGTCTACGTTATTGATCGTCTTGAACCTACATGTATGTCACATGTCTTTGGAGAATATTGTACGCCTTAAACATAAAATTAACATTAGCAATGATCCATTTTCCAACTTTTGAAAATGAACTGTGTATATGAGGTCAAGGCCTAATGAACTCTGCAGGACACATTGTAATTATTCCAAACACCACATAGAGTTATAACCTATGTTTATATACCGAATAAGGCTGATCTGATGATTTTAGTTTCTGAGAAACAGACGCAATCATAAGAACACACGAAAAAAACCACTGTACAGTATGTATAAGCAGTTGCTTAACATGAGGTACAAAATAATAACATAATGACAGACGTAAATGCCATAACAATCATGACGTTTGGTGGGGTTTGCGTTGCTTAGTCTTTAGTTTTCTATGTTAGGTCTAATTCATTATTTTTTGTCTGTTTGTCTCTTTCTTTTTAGCCATGGCGTTGACAGTTTATGTTCGATCTATGCGTTTAAATGTCCATCTTGTGTCTTTCGCCCCTAGTTTAAATTATTTATTCCGGTTTCACCTCCCATGGAAAAGTGCATAGCAAACATCCAATGTACAACATCACAATTTAAAGGTTGTTATTTTAAACGTTAAGAAAGTATTACAGAGCAACTAACGACAATTACCGGATCACAAAGTACACTGTAGTAAACATGGTAAAATAAATGTGTGAACAGTAGATATAGTTTTTAATGATTACTACATGTACTTTTCGTCTATTTTAATCATTCGAAAAGTAAAGTGTTTATAACTTGATACCTCATTTTTTGGAAAACTAAGTTAATGTTATACAGAAATAATATTTTGGCTTAAAAAGTTAAAAAAAAGAAATTCTCTTGACCTTTTCGTAACTCTTTGTGTAAAAGATAATCATGTCTTCTTTATTCTAAACGACAGTGTAGTAAAATATACTTGCGTGTATATTTCAGAAAATATGTTGCCATTTTCAGTACTTTTATTTTCTACAAGAAGTATGCTCTGAAGTTGGAAAGGTACATTGATTTTAATCAGAGGTTCAATCTAATGTTTTTTAATTTTAAAGTGTGTTTGTTTGTTTTGTCTATTTCCTGTTTATAACCCTTGTTTATGTATCCTTTTTTGTTATTGTATTGCACTTGCTATTGTTTTTTGTATTGATACATACATCATCATCATGTTCTATCTCGATAGTTTTCTCTAAATTAGATAACTTCGCACAAAATCCGACAATAGATGGTATCCAAGTCAACAAGTCTTTTCGACATGACATGCACCTAAAACAAACATCCTTATTTTCTGTACATGTATATGTCGTGTATATTTTATTATTTTGTACAGGTTATTACTTGTACAAAAACTTTGTATGAGTTATTACTTGTATGATGCCATCATACAAGTTATTACCTGTACAAATATAACTGTACCAGTAATTACTTGTACAATTTATTGTTGAGAAAAAGATATTAACTTGTACAACACAATATCTTTGAGTTGTATGTACTTTTAATTTTGCTTTTAACAAAATGTTTTACTGAAAAACTCCTTTCTTTGAGTTAGTGAGTCTGGGATTTGTTTGTCAATTGTCGGGTATTATTTTTTTTTTTTATATTTTCTCATATTGATATATTTATAAAATAAAAAGATGTGGTATATAAATAAAGGCAACAGTAGTATACCGCTGTTCAAAATACATAAATCCATGGACAAAAAACAAAATAGGGTGCAAGTGAGACATCTCTCCACAAGAGACCAACATGACACAGAAATTAACAACTATATATCACCGTAGTTGTTTATTATTTCTTGTCATAGAGCGGATGTAATTTTGAAATCTATCTTGTGTTTGTTTTTCTTTCTTTTTTCAAATGAGTATTCTGAAATTAGTGTTTTTGTTTTGTTTTGTTGTTGCATGGGATATACAAGTACCTGGCCACGTTAACGTAATATTTCTGATTGTATCCATCATAATGCCCATCTGATGAGTAAAGCCTTTTTCAACTGATTTTTTTATAGTCCGTTCTTTTGTCCCATGAACGGGGAGGTTTGGGATACCGTTAACATGTTTAAGCCCGCCACATTAGTATGTGCCTGTCCCATGTCAGGAGCCTGTCATTCGGTGGCTGTCGTTTGTCAATGTGTTATATATTTGTTTTTCGTTCATTTTTGTATATAAATTAGGCCGTTAGTTTTCTCGTTTGATTTGTTTGACATTTGCCATTTCGGGGCCTTTTAAAGCCGACTATGCGGTATGCGCTTTGCTCATTGTTAAAGACCGTGTATTGACCTATAGTTTTTAATTTCTGTGGCATTTGGGCTCTTGTGGAGAGTTGTTTCATTGACAATTATGCCACATCTTCTTCTTTATATCAGTATTATTTTTGAAATGTTAGAAGAATTCAGACACACGACGAACGCAAAGTAACAACTTAACCTAGCATGATACTTTGAGTAAATTTAGCTAAACAGCGTGTTGCCACTTAAATACGGACTACTAGTGCAAAGTTGTAAAAAGCAAAAATAAAATAACACCCTTCTACCATTTATCTAAAAAAATGAATCATGATAAAAAGTTGCATATGTTATATCACACAATGTCAAATCCTTTCTCTGAATCTTTTCAATTTTATTTTGACTCATTAAACCAATCATGAACTTTTGTTCCTATTGTTCAATTTTCGGCAATATTCAGTACAACTTCTTTGATATTTCTACAGTCAAACAGACCTCTATCTACTATTTACACTGTTACATTGCCTCCAATTTCTTTATCTTTTAATCATCTTTTGGCATGTGCTGTTCTTATCAAAGGGTAAAGTCCATCAACTGCACAATATAAATAATTTCGTCTCCTTTACGAATGTGTTTTTTCAATTACTGCTACATTCAAAAATCATATTGTCGTAAGAAATATCTTTGAAATGCTGTGTATTTCTAACTTAATTTGGCTTCATTTATATAACTAGTATTCTCTCTGTACTATCTTATGCGAGTAAAAGCGAATTATTAGAGTTAATTATTTCTTTAAATTTTTTTTCTGCACTGTTTTCAATCTTTACACCTAAGTTTTGACTTGTTGTTTTAAGTTTTGCTTATATATTTGTTATTAAAAAAGTACACACCTGTTGAAAGTTTAAAACTTGATGTCTAAGTCATTAATTATTTGTTTAAAGGGAAACGATTTCTTGAGAACATCAAATATAATGATTTGTACAAGTTATTATCTTTTTCTCAGTAAAAATTGTACTAGTAATTACTTGTACAATTGTATTTGTACAAGTAATAACTTATATGATGGCTTCATACAATTAATCAATGGCATAAAATGTGTGTACAAGTAATAACATGTACAAAATGATAACGTGTACACGATGTATATTATATGAATAATCTTTGTGAAAAATGAAAATGAAATATTTTTTTCTCTCATTTTTGTTTAAATACACGTGTTGAATTATATACAAATAGAAGCTTTCAAATTAAGGTTTGAACAGATTATGTTCGAATTGAGACTAAAAACATTATTCATCGACACCATTTTTTAAAGAAAACTCAGATACCTACGAATAAAATCTGAAGTCAACCTTTACGAGAGCGCTTTTTTTTTGTTCTGCGGTCCAATAATTTTAATACCGATTTTTGAAATTGGAATGTTTGCTTCACTCAATAGTTTTGATGCAAAAAAAACTACACTGTAAATATTACCGAAATTGAGCAATCATTTAATTTACATTGTATTATAATATCCAATTGCATTCTACATGGAAAATGCATTGCCTTGTATCTTCTCTTTTGTTGACTAGAATATAATTTGAAAAGAAGGAAGTATGTATGTACATTGTACATTGTCTCATCAAATTGTTGGTGTAGGACAACAGTGTCTTAATTAATAGAAACCCTGATATTACAACGGGAATAAAAGAGGGACGAAAGATACCAGAGAGACAGTCAAACTCATAACTCGAAAATAAACTGACAACGCCATGGCAAAAAACGAAAAAGACAAACAGACAAAAAATAGTACACATGACACAACCTAGAAAACTAAAGAATAAGCAACACGAACCCCACCAAAAACTAAAGATGATTTCAACTTCACCATTTGGAACTCTGGGTTTAATAGCTTCCTTGTGAGCCGCAACCCTCTATCAAGAAAATCATGATCGGAAATACAAGCACGGGCATATCGTATCAACTGGGAGATATATACCCCCGTATAAACTAACTATGATATTTTATCGATGTTAGTAACTGTTAAAATATACATGTACAATGTAGCTATCTAGAGTTTATTTGATTTTTTTTTGCAAGGCAAACAGATTTAATGTTACACTTTGTAAATCTGCTGTTTCTCAAACCACACCTCTTTCGTGGAGATATATACTATTAATAGATAATTATATCTAATTGTGTTGATGTACTGGTTCAAAGATATGACCTCTATGTTTCATTTCGTAAAGATACAAGTTTGGAATGTTACAAAAAATGTACCAGTAAATATGCATATGCAATGAATCAAATTAAGATCTGTAGAAAACGTGAAGTCAAGATATGGGTTGTATCTAAGTTTTATAGATGTTCGAGGCAGATAATCGTTGACAATATGCCGCACAGCCCTATATTTTGACCTTTGTTAAAAAAAAAGTAGTGCATATAGACTTTCCTTTCTAGGATATATATTTCTTTTCAAAACTTCATAGTAAAAGTGGTACAGTTTTAGTCGTAAAAGGAGTTCCCACGATAAATTGCATTTATAGAAATGCAACCTTAAGATGGCTTATATTTGCTTCCTCCTGACCTTCCGTATAAGATGTTCTTACTTTCTCTCGTCGTAGTCCCATCCACAGTTTGGGTTCAAAGTGCTCATGCATGACTCACAATCATTGTATGAGGAACAAGTTTCAAACTTTATTTTCTGAAACTAAGAAAAAAAGTATGAATGTATATACATATAATTATGCTGATATTTGATCATATTGACCATCGCAGTTGATGCTTGTACGTTCTCGGAATATACATCTACATGTGAATGACTTAAATATGCTCCGTTTAGTCAATTTATATATAAACGTAAGGCTTGTTTCACGAATGGATGATGGCAAAAAACAACCCAAACAAGTACATGAAAACAAGGATAAACGTATTCTTACGTGTAGATAGTTATAATTGACTTTCAATTACTACTTTTTATGTGACATGCATGTTTTGACCGATATCTTTAGATGTGTTTATCAATTTTTTACCAGTAATCTATTTACAACCTAGTAATTATTAAAATTATGTGTGTCCAAACTAAAATATCAATCAGATAACATCCTGCATGTGTACATATTAAGTGTAAAGAATTTTTAAACAGTTTGAGAGAGGGACGAAAGATACCAGAGGGACAGTCAAACTATTTGAGAATAGCATGCCTACTGCCAAAGTATAAGTATGGGCAGGATGTAAATTTATAAATGTTCATAACTGAAAGGCATAATAAATATTTAATATAAATGCTAAATATAATCAATATTGATAACGATAAAGACATTATTCTGAACGAAAATGTTAGATGTAAACACTTCAAAAATAAATTTGTATTTGTAAAATTTTATCAAGTAGTTAACGTTAAAATTATATAATTTTACGGTCTTAAAAACCACATCAACGAACAAAAAAAAAGGATGTTATATCTCATTTGTAAAACGCTTAAGGACAGTACAGCAGAACTTATTAACCAATATATGTGTATATAAAATAGAAAAGGTTTAAAATTGTAAGTATTGCATTCACGTGTAAACTTAGTTACTGATGAGTCTTATGTAGACGAAACGCGCGTCTTGCGTATTAAATTATAATCCTGGTACCTTTGATAACAATTAACCCTTTGAAAACTTGATTGCCAATGCGATTTAGAGATTGATAATTATACTATGTACCCCGCTAGATGTCTTTTCGGTATATTTTGCTTTGAGGCTGTCCCGTTTGTGAAATCCTCCTTTATTCATATTTGCCCTTATTAGTATAATTATCAGCGCAATTGCCCAGATATTACGAATCTTTAATATACTTGCAATATCAAATACCAATAAACTAATCTAGTACCTTATAATTCTACAACAACAGAAGAAACTTAGATAAAACTAGAGGCTCTCAAGAGCCTGTGTCGCTCACCTTGGTCTATGTGCATATGAAACCATGGACAAAGATAAATTCATGACAAAATTGTGTTTTGGTGATCATGATGTGTTTGTAGATCTTACTTTACTGGACATTCTTCTTGCTACAATTATCTCTATCTATAATGAACTTGGCCCGGTAATTACAGTGGATAATATATTCTAATAATTTACAAAAATTTATGAAAATTGTAAAAAAAAAATGACTATTAAGGGCAATAACTCCTTAAGGGGTAAACTGACGATTTTGGTAATGTTAACTAATTTGTAGATCTTACTTTGCTGAACATTATTGCTGTTTACAGTTTATCTCTATCTATAATAGTATTCAAGATAAAAAATTACTAATTCTGGGGCAGCAACCCAACAACAGAGTGTCTGTTTTGTCTGAAAATTTCAGGGCAGATAGATCTTGACCTGATAAACAATTAATCCCCGTCAGATACTTAAAAATGCTTTGGTTTCAGAGATTTAAGCCAAAATCTACATTTCGCCCCTATGTACTATTTTTAGCCATGGCGGCCATCTAGGTTGGTTAGCAGGGTCACGCCACACATTTTTAAAACTTAATACCCAAATGATGATTGTGGCCAAGTTTGGTTAAATTTGGCCTAGAAGGTTCAGAGAAGAAGATTTTTTTTTAATGAAAATTGTTAAAAGTTGACTATAAAAGGCAATAACTCCTTAAGGGGTCGACTGACCATTTTGGACATGTTGACTTACTACATGTATTAGATCTTACTTTGCTGAACATTATTGCTGTTTACAGTTTATCTCTATCTATGATAGTATTCAAGATAATAACCAAAAACTGCAATATTTCTTTAAAAAAATCCAATTGGGGGGCAACAACCCAACAACCAGTTGTCCAATTCATCTGAAAATTTCAGGGTAGATAAATATTGACTTGATTAACAATTTGACACCGTCAGATTGGTTCTAAATGCTTTGGTTTCAGAGTTATAAGCCAGAATCTATATCAATTTTAGCCATGGCAGCCATCTTGGTTGGCTTTCCGGGTCAACAGACACATTTGTGCAACTACGTACCCTTATAATGATTGTGGACAAGTTTGGTTAAATTTGACTTGGTAGTTTCAGAGAAGAAGATTTTTGTAAAAGATTACAAAAAATTACGAAAAATTGTTGAAAATTTACTATAAAAGGAATAACTCCTTAAGTGGTCAATTGACCATATTGATCATGTTGACTTATTTGTAGATCGTACTTTGCTTAACATTATTGCTGTTTACAGTTTACCTCTATCTATAATAGTATTCAAGATAATAACCAAAAACCGCAATATTTCTTTAAAAATTACCAATTGGGGGGCAGCAACACCACATCAGGTTCTCCGATTCATCTGGAAATTTTAGGGCAGATAGATCTTACCCGGATTAACAATTTTACCTCGCGTCAGATTTGCTCTAAATGCTTAGGTTTCAGAGATATAAACCAAAATCTACATTTTACCCCTATGTTCTATTTTTAGCCATGGCGGACATATTGGTTGGTTGGCCGTGTCACCGGACACATTTATTGAACTAGATACCCCAATGATGATTGTGGCCAAGTTTGGTTAAATTTGACCCAGTAGTTTAAGAGGAGAAGATTTTTGTAAAAGTTACCAGACGACGCCGGACGACGACGACGACGACGACGGACGACGGACGACGGACGCAAGGTGATGCAAAAAGCTCACTTGGTCCTTCGGGCCAGTTGAGCTAAATAAAGGCAATGGTTCTTCAAAGTGTAAAATTGTGTTGGAAATATGAATCTTGTGACAATGATTGGTTTTTGAGTTTCATTATAAACAAAAGATGTTGTTGAAGCGTTCTACCAATTTTCAATTCCTACTATTAAAGCCAAATACAAAGATTTGTTACGTTTTTCTTATATATTGAGTAAACTATCTTTAAGTTTCTGCAATATGAATCTTCAATTTTGGCTGCACATGGAGTATATAAATATCCCATTGATATGGTAGTGTAAGTCTTGCCTTTTTACATATTGATGTCCTTGGTAAAAAAGTTGCGGACATGGGAAAACTAGTCAGCCTATAATTTCTAATCTTATGTCATGTCATCCAATTCATACCGAATTATTTTTATAATTGTGTTTTTACTTTCTATAAGCAATGCGCGGGATGGTACTAATAGAGCAGAAATAATTAATGTTTTTGCGCCCGAAGTATCTTAGTTCACACAAGTTTTTTTTTTAAGGTTTTACCTGCCCAAATATTTTTGTTTGACCATAGTGTTAACTGTTTTTCTTTGACTTTGATCACTTCATTGCCTCCTTGGTATGTTGAAATTTGGTATTTACAAACATAAAAAGTTATTTAAACGATCATAACTGTAAATACATGTGTTGCTCTTCTTTGGTGGCTTCATTTTTACAAATTTGAATTAAGTGATAATAATTCGTATAATAAAATTATTTAAATGTATACTGACATGTTCATGTTTTTAATCTAAATATTAACATTGTTGATGTGTATCTTTGTAAAGTTTTCACCAGTGCATTGACAAACTACGAACACATTGTCAGTCATCGTACATCAACATTGAATTCAATGTTCATTTTCGTGGGTGTCTATTTTTGTGGTTTGAGACAAAAACTTGCATTTTGGTGGGTATTTGATTTCGTGGTTTTGCCAATCTATGCATACTAAACTTATAGAAAATTGTAAATCGTTGAAATTTAAATACTGGTACTTGGTTCGCCCGTCTGCCTGCAGCCACGAAAGCCACGAAAATTGGTATCCAACGAATAATAATGAATCCACAGTATTTTAGATACAATAAATACATCTAATGTAATAAAAAATGAAAGAGGTATTTTTTTAGGAGAGACGATTACACACGTTTTACCAATTTATCTATTTACAACTTCAAATGTCTTACCTTATTTGACGATAATGCATACATATAATGTTGTTCTGTCTTGATCTTGATTATTTTCGTAGTATCAAATGACTGAAAATCTGCGTTCTTTATCATCTCATCATCAATCACGTAAGGCCTGATCTAATGGAAAAAGACCTCAACATTTGAATTCAATAAACAAAATTAACAACTTGTAAGTACCCATGGAGATAACAAAGGCAAAACAAACATTTTGTTTCAAAAATAACTTGTCTGTTACATACGTTATTGAGATGATCATTCAGTTTATAAAAATGAAACTAAATAATTGTGGTTTGAAAGTGGTATGTTGAGGAAACAGTTGTATGACGCTGTTCAAAAGTTATAAATCGTTTGAGAGACAATTAATCCGGATTAAAAATAATAAAACCGAGGGGAAAAAATCAACCATCAGAGGAAAATGACGGAACAACAGAAAACTAGTACTGAACTGTTACATAAACAAACGCTAACATACATAAAAACGAACTGTGTGATAACAACTGCTATAATTTGGTATAGGACGATTAAAGGAAACAATTGGTTGGTTGAATCTTCTTTTATGGCTATCAACACCTCTAGCTTATATGGCAATGGTAAAAGATGTATATGAGATTCAAAAACGTATCATTATATCAGGGTTTTTTTAAGGTATGATTTTACATCATTTACTATGTGGTGATTCGTATCAATATGGCCAAACACTTGAGAGCGAGGGATTGCGAAGGATTGCAAAGAAAATAAAGATATTAAATACATGTGATATGTTGTTTGAAATTGGCATCAACAAGTTTGTAATATTCAACGTCATAAATACACTATCACTTCGCCTTTATATATATTTCCTGACCAACATTATGTTTGTGACCTCTTCACTGTAACCAATGAATTGTTTAGACAATCTTTTTCATATAATACTTTTTTTTGGTATTGAACATTCATCATGCCGCACGTAACAATTGTTGTCACTTTGGTATTTGAGTGACTGTTTATTATTTATAAAACTACTATATAACCAATGTAATTTTTCTGATAAAATGGTTGGATCAAATTTTTTGAAATTTTTCTATTTTTGTCAAAGGGTCAAAGTAATTACTTCGTCAAAAATTATGAAAATTAAACGAAAATTAATTTTAGTGAAGGCGTTGGGTACCACCTTAAATCTTTAAGATAATGGGATTCAATCTACGGTTCATCAATACAAACGAGCTAGTATATTGAAATAGTAGAATTACCATTATCTTTTTTCTCAATCAGTTTTTATGATAACTAAAAATTTACACTTGATGATAAAACAAAATGTTTTATTAAAACACACAGGGTCTTTTACATTACATTTTACTATATTTTACCGGTAAACCATTACAATACCGTCTAATATTAACTATACCAATAGAACAATATTCAAAGATTGTAAAATTACAGCGTTGAATAGGTAACCGTTTATAATAAGTTAATTAATATGATTGATAAGTTTACGTGTATTTTTTTTAACGGTTTACAACATCACTGTAAAATTCAAAACATGCTCTTCTGTTTATATCCAAGTTTTCTACAGGTATAGCGAACCTTGAAGACCAAATCTTAGTATCTATGAAAGAATTAAATAAAGATTTTAAGTAATTTGTTGTCACGAAATACCTGACTCAATAATTTACTAGCAACACATAAATTTTTTGTTGTGTTTTAAAACCACTGCTGAAGGTAAGGGGAAGATTAAGTGCTCACAGGCTTGTTTAACCCCGTATCTTTTTAGGAGCATGTAGTTTATCAGTTGGTTCATGAATGTGATATTTGTTTTTTGTATATTGTAATGTTATAATTCAAGCCGTTATTTTTTCTAAGTTGACTTTTTTCCTATTTTTCATTTCGGACCTTTTATAGCCGACTAAACGGTATGAATTTTTCTCATTATTGAAGGCAGTATGACTGCTTATAATTTTTGCATCCACTTCATTTCAACTTTGGTGGGTAGTTGTATATCTGGCCATCATGTCTTTTTTTATATATTAACCAGATCATTTAAACTTCATAAAAAGCTTTAACACCAAATTCAACAATTGAAATAATGCCTATAGTGTAATCAAAATGTTCTGTAATTATAACAACAAGATCATGATTAATTTTTAAAAGTTTGAATACTAGTGTTCGACTAAAGGGACGAACCTGTCTATTGGCAATCCATAATATGTGTGCATATCTTAAGATGTTGATATAAACCGATCTCCATTGTTCAAGAAAACATTTTAAAATTCCGGACAATCAAGTCCTTGATTCATAAACATCCATATGATTAATACAGGATTATGGAGCTGTTTTCTGATTATGCTGTTTGTTTAAATAACGGGTTTTGGCCATACAGAATCTTTAAAAATGAGTCAAATAGATGTACATGTATCAACTTAAATGCTTAGAAAAATATACATTTGAATGAAGTAATACTTTATTGGAAAAAGGCGTATATGATATAGGAACAAATACATAGTACATGTATATGCTATAGGAAAGAATACATAACGAAAAATGAAAAACAGCAAAGACCAATACATAAAAGCATAATAAGAAAACAAATAAAATTAAGTAACAATATGTGATCTTATTGACCACGCAGATTTTATGTAATTACACATTTTTGATATGCAAAACAGACGTTAATTTTAATAAATACTGTAATTAAGATTTGTTTGACCAAGAAAAATATAATTTTGGTAAAAATATTTACGCCTTATTGATCTATAGGCAGGGCATACTAATAAAAAGTGGTATTTTATAATAGAATATGTAAATTAATTGTTAGTGTTAATTTAAAAATAACAGGAAATTTATATTATTAATCATTCCAAGACATATCAAGACCATTGTATAATATACAATATCACAAAAAACATCAATGTTAATTGTACAATTGATTTATCGTTCTGTTAACGTTTGAGTTTCTATATCGCTATCCTGTCTATCGCTTTTCATTCCGTATATATATATATATATATATATTATGTGTCCGAATAACAGAAAATACGTATTATTAGTTTGTATAAAATTTAAATGATTACCTTACCTTTCCAATCCGGCCATCCTCTGTTCCAACAAAAAGTACCGAAATTTCATCATTCTGGACAATATCAATTGACGTTATTACCACTGTTCCTGCATAAAGAGGATATCTACTTTCAGTACAGTTTACATCTCTGCACTTATAAGAGGTGTTGCGAAAATAAAAATTGTCTGCTTGCTCATTACATATCTGTAATTATAATAAAAATATTGTTAATTATTAGATTTTAAAGCTAAGCCGTACATCCATTTTAATTTATCATCGCAAATTTCCCAACGATCATATATATACAAAATTATTTCGCTTGGCAAAATCGGACAAATCGTATTACTATTGTATTTTTCACATTGTTTAAATATCGGTGTATCTGTTATTATCATGATTATACCTTCGTTAAACTCAATTGAAAGCGCCTTAATCCTGTCGACTGGTCCGTCCGTTTGTAAACCATAATCAGTGTGATGCATGGGCAATTTTTTATTTAGTCTTTGAATTATTATTTCTTCTTATTTTCATTCCATCGGCGTGTTCTTTCTCCTACTCGTACAATCTTACTAATATTGTATTAAAAATTGTATGTAAAGATGCATGAACAGATACAACATAACTTAATCCATTTGAAATATCTCAGAATATATAACAAAACACATTTAAACATATTTAAACATTAGAATCAATTTTAAAAGGGTTGAACGACCACAGTTTCTGTGATTTTAGCAACTAATTTGCTTTTTGACACTCTCAAAGTTATTTTACAATATCGACATATTGTGTTTTGCAAGAACAAATTGATAAAGACTACGTAATTTATTTTACTGTAGTTTTTACTTGTACGCAAAATACATTTGATGTCATTAATCATAAGACAATGGTTAATATTATGATTGAATAAACAAAAATTGCATTTTAGTAATTATTAATTTATATGACACTTTGGTAACGTTTATCATTTTAATAACCCGTGAATACGTGTATGGTCGAATCCTATAAGTATATGTGCATATGGGCAAAACCGTACTTATGAGGTTCAGATACTAATATGGTCCGGAACACTCCAAAAGTAAAAAATGACCATGCAGATGCTTTCAACTGGTTTTACTTTCCTGCATCTACTCTTTCATGAAAAGAATCATTTTTTATATAGTTACCATGGGCGCAATATATATGTGAAAAAAAAAATATTCAAACGGTTTCATATAATATTTGCTAGATACATGTAGTAGGTATGTTTGTTTTTTTAGGATTAAATTATGACCACAACTGTTATTGAGATTTAAATCTAGTTTATGTTATTTTTTTGTCATACAGTAGTACTCAAATACCTTGATAGGTTTTATTCATTTTCCAAAGCCGTATATTGCAGTAAACATCACTGAATCATGTTTCAATGTTAGTCCAGTACAATGCAGTAGTTGCATATAGCCTTCGACTAGACTATTTACTGAACTCGTCCAACATAACGCGCTTGGTCGCTCATGTATATTTTTATAAATTTTGTGTTGTTATATCTGTTATTTCTTTCATAGAGACTTACATGAATTTTTGATAACTGATTTGTGAATGTGATTATTTATTCGATAACATTTATTTCAATCAAATTTACGACAAATAAAAAAATGTAACTTATATCTGCAACAAATTCAAATTATACCATACAGATTATAGCATTCATAATATAATTTGACAACCTTTTATTAAGATTCCAGTGAATGGTATTATACAATAATATGCGAATTATTGTACAATCCAGGCATATGAAAAGTAGTTTGCCGATGTTCAAATTTTATCAACTAAAATCTAGACAATCTACACAAAAAACTAAATCTGAAAGTCTCTGGCGATTTTGAAATGGAAAAAGAACGATATTTGGGTATTTCGAAATGGTAAGTGTCTCTTGATATGTATCTATTACTCGCCATACGAAGCCACATTCAGTCGAGAGAAAAAAACGGGAATAGAACACAAACATGGACTTTCCGAATTAAATCGATGAGTACAGTTTGAGGTATTCCTAGTTTGTGTTTGCATTTGGTACGAATCAATAGATTACACTATATTTAAGTGGTTCTCAATAAATGTATTTCAAGTCTTAAAATAAATAAATGATAACACTTACTTCAGCAGTATTAGTGCTGAATTCTTCAGAAAACACATTTCTAGTATCATAAAATCCTAGTGCAATATTTGATGAGCCGAATGCACAGATCAAAGTAGTGTTTTCTTCGCGGAATACAACTACAAAGACACCACCAATACGGATTCCGTGTTCAATTGTCCTTAATGTTTTGTTTTTATATACACAACTGAGTTCCATTTCTTTATACGTTCTATTATGTACACTCTCTCCTTCTATTGAATTACTATTTAAACAAATTTTGCCTATCTTTGACGTAATATAATGTCCATCTTTTTCAAATATTTGAAAAAAGAAAATATATGAATTGTTATAAAAAAATGATGATTTAAACACAACTGTTTCGTTAAATTCTCGTTTCGATTCATGTAATACACGAATAGTCATATCTGTCAGGTTTAATGACAGAAATCCGTATGATGTTGCTATCACAACAATATCCATGGCCATTGCATAAGTCGGTAGATGTGTCATGTTCAATGACATATTGAATCCTGTACCATTCAAGAACCGTAAATTCCGTGTCATTTTTATACAGTGGCTTACATTTATTATGTCATTGTTGCACTGAATAATATGTTTATATTTATTCCGATACAGACGCAGCCATACGTTTGTAAAATTGTCGTTCAGCGCGTGTTCAGTAAGGTTTTCCTTTTGAAGAGCCACAATGCCTCCAACGCCTCCAATATACACATATTGACATGTGACTACCATATTTGTAAACGGCGAAATTGCTGTGTTACTATAATGATTATCTTGACATATAGCAATATACACAGCATATATTGATAGTAAATAAATGAGTGTCTTAGATTTAACTGTATCCATCATTGTGAAATAAATCTTGAAAATTAATATTTACTGATGACACGGTTGAACATGAAGCCGGTCTTTGTGACGGAATGAAACCAGTTCAATCTGTAATTCAGAATACATATTTTAAAAACATTTAAGTACAGTTCTTTGCACGTTTTGACTGTTATGGAATAACCGTTTTTCAGATGATATTTGATATGTTCCTTACGTCGCAACTACAATCTCCTTTTCATGAATGTGACCTACCGAATTAGAATATTTACCTGGTTTGTAATAACATGCGCAACACGACGGGTGCCCCATGTGGAGCAGGATCTGCTTACCCTTCCGGAGCACCTGAGATCTCCCCAGTTTTTAGTGGGGTTCGTGTTGCTTTGTCTTTAGTTTTCTATGCTGTGTCATGTGTACTTTTATTTGTCTATTTGTCTTTTTCATCTTTAGCCATGGCGTTGTTTATTTTCGATTTATGAGTTTGACTGTCCCTCTGGTATCTTTCGCCCCTCTTTAATTTTTCGGTAAGGAAATATAATCAAAATTTTATATTGGTTAACTATAAAGTTGATCATAGATTAGGTTCTTATTGTCTGTAAATAAAAAGCTGATGAATATACCAATTGAGATTTACCGCTAAATATATATTGATAATATTTCGGCTAAAAAAAATTACCTAATATTTTAAAGGACATAACTTAGATAATTCAATTTCATTTAAAAATTAGAATGTTTCTAGTTTTGTATTATATTTTATAGGGGTACATTAGAAGCATTTCAAAAAATCAATCTTCTTATATTCTATTTCAAAGTTTTAATCCAAAAATCACATACGATATGCTATATTCATAACTTCAAACAGATATTATTTGGTTTCTTATGATGCATGCATGCGGCAATAAAACTGTAAGCTAAGCATCGGAGTTCAAAAAGTTCAGTAGACCGCTGATATGTCTATTTAAAACTGAAATAACACAAAAAAACGAGCTCCTAAGAAAATTCAAAACAAAAATTCTTCATCAAATGACAAAATCAAAAGTTTAAAAACTTCAAACAAATGGAAAACATCTTCCATATATAACTGTTAGCTAACATTTTTTAATTCCATCCTTCCTTGTCGCTTCAGTACGAGGAATGAAATATATCTAACTCATTCAGGGGATGTAATGTGCTAAATAGTGATCATCTAGAATATTGTAGAATAAGCAAACCAAAAGAAGAAGGTATTGTTCCTCTTCATTTCAACGTCACAATAAGAGTTTCAAAATGAAGCTAGAGCTTACATCCCACTCATCCCTTAAATATGTTGGCCGGGTAAGAACTGAACAAAACATTGTATTGCCCGATATAGTATGAAATGATTTGTTCGCTGAAGAAAAATAATAGATAGCTAATACCGCAGTCCCACTAGGCCACGATCGCACTACGATCTGTGAAAAAAAGGCAAATTTCGATGACCGTAGTACGATCGTGAAGATTGAAGTAAGGTCGCATCATGGTTGTGGTAAGGTCTTCAAGATCGTGATGAGCGTGGTCAACTTTGGGCATGTTCAAAACAATCGTGGTGCGGTCGTGGCGAAATCAGGTCGTAGTAGAAGCGCAGTGGGAGCGCAATAAGGTCGTAGTAAGATTGCAAAGGTCGCTGTACCATGGTAAATATATAGGTTCACACTGCCGATCAGACCAACTCGATCAATCTCGATCAAGTCAAAATAAGTGATCGGGATACTGGTCTGACTCAATTGACAAGAATGTTCGGGGTGGTCTACCTTGGTCGTTGTCGATCTGACCTTCTACCCGAGATTTTTGGCATGACAGAAACATTCGAGTAAGGATCGAGAAGCCAGTCACTCGAGAAGAGATTGAGAATTCGTCGAGTAGCAGTCGAATTGATCGGGAAAGGATCGCGTACAGATCGAGTTTGGTCGGAATTCAAATAGTTTACCGATCAGTACTCGATCATTTCGATCTTTGCTCGACTAATATCCGATCATTTACCGATCAATGACAACTTGTAAGATATGTGTTCCAGATTAACTCGACCAATGGACGATCGCTTCATGATCACTGCGACTTCTATATCTTTTTCATCCCAGGCCAACTCAACCAATACCCGATCTCTACGCGACCACATTCGACCACTCTTCGATCTCTACTCGGCCATTTACGAGTATATACATGACTGCTACACGATTCTCTGAAAATGTATTCAGCTCTGATTAACTCTGACGAGTTTGCTTCTGCAAAAATATATATCATTATTTATTTTTAAACTGTACATAGATTCCTCCATGTACACTTGTACTACGCGTCTGTACTTTTGCAAGGAGGTGTAAATTTTTTAAAGAGAGAACAAAGCTATTAAAGAACCAATCAAACTCAAAGATCGAAAACAAACCGACAGGGCCATAGCGAAAAATGAAAGTAGACGAGAAGACAAACAGAGGTCTACACAATTCAACATAGAAAACTAAAAACTTAGCGACACGAAACCCAATAAAACCTGGGATGATCTCAGAACGGGTGTTTCGGAATGGCAGTGGATCCTGCATTTTGGCCCCAGAGGATTTTTCAAATATGAAAAGTAATTGTCCATTAAAATTCATTATCAGACAGCTTATGACTAATTTAGCTTTCAAAGTTAGTTTTAAGAACATCAAAATTATATTTTACCTGTTTAATTGGCTTTTATTTTTGTTTTACTGACCGTATTTTCATTATGTCCAGAAATTTTGTAGTATAAAAATAAGAAGATTTGGTATAATTGCCAAAAAGACAACTCTCCACAGGACACCAAATGACAGAAATTAACAACTATATGTAACCGTACAGTCGAATGTTAACAGGTACTTTTTTTCATACGCTTTTTGATACAATTTCATAAAAAAAATAGATGAAAGACAAATGATTTTTATTTGAATTCGTGATAGATATAAACAGTTTCAGAAAAGGCATCCTCCAGGGGATTAAACTTCTATTGTTTGCCAAATTTTGGGGAAATATGTGACATCTTTACCCCCTGTTTGCAATATTATTAGTAAAAACAAGCAGGTTGTTGCCATGGATACAACAAAAAGAATATCTTGAACTTTGCAACTACTGGGTTTTAGATATATGGAAAATACTGATTACTTACATATATGCACATATATGACACAAACAGTACGCTTAATTTGTAAGAAAGCAAGGAAAAGGGGATGGTAAAATTTATGTCTATCGCTATCTAACATCGTTACTAATCCAGACTGAGTGACAAATCTCATTTTGAAGAAAAGTTCAGTTAAACTCCAATAACAAATAATCGTCCTACTTTACTTACAGGAAGTTTTTTATAACCATTAGGGTCCTCTGTGTTCATCTCCTGCAAGTCTCTCATACTTTTAATTTTGCCATTTGATTAGGTACTTTTCGTTTTGAATGTTCCTCGGAGTTCAGTATTTTTGTGATTACAATTTAAACCGCCCACACAGTGGTCGCCTTCTCAGCCTCTTCATCACCTAGATTTCTCGTCACCCGTTGGTGTCTATCCCTTCTACGCTTTCTGCAAGCTCCGTCACAGTTTTTAACCTGTCTATCTGAGCTATAACCACCTTGCCAAACAATCCAACTGCTTTATTTCCATGAAGATATTTTAAATGTACAATTTTACTCAGACCTTCTGTGAACTACTGAATGTAACCAAATAAACGGGTAACGTGTCCATTTGACACAGAAAATGCCCCCGTTTGCATATAACATTATTTAGAGTCATTACATAAGAACGGTATAAGCGACACCACCCTAATTCGCACTTGTTCTGTGTTTTATGGTATTATGTTTTATAAATTTGTTGAGACAAAATGAAATTAGAGAACATACAGAAACTAATTGTTGGGAAGTACGTATATATACGTACTTACGGACGGGCAAGGAAAACTTTTAAAGCCTCCTCCGCTGGAGCGGGTGATACAAGTTTTAGATGTTTTATACTGAAATTGTACATACCCGACCAATGCCGGACTATCCCTACGACCCCTATACGATCAAGTCGATCTGGTCTGGCCGAGATTAGACTGAGATAGAGTATAGTTGATTTGGTCTGGCTTGTCGAGGTAAGATCGTATATAGATCGTGAATTGGTCGATATCATCGAATAGGTATTCAATTAGTGGTCGGGTTGGAGTCGTGATGGAGTCATCAATGAGTCGTGAATGGTCAAGTTGAGTTCGTGTACAGTCGAATAGCAGACGGTTAGTAGTCGTAAACAGGCCCGATCAAGAATTTGGTCACGCTTGGTCGTGGAAATTTGGACAATCGGGATCATCGATTTGGTCTGATCGGCAGTGTGAACCTAGCTTAACGAGAGCTTGGCGAAAGCGTGATTCTATTCGGAGAGACTACATTTCGATCTCACAGCGATCTTACTACTACCACACTACCATCACGTTCTCATTACGACCCATCTACGCTTCTAAGTACTACGACTTTACCACGTTTACACCACGCTGTTCTAATCCCGTTCTAAATTCGCTTCTGATCCGATTTGTATCTTTCGCCAGGTAAAATTCGACCGAGTCTGTCACGACTGCGTCCCTATTCTACCGAATGTAATCTGACAGAGATCAGATAGTGACAAGAAAGTGAACCGACGCTGACGGAAGTTCCGTTCGAAAACTGTGTGCATACTCGGGATGATCAGTCGTCGGAACATAATACTATCACGGTCCGCTCTATCGCATTGCAAACGGCTATGTCTGGTCTTACAAAATGTAGTCGTATTGTATTCTGTAATTGTCGGGACTCTGACGTGGGTATCATTGACGAACTTAGAATTAATAACGGGACTGTTTCGGAACGGTTTCGGCAAAAACGGTTCGCAATCGACAAGATCTGGATGCAATTTGGACTCAATCGGCAGAAATGAAAAATTACTCCAGATCATTCCCGTTCCACAGGACACCGTCCCGACTACACAGAACATTGTTAGGAAATTCAATCCGATACAGCAGAATCTGTCACGACATAGTCACGATTGTAATCCGACTAGACAAAATCGGTTGAGTTTCTCTGAATGTAACGGGACGCAACTATATTATAGAATTGTTCAATATTTATAAGATCATTGTACCTCGGATTTTAATCTATAAAGGTGTTTTAGAAATGCGTGAAAACTTTTGTCCATAAGAAATTATCCTTAGCAAATCCCCCCTTTTTCCCAGAGTCTATAAAGGGCCTATTCTTTTGTGTGTGTGTGTGTGTGTGTGTGTGTGTGTGTGTGTGTGTGTGTGTGTGTGTGTGTGTGTGTGTGTGTGTGTGTGTGTGTGTGTGTGTGTGTGTGTGTGTGTGTGTGTTTTAATTTGAGTGTTATTGTGATTCAGTAGATCTTTTTGGAATGAACGTTTCCCGGCATCATTTCAACCGCCTAGACGGAATAGTGTGTATTCATATAAAAGACGCCTCAATCTGTCCAGAAACGTCTAAATGACGCCCTTGGACATAATGGCTAGACATAGGAAATGCTTACCGAATAAAATTGTAAGGTTATGATGTTTATGAAAACTCCCGACTCATTTAGCCATTTGTATGAACTAATAGTTTGTATCTTTTAAATATGTTGATTTTGTATTATAAATGCACATTTTCTTTTTCTCTTACATATTTCATCTAAGGAATGGGAAAAAATAACGTTTGGACAAAGTGGCTAGACATGCGATTTATTTAAATTCTGCTCCATAAAAAAGTTTTGTTTTACATTTAAAACTTTGAAAATGCTTATCTTTATCAGATTTTTCCATTGAGTATAGTTTTTATATTTGATAATATTATAGGGATAATAATTAAATTCGAAATTTTGATTAACTTTCCTCATAATCATAAAGACAGGTTCCTCTGCTGAATACTTCGTTGATGTGTTGCTTCAAATTTCAGCCAACGCCAAAAAAAGGGGTATGACCTTAGAATATAAATCTATTAGGAAGTTGATGTACTAGATTTCGCAGATTTTATGTGCAAAATTACAACAGAACATAGGAAAATGCATTTTATTCAATCTGAAATGTTACGACGGACAAAAATAAATGTATGATGCAAAAATTTATAGAATTAACTTAAAATAAGAAAAACATGTCAAGGCCTCTCTGTAGATATATGCATTCTGGTGGATTTATTTTGTATATGCCCATAGTTGCTGTTCGAAAATCATAGTATAACGTAATTTTAATCCGAACACATTACCGTGCTTAACGTCACCGCGACCGCACCACGATCTGAATTTATTTTAGATCGCAGTGAGCGTGGTGTGATCTTGGTCTAGTGGACTGGGGCTTAATATATACAAACATCTGAATAATTAAAAATTTAACACACAGAAAAATATTCGAGGTCGCAAAATATCGAAATGAATGTGTCGCTAAAAAAGTCTCACCTTCACCCGAATATGAAACGGTCCTCTCCTTAAGTTCAGTTTTTATAAACGAAGTTGTAAATTCATGGCTATCTCATAATTTGTGTGAATAAGTAAAATAAAACAACCTTAGCTGTATGTTTTTGTTTGTTTATATAAATCATTTAATGTTTGAATAGAGGACATTTTGTTTCTGAAACATTGACTGCATTGTATTTCATATTTTAGGCGTTATCTATAAGAATATACTACTTGCTTGTTGTTTATTTATGTATTTTAAATAACACTGGTAAAAATGTCTTTTGAATTAATTTGGTATTTGAACAAATAAGTGTTTCAATTTCAAATTGCATAAATTTATTTTACAAGTATATTTGGTCTACGGTAGAAACACAATGGGTTTTTATAAAGTTTATTCACAAACAATATTAATTTGAAATGCATTTGTTGTAATCCCAGGAAAGCAAAAATTAGTGGACAACATAATTACATGTAATATCGGTATTTGGACAACAATGATTTTCTGGTTTTCAATGCTTTTTAACTTTTGTATTTGTTTCGGAATTATAACTGTTTTGATTCGATCGCTATTGAAAAGTATGTTGACGAAACGTTAGTCTGACATACAAAAATATAAGTCTGGTATGTTTGATGAGATTCTCACAGTGAAAAAGTGAAAAGACATTTCGAGCACACTTCTCTATTATTTGCATTTTGGATTCACACTATCGGATTAGGAATCAATTCTTATTTTAAGAAATTTATCTTTTTTAAAACATCGTCAGTAGGGGGCATCTGTAAGATTTTATAGACGCAGTTATGGTAGAGCCATCCGCATATTTGTTCTTGTGTTGTTAACCGATGGCATCTTTAATATCTCGAAACCCATGTTAATCCGTAAATAGAACCAGAGATTATTTAGTTTTCTTTTAAAAGCTAACAATCTTCAGAAACTGCAAGAATGTCTGTAAGATATATCCGATTCATTTACGTCGCGATAACGTTATTGTTTCCCAACGTTTTCATAACAGTCAATTCTAAAATATAAGCATCGTGTTTTTAATGTGCAAACGAAAGGAACCATGTAAGTTTAAAGTGACCAAAGAATCTTACGTCGTTCACTTTTCATTCAATTAATAAAACCACAATAAGTATACTTAATTGAATATAAGTTCAATCTTAGTAAGTGTCAAAGCTATAACCATGATAACAACAACGTGTTTAGGAATACTTATTCTAAATTGAGCATCAGCGCAATACCCAACAAGGTTGGCAAAAAAGCGGTCAATACTAGTATTGACCATGCCAGTGGTAAATGCCGGTATTTACCGGGAAATACTGGCAAATACTGGGAAATACCGGCAAATACTAGGAAATACTGGTCAATTGATATTTTCAGTGGTCATTCCTGTAAAAAACACACTCTACCTGGTTAATTACTATTAATTAAAAATAAAATATTGAAAATGTTCAAATCATTTTTAAAGCTTTCATTTCTATTTCTATTGTAAATTCTTAATAAACACTGATTAATGAGTACATTATATTATAATATTAGATAAAAAATGTTTTGTCCCTTTCCATTTCCAGCATAAAGAAAGTTTTTGTCTCACAGTTAAATAGACAGGAAATATTTTATTGTTTAAGGGAGTCTTCAAATATCACTTTTATTACTTTCAACCATATTTTATCAACATTTATTGGGGGCTGTTGTTTTAGTAATTAAATTTTCACACCAAGCAATGCCAGTTGACAGGTAAAAAAACCACATGTAACTGCATTTACCTGTAGTTTTGATTACCTTTAATTTTAATTACCTGTAAAAATCATGCATATTGAATAAAAAATATATTGATTTATAAATGTTAAAATAATATGTATTTTTTTATATATCTAAAGTATGTAATATCATAATTCATAATAACTAAATCAGTGGGAATAAGTGTTATAAATGAATAAAACATATCAAATTCATTAATTTATATAAGCTGACACATGCATAAAGATTAAATTTTAAATATATTTGACTTTTTATCAAGTTTTTACTTCAATTATTAGTAAAACCAACCATGAAAATTTCAATTGACCAGTATTTGCCAGTATTGACCACTTGGGGAGTATTGTCCGGGGCGGTAAATACCGGTAAATACCACTGGTAAATACCGGGAGCGGTATTTACCGCCCAACCTTGATACCCAACCAAGCGTTTTATGACATATTATATTCCTCATTTTTTTACAGCTTAACTTTAAAAGTTAAAAGACTTCAAAACTATGGTATACAAAAAAAAAACATACAGTGACACAAAATATGTTTTCATCAGAATGTTCATATGTTACAGAACTTGACGTGGTGATATTATATATAACAATCTAAAATAAAGCAAAATCCAAAATAGTTGGATTTTTTTTTATGAAAGAAAAACAAACAACAAATAACAAGACAGATTTCAAATGAATAATATAATTCTATTTTTGTAAACTCATACGTGACTGTTCAATGTTTTTTCTTTAATAATTAAAAATAGTTTTAATACAGTTATTGTATATTAATACTACATGTAGTTTTTTTTTGTTTTGAGAGATAAAAGATTTGGCATCTTCTTTGAATTTTTTATGTAAATAAACGTTGCAGACAAACATTGCTATTAAAATCTTTTAAAAGGAACCTTAAATGTTCATATTGTATAGTATGCAGTATATCTTATCTCACATGCATTTACCAAGTAAAAAGAGATATATTTCTTACCTTTTACAGTCTTACATATATATGTATTTAAGAACTACGATGCTAGTAAAAGGACACTTTGGAATTGAAACAACTCTAACGTCCTGTTACAGGTGTTTTATGTATATATAACAGCACGATTGGTAAACTTCCGTGTTGCGTTATAGATTTATTGTTTTTAAATTATTAAACAAGGAAAATGTCTCGCTAGGTAAAGCGATACTAGAGTCACCAAGTATCTGTTTTCTCAATAAAATATACAACTAAATGTTTACTAAATACAAAAACAGATTGATTCCAAGCCGATCATGGTCAAGCTGCGTTTTTTATAAAAAAAAAAAATAAAAGAATGGTAATGTAGACCATAGTATTTTTTAGTTTTTTTCTATATTGCCCTATTTTTCCTATCATAAATAGTCAATTAAAGAAATGAGGAAAAGACACATTTTGAAATATGCATGTGCAATCCTTGCTATCAAAGAAAGGGAATCTAGCAATTTGGTCTCATGATAACGTAATAATGATATGAATCTACTCGTCTGCTTTTTGAGTTCGTATTACCCTATTTTTGTGAATTGCTATCGGACATTGACCTTAAACATTTTTGACAGAATGAGTGGTAGTTGATTTTTAACGACCGAAATTAGAATCCCTGGCAAGATATTGAAAAATCCATTTTATGATTCGGTTATAAACTTCCAGGAAAAATGCAAATAGGTTTATATCCGAAAAGTATTAATCATGTGAATCTTTAAATTATGTTAAGTTATTTGAAAAATATTTTATCAGTTCGCCGGGTTTAAACAGTTTATCAAATAGGATCAGTTTCAAATCATAAGTGTTTGATAATTTTTATTGCCTGCTAAGTGTTGATAAACTGACGATTTATAACCCAATTTAAAATAGCACGCAAAGGTTACAAATTTGTGATTAACAGCTTAGTATTTGCATGAAATACTTGTTCTCATAAGTTCATTTAAACTTATCAATCAACTGGGACAATATGATTTAGCATTGCTTTGACTTCACTTTAGCTGATACCTCGTGTACAAATAGTAAAATATTCAAAAACTGTCAAACAATTGTCGTATAAAATAAACAGCGATGTTTGCGAATCGACTCCCGTATTTCTTATAACAAGTACAATAACATTTTATATTTTCTTACTGTTTTGAATATAGTTGTGTTGCAATTCAACTTTTATTTAAATCTTAGGGGTTTCTTTCTGTTTTTTGTTTTTTTTTTACATCCAACCGTTAGGATTTTTTAAAATGAAATTAACATGTATTAATTGAGAAATTGAACTGTGACGTAAACAGTAATTTGAATAAAACCGTCCGCTCGCACCAGAAGTGGATATCAGGAGACTGTAAACATTTGTCAAATGGCGAAGTAGACCAAATACATCATAGATACCAGGATTAAATTTGTATTTACGCCATACACGCGTTTCCTCCATTCGTAAATTTTATGGAAGCTATCGCGAGTTGGTTGACTGTTATGGAATAACTGTTTCACAGATGATATCGGATATGTTCCTTATGTCGTAACTGCAATCCCCTTCCCTGTTCACGAATGTGACCTACAAATTTAGACGAATTTGTAATAACATGATCAACACGACGGGTGCCACATGTTGAGCAGATTCTGCTTACCCTTCAGGATCACATAAGATAACCCATTGTTTTTGTGAAGTTTATTGCTTAGTCTTCAGTTTTCTATGTTGTGTCTTGTATACTATTATTTGTCTGTTTGTCTTTTCTTTTTTAGCCATGGTATTATCAGTTTCGATCTATGATTTTGAATATCCCTTTGGTATCTTTCGCCCCTCTTTTGTATTTGTATAGAAGAAATATCGATTTTAGGGTAATTGTGAATTGTGTTTATTTTTATTATCACTGAAACGCCATTGTTGACGAATCAACTTGATTGACATGTTATACTCCGTTACATTCTAGATATATATAGTTATATCTTCGCAGGACAAAATCATGTTATCCAGGGGTTGTCGTTTGTTTCTGTATATCATATTTGGTTTTCCGTTTATTATTTTGAACTGTGTGTTCGTTATGCTGTGTTTTGCATCAATGTCAAATATAAAGGGAGGTTTTAGTGCAAAACACATGTTTAATCCCTCACCATTCTGTATGTGCCTCTCACATATTAGGAAACTGTGATTCAGTGGTTGTCGATAATTACTTATCGACTGTATTTTCTCCTTATTTTTGATATTGTATTCTATAACTTTTTAACCACGAACACAGTTTAGTGTATCAGTGTACCAGTACTCTGATGTAAAATGTACATTGACATGTTACCTGATCCCTAATATGTAATTCGGGCTTTGGATCATGTATAATATATAATGGGTGCCATCTAATTGCAAAATGCGGTGTACGGTAATATAAGTTGACCCTGAACAACACAAATCGAAAACAAACTGACAAAACCATGGGAGAAAAAAATAGACAAACGACAAACAACAGTAAGCAAAGCAACTTAGAAAACCAACTTCTGGGCAACGAGAACCCCACAAAAACCTGGGGGGTAATCTCGTTTTTAGTGTTAGTCTTACACAAGTCCATCCAAGTCACAATATATAAAAGTAAAACTTATAGGTCAGGGTACGGTCTTCAACACGGGGCCTTGGCCTACATTGAACAACAAGTTATTAAGGGTCCTACAAGAGTACCAGTGAAAAAACTATTTAAACGGGAAAACCGACGGTCTAATCTTAAAAAAGAGAGAGGACAGGTGCAAACAATTGCAGCGGGTTTTAATGTATATATCAGAATATTATTGGTAATTTGACTCACGTATTTATTGTGGGTTTTTGGAGATAACAAATTCTGAAGCAGCATTACCATTTATCTCACCTCCTACACATTTCTAGGAATATGATTGGTTAAAAGCGTCCTCGTGGAAACCGTGTATATTTAATATTAGGTAAGTTGGGTGCGGGGCTTATTTCATACACGGTTAGTAGTGGAGTTGCGTCCCTTGATATTCCGTATAAGGTAATAAGGAGGCGGGGCTTATTTCATACACGGTTAGTAGTGGTGTTACGTCCCTTTAGAAAAACAACAGTTTTCAACAGACGACGAAAGTGATGATACAGTGAAATACATTCATAAATAAAGGCAACAGTAGTATAACGCTGTTCAAACTCATAAATCCATGGACAAAAAACAAAATCGGGGTAACAAACTAAAAATGAGGGAAACGCATTAAATATAAGAGAAGAACAACGACACAACACTACAATGTAACACACACAGAAACGGACCAAGCATCAGACAAAATCCCACGAGAATAACAAATATATCATCAAAACCAAATACATGAATTTGGGATAGACAAGTACCGTGACACATCTTATAGCAATGTGAATTTACACTAAAAAATAAGAGAAAACAAACGCCGCAACGTTAAAATGTAATACACACAGAAACGGACCAAGCATCAGACCAAATCCCACGAGAATAACAAATATAACATCAAAACCAAATACATAAATTTGGGATAGACAAGTACCGTGACACGTCTTATCGCACTGTGAATTTACACTTAAAAATAAGAGAAAACAAACGACGCAGCGTTAAAATGTAACACACACAGAAACGAACTATAATATAACAATGGCCATGTTCCTGACTTGGTACAGGACATTTTTAAAGGAAAAAATGGTGGGTTGAACCTGGTTTTGTGGCATGCCAAACCTCCCTCTTTATAGCCATGTGAAATATAACATTAAAATGACAACTCAACACTACAGGACTACAATATAAATAACTTGGAGAACACAATTGACAAAGAAACACACGAACAACATCCAACAAAAGGCAACAAGTTCAAATTTTAATACGCCAGAAGTGCATTTTGTCCACACAAGATCTACTAGTGAAGCCCAGACACTATAAGTTATATAGTTCGCTACTGACCCCATACGGATCCACAGAGGGTTAGTAAAATCCATACGGGGTGAGACCGGAGGCCGAGTCCCCTATGAATTGTATTCACCCTCTATGGATCCGTAGGGGGTCCGTAGTTAACCGTATAACGAATTTATCGGACGCTGGACTTTTTCTGCGGCGTTTTGTTGAAAAATAAACAATGAAACACAACAACATTAATAGATGACGTCGCCATTAACGCGTCATGAACCCCATATGAAACTTACTAACCCCATACGGTCTCATAGGGGGTCACCACGTGACGGCGTTTAACCAATCACAACGTGATCATTCATCTGTGGTCCGATAAAAAAGTTTGAAAGCCGAAACAAGCACAAAGTCGAACAGCATCGAGGACAAAAAGATAAAAAGACCAAAAGACCAAAAACGGCCAGGGTTTTCTGTTAGTTACCAGAATATCCCTATTATTTAGAATAATTTATACTTTTGCAAACGGTAAATTTATAAAATTACTATACAAAAAATGTACATGATAAAACTGAAGTATCAACTAATTACAGGAAACAACTGAAATACATTGCATAACCAGACATTTGCAACACAAAATTTAGACACATCCGAATAAGTTTAAACCTCAACGCCAAGTGACGTCATATTTGAAATTGTAAAAAATGACAAAAAAATAAATGACGTCATTTGAATTTGTAAAACAGATCATCAAAAAATAAAAAATGACGTCACATTTTAATGAATAAGATAGAATTCGGATTGACTTAAGATTATATTTGAACTAAATACTGATATTGCATTTAACAATGTTTAATAACAATGCACATTTTAATACTTATTAATAGCAAACTAAGGTAGCAATTAACTATATTTTAAAGCTATGTCCGGTTTGTTTTGAATCTAACTTCAAACGTAAAATATCGTACTGATTACGTTGAACAAAATCAAATCTAATAAATGAATGCGGTGATTAATTTTCTTTACCATAACACATAAACATGTGATAAATATAATAGAAAAGACGTCAACACATTTGACAAAATCCGATGAGAATTACAAATATAACATTAAACACATTTGAATCTAACAAGTAATTTCTTAATCATGTAAATGCTAACTGTATTGAAATTTGCTCACTTTGATAGATCACTAGTCTAAATTTTACACGTTAAGATAGTCGGTAAGATAAATTCGTTACATAGTGTGCTAGTGTCGTAGTGACATAATACGGTATATATGGGGTCAGTAAATTCCATATGGATATACGAGCTTCGCTCTCACCCCATATGGAATTTACTGACCCCATATATACCGTATTAGGTCACTAGCACACTATCTAACTAATAATATTAAAGATGGTTCAGCATTTTGGGTTCAAAAATGTATACTGTAAAAGTTGCAAAATATATTTTGGTCATTTTAGTGTTTTAATTTACATCCATTGTAATCATAACTTAGTCCATGTGAGCTATAATAAATTAGACGTATTTTTTTTCGCCATTTGCCCCCAGCATAAACAAAATGATTCAAAGAAATGAAGAAAAATTATCACACACAATGTACATGATGTAAGCTCTTTCTATCAATGGATTATATATATTGTTCTGGATTTGTTTCATTATTTACACATTATCTTATTTTGTTATAAGTTAAAGAAATTTTAACAGATATATACTTTATTCTTCAAAACCAACATACAATACAAAAAAAAATTCAAATACAATATCTTTACAAATACAATAGTTGAGGGTGAACAGATGCAGTACGATATCGAAAATAAAGTACAACGTCATGATGACATACATTTACAATAAACGCTTAAACTAGATAAATTTGAATATGAAGAATTCAGTCTGGTGCTTTACGTTTACATGGAGAAACTATATTTTATGTATACACTTAAAAAGAATTTCTTCAACTGATTGTTTTCTTTTTTTAACTACATTTTCACAGTGAGAAAAAATGACATAATTATAATTTAATAATAATAATAATAAATAGCTAATATGAAATCATGACCTAAATTGATCGTGGTAATGCAAGGGCGTATGCGAATGTTTCTATATATTACTGAAGTTGTTACCAAACACCATTGTTCTTGTTTCGTCGTATTATTTACACTTTTTTTTATTTTTCTGGTGATATATTCAATAAGGAAATATCGAAATTCGGTTCTATATAACAACGACATTGGTAATTATTCTTTGAATTTTCCTCTTTCATTTAAATTTGTATCCCCCTTCTTCTCTGCTGCTTGCCATTTTCCTATATCATTAATATTTTGCCGACTGAACGGTTGTAGATTACAAATTAACAGGATTTGAATTACTGACTTTAAAATGCAATCCATAGTTGTAAATTGTGTAACATCTGCAAAATTCCAAGAAAATGGAAATAGTTTCTAAAGTACAATCTTGACTATATTCATAAATCATTTTCGGTCTTTTTACAAAAACCCGCCGGGTTTAAAAGGCTTATCAAATAAGGAACATTTTAAAGCATAAGTGGTTGATAAAGTTTTATAGCATGCAAGTGTTGATATACTAACGATTTATAACCCTATTCTAAAATGGTACGTGAAGGTCGCCATATTGTGAGAAATGAGCTTAGTAATTGTACAAAATACTCATGATACCAAGTTAGTTTTTTTTTGTTATTTTAGATCTCCGTCGAGACACCTTCATATGTAAATCGACCCACTGTTACTGTATAAATTGTCTTAGTGTCGACCATATATTAGCTGCTATCTCCAACAGATCTGTTCGTAATATTATAAAACTTGCATATCATTATGACATGGAACTAAAACTAAAGCAATAAAGGGTATTAATGTCTGACTAAGTATATTTTTCTATCAAATAACTGTTATTTTAGAGTCTAGTCCTTTTCCAATATTTTCCTATATCTTTTTTTATTGTAATGTTGTATACCTTTTTTTTTTAGTAACAAGCTAATTTGCATAATTGGATAAAATTAGTCAAAAATTCCTTCAAATGTATATTTATTTGAAAGTATTTTAAAAGTCACCAAATTAGTTCTATTGGGTTTCTAGACATTAATATTGTGGAAATTTATATAAAAGATCATAAATTATGCATTTATAAAGCATTTTCTATTTTTTTGCACACTTAAAGGGTGTCATTTGCTAACTAAGTTCAAGTCACTGGTTTTCGAAAAGGTGAGCACATAAATGCATGAAATAAATTTCTTAACACAAATTTTTATTTGGATTAAAAAAATATAAAACATCCACCCATGGTAAATTATCAAAAATAGCCTTTATTTTTTTCTTTAAAACCCCGCCTCAAGCCTTTTCCCACATTTTTTACCTAACCAATTTTGGGTATATTTTCAAACAAAATATGATGTTAAAATATTATCATTTTGAACATTTTAAATATTTTATTTAGATACAATGCTTTTCAAATGTATAACAGCTGAATAAATAAGAAATTGTAACTTTCACTGAATAATTGTTATCATCAGTTATCTCCCATTAAATTGTTCTCCACACTACTATAAATAAGGTAACTGCTCAGATGCAGACTTACCTAAAAGACCTGGTAGAGTTTATTTCCAAAGCTTATGAGGGTCTATCTGATGTATGTGATGCTACCCACCTAGTACTTGATACTGATGAAATTTCTGTTTATTTAAGATTATACGCTGATGACACAGATATTTTAGCAGAATCCAAGGTAGAATTACAAACTGCTCTTAACGCAATGTACTTGTATTGTAACACATGGAATTTAGAAATTAATGCTTCAAAGACAAAATTTGTTATATTTAATAAACGTAAAATAATTGACAAACCTGTATTTACTTTAAATAGTGAAATTTTAAATGTTGTAGATGACTTTGTGTATTTAGGTATAATTTTTATGTCAAATGGATCTTTTTTTCCAAAAATAGAATTAAATTGTTGGATCAGGGTAAAAAAGCAATGTATGTTGAGAAAATGTAGATCCTTAGGTTTGCCTATTGATATCCAACTTAAAATGTTTGATACTATGGTTTCTCCCAATTCTTCTTTATGGTTGTGAAGCGTGTGGTTATAAGAATAATGCTGCTGTTGAATCTTTGTTTTTACAATTTTACAAAATTATACTTGGTGTTAAAAAATCTACTCCTAATAGTATTTTATATGGAGAACGAGGTAGATATCCTACTGACATATTTATAAAGAGCAGAATGATAGGTATGTGGAAGATATCTGCTGTGTTGTAAAAAATGTTGTTTAATATGCATAAGAAAGATTTGTTCCATTCTAAGTGGATAACATTTATTGAAAATAACTTGAATGATTGTGGTTTTTCTGAATATTGGATTGCACAAAATATACCAAAATGTATAAATTTATCAAAACTTGTTAAACAAAGATTATGTGCTCAATTTCAGCAGAATTGGGGTACAAATATTTTTAACTCACCAAAATGTCTTAACTACAGAATTTTTAAACATAATCATGGTTTAGAATATAATGATTATTTACTTAATTTACCAGATGATTTGAAAAAAGTCTTATGCAATTTTAGATGTCTAAATCATCGGCTCCCTATTGAAAGGGGTCGCTTTTGGGGTATAGAACGTGACGACAGTATTTGTGACATATGTAACAAAAACCAACTAGGGGATTAATATCATTATTTATTTAATTTCACTTTTTTCAATAATGAGAAGAAATCTGTATTACCTTGTAATCTTATTACCAACCATAATAATGACAAATCTTATGAGTTATTTAATTCTGACTCTTACAATGTTGTATTACTTTGATACTTTGTTATATTGTTATATTATGAATACTTATATAGTATTTGTTATTGTTCACATACCCCTGTTGGGGTCTTTGAGAAATAAAAAAAACTTGAAACTTGGAACTTGAAACTAGCAACTAAGCCTTTTTGTGTTATTAAGACCTAACCTTAGCTCTTTTAGTGGCATACAGATACATCATACTTTGGTTTGATGTCAATGTTGCAATATGAAGAGACAAGTCTTGAGTTTTCTCACATTTTGTCAGCTCAGTGTTTCTGCAGGAATATGTCTGCATGTCCTGTCACTGAGTGTCAAATAATGAGATATCACAAAAACGTAGTGCAAAAACCGAGGGATTATGTTGAGATGAAGTGGAGATTTAGTTTGCTGTTGCCATAATAAACGTCTATTTTAAAGCATGTCTTGCACTCCTATACAGAAAACTGAGCAGACGCATGCAGCATGTACAACAGGTAAATATTAACGTAAGAAGGGTCTGCCAATACACACCCATCATAGCCAGAGGGTCGATGGGTTCATACAAAAGTAACCCTACCCTCTTTCCATGGGCTACGGGGCGGGGCCTGTGATACAATATCTATAGTTTTAATAAAATTTAACCGCAACTGTAATCCTTTTACAGTTTTAGATTTCAAGTCCAGAGTATTTAATGAACCCAATTAAGGAAATCTCTCCCGGGGGGGGGGGGGGGGGGTCCTGGGTAACAGTCACCAATGCAGTCTATAATTTGTTGGTATAGAATTCGAAAGTCCCTGAAATCACTATACATGTAGTGACAAATACATTTACCATCATGTATGTACATAAATATGAATGCCATGAATGTAATTTTGGCAAGATATATAATAATACATGTCAATTTATATTGTACATATATATTTCCAATATTCAATACTTGTTTATATGCCCATTTATGGGACTTACTATTGTAAACTTTATCTGTAAGTCCATCCGTCCGTCTTATATTGTATTGAGAAGTTATTAAACTTTCAATTTTGAAACAGCAACAGGCACTCATGACGAAGCTGATCATTTGTCTCTTACATTGCAAACATACATGACATACAAGTACAAATGTACATGCATATATTTGTTTAGCATATATTTGTTTAGGGGCCAGTTGAAGGACGCCTCCGGTGCGCGAATTTCTCGTTAAATTGAAGACCTGTTGGTGACCTTCTGCTGTTGTTTTTATCTATGGTCGGGTTGTTGTCTCTTTGGCATATTCCCCATTTCCATTCTCAATTTTATTATGCATACATTGTACATGTACCAAAACCCAATATTACATTTCAGCATAATTTTGGATCAATAATATTGCAAGAAGTTTTTGTAAAAAAGGGCTCAAGTAATTTACAATCATATACATAAAAAAAAAAGCAAATAAGGGGTACAAAAGTTTCCAAAATCAAAAAAAATAGTGATATATTTATCCATGGTATGTATTATCAACATGCAGATTACAATTTAATACAGGTGTAGAACATGTATCATCTATGCAAGCTCTAAATTGTTCCTTTAAATAAGTTATCTTTCGTATGAACTGGGAATACATTTAACAGAACAGTGGTTGTCATTGGTTCTTGTCTGTCAATATACATATTGGTTTTTTTTTTGTAAATTGTTTTGACATGAAAATATGCTGTTAGTTTTCTCAGTTGACATTCATTCTTCATGTCCAGGACTTCTTTATAACCAGCTATTCTGCATGAGTATGGGTTTTTCTCATTGTTGAAGGCCAAATAGTTGCCTATTACTGCATATATGCACTTTGGTGGATAGTTGTCTCATTCGCAATCATATCCTGTCTCCTTATTTGTTTTTATAACTACATGTATCTGCTAACAATCCATTATTTTGAAAAAAAATAATAATCTTTCTTCTTAACTAAAAATTACTTAAAGGTATGCGACCTTGTTATTTAGTACATTTGTACTTATTAATCTCTCTATCATGTTATATTGAGTTTTTTTTTTAAATTGCACTCTCTCGCTGTCTGTCTGTCTACTAATCAATCTATATCATGTTACATTTATATTGAATCTTTTGAATTGCACTCTCCACCTGTCTGTCTGTCTGGGGTTTTTTGTCTGTCTCTCTGTTATTTTTCTGTCTGTCCGTCTATTTTCATCATGACAAGTTACAGATCAATGATTTTGTGTCGAGTAATGGTCCAAGTACTTCGCAAATGCTCCCAGATAATCAGTGCTCCTCCTTTTTTTATAAGTGGTACGTGTACATGTATGTAGTTTTATAATGATACTAGTAGGTTACAGATCAAATACAAATTTTCTTCCGGTCTGATTCACTCAAACATGTCAAATAATCAGTTTACACAGCTTTTTTTATCATGCTTGTAGATATTGACTTGATATTTATTACAATACACCATGCCAAGTTAAGGATTAAATTTAGTATAGCACTTTGTTCAAGTATAATGAAATTTTAATTGTTATGATTGAAATTCATATTTAAAAATGAGCAAAAGTAAATTAAAATTTAAACTAACCAATTCTGTTTACATTACAATGTTCACCATGCACATGATGCAGGCGTAATCGAAATTGTTCTCAAAGCCAGAGTGCATGTATTTTTAAGGTTGAAATTTTGAATAATTTAAAGTTATCATGTTAGTGCATGTATATACATGTATAATAGTTACATCATGTTTTTGCACACATCATACATAGGAGTAAAAGGAGATGTTGATTATATGTCAATGGGACAGCAACCCAACATTGTTGTTGATTGTATCAAAATTGTTTTTAATTATATATAAGATGTTGTTTCTTTCTGTCATAATTTGGTTTCTGTTCAAAAGTGTTATATTTGTATATCTAACAATGTAATTTTTTCATGTTTCAGGTCGCCCAGGCTATTCAGTGAGCACATATTTCTAAAGCTATTCATCACTACAATTCTGTCAATCGAAAGACCAGACAGTGGAGGCCATGTGGAAGGCAATTAAAACAATCCTGGAACAACTTATTGACAAGCATGTACCAACAAAACAAACAATGAACAGGCACACACATCCATGAATAAACACCCCGACAAGAAGAGCAATGAGAAGAAAACAGAGAGCTCACTCCAAAGCTAAACGTTCAAATAACCCAAGCGACTGGGAAAAGTACAAGAAACTGAAAGCAAACACCCAAAAGGAGACAAGAAAACCTCATAGAAAGTACATCCAAGATGTTGTCAGCAATGACTTCAAAGAAAATCCTAAGCGCGTCTACACATATGTAAAAAGTAAGAAACAAGAGTCATCAGGTGTTTCTGCTCTTACCAACAAAGACGGATTTTTACATAGTGAAAGCGCTCAAAAGGCTGAAATTCTAAACGACCAATTTCAATCGGTCTATACTAAGGAAGACATGACGAGTATACCAAGCAAAGGCCCAAGCCCATATCCCACCATGGGTAAAATCAACATAAACAGAAATGCAGTATACAAGCTATTAAAGAACCTTAAACAACACAAAGCTACAGGACCCGACAACATTCCAGCACTTATACTTAAAGAAGCAGCAAATGAGATGGCTCCTATCCTTTCCCATCTTTACCAAACCATCATTGACAACGGGCAAATACCAAACGACTGGAAAGAAGCAACACTAGTCCCACTATTCAAAAAAGGTGAAAAACATATAGCAGCAAATTATCGACCAGTTTCTTTAACTTCTATTTCTTGCAAAGTTCTGGAACATATCATCCACAGTTAAGTTATCACTTTTTTGGAAAAACATCACATCTTGACAGACAGCCAGCATGGTTTCAGAGCTCGGAGATCATGTGAGACACAACGTATTTCAACAATAGAAGGAATTGCCAAACAACTAAAATCAGGGAAAGATCAAGTGGATGTAATCTTACGTATACTCGACTTTGCTAAGGCTTTTGACAAAGTCCCACACTGCAGATTACTCAACAAACTGAACCACTATGGCATTAGAGACGAAAACCTGAAATGGATACAAGCTTTTTTAGAAAACAGGAAACAACAAGTTGTAGTCGAGGGCTGTAAGTCAACACAGGGAGATGTACTTTCAGGGGTCCCACAAGGGACTGTGCTAGGACCCTTACTCTTCCTAGTATTCATCAACGACTTACCAGAAACAGTTCAACATTCAACTGTCAAACTATTTGCTGACGACTGCCTACTATTCCACCATATCAAGAATTCCCAGGATGAAGCCAAACTACAACAGGACCTTTCAGCACTAGAAGACTGGGAAACCAAATGGCAGATGAAATTCCACCCAGAAAAATGCACTGTCATCCGCATTAGCACCAACAGTAAATCCAAAAAAGAGACATTCTACAAATTACATGGCCACACTCTCGATACTGTACCAACCAGCAAATATTTAGGAGTAAATTTCAGTGAGGACCTACAATGGAAACATCATGTTGACGTTACTGCCAAAAAAGCATCCAAATCCATCGGATTCCTTAGGCGTAACCTTCGAGAATGCAGCAAGAATGTAAGAAATGCAGCCTATATCTCTCTGGTCAGACCAACACTAGAATATGCTAGTGCGGCATGGGACCCTCATACCACTGAGGACATTAACCGTTTAGAACAAGTGCAAAGGAGGGCCGCCAGGTTTGTAACCAACAACTACACTGATAAAACACCTGGATGTGTGACAACTATGGTCAAGACACTAGGATGGGAACCACTAGCTAACAGACGAAGCAACCATCGACTCGTCATGCTTTACAAGATCCAGCATGAGCTAGTGGACATTGATGCCAGTTCCATCTTGCGTCCAAACGATCGGCGTACTAGAGGCAAACAACGCCTAACTCAACCACCAGCAAACCAGAGAGTATATAAGTACTCATACTTTCCACGGACTATACAAGAGTGGAACCACCTTCCAACAGTTACAACTGAAGCTCTGACAATAGAGGGGTTCCAGAGTGCACTAGCCAACAATAGTGCACCCAAGAGACCAACACCATAGACAGCAGCCAAGTGTACATAGTTTTTAATTGTATATATTCGGAACGTTTTATTTGTAAATAGTTACAGGAGAATTGCTGTCTCATTCTCCGTCTAGTGGACTTGTAACATTCTTTTAAGAATCCAGTCCTAAGCAAGGAAAAAGAAGAAGAAGACTACAGCAGTATAACCCATCTGTACAAAGTACAAGAAAACAATCCACCTATGAATAATTACATTAGATGTATGTTTCATTATAATATATTATTCTGATTGGCTAACTGCACATCACGTGTTATTCCGTAAGCAGTTGCATTGCTCAATACAACTTTTCATTCATGATAACACGTGCTCCAACAATAAAGTGCACAGGTGAATTAAATAATAAAATATATAAAATTCGTGTTTTCATGATCATAGGTAAAAAATGTAATTATAAGTATCGAATGCTTCTTTTTGTAACTTTATAGGGTTGTAAAAGCGTTGACCGTGCGTACATTTTTAGAATGAAGCGCTTCCACGCTTCATACAAAATGTACTTCGGTCAACGCTTTTACACCCCAATAAATTTACAAAAAGAAGCATTCACTTCTTAAATGAAAATTCAGCAGTCAAAGCAACTCACTGTTTAGAATGATGCACATGTTATTTTTTTTCTGTTCATGTCCTGATCTGCATAAGTCATGAAAGAAGTAAATAATATAGGACAAGACTGAATTTCTAGGCTGCATAGTGCAAATATTTATGTGTTAATATGGTCGATATATTGAACTTATATTCATGTTAGATACAGAATAAAATGAGGATTTTTTTCTGTTATGCCTCATATCATTTAAATTAAAAATAGAAAAATAAACACTTTAAACAGAATAAAAGGCCGGTCTTACAAGATAAAAAAAAATAGATTATTTTTTACATGAAGTCTTTTCTCGTCTACAATGTTGGAAAGTGTGCCTTATGTTTGATACGCCAACAGACCAAGGTAAACGACACATGCTCTTTAGAGCGTCTAGTTGTATCTCTTGTGGTTTTGTGTTAGATAAAAATTACCATTGCATTAATTTTCTTGTTAAATTCCCATTCAAACGTGAACTGCGTTTGTCAATATCCGCTAAATCCGTTTCAATATCTGTCTATACTGTTGTTATAATCAAAATCGAAGTAAATAAATCCTTTATTTGATCTCTAATGAATGCCTATGCTGATCCTTTATATGCCAGTCTTAAGTCAGGAGAATGCAATTCAGTCTGCTGTATATCATATTTATTTACAGATCAGTAAAGGATTATATTGGTTCCTATTAAAGAGTCTGTAATTCAGTGATTGTCGTTTATTATTATTCATCTATTTTGTTTTTTCTTTTTTTACTGTATTAAATTTGTTTTTCGTTAGTTCTTTTGTACATAAATCTGGATGTTGGGTTTCTCATCTGTATAGATTTACATTATATCATGTCAATGCCTTTTATCTGTTGAAACATAGTTTGCAATACGATCTGGGTTTTGCTCATTGTTAGAGGGCGAACGTAATCTATATTTTCTTATTACTACGTCAATTAGTGTCAGGTGGGTAGATTCTCATTGATAATCAAACTTTCATATCGTGTCTCTCCGATATACCGCACATTCCTACTGTATCCCTGCTAGTAAATCTGAATGGTCATGTACATTGTGTATTGGGTGGAATATACAAGCAATATCCGATGTACGGTAATATACAATAATCCTGAACCTGCAGTGCGGGTTGCACATTTTATTTTAAACAATACTCTTATTAAACACACAAGTTAGAAATAGTTATGAAAAGCTTCCTTTGAGTAATTGGTTGTGCTCGTTGTTGAAGGCTGTACATTAGACTATAGTCTTAAAATACAACATAGACAGCTTGAGACTGAACACCACGTACCTGTACCCGACGTTAAACCGGAAATTAAAAATAATTGTTCTAGTTTTAATGTTTAAATTTGCTCTAGCACACCAGCGTTATATTCGAGAAATAAGAATAAGTCAGTCGTAATCTTTGTACGAAATTTAATTTTTAAATGAAAAATCAAATGACATGTCTTGACCACCCTTTAATTATTTCGTCATCTGGACAACACGTCGTAGAGAAGGCCTCAGTCTTGTTAGCATCTTCGACGTACTGTTTTAAAACGGACATTTCGTCTGGAATTTTGATACCCGCATAGTGATCTGCTGCAACTATGACGTGTCGAAGACGAGGCAGAAACATACAATCAATCTCATTCATTTCATCTCCAATTAGAAATTTGCCTTTATGAGAATCACTTTTGAGATATTCATTCACTTTTGATAATTCCGAAATTAATTCTGTTTTTAAGAAATCATTTTTCGATTTATCTTTGTTTTTCAGTAATAATGCTAGCTTTGGAAAAACTCCGGAACATGCATCAATCGCGGGACCGGTATAACCTACTTTGCAATCACATTCTGGAAATTCTTGTTCTAAATATTTGTTAATATCTGCTGAATCGGCAATAACTTTGTTATCTTTTTCTACGTCAACCAATACAGGAACGGTTCCACCAGGGTTAAGACGTACGAAGTCGTCTGATTTATTTGCAATATCAACTGTATTTATGTCTATTTTATCTGACGGCACTTTCAATTTGCAAAACATCAGAACTCTCTGGGAGAAAGGACAATCACCAATGTCCTTACCATTACTCGCTGCTTTAACATATAACAGAAATCTCCTAGTACTCATGGTCACGGAAGTCTGTTCGAGAGAAAGAAAAGAAAATTGATAAATAATATCCAGCGTTTTCTAATATATGAATCAGAGTTGGAAAACAAGTACAATGTACAATGTACTTATATTTCTTAAGTAAAATACCAACTCGTGTTACCTATAAAAAACATAATGCTGCACATCTTATAATATTAACAATATTAAAACCGATTTGGCGGATATGGGTAGAGATCTTGTTTTGATGCCAATGTCAATTCCTGTAAAATAGTTTCCGCTTAACAACTGCTCGTGTTTATTGTAAAATTATATCAAAAGTGAGTCGAAAATACCAAAGACATATAAGAACTGACCACGTTTTTCTGATTTGTATCGATATGATCGGTTCAGCCATTTTCAACTGTTTGTTATATTGACATCAATGTCCCATGTCCCAGGTTACTGGCGGTGGGGGATGCCGTTGGTACCTTCAAAAAAGTAATTGAGTGGTTTTTGATTTGTTCTGTTTCTCATCTTTTTTTTTTCGTTTATTGTTTTAATAGCTTTTTCTTGTATTGTTCAGTTACATCACTTCCAAGGTTAGAGAGGATACCAGCCTTCAAGCACGTTTAACCCCGCTAAAATGCATATGTGCCTGTCTTATGTCGGAAACCTGTAGTTCAATTGCTCCATGTACGTTATAAATTGTTTTGTTATAGATATACCGTTAGTATTCTCGTTTGAATTAATTGTCTCGGATGTTTTATGTAGATACAATTTATAGCCAACTTTATGGTTTTATTTGTTTTCTCATTGTTGAGGACTGTACGCTATATTATAATTGATTAAATCCCGTTCATGATTTGAAATTAAGTTTATGGTTGTGTTATTGTCAATTATATAGCACCCCTTTTTTTTTATTTTATTAACATGAAAAGTAAAAAAAAAAGAAAACGACCATATAGACAAGCACAACATATTAAGGAATAGAGTTTTCCTCAAGTTAGATTTGATGACTTTTTTCTGGATAATTACATATGGCTAGATGCTATAGATTAGAACAAGATTGTATATTTAAATAAATATTTCCTCAATAAGAACTAACACATTTTCTGTTGCAATTAGTTTGAGGTTCAAACTTAGTTTGACTGGATAAAATCAACATGTGTTTCAACTGATTTTCTGAGTTTAAAGGGTCATCATCTGTGTCTGATCAATCACTGGAGGTATCGAAATGTTGGAGAAATTGACAACGTTGTGGAAGGCAATAGAAGGATATTATTAGTTACATAGTGTGCTAGTGACCTAATACGGTATATATGGGGTCTATGGGGTCAGTAAATTCCATATGAGGTGAGAGCGAAGCTCGAATCCTAATATGGAATTTACTGACCCCTTATATACCGTGTTACGTCACTAGCACACTTGTTAACGAATTTAATGTAATCATAATTAATATCAAATATTTTTGTTATTACATGTATTGATAATTATCTTACCTCCTATACATTTCTAGGAATACGATTGGTTAAAAGCGTCCGCGTGGAGACCGTGTATATTCCATATTAGGTTAGTAGGGAGGCGGGGCTTATTTCATACACGGTTAGTGGAGGTGTTACGTCTCTTTATAAAAACAAAACGGTACTGAGAAAAAATCTTTTAATGTTTAAATAGACGGAGAAATTATTGATGAAGTATTTAATAAATTCATAAAACACATTTAAACCTTACAAGTTGTTATTATTGGCATCTGTTTTTGTAGGATCAACGGAAGTAGTTTCTTAATGCTATAAGCATTGAAGACTTGCTCATTTTGATAGATCACTAGTCGAAATTTCACACGTTAAGATAGTCGGTAAGATAAATTCGTTACATAGTGTGCTAGTGACCCTATACGGTATATATGGGGTCAGTAAAATCCATATGGGATGAGAGCGAAGCTCCAATCCTTATACGGAATTTACTGACCCCATATATACCGTATTACGTCACTAGCACACTATGTAATGCGGGGTTCACACATTGCCGATTATTGCTCCCGTTTGAGATCAGACAGCGATACGACACGAAAAGTGAAAAAGTCGGATTAGTATCCTCAATTATCTGGAATGTCCTATTATTGTCTGAACGCAGTCGTTTTAGTTCGTAACAGATTCCTACTGTTCGGGAAGGGTCCGAATAGTTCGGCAAAGCACCCCGACAGTTAGGTGCGTCCCGTAACATTCGGGGAAACTCAGCCGATTTTTTCTAGTCGGATTACAATCGTGCCTATGTCGTGACAGATTCTGCTATATCGGATCGAATTCCTAACAATGTTCTGTGTATTCGGGACGGTGTCCTGTGGAACGGGAATGATCTGGAGAAGTCCCGACAATAACAGAATACAATACGACTGAGACCAGACAAAGCCGTTTGCAATGCGATAGAGCGGATCGTGATAGGATTACGTTCCGACAGTACCTGATCATCCCGATTATGCCGACAGTTTTTGAACGGATAACTTCCGTCAGCGTCGGTTCACTGTCTTGTCACTATCTGATCTCTGTCGGATTACATTCGGTAGAATCGGGACGCAGTCGTGACAGACTCGGTCGAATTTTACCTGGCGAAAGATACAAATCGAATTTCCATCCACGATTCACAGGATCTTGATCAGACTTTTGACAAATTTTAATCGGGAATGGTCCTGTCAAGGACGGCAGTAAAAATCGTGGATGTGTGACCCCAGCTTAACGAATTTAATTTAATTATGATTAATATCAAATATTTTTTGTTATTACATGCATTGATAATTATCTTACCTCCTATACATTTCTAGGAATATGATTGGTTAAAAAAAGTGTCCGTGTGGAGACCGTGTATATTCCATATTAGGTAAGAAGGGAGGCAGGGCTTATTTCATACACTATTAGTATTGGTGTTACATGTACGTCCCTTTATAAAAACAAAACTGTACTGAGAAAAAATCCTTCAAGGTTTAAACATTTGTTTTTGTAGGATCAACAGAAGTAGTTTCTTAATGCTAACAACATTGTAGACTTACTCATTTTGATAGATCACTAGTCGAAATTTCACACGTTAAGATAGTTGGTAAGATAAATTCGATACATAGTGTGCTTGTGACCTAATACGATATATAGTGGGTCAGTAAATTGCATATGGGGTGAGAGCAAAGCTATTAGTAACTTTGTTGTTAGTAACTAATAATACATGTAATAACAAAAAATATTTGATATTAAGGTTGCACAATACAAAGATTTTCATCTCCAATCAGACATCTTTAAACTGATGTAATTCTACTCATCTTTCTTTAAATTTATAAATGAGGTACCAAAAAAAGAAGAAGGATTAATCTTTCAAATTATGAAAATTTCATTATGACATAATTATTACATAATTAATTGTTATGTAATTAGTTGCCATATTGTGATGTCCATACTTGAATGAATTAAGCTTCTTTGTTATTCATAGCATCCCAAAAAAAATTATGGATTCTTGCACCACACAGTTTGACCTCCAAAAGAGTGTCTCAGATTTTTCCTATTGTTATTCATTCGCTCATAAATCTTCAATTAAGTTTGCAACATCAATTCATAAGAGACTTCTAAATTCAATTGGGTATAAAATTTGTTCTATAATTGATGTTTTTGGAAATATGCGACACGGTTTTGGAGGTCAAGATGTGTTGTACACGAATCTATAAAATATTTTGGGATGCTATGAAGAACAAAGACTCTAAATTCCAGGTGCGTAGCTGCCTATACGCCAACACGCAGTTGCGTGCACATCGATTTGGCATACAAAATAAAATTGCAAAACAAACCATGATTATAAATTAAATGTTTAAAGGAAACACATATGTTGTCACTTTTTTAATTGATGAAATGTCATTAAATAACGGCATTTGGTTTCAAAATAGAAGTTCTAATGGAGATCATGACAAAATCGGACAGTATTACTTGTATCTCATTACCAATCTAATTAAAAACCGATCTCTCATCGCTCCCGTTTTCTGATATGTCGCGTGGGAGCGACATATCAGAAAACGGGAGCGATGAGAGATCGGTTTTTAATTAGATTGTCTCATTACAAGATTTCAATTTGTTATACTCAGTCTAAGACATGTAATTTCGGAGCACATTTTACAGAGTACGGTTTATCTGTTTGGAATGAGATGTACCAATCGGCATTAGATTTATCAGAACCCTTCGATATCGTTGAAAATATGACACGGCGATGTGTTCGACAGACTACCAGAGCCAATCACCCTGCAAACACGCCAAAACAGTATTGGAAAGTCTCGTTATAATTTGCGTTTATAGACAATATGATAATGGAACTGGAGAGTGTAGCCACGTCTGGTATTAACAGAAAATCGCTTCTTTGTGCCGTATCTGCTTCTTCGTGTTGTAGGAAATATAACAAACTAACAAATCTCGACATTGTCTGAGACATATGAAACTGACCTGGTATGTAGTTTTGACGAATTCAATTGGGAGGTCGCTCGATGGCGAATACGTACGTTGCATGGTTTATAACATCTCGCAAGTGCTACCGTGGAGATCTATCAGTGTACTAGTCTGTTGAAATCAAATGTACGATCAACAATGCACAACTACTAGTTATCATCGCTAGCATTACTGCATATTCATCGGCATTTCAGTGTAAATATTGACAAAGTAATAGAGAATAAAATTGAGAATGGAAATGGGGAATGTGCCAAAGAGACAACAACCCGACCATAGAAAAAAACAACAGCAGAAGGTCGCCAACAGGTCTTCAATGTAGCGAGAAATTCCCGCACCCGGAGGCGTCCTTCAACTGGCCCCTAAACAAATATATACTAGTTCAGTTATAATGAACGCCATACTAATTTCCAAATTGTACACAAGAAACTAAAATTAAAATAATACAAGACTAACAAAGGCCAGAGGCTCCTGACTTGGGACAGGGGCAAAAATGCGGCGGGGTTAAACATGTTTGTGAGATCTCAACCCTCCCCCTATACCTCTAGCCAATGTAGAAAAGTAAACGCATAACAATACGCACATTAAAATTCAAGTCAAGAGAAGTCCGAGTCTGATGTCATAAGATGTAACCAAATAAAATAAACAAAATGACAATAATACATAAATAACAACAGACTACTAGCAGTTAACTGAGTTCGTTTCTGCCTAGACCCGAAAAGCAGATTTTGGACAATTTTGAGTAATGTAATTGTCCAAAAATCTGCTTTTCGGGTCTAGGCAGAAACGAACTCAGTTAACTGCTAGTAGTCTGTTGTTATTTATGTATTATTGTCATTTTGTTTATTTTATTTGGTTACATCTTATGACATCAGACTCGGACTTCTCTTGACTTGAATTTTAATGTGCGTATTGTTATGCGTTTACTTTTCTACATTGGCTAGAGGTATAGGGGGAGGGTTGAGATCTCACAAACATGTTTAACCCCGCCGCATTTTTGCCCCTGTCCCAAGTCAGGAGCCTCTGGCCTTTGTTAGTCTTGTATTATTTTAATTTTAGTTTCTTGTGTACAATTTGGAAATTAGTATGGCGTTCATTATAACTGAACTAGTATATATTTGTTTAGGGGCCAGTTGAAGGACGCCTCCGGGTGCGGGAATTTCTCGCTACATTGAAGACCTGTTGGCGACCTTCTGCTGTTGTTTTTTTCTATGGTCGGGTTGTTGTCTCTTTGGCACATTCCCCATTTCCATTCTCAATTTTATTCTCTATTACTTTGTCAATATTTACACTGAAATGCCGATGAATATGCAGTAATGCTAGCGATGATAACTAGTAGTTGTGCATTGTTGATCGTACATTTGATTTCAACAGACTAGTACACTGATAGATCTCCACGGTAGCACTTGCGAGATGTTATAAACCATGCAACGTACGTATTCGCCATCGAGCGACCTCCCAATTGAATTCGTCAAAACTACATACCAGGTCAGTTTCATATGTCTCAGACAATGTCGAGATTTGTTAGTTTGTTATATTTCCTACAACACGAAGAAGCAGATACGGCACAAAGAAGCGATTTTCTGTTAATACCAGACGTGGCTACACTCTCCAGTTCCATTATCATATTGTCTATAAACGCAAATTATAACGAGACTTTCCAATACTGTTTTGGCGTGTTTGCAGGGTGATTGGCTCTGGTAGTCTGTCGAACACATCGCCGTGTCATATTTTCAACGATATCGAAGGGTTCTGATAAATCTAATGCCGATTGGTACATCTCATTCCAAACAGATAAACCGTACTCTGTAAAATGTGCTCCGAAATTACATGTCTTAGACTGAGTATAACAAATTGAAATCTTGTAATGAGACAATCTAATTAAAAACCGATCTCTCATCGCTCCCGTTTTCTGATATGTCGCTCCCACGCGACATATCAGAAAACGGGAGCGATGAGAGATCGGTTTTTAATTAGATTGGTAATGAGATACAAGTAATACTGTCCGATTTTGTCATGATCTCCATTAGAACTTCTATTTTGAAACCAAATGCCGTTATTTAATGACATTTCATCAATTAAAAAAGTGACAACATATGTGTTTCCTTTAAACATTTAATTTATAATCATGGTTTGTTTTGCAATTTTATTTTGTATGCCAAATCGATGTGCACGCAACTGCGTGTTGGCGTATAGGCAGCTACGCACCTGGAATTTAGAGTCTTTGTTCTTCATAGCATCCCAAAATATTTTATAGATTCGTGTACAACACATCTTGACCTCCAAAACCGTGTCGCATATTTCCAAAAACATCAATTATAGAACAAATTTTATACCCAATTGAATTTAGAAGTCTCTTATGAATTGATGTTGCAAACTTAATTGAAGATTTATGAGCGAATGAATAACAATAGGAAAAATCTGAGACACTCTTTTGGAGGTCAAACTGTGTGGTGCAAGAATCCATAATTTTTTTTGGGATGCTATGAATAACAAAGAAGCTTAATTCATTCAAGTATGGACATCACAATATGGCAACTAATTACATAACAATTAATTATGTAATAATTATGTCATAATGAAATTTTCATAATTTGAAAGATTAATCCTTCTTCTTTTTTTGGTACCTCATTTATAAATTTAAAGAAAGATGAGTAGAATTACATCAGTTTAAAGATGTCTGATTGGAGATGAAAATCTTTGTATTGTGCAACCTTAATATCAAATATTTTTTGTTATTACATGTATTATTAGTTACTAACAACAAAGTTACTAATAGCTTTGCTCTCACCCCATATGCAATTTACTGACCCACTATATATCGTATTAGGTCACAAGCACACTATGTATCGAATTTATCTTACCAACTATCTTAACGTGTGAAATTTCGACTAGTGATCTATCAAAATGAGTAAGTCTACAATGTTGTTAGCATTAAGAAACTACTTCTGTTGATCCTACAAAAACAAATGTTTAAACCTTGAAGGATTTTTTCTCAGTACAGTTTTGTTTTTATAAAGGGACGTACATGTAACACCAATACTAATAGTGTATGAAATAAGCCCTGCCTCCCTTCTTACCTAATATGGAATATACACGGTCTCCACACGGACACTTTTTTTAACCAATCATATTCCTAGAAATGTATAGGAGGTAAGATAATTATCAATGCATGTAATAACAAAAAATATTTGATATTAATCATAATTAAATTAAATTCGTTAAGCTGGGGTCACACATCCACGATTTTTACTGCCGTCCTTGACAGGACCATTCCCGATTAAAATTTGTCAAAAGTCTGATCAAGATCCTGTGAATCGTGGATGGAAATTCGATTTGTATCTTTCGCCAGGTAAAATTCGACCGAGTCTGTCACGACTGCGTCCCGATTCTACCGAATGTAATCCGACAGAGATCAGATAGTGACAAGACAGTGAACCGACGCTGACGGAAGTTATCCGTTCAAAAACTGTCGGCATAATCGGGATGATCAGGTACTGTCGGAACGTAATCCTATCACGATCCGCTCTATCGCATTGCAAACGGCTTTGTCTGGTCTCAGTCGTATTGTATTCTGTTATTGTCGGGACTTCTCCAGATCATTCCCGTTCCACAGGACACCGTCCCGAATACACAGAACATTGTTAGGAATTCGATCCGATACAGCAGAATCTGTCACGACATAGGCACGATTGTAATCCGACTAGAAAAAATCGGCTGAGTTTCCCCGAATGTTACGGGACGCACCTAACTGTCGGGGTGCTTTGCCGAACTATTCGGACCCTTCCCGAACAGTAGGAATCTGTTACGAACTAAAACGACTGCGTTCAGACAATAATAGGACATTCCAGATAATTGAGGATACTAATCCGACTTTTTCACTTTTCGTGTCGTATCGCTGTCTGATCTCAAACGGGAGCAATAATCGGCAATGTGTGAACCCCGCATTACATAGTGTGCTAGTGACGTAATACGGTATATATGGGGTCAGTAAATTCCGTATAAGGATTGGAGCTTCGCTCTCATCCCATATGGATTTTACTGACCCCATATATACCGTATAGGGTCACTAGCACACTATGTAACGAATTTATCTTACCGACTATCTTAACGTGTGAAATTTCGACTAGTGATCTATCAAAATGAGCAAGTCTTCAATGCTTATAGCATTAAGAAACTACTTCCGTTGATCCTACAAAAACAGATGCCAATAATAACAACTTGTAAGGTTTAAATGTGTTTTATGAATTTATTAAATACTTCATCAATAATTTCTCCGTCTATTTAAACATTAAAAGATTTTTTCTCAGTACCGTTTTGTTTTTATAAAGAGACGTAACACCTCCACTAACCGTGTATGAAATAAGCCCCGCCTCCCTACTAACCTAATATGGAATATACACGGTCTCCACGCGGACGCTTTTAACCAATCGTATTCCTAGAAATGTATAGGAGGTAAGATAATTATCAATACATGTAATAACAAAAATATTTGATATTAATTATGATTACATTAAATTCGTTAACAAGTGTGCTAGTGACGTAACACGGTATATAAGGGGTCAGTAAATTCCATATTAGGATTCGAGCTTCGCTCTCACCTCATATGGAATTTACTGACCCCATAGACCCCATATATACCTGAGCGTCACTGATGAGTCTTATGTAGACGAAACGCGCGTCTGGCGTATTAAAATATAAACCTGGTACCTTTGATAACTATTGTTAGATTTTTAATTGTAGTTTCTTGTGTATAATTCGGAGTTAAGTATGACGTCCATCATCACTGAACTAGTATACATCTTGTTTAGGTGCCAGCTGAAGGACACCTCCGGATGCGGGAGTTTCTCGCTACATTTAAGACCCATTGGTGGACTTCGGCTGTTGTCTGCTCTATGGTCGGGTTGTTGTCCCTTTCACACATTCCCCATTTCCATTCTCAATTTTAGATTTTGATAATATTATTGTCAATTTTTATATGAACTTTGCATGTATCATCAAAAGAAAGAAAGAAGAAGAAAAAACAAGTTGAAAATCGAGAACAAAATGAAATTATTGTTGTTTTACTCAGTAATGAAATCAAACAATTTGAAATTTGAGAGTTTTTTTTTTTAATACTGTAAACACTATATTACAATGATTTTTAAATAGACGCATGGTCGAATTTACTTGTAAACAAAATTAAAGTTCAAAATCTGTAATGTATACTTCTATCAACAAGGGTGACCTTCATCTCGTTCTAAGCGGTTGTTGATCTGTTTTGTTTTACATGTTTATTTAAAGTTAAGTACACATTATCAACATTTTTATTTGTTTAATTGAAAACAATAAGGTATAAACCAATCATATTTCTAGCAATGTATACATGTAAGAGGTAAAATAATATTATTTGTCTGTGTCTTCTTTGGCCATGGGGTTGTCAGTTTATTTTCTATCTATTAGTTTGGCTGTCCCTCTGGTATCTTGACCTCCTCTTTTATGAGTTATATATATAATTTACACATCTACATTACGGAAGTAAGAATCAGATTTCTTCTTACATCTTTATGTCAATCTTGCAGGTACTACACATATTTTAAGGATGTAACGTAAATACGCTTACGCTTGTTATGTGATATAAACATATGCTGTTTTTTATACAGATTTACGCAATAGATATTTAAATCGATAGTACGTTGTATGAATCATTTTTATTTTTAAACCAGTTTGACATACGTGATCATTTAGTACCAGAATCTATGACAAGCGAAACGATTCTGATTTTGATCTTCGATCCTAATTTTTATATGGATTATACATTTCCCAACTCATTCGGTATTCAATAACTTACAGCTGCTACTCCAACTTAATAAAACACCATCAGCATCTGAGCACAAATTTGACACACCATGATTATGACAAAGCACGTTTCGTCCTTTTTTTTTTTAAAGTTGTCATCGAAAGATACTAGCTAGACATTGTTCGTAAATATTCAGTATCAACTTCTCAAATACTACATGAGGTAAAAAAATTTGGTACTGGCGTTATTTCTCATCACAATAACGCGTTTTACTTAAGAGTTCTTTTTATATTTTTAACCCTTTCTGTTAAATCTATTTCGTGGCTAGGTATTTATATATCTCACTATTTTGTTATTGACCTATTGTAAAATGATTATTTTCTTATTCTTGTTTGAAATTTTACTTTTATTCTTGTTTATACTGCATACAGTGTCAATATGTGATGTGTAAATTTTACTGGTATATTATCATACTAAACTTATACAAATAAGTAAAAATGCCAAGTGTGCTTTTATTGTATTTGTATTTTTTTAAAGAGATTACTAAGTTATATTTCGTTGATTATGTTGATAGAGAAACACTATATATTATCAATAATTGATCGTTTCGTTAATGCAGCATTTTACTTTGATCTGTCATCTAATCTTCTAGCTGTTCACCTACCACAGCTATGTACGTATTTATTAACAAGTTTCAGTTCCTGTAGTAGTGGCTTTATACCATGTTTTTATAGTTATCTACCTGTTCAAAAAGTTCATTTTATAATTTATAAATTAGATGAACATGTGGTGTTAAATGCGACAAATATCTAAGTGCATTAACAGTTTTCTTACATATTTATTTGTCCTTTTAACTTTTTTGGATTCGAGCGTCACTGATGAGTCTTTTGAGTCTGGCATATATACTAAATTTAGTTCTGGTATCTATGATGAGTTTAATTATTAGATAAATACTCTTTCAAAATTATTATGAAAAAATATGTATAGGTAAACATTTATTGAATTTATCATTTTTCAACATACACTCCTCGTTTAGTTGAATAGGGAACATGCATATTCCATATGCGGAGCAGTCGAAGTAAAACTTACACAATCACGGGCGCAAAAAAAAAGAAAAAAATCGGCAACAACTGGAGACACAACACTTAAGATAAAAATTTAACTACCAAATAGCTATAAAAACATGAAAAAAAGATAATTAGAGGAGAAAACTGACAACACTTGGACTGCCTCACAAAAATAACAAAATTCCATTTACACACGTTTTCTAAGTTCGTTTTATTAAAACTGTCTACTACATGTACATGTACATGTTACCATTAATTTTTAAGTCCACGGCGAATCTTTAAGTTAATCATGAGAACTATGATGAGTAACACGATATAAGATACACAGACTCAAAAATAAACTATGTAAAATAGACAAAAAATGGAAATCGATATAAATGCAATATAAAGGACCACGACCTGCTAGCGCTATAATCATTTGCATATAATTATGCAATCAGGTTGTTTTCATTTGAAATAATAGTCCTCATTGTGATGCAACACAATGCAATTGGAGCAGTCATTAATGACCAATTGACATCCGCACTGTGTACCACAGCCTGATATGGCATAATACAATGTGAAGGATTTTCTAACAACCGGTAAATATTTAGATGTTGTCTGAAGAGGACACAAAATCATATTAACATAAACAGTACCAATATTTTTGCACCAGATGCGCATTTTGATAATCAATATCTCTCCAGTGACGCTCAATACTAAAATATGTGTACTTCCACATTACGTGTATCAGGTTTTATAGTACAGTCAATCATCACTATGATCATAGTCTTCCAGGTTTAGGTAAAGCCTAGACATATGACTCTTTCTGCGTTTTTAATGACCCTCAATACTCATTGTACTGAAAAATTCTGAATAAAAAAAACCAAGAAATCTGTAAAGGCCTAGTTACTAAACTAGTGTTTTGTATTGGAAAATAGTTAACTGCTTGACTTCAAAGATATAATTTAAGATTAACTTAGAAAGACCAACTATGCAGTATCAACATCTCATAGCTTTGTTTAGACATTTCCAGAAAACTTGTTTGTCATTCAATAATTCAATATTTCGAATACTATCATTTGCATCCAAAGCAATTAGTTTATCCCAAATTTGTAGTAGGCAACTCGGCAATTCTCCCTTCTTTAAGTATTCCAACCTAATAACAATTATTCTAGAGGCTTTCTCCTTGAACCGTTCGATTCCTCTGTCAAGCTCGAATTCGCCCCATTCGCCCCCAAGAAATCCATTTGAGATAACAACAATCACCTTTTTGCTTTTATCTATAGCATCCATAATATTATTGCTTATAGATGGACCAGAAAGAAAATCTCTGTAACGCAATACAAGCTTAAAATTACCCATACTTTCTAAATATTTACGTAATGGTCCTACGACCCATTTGTAATCGTCATCATGGTAAGCTACGTAAGCATCATATTGTGAATGCTGATTGTTATGGTCATGGTTGACTGGATACAAAATTCCAAACTACATGCATAAATATTGTAAATGCATTCTATACCGGTAGCCAAGAACGCTTAACACAATCATTACACTGAAAAGAATAACAGAGAATATTAACCATATTTCGTCGCACAGTGGCCTTTTAATTCTTGAAATTTTCTGTAAACGTCAAGTGTTGTCCTCAAACTTCCGTCGATGTAAACACAAGAATAATTACCGTTGTTATCTACTTTAACGGAAGTGATAAATAACCATTCAAGAAATTTCAAGGAATTACAGTTACACACAAAAGGGTTTCCGTATAATAAAATGGTAAGTTCTGACTTTTTTTTATATGTTTCAATTTCATCGAGTTCTAGTTCTCTCAAGTATGATATTTGATTGTTTCTTAGATCAAGAAAACTAAGGTTATGATATTTATGAACCTCTAAGGGCATATTTTTGAACAAATTTCCGGCTAATTTTAACGAATGCAAGCTTTTTACTTGGCTAAGAAATGTTAAATCTTCAAATGTTTGCTGAAAATGATTATTTGAAAAATCTATTAGCTGTAATCTTTTCAATGCTTTGAGAAACACACCTTTAGTATCATACTTTAGACCAACATCAAGCTCAGAATTTAGCATTACTAATTCTTCCAGGTTTTCACAAGAATTAATAAATCTATAGTTCAAAATATCACATTTAAAATTTGATACATTAAGTATTTTTAAACTCTGTAGTCCATTCATTGTGTTTTTACAGTCATCAAATGATGTTCCAGCAAAATCAATCAATTGAAGACTGTTTCTACCTTTAAAATCTATGCTATTTGGCGAATGTGTAGTGGTTTGCATAAAAGATGCGTTAATAAATTCGAGGGAGATAGGAACGCCTATTACATAATCTGCTCCCTTAGAAAATTGACTGTTATTGATATTTGACTTACGACTATCAACAACATAAAGTTGTGTATCTGCTTGATTCTATTTGTAAACTGATTCGTGATCAAAGTTAGAAATCTCTTGATTTCTATTTCCATTATTTAAAGATATATCTATCCTCGTCAAATTCACAAACATTTTAAGATAGGTTACAAGGATGAATGTGCGTTCATCTAAAAAGTTTTCACTGAGATCAAAATTTACAAGACAGTTTTTATATTTCATACTTTGTAAGCCAGACCCATCGATAATTCGTAAGTGATTGTGTTTCAAAATAAGTGTTTTAACACATATATTACCAATGTATGAAATTAAATCGGCAGTTAACACATTGTTCCTACAATATTTATAATTTGAAGTCAAATCTATAATATTCATATGGCGATCTTTGAAAACATGTAACGCCCTAAGACTATTTGTCATATTAAAAAAAAATGAATTTCCAATCAAGAGACTAGAAAGCGTTTTCAAAGGTAGAAAAGCATCAATGTCAACGTCAGATAATGTGCAACTCAACTGTAGTGTTCTTAGAGGTATGTTCTCGAACACTTCAAACGTATTATTCGCTAGATTTTTAAGACTACAATTTTCAAAATGGCCGAAGAATTCCAACTGTGTCATAGCAGTAATAACGCTAGAAAACTTTCCATTCGATGGTCCATCAGTGGTAAACAATGTAGTTAAATTTGCAAAGTCCGACCATGAATCATTTGGATACGTTGCTAGTAGATTATGCGAAATATTAAGAACTTGAAGTGTTGTAAGATCACAAAATATGTTACTTTTAAATCCCGACATCGGATTATTTATCAGATTTATTGTGCTTAAGTGCGTTAAATTTGCAAAAGCCGCATTGTCAATAACTGATAAATTACAGTTTTGCACGTCTATTTTTCGCAGCTCTGCATATTTAGAAAATGTCCCATCATACAGTCGTCTAAGATCATTATTTCTTAAAAGAAATTCCGTGGTGTTTGGTGGACAGCTATTTGGTATGCAAGATATATTCCTTGAACTACAATCACACTTTACACCACTCTTACTAAACGTTACACCACAATGTATTGACATAGAAAAAGGAAACGCACAAATAGTATAAATAATGCAAAGAACTAATAAAATGGAAAATGTCTTCATTTTGACAAAACTGTATAGATTTTATAAATGAAATAACATTTAAAAGATGGAAAGTCCTATTTGTCACAGTAAAGGAACTAAATGGCTGAATGATTCTATTTAGATAAGATTTATATTATGCGTGACTAAGTTATGAAATGTTAGTCACTATATGGAGATCGCACCTACATCAATTACTATTTCATTCGTTAGAAGTGTAACCTGTCAGTAGAATGAGCTTCCGACGAAGGGACTTATAGGATAATTGTTTATTCTAATCTTCATCAACTTCCTGTGGTAAACTTATTGTTCAGCTTCAGAAAAAAATACTACCCTTTCTCCCTTACACACTATTTTATATATTTGTTACCTTTTTATCCGAATATGGTCCGTAAAATATAAGTGACTTTGTTAGTCTTGTATTATTTTAATTTTAGTTTCTTGTGTACAATTTGGAAATTAGTATGGCGTTCATTATCACTGAACTAGTATATATTTGTTTAGGGGCCAGTTGAAGGACGCCTCCGGTTGCGGGAATTTCTCGCTACATTGAAGACCTGTTGGTGACCTTCTGCTGTTGTTTTTTTTTTATGGTCGGGTTGTTTTTGTCTCTTTGGCACATTCCCCATTTCCATTCTCAATTTTATTTGGATCCTATGAATATATACTCGTTAAATGTAAACTGACTGAACCATTCGCGTATATAGCTATGTATAAATTGTTATTTGGATGGAGAGTTGTCTCATTGGCACTCACACCCCATCTTCCTATATCTATAGACCATATAGATATTTTCTAGAGTTACTTAATGTTATTTCTTATCTTTGGCATATGGTCTGAATCTTATTATATCTGTTATCTTGCCTTCTTTAGTTTCAAATCAAAGTGCATTTATCATATTTAAACAATATGGTCCGTAAAATATAAGTGACTTTGTTAGTCTTGTATTGTTTTAATTTTAGTTTCTTGTGTACAATTTGAAAATTAGTATGGCGTTCATTATCACTGAACTAGTATATATTTGTTTAGGGGCCAGTTGAAGGAAGCCTCCGGGTGCGGGAATTTCTCGCTACATTGCAGACCTGTTGGTGATCTTCTGCTGTTGTTTTTTTCTATGGTCGGGTTGTTGTCTCTTTGGCACATTCCCCATTTCCATTCTCAATTTTTTTTTATCCTATGAGTATATACTCGTTAAATGTAAACTGACTGAACCATTTAAGTATATAGCTATGTATAAATTGTTATTTGGATGGGGAGTTGTCTCATTGGCACTCACACCCCATCTTCCTATATCTATAGACCATATAGATATTTTCTAGAGTTACTTACTGTTATTTCTTATCTTTGGCATATGGTCTGAATCTTATTATATCTGTTATCTTGCCTTCGTTAGTTTCAAATCAAAGTGCATTTATCATGTTTATCATGTCAACCTTTTGATTTTCACCCAAAAGTGAAATCACAGGTGTTGAAGACATGCATTTTTACCGGTGATTAGATGAGTTTTAACTATTTTCATGTATTCATATTTACACTAGTTTCAAATTCAAGAATTGTAATATGTTCGTTGTTTTTCTGTGGAAGCATGTTGTGTCGACTATTATATGATTTGTCATGCGATTCTCTGATATGATTTTCCTTGCCTGTGTGTGTGTGCTGCATTACTGTCACGTTGTGTTTTAGAGATATTTGTTTAACATTGTCATAATGCGGGAGGTTTGGAATGCCATTAAACCAGGTTCAACCATCCATTTATCTTAAAATTACCTGACCCAAGTCAGGAAAAGAGCAGTAGTTATTTAACAGTTCGTTTTTATGTGTGTTCATGTATGTTTTTGTTGCACTTCGGTGTTCCTGTACTTTTTTAGTTTTTTTGTTCTTCCTCCTTAATTATAATAAGTTGATGTGATTCCTCGGTTTTGTTTTGTAACCCAGATTTGTTTTCTCTCAATCGAGTTATTATTTTTGTTTATATTCTTGTTCCTATTTATACGATCTTAAAAAAACTATAAGGCCCCCTTAACTTTTTTCAATCAAGTATAATTTCTCAATATACTGTCAGTAAATAATATCATGGCATATAATGTAATTTGATTGCAACGCATGCCTGGATAGTTGTTGAAATATATTTATAGATTGTGTACTTTTCATTTAAAAAATGTCCCAATTTGTGATTATTGGTTTTTACCTTCCTTTTAATAATAGATCCCTGTAATGACACACTACACACAACACACTTCCTATGGTACAAGGAAGTTAATACATTTGTGCATTTTTGTTAGAAAAAAATAGTGTGTAAACAATATCTGAGTTGAACATCATGTTTTTGAAACTGGTGTGAAGACGAGGAGTAATCATATAAATAAAAAAAATGAAAACGTTCCGATTGTCTCGCTATATCTGATTATAGATAGGTACATTGTGTAATCGGCGGCCATATTTATGAGTTGTTTGTGTACTCCGGTAAATTAAAAAAAACAACTAAAGTAAGTAGTGTATTGTATAAACTATTAATTATAATACTAAGTGAGTATATATATATATATGTATTTGAAGGATATTGTATGTATAAAATTCATATCTATATGGGTTTACCGTGTAAATATATATATAGATATTAAGCTGACAAACTTTCCATAAGTATGTGAGCAACTAAGATGTGTGGTACTATGCCATGGATGCTTGACTGAGCAGATGTACTGGGGTGAAACAAGATGCTATAATTACTGTTTTTTTCACAAATGATCAGGTCCAAATGAGTTGAATTGACTTATCTGATGGATCCGGAAATGACTTTATTCATGTCATGTAACGAGTATAGTAAGCAACCATCTTTTTAAAATTACGACAGACAAAAAGTTATATAAATGGCTTCTAATTAAATACGCATTATTCATCGATGAACATGAATTTGGAATTATATCCTTTTTTTAAGAAATATTCTGCAAATTAAATAAAAGAAAAACATGTTTGAATAAAAATATTTTATATCAAATGACTCCGGAAAATAAACCACCTAATGACGCCCGTGTTTTATTTGCAAGTTGAAATAAATCATTGTGTTCAATAACTGAACATGATTAACAAATGCGCAACCTATCCCAAAAAATACGGGAGTCAAATAAAAAGTTTAAGCATACGGACCCACATACTTATCAATACATTTTTCCTGCAATACTAAAACTTAAACAAACTAGCTGTATAAAAGCGAATAATTATTAAAAATTATGACGTTTTAAAAATGCTAACCAATAAAATTCACATTTCAACATTTTTATTTGTTTACCTTTAGTGACGTACATTTTTATACAATTCATTTTGTAATCTTGATAAAAATAGATGACGATAGTATATTGATTGAGGTAGAGACAAATTAGGACTAAAATATACGTATAAGATGAGGGTGTTCTTGTGATATTACACTCACTCTGTACATTGTCTTTTGTTTATTGTTCGATTTTACATTCTAAATGAGATGAAGAAGAATCATTTGACCAGGAAAAAATCATTCGTTTACGGAAAAAAACGATGACTTATAGTTTTTCTTTATCTGTGACATGACATCAAAGGGACATAGGGAAAGCATCTTCATACTATTGCATATTGTTTAATGACTTGTTGTACTCATATTACCATTTGGTAATGTAACCATCCTTGGTATTTAAAGGGCACTCCAATGAATAATTTTATGGGGCATATTCCCAAATCACACCTCAAATATTTATACTTTTCTTCTTTATCATTGCTATTGCTTTCTTGCTGATATTTTGTTGTTTTCAGATTGGTACATATTTATATCTGTATGTAATAAACACAATAGAGGGGAAAAGGTCATTTGGACGGTAAGAATGAATTCGTCAACTTTGATATATAAATATTTGCTACGATTCGACATTTATCATGTTTATTAGATATTTTTTTTCTTTCAGATATCTATTTGATTTTATGAATTGTAACATCAGTGATGGCATTAAGCTCATTGGATTACTTTATATTCATTCTGTTTCTTTTAAAACTGGGTTCATCGATAGAGATGTGCGTCAAATATTGGATATTCGAAATAATGACTAAACTTCATGTGGACAAAGAAGATAGAATTTTTATATTAAATATGTATACAAAATTCCAAACACGCATATCTCGGTCAATCAATATACAAATTCGACCCACATTTGATCTTTACTGTCGACTACACAATTCCTTTAACTTTGAACAAAAATTGATGTTTGAATGGGCTAGATTTAAAACGTACGAATCAGCACCAGAAACACTTCGTGCTTCGAGACTAAAATTAGCTAAAGCTGGATTTTTTTATACTGGCGTTGGTCACAAATGTAAGTGTGCTTTTTGTGGATTTTCGTACGATGTATCATCTGAAACAGGAGATCCAGATGATGTACATAGACGATTGAATCCAAATTGTCCATTTTTGGTAGATAGAGTCAACACTAACAATATTGCAATTGATGCTGATGAACGAGCGCTTTTTCAACGAAGATCTCCAGCTTTCTTGACCTGTAAGTATATTGATCATATTCATAGAGTAAAACACTTTAGCATTCGAATTACGTGCATTCCACATTTTTTAAATTCTGATCAGTATGCTGTTATAAGAATAATACCTTTCGGCTTTTATTGCGAGACATTTCGACGTTACTCGGCAACTTTCGGAAAATACACACGAAAAAAAAAATATTAGGAAAAAAAGAGAAAAACATATTACATTTGTATTAGGAAAAAAAGAAGTCAAATAAATCAATACATTTTACATATTTTAAGATTAAAAAAAGTTCTTGTCTGTATTTCCTCTATCTAACCTATCATCGAACCTCGTGCATGATATCATACCTCGGGTCTTTTTAGTCGATCAATGGTCTGATATGAGAAATGCAATGTAGTATTCTATACTTTGTTGGACAAAACCAACAGAAACAATTTCTACCTCAGGCATATATTACCTTAGCTGTATTTGGTTACACTTTTAGGAATTTTATATCTTAATGTTCTTCAACTTCGTACTTTATTTGGCTTTTTTTTTTAACCTTTTTGGATTCGAGCGTCACTGATGAGTCTTTTGTAGACAAAATGCGCGTCTGGCGTATATATAATTTAATCCTGGTATCTATGATGAGTTTTTTTTTAGAAATACAAGCTAGAAACAGTTAAATCGAACGAAGTGATGTAGGCCTTACAGTTAAAGATTATGTAAAAAAAAAAGCACACGGTCCCAGTTCAATGGAAGTTTACGCAGCTATCCGGTTTTTTTTAATTTTTACTCGGAACTTGCAAGTATATAGAACTTCGAAGCATTAATCTCACGTGATGCCACTTAAGCTTCTGGCAGTTTAAATCGTAATGTATAAAGAAATATTAAAACTAAGCATGTTGTCATTGAGATTGTTCACAGAAAGTGTATTCAGCAATTATAAGTGTTCCTTTCTTGTTGATTGATGAGGCATTTTTTTTTAATATTATTTCATCAAACGAAAGCACAAGGACATGTATCTTGTAAAACCTTCGATCGATAACTCATATTTTCGTGTTAAACATACATCATTGTAACATTTTCTCATGTTTAAATTTACCGTATAGAGGAACGTGTTACATGGCTTACAAGTTTTGGGGTTGACCATATTTTACCTTTAACCATGATTAACTCAAAATGTCGCAACACACCTTTTTGATTACATTTAATATACTTTCCACTTATATATGATTAATAGAAGTTTTATAACATAGGTTATCTGTACAGGTAAATCCTTTATAACTTATCTGAAAGTAGTATGTTATTATTTACATTTTTAATTACAAATGACAAATGGACACATACAGAATCCGGCAGAAATAACATGTAATGAGTTATCAATTAAACCATATCTCAAATAATTCATATTTCTTTTTTTTCTTTTAAGCTTCCTCTCGGAACTTTCAGTCACCTGCCGTGTTTGCAGGTGGGCATGTTTCCAGATTTCAAACAGGAGGATATGCCTTTGACTTTGGTAATTGATTTATATAAAATAGCCACAGCCTTATGTTGTCAATATAAATGGAGAATGGAGCCTGGTATAAAACAGTGTGCTTTAAAGCATTGTTATCTCAACAACAAACATGATGCCCTTTTTTTGCCTAGCTAGACAGAATCAGAATATTGTTGACGTTAATGCAAATTGTAAATATAATTCTGAAGTGCAGTTAGTTGTACACTGTATTTGCAGAGACGCACGAAGTACAAAACGTAGCTTTTTTGTGAGGGTATTGGGTTGAAGATTTGTTCATGGAAATCTTATATCTCTCCATTCCCTGAAAATAAATTCTGAACAAATAGTGAAGTTGTTCACTGAGTAACACTTCTTTTAAAAGAATTGCGATATCACTTTAAGGTTTTGGATATCGGGCGGGTTTGTGGACCGGAAAAAATAGGTATCTTATACGTGCAACAAATCCGTCAGTTTCTATAAGATCTCTGACACTTTATTAAACGGTTGAAATCATTCTGAAATTTTGTATCTGATCAAGTGGACATGATTAAGGATTTGTGTTATGATGTGTTCAGTTGTAACCAAACGATGATCAGTCGATTCACACACATTTTGTAATTTGATCGTAAATCGGCATGTGCACCGTTTAAGAGTCAAATTATTTTATAAATCGTCTAAAAGCTACTAAAAGTATATAAAAAATTTGAACATAAGGTATAAATTGTAACCTTCCAATTTACAAAGATCATGAAAATGAATATAATTGACACATCTGAACACCACCCGTAAAACACTCATCTGAAACGATTATTTAAAATGAACAATTCTTAAAATATTGAACCAAAAAACACAAAGTCTTCTTTTTCAATATTAATGTTAATTTTCTGTCGTATCCACTGTGTCAAATTCAGAACTGTTCATTAATAGTTATCAAAGTATGCTAGCAGTCAGTTATGATATGTTTAGTCTTAGTTCAGACTTTTAAGTAGATGTTATTTACATTTACATGTACACAATTAGCAAAACACTTATTGGTCCGAAAATCTCTTGAACAGTACTGACTTACCTGCAAGCGTTTGGTTCTGAACAGTACTGCATTATAATGGTGTTCAGATGGTGTTCAGATTATAAGGACTGTTTAAGACTGTTATTCATTCTCTTGTGCATAATAGAGTTTGAAGAAATACTTTTTCCAATTAACGCAAACAAAAATCAGAAACATAATAATCATTTGATAAACACATAATTTCAAACTAGCAAAGGAAAATTATGCTGAGGATAAATATTTTCAAAAAGGTAACTGTGCACAAAATTGTATTAAAACATAGAGAAACACTTGGCAATGATTATTTCAGAATTATCTTGTACTCCTGTCAATAATGATCAAATATATATGTAATTGATGGTGTTTTTTTTAGACTCAACGGAACAGATAGATAGTTATGTCAGGCTTGTTATACAAGGCTCACCACCAAATGAAGAAAGACCAATTCAAAATATTTCAGAAAGAGAAAATCAACAAAGGGAAGGTCCTATTAATTATACAAAAACAAACTCTTCAGGTACAAATAAATGTAGAATATTAAAAATATCCAAAACGAAATGGTATGGTTTTTTATCTTTAAACAGGTATTTCAACCTAAACAAACTGGTGAAAAACAATTGTTACATTTGTTAAGATTATTATAATATATTTTCTGTTAAGTATTACAGTATCTCTGATGTATTTCAGGATTTAAGGTATTATAAAACATGCACAAACACTCATTCGAAATAATTATTTTAATAAAAAAATTGAAAGAGGCGTAAGATATCTAAAGGACACTTAGAATCATACAATAAAAAAAAAAGTAAACTAACAATGCCATGTTAAAAAAATGAAATGACTGAGAGTAAAACAACAGTTATATACAAAATATAACATAGAAAACTAACGATTAAGCAACAAACAGTTCCACTAACAACCGGAGTTTATCCCAGGTGCTCCGTAAGGCGGAAATTATCTTTTTTCAGCGGTTTGTGTGTATTTCAAACATTACCAAATACTAATGCAAATACTGTCTTTAACCGTTTACTAATTCAAATTAATTTCATTTTGAATGATTTAACTAACACACACTTTTAACACATATCCAAATCATAGACTAATAACTTTCATGTTAAATTACAAAATGTTTGCGATTTCATCTCATAATTTGTGTTATGTTAAGTAAATTTCATGGCTGCATCGTTTGGTAATTTGATTGGCAACTAGATCTATGATGATTGTTAACTGCTATTTTACAATCCGACATGGTAAAAAGTAAAATCACAAAATACTGAACTCCGAGAAAAATTTAAAAGGAAAGTCCATAATCAAGTGGCAAAATCAAACTCCAATATCATATCAAAATGTAGATAATATAATGTTGTTGCACTTAATACAATAAAAATGTTTCTCTTATTCTTCATCAATTTATCCCTTGCTGCACCCATTGTATATAAAAATTTAATCAACGTGTGGTTCGTTTGATCTCAGTTCTTCATTGGTTAAAATCCGATTATGGCGTCGAATTGTCTTGTTTTCCTCTGAATTTGCTATTGTGACGGCATAAAAAAATGCGACCATGTCTGATGACTTCACATAGAAAGAACACATCTGTTTGCAGATCAGTCGCAAAGAAGGAATACGTTTGCCTGCGTATTGTTTCAAAATCATTAGAGAAACACATGTAAAACAATATTTATCCACTCTCGATAGTTAAATTTTAAATATTTAAAACACTCGGCGAGCCCCACTTTTTAAAGGAGTAGGTCCGGTAAGGGTCGATTTTGGCCTCAAATTTAAGGTCCATCGAAATGAAGATTTTGGACACTTTTTAAACATTTAAGTGTCTATTTAAATTGATTCAATTAGTTTATGTAAAGTTTTAACTGATGTAGTCATTAAAAACGCTCCGATCTAAGCTTAAATATGAAAAATCTATCAAATATGCCATAAAACGTCACTTTTCAGATGGTTTTTGTCAAAAATGAAAGTGGCCGCATCCGTGTTCATCCTCAAACTTTATATATGTTATGTATTATCATCAAATACAAATTACATTTCAATATTATGAATGAACACAAATGCGGCCACTTTCATTTTAGACGGAAACCGTCTAAAATTTAATTAGAATGCTCAAATTGTGAAGATTTCAGTAATTTTGCATGACTTAATGATGCAAGTACCCGATATATCTGCATTGTATTGTCAAAAACAGCCCATATTTATGTAGCAGAAGCATTCTACTTTCCAGTAAATAGCTAAAAGATTACATTTTCATACTTTTGTAAAACTGCTATATTTTGGGGCCAAAAAGGGGTCTTACTGAACCTACTCCTTTGAAAATTTAACTGTCTCGAGTGGATAAATATCGTATTACACTCGATACAGTGGTAGGATCTATATGTATATATTATTTATGTAAGCTTACAAGGTAATTTCAATCATTTGATATAATTATAACAAAAAGTTATTTTCTAAATTTGTGCATGCCGTGTGTTTTAAAAGTTTGAAAAAACAGTGTTACAATTTATTGTTGCATTCAATGTAATGCTGTTAACTTGAAACATAAACCTATACAAAGACAGAAATCTGTGCGATGTTCTTGTCAGAAAATGGACGTGTATTTCTTGCGACAAATTTCATACGTAAATAAATAAAATCTTCAACCCGTTACATTATAACATGTATAAGGGCGTTTTTCAATATAAACGTGATTCTTGTCCCAGCCACTTTTAAAAAAATGTGTTTGGTCTTTGTTAGTAATTTTTTGTGAAGTCAGTACTTTGAATTAGGCTTTGAATTAGGTTTAACATGTTTAAGCAAAGAAGCAGTCTATTTAGAGGGATTGATAAGAAATTGATTCCTGAATGGTCAAAAATGACCAAAATGGCATGTCCCTAGACCGCCTGTTCAACATTCATACTCTAAAATATTGTAAAAAGAGGTAGAAATAAATATAAGTTCTATTATAATTCAAAAGTATGTTTGGAGCCAACATATTTTAATAGTTTTTGATAAAAAAATATTTGTTTATTTTCGAAGGTTTGTCCCTGACAAAATGTCCACTACGAAACGAAGTCATTAAATTTTGCTAATTAACAGTTTTATGAATTCAATGTTATGTTGTGTGCGAGATATAAAAACATAAGGGTCTTACAAAAGAAGTGATGCTTTTATAACGGCAGTTAAATTTTTGGTAAAAACAATTAGCACATAAAAAGGACCAGAGTGATACCGTAATTTTGTTTATGTCCACTACGAAACGGGTCAAATCTCCTTCAGTATTTGATTTTAAAATTATGAAATAAATATCAGTGTACAGCTTAATACGTGCTTTGATGAATACAATCAGTATTAGGTTAGTTTCATGTAATTTTCAGCATGTTTTTATTAACATAGAAAAGGGTTGATGTCAACTGCGAACATTTTTGCCCACTACGAAACGCATTAAAATGTCCACTACGTAACATCCATTGTACCTTCATATGTGAAGTACTGTCTACTCTTTATCGATAAAAAATGGTTCTCCAATTTAGAAAAAAATGAGATCTTTCTAGTATACAAAGTAAACAAGCTGGAGACATTTAAAATTGCAATGAGATGTATGTTTAGAAGTGGACAAATGTCCCCTACAAAACAGTACATAAATTATGAAAATAATATAATTTTAAAGAGTATTTAAGATTGCACTTTTTGTTGACAAACAGGTCTATTATAGAGGTATTCAAAATAACTCTTGAAATAAAATTTTAGACAAGATGATTTTATTTTCAGGTCTGAAATTCACGCTGTTATTGAATAACGCCCATTAAAGTAAACAGTCAGCAAATTGATTAGAAAAATAATAACAACATATTGCCCAGATTTATCAAAAAAAGAAGTTTTGCAAATATCAAATAATTGAATATGGATAACAAAGTTTGAAATACAATTATAAAAAAAAAAACAGCCGTAGACGAAAGGACCGTAATACGATTAAAATTACTCTTATTGAAAAAAATGATGTTGGTGCAATTATACCGTTTTGAATAAGGAAGTTGCCTAGAGACATTTATTTCCCGTGGCTGAGGGAGAATTGTTCACCCAAGAATATTCATATTTCACAAGGGCTTTTAAAAATCATTTTAAAGCATATATAAAATATGATTATGATATATAATTGCTCTGTTTCTTGTTGTTTTCATATTTGTGTTATCCTACTTTTACCATCAGTTTCTGAAGAGTCTGAAACGCCAAAGTATCCGAAATACGCCATTAGATCCTCACGGATTGATTCCTTTGCAAATTGGCCAGTACATCTGACTCAGTCTCCGGCAGATATGGCCTCAGCGGGGTTCTTCTACACAGGTAAAAATGTAATTTAAAAATGATAGTGGAAAGTGTTCAATATGTTTTCTTTCAATTGTATATTGTACTGCACCCCTTACCCAAATACCGATCCCTTGTCTTTATATATCAATAAAACCATGCAAAATAATCATACAAACATTATTTGTTAATATAAAGGTATTTCACATCCAATCTTTTATGATAATATTCTTTACAAAGCACAAAAATGTCGGCATTCACCTCAAAAGCTAACTAAAATCGCTGAACAGACTTATTCAGAAGGGATATCGTTACTTTACTGTTGTCAGATCATTGAAGATGGCAATTATGCTATTAAAATTGATTCACTCATAGCGTCTTTTCGTCGAAAATAAACATATTTATTCTAAAACCACTTGTTGGCATGATACGGGTTATGTTTTCCTCATATAGGTTATGATGGTATGATGCTAAACCCCAACGGAAGGGATTGTGCTTGATTTTCATATGATGAAGACATTCATAATCTTTCAATCAGTTTAATTGAAGTTTCGATCTTGCATGTCAGTTGTCCTTTGTTAATTTATGTACCATTGTAATTTTGCTTAGTTTTTTGTTTTTGTTTCCCATTCTATATTTGGACTCAGACTTCTTTTGAACTGAACTTAACTGTGCGTATTTCAGTGTGTGTTTTTTTACTCTACATTGGCTAGAGGTATGGGGGATAGTGGATACAGTTTATCTCACAAAACATGTTTAATGCCGTCGCATTGTGTGTGCCTGTCAAGAGCATCTAGCTTGCCTTTGTTGGTCTTGTATGTTTCATTAATTTTAGTTAATTTATTTGTTTTGGAGTTTAGTATGACGTCCATTTTCAATGATCTACATGTAGTACACATTTTCTTTTATTTTCTTGAAACAATATTTAAAAATTTCTTAATCTTCGAGAGCTAATAGTACCTAAATGATTTTGATAAACATATCAATAATGTTAATATGTTTGACCTGTCCATGATAGATGAGAATCAATTGTAAAACCTAAAATTTGTAAAAAAGTTTTTTAATTGATGATTGTTAAAGAGTGTCATTCTCAATAATTAGAACCGGTTCTACTTGCTGGAAACACAATCATTGTCCTAAACAAACTATAAATCACACTTATAAAATAAAAATCGAGAAGATGTGGTATTTTATGTCAATATGTTCTGTCAGCATTTCTGGACATTTTTATTTTCATGACATAATTTTTTCAAAACATCGGAGATCATGCAATTTGAATATCATACCAGCAATACTCCTGATTTATACAGTCAGATTTTCTTAAACTGCATACAAGTCTGTATTGCAGATTTGAATAAAATAGAAGGTCGATTATGTACAAAACAAAAAACTGGGAACAAGTATTGAACCCTATCGAACATTTAATTGTATTTGAGGACAAATGTCACAGTGGCTCTCTATAGGCCTTTTTGGTGGGTTTTGTCGGTTGTTGGATGGCTTTCTTGTTGACGTTTACCTCAAATCTCCTTTTGTTAATATCCCAATACAGCAATCAGTATAAGTCATCGATTAAGCTGACATTTAGTTAAAGTAAATTGTAAGATGATTTAATCAAGTTAATGATTGGATTACAATAAATATTGTTTCATTTAATAAACATAGATTTTAAAAAGTATAATTTGACATTTTGCACGAATAAGCAAAATAAACCACCAATGATTGGTAACGTGTTTTTGACCTTAAAACCACACTTCGAAAAGCCAAATTAAGCCTCCTCACGCGAAACCTTTTGTTGTCGATAGCCTATCAAAATGGCGAACCCTAAACCTATAGACACATGTAATACTCCATCCGATGTCGTCTGCGGTTTTGCCACCAATTCTAAAAAGATTGTTTATTTACGATAGGTACATCAGACCATTGTCGGTGTTTTTTCTGTGGAGGTGGATTAAGAAACTGGGAACCAGTTGACCAGCCCTGGGAAGAACATGCCCACTGGTATCCAGAATGTCCTTTTGTGCGACAGTGTGCAGGAGATGATTCTGACTTTAAAGATATTCAAAGGAACAGGAATTTACTAATTGCACCCACTGTAAGTTTAGTATAGTACTAAATGCTAGTTTTAAAGAATGTGTTTGGGTGTAAAACCAGTCTTAGATACATGAATTAGCTGTCAGTTACTGCGAGTACTCTCAGATCAGTTCTTAGTGTCATTTTATTGTTGGAATAAACAAATTCCTGGCCATGTCCACTTTGTGTTTTTGTTAGATGTATTTATATGTGTATCCTTCTGATGAGTTAAGGCATTTTCAACTGATTTTGATAGTTCGTCGTTCTAAGGTTGTACTATTACACCACTGCCATAGTTTAGGGGAGGGTTGGGATGTCGCTAACCCCGTCACATTATGTATATGTGTGTGCCATTCCAAAGTAAGGACCCTGTAATTCAGTGGTTGGCGTTTGTTAATGTGTTACATATTTGTTTTTCTTTAGTTTTTTTGTACATAAATAAGACTGTTAGTTTTCTCGTTTTCTCGTTTGAATTGTTTTACATTTGTCATTTTGGGGCACTTTATAGCTGATTATGCGGTATGAGCTTGCTCATTGTTGAAGGCCGAACGGTAACCTATGTTAATTTCTGTGTCATTTTGGTCTGCGTTGAAGAATTGTCTCATGGGCAATCATACCACATCTTCTTTTTTAATATTAATTGATAAAAAAAAAGGAACAACCTATTTGGTACATTAATTTGAAATTCGTTTAGTAACCTCGTAAAATTAATCTTTTATTTGGGTAAAGATTGCATTCTTTTACAGGCTTGTTCATACATAAAACGACGAGTGCACATCTGTTTTCCTTTCCAAAGCACCTGCGATGTTCGGTGGTGTTCGTGATTCTCAGTCTTTAATGGTCTTGGTTATGTTTTGTATAAAGTTGATTTTCGTTTTTTGCCATAGCATTGTCAGTTTGTTTTTAACTAATGAGTTTGAATGTACAAATGATATTTGTAATGTGGCTGTTAGGGTATCAATATTCCAGATTGTATCTCTCCATCTGATATGCATAAAACTATTTTACACATCCTACATTATAGGATTAAACACATGTTTTCTAGAGGTTATTGATGTGTAAACCGGGGCGATTAACTCACAAACTGAATAAAAGTCCGACGGTCTTTTATGTAGTCTTTGAGCAAGAGCCCCGGTTTACACATCAATAACCTCTAGAAACAAATGTGTTAAAAAGACAAATATATATTCTCGATTTTATTAACATTTTTTGTGTAAAGGCTACTATAATCATCATCACATGCACAACTTACAGGTCTTAACTAAGGAGTTGGCAGCCATATTGACTTTCTAAAGTCCATTAATGTTTGATAAATGCAACGGAATCAAAAATAAATTTGCACATACCTCCAAAACTTCATTTTAATGAGATATTATCCGAATTTAAAGCGTACACGTAACGAAATAATCATTCCCTTGACAGATTTCATTCGTATGACGTCGTGTTTTGCCATGACGTTAATTCGCCAAATCCTTTATAAAATTTCGCGGAATTTTATTAAAATTGAAATGTTTATACATTTTCGAAGCTTTAGTCCATTTTTTTTTTTATTTCTTTTCTGTTATATATTGCATTTGAATAAAAATAACTGTTATGCATTTGTTTTTTAATCTCAATTTGCTGAAAATCCCAGTATCCCTGCAAGAATGTGTATCGCGAATGAATAGATTGCGAAAGTAGTTTCGGAAACATGGTTTATCGAAGTGTAAACTAAGAGAAAAATTCTAATTGACCAATCCAATTCAAGTATTTATAGAAATGCAAATCATATAAGAATGAATACTATGAATATGTCTAGAAATTTATCATAGAAATTTATTTTCAGATACTTAATTTTCAAAATGATGTTTCTGATGTGTATAAACGTAATTGTGGAGAGGTTCATATAAATTTTACACGTGCATGGATTTAGTATCGCTCCAAACAAACAAACAAACAAACAAATAATATTTTATTTGCCAATCACGACTACGGCGCCCAAAATGAGGAAAATAATTTCAATATAATTTTCAAACATAATATAAAAGTAAATTTAAATCTAAAAAGTACATAACATGATTAAATTATATTATTTTCAATGATCTTATTTGAGTTGTTTACCTTTATATGTGTAATCGAAACAACTACATCCAAATTTGCTTAATTCATTTCAACTATAGTTTTAACTACAAAATGAATGAAATCTTTATCCTTCAGTGCTCACAAATACATTGGTATCTTATTTTTAGCTTACTTGTCCTAAAAGACGTGAGATTTTCTCATCAATTGGCGTCCGTCGTCCGTCGTCGTCGTCCGTTAACTTTTGCTATAGTCTTCTTCTCTGAAACTATTGTGTCAAATTCAACCAAACTTGCTAGCCACAATCATTTTTTGTCATTGTGGTAAATCTTGTTTAACAAACGTATCCGACGACCCTGCCTGTTAACCAACATGGCCGCTATGGCCAAACATGTGCATAGAGGTTTATGTCTCTGAAACTAAAACATTTAGAGTAAATACGACAGCAGTAAAAATGTTCATCAGATTTATATCTATCTGCCCTGAAATTATCAGACGAATCAAACAACCAGTTGTTGGGTTGCTGCCCCCCCCCCCCCCCCCCCCCGGCCAGAATTTGTTATCATGAGGACTTTATGCAGTTTTTAGCTCACCTGGCCCGAAGGGCCAAGTGAGCTTTTCCCATCACTTTGCGTCCGTCGTCGTTGTTAACTTTTACAAAAATCTTCTCCTCTGAAACTACTGGGCCACATTAAACCAAACTTGGCCACAATCATCATTGGGTTATCTAGTTTAAAAAATGTGTGGCGTGACCCGCCAAACCAACCAAGATGGCCGCCATGGCTCAAAATAGAACATAGGGGCAAAATGCAGTTTTTGGCTTATTACTCAAAAACCAAAGCATTGAGAGCAAATCTGACAAGGGGTAAAATTGTTTATCAGGTCAAGATCTATGTGCCCTGAAATTTTCAGATGAATCGGACAACCCATTGTTGGGTTGCTGCACCTGAATTGGTAATTTTAGGGAAATTTTGCTGTTTTTGGTTATTATCTTGAATATTATTATAGATAGAGATAAACTGTACACAGCAATAATGTTCAGCAAAGTAAGATTTACAAATAAATCAACATGACCAAAATGGTCAGTTGACCCCTTTAGGAGTTATTGCCCTTTAAAGTCAATTTTTAAACATTTTTCGTAAATTTTATATATCTTTTACAAAAATCTTCTCCTCTGAAAATACTGGGCCAATTAAACCAAACTTGGCCACAATCATCATTGGAGTATGTAGTCTAACAAATGTGTGGCGTGACCCGCCAAACCAACCAAGATGGCCGCCATGGCTAAAAATAGAACATAGGGGCAAAAGGCAGTTTTTGGCTTATAACTCAAAAACCAAGCATTTAGAGCAAATCTGACATGGGGTAAAATTGTTTATCAGATCAAAATCTATCTGCCCTGAAATTTTCAGATGAATCGGACAACCCGTTGTAGGGTTGCTGTTCCTGAATTGGTAATTTTAAGGAAATTTTGCTGTTTTTGGTTATTACTTTGAATATTATTATAGATAGAGATAAACTGTAAACAGCTATAATGTTCAGCAAAGTAAGATCTACAAATGAATCAACATGACCGAAATGGTTAATTGACCCGACCCCTAAGGAGTTATAATTGTCCTTTTAAGTCAATTTTTAACAATTTTCATAAAATTTGTAAATTTTTACTAACATTGTCCACTGAGACTACTGGGCCAAGTTCATTATAGATAGAGATAATTGTACGCAGCAAGAATGTTCAGTAAGGTAAGATGTACAAACACATCACCATCACCAAAACACAATTTTGTCATGAATCCATCTGCTTCCTTTGTTTAATATTCACATAGACCAAGGTGAGCGACACAGGCTCTGTAGAGCCTCTAGCTAGATATTATCGTGAAAATTATTAAAAATAGAGATAAACTTAAACAGCAATATTGTTCAGCAAAGTAAGATCTACAAATAAGTAAAGATGGCAAAACGGTCAATTGACCCATGAAAGAATTATTGCACTTTATAGTAGCTTTTTTTTTTTTACATTTTTTGTATTTTATTTGTAATCTTTTACAACAATCATCTGCACTTAAGCTACTGTAAGGTATTTTGATTTAAAAACGCATCCAATGAACCCGCAATCCAACCAACATGGCTAAACATACCACTTAAGGGTTTAACATAAAAGTCTAAGGGAAAGTTGTTCAAACGATCTCAAATGGTCACAACTTGAACACTAATTTATATATAATTAAATAATGATAAGGGGTCTTCAGTAACTATTGTAAGACTACACATCCCTGCTTTTAATTTAACTACTGGGCCAAAATAAACCAAACTTAGTCTCAATCATTATTGTGGTATATAACACTATTTATTACGGTTTTAACCCTGCTTTACATGATTTCCAATACCACAGTAGATACAGGTGAGTGACACAGGCTCTTGAGAGCCTCTAGTTATCAATGCCGATGTATAACAATTTCAAAGATCAAACTGTTATTTGTTACAGTGTAACACTTACAGAACTATTGCCCGTGTCACTGACTTGTGTAGGAAGTAATATTCATGACGTTATCAGACACAGGTTTAAACAAGCTCTATAATTGTCTTATTATCTTATATGCTGCGAAGAGCATATTTTTAAAAACTTCGAGTTGCCAAATTAATATAGGAATGTTTTAAAAAATGTTACCCTTAATGTTATTTTTTTTTTAATTTTACTTCGCTTTAATTCATTTAACGATATATATAGATATAAGCAAGTTACAAGTACATCAAAAAAAAAAATCTATTTCTAGGAGGAAACCAATCAAAATCCAGATGTTATAATTGATCCGATAAATTTTGCAACAACGAATAATGGATTCAGCAGTCACCAAGCTGTTAAGTCGGTCTTAGAATTAGGATTTAAAAAGGGGCTGGTAAAGAAAGCTTACGATTTGTTGCAGCTAGCAGGGCGGATAGGTAATGATATTACACTTGTTTTTTTTTATCATAAATAACATGCCTATGCTGCTACAATAGTCCAAACGAGACTTAGTTTATTACATTGAAATCAAAACAAAACAAAATGAGACCGAAAACATACATTAATTTTCCCTCAACCATACACACGTATACAGTAAAAACACTGACATACAAAAAAACAAACATGCAGTTAAAAAAGACCACATTAAGATTGCTAGCAAAAATTTTTCTGCGCTTCTCAAATAGGAGCATGCCTGGAGAGCAGTATAGTGTCAAGGTGTTTATAACACACAGCATAAACATGATAATCCAAAGTCAAAACAATAACTCGACAACCCACCTGAGAAAACGCATAATTACATACATCCAGTTTTATAACAAACAAAACAAATAAGGCTCAGGAAAAACTTAGTCCAAAAATAGCAAACCAAATTATTCAATATTACAAGCATTAAATATATAACCATATGTATTATGCAACATGCATAACTTTATGTAACTTTGTAGAGATTACTGCAAACGTACTCATGGAAGCCGTATTCCAAATAGAAAAAAACGAAACAGAAAATGGGTATGCTACTTCAGGGGACACATGCAGTTCAGTGGACAATTTTAAACAACAATTCCAAGAAAGTAAATATATTTATCAATCTATAGATAGATTCTGATCTGAAATTTGAAATTATTTAAATAATGAGGAGCTAATATTTACGATCGAACGAAATATTTCTTTAAAGTTAGAAAACATTTATTTCAAATCTTTACATATTATTATGTTATAATCAAAAACTATATCTTGTAAAAACAATACAAAATATCTTATTTTAGCATCAATCACAAGTTTGAAAGAAGAAAATCAGAATCTGAGAGATCAGCAAACATGCAAGATATGTCTAGAGGAACCAGTATCTATATTATTTCTTCCATGTGGTCATCTCGCTTCTTGTGTAAACTGTGCGTCTATGCTTAGAAGATGTCCAATATGTAGAAAATTTATCAAGGGGACTGTAAAAACTTATTTAAGTTAGAAAAGGCACATTGAAATCAATTTGCCGCTCTTAAAGAGATGGTAAAATCAATGAAAAATGCAGATATCTTCCAATATTGAATACTCATTCTGGTAGAAATATCAACAACGTGATTGAGAGACTTGAAGATATTGAGCAAAGCATGTCACAAATAAAATAATGAAACGAGTATAAAAATGAATTCAATTGAAGAGTTGTTGGTGTCAATAAACAAAAAATCAAAACCTGATGTGATGCTAGCGATGAACAAGTGTCTCAATTAAAACAGGATGTTACCGATCTGAATACTAGGTAAGCTAAACAGTTGAAACAAATTCAAGCTAATGCTTATAACCTACAAGATATACGCAATGTCATGGACGAGTTTAACCAGAATCACGAGAACAACGCCCAACCCGTAAAGATGGTTCAATTATCAGTTAAGTCCGATCAGCAACACATGACATTGTAGATCACATTTTGGAGCTTAGATGGCAGGAAATAAAGGCAAAACCTGAAATGGCATACTACCCAGTCCCAATAACCTAATAAATTCAATGGTTTGTTTGAAACCGATGGATACAACACTGAGGAGGCAATCAGATGCTTATATACGATAATGCCAACATGTAAAACATAGAATAGAGTTAGAAATATTCTTTCTTCGGACATGGTTCAAACCAGAAAAAAACATGAACTTTTTAGACCGATTGTGACTACAGAGACGCCCGTTTGGAAAAAAATAACAGTTTCTATATGCGATCCAACAATAATGTAAATGACAAGATCAAGTTACGATCACTTACAAAGAAGAAAGGAAAGAAGGGCATAGTGCTAAGCTAATCATTTGCCATTTTGTTCGTGGTCGTTGAAAAATATAACAATAATTTTCGAACATTGAAACCGCTACAGATAGTCAAACGGTTTACATCAGCATATTGGACAATCGTCTAAAACTAAAATAGTGCCGAAAAATTTCTTCCTTCATTAAACACTTCCCTGTGAGTTGCGAATTATAGTCGTGTCTAATTGAAATTACATTGGTGTTTGGGTAGCGTTAGCTCAGTTTTTGAGAACAAGACAAAAGTCATACAATATATAAACATTTTAATGTTCGTTAAACTTATATATATTGTATCGCTGAATTGTTGTGGGATTATAAACAGAGTAAAATTTCACGAACTTTTTATTTATATATTACAGGCTTTTGACTCCTGACTATATATACTTTTTGACAGGTTACATATATCTACTTTATGATATGGTATTTTGGTACTAAGTCAATTAAGATAATTTTTATATAAGATTGGTCCACATTACACGATAGGCTAGTATACTGAATGGCTACAGTATAACCAATTTAAGCAATAATCCTTAACATTATAAGTTGGTTTAAAAAGCAGCAGGTTGCTCTAACTTGGTAAATTCAACAGAAACGAAGATATTTTCCAATAGTATTCTGTTGAAAATACTGCAAAAATTGTGTAAGTTTGTAAATTGTAAAATGTGCAAACAGCAATGACTACATAAACAGAGGTCCATATGAATGATCAACATGTATTTAATCTTCATACTTCAGTTAAATTGAATATTATTTGTACAGTCACTACATACTTTTTTTTGTACTTACAGTTTTATAATCCGGAACTTAAATTGTGCTTTGGATAAACCTGAAATTGTTACGGAAAATCATAGATAAGGAAATTACGAAAGGGTGATATGTAGGTCCTCTTAATTCATTATATTTGTTGACCGTTGGGTCTTGTATCGAAGAAAGCAGATCGTGTTATACATGATTTTTCATTTCCTAAAGTAAACTCTGTCAATTCGTCAATCCCAGTTTATTAGTATACTTCCGTTTCGTATGATCACATAGACAAAGCTCATAAAGTTAGTTCAAAGTCAAGTTCATTCAGCCATCAGGGTGGATGCGTCATACATTTGTATACAGATACGTCGGAATACATTTTATTTATTATCCATCAATCTAAAAGAGTATCATTAACCAGGTTCATACGATAATGCCTACATGTAACACACAGAATAGAGTTAGAAATAGTCTATCTTCGGACATGTTTCATACCAGAAAAACGTTAACTTTCCACACCGATTATGACTACAAAGAAGACCGTTTTGAGACAACTTACAGTTCCCATATGGCTTGATAAAAAAAAGATGTGGTATGATTGCCAATGAGACAACTCTCCACAAGAGACCAGACATTAACAACTAAATTTTAACACCGTACGGTCTTTAACGATGAGCAAAGCCCATACCACAAAGTCCCCAAAATGACAAATGTAAAACAATTCAAACGTATAAACTAACAGCCTGATTTTTGTACAACATACTGAACGAAAATCAAATATTTAACACAACAAACGACAACCATTGAATTTCTGGCTCGGTATTTTGGATAGAACATCATGGGTTAAAAAATACTATTGTGTAACTTGTTTCTGCCATTCATCATTGGACTAAAGTTATATAAAAGTTATCAAGCATAAAAAAGTATTATTATAGAAAGATGCACAATTTTATTACAATTTATTCTTTGGAAGTTGAGCATCTCTCTTGCATGTAGTTTGTGTAATTCTATACATTTTTGGAACAAAAAATACTTTACAATTCTCACAAGAGAGAATCATTCAGTTTCCTCATTATCAGGATGAAATATTTAAAGTGCTGATTGATAACAAAAAAACAACTCATTTCCGAAAACAGCAACAAAAAACTTGATTGCAATATCAATCAATATGGAAAAAATGGATGAAAAAAATTGATGATGTTACATGGACAATAATTATTATATATTCTGTAAACATGTTGTCTAGCACCTAAACAAAACCTGTATTTACTGACTGATTTAGATTAGTACGTGTACGACATAGTAATTTAAAGGTAATTTACTGTTAATTTGAATGTAAAATCGACTTTCACTTTCGCTTTGGCAATCCATAGGAAATACTAAATAGTAAGTATTAGATCTAAAAAAAAAAGAAGAGGCTTGTCTTCTTTTTAGCCACGGTCTCCTATATACCAGCATAATTTTGCGTTTAAAAGGATTTTAGAGTATAGATTAAGGACTTTGGTTAAGGTGTATATATTGGCATTTGGATTTGTATGTTCCCTTTGCTATACTTTTATTAAGTAATCAATGTCCGAGTTGTGTAAAGTTTTATCATGTATTTATCTGGTTAACTCAAAATGCAACGATATGTTAATTTAAAACCATGAAAGTTTACATAAAACGATGTAATTTAAAATTTCAGGGTAAATGTTTTACTTGGCACAAGACTTATCGGTAATATTTTTACCATACATGTACATTAACTCTCAGAAATATTTGTCTTTATTGAAATGAAAATACTATTAATATTGTTGGCAATCAAGATTTAGTTAAAGTGGTTATGCTATTGCTCTACTTTACACCTTTACATGCAATAGATAAATATGAATATTAATTTTATACAACAGATAAATGTAAAATTATGCAATTTGATGTGATGACAAAATACTTTCGTTTAATTCTTTGTTATTGATAAAAGTTATATCAGTTTTGTTTCTCAATATTGCATCCATGATTTTTTTAAACTATTGCATAATGTCGAATTTTGGACCATTTAAATTTGATTTTGAACAATGGGTATTTCCATGACAATGTAAACAAGACAAAGGGGACACAGGAAGCATAATGGACTTTGTTTCAATTAAGTTTCTTTGTGATATCATTGACAAGTCTTATATTGGTTTTATATTTTTTTTTATTGCATACGAAATAAAACCAATAGTTTCGTACACAAGCCTTCAAATGAAGCTAATAATACATTTTTCCAAAACCTAAAATTTAGAAAAGAAAAGACTTGTACAGCTATCTCCTGTTCAGTTTTAAAGTCAATTGTATTACTATTACTTTACAATTTAACAAGATACCCACATTTGATCGCAATGGATGCCAATTTTGATTAAAACAGGTATCCTCACATTGAATATTAAAAGTGCCTGACATCCAGAAACATGCAGTTAAGAATAAAATATATTTAAAAAAAAAACATAAATGACAAAAATATATAGCTCATATTCCAAAAAGACTAAGGGAAGGATACAAGACTGAAAACACATTCTGTTTATATAATCGTCTCAATAACATGTTTAATCTGTAAATTTGAGAAAGTACACAAAGTTCTTCTCTGGTCGTAATTCAAACTCATGCTACTGAGATATCGTGGCACTAATTTGCACATTATATAAGGATATGTGCACATCATATACATTGAAAGGATATTTGCATATCATATAATGACAAGTGCACATCATATAATGAAAATGGTCATAACAAGACTGTCACAGTGTTGGCGTTCCGTAGTCCTAAGTGAGGGATAGCATCCCGTGAAATTTTCTAATTTGTGGTCATAACCACAAGTGATTCAAGCTACATATTTTAATGACATTTTAATGACATTCTAATTGAACCTTTCATGGATGATCGATACGCTTTAAGCGGATTGCAAATACATAACCTTTTTGTCATCTTTATGTAAATACTCCATGCGACATTTTTTTTTAAATATGATTTAAAGTAAATATTTGTTACATACCTATAATAATATATACACTCAGTTCTTGTTTAGTGCAAGTTAATTTACAAAAAGATCTGAACAGGAACTTTTCAATTGTTCGACTCGATTTCCATCTGTAGGTAAGAATGATCTTTTATTTGTACAACATTTTACGGTGAAAATATAACCGACCGTACGGGATCCGCGTTAGTGATCAAGGTCGTAACCGTCCGCACTCCTCCCCAGTAGTAGGGGGTGTGTCTTACTCAGTATTCAATAAACCCTACTTTTAACATTTGTTACTGGACGAAAAGTATCTAGACATTTCCCTACATGTATATCAATATGATGTGGTATGAATGCCACTAAAAAAAGTATCTACTAGAGACCAACTGACATAAATTCAAGCAAAGTAAATTCTGGTTGAGCTTTAAAACCAAAACAATTAAAAAGAAAAACCTACGGCCGGTTTTATAAGCAAACTATAAACGGAAAACCAATATGATGCACATCGATCACTCAGAGGCTAACGCTAAATCGTTTAATAACAGCAACATACAGAATGCAGCGGGTTAAAAATATTATGTTCCCAAGTGCGTTCAATACATCTCTTAATATTTTTTTGAATTACTAGTATTACATGTAGATGACTCAAAAATATTTAAGGACATGGATTTCAATAATTTATTATTATTACTTTCATAATCAAAGTGAAGGAAATAACTAGAACATTAAATTGTGAACACCTGCATGTATCGAAAAATGTTGAAACTACATCATATTCATAGTTTGATCAAGCTGTATTTGTTTTTGAAGGTAGTCATTATAATCATGATGTTGCTTATTTCGGCCTAAAAGCTCAAATAAATTACCTTTATTGATATTATATTCTCAGTAATGGCAGTATATATTTTCTGCAACTTTTCAATTTATAATTTATTTCATGCAGTTTTGCGATAGAAATGTTCAAAGTTGTTGAAATTGGATTTATTATTTTAGCTGTTAAGGTGGTACCCAACACCTTGACTCAATTAATTTGGCTCGTTTAATTTTCATAGATTTTTGACAAAGTAATTACTTTGACCCTTTGACAAAAATATAAAAATTTCAAACAATTTGAACCAACCAATTTATCAGAAAAATTAATATAGCAGTTTATAGACCAGTTATTTCCTATAATGTAAAATTACGACAATAAACGTATATCTACATGTACGAACAAACTAGTAAATGTATCATGTCATATACATGTACCACAACAATTGAACTGGATACATGTACATGTATTAAGAAAGCCAATCTTTGAAACTCTACCAACCTTTTACTATTTCTTGCATGACTGAAAGACCAAACAACACTGTGACCTAAGCAAACTATACTAACATATACGTCCCATACTGTAGTATTAAATATACTATAGCCAAGTTTGAACTGATGCTGTTTCTAAGAACATGTATACATGAACGAGATTCTATTCGTTTTGCTGTTTCGCGGATTTATACCAGCACCTCTGCCATACTTTGAATCTATAGATCTATGTTAACAACAACAGGATAAAAGAAATAGTATATATATATTTACATAAACAAATAACAACTTGGAAAAACTGGGGACTTACAACTGTTTGACACTTTGGAAATTAAAATTGAGTTATCCCCCTTTTTATATATGTGTAGAATTTGTATCATAGTATAATATAACTAAATAAACATATGATTTATGCAAAATTTAAGATCAATTCAATATATACGTCAGCATAAGTAAAAGCAAATGAATAATTCATAAATCAGCATGGTAAAAATGTATACATAAGTATGGATAAATAATAAAAGAAAAAGAAATTCCATACGTCAGTATGGATAGTAAAAGGCAAGCAGACCATACGTAGGCATGGATAATAAAGCAATAATAAATTCCATACGTATTTACGGAACGTATTCAGACAAAGAATTTCCATACGTCAGTATGGATTGTGAAAGGTAGAGTAGACCATTTGTTAGCATGGGTAATAAAATACTGAGATAGACTAAGTTCACACGTCAGCATGAATATAAGACATGAAAAGACAAATCAATTAAAACCAAAACGACAGCATAGATAGTAAAAGACTAGAATAATCCATACGTCAGCATGGATAGTAAAATATAAGAGATCCATACGTCAGCATGGATAGTGAAAGCAGGTTGAAACCATACGTCAGCATGGATTGAAAAAACATGAATTCCATACATTAGCATGGATATTTTAAAGAAACACAAGTTCCATACGTTAATATAGTTATCAAAGGTACCAGGATTATAATTTAGTACGCCAGACGCGTGTTTCGCCTACATAAGACTCATCAGTGACGCTCATATCAAAATATTTATAAAGCCAAACAAGTACAAAGTTGAAGAGTATTAGGATTCAAAATTCCAAAATTAAATTTAGCATGGACAATATAGCATAAAAAAATCCATACGTCATCATGGATTTCAAATCAACAACAGAAAAATCCAAACGTTAGCATGAATAATATAACAAAAATACACATTGGATATGTAAGTAATATAAACAATACAAAAATGCTACTAAAAATGATAAGAAATAATTATTATGTCCATAACAATTTACTATAATTAGAATCTATAAAAATGAATTGTCCCAAGAGGCACTGTCAACAAAGGCGATTGTAGGGGATGGCAGTGGGTGATGAAATTCTAGATATAAATTTTAAAGGAGTACTATGCTCTGCATGAAAGGAACAAAGAGGTTATTGAAATTTGAGACGTTTTGTACATTGTACCAAAGTGAGGCTGGAATGACCACGCAGATGAAATTCCTTAAAATAGGCACGATGAGATAATAACAGCTATAAACCATAATTATATACATAGTAGCCATTTATAGACCAGTTGTTTCTTATCATAAAATGACGACAATATACGGATATCTACATGTGGTTATATAGCAGTTTGACAAGCACTAGTTTTGATCATTGAGAGGCTTAAATTATTCCCTTAAGGCAGATTTTACAGAGTTATCTGACTGTAGTGTTAGATACCACCTTAAGATCATGTAAAGAGTTAATGAACTCGCTGCAAAAAATAAAGTAAATGCTACATGCAGTAGTCCTTTGTTAATTTAGACATAGTTGTCATTTTGTATAGTTTCTTATGTTGCCCATTCTGACTCCGGACTCGGACTTCTTTTAAACTGAGTTTACTGTGCGTGTTGCTGTTTATTCTTGATAAGCTAGATGTGTAAGGGAATGGTTGAGATCTCACCAATTATGTTTAGGCTCTGTGTTGAAACTACAAATTGTGACTTGGATGGAGAGTTGTCCCATTGGCACTCATATACCACATCTTCTTATATCTATTTACCCATCTCATTTTTGTGGATTGTCCCAATTAAGTCAGGAGTCTCTGGCCTTTGTTTTTCCTGTATGTTGTTGTTCTTTTTCTTAGTTCATTTTTATATTTTTTTCTCAGTTTAATTGGACGACCATTTCGATGAACTAGTACAGATTTTTGTTTAAGAGCAAGTTTAAGCCTGCTCATTAAACTTTTAAAGCAACATACTCTTTTAAAGTCGATAAATTATTCGTTCCTTACAGAATATCACCATTTTGGCATTATACTGTTCATTAGATAATGTTTAATCAAAGAACACTTGATTTCTAAAAAAAATGGATAATGAAAACAAGGAATGTGTCAAAGAGACAACAAACTGACCAGTCTATGTTTCACAATATAGTTTTTTTCCTTTTAAATTAGTAGCTACAATTATCTGTGATGATCAATCGAATGATAAGCAGTATCTAATTACGAATCAATAGTTATACTTCATGTAGCAGTGACACGTTTGCATTCTAAAAATAAAGTGGGGAAATACCTTAAAAAACTAATACACATTTAAGATATTGTACAAAACTAACGTGGCATTTAATCTACACTAAGGTAAGAACTGAAGCATACATTGTACGTGTTAAAAGGAAGTGGTCGTTTTTTCTTATACTGTGTACGTTAAATAAATTACATAAAATGTACGAAATCAGCAGTTAACAGTTTTAGAATAACTGATACAATAAATACTATATATATACAGTAGTATTTTAACACATTCATCTAAAAGTCTATTTTAACTTTTAATTAATACATCATATGGAATCTTTTAAGGGAACTGACTTACTTAATGAAAATAAAAACGTTAAGACATAATTCTTATAATGTCAATCAGTGACGAAGTACCCGACGCGAAAGTGACACACGAACATGTTTTATTCTACAATGGCTAGCTGTATAGTTGAGGGTTGCGATCTTAATACAAAACATTTCAACCCCTCTGCATTTTTGCGCCAATCCAAAGTCCGGAAATTTGGCCTTTGATAATATTCTTGTATGGGTTTTTTTTAAATTTTGGTTCATCTATAGGAAATACACCACAAATTCATGGTCCCATTGCTTTCTATGTTAAATTCCTCCATTTCAAGCAGGCACACCTCTTTCATTTTAAGTTCAAATAAAGTGGCAATCATTCATGTCAAAGCAACACTTTAATTATGGTTTCTTGTACTAAAAAAATCAACATACCTTTAATGGCATATAAGAAAGAACTGGTTCCCGGAATTTCGGTTGTACCAAAACAGGTACTTCAAATCTGCTAAACAGACAAAATGTACCCTCTTTTTAAAATTTGATGCAGTGTTTTTATTATTCAAAATTATCAGTCCAATTGTGTTCTACAATGATCACCAGTCCTTCGGCTTTCATTTGATGCCAAAAATACCTAAATATTTTACATATTTTGAAAGTTACATTCATGCGTAGGGACTATTTTTTGTTAAATATGTAATACTTTCTGGTATGTGCTTTCTAGCCGGGCCCGACTTAGTGGTGTTACACCTATAACAGAACAAAACTTGTTATATTGACTTGAGCATTACTTTATTTCATTGTATGATCTATTACAAGCAATAAAAAACATATAAAGCTGTAGTCCAAATACAATTTTACTAATTTTAAGCTCAATTGGACTGGTAGTAATATATATATATATATATATATATATATATATATAGGTGTAATACCACCATTGATTTTACCCTATTAGTCTTTGTTAAATTTGCACTTTTCAAAAAAATGTGCAGAATTTATCCTTGTTTCAAATAAAGAAATACTTGGCATGAGTAAAGTTTTATCCTGTCCAGTTCTATAGAAGAAAATTCACATAACATTTCATTGCATATAAGAAATTAACCATCATTGGAAGTTAACCAATCAAATTTCTACCCTTATTTTATCTGTGTACAAGGTTTAGTCACCATGTAACCTCAAGATTACAAAATTTTCTCTAGAAATCCCATATAAAAAATAATGGTGTTTTGAAATACCCAAGACATATATTTATGACACAGAAATGGTTTTACTGCAATCAAATGTAGGATTATTACTTACAACTGTCAAATTCAAGGGAATATTTTTTTTGACCTACTTTCGTATACAACCGGATGTGACGTACATGTACCATGATTTGGTGGTATTAAACCTAAAGAAGACATTTTTGTTCAATAAACTGAATGTAACTTTTTCCCTTTGTAATACTGGTTATTTCAAGCATTTCTTTTAAGTTTTGTCATAATCAGTTCAATGGTTTGAGAAAAATCTAGTATTATGATAATGAAAGACGACATCTACAGCGATTCGAGCAAAATTTCTTCGACAAATCCAAACCAAGCCGCATCAAGATAGAATAGAGTGTGGACCAATAAATGATCAAATATCTATCTTATCTGCCTACAAACAGTTGAATATGATAAACAAGATGATTTAAGGAAGATAAATACCACTAATGGACCTTTTTGTTTTCCTTATAAGGTCTCTTTTAGTCAATTTATACCTCTCAATATTATGTCTATTTCAGTATCAAAATGGCTGTTCCTATTAATTGGGATGATGTATGTAAACGAAAGAAAATAGTAATTGTAAAACAGAAAGGATGTGGTGTGCAAACTAGAAATGAACTTTCACCAAAATGGACGGACATGCATTTTATCTCCAAAACTGAAATCGGACAAAGAAAATTATCTTTTTCCCCTATCCTGATATTGTTGTTTATTTTTTTCCTGCTTAAACTCGTAACTGAATCTTTTAAAGCACGCACTATTAAGGTGAAATTTAAAACCGTAGAAAAAACTAGAAAGAATGCACAGGATATACTCCATGTAAAATCAGAATGGATATTTGACAATTTGATTAAACCGTGGAGCTATGTTCCTTGTTATGGATACATGTACCAAGCCTATCCGTTTCTTCCAGAAGAAACCAGTTTATACTGTCAAAATGATAGACAATTACAAGCATTTACAACTATGCAATTTGAAGGTGCAAGATTTGCTACTTTTGCTACATTCCCACATATTCCCGGAATTTTCGCAACTAGATTGGCAGAGGCAGGTTTTTATTATGCTGGAAGAGGAAATGAAGTAGTATGCTTTAGCTGCGGTGTTAGATACAGCAGTTGGACACGCAATGAATCAGCATTCGAAATTCACAAACGTATATCCCCAAATTGCCCTTTCATATCAGATGAAAGAAGGAAACATAATGAAGGAAATCAGAATATTGGTGGAAGTGTGGATAGTAAGATACAAGAGGAGAACATTTATCAAAATCCGTGTGCCGAAATAAGGTCTGGAAATTCCTCCTCGCCGTTAGATAAAACACAACGTGACCAAAACTATAATGATTTTGCTTCCGGACCTTCTCACGTTAGTAAGCCTTCGGATAGCAGACCAATTGCAGAAACTGTTGCTTCTCGTGGAATTGCAACGAACAATATTCAAAACATGGTTTCAACTTCCAAAAGAGAACAACAAACTAAAAAATCAGATGCAACCACAACCGAAAATCAGTTGAAAGAATCAACTTCATTGCTGATGGAAAGAACAGCATCTTCAGAACTGTTAGAGATAGGAGTGTGTCTTGAAAAAGCCAAATATTCAAAATACTCCATTCGATCAAAACGGCTAGATTCATTTAATCATTGGCCGAGTTACCTCACACAGACTCCTGAAGACATGGCTACAGCAGGTTTCTTTTTCACTGGTAAACATATAAGTACTTATATATTGGATCATCATGATATTATAAGATTAAGCAAAGAATAGTTCATGTTATTATAAAATTAAGCAAAGACTAGTTCATGTATACTACTTGTATAATATAATGCAAATAAATGAGAGCGAATTCATTCATACAAAGTAATAAGCCTAAAATCTTATATTCTCAAAAGAGTATAACCTCATAAATGTTTAATATCTTTAAGAATATGACAAATTCTAGAACGTGTGGAAAAAACGTAGCAAAATTGCCCTTCGAATTGTACATTATACTCTGCCTTTCTTTTTGATGAAACATACAAAAGCATGAAGTTGTTCTGTTCGTCTTTTAGTGGGGCGGCTTACAGATGAAGTACCGAAAGGACAAGTTACGATAAGGCCCGTTTTTGGCCCCCCTATTTTTCTCGTTTCAGAATTTGAAAAATGAGAAAATAGGGGGTCCAAAAATAGGCCTTATCGTACCTTGTCCTTTGAAAAGCATAGGATACGTTCTCAATGGGGTAACCAACATATTTTTTTTTTCACAGCGGCCATCTTAAATTTTAGTTCAATAATTTTGCTCAATAGTGGAACTTTATAACCGATACACACCTTTTTAAACGTGATATAGGTAATGAAAACTATTTGAATTAACACAAAATGATATGGAAATACTTGATTCGATATCTATTTTAGGCATTGAGGATCACTGTCGTTGCTTTTTCTGTGGCGGTGGCTTACGAAATTGGGAGCCAGGTGATCAGCCTTGGGTAGAGCATGCTCGCTGGTACCAGAACTGTGTTTTTGTGAGAGAGAGTAAAGGAGAGAAGTTTATAGACGAGGTGCAATCAAACGAATATCAGCCAATACTACAAGAATCAGAGGTATCGGCATAAAGCATTCCATTTAACTTCGTACTTTAATATTTTTTTTATTTTTATTTTTTTTAACTTTTTTTAAATTCGAGCGTCACTGATGTATGTGATGAGTCTTTTGTAAACGAAACGCATGTCTGGCGCAAATACAAGATTTCAATACTATTGTCTATAATGAGTTTAATTTTCGTCATACTATTGAATCAGATTTCTTTAAAATGTTGTGCTTGAAAGAGTATCAAATAGATAGAAGATGGAATTCTGCAAACCGCCTCGGTTAATTTTTTATAGCGCTCTGTAACGAAGCGAGGGAAATTGGGGTTTTCCTATTTATTTTCTGCAAGTTATCAAGTACGTGCACTCTTGTTTTGTCTCAGACAATTACGATAATAAATCACTGTCTTTCAGCAATCACACCATACAACATAAACAATTTAAATATATTGTCATTTTGGTCTTTTGTGGATAGTTGTCTCATTGGCAATCATACCACATCTTCTTTTTTTTTATATAATCTTTGATTTTTCAGAATTTATGCAGTAGGCGATCTGATTTTACAACGACAGACAAGAACCAAGTTACAAATGATTTCAGAACTCATCCAGCTGTGTTGTCTGTGAAAGAGTTTGGATACAGTGAAATGGTGATAAAGAAAGCATTTGAGTTACTTCAGGCAGAAGGAACGAAAGGTTTTTACATCACGTTTAGAAATACAATTGAAAATGGACTTTCTGATTACATATAAGCGCAAAGGAATTAGATTTTTTATATTCAACGGTCAAATAAAACGAATCTATCAAACTATTTAAGACCTGAACTGGATCTAAATATTGTAATGATATATAGAAAATAATTTAGTTCATCATGATTTATTACATGTGAAGTAAAATAAACGCTATAGATATAATAAGAAGATGTGGTATGGTTGCCATTGACACAACTCTCTACAAGATAGTAAATGACACAGAAATTAACAATTATAGATCACCTTACGGCCTTCAATAATAAACAATCATTATGCCATACTGCATATTCAGCTATCACAGGCCCCGAAATCAATTCAAACGAGAAAACTAACCACCTTATATATAAATATGTTTACAACATTTTGAATAAGTTTGATCTCTGACCACACATTTTAATTTTGCATATCAGTTTCTACCAAAACACTCTTCATGCCAAATCAATTTGGTTGTTGTTCAAACTCAATAAAATGAAATTAAATATCATATATTTGAAAGGCCATTTACTCATCTTGAAATTAATAAACATGTACATTGTTTACCTTCTGGGTGGAAAAAAAACCAACATTATATATCCTACTAAGGGATTGATTTAAATCAAATTATCACTCTCGTATACATGTACCTTTCAATTGATATTATTAGGTATTTCTATTATTTGCCAGTCTTTTGAGTTAGTCAACATAAAAAGAATAGCTTTGAGGCCAATTTCCTTGATGTTTTTTTTAAAGTATCAACCGATCAAGATCTAAACGGTTTTTTTTTATTTGAATATATTAAAGTGTCTTCATCTGTTATCATATACTTTATTTTAGTCATTTGACATAATTATTTCAATGAAATCAAAATGAGATTAAGCTCTACATGTTGTTTTTTGAAAGAATGTTGATACAAGATTGCAAAATTTGATATGGTTTTTGTTACATTGTACAATGTATTACATCACTGAGTTAACCATAATAAGAATGATTTCATCAGAAGAAAAAAAAAATAAACATTGTTTTCGTGGTTGTCTAGAATGTCCCTCCATATACATTTTAGAATACATGCTCAAAATAAAAAAAAACAATATTTCGGAATGGCGGTTGAGAGCGGTATTAAGAGAATCAATATCACTTACCCACTTGTTAAAAATGAGTCATAAGGCTTTTAGAACCCAAAAAATAACACATGGAACTAAAACTGTAACTTTTTATTACATTTTTGTATGTACACAATGTAATTACAGTAGTCACTGGTACAACTCTACTTGAAGCCATATTCCAGATGGAAGATAACACAACCAGACATGAGTCAAATAACACTCTTAACATGGGACAAGCAGAACAACCAGAACTAAGTAGTCGTGAGAAAGCCCCTAAAGAGAAATCAGAAACCACACTAGATCCAGAACTTGAATGTAAATACATATTTGCATGTTTTAAGTCATAAACAACTTATTTCATGTGTGGTATGTAAAAGAAAATAGCTATAGCTTTATCTAATCATATATAAAATATGCCATGATTATAGACTATAGCATGCCATCAGGAGTTATCAATATCAATCCAGGCTTATAGCTGAATGATAAGCAATATGTATGGTTTCTTTAATATTTGCATATTTGTGAAAGAACCAGTTCACGCTTACTAAAAAATGTATAAAGTTAACTTGGAGTTGGCGAAGGAATAAGACAGTACAATTCACTATAGGGTTAGATTTGTATAGCTACTTTATATTCTATTTTTCAGTATCAATTAGAGGATTGGAGGAAGAAAATCAAAACCTTAAAGATCAACAGACCTGTAAAATATGCCTTGACAAACCAATTGCTATTGTTTTTCTTCCATGTGGACATATGGCGTCTTGCGCAAACTGCGCACCAGCTCTACGGAGATGTCCTATATGCCGGGTGTTCATCAAGGGAACTGTGAAAGCTATAATGTGTTGAGATATAAAGTAACAATTATGTAAGGGCAATCGATCTGTATTGAAACTGTCAACAACTCTAATAAAGGCAACAGTAGAATACATATTCAAAAGTCATGAATCTGAAAAAGAAAAACACGGAACAACTGAAACACTGAAGTGCAACTCCCCCTAAAAAAAACAAAAACAAAAACAAACAAAAAAAAAACCGCCAACGTTCATAGTAACGAACTGTTATAATAAAAACTGCAATATTCTTGACTTTGTACAAATTAAACATTTTCAGAAAAAAAATGGTTGGTTTAACCTAGTTATATAGATAGCCATACCTGCCGCTCGAACGGCAATGTTAAAACATATCGCTAACATTACTAACACTATGTAATAGAAATACAACACAAACACACGCTAGAACACTCATCACAGAGAACAGTACACATACATAATATAATAGTTGTTACAAAATATAAACCGCAGAATAACAACAAACATCTTCCAAAAATGACAGCACAGAACGAAACAAACAGTGACGTATTTTGGTGATGAATATATATACTTTTGAATTTCATACAATTGCTTAAACAATGCTAGTCCAAACAATTATCATGAATATGACATTATTGTGAATTTGTGTCTCAAGTACAAGCTGTAATTCAGAATCTTTTGTACACATCTACTTTTGCATAGATACTATTTCTGTACCATAAATCTATTGTACTGGAAATTTACTTTGAATATTTAGTACTATTTCTTTACTTTAAAATTATTGTAATATTGAGGTACATGTATTATACAGTACTTGATCTGTACTTTTAATTTTGGTACAGAAAAAATACTAACAGTGATCACAATATTCCATGTTTGAAAATCATAACTATAAGAGATTTAAAATAGACAAACTTCAAAAATGCGGAAAATGTAACGGTATAACCAAAAAGTATTTTTTCTGTACCAAAATTGAAAGTACAAATCAAGTACTGTAAAATACAAGTACATAAATATTACAATAATTTTAAAGTAACAAAATAGTACTTAATATTACATGTAAAAGTAGATTTCCAATACTACACATTTATGGTACAGAAATAGTACCTATGCAAAAGTAGCTGTGTAGTTATGCCATATTTCTTAAAATCCAACGCCTCATGTAGTCCTATACACTCCGCCCGTTTAAGAATCATTGCAACAACTCTCCAAAGGGTCTTAATAATGCCTGTTCCAAGGCAAAATAAGTACCTCATTCAATTGCAACATGGCTTTGACTTTCTGTATCTCCCCATATTCCAACCCATCGTCATGGTCCTGCCAACTGTGTTAATTAATTTGTTTTCGTTGTGTATATGCATAACATAATCGTAACTGGACATTGGTCCCGGTAATTGTAGAAGTAGTGAAATTATTGAACGATTATATTAACTTCATTGAGCAATAGGGTGATATCAGCTGGAATTTCTTTACTACAGCAACATCAAGTGTGGTTTCACAATGTCCTAGAAATAAAGCAACTGACACATTTGACAATATAAAAAAGAAAAATCACAAAAATACTATACTCCGAGGTAAATTCAAAAACGGGAAGTCCCTAATCAGATGCGAAAATCAAATGATAAAGCACATCAAACGAATGGACAACAACTGTCATATTTCTGACTTGGTCCAGGAATTTTCAAATGTAGAAAATGGTGGATTGAACCTGGTGTTATAGCGCTTAATCTCTCATTTGTATGACAATCGCATCAAATTCCATTATATTTACAACGTTGTTTAAACAAAACAGACATAATTAGTAAAATTGTCAAAATAGGGGTACAGCATTCATCACTGTAACAATTTCAATTAGAACAAGAACAAATAAATATTTAACAAAGAAGCACAAAAAAGCATCTATCAAATTTAATAACCACATCCATTGCTTACTTATACAAAAAAAAGATGTGGTTTGATTGCCTAAGAGACAACTCTCCACAAAAGACTAAAATGTTACAGAAATTAACAACTATATAGGTCACCGTACGGCCTTCAACGATGAACAAAGCCCATACCGCATATTCAGATATAAAAGCCCAAAAATGACAATGTAAAACAATTCAAACGAGAAAACTAACGCCCTGATTTTATATAAAAAAATAACGAAAAACAAATATGTAACACATAAACTAACGACAAACACTGAATTACAGGCCCTTGACCTGAGACAGGCACATACATACAAAATGTGGCGAGGTTTAACAAGTTAGTGGGTTCCAAACCCTCCTCCTAACTTGGGACAGTGATATAACAGTACAACATAAGAACGAATTATAAAAATCCGTTGAAAAAGGCTTAACTCATCAGATGGACAAAAATATAAGTGGCCGTGGCCGGGTACTTGTACGTCCTAACAACAAAAACACAGTAGATCTGAGAGTACTCGCAATTAACTGACAACTTGTTCAAAGCCACTAACAACTACTTAATGAAAAATCATGCATCAAAGTCTAAATATATGTATTGTAAATCAACCCATAAAAGATTGAAATATTTGAGGTTCACATCAACTCTAGTGTAAAGTTGCGTGTTTGACTTAAGAATGTAAATGTCACACAGAAAGAGATATAAAATAAGTATCGAGGATAACAAATCTGCGGATGATTTGTTCAGGTATGGGTCGTCTTCCCAGAAAATAGTCATCTCACTAAGACATCTTGTAGACAAAATATTTCAATCAAGACCATTGGTCACATCTAAATATTAGCGACAAGTCCAAGTAAAATTTATAAGAGTCCTAGAGAGTGTGGTTGATTGGTGTTAGACATTCAATTTAAAATAATTTTGATACCTAATACTAGTATGCCTTATTTCTAAATGTTGCATGCCGTCTTCGTGTGCTTATACCAGTCAGGGGCATTACTTAAACAAGTAACTTTTAAAATTACCTAAATAAGTAATTTTGAAAACGAGGCTATTTTAAAAATTACTTATATAAGTAACTTTTCTAAATATTATTTTTATAGGTGACCAATTATACAAATTTTACTAGTTTTAACAAATTTTTACAGTTATCCGGTTATTTTTCCTATGAAATATAAAATCTAATCCTTCTGAAACACTAATTGCTTTTCTGACGCACTTATCTTTGATATCGACGCTTCTTGATCAAAGGTTGGTCTCTTGGGACTATTAAAATATCTTTTTCCTTCAAAATTTTGAAGGTAGACAGATATAAATAGATAGAAACTTATGAATAATTAAGACTTGAAGTTATTTATAATTTGTAACCCAAAACGATTCCATATGTTTCTTAACTAAGTGTTATTACTAATTATTTCAAAGATGTACAAAATTACTTATTTAAGTAACATATTTGTCATTATTTTTAAAGTAACCCTTTATGTCTATTCTCTTCTCAAATCTTACAAATTCTTCAATTTATGATATAAAATGATGTAAAAATTCATGAAAACTACATTAAGTCCTTGCTTCTATTGAAATTAAAAATAACTCTATTGGGTAATTTTATATGTTTTAAAAACAAAAATTACCTTAAGTAACTAAAAAAGGTTACTTGTTTAAGTAACGCCCCTGACTGTATACATGTACAAGCCAATTTAAAGTTAAGCAAACTTAGAAATTCATAAAATTCAATAGTAAAAGGACCCAAACAAAAACGGTTATTTATGAATATTTACTACTTGTAACTTATTCCATAAAGTAAAGGGAATATACATAAATCGATATACCAATTGATCTTTTGAACTTCCTTAATAGTTCTTTAGATCTTATAAGCGAACTATGCAATAAATATATTCTACATTAGTTTTAACTTTATATAGATATATTATATACTAGGTTGTTCCTGGTCGATTTTTTTTTTATCTAAAACATATGTATATGTACTTCCCCTTTGACTTATTTCGTCATAGATGTGTGTCTTTTAATTGACATTTTAAAACATGCATAACATATATACGCGTTATTTTAGCTCTCACTATCGCTCGGGTAAAAATAATCACGAATATAATGCCTACCCATGTTAAAACTAAATAAAGTATAGCTTGCATCAATAAATTCTTAATTCGTCAGGTATGTGTGTAAGTCAAAATGACATAACGGAAAGCCATGAACAATTTCTTCATATGTATACGACTATTGACAAATATTATAACTACTGAACCATGTGTTCTTATAGACATGTACAAAAAACACTTATTTAGGTAATGCTATCAACCTAACGAAGTATATGATTTGCTATGGGAAGCATTGGAAATCATAGGATCAAACACAATAAAAAGGTGCAAAATTGGTTTATATTATACAAAATTCTTCGAAAGCATTACTACATTCTGATTTAAGTGGCATAGGAGTAACGGATAAACACAATTTGTACCTAAGATGAAATCATTGTTCATGAATTTATCAGGAAAACAGCAAAACCATGAATCGAACATATTAATATAGAAACAACTCAACTGGCTTTATCAAGAAGATTCTGAAAGAATCAACACAATCTAATAAAGGATTAAGGAGATGCGGATACAAAGGTGAGCTTAATAATAAAATTAACGGTATCAAATTTTCTTGCACCAGATGCGCATTTCGACAATACATGTCTCTTCAGTGATGCTCGTGGCCAAAATATTTGAAATCCAAAGCTTATATAAAAGATTAAGAGCTATAATCCAAAAGGTCCAAAAAGTATAGCCAAATCCGTGAAAGGAATCAGAGCTTTGCATGAGGGAGATACATTCCTTAATTTATAATAATTTCTATCATTTTGTAACAGCAAATTTTAATAACACAAAAAAATCCGTATTTTCATGGTGAGCAGATACAGTTATGATAAAGTCCATGTAATGCTGAGGTTAACCCCAAACATACTACGAAGAAAACTTGGCATAAGACATGTAACAGGTTCAAAAGTACGCCATGTTTAAAAAAAATAATTTCGAAATGTAAAACATTTAATGTCACGCAGTTTTGCAGCAGTAGCGTATAAAACTATGTACAGATGGACGTACGCATGAACAGATGTTGTTAGGATAACAACAATTAAGGTAGATTCATGGTATACCGCCATCTTGGATTGTACAATCAGAGTACAAAATCGGTCTAGTTATTTGCCCAAATCAGCAAATTTGGAAACATATTTGCAATTTAATGGTTAGACTGTTTATTTATATAAAGAAAACTTGCTAATTTATTGTATTATTCAAAATATTTAAAAAATTATCAACCTTTTGGTTTTTAAAATCATTTTTTTCAAATGAGCCATTTAAGGGGAGATAAGTCTTTGAGCACAAAATGTATACTGGGCTAATAGGGAATTTTTTTATTTTTACTTGTGGCAAGAAAACAAGTTCGGTGACACCATGTTTTCTTTTTATTTTCTTAAAACATATTATAAAACCAATCTTCTCACAATTTATTTCAAAATTCTATCTATAGATTTTTTTTTATGCACTGTTATGTGTTTTTTGATGAACAAAATAACGAAATTTAGGCCATTTTCAACGACTCATAGCTTGAAAAATAGCACGGTGACCCATACTTTTATTCCATTTTTGAAAAAAGCATAGGAAAATCTTCATTTTGTCAAATTATAAGAAAATTCTGTCTCAAAAAACATTTACTTATGATCTACCTTAAATAAAAAAAAACAAGGCTTTATACAGTATTCTGTCTCCGACTGCTCTTATTTTAAAAGCTTGCATGCTTTGCCGAGAAGCAGCAAATACCAATATTCAAATCGTTGGTTTGAACAAGCCGAGTATCTTACCCACGACCTTAAACTCGTTGAGAATGTAAGTTAAAGACCATTGATTCATCGGAAGTGGTTTATACGAACACAATGGCAATTCCCATCAACACATTGCCAACTTCATAAAGTCGGGTACTATATATATAAGTACGTCTGAGTCAGTGACAACTCTACAACAGATGTATCCATCGGATCGCCATCAATGATGGTGATACATGGCTGTGTACATAATGTATATACAACTCGTCTAAACATCAACCCAACATGTTAGATCTGTAAATTTGCTTTCGCAAATTTTTGGTTATTCCCTCGCCGGGATTCGAACCCATGCTACTGTGATATCGTGACACCAAATCGCCTGCACTGCAGCCGTCCCGCTGCATATATATATATGTTTCATTTCAGCTTAACATATATCTAAATCCCCAAAAATTTATTTTGCAATTTTGATAATATGTTACATTGGTTTTAAGGGGTAAATACATATAGATAGATAGACATTCGAATCAAAGAATGCTGCAATGGTTTGTGAGATGAGTATTCAAATACATGTTATATAAAAGGTTGCTGATTATATTTGTTGATTGTTAGTCAGTCCGATAATTGTAATTGTTTTATTATATTATGTATGAACTTATAATTATTTGTTTTCAACATGTTTAAGCAACAACGAACAACGGTGCTCTAAAATGAAAATAAAACTATGTTAAAGACTGAGAAGCAAAATTGTTAAGAAAACAAACCTACAAACGGAATAAAGAAATTGAGCCTGTGTTCTTTTTCGGTTCTAAAATCAGGTGAAAAGTTATTGTACAAATGTAAAATTCAATATCAACTTTAAAGTGTCCTATATTCAAACTTATATTGATATTTTCTACTAAATTTATTTCTGTAAAATTTTCAGTTTCGAATGCACTTCCTATTGGCATGATTGGATAGCAATACAAATAAAATCATAGTCAAACGCTTTTTGAACGTTAAATAAAGTAATTTAAATCAATATTATTTTGGGGGGAAAAGAAATTCAATATTTCTAAGTTGAGTTCATCACATGACAAGTATATAGTTGTGATGGCGACTTTTGGACTTCCTTCTTATGTGTAATACATATGACCTAATGACGCCTTTATTTTAGTATAGATAAGATATTTAATTATCTAGCATATGTAACACATATATATATTTTAAAAAAACTTCAAGTGTGATTTTTCATAGATAATAGTCACTTCCGTGTTAGTTGAATTATTCTCGAACTGTTTTGCTTTTTTTCCTCCCCCGGCCAAGCGCAACGTTATAAGAAAGACATAGAAAAACTGGGCGTCCGTCAGCCCATCTGTGCGGCCTTCTGAGCAATCTTACGTGTACTAATCATGCAAGAATAGCATGAAAGTTATATCAAAAGATTATATTCAGTAATGTCTCGGGCAAGTTAGAAATAAAGTGCCACGACTTTGTTGCACGCGTCTTTCCTATTAAACGTAAAGTAAATAATACACCAGCTAAAGATATAGATAAGCCTGCCTCGCTTATTTACTTACATCTAAAAATTGACAAAGAATGGCGGTTGAAAACAAAACTTAACGGTAAAAAAATGAATTTTGCTTCCAAATTGTGAACTTGTATTATTGCAACCTTCCAGCAGTGCCTGCATATCGAGTATTTTTTCCCAGTTGAAATGACAATCTAGAGATAGCGTTTCTTATCATGATTTCCATAATAGAAGAATTGCTTCTCACAAGGAATCTATCAAATCTAGAGATCCGAGTGGTGCGGTTGAACTCATCACTTCGACAATATGTTACCTACCCCATCACGAGTTGTTTTACCCTCACAGAATATCTGTTTCACAGATGACCACGATATTATATGTATGTACTCGAACACACCCGCAAAATCCGTGACTGAATTAAAGTATATAACTATGTGTAAGCCTTATTTTAGCCTGGATATTTAGTATTGGTATTATCATCTGATAAAGTCATGCTGATTATAAGATACACAGTTTTCTCTGCTTTCAAAATCATCTTGTTTGAAACCGTAGACTTTGAATTTATCAATTATTGGTAGTATAAAGTATTTGGAAAACAAAAGAGCCTGGTATGAATTAATTTTTAATCAACAACATTGTCCTACATTATCGCCGGTCCGTGGCTGAATTAAAAAAAAAATTATATAACTATTTATTTTACCTCCTATACATTTCTAGGAAGATTATTGATTAAAAGCGTCTGCGTGGTGACCGTGTTTTTTTCATATTAGGTTAGTAGGGAGGCGGGACTTATTTCATACACGGTTAGTAGTAGTGTTTCGTCCCTTTATAAAAACAAAACGGTACTGAGAACAAATCTTAAAGGTTTCAACAGACGAAGAAATTGATGATTAAGATTAAAATGAATTCATAAAACACATCTAAAACTAACAAGTTGTTATTGTTGGCATTTGTTTTTGTAGGATCAATAGAAGTAGTTTCTTAATGCTAACAGTATTGAAGACTCAATTTTAAGGGTCATTAAACTAAATTTCACACTCTAACCCCATATGGAATTTACTGACCCCACATATAACGTTTTAGGTCACTAGCACACTATGTAACTAATAGTGTAAGTATTATTTTAGCATGGATATTTAGTATTGGTATTGTCATCTTACAAAGTCAACATGCTGATTAAAATACTAAAATAGGAAACACTGTGATAATGATTGAATTTAGTAGTGTAAACCCTGTTAATTGTTGGCAATTTTTTCATTTTTAATCAACACCATTGTCCTATATAAGCTATATATAACGTTGAACTATTTGATTTGTCGTTTTTACCCCATGACGGCTATCAAATTGGACCTCGTTATTTTAGTATTCTAGATGTTTAAATCATCATAACCACGGTAATACATTTTTAACGCTCTCAGTAGATAACTTTTTACAACTATGATTTGAGGAATAACTCATCTAAAATAATTAATCCGCACTTTTGTCGAACTCGTCCAAGACAGTGTTGTTATAAACATCCGATATGCATTTCATAAATATTTGACAAAACTTGTAAACTTATAATAAATGTAATTGTCTGAATATACATTTGTACGGGATATAATTCCTCAGAAAACTACTTTTTTAAGCTCTGCCATTCACTTGTACAAATTTTGTCAAAAGTCTATGAAATATAAAGCAACTGTTTATATGGAACGCCACATCTACCTTAAGATAACGATAATACTATAATTAAGGGTAGAGATAAATCACGAAGAAAATGTTCTATACTATACCGACATTTGACAATATTACTTAGCCAATTTGTTATATCACTATGATTAATTCATATACTATAAAGACATTTTGATATCACATTGAGTTAACTTTTAATACTATTCTGTCATTTCAGTTTGTCGTGAAGATATTTGTTCACACTATGAAGGAATCTTGATATGACACGGAACTACCTTTCCATACTGATTTGTCATTTTACTATACTATTATGTTATATCAAAAAGAATTCACAGTGCACGTGTGAACGAATATCTTAAGTCAAATGTCGTTACAATGTATATTATAGAACATTTGCTTTATAATAAAATATATGAATACACCTGTGATATCGCGGGTCTGTGACTGAATTAAATTATATAACTATGCGTAAGCCTTATTTTAGTATTGGTATTGTCATCTAAAAAAGTAATGCCTATAATAAGATGCATAGTTTTCTCTGTTTCTGTTTGAAAGTTGAGTTATTTGATTTACTGTTTTACGTGCCCGCTAACAAATTGAAAACTGTACCTATACGCCTTATTTTAAATCCAGATTTGTAGTATTCGTCTTAGAAAGTCTTACTAGGAATAGATTACCTTAGCATTATTTGGCACAACTTTTTGGAATTTTGGATCCTAATGCTCTTCAACTTTGTACTTGTTTGGTTTTATAAAATATTTTGATATGAGCGTCACTGATGAGTCTTATGTAGACGAAACGCGCGTCTGGCGTACTAAATTATAATCATGGTACCTTTGATAACTATTTTAACCACTTGGTCGATGCCACTGCTTGTGGACGTTTCGTCCCCGAGGTTATCACCAGCCTAGTAGTCAACACTTCTGTGTTGACACGAATATCAATAATGTGGTCATTTTTATAAATTTCCTGTTTACAAAACTTTGATTTTTTGGAAAAACTAAGGATGTTCTTATCCAAGGCATAGATTACCTAAGCATTATTTGGCACAAATTTTGGAAATTTTGGATCCTAATGCTCTTCAATTTTGTACTTGTTTGGCTTTACAAATATTTTGATGTGAGCGTCACTGATGAGTCTTATGTAGACGAAACGTGCGTCTGGCGTACTAAATTATAATCCTGGTACCTTTGATAACTATTAACTGATTTAAATACTACAATAGGGAATAATTTGACAATGATTGAATTAGGTAGTGACACCTCTGTGATTATGAGTATTTAAATAATATAAAAGGTTGCTGATAAGTTTTGTTGATTGTTATTCAGTCCGATAATTGTAATTATCTATTATTGGTAATATTAATTATTTGGAAAACAAAAAGTCCTGGAATGGAGTATGTTTTAATCAACAGCATTGTCCTATATTAATTATAAATACAGTTGAATTATTTGATTCGCTGTTCTACGTCATACCCGCTAACATATTGAAAACTGAACTTATACGCCTTATTTTAAGTCCAGATTTTTAGTATTCGTATTGTCATCTGAGAAAGTCTTACTGATTAAAATACTACAATAGGGAACATTTTGACAATGATTGAATTAAGTAGTGACACCCCTAGGCCTGTGATTATGACCCATGTATATACATGTAGCAAAATCGGAAATGCACCATTTGGTGGTATGCCTGTCAGATACTGAAGGTACAGATACGGTAATAGGCAACAGGTGAATATACTATTGGTATCGGTATCGGATTCGACCCGGAACTTATTAATTAATAGCAATATTAATTATGTGGAAAACAAAAGGGTCTGGAGTGTTGTAATTTTTTAATCAACACCATTGTCCTACAATGTCTATATACAATATAGAATTCTTTGGTTTGTCGTTTTTACCCTATGACGGCTGAAAAATTGGACCTCGTTATTTTAGTATTATAGATAATTCTACTCTAATTTGGTTGTAGTTCGATTCGATTGTAGTTACGACACAAGGAACATATCTAATATCATCTGTGAAACGGATATTCCATAAAGGCAACCCGTGATGGCATCCGTAAAATTTAAGATGGGATGGATTTTAACTTCAGCATTTGGAACTTTTGGTTCAATAGCTTCCTTGTGATCAGCAACCCTCCATCAATGAAATCATTTTTGGCATCACAAGCCCGGGAATATCGTATCTATTTGAAGATATTTGTATTTCCAGACTTCAAATAGCTAGTCGTATTTAAAAACTAATATAACATCCATGATTTCAAGGAAGAAATATTCCGGTGTGTATAAACATAATCAGTAAACAAAATGTATGTTTCAATCTCTTTTGTAGTCAGAGAAGCATTAAAATATAATTAAATTACCAGGACTTTTGTCTTGAAGTATTAATATTCAGTTCTTTTTAAGAAAGTGGCTAGGGTATGGGGGCGGCAACTGCTTAATACAGACATTCCTAAATTTTAAAAGACAGTCATACTATGTACAGCTACTTTCAGCAACCCTGACCTCGATGTATTAATCTTACAATGTTCAGTTCTTTCGTTTACATATATCAATATATAATTATATATCTTTGTAATTTTCGTTTCAATTAAACATGGAGATCTCACATTATACATTTTCCGAAAGCATATGTTCTAGGATTAACAGACCGACGACAGATAAAGTGAGAGCTATACATGTATGCTTACGATATTTTAGTTTCGATGGGAATAGAAGGATGATTGTTAAATGCATAATAAACGGCAAACCTAATACAGGTTTATGTGTGTATATTTAGGTATTTTTTTACCTAACATTTTTACAATTATTGTCGCTTCGCTTTTCTTCTTTTTGTATGAAACTTAAATATGATAATCTATTAAAAATTAATTTCCATCATGTATTTGTAAAGTATTAATATTTTACAGTTTAGTTGTGTACAACATGGTCTACGGTCTACTAATTGGACTTATATTGACAGTTATTGTTCTAAAGATAGACCGAATTTAAATCCTCAGTCGATAATTTTAGGTAATACACGTATAACGTGTGTATTTAAATTCTGAAAATAGATATAAAGTAATTCTACTCGGGAAATGTATTTATGACAAAACAACACGAACACGAAACACATATATATTTCGTTCTAATTTCTTACTTTAATGATTAACAAAAAATTTTTTTTTACAATATCACGTTGTCTTTTATCATACGTGTGAGCATGATATTCAATAAACATTTATTTATATATAAACCATTCATATACATGTGCCGGATCAACATCGTGATTAGTATTTTCTCATGTCATATCCTTTTTTTTTGTTATTTGCTTTTTTGATTTTTAACATTTATTAAAGTATCAATTATTGATTACTCGGATGATATTTATTTGATTCAAACATTATTTTGATTTATGACGATGAAGAGTGGCGTCTTTGTATAACAGGCTGTGTAATAACACATCCAGGACACATTTGCACAATTTGTTAATCTTTACAGCTAAAGAAGATTATTTTAATCGATCGTGGGACATAAATTACAGAAGATAAACATCATTGAGACAACACAGCACACAAATTGCAACAATATTTGGCAATGGAATCATACCAAATTCACACATTGTTTTCAATTTAATTTTACACGACTTTCGTACAAGTAAAACGTTTAGCTAGCTATATATATGCTCCGGACCATATGAGTATTTCGATCATTCGCGTATGGTCATGCCCATATAGATATGGTCCGACCGTATGCGTAACATGCGTATGGTCGCGGTAATTAACAAGTTTACAGTTAACATTAAAAAACTTTTCATTAGGTATGACCCTTTTAGTTGTCAGGTCATTTTAAAAAGACGATAGCAAAGGTCATTTTATTATATTATAATGGTATCAAGATTATACAAATACAAATAAGCAGTTTCGCGCATTTAATTTTACTCAATAGTCACAACTATAGTAAAAACAATTATACCTATGGACATTACGTATTTGTTATTACGAGTGAATGGCAATATGTCGAAATTTTCAAAACTTCTTAAAATGAACTGTTATGGAATTTCCCAACCACGGTATTACTCAAGGCTTTTCACTCGAGAACAAAAGGTGTAACTGTAAAAGATCGTTTACAATAAAGACATACAAATGCAGATCAGATATGGTACCGTGTGGAAGTAAATATCACCCTAAGCAAAAATTCAAGACTATAATTAACGATGAAAACTGACTTTGGCATCAATATTTAATGTATGGGTAGCCTTTGAATTATAGAAATAAAAACTTTTGTATGTATTCATCGTGGTTTTCATTTTAATAAAGTTTATTGTTCTGTTGAAACGTTTCTAATGCATAATACCTATATGGTCCAAATACTCACCTGACCGTTAATGACCAAAACGAATATATACTCATATGGTCCGACCATAAGCGTACGATCGGACCATACGGGATGGTTGGACCAAATGAGTATACGCATATGGTCATGATATGTTTTAAATACTCATATGGTCCGGAACATCTTAAATATATGTACATTGTCGGTAATTAAATTTATTTGTATGAGCTTTAGAAACAGGACGAAAAGCGAGGCTTGCCGAGCTTTTCTCCTGTTTCGCAGCGGGTACAAATAATTTTAATATTTTTCGACAATGAACATACATTGCTTTTATCCTGAAATTTACTCCCAACACTTTAAAGAAGTTATCAAAGATACCAGGATTATAATTTAGTACGCCAGACGCGCGTTTCGTCTAAATAAGACTCATCAGTGACGCTCATATCAAATTTTTATAAAGCCAAAAAAGTACAAAGTTAAAGAGCATTGAGGATCCAAAATTCCAAAGAGTTGTGCCAAATCATGCACTCTTATTTGTCGTAGAAATCGACATAGTGAAAACGAGTCCCAAAAATGAACTGGTACGGAAAAAGAAATATTCATATTACCGCTCGCTCAAGATTGAAGTGGGGTAACAGGAGACTTTACTTGTAAAAGCAAAAATTTGTTTGTGTACCTGTTATTTGTCCAATACAAGGCTGATTGCAGAATAAAAAGTTCTAATACACCATTTTCGAAGTAAGGAAAAGCATTTACCAAGTCAAGAGTATGATAGTTCTTTTCCATTTGATTAATTTGTTTAGGCTTTTGAATTTCAATTTTCTTTGGTGTTATTTTCATTTTATTCTTTTTATTTTTGCCATTGACATGATTGAACTGAGTATTTAAATTTGTTATATAATTAGAAGATTTTGATACTTTTTTATCCAGTCAGAAATTTTATGTTCGATTATATTAATAAAGATTCTTACATTGATACCAGTGGATTATCGGATTTATGCAATTGAGATAATTAAAATTTAAAATTTTAACTATCGAGATTGGATAAATCAAGTGAATCCACGAGTCACTATGTAAGAATCTGTTTCTCTAATGATTAAAAAATTAATTTTCATTTTTTCTTTAACAAAATTCCCTTTTAGTGCCTTCCACATTCAACAGAGTTGTCAATTTCATTAACACCTGTTAGCATACTATGGTTCATCCGTGTAGCTGATAAAGATTATGACCCTTAAAATCAACCAATCATCTTCTTAGATCACCGGCAACCACACGTTGATTAAATTAAGATAACTGCGTCGATTGTGACACGATATTCATCCACTGGAGACATTTAAATTTTCAAATTTAAACCGCGAGGCTCGCCGTTTTTTTAAATATTTAAAACTTAACTGTCGAGAGTGGCTAAATATAGTATTACACGAGATTTGGTAGTGGCATCTGTTTCTCTAATGATTTTTAAACAATATGCAGACAAATTCAATACTTCTTTTCAAATGATCTGCAAAAATATGTGTTCTTTCTATGTGACGTCATCAGGCATGGGGGCCTTTTTCGTGCCGTCAAAATAGGGAATTCAGGGGAAAGCAAGAAAATTCGATGTCAGAAACCACCCACACGTTGATTAGATAAAAATAATCCACATGTCAGAAAAGGGATAAATAGTGTAAGAATTAGAGAAATATTTTTATACAATGGGTTTAGGAAGGGTTAATTTTCCATAGAATTAGAGAAAAAAATATTATTAACTGTATGAAAATCTTGTAGCATATTTGAAAAGCCAGCCCAACTAAATGTCCTTATATTCAATTAGGTGTTCTCCCTATAAAAGTCCATGGTTCCATTGAAATCACTTTTTACCAGATGAAAAAGATGTCAACAGTTGAGTACCTCTTTAAATAAACTTTAAATGTACATGACCGATGAACAATCACAGGATATATCAGTTTCAGTTCCTTCAACTTTACTCTTCCGCTGAAAAAAACGTCTTAACAATGACTAAAGTTAAAGTTTCTAAATAACGCCCCAAGATTTTATCTTTTTGTAAATTATTGGTTTCTTGATTTACATAGAAAATCATACGAGTATAAGTTATATTGGATTTTTGCAAGTGTTCAACATCAAATTAAGATTGCATGTTAACGATTTCTGTCAAATCGTCCTCTATCCATTAGTTCCAAGTGTTTAGTCAGAAACGGTTATTTTGGTTTGATTCAGTCGTAATCGCCCGAAATAATATATGTTCAAACTTACTCATTACGAAATCAAAATTTTAAAATAAAAACTGTTCTGTTTAGTCAAAACTTATAATTGTGCTCAAAACTTTAAGAAAAATTGAAAAGATTGTCACTATTATTTTGAATATTTTCCTTTCCTCAAAGGGGATATTCCGTACATTTATCTCCGATTGTCGAATTGCTTTCAAATGCAAGTTTTTCCATTGGCGACTAAGATCAATAAAAGTTTTGTTCTTGTTGAGATAATATTTCTAACAACAGAGTTATATAGTTAACATATACACAATTGGGAAATACTTTTGATTAATAAATCACATTACATAGTTATTCGGAAACACAAAAGTATAAAAGTGTATTTGTCACCAATTATCTTATTGTATAACATTATGTATTCATGTCCAAATCAATCCAATTGATTGCTGATAGAGTATACCGTATTGACAATGAATGTCTCCACTTACATTTAGAAGTCGACAAAGCTCAACGGCTGAGTACGTAACTTATGACAGGAGATGTGGTCAATTTTCCCATTGTTGAATTTCTCTATTAACAAGACAAAACACAAGTAATAACTTATTGCTTAAGGAATAACTGACTTTTTCTTCGTAGAGTATTGCTCTTTGCAAAGAAGCTTCTGAACCAAGGCCCATTACTTATAAGCCCTTTGTGTCCTTCCACCCAGCGAAAAAAGTCAGTTCTCACCATTTTCAAACTAAAAACTTATGAAAAGTAGTTTCAAAGCAAGTTGTGAAATAAATCAGTATCAATGTCGGTTAATGTATATTTTATTATGATTAAAACTAATATAAATATCCATGTTATCGTTGGATAATTTTCATCAATAATTTAATCTCATCAAATTACATTCACACCTTGCACTGTTTATCTGTTATACGTCAAACAGATCAAATGATGCATACCTACCATCATGTATCTAGTGCTTTCTCCCTTTAGCAATAACTGAAATCAAGTACTATATTACACAGCGCTGATAATCACATCAACTGTTTACATACGTTTTGATGACTCATGGATGATTAATGGTACTTAAAAAGTCGAGAACGAACTCTAGATTTCCTGACGTCAGAATATATTTGCATAGTAATTTCCTAAACACAAGGCCAATATGACCTTGATAAACTGACCAATCGACTCAATGAAGTACAATGCATTATGGGCTACTACGGGTTTATCACCACTTGAAAACACGTGGAATGAGTGGGAAAAATGTCGACTACTAATGTGTAAGGGACTCTCACAATACATGTTTTTGTTCTGCGAATATGTTTAATGAAACATATATAAATAATCTTTAATTTGCATGCTCAGATTAAAAAAGTATTGTTTGCCGTTTTCATGATTCGACTTTCTTTTTCGCCTTGTTAAAGAAGTTGAACAGGTTTGTTTCCATTGTTATGCATTGTACCTGTGCATTAAATTTGATAGGAAGTGACCATTGTCCAGTATGACAAATTTTTGAGCTTATTTAAATCTGTAAATTGATATTTAAAAAGACATTTCTACTTCGAAAAAAACGAAGAACTGGCACAAAAACACTTCTATCTGAACTGGATGTGTAAACTGTTTATTTAGACTTGAACTTAAGGACATCATGATATTCGGTATGCTACATAAAAAGTCTTATAAAAGCGGGACGATAGATAGCTCAACAAATTTTGTATAGTTTTGTCCAACGATAAAGTCCGTCTGTTGTTGATTCATCATAGAATATATCTTAGAGGAATTTTATCGATCGGCTAATGTCATATTAAAAGAGGGACGAAAGATACCAAAGGAACAGTCAAACTCATAAATCCAAAACAAACTGACAACGCCATGGCTAAAAATGAAAAAGACAAACAGAAAAACAATAGTACACACGACACAACATAGAAAACTAAAGAATAAACAACACGAACCCCACCAAAAACTAGGGGTGATCTCAGGTGCTCCGGAAGGGTAAGCAGATCCTGCTCCACATGTGGCACCCGTCGTGTTGCTTATGTGATTACAAATCCGGTAAATAGTCTAATTCGGTAGGTCATATTCATGAAAGGGAAGGGGATTGTAGTTACGACGTAAGGAACATATCCGATATCATTTGTGAAACGGTTATTCCATAACGGTCAACCAACTCGTGATGGCGTCCGTAAAATTTACGAAGGGATGATTTCAACTTCACCATTTGGAACTCTTGGTTTAATAGCTTCCTTGTGAGCAGCAAACCTCTATCAAGAAAATCATGATAGGAAATGCAAGCACGGGAATATCGTATCAATTGGGAGATATATACCCCGTATGCAGGTGCTGCTGGAATGTTGCTACTTAGAAATGGAAAGTTCACAATTGGAAAGCTGAAATCATCTCTTTTGTCGTAAAGTTTTGTTTTCAACCGACCCTCATTGTTAATTTCTAGATGTAAGTCAAGATATGAAGCCGACTTAACTGTATCTGTAGTATCCTTTATCTCTAGTTCGATTGGATAGATGCGTTCCACATAGTCACCAAATTTTGAATTCTTTAGTGAAAGAACATCATCTATATTGCGGAAAGTAGAGTTAAAGGATATTGCTACTTAACTTATGTGCAATATTTTTAATCAGATGAATTCCCTGGATCATATTTGGTGCCATATTGCCAACTACAGTCTTCTAAAACGTCTTTTGTATACAGAGACCAAAAAATTAGGTATGAGTGCCAAATGCGATATCTTTCCATCCAATACACAATCTATGAAAGTAAGCAATCATTGGTTCAGCGCTGAAAAGTAAACTAGAAATAAAAGTTATATAATAGGTTTAGATCCAACGCCACAATTTTCGAAAAACATCTCAAAATTCACGTTCTTGTCGCACATACACATGAATAACATCATAAATGATATTATTAAGGTTGACAAATGTCCGAGTCCGTTAAGAATATAAATAAAATCTTGATCTCCAACAGAAAGAACAAATGGAACTTTGAAAATATTAAAACAAAATGAAACTACAGCTGATTGCTTCATTTTTAAAATGTCCCAAATACTGAAATATGTCAAAAATCAATACTTAATTTTTTTTTTTAAATTGTCAGATAAGAATAAAAAATCTTTTGCAGTTTAGAAGAAATATGATTGGTGATATAGACTTTATTCATGTTCTGTTCCTGTCAAATTCCAATATGAAAATAATATTCTACAGTAAATATCTCATAATGGAAAACCGATCTTTCTGAAAGATGTTTGTATACAAAAATAAGGAGATGTGATATGATTGCCAGAAGGACAACTATCCACCTAGAGTTCAAATGAAGTTGATGTAAGAAATGCCTTCAACAATGAGAAAAGCCCATGCAGTATATAATTGGCTATAAATTTCTCGGGATCATACGTTGTTGTCTTTTAAAGACAAATTAAAAAATTGTACCTTTCCTCGATTTGAATTTTTTTTTAATCTTAAAAGAAGCTACAATATCAATGTTCTTTAAACTGTGATATTTAATGGCGCCATCAGATATTTGACACAATTTTAGTCTTCACTTTTGTTACGAACACAAAACTACTACGATCTGTGAAAAAATGAAAATTTTGACGATCGTTGTGCGATCCTGCAAGTCGTAGTGAGGTCGTAGTACGGTTTGGTAAAGTCTTCATGATCGTGACGAGCGTGGCCAACTTCAAATATGTTCTAAACAATCGTGATTAGGTCATGGCTAAACCTAGTCGTAGTAGAAGTGTAGTGAGAGCGCAATAAGGTCGCGGTAAGATCGCAATGGTCGCTACACCATCGTAGCGATAGCGTAGTGAAAGCGTGATTCTGTTCGGGGAGAATGCGCTACGATCTCACAGCGACTTTACTTCTACCTAAATACGACCATCACGTTCTTACCGCGACACAAACACGCTTCCACTACGACTATACCACGTTTGTACCACGCTTATACCACGCTGTTCAAGACGGTAGCACGATTTTAGCACACCTATGCCGTCCTCATCACGCTGTTCGTACGACCTGACGACGTTCATACTACGATTATCATGCTTATTGTCATTGTCATATAAAAATTTTAAAAGGTTTTTTTTGTCTTTATGTAATTTGGACCTCTTTTCCTTTATCTCCAACGGCTCAAACATTCTTGACACATCTGTGTCATCCCTACTATCGTTCATTAAAGCATCATCATTTGATCTTGGTGGACCAGCAATATGTTGTAATTCAGGTTGGATTGGTTGGTCCGACATATATCTTCTTGATCATGAATTGTTACTATCTGATCTCCCTCTGCCTCTACCTCAACCCCTACCCTTACGTAGATTTTGATAAAATGACTGTGCTGTTTCCGAAAACTGTACTGTAATGAAAAAAAAGAATATACAGTATTTATATGGAACACGATGTTGACGTTATTGGTTGGAACGTAGTAAGATTGCGGTATGATCGTAGTATGGTCGTGGTAAGAGCGTGCTATGATCGCAGTAGAAGCTTGGTACGATCGTGTTGCAATTGGATAAATCGTGCTTTGGTCGTAGTGAACAAGTGATGAGCGTAGAGAGATCGTGATAATCGTAGTGAGGTCGCAGAATCAGCGTGGTAAGAACGTGGTATAATCGTAGGGGGGTAGTTGTAGAAGCGAAATGATAAGATAAAATACATCAGAAAAAAGCAATACCAACAATTATTAGTTCATGTTAAGAATGTTCTTTGTACACGTGTGTGTGTATTGCCCACATTCTTACAAAAATGTCAGAATGGCGGTTTTGAGCTGTCTGAAGGCGTTTTATATCACTTGCCCACTTGTCAACAATAACCAATAAGGTTGCTACATTTAGAACCTTAAGTACACAATGACAATGAAGATGATAAACACATCTTGAAATTTGTCATAGTGAAAACAATAAGCAGAAGAAATTGGTACTACCTCTCTATCATATCCAATTATTACAGTAATCACTGGGTCAACTTTACTTGAAGCCATATTCAAGAAGTTTGGAGGTAGAAAATCAAAACCTGAAAGATCAACTGACCTGTAAAATATGCCTAGACAAACAAATTGACATTGTTTTTCTTCCGTGTGGACATGTGGCGTTTTGCGCAAACTGCGCAATAGCTCTTGAACGATGTCCAATATGTCGGGTGTTTATTAGGGGAACTGTAAAAGCTATACTGTTGAGATATAAAGTTATAATTACTTTAGAGCATTCGATATGTAATGACACTGTCAACAACTCTGATAAAGGCAATAGTAGAATACTGCTGTTCAAAAGTCATAAGTAAATGGAGAGAAAACAAATATGGGGGATAAACTAAAACTGCGAGAAAGACATCAACCATAAGAGGAAAACAACAGAACCACAGAAACACTGCAGTGAGCTTTAAGAAACGCCAGCATACATTGAAACGAACTTTTTGATAAAAACTGCCATATTCCTGACTTGGTACTCTCAGGTCATTTTAAGAAAGAAAGGGGAGGAGGGGGGTTGAACCTGATGTGACGAAAGCTAAACCACCCGCTCATTTAACAATGTTAAAATATCGCTAAAACGACAACATGAATACAGCACGAGCAAACACAGGAACACTCAGCACAGAAAAACGCACAAATAAATAATATAATAGTCGTTACAACGTGTAAACCACAGAATAACGACGACTATCTTCCATTTACGTCAGCACAGAACAAAAAAAAACAGGGACGTATTTTTGGGATGAATATATTATATAGAACACTACAAGTCCAAACAATTATCATAAATATGACGGTATTGTGAATTTGTGTCTCAAGTACAAGCTGTAATTCAAAATATGTTGTAGTAGTGCCATATTTCGTTTCTTATTTAATTGTAACAAGTCGTGTCTTTGACTTTCTGTATCTCCCTATATTCCAACCCATCGTCCTGGTCCAAACTGCTGTGTAAATTAATTTGTTTTCGTTGTGGATGCATAAGATTATCGCAACTGGACATTGGTCCCGAAAGATATTTAAAAAAAAAGTAGCACAATGTTTGGGTGACATCAGCTAGTATGTCTTAACTACAGCAACATCGCGTGTGATAAGACAATGGCATAGATATAAAGCAATTGACATATTTGATGTGGATGGTTTAGAGAGATCTCATTTAATGTGTATGAATGGTTGTCTCTCCAAAAAATAGTCATCTCACTAACACTTGTGCATAAAACATCTTCTAGCTTATGCTTACAATTTCGCCAGTGTCGATAATGTTGTATCTAAAATTGAAAGTTTAAATCCATCACGATAAATTCAACAATAAAAAGACGCAGTTTGGTAAACAAGTTGTCTTGATAATAACCAAAGGATATCGGATTGAAATATTGTTTAAAACCTTACACAATTCGAAATCATTGGTCAAAATTTTGCCTTGCTATACCTTCTTCTTTTCAAAATCATTCCCGGTACATGTGCAGGAATAATAACTGCTTGTCGTCTAGCTGCTAGACCACCAATCTTAAAGGACAAGTAAAACAAAAAGACAGAATATTTTGTGATTGGGTTTTGACCGAACTAAAGCTTTTTGTAGATAAATAGTGATTGGCTTTGTAAAAATGCATAAATCCTTGTCATTGTAACAAAGTTTTAGTCCAACTTACCTAAAGACCATAGTTGCATGTTTCATCAGCTGTCTTATTTTACTCATGGTAAGAAGATTTGTTAAAGTCTACAGTTAACGAGATTGCAGATGATTGGTGTTAGACATGCTCTTTAAAATTCTTTTGATATATAATATGTCTTGTTTTTAAATTTTGCATGCCGTCTTTGTGTGCTAATACATGTACGAACCTATTTTTAAGTTAACCTTAGAAATTCGTAAAAACGATAGCAAAAGGACCCAAACAAAAACGGTAATATGAATATTTACTAACTTATTCCACAAAGTATATGAGATATACCATAAATCGATATATCAATTGATCCTTTGAACGTCCTTATCTAGTTCTTTGGATCTTATAAGAGAACTATGCAATTAATATATTCTACATTAGATTTAACTGTAAATAGATATGCAAAATACTAGGTTGTTCCTGGTTGATTTATTTTTATATAAAAATATGTATATGTACTTCCCCTTTGACTTATTTCGTCCTCGATGTGTGACTTTTAATTGACTCTTTAAAACATGTATAACATGTATTGATATATATTGCATTGTTTTGCGTATTATTTAAGTACTCTTCCTAATAAACGCATTGCTTTGACTCGTTATTCATGTCTTGCAAGCACATACTGATAATACTGCATTTGACAGGTACGTGTCTTCATAAAGACGACAAAAGAGTACCCATGCGCACTTTTGTCATATGTACGCAACTATTGACAAATATTCTAATTAATGAACCGTCTATATTTTTATATATGTGTATACATGTACAAAAACCCCACTTATTTAGGTAATGCTATCAAATTTATCAAATGGTATCCCCGTCCCGAAATAAAGGAATGACAAAGTATGTAACTTGCTATGGAAAACATTAGAAATCATTGGATCAAACACAATAAGTAGGTGTAAAATGATTTTATATTATACAAATTCTACGAAAGCATTAATATATTCTGCCATTAGGGATATATCAGTTGCGGATAAACACAATTGGTACCTAAGGAGAAACCATTGTTCATGATTTGTTCAGGGTAACAACAAAACCATGAATCGAACAAATTAATAAACGAACAACTGAACAGCCTTTATGAAAAAGATTCGGAAAGATTAATTCTAAAAAAGGGTTAAAAAGGCGAAGTTGATACAAAGGTGTGTTTTAGTGAGCAGATACAAGTATGATAAAGTCCATTTAATCCTGAGGTTAACCCCAGAAATACTACGAAGAAAACTTGACATAAGACATATAACAGGTTCCAAAGTACGACATGAAAATAAGATTTTTTTTCGAATATAAAACATTTAATGTTACACGGTTTTGCAGTAGTAGCATATAACAATGTGAACAGATGGACAAACGCATGGACGGATGTTGTCAGGATAACAATTTAATAATAAAAAAATTTAACAAGGCTTATACAGTATTTTTTCTCCGACTCCTCTAAATTTTAAAGGTTGCATGCTTTGCAGAGAAGGCAGCAAATACCAATATTCAAATTTTTGGTTTGAACAAACCGTGTATCTAACCCACGACCTCAAACTCTTGAGTTGAGAATGTATTTTCAATACCATGGACTCATTCGGATGCGGTTTATACGAACACAACGCAATTCACATCAACACATTGCCAACTTCAAAAAGTGCAGTACTATAATTATATATATTTTATTTCAGCTCACCATATATCTAAATCCCAAAAAACTTATTTTGCAATTTTTATAATATGTTACAGATGGTTTTTAAGGGTAATACATTTAGATAGATAGTCATTCAAATCAAAGAATGCTGCAATGGTTTGTGAGCTGAGTATTCAAATAATATAAAAGGTTGCTGATGATTTTTGTTGATTGTTATTCAGAGATGTAAATGTTTTGTAATATTTTGTATGTTTTTATATTGATTTGTTTTCAACATGTTCAAGCAGCAGCGCGCAACGGCGTTCTAAAATTAAATTGAAATTGGTCCAAGACTGAGGACTTAAATTGATAAAACAAAAATTAAAACCTAAAATCGGAATTAAAAAATTGAACTTGACTTTACTTGCTTATTTCAACATAAGAAATAATGCATGACTTGTACTTTTTCTGTTGAAATGTGATATTAATTTTAGAAATAAACATGTTATTCTCTTGACTTTTTGGGTGTTTTATGGTATTCTTTTTATGTACTTAAATCAGGTGAAAAGTTATTGTACAAAGAGGGTATAATCAAACTTTTATTGATAATTTCTCTTAAATCTATTTCTGTTACATTTAAAGATTCGAATTTCCTATTGGAAAACTATCAACATAAAGTTATTTTCAAACGCTTAGTGATCATAAATGTTAAGTCATTTAAGTTTATTTTGTTTGGTGGGATTTTATAGGTGGAAAAGAAATTCAATATTGCCAAAATAAGTTATTCACATGACATGTATAATTGTGTCAAAAAATATTAATTTAAATGTACTTCCTTCTTACATGTAATATATATGTGACCAAAGGACACTTTTACTTTAGTATAGGTCATATACTTAATTATCCGTGATATGTAACACCATCTACATATTATATATTTCATTTGTATAGTCACTTCCGTTTTGTTAAATCGGTGATGTTTAGTCCCAACCTGTTATGTATACCCCCCCCCCCCCCCCCCCACACACACACACAAGCGAAACTTGGTAAAGGACTTGGTAAAGGATACATACAAAAAGCGAGCATCTGTCCGTCCATTCGTCAACGCTCTGATCGTACAACTCTTGCCAGAATGTAATGAAAGTTATATCAACAGTTTATATCAGCCATGTCTCGCTCAATTTACAACAAATTAGTGACATGACTTTGTTGCACGTTTCTGTCAAATCAACCTTGAAACAATGGATACAAAAGACCAAGAAAAGTCTGCTACACATTTACTAAAATCGAAGAATTGACAATTATTGTCGGTTGAGAACACTCTTCACGACAACAAGATTTCTATGTCGCAAAATGCCAGCAGCGCCTGTATATGGAGTATATATCTTCCTTTTGACACAATAATCTAGGAATCTAGCATTTCTTATCTTATTTCCTTGATGGATGATTGTTACTAACAAAGAATCTATTAAACCAAGAGTTCCAAGTTTGGAAGTTGAAATCATTGCTTCGACAAATTTACGAAAGCCACCACAGGTTGCTTTACCGTTACGGAATATCTTTGTTTTCCTATGACAACGGATGCAAATATGATCCAATCGTCGTAACTACAAGAATACTCTTTAGCGCTATCAATACTACATATCTTTACTAAAAATGTTTATTGGAAAATGCCAAGATCGTTTTGATAAATATCCCGTTTCAACTTCACAATTAATAACTACATGATATTCGTAAAGTATAGATTCTAGGTACTGACGTTGTTTATCTCGTGTAATAGTGTTCTTTCGTTTCTCGTTGTAAATTATTAATCTTTAATGTTAGTCCATGTTTAGCTATATCATGTTGGTGTGGCTCAAAACTTCTACCTCCCGCCATTTTTTTATTATTCAAAAATCAATTTCTGTGTGTTTGTCTTTCATTTTTGATTGTGCGCTTTGTCTATTACCAATATTATTTAAACTAATCGGGCGGAGCTTACGTTTTAATTTGCATTATGACAGTCAATTTGAAGATATGTGTGATAAGGATGACGACCGTTTTAATTTTAATTGATTTCTAATCAGCTATCAGTGTCACCAAACGGATATACAAATGAACTGAGTACTTGATATGAGACGAATCACTGGACACTTCGTTGATGAGTTTATCCTGACACACCTGTCTATAGATGGATTGGCCTTAAATACGCGAAGTCTCCAATCAATTGAAATAAACTAAACAATACATGCCATTTTTTTTATATTAGTGATAATTAAGATTTAAACACAATGTTGTACCTCTATTTTTTTTTATTTGTATTGTTCACATATTATTGGCAATATAATGGAGTTTAATGAAATGTACATTCCGTAGAAAATGATATTTTAAGCGATGTAATTTTAGTGTACAAGTTCTGTCAAATATTCATGAAATGTATATCAATCGTCGGTTTGACAAAAACAAAACTTACGACTAAGATTGATTGTAAGAAGTATACTGTATTGTTCATTACTTACGATCAATCTGAGTCGTAAGTTTTTTTGTGAAACCGACTTAAGATGTCAGCTCTATCTTGAACGAGTTTGACAAAAGTGACGATCATCTTTTTCACATGAGTTATTCCCCTTGAATATATAAATCAACTAACCAAAGATACCATGATTTAAAAGAGGGACGAAAAATACCAAAGGGACAGTCAAACTCATAAATCTAAAACAAACTGACAACGCCATGGCTAAAAATGAAAAAGACAAACAGAAAAACAATAGTACACATGACACAACATAGAAAACTAAAGAATAAACAACACGAACCCCACCAAAAACTAGGGGTGATCTCAGGTGCTTCGGAAGGGTAAGCAGATCCTGCTCCACATGCGGCACCCGTCGTGTTGCTTATGTGATAACAAATCCGGTAAATAGTCTAATTAGTAGGTCACATTCAGGAAAGGGAAGGGGATTGTAGTTACGACGTAAGGAACAGTATGAACGCCAGATACTCGTTTTGCCTACAAAAGACTAAACAGTGAGGCTCGTGTAAAAAAATTGAAAAAATAAAGTGCGAGATTGAGCAAATCAGCATATAGAAATGCAAACATACATTTCTAAGTTGTGCCTATTTGAAATATATACTGAATAAATAACATTGCAGTTAGCGACGGCATGCCAACATTGTAAGATATATACTAAAAGTTTAAAAGATAGAAAAAAGAAATTTACTTTTTTTGACAGATAAGATATGCGCAACGCGTGGAAAGTTTGAACGCAATTTTTTTATTTACATCATTTTGTTCATATGTTTTTCTGCTATTCTTTAACAAATTTTGTAATCATCCATTGTTGTATCTTAACTTTCTTAGCAAATTCTTCAGATGAATCTCATCAAAATAAGAATTTTTCTCCTAAACCTAAAATTAATGGAAGCAAACGGAAAACATAACAAAGGTTTGTTTATATTTAGGTGTTTGTTTAAATTATCATTTTTACCATTCTTTTCGCTTGTTTTGTTTGTAAAATAACCAATTTAAATACTGTAGTGAAAAATGAAAATCATCATTTAATTGCATTTCTATTTCACAGATTAGTTTTGTACAAAATTGTCTAGAGTCCGCTTATTGGTCTTATTTTAAAAGTAATTGTTAAAAAAAATAGACTGAATTTAAATGCTCAATCGTGATGAATAAAACGTGTATTTTGATATATATTAATTCTAGTATAAAAATAGATATATTACAACACATACATAAGACAAATAATCATATATTTCGTTCTCAATTTTGACTCTTGTACTTAAAAATAAAATGAGTGTTAATATGATCATGTTGTCTTTTATGATACGTTTGATTTAAATAGACAATAATGTATATACACACTATTTATATCAATGTGCCGGGTTCACATCGTGATCAGTTGTTTTATCGTGTCATATCCTTTTTTTATTATTTTTTTTATTATTTTAAATTTTTTTAAGTATCAATTTTTGAATACTAGGATGTTTTTTGTTTGCTTCATGCACGTTTTTATACATGTGACGATGACGAGCATGTATTTTTTATTAAAAAAATAATAACAGATCTAACTACATCATACATTCGTGTTATCTAAGTACATGCATAGTTTAGTGTAGTTAGTTGAAATCGTCCATGTATTAATGCTTAATGGTTTCCTCGGTATTTAATGATAAGGGTTTTAATTTTATCTAGTAAAATGTGTGCTGTGAAAAAAAAAAAAAATTGTAAGAGTAATATTTCCGTTCTGTTTCAACGCATATTTCATCAAATGACCATCAGTCACCTTCTCAAACCAAACGTTGCTATTCAAATATTTGGGTTTAAACGTTTTTGATGAAACAGGTGAATCTTATTAAAGTGACAGTCACAAGAAAATTGTAAAGCAATATTTTCATTGTGTCTAAACGTGTGAATAAGCAGTTTAGATCGCTAGTGCTGTGATTGCGCTACACTGTAAACAAAATAAAAGAGCGGTAATTTCGATACGTCATATGCAGATAATTAGGATATTCCTTCCTAGAACAGGAACATTCTATTCTTGAAATAAATAATTGATCATATTCTCAAAGGTTCATTTTAGTGTTGTATGTTTTGTCTATAACATATAAAGAATTAGTTTTCACATTTCACATTTTGAATGTGTTAGCTTTTTTTGCCTGGGTACAGTTTTTGATTCGGTATTGGGTTTTTTTCATTGATGGTCGGACGTAGACCTATAATTGCCTATTACCACTAAACATTTACTCTGGTGTCATTCTCTCATTGCCAATCATCCCATATCACCTCATTTGTAACTCAAGATCACCTGGCCTAGTGAACTTTTCTCATCACTTGGCGTCCGATGTCAGTCGTCCTTCGTCGTCCGTCGTCGTTAACTTTTACACGAATCTTCTCCTCTGAAACCTACTTGGCCAAATTTAACCAAACTTGGCCACAATCATCATTGGGGTATCTAGTTTTAAAGTTGATATACAAAAAGACAAATTGAAAACATTTTACTAATATTAACTTTATGATTTGCATTATCAATTTTGTGCACTGATCAGCACTTAATTAGTCCCATAAAATTCCCTGTTATTTCAATGGTTGATGTATTCAAAATAGTATTGGTTGAAAACCACGATATTCTAGTGGTTTGCTTACTATAGCAACTATATACTAAGTGTATATGAGGATTCAGTTTTGGTTAGTGTTTGTAAATTAACAAAAGGCAAATTGAAGAAATTTAACATACATTTAATTTGGAATTAGGGGTTTGACAAAGAAATTCTGTACCAGTTTTGTCTACTGATTTATACAACGTTAAATTTGAGCTTATAAAAGAGAAAGCATTTAAAGGCCATTGATATTTTATATTATAATTCATATTACAGCTGTCAAATGTTCACAAGAATGTCGTATCTCATTTTACGTTTCTAATTTTCAAAACGTGTCGTACATGTTTGCTTTAGAGATGAATAAAAATATAAGTACAGTGAATGCTGCATGAAACATAATAAACATGTTTTTGTGTGCAATTTGGCCCAGGACATTCGAATGCACCGAATTGATATCAACTTCTTTTTCTGACAAATCAAAATTGTGTAAATTTCATAGCTTTAAGTTCATCTAATCCTTAACCCATCTAAACCTATTGGTGGCCTTCGGAAGTTGTCTGTTCTATGGTCGGGTTGTTGTCGCTTTGACACATTCCCCATTTCCTTTCTCAGTTTTATTTTTTACAGAGTTTGAATTTAGTGCCGTGTGGCGGCAGAAGAGTGCTTCCCCGTGCTTAAGGTTTATGCTCTTATATTATACTAGATTATGGAGTATGTGTCTGAGCGAGAACGTCTCTATGTTCATTACTTTAGGAATATTTATCATAAAGTAGCATTTTAATATTCAGCCCCATTCATCTATGAAGTCAGACGTCAGTCACTACCTTGATATAACCTATCTTTTGTTAAATTTGTCGGTAATTTATGACAAAAAGCGTTTGACGTCTTCAGCCGAACAGTTTTCCCAATTTTACATTATTCAATTTACAGTGTGCTGGTTCATATTCTGGACGCCAGTCTTTGCTCCTTTCTAATAAAATCCACATGCCAAAAAACAAATATGAAGCTTAGAAATGGAAAAATATTAAATACTAATTAAAACTCATTCAAAGGGTATCTACACATCTCAATCTTCAAAATCGCTAATCTAAAAATACTACCATCGCTAACAATTTTAACAGTAAAAATCGTTGTTACCCATATATCGATAAGTGTAATGCCAAAAAATTACTTACATGTCCCTGTCTTTCCACTAACAATACGATAAGGTCCACGTTTAATGGTTGCACATTTTCTTTAAATATGAAACTGATATTACTTGGAAAACAAACAGTATTATTTTTTTACTCACATGAAACAAACCGGGATGCGGTAGTCAGTACGTTGGTGAAACTGGACGATATTTATCTAATCGCACGCAAGAACACCTGTATCGTTTTAAAAGACCCAATAAATTCAAAAGTATCATTTATTAACATCTTAAGAAGCATAATCATCCTATTAAATATTTAACAGTTCAACCTTTAGAAGTAGTAAATAAGCAACCTGGTGAATCTCATTCAAAGTTTGTACGATCACGGAAAATAATTGAATTAATTAATTGGATTTAAAAAATACAGACAGTCTACCCTTTCGCTCTTAATGATAATATCATGGGGATTGGTAATATATCAAGAACCGACTATGTTAACATTTTGATATAGATTGAAATACTTTAAAATAAAGTATTTCAATAAATTTAAAGGTTTTGATTTTATTAAAATTACCGGTATTTTTAACGACCATTCTGTTAAAGACCAAATTCCTGGGTAGTTGATAATACTGAACTCCCTCTTATTTGTAATATTTACAAGAAATCTACACGGAAATATGTGTTTAATTATAGCCAATTGTGTTAAGATGTAAGTATCATTGAAAATACACCTATGTCATGTAATTGCAGTAATTCCGAATACAATTAGGCCCCATTTCCCATGTCATAACAGGAGACCTTAACATAGTTCGCGACCGAGAGTTAAAATCATTCCTCAGTAAAGAACCTAAATATTGTCCCCCATCACTTAATAATTGGAATGAGTGTCCTAATATCATCCACGACTCACTCCGTACCTACTGTTTGAAGTGGGTAAAACGGAAAAAATCTTTGGACTCTTTTTAAATTCAGTAATGAAGATAGTTGATATTTGAATACAACATTTTAAAAATCCTACTTTGTAAAGGATCACTCTGATTCAAACAAAAAATTCTCTGTAACTGATATTATCTGATATGCTTGATTTCTTGATTGACAACATATTTGTTACGTTCGGAGGACGTATATTTCAACAGAATGTCGGTATTCCAATATGGAACAAACTGCCCCTCTACTTGCCGACTTGTTTTTTTTTATTATTATGGGGCTGACTTCTTGCAGGAACTTTTTAGGAAAAAAGATAAGAAGTTAGCAATATCCTTTAACTCTGCTTTCCGCTATATAGATGATGTTCTTTCACTAAATAATTCAAAAGTTGGTGACTATGTGGAACGCATCTATCCCTTGAATTTCAATGGGGACTAACTGTGCACCATTTATTGCGGACCTCTTTTTGTATTGGTATGAGTTACAATTTATGACTAAAATTAGGAAAAACCCATCGAATAAACATGCATTTGATACAAAAATTTAAAAATACTTTTAGATATTTGAATGATATATTGTCTCTCAATAATGACGACTTCAGTATGTATATTAAAGAAATTTATCCTTTTGAACTTACTTTAAAATATAGCTTATACTAACAATGATCACTGCCCTTTCCTCAATCTTGATATCTATATCATTAACGGGAAGCTTTATAAAAAAAATTATGATAAAAGAGATGATTTTTCATTTTCTATCGTTAATTATCCATTCTTAGATGGTGACGTTCCCTTGTCACCATCTTATGGTGTTTATATATCTCAACTTGTACGATTCCCTCGTGTATGTAACAGCGTATTAGATTTTAGCGAGAGAAATTCTATACGAGAGAGTATTACTGAAAAATTATTACACCAGGGTTTTCGATATCACAAACTAGTCAAAACATTTACTAAACTTTATCATCAATATAAGAAAATAATTCGTAAATTTAACTCAACATGCAGACATCTTATACGTTCAGGTATGTCACATCCAATCTTTTATGGTAATATTCTTTACAAAGCACAAAAATGTCAGTATTCATCTCAAAAGCTTACAAAACCTTTAAACAGACTTATTAAGGAGATACTATTGTCAGGTCATTAAAGATTACATCTTTTGGCTTTGATATTGATTCACTTATAGGGTCTTTGCATCGGAACTAAACACATTTATTTAAAAAACAGTTGTTGACATGACACGGGTTGTGTTCTTCTCATATATTTTATGATAGTATGATAGTAAACCCATAACGGGAGGGATTTTGCCTGATATTCATATGACGACGAAATAATCTTTCAATCAGTTTAATTAAGGTCTAGAGCTGGCATGTCAGTTAACTGCTAATAGTCTGTCGTTATTTATGTATTATTGTCATTTTTTTTCCTTTTGTTACATCTTCTGACATCGGACTCAGGAGCCTCTGGCCTTTGTTAGTCTTGTATGACTTTTAATTTCAATTTCTTGTGTATAAATCGGGGTTAAGTATGACGTCCATTATCACTGTACTAGTATACATATTTTATAAGGGGCCAGCTGAAGGACGCTTCCGGTTGCGGGAGTTTCTCGCTACATTAAAGACCCATTGGTGGCCTTCGGCTGTTGTCTGCTCTATGGTCGGGTTGTTGTAGCTTTGACACTTTCCCAATTTCCTTTCTCAATTTTACCTAATACAAACCATCATCATGCTCTACAACAAAAACGGTAATGTAATCATTACAAACATATAGCACTTCAATGCAGTTAATTTGGTCCTTGACTTAAAATTATTATAAGTTCTTCCTTTTTTGTTCTAAAATAAAGGTCACTCAAAAACTACAACGATCAGATGAACGTGCATGAACAGTATGGTTTGACTTCATTTTTGTCATTAAACACTTGTTATCCATTTATCAGTGTAACCAAATAAGCTATATATATCAGTTTCAAATGTTATTATTGGACACTGATCTAAGAAGTGGTTATAAAATAAGTTTGATATGTCTTATTCAGGGTTCCTTTATTTATAAAAGCATTTGGGGAATATATTTTTTTCTAATTTTTGACCTAAAACTATCAACAAACATATTAGACAGAACACACTTCATTCATACAGTGGACAAAAAGAGTTTATCTTTCTTGGATATATATAGGACGATAACTTGTGTATTTACAACACAAATCTACAAGAAAACTCCTGTTACAATATATATGGATCGTGTCTTTTAAAGACAGACAAAAAATAAAAACAATCATACAGGACATGTTACGATCATTACGATTCCACTATGTACAATAAAAAATATGACATATAACAAATCTCCCAAAAGAAATTGTATGTAATTTGGGTACCACAAACCGTTAAAAAATCTTTATTTTGTGTTCATGTGATCTTCACGATATACATTTTGGGGGATTTCATGACATACGAAATTGTAAAGTAAGCCATTCAAATGACAAGTGTATTATGGTATATCTAACGATTACTGGTTTATAAGTACTTCCTTATCAATACATGATATCAAAGGACATAATAATTCAATCTACAATAAGTACATAATGTTTGGTATTTATCTTAACATCATATAATCAATCGTTCAAAATAAGTAGTGTGTATTCGTCATTTTCATTTTATAATAAATTCCGTGTTGCTAGCCCAAATAGTTGTTTTCTTTATGAAATTTTGTTTCTCCTTAAGTAATTTAAAAAAAAAAGTAATGAATTTGTTTGTCGTCAATCATTGATTTAATCATTTTTCTCTGTTCTTTCCCTGATATCTGGTGCTGTTAACAAGAAAAGAAACAGAAAACAACAATGCCTTGATAAGAAATATTTAAACACACCTTGTAAACTGATAATAAGTTTTGACAACACTTATTTCACTTATTCATTCAAGGATTACCATTGACGTTTACTATTATAAGAATATTTGTTATCTAGACATGGAACTATTCATCGTAGCATACTTAAGTTATTATCATAAACCAACAACACTAAACAAAATACGATATTCTTCTGAAAACAATTTTTAGCAAGACAAAAAGTCAGTTATCTGAAAACCAAAATTGTTATATATATTTTCTCCGGTGCCCCAGACAAATTCATTTAGCTAGCACATTGGCTTTTATAAAAATACAAAAAAAGATAGCTTGTTGCACATACTGCGACATTTTATCTATTGGCCCTTAAATCAATATGTCATACCCCTTTCCTGTTCTCTTTTTCATTTTAAAACAACAAAAAAGACACACATATTAATATCATGAAACTATTAATTGCAGCTACTTTAGTAAAAGCGATGCTAAACATGGACCTATCGACCTTAAGGTAAACATACTTTCATCCATCTTCTAAAGATTGTTCCAAATAATCATGTCCAATTAAATTTGTGATATTGTCTATTACACGTTTTTTGTTAGTCCCTTTTTTAGATTAATTTTTATGTTTTTTTTTTCTCCTTACTAATTCAGTTCATTTGTGTTGAATGTCAGAAATGAATTTTTCCATAGATTTCACTGCCGGGTCCCAATCGTGGTCACAATAACGTTTTACGTCTATTAAGGTTTCCTACCCAATATACCGGAACTATAAACAATTGTGATACAAATGGGAGGTTAAGCTAGCTATAAAACTACTAATTTTCCCCAAACCATTTCTTTGGACAATACCAGTTACAAGTCAGGAATCTGAAAGTTGTTTTTTACTTGTTCCTTTAGCTGACAGCGTTTGATTTTGTTATTGTTATGGACTTGCCCTTTAAAAATTTACCTTGTATTTCAGTATTTTTGTTATACTTTTTACTATTTCCTACTTATCATTTTTTGGTGAATTTCCTTTATTCCTGGTAAATTTTCAATTGCATTTATAATTCAATAATAATTTTTATGATGTAAACATATGAATGAATTATTGCATGTTATTTTTTACACAGATATAGTTATTTCCTTATGTTAACGGTTCAATGTCCATCTATTGTTCGATTTGTCATACATATTGACAATAGATCAAAAAGTAGAATAACAAAACGAGGTTTAGTTGACTACATTTCTATGTCATAATACAAATATTACAAAACAAATCTGAATATTTAGTTCTTTATTTTCAACTCTAAGATTGATAACACATTGACATTGAATCTGATTTGAACACGTCGCCATTCCGCCATCATAAGTTGATCGTGTGATTACAATACTGGTTACCGGTCATATACCTATGTTCCTGTACTGTTCTAAAACCATGTCATGGTTGTCTCATGGCTTTTTATTTTTATTCAAAATAATTTCGGGTTTTGTATACATATGTCTTTTATATTGTTGATACATAAATTCTTAATATTTTAGACTAATAACAGCGTGCATGTATAATTGTGTCGTGTTCAAGTTGCGATTTTGTACAAGTTATAACATGTACAACAAATTGTACATGTTATTATTTGTACAATGAAAAAATATAAGTTATAACATGTACAAAAGCACCTCATACATGTTATAACATGTACAAAATATTGCTTAAAAATAGTTTTAACTTGTACAAAATTTGAAAGTAAAAATATGGTTATATTATTACAATACCTGCCATTAACCTCAGTACTATTTTCATCATTTATTTCATTGTCCATTCATGTAAATGTATTTTGTCCTTTTCGATACAGTTAATGACCAGATTAATAGTTTTTATAATTACTTGATACCTTAAAGGCTTTTAAATTATGTGAATTTACTGTTAACATAATTACTGACCTTACTAAGTCATTATGGCCTGATCTTAAAATTGTCCATGTCAGACCACGTCATTTACAGAGCCAGGAATCTGTGGAAAGGACAAATACTGGTGTTTAAGAAATGCTTGCAATATGGCTCAGTGAAAATAATTCTACACAGTGGTCTAAAGGATTTCAATTTATCTTGTTTCAGAAAAATCGATCGTATCATTGTGTGATAGGACAATCTCAATACAAAGCATTGTTTGGTTCTGAGCCAAAAGTAGGATTGAGCTCACCTTCAGTTCCTAGAGATCTTCTTACAGGTATTCAAACAGAAGAAGACTTCGAAGCAATATTTGAAGCAATGTCTGTAACAACTGACAATACTGATAGTGATTACCCTTTTTCCGAGACAGAACATAATACTGACACTGAAATTGACAACTTCTTGTATACTTCCTCGTAAGAGGGCGCTTTGTGCATGGTGTGGTGGTGATATTCGTCATGTCAATGCTAGTGAGGATTTATGTGAAATTTCAAATATTGATATCAAGCGTGCACGAAAGAGGGGGCTTTCTGGACAACAGGTACAAGCTGATGCCCTTACAAAAAACACAAAACCTAGACTTACTGTTCTCTCTCAGAGGGACAACATTATCATTCCAATTCCGTCCATTGACCCTGCCGACGAGAGAAACATAAAATGCGTGGTGGTGAGTGTAAATGAACATGGAGGCTATAAAATTGAAACTAAAGTTGAGCAAATAAAGGGATACTTGAGTAGAAACCAGGTTCATTTTTTGCAAATGCAACTTTAAATGTGTCTGATGTCCCAATGAGTGATATGAGTGTAAGGGAGAAAGTGCGTAAGATATCGTTGAGTGGAGGGTAAGGTTTTGTGCATTGTCAGTGTAAGAAAGGCAGTTGTAAGTCTGGTAGGTGTAAATGTAGAAGGATGGAAGTTTTGTGCAACTCAAGGTGTCACATGTCTTTGTCTTGTAGAAACAAGTAAAAAAAACTGGTTTCTAGTATATATGAAAATATAGTACCTCATACATGTTATAACATGTACAAAATATTGCTAAAAAAATGGTTCCAACCTTTCCAAATAAGAATAAATTTAAATAGAGTAGAGTATACATTTGAAATTTATTACATAATTTAGAACAATTATCAAATACAAAACATATGCAAAAGAAGGTGCATTATTTACCGCATGCAAATAATACTTTTGTACATGTTATAACTTGTATTTTTGCTTTGTACAAATTATAACATGTACAATATTTGTGTACAGGTTATAAGCTGTACAAAATGGCAACTTGTACACGACATATATATAACCTGATCTATAAAGGCAACGGTAGTATACCGCTGTCGAAATTCATAAATCGATAGACACATGTTTGCTAAGAAAAACCTGGGTTTAGCATATGCAATAACCACATATTTGCCCTAGTCATGTTCCTTCCCGGTGTAAATAACCAGTTTTTGTGCCCTGTTGTGACGTCATAAACAGCTTTTGTGCTTTGCTGTGAAGTCAGAAACAGTAACGTGTCCTGTAGTCACGTCATAAATAGTAATTTTGCTTTGCTTTGGATCAGCAATGACAGACAGGGAACCTCGATTTGATTTTGAACAGCGATTTTTATTGAATAAACGAAAAAAAATATATATACTAAAAGGACCTCTGGCATTGACATTACAGTATTCGAGAAACGGTTGGGAGATTCAAAATAAGGGAGCTGTTTTCGTTGAGGGAAAAATAATATATGATCTTGCCACATGGAGTAATAGAATACTTTCTACATTTCAAGTATTTGTATAATATGTGATAAATAGATTATGAAAGAGGGGCGAACGATACATTGTACCAAAGGGACAGTCAAACTCACAGATCATAAACAAACTGACAACCCCATGGCAGAATAATAGAAACACAATATACTACATAGAAAACTGTAGACTAAGCAAAACGAACCCCACCAAAATCTTGGGGTGATTTCAAGTGCTCCAGAAGGGCAAACAAATCCTGCTCAACATGTGACATCCGTCGTGTTGCTCATGTTATAACAAATCCTCTTCTATATCGACCCTCGTATCATCTCTCGACCCAGATGAGCCTTAAGCAAGCGCATTTGGCAAAATGGGAGTCCCGTGATGATACCAGACCCGATATGATAAGGGCAAATTATAATCTATAATATTAACTAGTCAGCTCACTGTTGATAAAGACAATAATCATTTTGCTTGTTGAAATTATTTGAAGTTTACAAGTCTTAAATTTTTAGAAATATCTATAATAACTCTGTTATTATATTATTGTTTGTGATTTACACGTAGAAATATCAAGAAGTGTGGCACATGTATACTTAGAGGAGACAGCCATTAAACTTACTAAAATGATTCAGCATTCGAACTCATTGGGGGATCTGTCGATAATAAAAAAAAACTTATACTATACACTGTGAAAAAAAAAGTATAACCTGATAAGACAGTTTTTCGCTAAATCTGGATTTGTTTCAACGATTTCCAAATTGTTGCAGTAATATAATGTGTTAGGTGATATCCTACTAGATTAAAAAAAATTCTGTCCAGGTTGGGGTTTTTTCCTTAAATTATTTTCCACGGACTTCATTTGAATATATATATATTCAAATCTGCTATAAAGCTACCTCTTTTTACCGAACAATTGTGTGGTCAGATATCCCCCTTGTCTTCCCTTTAGTGTATTAATACAAATGTTTTTTTTTAATCTTAATTTAAAGGTCACTTCTCTTTTAAGATAAGTTGTCTCTTGTTCCAATGTTAACCTTAATATACCGGTGTGACTTCTTTTCAATGAACAAAAATTAAATTTGGCCTGTTGAGTTACGTGTATCATGCCATGGTAGCGTCCAACACTTTTCGAAAGTGCAGACAGCAATGTGTTTGCTGTTAAATTAATCTGTACACAAACACTCAACTTTTCTAAATTTTTCAAAAATTCTAGTACTTTCAACTTTGCTCTATATCTATCAGTATAATACAAAGTTGTAGATAAAATCGTCTAAATAAGGATTTATATTAAATGTTGTTTTTATATACTGGTTTTTTATATTCATATTTTAGCTGCAAAATTTACAAATAAAACCCTCAAAGTTACGATTTTACCTGCATCTAAGTAAACTTCTCACCAAGCATCGTATACGGTTATATTCTTCAATTATGTTTACCACATGACTGTATCTAATTGATTTTGAAATTAAATCACCACAATTACAACCCAAACTCCTTTATATCTTTAATTTTTCTAAGTACAAAACGTTGAAAATCACCAGCTGTATACGTATCTCTATGACGCAAAATGCTCACTTTTCCCATGATAAACGTTTTAAATCCAAATTTCAGTCACCCATTAGCAAATGTAGATTTTTTTTCTCTCACACGGTTGAATGAAAACTGTGGTTTCCTGCATTTTATTTGTACGGAATTTTTGTTTTAACGAAGCTTTTGAACCGCAGTTCATTATTGGTTAAGTCGGTTGTTATATTCCGTTGATCAAAAACATTTTCTTCATTTCCATTTTTTAAGTCACTAGACGCTTATGAAACAGTATACAGTTGTGAAATAAATTAAAATCACTATGTGTATGTTTGTGATTTATACATACATTTGTATGATTAAAACTAAGGTATAAATATTACTGTGTGATTAATACACATTAATCTAATCAGATATATTGTCATTATCCCGCCTTAAACAAATCATGTGCGTCAATCCGTATCGTTCGCATCGAGTGACATCAGTTACTACATTGCACAATGACGCTTATCTCATTAATGTTTAACAGTTTGTTGAATTTATGAGTCAACATAAACTATAACTGGTACTTAAATCATTGGTAAGAAAAAATAGGTACAAATAGTTTTACAGGCTTCTAATTTAAAGTAGTCTGCCAATATACAGCAAAAAGGTAGGAATATCAGCAGTACATTTTCATACAGCTGACAGTAGGTTTTCAGGTTGGTCAAAACTATAACATGAATTAATGGATTTTTTGGGATGACAGAAGTTACATTTAAGTTTACTATCATTGATGAACAAATCGCAATTTGAAAAAGCTTAATAACACTGACTCATTTTCCTGACCCTTTCAATTATCTGTCCAAATATTTTATAAAAAGCAAATAGAAAACAAACCTTCAAACCAACTCCGGACATAAATTTGCAAGATTTCTGTTTGGCAAACTATAATTTGTCATTGAAAAATTAGAAAGAGCAGGTTATCCCTTTATTTGTATCTAGCTAGTTAAAAGATTTGATATGAGATGAAAGCGATGAAACTATCCGTAAGAAATGAAAGTAAATACAGAAATGAATATAATATAATATAAATGATATTAAGCACAGAACAAAACTCTATATAAATAATTAAGACTTGAAATAATTATTTGGTTTCAATTTTATTACTTTTCGCAAAATGCATTTTTATATCAATTGTTTGCCAAAATGTAACATGCTCCACCTTAAAATCGTACAAACCACTATTGATGAATGTAAAATCTACATATTGTATTTATGTTTATATCTTAAATTTGTTCAGAATTCTACTTCATAAAAAAACACAACCAATTATTTGAAGTTTTACCTACATGTACGGTAATGGTAATAGACATATTTATAAAGGATGCAAAATAATGATACACACCATTTATTTAAATTGTAAATCCATGTAAAGTAATGTGAGAAATCATGTATATGAAATGCACGATGAAACGTCTGAAAAGGGATATAACTCAATAATATGCCAAATTTTCCAGTAATTATCATTATTTCAAGACAAGGCAGTATTGAGATATTAATTATTAAAAATTGTATTAAGAATGACACCAACATGACCAATGGGCAAGCATATTATCACTATAAAACATTTGAAGCCACTTTTTTTCTTCTCAAGTGAATCCCATTTTTCTAAATTGCATGATTGTTACACTTATAAATATTACGCAACAATCCTTGATGTATGGTTTTATACATGTACTACTTGTGATAGAATAACATTCCTCTAATTCATCTACCAGATACGTGCCTGTGTGTGTGTTTGTGCATGTTTTTAAGCAGTATTACGTCCATTACTTATTTCATTTTATTAGAAGCACTGAAGATGCTAATTGTATAATCATACAAAGTTTTAACTGTTGATTTCACTGCTATACTAATGGTAAGACTTTTGATTTGTAATTATATTGTGTAAAAATACATTTGTATTTAATCGAAAGCTCATCCAATTAGGTTTATCTTATTCACATTATAGAAAATATTTCCATTTTTGCACTTCGGAGCCATTAAAAATATTTTTATTAAGCGAAAAAAAGCGAGATCTTTTTCAACTGCTTTTTAAGTCAATTTCTGCCCTCAGTTTCTGCCGCATGACCATGTATATTTTTTTTTTGGTGGAATGCAAAAGTGGCATTTCGAGTAACTGAAACTACTACCCGTTTTACCTATTTTGTGTAGTCTTCGAGGAAAAAAATACGGAATATCAGTGGTACCCTATGGAAAATGCATAACGAATAATTGCGCTTTTGTAACATATATATAGTGAAATTTGAAAACTTAACAATGGCAGTTGTCTACCTTTCATTGCTGTTTATAATTATATTTTTAAACTTTTGTTAAAAACCCAATATCTAAAAATACATTCGATACGTCGTTTCTCGCAGGCATTATTGATAAAGACACCAGGTAAGACACGTGGATATTTAGTTTAATGCTCAATGTATAAATATATGTTATGAAGCAATCAACAAATTTGTTTTATTTGACACAAATAGTTTTCTAAATTCAGTGTAAAATGTCTCTCGTATAAATACCATAGACAGGAATATCAGTCACTCTGGTGAATTGTATGGTAACAGAAATATTATTGAGACCCATAATGTAAAAGCCATCTTCTAGAATTCTTTAATAACTTTCGACTTTGAAATCTTTGTTACACGTATTTAATGTTTTAAAATATGTTGAATTCGTGGTGTTATCGTCATAAATTTTATGTTATTTATCTCTTAATGACTCTTTTCGCCTCCGCCTGTCACGTAACTTTCATTTTTTTTTTCGTTTAATGTTGGTCTTTATTATTTTTAACTTTTTTTTAAACGAGGATTTCCAGAAGCCCTTGGGCTTTTAGATGTTTAATTAATGTATAGAGTGTATGACGAACTAGGTTTCAGAAATATTCGATAATTAAAATTGGCAATTTATACTGTGTTTAGTTTATATTCGTGGGTTAGACAAGGATTTCACTATTAGTTAGTGTAGTGATTACAACTACGTGATATATCAATAGTTTGCTTTGATTAAATGTTTTATTCATTCAATCTAGGATTGCCGAAACCAACGGAGTTCTAGCGGTTAACTTATCCAAGTGCACATATTTGTAGGGGAGGAATATGAAATGTTTTTGTTAATTTTCATATTTAAATGAAATGCCAATTGAATAAACTCTGCATACATTTTGTTTGTAACAGTTTGATAAATTGATCAATACAACGTCAAAAGAAATACGGTATCAAAAGGCCACTTATAAGTATAATTATTTTATGTATATTTTGATTGGAAAAAAATCAGTCAGGTGTTCACAAGAATATCGTTAACCAACTACACATTTTTTAAAACGTGTCTTATATATACTTGCTGTGGGGCTTTGTGAGTCAAAAAGTTTTCTAGACAATGCTAGATGCTGTTAATAAAATATGTCGTGTTTTGGTTGTGTGCACCTTGTATTTGGACAGTATATTGCGCTTACACGACTATATAAAAACTAACAGCAAATGCACTCTCGAATGAAAACGAAACTTCGTCAATTGCATAAAATTTTAACAAATTTTAATTATTTACTAAGTATTTGAAATCATGGATTCCAAGACCTAAATCAAGTTTTTCTGTTTTTGCCATTTGTTTTTCGAATCCAAACACCTTATCAAGATATCATTCATTAAACGTCAAATTTTAATATGGTGTGATTTCAGTCATGCAAGGTATGTTATTTTTTATCTGACAAACTAAACAATTATAGAGAATGTTATAATTGTGAACGGAGATGAGACACAGAAAAAAGGTCCTAATGTTACGTTCCCTATAAAAAATGATACTTTCTTGATTCGTCTATGTAAAATAATTTGAGTGTTAGAAAGATTGTGCGTTTCCTTATTGTTATGATGTTAGATAACAATAAGGTCATTGACTTTATTTACACTGTACAAATCAATTTCATGAAAAATCAATATCACAAAACGTGAAAATAGTTCTAAAGTTGTCGAAATGTAAATGTGTAAGGTATGAAACATTGATGTTTGACATTTTAAAATTCGGAATGAGATTTATACACTTATAATGAGGTCGATGACCCTATGCCAATGTTATATAACATAATGGATTGAATGATTTATTGCTACATGTATATCTCTAAAGATTTTAGAATACGTTCGTGCACTGACAAAAGCTAATTTAAGCCTGTTTGTACTCCTGATTAGTGAATCTGTAATGAAGGTATTTTACTGGTTATAAATAAGTGGATATATCAACTGATTTCGCGTATTGAATGTCAAATGTACTTCCTTTTTTCTCTTATTACATATGTGCATTATATACTTGACTAGTATATTTACCGCAGCTTTCATACTACTACATGTAGTGTGATTATTTTGGACCTTTAAGTCTGTGGATTTTTGCATTCATGTCTGATTCAGAGACATGATTTCCTACGACGAAAGATTTTTATCAGTCGGCATTTTCATAAATAATTGATATTGTTTACAGCATTTTATTTGAACAAGAAATTTCCTATGGTTCAAATGGTTTCTCTTTATTTTCAATTAGCTGCATTATTGGTGCTGTATTTGGCTCAGCTCTCTTTTTTCCTTTTTTCTCTTATTACATATGTGCATTATATACTTGACTAGTATATTTAAACGCAGCTTTCATACTACTACATGTAGTGTGATTATTTTGGACCTTTAAGTCTGTGGATTTTTGCATTCATGTCTGATTCAGAGACATGATTTCCTACGACGAAAGATTTTTATCAGCCGGCATTTTCATAAATAATTGATATTGTTTACAGCATTTTATTTGAACAAGAAATTTCTTATGGTTCAAATGGTTTCTCTTTATTTTCAATTAGCTGCATTATTGGTGCTGTATTTGGCTCAGCTCTCTTTTTTCTTTAGAGCACTTCTTTTAAAGGTCCACGCTGCTAATCATAAGCTAGATACCCGTTCTTCTCTTTCACTGCAGGTCTTAAGTGCTTCCGTAATCATCAAGTGAATGTAATTATAAAAGTTTTAAACAGTTTTCTAAAATGCATATTACCACAGTTTGTAGAGTTTAGGATTACTATGATACTGAAACAAGATTGTGTAAAGACTGAATGGTAATTTTTATTTTTTTGTTCACTAAATATAAACATAGTAATCCGTCGTTTCATGTGCAACTTACAGCAGATAACACATGAAGTAGACGTTCGCAAGTATATATACTAGTCAACAAAAGAAACGAAACACGACTTTTTTTTTCAAATTAAAGATGAAGTTTTACGTGTATAGGACTAATATTGTAGGTAGTAATATTTAATGACCATGGAAATATAAATCCGTTTTAAAAAATTTGTTTTTGCTCTTATGACGTCATTTGGCGAAATTTAATTTTCTTGACAAAATTTACATAAAACGACAATTTTGAAAACAAAATTTCCAACTAATGATGCCAGCCTCTCATTTAAAGATAAAAACAATGTTTGCCATAAATTCTTTTTTTTTAAATCGTACAGTTTCTTTGTTTATTTGTAAAGCAAATTTCGGACCCACAAGAAATCGTTAAAATGTAAACATTATCAATTAATTTACCATTGACAGTATGTGTAAAGTGAATTTAAAAAAAAAAACGTTAATAATCTTAAAACTAATCTGAAAGGTTCCAAATTTACAGTGTGTTGTTTCCATATCTAAAACATTGATTTGAGACGAAAACATTTTTTTTCTTTGTTTGCATTATTTGAGATTTAAAAAAAAAATGTTATCAAAATTTCAATAAACAATATTTCAACCCATTAGTGACAATATGAACATAACTTGATTAGCATATTCAATATTTTTAAACAAATTTGAAAATTCATTTAGTACTTAGAAAATTATATGTCGATTTTGCGTCCAACTTTCCGCAAAAATAATTTGCACCCTATGATCGTTTACATGGAATTATGTTACTTTCCGACAGGTTTTGATTTTCATTATCATATGTGCATACATTGCAAATGAGAGTTTTTTGAAAAACTGTATCTCATTTTGTTTTAGTTTTAATACTTTTTGATAAATTTTATGCTAAAGTCGTGTATCGTTTCCTTTGATGACTAGAATATCATCGAACGGCATTCAACAAATCGTTTAAGCAAAAAACACATTCCAGGATATAAAGGGTTCGATGAATGTAAACAAATACAAAGGAGAAAACTATCGGCATTATTTATATGTAAAACATATGATTTACAGCATCTATTAAAAACCACTTAATTATAGGTTTCCTTCTAACTTAGGTCAAGAACAATCAGAATGTATACAATAACTGTGTATAGAAAAACTTTGGGTTTAAAAATCATGATTGGCTTAGTAAATATTTTGTTACAGGATCTATGAATCTGTAAGATGTCAATTGCAAGTTTCAGAAAAGCATATGCATAAAAAAGACTATCACACACTTCAGTAACTAATATTGACCGGTTTCTACACATAAATTCACAACTCTTAATTATAACATGCTTTATATTTGCCAAAGCTTACATCAACATTTGACACTTGTCAAAAGCTATATATAGCGCATAGGTTTTACGTTAGAATTTAAATACACCGGAAATTTTTAGCCCTATTTTAACATTGAATTAACCAACAAAAGCACATGTGTACACACTAGATCAAATAAATTATTATATCATATAAAGTTATATATTTTTCACAAAATGCAATGTAAATTTTCAGCAATTCGAAACTTGAAAAGTTTTGGAACTGATTCCAATTCAGTTTATATGTTAAATAATTTGTCATAGAAAACTCAAATATAGTTTGGTAAATTTTAAGTTTTGCTTGAAAGCCATTTTCTGTGCTTAAAAGATAGAGCTACATGTAGCAGATGCTTTCTATTTCAATTGGAAGATGAACATATTCTATCTATAATGCCGTTACCCTTTTTGATGATTTTTCGGGTCGTCCTAATTTTTAAATCTACCAATAAACGAAGAAAAAAATACACACAAAAAGATATTAACATCCTATTCATTAAACCATGGATACAATTTGAAGTAAATTTTAAAGATCAAGATAAGACAAGTTTAAAAAAAAGAGAGAATAACAAAAATACCGAACTCTAAGCAAATGTAAAATCGAAAAATTCTCAAACACATCAAACAAATTTGAAACAACTGTCGTTTTCCAGACTAGGTACAGTTATTTCCTTATTTAGAAAATGATGGATTAAATCTGGTTTTATAGGTAGCTTAACTTTTCAAATACACATCAATGTTTCATGCTTTTTAAAAAAAATCAAAAATGGATTTAGGACAATCATATGACTTGAATGCTAAGGTTTTCTTAAAATCTTATTATTTTATTTTTATCTTTAAAATGTTTGTGTGTTTTTGTTTTCACTAAAGAATGTTATAAACTTATTAGCAATCGGACGCTTAACAAAAAGAAATACACAATTTTTTAACAAAAACTTTGTCGTAAGATTGCTCTTTGTTTGTTCTCTTTAATTCGAGCATCGCTGATGGCATAGGTATTGATTAGATGAAATGTGCTTTCAACGAACATAATTATAATCGAAAATATGTTTAAATAAATGATGTCTTTTGAATTATATTTAATGTTACTATGTTCTGTGAAAAAGACCAAATTTTCTATTGAGAACTATTGATTCAGGATACTTGTATGTCAGAACTGCAACGTGTATGGTTTTTTTTATTCTATTAGAATAGTAGAGTGTAAAAGATTTTCCAAATCCACATAGCGGACATGCAGAAGCGACATAATAACAATAGCACGAAAGGCTTAAAGCTAAAAGATAAAGCAAAGACCAAACACACATTTTTTTTTAATTTTGCACGAACAGATGTCAACTTAAGGATGTACACCTCTGAGGAGCCAAAAATTTCCAGAATTAAGCTTGTCTAAAGCTATTCTAACCCTGATTTTTGGGTTTAAATGACTGTAAAAAAAAGAATTGGTGAAGAAAAAATCATATGGTCATTAACTTCTTTTTTTGCTACGGCCCTTTGAAAGTACCCAATTTTGATGGTTTTCCCATTTTTTATCAGTTTTAACATAATTTTAACATATCATGAAAAAAAATCACAATTCGACATTAAACTTTTTGTCATACTTTCAGTAAAGATGAAGTGGACCAATCTAAATAAATTTCAACTAAAAAAAAGTACAGGTAGATGTTAATATAAGAAAGTTTTATCATATTTTGATGCTTTTTTTGTGTCAAATTTACAATTGTAATTTTTCTACGTTTAAAGTACAATTTCCATATTTTTTCAACTTCTTTGTTATAAATAATTGAAAAAATACATATCTAAGAAATTTGAAAACAAAAAAGGGATGTGGAATGTACATGTTTCTGAAAAAATCATTTTTTGTATCCCTCATTTATTTTCTCAAAATTTTGGCTAAAAAGAATGACTTGATTGGTAAAAAAATTTGAAAAATTGATTACTCAAAAACTAATCATCGGAAATACCCATTTTTTCACAGAGTAAAGTTTAATTATAACCTTTTTTAAATTCATGACATTTTCCACTTGTATCACATATTTGAGAAATAATTCAAGAACGAGATTTCAACGAGACTGAAACGTCAGAAGAGTACATCCTTAACATATACGACTTCCGCTGCCCTTCAGCAGCTTTAGTTTTCTATGTTATGTCATGTGTACTATCATTTGTCTGTTTGTCTTTTTCATGTTTAACCATGGCGTTGTCAGGTGTTTTCTTTTTAATCTACGAGTTTGACTGCCTCTCTGGTATCTTTCGCCCATCTTTTGGCTGCTGCCGGTAGTTGGTTGTTTTTTTTTCGTTTTTGTAATATCTTTAAGCTTTTTTTTTGGTCTGAATTATTTGTCATGTCATAGCTTTATAGTCGACTACATATTATGTATTGTTTTGTCATTGTTGAGACCGTACGAACACCAATATGTCCACGTCATTGGACTACGTTGGGAGGTTGTTTTATTTATATAATCATACCACATCTAGATCTTATTATTGTTATGTAAGATTGGATATTCAGTTCTTATATCGAACAAGTTTGTTTGCTCATTTAACATCTTATATATCTTATAAATCGTTATAGATATACAAAATCTATTGACCTACTAATTAACGCTATCATAAATATTCCAATTACAAACCCGTAAATATTCGAAATAGCTGTTTAATGTATTGCATACTGTATTAAGACAATATTTATCAAAGGTTTTTTATTTTCTAAAAATAGACAAAAAAATTCCTTTTCGCGCAATATACAAAACGTATCTCATTTCCGTTATAAGTTTTTAGTTCGTAAAGAAACAAGTAAATGTAACTACCAAACAGATGAATATTTTTGAAGTTTTTATGTAACCCTAAACGGCACGTTGAATTAGCACGAGGTTCCCATCTTCAAAGTGTAAGTACAAAATTTGGTAAAATTGACCGGTTTGCTGTGGCTGCTCTGTCAGACATTTCTTCATTTTAACGATCCAATTTTTATTATTTTGATATTGGTTATTGTTATTGGTTTCAGTTATTATGTTTTTGTCTTTGTTTTTCAAAAGAGTGTGCATAGTTCGTTTGTCTATTTTTCATATTTTCATATTTAGTTTTCTGGATGCCCAATTATATTACTTGTACCAAGTCAGGAAAATGGCCATTGTTATATTATAGTTCGTTTCTGTGTGTGTTACATTTTAAAGTTGTGTTTATGTTGTGTCGTAGTTCTCCTCTTATATTTGATGCGTTTCCCTCAGCTTTAGTTTGTAACCCGAATTTGTTTTTTTCTCAATCGATTTATGCATTTCGAACAGCGGATTGCCTTTATATATAGACATTGAGAAATCATTATATTTAAACAGTGTAGTGTTCTGAACAAATCGCAATGTGAACTTATTTTACTGTGGACAATTTTTACGTTGAAGCTCTTCATGTCTTCTAAATCATGATTATCTTTTATGTTTCTATTGTTGCTGTTGTGTTACTGTTCAAATAATATTTACTTTAACAAGATATTCTTCAATGCTAAGTTTGTCCTGTAAAAATTATGGCGCCAAGGAAACTTTAGATTGGAGATTTTTTATGAGACCAATTTAATTGACCTCGTAAAAAATGTGATACTTACTTCATAGAACAAGAAACAAAACCTTTTTATTAGCTGCATCACACAGCACGACTATTGGCATGACAATATGAATTTATATTTCTTGGTACCAACTCTTCATTAAGTATTTTGTCATTCACATACCATTAGCTTTCAAAATATAATGAATTTAATACTTACGAGGTGAACAGTTTTCGACATTTAAGAAAACTAAAACTATTGAAATAAGTTTCAAAGCATAACAATTATCAAATTAGGAACACGGGAGCAATAAGATGTCATAATATATATCAAAGCAGAAGCACATACAACTATGTATTCAATTAAGATGCTTTATTTTGACAATGAGACATATTAATATCATATATCACATATCATTGTTTGCGAAATATTGTTGTCAAAAAAGTCGAAAAATAAAGGATACGGGGTACATTTGTAGTTATACATTACACAAAGTCGATACACGCACAGAAAAAAACACGATTGGTTCTCGATGTACTTGTGCATGCGTTTAAAACCGGAAGTCTTATATATGCCTAAAAGTCAGTCTGATGACGGAAACAATATACGGATGCCTTTTTTGTCGTTTTTCTCCCAAAATAACTCAATCTGAATAATCAAAAGTATGGTTGGCAAATGCGATTATGCATGTTACCTATAGGAAACACAGGCATGATGATAAATTTATTAAGAGAAGCAACACACAAAATCAGGTCTTCTCGTTTAATAGTATATATAAATGCCAATCCAGACCCTCTTGAACATCACAGGATAATTGACCAATACTATATGTCTGCGTCTAAGCTCACAAGTGACACGTGTTCGCAGTATAACATGTTAGTCTACCAATATTGTCGTCTGAGCTGTAATTTTACCGACTATGTCTTTTCTCGATTGCGGCATTATTACTGTTTGTATCATTGAGTGTGGGTTTGCATCACAGGTGGTGCATGCATAGCAGGAGAGTTTTATTCAAACGACACAAACGGTCTTGCTCCTTTCGGATTTCATGCGTTTTCCTTAGTTTCATGCCTATCGATTAAAGAGATTTGAACATCGGTAAACTACTGTTGCCTTAGTTTATGTATGATAACAGCAAAGGAATTGACACAATAGATGACTATTTTCATTCTTTTAATTCGTATTGGAAATAAAGTATTGTATGTGAATGTATCGTGTATATATATATATATATAAACACCATTTTTCAGACGTTCAAAAACCAAAAGGTTGTCTGATATAAGCGTAAACTATATTGGGCTAGAAGAGTTTGAAGCATTTGAACATTATAAGGTAAAACTTTGATTTATATATTGAATGTATAGAACAAAAATTACAGCGAGTAGATTGATACATGTATGATGTTTATGACGTCATATCGATATCATAACCGACAATTCTAATCCGAATTGTTCAGTTTATGTTATCCCATTATCCGATTGAAATTATAAAAAAGACTTTTGAAATCATTGATGAATTAAATAGTCTATTGTGTATTGTTATGCGTTTACTTTTCTACATTGGCTAGAGGTATAGGGGGAGGGTTGAGATATCATAAACATGTTTAACCCCGCCTCAATTGTGCGCCTGTCCCAAGTCAGGAGCCTCTTGTCTTTGTTAGTCTTGTATGATTTTTAATTTTAGTTTCTTGTGTATAATTCGAAGTTTAGTATGACGTCCATTATCACTGAACTAGTATACATATTTTTAAGGAGCCAGCTGAAGGACGCCTCCGGGTGCGAGAGTTTCTCGCTACATTGAAGACCCATTGGTGGCCTTCGGCTGTTGTCTGCTCTATGGTCGGGTTGTTGTCGCTTTGACACATTCCCCATTTCCTTTCCCAATTTTATTATAATTAAGGGGACATACATGGGCTGTAATCCAAAACTCCTCTTTTAGTATATGAATCGACCTTTTTTCTTAAACAAATGTTTTTTTATTTACATAGCCAGGAAAGGTAACAACGTAATCACCTACAAGAATTCAAACATCAAAGAATAACTTACATGACAATACATGTATGTATGTATAGTATGAATTTCGCAGTATTCTTCAGATTTATTTAAAAATAAATAAATAAATAACTATCCTACATGCAATATAGTGTGTAAAATGAATTAATAAATATGAAGTAATTTTGTTGACATTTCTCACGTTCTTTTTAATTTATCAGCAAATTTTTATTGTTGAATCCTTATTGAGCACACTAATGCACTAATAATAATATATCAAATTAATCTTTGATGATTTATGGCACATATAGAGAATGGTAAAGGAAGTGATTATAGTGCCAAGTTAATCATTGTGTCAATCTACTTCCTTCTAAGTGCAAAGAACATAAAATAAAATAAGAACCAAAGCATGCTAGTTACATTCATTCTGCAATATGTGTGTATACTTATATACATATATCATATGTTTAAAGTTAAAAAAAAATGTTTAATATTTGTATATAACATGTATAATGTATTTCCTCGTTTTGCATTTGTATGCTGATTGGTCAGGTATTAAATTATGTAGAGTTTTTATTAACTGCTACATCCTCAGTGTCTTTATTGTCATCTAGTTCTTAATTCGTTTTCTTTTTCTTTTCATTCTTACGATTTCCATTTTAATCAATCTCAGTACAGAACATATCACAACACATTAATTATTCTAGCGCACATACTCCTTGTTTCTTGATATACAAGGTGATGTTAATGTGTTTTTTTTCTGTTAACTTGAAGATATGAACATGAATGTTTTGATTTTAGACAGCAGTATAGCCTTACAAAAATTTATTAAAGCAACTTTGTCCTGTATCTTTAACCCGTAAAACTCAATATCAAATGACACATTCTTCACATTATCTCCTGATATATTAAAGAAAGGTTTAAATGCAACATGGAGTCCGTAATGTTTAATGAGCATCAAAAAATCATTCTTTTGTTTACCATTCAGTAAACCTTTTCTATGTTTGAAATTGCCCTTTGAAGTGATATGTAAACAATACTGATCTTCCATCTTGTTGTATGTTACCAATGTATTCTGCATGTTCCAGGATGATTGTAAACAGATATACTTTTTCTGTAAGGAAGATCCTAAACCAACATGACAGACGCACTACCGGTTAGACATGTCAAAACTATTTACTACGCAATTTCTGGACTATACAAGCGTCTTCGTTTATCAAAAAATATTTCTTAATTGGATCTTGTATTCATATTTTCTATTTACGAAAGAAGATTATTATAAGTGATTTACTCAGTCTTCACTATCTTTAGCATTTTTACAAATTTGAGTTTCGTTTTTTGTCCTGGTGTTTTTAGTTTTTCTTTGACGAGTTTTGAATGTCACATGGGTATTTTGTCTTTTGTAGTTTTCGTTTCTCGCCATGACGTTCTCAGTTTCGTTCCGACTTGCCGACAAACATGTATGGTTTTTGAATGTCTCTATGCGCTTCTAATTTGATAAGAAAGCCATGATGATAGTGTGAGCGTGTGTGTTTGTTTTCTGTATGTTAAAGAATGATTATATATACTAGTGATTTTTTATTATTAAATTCAATAATGACTTCGTATTTAAATATATATTCATGTTTAAAATACCTTCCTCCTAAGGTTAACTTTTCAAGTGTACATCTTAGTAATAATGAATAAAATATAGTTCGATCATCATTCATACATGCGGACGACTTTTCGGTTAAAGATAATCAAAATACTCAGTCGTGATAAATTTCACAGTTTGAGAAGACATGTATAATTTTTGGTTCATAAAATAGGTATACGACATTGGTTCAAAATAGTTCGTTCCTAATTTAACCCTTTAAATACTATAAATAATACTATAATTTCTTTATTTATTTATCTGCATGTAGTTTCGTTATTTTTTATCATTGGTTTTATTTAGTACATGCAATGACGATTACTTACATGTAGTGTGTTATACATTGTAGCATGAGCAAATAAATTATCATGCAATTGATTCAGAATGCATTAATGTTATATGCACCTTTTAAATGTTAATGTTAATGTTAATTTAATTTAAATTAACACACCCAGGCTTCATTATTCATCAGATAACAAGACACTATCTGCTAAATTGATTAAAATTACTAATTCAAGCAATCCCATGCGTTAGTATATTTTTGGTTCGGCTTACTTGTAAAGTAGATGCGTGTTCCACTGATCGAACTATCCACTGTGTTTTAAAATTGATAAAGTTAAACGTTATTTTAAAGTTGTAGAATGATCCATTATGATTAGATAGTATGTCTATACTAACTATCATGTGATGATTGTTTGTATTATCACTCCTTTTGCAGTATAACATAATTGATAACCAAATTCATCTAAAGTCAACTTTGCCTGAGGGAGTTAAAACCTCAGTTTCTTAATAATTTCAAAATTTATAATGTAATTTTAGAAAAGTTAGAAAAGTTTGTTAAATCATGTCAGTACCGACGAACTGACTACTTAATAACTTACGTGTATAAATATTGTGCGTTCCAAACGCTTTTCTGGATTTAACTTTATCGGGAACGCTGTAAGCTAAATATTTTTAAAACACCAAGAATTTATACATGTTATACGTACCAAAACATGTGAAGCGCTATATAACTATAATTAAGTGAAAAAAAAATTCCAAAGGGATATGTATAACTGATTCACAGGAAATAATAAAAAGCAGTCTAACGACCTTTTTTCCATATACATTAATGATTTTTTTCTTCCTGGTTTGTAGTGCTTGTCTCAAAGTAGGTGACACGTCATTTGTTTAGATTCGGTAAAAGCATTATATTCAGTTAATGCATAGTAATGGTTATAGTGGTACTTTCAGCCAGAATCTGGTTTAAACTTATCCTTTCAGCCAAAAACTTGTTGAAACTGGTGTATTTGTTTTGGAATACACCTATTTCTAAATATAGATATCAACTGATATAAAAGCCTTCAAATACAACATTACTGTTAAAACACGACAGGCAAGAATATAGTGTGTATGTATACTTGATGTTATGGTCTATAATGTCAATTTCTGAATACGTTTTGTTTATAAAACCTACTTGTTAAAAAAAAAAGTTCAACCAGTCACTATAACATGTATAAGTATTATATGAAAAAGATTTTTTTTTTTTTTGCATTTTGCATTACATGATCTTTTTTGTATATTTTCATTATTATTACGTTTTGCATTCGATGAGGGTTGTAAATTTCTATTGTCTGTTTGTTTTCAATAATATATGTCCTCCTGTTATTCACAAAAAGTTTGTGGGTGTAGGGCCAAAATTATACATTTTAAAGGCTGACGTTATTTACAGTTCAGGCTTCTCTTTTTTAGTGATTTTTCATTAGGAAATCATTCTTACGATAAAATTGGCAAACGAATTCAAATTTGATATGAATCTACACCAAATTATTTTGATAGAAAGGATTAAGTCACGAAAAAGTAAAAAGTTTAACAACAAAAATGTAAAAATATCGAACGAATACAACAAGCTTTGAAGTAATATATCAACTATACACATGGGAAAAAGTATTGCCACACCTTGAATTTTTAAAACTTGAAAAATCAGCCTCTTATTTTGGATGGAATATAATAAAATATTTGTAAAATAATATTGAAACGTAGTTAATGATACCATTGGCATTAAAACGAACAACAAATGTATGAAAAAAAATGTTTTAACTTACCAAAACTTTTATAACAAAATGAAGTGTTTTTTGTACAAAAAAATGCATTTTACAACTTTTACTGTAGTCGAACTTTACAATGTCAAACATTTCATAATTAATCTGTAGATGATTGTTCACATCATGGTTGATCGTTATACGCCAAAGAATTAGTACTTTTTGCGCAGCCTACTTTCAAACGGATAACCGCATCTTAACGTCTTCTGATTCCTGCCATAAGTCGACTAATTTGTTGCTAAGGTAGCAGCAACCATACCTGACGAAGGATACTGTTTATTTCATGACGTGTTTGAACTGGGGTGTCCGTTTGTGCACTTTACGCCCAATAGTGTCCCATATATGCTCGATATTGTTTAAATACGGGCTACGAGCGGTCCAAGGAAGATAAAAAGAATTCCATTAGAACAATGGATCTTCCTCCACGATGCTAATTTTCAACTTTGTCGAGCTCTATGCACCATATTGGATACGGGCAACTGTGTGTCTGTTCGTAGGCAAAGGTCCCCGAAATGTTCTTATCGCACGATAACCAGTAGCGATGAGCCGATCTCGAACAGTTCTTGTTTAAAGGCTCATGTATGGTCATCACTCTCTTTTTTTGGGATTGCATTGTTTGCAATGGGTTTCCTTCTGACCAACCTTCATTATGCTTGATTTTCCCTAGCAGATGTTATAGGGGGTTTTCTTGATCTCGGAAGGTCTTTAACATCGTTTGTTGCCTGATTTTTTTCTCATAATGACTTATAGTGGAATGGTGATAACCAACAATACGTGCAATTGTCACAGCGACATACCTGCTTCTCTCATGCTGATTATCTGCCATCTTGCTGCAGTTATGAGTTGTGGATGACCAATTTCAAGGTGTCAATCACATAACTTGATATACTTGGTTATTCAAAGTGTTGAAAATAGTGAGGATAAAAACATCTGTTTTATTGTTTACGAGTACAGTAGCTGCATGTGCAGATAAGAACTTATCGAGTCGATATTTATTGATTAAACTCAGGTGATATTTAAATAACATTTAACTAGTTCTATTTCAACAAATTATATTATTTTTTTTTTAATTTGAATTTCAATTTTCCATGTGTATATGATAAACGTCATATTTTTTACAATGTTTTTGTCTATATTCCAATAGTTTGGCATTATACAAAGACCTCCCGTTTTTGTTATAATGTATGTTTCACCCATATACTAGCATATTAATCTATTGCAATAAAAAATCATAATATCTAATAAAATTTGTAGATTTAGCTAACAAAGTCCTTATATTTGTATAAAGTAACATTCGTTTATAGTTGAAAATTATTTTAACGTTGAATAAGCTACAATTACAGATTGCTTGCTGGTCCCTCTTTGTGATTACCATTATATTACGCTGGTTCATTTCCCAATCAATCTGTCACCAAGGGAAGATAAATAAATCGATTTTCGTTCATAGTCTTTTTCAAAAATGATGAACGGTTCTTTATATTGGTATGTAATCATTTTAAACGTTTCAAATTTATGAAATTATATTCGTACATCAATGTTTTTGATACACCAATTACAAAAACTGAAATATATTGAATTGATACATTTTGTAATTATTCAAAATTATATCAGAAACCTAAACTTAATTATAAAATAATGAACCTGTTAAGGGGAGAGAATACTCGCATAACTTTTTCGAATTGGCACATAATACAACGAAATGTCACTCTTGCATACAAATGGCACATCAATATAATTTATTATCTGCGAAATCGTCCCCCACCTTCAATGATGAATCTAAATTATAAATATAACCAAAAGTTGTTAATCTATAGATAGTTAAGATTAATGAAAGCTAACCCAATGTAAAAATATTTCTTTGTAATTTTTTAAAACTTCCTCAGAAAAATACTCGAGCCACTTGACTTTCATAGCTCAAAATTAACGTTTTTACACAATATTTGAATAAAGTAGTTGAAGATAATTCGCTTCTCAAAGTGTAAGACGCAATAAAAATCGTATGCTTGCACCATCCTACCGAAATACGGATTTAATTAAGTCCTGAACATTTCGACATTTCTTCGTATATTTTGAACAAAACCGGTTTTAACCAAATCACAAGTACGTGTTAAGATCCGACTAAATACCTATTTTCCTATATGGTCAGGTAAAGTTGCTACATATACATTTTGTACTATAGTTTTTCTTTTGTCGAATAGTCTGTCTTATGTTTGTCAGAAGAAAGTCAAAATTACAAATGCCAAAAGATCCAGACAATTCGGCTTGAAAACAAAGCTACCAAAATATCATACTTTTGTCAGCATTGTATAAAATCATACAGCAAAAGTATATTGTTTATCTACATTTGCATACATGTATCTAAGTTTTTAAATATGATACTACAAACTTTGATTTTAAGGATCAATCTTAAGTCGTTATGGCCATATTGCATTTAGAAATCGTTTGAAATAAGGAAATGTCTTTGTGATGAAAAGCTCTAATCTCTATTCGTGTTTTGCTTTTATCTGTTATCTTTTTTCCGTTTTATCATCTCCTGAAACGTGTTTAAGATTTATTATTTTCAAATATTAAGGACTCGCGTATTGTCGCATGGACAAGAATTATCGATATCCGCATCTGGTGTGGTAAAATAAGTGCCAATATATATTATTCTTAACTGTCGAATTGTCTTTGAAAGTTTCAATTTTTTCCCTTATTGACACATATAAGCTTTTTTGCAGCTTATTTCCTCTACACATACGTATGAGTTTATAATATCTCGGCACAAATTATGTCTTCTTAATATTCTTAGGTAGACTAACAACTGCTATTTTGTTTATGAGACTATTTAATAATCCCAGATACAGATCTAAAGTTTGTCATATTACCGTATCTTGAATATTTGGTAAATGATCTGGTTACCCTTCTGAAGCACCTGATATCGCCACTAGCGTTGTTTGAAATATAATCGTGCTGCTCTTGTTTTAGTTTGTTTTGTGCTTTTTAATGTTGTACTTTCTTGGTTGTTCCTAAGGGTAACAGTCTTGTGTATCCTTTGTAAGTATTAATTTACTTGTTCCAATTTTAAAACAAAGAAATTATTATGACATGTTTTTAATGTTTATTTCTACCACGTTTTATACATATATAGAGTAAAAGTAGCTGAATATATGTTACTCGTTATAGGTTCTCGTATGTGTGTACGTCAATGTTGGAAGTGTTGGTTTTAAATCTCTTCAACATCTTATTTGATGTGCCCTTCCCAGTCTTTAGATTCAAGCGTCACTTTTGATTCTAATGTTTACGAAACGTGCGTCTGGCGTTCATACAAATATCATTATAATCTAAACTTATCCAAAGCTACTAGAAAACATGACACAAAACATTAGTTAATAAAACATATGTATTTTTTATTCTAAGATTAATCTATCTTATCATTTTACAGTATCGATATGGCCGTACCTTACACCGATGATGAGATACCTAACGAAAAGAAAATTGAAAACATGGATCAAAATGAAGATTGTGAATATAAAAATCAAACCGAAATTCAAAGGATAGAAATACAATATATTGATATTGAAACCAATACAAACGAGAGGAAAAACAATTCGTTATCTGTACTTTTTATATTCCTATTAACTTTATTTTCTTACTCCCGGATAATCGAATCCAATTATAAAAAGCATATGATGCGTAATATAGCAAGAATCAAGGTAAAATGGAAATCAAATGCTGAAATATCTTCACCACCACAGACGAAACATTCAAAAACAAAATGGATATTTGATAATATTGTAAGGCCTTTGCGTTCTTTCCCTCAAAATGTGTACGATGCTTATCCTTTCTTTCCTCAAGACTTCAGTTCATTTAATCAAAACGAAAGGAAATTACAAATTTCGGAAAATATGAAATTCGAGGGTGCTCGATTTGCATCTTTTTCCACGTTTCCAGATATTCCAGGAATTTATGTAACAAGGTTGGCAGCAGCTGGATTTTATTATACCGGAACAGGAGATGAAGTTATATGTCACAGTTGTGGTGCTATATACAAAAACTGGAAACGTTATGATTCAGCAGTTGATATTCATAAACGAATTTCCCCACATTGTTCATTTTTGGTAGATAAAATAGATAAAGAAAAAGAAAATCAGGGTGCATGCGGAAGTGAAATAATTGAAGCAGATAATAAGGGTTCAGGTGAAAGCTACAAAACCGGGTACCAGACTACTGTTTTGGAAGATGATAGAACACTCGAAAATAAAGTCCAGCGAAATAAAGATAGTTGTTTTTCAATTGTTCCTGACAATGCTGCTGTAGGAAGCAGTATCCACAAAGAATCTGCTTCTGGAAATGACAATTTTAGTGCGTCGAACTTGATTAAAACAAATCATAGTAATGGTCCCATGTCAAGTATGTCTAAAATGGTTACACAAGAGGCAGCGTCAGGAAACATATTACATACAGAAAATAGTATAACAAAAGAAACACCAAATCTAGGAATATGTTTGGATAAACCTAAGTATTCAAAATACGCTGTTAGATCAACCAGGCTAAATTCTTTTAAACATTGGCCAGCACATTTAACGCAGTCTCCTGATGAACTGTCTTTAGCCGGATTTTTTTTCACAGGTAAGGAGAACCACTTTTATTATTAATTTTTGAAAACACAAAAAGTTGAAAAAAAACAGAAAAAAAGTCACAATACATGAGATTTTAGACAAGTTACCAAATATACCATGTCTACATTTCGCAACTGTTAAAAAAACATACACACAATTTGGCAAAACCACCAGAGGAAACCACAAAAAACACGTGTAAGGTTTTGTAAGATATGGAAGATTGAAGTGTGTCAATTGAAACTAATAGTGATTAATATTGTAAAAAAAACTAAACATGAACGACACTATCCATGAAAAAAAGATAAGTTATGCCTTTTATAGCTGACTATGCGGTATGGGCTTTGCTCATTGTTGAAGGCCGTATTGTGACCTATAGTTGTTACTGTCTGCGTCATTTTGGTATCTTGTTGACAGTTGTCTCATTGGCAATCATACCACATATTCTTTTTTTATACTAACGATTCTTTGTGTTATTTAAACATTTACTATTGTCTTCAATTTGGATATGTGAATTTGAAGATTGTTTAATAGCTGATGAATGTCCGCAACACATATACTGAAAATAGGCGTATTTGCTTTACGTGCACAATTTATCATAAATGACATCATATGCTAATAAATGAACGTAACAGTAGTATACCTTGTTCAAAATCCAGCACTCCAACAACTTTAATCATAAAAAAGTGTTGTTATGTTTTACATTTACATTGTAAAGAGACCAACTTCTACTTTCACAAATCATAAATCTCGAATGCCTTGATTATTATTTATTCAACATTTATTTCAGGTATAGAAGACCACTGTCGCTGCTTTTTCTGTGGTGGTGGCCTTCGGAGCTGGGAACCAGGTGACCAACCTTGGGTAGAACATGCACGCTGGTACCAGAACTGTGCTTTTATTCGAAATTGTAAAGGCGATAGATTTATACAAGACGTCCAAATGAACAGATTAATACCGACAACAAAACGGGACAAGGTATGGTTAAAAAAGACTAAAAATTTATTTTGGCAAAATATTTACTTTGATCCTTGACAAAAATATAAACTTTAAAACACATCAACCACAAACTTTATAGGAGCAAATCATTGGATAAATAGTAAATTGACAAATACTTTTTGATTACTGAAAAGCTTTATATTTCCTTAATAACAGAACATGATTAAAACGTTCAGCAAATTATTACAGAGTAATCTCCCCGTAGTGTAACGTACCTCCTTAATTATAAGGACTAATACACTTAATAAATACGAAGTTAGAGATTAAAAAAACTCCTCTCACTACTTTGTTTTGAAAGAAAAAAACAAATCATGGAAAACACACACTATCATCTGTATTTAAGTTTTGAATTTGGAAATTTAGAATAATTTTGTGTCCCTATTTAAACCATACTGAATAACAAAAAATTGATATAACAATAGAATATTCTAAACGAAAAATCCCCTAACATATCCCTAATTAAACCAAACTGAATAACAAAAAATATATATAACAATATCGCTGGGAGCCTAAGGAATCGTTGTCCAACTTATTAAACATGTTAAATTAGTTATTGAATCAACAAACATAATATGCTGTACAAATATAAAATAACAAATTACCAAATTCCTTGGAATATTCCAAATGGAAAATCCCTATTCAAATGACCAAATCAAAAGCTCAAACACATCAAACGTCATATTCCTGACTTGATTCGGTAATTTCCTTATGTAGCAAATATCCTACCAATTCAATAATGCATGACAGTAAACAACACATTAGAAGTATTACGAATATTTGATTATGTTGAGTATATGATTAACAAACTAAACACAAAGATTCACTATTTTATGTTTTTTTTATTTTTCAGAATGAAAGCAGTGGGCACACCAGTTTACAAAATGAAAATAGAAATACAAAACAGAATATAAATTTTGGGAGTCATCCTGCTGTTCTCTCTGTTTCGGAGTTCGGATATGACGAACGTTTGATAAAGAGTGCTTATGATTCCATCCTAGAAGCAGGAACGACGGGTATGATACTACAATATATGTGGCTTATTTAATGTTTACCTACAAATCATATTCAAGATGTTTATTAAGTTCAGAAAAAAATGACCGTTATCATCCATTATCTTCTGCTAAAGTTAAACTGGACAAAACAAGCGATAAATTACATGGTTAATGCAAAGTTCAATTTAGATTGTATGATATTATGCGTTTACAACTCATGGTCATGTCAAAAAAATAGTAGCCCAAAAGAAAGTGTACTTACAATATCATAATTACACCAAATGTGAGATTTTTTAGTTCTACTTTGTGACTGAAAGACGGAGGATAGTAGGTTTGCTTGCATATTCAAGGAGTCCTTTATCTAACCGTCTTTAAGATTTTTTGACCATGTATTTTAATAAAATAAAATAGTAAATGAAATTACTCTGCACTTGTGCTCAAACATAATGAACATCTACTCATATATCAAAAGACACAATAATTGTTTAAAATGTCTTCGTTTATTTCTTAATATCCCACAAAAAAATAAATTCATTGGGAATCATCTTGACGCATATTAATTTTTTGTAGATATCACTGGAACATTATTACTTGAAAAAATATTCCAGTTAGAGGAAGTTTCTAAGATCGAGGAACCTTCAGTACAGCCACAAAATTTAAACTTGATGAAAGAAACTTCCGTGGAAAAGGACAAGCAAGAAATCAAAGTAGACCCTGAACTTGAATGTAAATATTGTTAAGCTTATTAAGCACGTTAAACAGGTTGAAACAAAGGGAAATCTAAAGCCACGTTTTATTGTTTAAGATGTGAGCGATTTTAGTTTAAATTACTATTTTTTAAACAAACAATTAAAGGTCAATTCAGCAACTTGAAATAAAACCGTCTTTCTATGATTGCATTACTTATATGATTACAAGCTGGACATTTTCTCTTTCTGACAGGAATGACAAGTATACCTAATGCAAAAGTATTTTTCTATTTTAACACATTGTTTGTATACCTGAATTATTTTTCCACTGTGCAAATCAAGTACTGGCATGTTTAATTAATTTTTACAAGTGATCGTTTTCAGATGTAGCTTGAAGGTAAAGTGTTTTAACTTGAAAATATCAGAACCTTTTAAATACTTTCCCACGTTCGGTTTTCTTGCATTACTTAACCATTAACCAAACTCACTGGATACTTCTTATTTTGTTTCCTTTGAAGTTGTCCTTGCAATCTAAAAAATACATGTACGATTAAATATCTAAAGTCCCATACTTGTGTGATTATTTTGGCTATATGATAGAGAGTTGTTTTCGTTTATCTATAAGTGCCTTTGTTTTGTAGTATCTGTCAGAAGTTTGGAAGAAGAAAACCAGAATCTGAGAGATCAGCAGACCTGTAAGATATGCCTAGACGAACCTATCGCTATCGTTTTCCTCCCATGTGGACATCTGGCATCTTGTGTGAACTGTGCTCCTGCTCTCAGAAGATGTCCTATTTGTCGTGCGTTTATAAAAGGAACAGTTAAAGCTATTTTGAGTTAAAAATTATTCACTAAATTAGTAACGGGCATTAAACATATATTTGCATCATTAATACTTCTGTTTTACATATAACGCCATCATGATCTGATGACTATATACATATTCCATTAGTCGTAATAATCAATTTTGTTCTAGTTTTGATACCATGTTCGTCCTTTTTGCTATAACCGTTGTTTTTCTTTGAAAAAAAGTTATGATTGGCGTTTAAAAATTCTTCATTTGTGTTCAGCTATCATTCAAGTGAAAGGTTTGGCTGCTTTATAATCAGGTATAGTCCACCGTTTATTACATTAAGAAACAATTTCGGAAAAAAGATAGTTCAGTGAAATACAGTTTTGTGAAGTTCAACTCATCAAGGAGACCAGACAAAAATCAAGTCAGGCATTTAAATAATCATCCATAATATAAGGTTTAAGTCCATCGAAGTAAAATGTTACTAATCTCTATAAATATCTTAAGCCACTGCAACTTCCAAACGCAAGTATAGAAACACAATTCATTATTATGAAGCAAGCAGAAGACGGGACAACTAAAATTTACTTGTTAAATTTGGAGCATTTGATATTTTCTATTTGCAATCATCTAATATATGTTAATAATTATGCTACATTGCATAGCGACTGCATATGTAATGTATTCCAAATCATCCATAGTTGAAAACATAACACGACAAAGTCATCACAATATTGTTATTAGTAAATGCATTTGCAAATAAAGATTCTGATGTCAGAATGTTTTAATGTATTGGCATGAGTACGCGCAGCGGTGATTCGTAAATTGTTAGATTAACTACATGTATATAACAGACAATTTCATAATAGGAAAAAGGTTCCGTTATGCTATTTTCATTTTTTTTTAAAAAGATAAAATTATCGAAACACATTACATCTTCAAAAAGTTGAAAACAACACGTTTAATGATGTCTTGCGTCCGAAGCGCTCTTCTCGATTTACCTTCATCAGGAACGCTCAAGGCAAAACATTTGAAATCCGAAATTGTATAAGTACCGAAACCGGTGAAGAGCTATATGTCAGAAATACCTAATATAAATAGCCAAATTCATCTAAAGCCAACTTTGCCTGAGGGAGTTGAGACCTCAGTTTATAAATAATTTCAAAATGAATAAACTGACAATTTTAGTAAAACTTGTTAAATCATGTCAGTACCGAAGTACTTACTACTGAGCTGACGATACCCTCGGGACTGATTGTCCACCAGCAGAGGTATCGACCCAGTGATGTAAAAAACAACACGTTTAATAATTTTTTGCGTCAGAAGCTCTTTTCTGGAATTACCTTCATGAGGAACGCTGAAGTATATATACAGAAATTAAGACAATGCACGTTGCACAAAATTACAAATATAAGATCTCAATCATATGAATACGTCAAAAGGATCATTGGGAAACAATTAAATTGTGGTGTTCACTATCGTCCAAAAAGCAAAATATCAGATATGTATCAGTATTCAAATTGCGTTGATCTACTAGAAGATCCAAGATATCAAGATTAACAAAAACCGAGGTAAAAACATGGAATTTAAAAGAAGGGACACAAGATGAGTCGACAAGTATCCAACAACCACTATGCGAATCCACAATAAATAAAAGCTGCAGTGACTTTTGAAATACTTTTGATGACATAATTAATCCTGCAATTAACTCATCTTTTGATGCAAGGGTGGTCAACATATCTCAAAATTAAAAGATATCAGCATTGTAAGTAAAATATTTGGAACTAAACAGAAAAAAATCAGGATACTGAACATTCGAAGTATTGATGATATTCTAAGTCTGAAATGAATCTAGAAGACGTGTAAATTTAATTAATATATACAACGAGATAGTTAAGAATTATGTTATTAAAAGTTTATCGGGAGCGCATATGTATACGTAATATGTTCCTTATGTCGTAACTACAATCACCTTCCCTTTCATGAATGTGACCTACCGAATTATGTTACCGGATTTGTTATAACATAAGCAACCGACGGGTGCCACATGTGGAGCAGGATCTGCTTACCCTTTCCGGAGCACCTCGAATCACTCCTAGCTTTTGGTAGGGTTCGTGTTGCTAATTCTTAAGTGTTCTATGTTGTGTAATGTGTAGTATTGTTTGTCTGTTTGTCTTTTTTTTTCATTTTTAGCCATGGCGTTGTCAGTTGGTTTTTAATTTATGAGTTTGGTATTGTTCGTCCCTCTTTTAGAGACGTATAATTAGCCATGTTTTATTTGACATAATGACTTTTTGCTACACAAAACGACAAACTTTTTTTTTTAAATATCTTTTTTTTCAAACTCATCAGCTTAAAAACTAATGAGATAACAATGACCTAAAATTAATTTAATATGTATAAACACCAATTGAATCATACAGGAAAACACTCATTTGTTGGTAAAGGAAAGACACCTGGATGATAATGTTCTTATAATTAGTTTGATATGTCTTCTGCAGTATTATAAAAATAAAAAGAAGATGTGATATGATTGCCAATGAGACAACTGTCAACAAAAGACCAAAATGACACAAACATTAACAACTATAGGTCACCATACGGCCTTCAACAATGAGCAAAGCCCATATCGCATAGTCAGCTATAAAAGGCCCCGATATGACAATGTAAAACAAATCAAACGAGAAAACTAAGCGTGTTATTTATATAAAAAAAATGAACGAAAAAACAATATGTAATACATAAACAAACGACAACCACTGAATTACAGGCTCCTGACTTGGGACAGACACTTACATAAATAATGTAGCGAGCTTAAGTATATAAGGGGAATTCCAACCCTCCTCCTAACCTGGGACAGTGGTATAACAGTACAAAATAAGAACGAACTATAAAAATCAGTTGAAAAAGGCTTAACTCATCAGATGGACAAAAATACAAGTGGACGTGACCGGGTACTTGTACATCCCGACAACAACAAAAAAGACTAGAAACAGATCTGAGAGTAATCGCAGTTATCTGACAGCTATTTCAAATCCACTAACAACTAATAAAAAAAAACATGTATCTTAGACAAAACAAATATCCTAAATAAGATGATACATGATAAATACACTTATTTCAGATATTTCAAACAAGTGAGTAAAATATAAACTAGAGTATTGTTTAAAGTTACAAGATCTCGTAATGGGAAATAAAATGCATCAGATTGCGTGCCTCATATCTGAATCATTTCCTCGATTGTGACACAGCTGAAAGAATTCAACCTTAATCTATGACATGTTATTAGTTTGCGTTGATCAGATTTCATAATTGTCATAGGAGAAATTACAATTCAAGTGTGTACTAAAAAGTAACTTTAAAAAATAGTGTAATGTTTGTAGCTAGCTAAACCTCTCACGTGTATGACAGTTGCGTTTGATTTTATTATATTGACAACAATTGGTGAGCTAAACAAACAGACATTGCTAGGTGATATGTGAGATATTGAGTACAAGATAATTATGGTTCGTTCTGAATTATAATTTGCAATGTAACATATATATATTCACACCCAATTACGAGCTGTTGGTACGGAAGAGACACAAGGAGAAAGGTTACATTTGCTATGAGAAATAATTGTTTTGGGAATCGTGTAATGCAGATTTTTGGCTGCGTTTCTGATTGTCATTACAATAAAATGATTACTGTGTATGATCTTAAAAAAAATAGAGTGAAACAAAAACAATACATATCCTTAACTTTCCCTCCGCTATAACTGACAAAAACTAGTGAACACAATTTACAGTAGCGTCTCTTTTTAAGCTACTTTTTAACATCCTTGTGTATAGTTCGGCTGGTATAAAGTGATACAGTGTATTGGAATAAAAGAACAAAGATCATAACTAATATAACAATATGACAAAATGAACATAGAAAGAATAAAAGTTATAAACTTATAGATACAAGTAAAATATTAAACTCTGTATAATGTTTAATAGTATATTTAATGAATGTGTACCTAACGACTATGTGTAGGCACACATGTACACTATTATTGACAGATCGATAAAAATGTTTATCATTGAAATATTATAGTGTACACTTGAAATGCACTTAAAAAATATCGAAATAATAAATACAATGATCTATCCTTCAACTGACGCATTTGATAAGGTTAACAATCAGAAAAGGGTGTATCACTGTACGTAATCGAAGACATCAGTGCGATCACCTATATTTCCAACTACAAAATGTACACAAAATTTTTTTAACATGTTCAAATCAATTACACTGGAAATGTTAGGCTCGTTCTAATTAACTATTTATATACGTCATATATATGAACATATTGGAAATGTATTAAAAATTCACACCTCCAGTTATTCAATAATAAAGAAACTAAGTCACATAATGATATGCATATAGCAATGTATATTAATATTTGTACATGTTTTGTTAAATAGGGATAGTATACTCAGTATCGTGTTTCACACTAATTCACATCTATCTAAAGTACATTTTGTAACTAAATATCCGTTTAAGTAAAGCTGCTGCTCAAATCGCAGAATTAATTTCAAGATCTCAAGTTATGCAGTTTCTTCTGTTTTGCTTTGAATTTTCAGAACTTTGAAGCCTTAATGTACGTCCAAATTTAAACAAAAACCAAAACTAATGTCCGACAGATTACAAAAATGTCTTTTGAATATCCTGAAGAAAGTTATTTGATAGATTTACTTATAACACTTTTAGATTTTTAAATTCAATTCCAAGTAAATATAACGGAATTTGATGAGGCTGTCGTAAAAGTGAGAAGTTTACGGCTATAAAACCAGGTTCAATCCACCATTTTCTACATTTAAAAATGTCTGTACCAAGTTAGGAATATGACAGTTGTTGTCCATTCGTTTGATGTGTTTTGTCATTTGATTTTGCCATGTGATTAGGGACTTTCCGATTGAATTCTCCTCGGAGTTCAGTATTTTTGTGATTTTACTTTTTACACTGTGAACAGAGGTAAATTTTTTTTATTTTCGGTGTGTCTTTGTGGTTGCAGTTTTAGACGTTCTAAGATAGAATTACACATTTTATGTTTTAGTAAATAAAAGTAAAATGAACAATGAACGATAGTCTGTAGTTATTAAATCCAAAAAATTGACCTATTGATGCATTCAGTATGCAATCTGATTTTCAGGTTATGGAAAATATTTCAAATACTTTTGTTCTGCATAAGTACAAAAAAAAGCATTCCGGGGTTTAATATGCCTATTTAGGCGATTAAAACAATGTATTTTTTTTATTATCTACATGTAACTACTTCAAAGGATTACAAGTGCCAACACTCTGTTCTGTTACTTATATATCCATTTCCATCTTCCTCTCGGAAGTTGGTTCGCTTTAGTTTTTCGCAGAATATATGTTGTTTATCCTTTTTTTTTTAAATGAAGCTATTCTTAGTGAAGAAACAAATTACTTTTAATATTTGATGATATTACAAACGATAGGAAATCGCATCCGTAGTAAATACGATCTTCCGATATGTGTTTAAAACACAATAACATAATCCCTGGGAATGACGTCTATTTTGTACTATCCCTGATGTTTACATGTAATAGATACGGCATATTATTCACAAATCGAGTGTCCCTTAGAATAGATGATAAGTACATTATCAAGTTAGATAAAAGTACAATAGAGGTGTCCAATATGCCATTGGCGTCATTTGCGTGTGATACTAAATGAATAAATAAATAATGAATTAGAACTTTTTTCATTATGTAAAATATAAATCAAAGATCTTTTTTGACCTACTACCTATGCACTAATATAATTTATTATATTGTTGTGTTGTATTTGTGTTACGCTGCAGGTGAGAATTGAGAAAATCATTAGCGATCTACGTAATTAATCAACAGTGATTAATACAAGCTGCCAACGTCCATGTCGTGAATTGTTGAGGCCTGGTCTTGTGATCATTAAACTCCTTAACCCTGTTTATCTTACTTTCAGTAAGGAATATGACAGTTGTTGTCCATTCGTTTGATGTGTTTTGTCATTTGATTTAGCCATTTGATTACGATCTTTCCTTTTTGATTTCTTCTCAAAAGTTGTCGCACAATATTTGTCCAAAACAAAACAAAACACAAAAATGATATACAGCAACAAAAACAACAGCATCTGAATTTGGAGTTGTAAAAATAAAAGCTATATTTAACACATAAACACAATGATTTAAATTTAAATATGGGATTTTCGAGAATGTCGACACTTTTGGTAGATCAAAACGTTTTAACATAGACACACTTTGTTCAAACTAATTTACGATTACATTATATATATTTAACAGAATGCAATGCACATTTCCAGCCATTCGAAACTTGATTGTTTAAATACTGAATTAGCTATCTCTCTATATAACTAATTCGGCTTGGAAAATTTCAGGATATTTTTGAAAAAAGGAAAGGGGATAAGGGCATGCATATGTAATCAGTTAAAAAAAAACTTCAAAAAATCTGATGTGTTTCCAAGGTAATTGTGTTTGGGTTTTTTTTTTTTCAGCTGAGACTATCATCAAACGACTAGGAATCTTAAATATAAAACAAACTTTACTTTGAATTGTTGTTCGATATACTAAGGATTTTCTAATCAATAAATAGATAAGACTATACTACCAGTAATTGGCAATTAGTCTTCAGTGTATGTTTTATTGTTAATCAGAATAGTAGAAAGAAAAGATGTTTCCAGACTCACGTAATAGACAAACAAGTCTGTAATTAAGCGATTGTCGATGGTTGCAACGATATACTGGTTTTTCGTTTTTGTGTTATCATTAAGCCGACCATTGAATTTCTTAATTTGTTTTACACTTTGTTATGTCAAAGCTTTGAAAGTTTACTACATGTAACGTGTTGGCATTTCTCATTGCTGAAGCGATTGATTAAAAGTTCCTTGTGTGCACGTCATATTGACTTTCACAGTAGGTTTTCCTATTTGCAATCATACACGCGTATTGATATTCGTCTAGTCATGTAAAATGGAATATTCAATTATTATATAGAATAAGAATTTTGTGCCCGTTTCTACTACCACTTTCAAATCATCGTAAGGCATATATAAAATTTGTTGATCTACTATTGAACTCTCTTAAAAATGCAATTTATTAAAAACCACTATCAACACTTGTAACAACTATACAACTTGTTCAATTCTGTAATAACACAAATACTACTGGTTTTAGTGTATAAATGTAATATTATATCATTGATTGTGAACTAGTAAACAAAAACTTGTATTGTGAAAATTTCTAAACATAAGAGAACAGATACAATAAGCCATATCAAAATATTAAGAAACCAACAAAAACAGGCAATGAAACCATGATCATGCAAAAAATCAACGAAAAAACGAACATTAAAACTTTTGTACAATGCATGTTAATAAAGCACTTTGTTTTCAGTTAAAAATAGATTACAACGTTTTCATGGTTAAAAATAGATAATACTTCAATCAAAGCAAACAACAAAGGGAAACAATATTCCTTAAATTCTAACATAATACAATAAGCTTTTTATTGCTTTTTGTGTGATTTATGAAAGAAATATGATATGAACCAGAAACCTTAACCGACAAAGGATGGGTTAAGAAAGTATTTAACTATTTATATAACATTTCACTTAGTGGCATATTGATAGTTTAAGATGTAATGAGAGCGTCGTTAGACTAAGGTCTTCTGCGTTTCAAGTACAAAAAGGTCACGATGAACAGTAAGCTCATTAACATTGAGATCAGAGGTCTTATTAAATATACTTTCGGTGTGACTGGGTGTTTGCATTTTTTAACGTCGTAAGATATGATTCAAAGAGTTTAAAAGTCAGTTGGCGAAAAAGCATTAAAAATACATTCACACAACAAGTTATAATGGAATAAACAAACTTAAGTAAATATATAACATGTACTATGAAATATCAATAGTGGCAACTTTAAGTCCCAAAAACTACCAATTTATTTGGTTTTTTTTTAAATCATTTGACGTTTCGTTATCTTTGAAGTAGAACTTTTTTTAAATTGATATGAAGCTAATCTTTGTGCAGAAAAAGCACTTTTACTAGTGATTAATAGATCTGCAAACTTAAAGAAACGCACCCATGATCTACCGATATTCGTTGAAAACACAATAACAATACAACTAGAATGACGTCTATTTGATTATACCTGTTGTTTATATGTAAATTATAAGTCTTTAATACGTACATTATTCGAGTTATACTAACGACATATAAAAAGTGACATTATCAAATTAGATACAGGTAAAAAAAAAGTGTCCGCTGTTGACACTGTTGTACGTTTCGTGTTTTCAGTTTTCTTGGACCTTTTTATTTCCGATCTCTGGTAGTAGTCCTATTTATTAAGACACTGTTTATATAATGTCTTCGTGTGTAATTACGTTTATCGGTTAAAGTACTAAATAAGTAATTAAAACACTGACTATAATTTAAGATAAACTCAATGTTTTGACATCAATAGTTTAAAAAAAGGATTGTTACGTACTTTTAGATAAATATCTTATTACCATAGTATTCATTGTTGATGGCCCTCATAGTTTATAATGCTCAAATTATAACAAGAAGGTAAATAAACATATAAATCTATAAAACTACTATCCTTACTAGCATGTGGCAAGTTTTGTCTGGCTAAAGGATTATTTTTCTTTTGCTCATTGATAAGGTCAAGAAATACAAAGTATAGTATAGATCCAACGGTAACACTGCAACTCTTTGCATTTAAAATCTAATTCAAATAAGTTTCATATCTTTTTTATTCTATAAAGATAAAAATGGGAATGAGAATGTAGTTGAAAGTTTAGAACTCCTAACCATTTTGATTTTGTTTGGAATATTTAGGTGATCAAAGTTCTTCCATGATCAGTTGTTTTTAAACATTTTATCAGATGTTTGTTTGCCTTGTGTACATTTTCGTTTTAAATATCGGTTGTTTTGTCGCTGTTCTGCATCGGTACTGTTGCTTGAAAGGTATAGTAAGGTATATGGTATACTTATTATTGGTTCTAATTGACATTCAAAAGTTTTATCGTAATTTTTGCACGAATAGTGGTTAACGTGTTATTTGTTCTATCTCTTGTCATATCAACGTACCCATTTGTTATGCATGTCCACATATAGAACACTCATTTGTTTAAAACTTGGAAAAACTTAAGTTCAAAATTAAATAGTGTGAAAATATATGACGTCCTTAATTTTAACTTGGAACAAGTAGTTATTGTGTTTATATACATCCATTTTGAGTTAAGATTAGATTGTGCATGGTAACAATAGGTTTTGTTGATAGAACAAAAGAAAATATTATTGCATGCACGGTCCACACAAATGTAAGGGGACAAATCATAATAATGAAATCTTAACCATCTAACACTTCAGGTCTAACATGTATGATACGAGAACCGTGGTACAAACAAATCAAGATACTAACAAAGTGAAAACCATTACCTTCATAATTTGGCAAGTTGGGCTTTGTATCTTGTGTGTAGCTGACGAAATATGCGCAACTTCTTCACTTATTGTTTTTTTTTATTAATACTAATCTTTACATATAGAATATATGATATATCCGAATAAACTTCAACGAGACCGGAACAGTATGACAAACAAATACCGAAAGAAACGGTGAAAAGAAGAACACTAAACTTGAATATAGTAGACCTCACTTGAGAAACAACTTCAATGTACAATAGCTATAGTTCGTTGATTATAATTTAATGTAAACTGCGGTGTTATTGCATAATAAATCCTTGAAGAAAACATAAATTTTGTGAATATAAAGATCTTACAAATATGATATGTGGGTTCATTTCAATCAAACTTATTTCGGTTCAGTTTGTTTTTGTTTGTTTTGTTTTATAAACTGAGCCCTTATAAAAGAGGGACGAAAGATACTAGAGGGACAGTCAAACTCATAAATCGAAAATAAACTGACAACGCCATGGCTAAAAATGAAAGGGACAAGCAGATAAACAAAAGTAAACATGACACAACATAGACAACTAAAGAATAAACAACACGAACCCCACCAAAACCTAGGGGTGATCTCAGGTGCTCCGGAAGGGTAAGCAGATCCTATTCCACATGTGGCATCCTTCGTGTTGCTTATAAGATAACAAATCCGGTAAATAGTCTAATTCGGTAGTTCACATTCATGAAAGGGAAGGGGATTGTAGTTACGACGTAAGGAACATATCCAATATCATTTGTGAAACGGTTATTCCATAACGGTCAACCAACTCGTGATGGCGTCCGTAAAATTTACGAAGTGATGATTTCAACTTCACCATTTGGAACTCTTGATTTAATAGCTTCCTTGTGAGCAACAGCCATCTATCAAGAAAATCATGATATGAAATGCAAGCACGGGAATATCGTATCAATTGGGAGATACATACACCGTTTGCAGGTGCTGCTGGAATGTTGCTACTTAGAAATGGAAATTTCACAATTGGAAAGCTGAAATCATCTCTTTTGTTGTAAAGTTTTGTTTTCAATCGACCCTCATTGTCAATTTCTAGATGCAAGTCAAGATATGAGGCCGACTTAACTTTACTCCTTAGTTCAATGGGATAGATGCTTTCAATGGAATAGATGCGATAGTTATGTTATAACTTATAACATGTTTAAGTTATAACATAAATTTGCACGTATGGAAGTGTTTGCATGTTTATCATATTGACCTAGAAAAAAAGAACTATGTCATCCAGATACTTCAGAATGTAAGTATTGGAATATGATTAATGTGATTTAAAGTTATAACGGCTTGTTTCGTCGCGTAAAATTGTATTTTTTGCCTTTCGGTTGTTTTTGGTTTTTTCTGGCTTGCAACGTTCATATTAGGTTTTCGACTTTCAAACATTTAAACGGACAGTTCAATCGGTACCATAAATATAATAAATTATTATACAGTCAGGTATTGACTTATATTTAGACACTGATAAATATTGTTAAAATATATAGGGCATTGTTTTTGTTTACTTAATGGCTTTTGCATAATTTTTAACTGACATGGGAATTTTCCTAAAAACGGCTAATTTATTTTATTTTGTTAAAAAGTTATTTTTAAATGTATTTTATTACCGGTAATCCCCTTTTAAATCTCTTGTTTACGTTTAAAATATTCATGACCTTTATCAGGTGCTTAAATTGTTCTACTTCTGTATATGTTTTATTTTTACTTTTTATCTATTTTGTTTGACTTTTATTGTTTTATTTGAGTGCTGTTTCATTGATACGTATGCAACAGGTTTTTTTCTGTTTATTTCATTATACTAGATACATGCCATATAGCACCGTCCTCCTGTAGTTCAGATAGATAGATTTAGCCTACTCTCATAATTATTTTTTGTTACTTTCTAGAGGTGTGCCTGAGACGAAGGTTTTATATATACTCCTATATATCTTAAAATTCAAGAGTCTATCTAAAAATGAGAGTACATTTTATATGGCCTTCCAAATACCGTTTCGATCCCTAACATCACTGAAGAGACATTTATTGTCGAAATCCGGATCTTGTGTACAAAAAAAATATTAACACAATATGTTTGTGGCATCAAGTTAATTGTTTTCTGTTTAGTATAAAATTTATTTTAAGATACCTTTTGTTACATCTTGTGATCAATTTTTTTTGGCAATCGCCAATGGCAGTCAGCAGGGTTAAAGAACATCAGTTGTTCGACCTGTTAGTCAAATGCGTTTTGTTTAAATATACTTCTTCACTTTTTTTGTCTTTTGGAAAATGTTGTTTGTGCTGTATTTAGACCCTTCTACTTCTATATATATAGATCTAACATTGTTGGGTTGATGTTTAGACGAGTTTTATATATATATACTAATATATGAATAAAGGCAACAGTAGTATACCGCTATTAAAAACTCATAAATCCATGGACAAAAAACAAAATCGGGGTAACAAACTAAAACTGAGGGAAACGCATTAAATATAGGAGGACAACGACACAACATTAAAATGTAACACACATTTTATGGAAATAAAGCATCTTCTTCTTCTTCTTCTTCTTCTTCTTCTTCTTCTTCTTCTTCTTCTTCTTCTTCTTCTTCCGTCGAGTGTTTAAATGTGCGATCCTGTACGAAAATATGTATTTATAGTGACACTATTCTACGAAAACTGGTGAACAATAATTTTCCTGTTATCTATGATCAATGATTATAGGTTTATCATTCGATTTGCTTATGAATATTTAAGAAATTTGAATAGAATAATTTTGATTTCATTTACATAAATTTATATTTTTCATGATAACTCACTTGAACTTCATTTATCGAATTCAATATATGATATTCTGGTAAATTTCAAATCAAGAATCGATTTTGTTGGATTTTGTGTTACTAAATAATTCATCATGCTATGTGTAGCATCAATTATTGTGTTTTTAGTTTGTCTTTTTGTATGGAGTCTTATGATTTTTCAAACAACCGTCTGTATCTTCATTCTCTATTACCAACAACTATTTAAAGTATTTTTATGACTTCCGAAATATTAAATTATATGCTTGTGAGAATCAAAATATAACATTTTCACATCCTCGGTTTATTTTGGTGATACATCTCTATATTTATAGCATAAAATTCAAGTCATTCTTATACACTATTTTGTCCGGGAGCTTATATATCTAAACTGGTGGTGGAATTTTAAACCCTTACCGAGCCAATGCAATAACATTTGTATTTAATGATAATTCAGGCTCAACTGTTTGTAAATGGAAACACGCCTGATGTTTTTTTTATTCAGTAATGGTAAGTGGCATAATAAACAAAAGTATGAATTTCATATAAATTTACAATAACTTAAGTTTGAGTACTATTAGGTGAACTTTACACATTCTTGTGACCATTAAAAAAGACTAGTTTCATATTTCTATTTTTAAACTGCGATCAATAGAATCCTTTTATTGCGATAAATTTTTATATGATATTGATAAAATAATGTTGCAGAAATACATCACTTTATCTAAGTTTAAGCGCCACTAATGATTAGTCTTTAGTAGACGAAACGCGCTTCTGGCGTACAAAATGTTTAATCCTGGAATCTATGAAGAGTTCATAAATCAGCTGTTAACTAATTAGTTCACTTTCCACAACTGATGTCCTTGCAAAATGGTTTATTTATGCTCAAATATTCAAATTTTATAAATTGGAAGTTAAATTGCAAGACAAACCCAAAGTGAATTCTGTATTATTCCCGTTGCATTTGGAAGTCACAAGAGCCAATTGATGATGTTAAAGACACTTACCTACGTGCAATTTTATGTTACTGGGCTATTAAGTTCGTCAGAGTCTGTTTGGACTGAATCGATATTCAATGGAGTATCGATATAAGCCAATTGCCACATTCATCTTTTTAGGTAGAACTTATTTTTACTTGTATCTGCGTTAAAGTATTATTAACCGGTTCTGGTTTTTGCAATTAATCCAGAAAGAGAAAAGATCGAACAAATTGTCATATCGAAACAGGGATTATCCATCAATAAATACTCTTCCCTTCTGGCAGTTTTTCGGTTTCTTCCAATTACATTGTCCGTTTCGACTACTGAGTTTGCCTCTCCCTTTGGTATTTTCGCTTTTCTTCTTTAAACATTGTTAAAACATAGACATCTTCTTTTAAAGTGTTATCAAAACAAATGCTTCATTTTATGATAAATAATAGAAATTACAAAATAATAAAATTAATGTAGTCTTCTAATGCCTTCGTGGCTGACGTCATTGAGATATAAGAAGAGCGTATCTACCAAACTATTTATATCTGTAATAAATTAAATTTGGCCATAATATTTCATTTTTAATATGACCTCTGTTAATGTTCATTAATGTTATTAAAAGAGACGAAGAAACGCATACGGCATATCAAAACCAAAATATCTACTTATATGAAATATATATATGTATTATCGTATCTCTATATAAAACACTGTGTTTTTATATAAAGATATGATAATACATATATAGTTGTGCTCCTCGGGCAAAGATTTATACGTATAAGACGACAAAAATATAATTTGTATAAGTTAATTATAAGAGGCACTTGAAACTTTTAATACCATTTAAAAACTTATAGCTCTGAAAATAGCTGCGTTTTAAATATAGATACGGAAAACATATATCATGTCTATTGTTGACTATAAATAGACATTAAAACGATAGTAAGTCATGTAAGTTATTGGTTTTTATATAACATACTGATCATATGAAATTAAAACAACACCAATACTTCTTGCGTTTGATATTTTGTAACTAAACATAAAAATAAAGCTGATACCGAGAAATCATCAATCTAAGCTTTATCTGATTATTTGTGTAAATAATTAACTGTCTTTGTTGAAAAATGGTTTAATAGTCAAATTAAGGTTATTTGTATAGAAATTTCTAAAGCTGACCTTCATCTATTTTTACTACAATAATGATAGTTTGACATTTGTATAAAAAAAAAAGATCGACCTTTTGCCCGTTTAAATACACTGATGTGTGAGTAAAAGACTGTCCATTTAACTTTGTATTTAACGCGATTGATGATTCTCCCTGTCTGTAAGAACATAGTATTTGTGCTATGTCTTTCACCAGGATAAAAATGAGGAAGCATTCCAATTTGGTAATTATTTTAATTTTTGTATTTCAACACACCTCGTTTATAAAATACTTCTATTTGTTTCTTAATTATGAAAATACTTTTGAATTTACATTCCAACATTTCTATGGTTTTTATTCTTATTGTCTTTGGTCAAGCTGAGAACACAATAGAATAAAAACAGATTTATATTGTGTAGAAAATATTATTTTATATTGACATGGGGTTCAAGTCTTAAAATTCGATTTTGCCAGAGACATTTTATTAAAAAAAGTCCCAATACTATCTTTACTTGAAAGTAACTTTTCAGTACCATATGTAGTATACGTTCACGTTTTTAATTTTTAAATAAACAGTTCTAGTTTAAATTTTAAGTGTCATAACTAAAACTTGTTTGTGTGTAAATTGTATTAAATCTTTTCGTTTTTTGTTTACATTTTGAAAGTCTATATAATTTCCTCTTTTAGTTTGGTGCTGAAACAGATCAACCATACACTATAATAATTAGGTGAAAATAAATAATTAATTTGGCAATCAACTAAATAACACGTATGCCGATTCAGATAATTAGGCAAAAATAAATAATTAATTTGGCAATCAACTAAATAACACGTATACCGATTCAGATTTGACATAGTTATTAAACCTTTGAATATTGTTAATCGGTATTAATTTTGATGGTGTTATTAATCAATTAAAACAAAATTAAATATATTTGTTATATTCATACATTCACGATCCTATAATCTGTCGATACCTATATTTTGGCATTGCAACAAGATGGTGTTTTGTCGTACTATTGGTACAAGATTTGTGTATTAGTAGGTGTACATGTTGGCTCTTGTTAAACCTAGCTTTCAAAAACTAAGAGCATTCTAGTATCTGTCCTGTTGCAGATTTTTTTACAAAATAGTTAAAATTTTACGTGTTAAAAATAATTTAGAATGCACAATTGGTCGCTTGATGTTTGAGTAAACGATTGGTATGTAATATCCTATGTATTATGTTCAAGACATGCATTAAAAAAGTCGTCAATCAAATAATACACCGAGTTTGAGTTCTATGGAAATCCGAATATAATATTCTTAATTACCGTTTGATTCAAATCTATTTGGATCAATCATCCTAAAAAGATCCAACTGCTTGGAATCCATCGACCGTCATTTCCAAGGATTATTTGAACGGCATGCATATGAAGATATTTCGGCAAGGATTGGCAATGCATTGTAAGTCACTTACTAAAGTGTACATTTAATATAAATCATGTATTTCTACGGGTGTATATCCGCTCAATGCGATGTGTTTTTACATTGCATAAACAACCTACAAGGTACCAAATTTCAATGAAATATGCTTCTAGGAATAAAATAATGACCTGTGTAAGGTCATTGTTTACTCTGAGTATAACGCACATAACAATTTGATAAATAATTTGAATTATGTAAAAGTATTCATGTTTAATAGACGACTGTGTTTCGACAAAACAAAGCTTAAATATGTAACATAATTATATACCATTAATAAAATCTCTAGGTGGTGAAACATTTCGACAAAATAAAACAATTTCCTAACAGTAACCAGTATGTTGTTGTCATTTCATAGATTTTTTCATCTATCAAAAAATAACATTTAAAACTTTAGGGGAAACCCATATCTCATAACAACATAACAAACGAGCTTTAACATTGCCAATCAACAATGACAAATTTTAGGTAGCAAACACCTAGCAATACATTACAGCGCGACATTTAAAATTTTTGGTAACCTTATAAAGTGTAGCACGGAAAGAAAATCTAAAATAAGATGCTGGTAAAGACTACATTTGTGAATTATTTGTGACAAATATTTAAAGTTACATTTAAGGGAAATGTACATTAGTGTATGATAATAATAGTACGTCGGTTTTGATCAACTGATTACAAAAACAGTTGAAACCGACAAAAACAATATCAAAAGATCTAATTGGGCTATAAAAAGTGTAGAATAGGTAACATTTTAAAATTAAGATATTCACAGGATGCACAAGTTTGGCCGGATCTTATCTAGATTTTTGGGCTCAATGCAAGGTAATATTAAGATATAAATCCTATTTGTTCATTCAAAAATCTAAAAATGGCCGACGAATGATTCGGAGAGAAATATATAAGAATCAGGCACAATTGAAAACATAAAATGATAAGTTAGCAGACGATTATTGTTGTATTTTCTTCTATAAATTTTTATGTTTTAATATCTCAATAATCACCGGAGGTCGGCTGAATATACATGATATATACTAGGCAAAAAAAAGAAACGTTAAAATTCACAAATATCAATTTCAAATATTTTCAAGATTAAAACTAGTGACCTGAATGATTTATCTATCAAGTTCACCCGTATGTAAAACAAAAATCGAAAATGACTGATTTTAAACAATTAAGCATTTATTTTTAAATTACCAGTACAGAGGTGGAATTGAGTTGTCCTAGCCGGCCTTTTTTGTAACTAATTGTGTTGAACACTTATGTCAACAAAAGGTCGCATTAATTTTTTTTTAAAAGTTTAACGTAAATCGATGCTGTGACAACTCCAAAATGAGACGGAGCAAGCTAGTTGGATTTTGGCAATAGGAATTACTAACATGCAGTATGCAAATTATTTTAATGAATCTAGAATTACTATTGCAATTTCCACGAGTAAAGACTCTGTTTTTAGCTTTACAGAAATTTGGATTAAAAAATTCAGTGTTAAAATGAATTAAAGTTCCAGGCATTTAGTTATTCATAATCGATGGCAACTACAATCACAAGTGGAATATATGCCATTTAAATGAGAGAAGGAAAAATGTGATTAAAACACTATTTAAGCATTTTTAAGTATATTAGGTAATTCAATATATTACATTAATACTATTGCTAAGTAAGTTTGGATTTTATATATAATGAGGCGTTTATTACATAAGATGATATTTATGTAATAGTTTAATGTTGAATAATAAAGTAAAAAAACCGTGACCATATAGAATGACAATTTGTAAGACACAATGATTAAGTTTATGACTGAAAAATGTAGAAAACCCAAAAACAATAATGCATCATAAATTGTATGGATCTTAGTACAAGCATACACCTGTGTTATTATAAATTAACGATTTTGTAACATATGCCAACTTAGTGACAAATACAAACATAAACGTTTAAAATATCTATAAGTCGATATACAATAAGTAAGCAATGACTCAAGTTGAATTATTAGTGTATGTTTCATAAGTAATGAAGAATTTTGGAGCTAGGTGTACTTTATAATACTGTATCAAGACTTTCAAAATATATGTGGTGTGAAATAGACAAGCATAAAAGGTCTGTTCACGGACAGTATCCCTATAAAATTGCTTATAATTCGACCTCTTGAAGGTAAAATATAACTTTCCACTGCTCTAACTGAAGGTAAAAACAATGTTTAAATGACAAATGGCACAAAAACTATCACTGATTAGGGTTTTTTTTAGTAATCTACCGCTAATTTATCAGAATATTAAGGTTTTCCAAACACAAAGCGTATATTGCATTAGCAGTATTCGGCACAACTGTTGCACGGAAAAAAACAGTAAACGAGGTCTGGTAAGACGATACAAACCGCCGGCATTTTTAATATTGGCAAGTAGGTGTTCTTCTGGTAACAGAAGTAACAAAAGTTCCTCTAAGGAAAATTAGAGTGAACAAGGAGCACGACCCCACACTGACGCTAGGCCACAACTTGAATCACGCTTCCTCGGTACTCGGAGGATAAAATTCAAAACTGGTAACAGTGATGAACCTGCCGCTTTAGTAAACAATAGAAAGCCGTTTATAAAAAAAACACAACTTCCCTGTGGTACCACAGGAGAATATTTTAACATATGGTCTAACGTAGAATTATAGGGTCATGACCCCCCTGTCATCTTGCAAGATCCCGCCAAACGAGAATGTCTATTCACTCTCATCGCCAACGAAACGAGTTTACTACCAGTACAATAAACTTATCAATTAGGAAATACTCGACGGTCAGAACTTGCAAACGACTCTAAAGCTCCCTTGATATTATTTAAGAAGACATCATTACCTACATCTGACAAGTGCACTCCGTCATGCCTGAACAAATTTATGTCTCGGGCTGTTATATTTGGCTGGCAAATTCCAAGGCCATGATTTAATTCGTCTTTGAATATATTTCGAACAGCTGCATTAACTCGTTTACAAGTCGAATTTATAGCCACCTGATTTTCTGCCAAGTGCCAGTATCAACGAGGCAAAATGTCACTCCATACCAAGGAGAGATTTAGCAATAACACATGTAATTGCATAGTGTCTAACCTTATCTACTCAATAAGCTCTTTTCCTTTGATTAAACCCAAATCGTTAGAACCTAAATGTATGATCAAAATTTGTGGAGATGGATAACATTTAAAATTTTCTTCAACTGAAGGTAACAAATTTGTCCATTTCATCCCTCGCTGGCCATACCAATGAAAATTATAACCTTTTGACTGTAATCCGAAGTTTTTACCACCTAGTCTTCTCTTAACGCCCAATATACAATAGATAATCCCATGACCCAAACTTGACGGGGTTCTACAATGACAAAATTTCTTTAAAGACCTGTTAACGTTTTGTTTAAAACCTTTACAAAAACATATTAAAATACAGTTTCGAAGATCTTCGTATCTATAAAATTTACCAAATCCGAATGTAACTCGTGTATGCATCAGAAACCCAACGTCCCCACTTCTTAATTTCTGAATCCGAAGCCCCCATTCTGCTATAATGTATAATGCGATGCTCCGCCTATTCTAAACGAATGTGATCGGATGTGGTCTTTAACGCCACAAAAGTACAGGGTTTTCTTAAGTATAGATATAAACTGAAAACGAGTCAATGGAGACCCATTGAAATGTAAATACAAGGATTGGTCAGTAACAGGATATCTTATTCCCAAAAAGGCACGCAACATGCTCACAGGACAAAGATCTGCCTCCCTTTGAGGAATAACCAAAGTCGTCGAAATACCTCTCTGATCAGCTTTCGAACTGCAAATCTTCAAATGCAATTCATATTTACTATTTGAAAATTTCAATGACGGATAATTAATGAAAATTATGTGGGCTCTGACATCTGTACTCGTATCGGCCGTGAGCTCACCTATTCTTAATAAAGCAAAAAATGCAAGACTAAATACAGAAGCGAACATACAAGATTCATAATGAAAAGAGCAAACGGATGGGAGTGATTGCATAATTTTGTGCAAAATTTCTAAAATAACAGGAGCGCGAATATCTGATAATTTGGGACTCTGACTTCGAACTCCCTCTAACATTTTAGAAACTATAAAAGTACATGTAGTGTCAGTTACACCTAATAATTCATGTTTTTGGCTAATCCCCGATAAGTATGTATGGATTGTAGATTATGTTAAACCAGAATACGATAAGTTAGCTATAAAACGAGTTAGCACATCAATTTGTATAGGCCATGATACATTTAAGTCATATTCTTTGCTAAACTTTGCTAACGACTCTAGTGCTGTCTTGTAAGTTTTCCATGTATTTGTCGCCATCGAAAAATGTACAAATTTTTCATTTTCCACGACTAGAGAAGGCTTGTCATTGGAGTAGGTCCCTTGTCTGCTTGTGGTGCTAACTGTCTAAAGAGCTGCCAATGACAACGAGACAAAGTGTCAGCAATTACATTCCGGCTACCCGAAATGTGCCTTTATCAAAATATTATGTTTGAGGGAAATAAATACAAGTTTCCTTACTAAAATCATTACTCTAGCAGATTTTGATGACTTTTTATTCAAAATTGTTCCAACTGACTGATTGCCAATATTAAACAATAACTTTTTATTCTCTTAAAATCGCCCACACAATTGAATAGCAGCGACGACTGGAAAAAAATCTAAAAACGTGATGTCCCTCAAAAAAACGTTCTGACTCTACTCTCGAGGCAAACAAGCTTGCGACCATTCGTTATCAATATAAATCCCGAACCCCCTATTTGAACCTCCGGCGCTATCAGTGTATAGCTGGATTGTCTCGTTTGATGTCGAAAGCAAGTCTAGCATTACAGAAACAACGTTATACTCATTTAAAAAGGATAACCAAATTTGCAAATCATCTTTCATCTCAGATGAGACGCGAAATCTATGCCAAGCTTCCTTTACATTGTAAGTTGCATCAATTAACCGACGACTAAATGCCCTGCCTGGAATTGAACAAGCTTTCCGTTCAAACGTTAGAAAATTTGGAAGTGACGTCACAATACACTAAAGTCACGTGACATACACGGTCAAAGTTCAGAATGCAAAGATAAAAGGAGGACTCGAGAAAAATACGGAATTATAACTTTTATTAAACCTGTAGTATCAGTAAACCGATAAACATTATTATTACACATTAAAGGAATGAATTCTTTTATTATAAAGAAGTATATACATGTACATGATATAGCAACACAAACATATTTTACATTTGTATATATGTCTTTAATACACTCACACATTAACATATTTATAAACTACAGTTTAAAAAAACAAATATAGTAAAAAAAAGTAGTTAGGTTGTTTCTATTCTTCTTGTTTAAAGAATACATAGTCTCATACACAAAATTTTCACAGATATTTCAAAACTACGGGAAATCATTGGCATTGTAATGTTACATTTAATTTAGTAAACAACACAAGTTCTCACGCTTTGTTGAAGAACTCGTTGACTCTTTAGTGCATGACAGTATCGTCCATATCAACACGGTACTGCTAGTCTGAGTTAGGACGATTTCCACTTGACTCTTTTATTAAAACTCAAGTTTTATTATATTTTTGTAGAATAAACTGCCATGAAATAAACCCTCTTGTTAAAGAAGCTTTTGCAGTAAATAAGTCTATGTCTGAAGATGGAATATATACTTGGTACACTTTTGCCAAGCATATTTTTAAAGAATTTAATATTGATGAAGAACAATGTTGATTCTGATAAACCTTTTAAACTTATAAAAAAATCACTCAAAAAAACTTTTAAATGTATAGTGAAGGAAAAGTATAATAACATCACTCTTCAAAAACTTTCAAATATTGATAATAGTTCAAAACTTTATCTTTATAGTAAACTTAAAAATGAAATTAAATTTGAGGACTACCTGCACAATCTAAACAATTTTAATAGTCGTCAGCTTTTAACAAAATTACGTGTAAGTGATCATAATTTGGAAATTGAATTAGGACGTTATAAAAAAATTCAAAGAGAACACAGACTGTGCAAAGTTTGTAAAATTTTAGATGATGAGGAACACTTTTTCCTTCATTGCCAAATTAACAGTAATGTAAGACATTCCCTTATAAATGCAATTAAAACCCATTATCCTAATTTTAACCAGCTTGACTCAAACTCTAAACTTAAAACTATTCTAGATCCCAATAAAGATATTTTGTCTAGTGTTGTAGACTATATAAAGCAATCTATGGAATTGCGAAAATAAGGTCCACATTGGTCAATTATTATATACATCTATATATAGATATATGTTATTAATATCAACTTCACTTTTTAAAAACATTTATCATGTATAGTTATGTGTCTTGTCACTTGTGTATACATTGTACTATGTTTGCATTTTAACCCGTCAGGGTTTCATGTTTTTTGCAATAAAGTTACACATTGTTACACATATGACAATCGTTTAATCGATAACATTGTTTATCGTGACGACAAATATGATTAACGGGGAAAAAATAAGATATATATATTGAAATGTACCTAAAAGATAAAAAAAAAATAATAATTATAATAAAGTTTAAATGATACATCTAAACTGCTATATTTGATGAGTGACACCTCTGTTAGATAAATGTGTATCATTTTGCTTAATTTCAAATTGTAACCCGCATTTTTAAGGTTGGCACCCAATCTATCATCTGTCAAAGATCGCCTATATTTTTTACTACAATGAAAACATAAATAAGATAGAGTGGAAATGGATGATACATTGTATATTAACTACATGTATTGTAACTTACACATAGAAGATGTTAGATGAAATTGGATACCTTACTTTACATTAACTTATGATAAAATCGCTGAGAAACACCTCTTTACTTATTGGAAACTATCATACTGAATTGAAATAGCATAGTGGTGTAAAGAAGATACATGCATTCGGGATAACCCCCTCAATGTGTATCAAACCAATAATACTTATATTGCAACATTTATATGTGGTACTAAAACATCATTTACTTTAAACATAGTTTTGAGAAAGCGTGCTACATACACAACTTGATAATGCAGTATATTAATGTTATAAACTTAAGTTTCTTCGTAAAATTAAAAGGAATTATTTTATCTATTGAAGCAATTTTTGCAATGTATTATGAAACTTCCCTGTTTTTCGACGTAAATCAATATCCTGTAAAACATGACCTTTTTAAGCTCTTTAAATATCTACCATTATTATAAAGAGATATATGCTTGGCTATCCTTATATATTTACTATTTTAAAAAGAGATCCATGCTTGGCTATCCATATATATCTACCATTATTAAAAGATATTGATGTTTGGTTATCCTTAGATATTTTTCAATTAGATTGCCTTTTACTTCAACATGTTCAAGTAACTTCGAATCTTCTTTGAAATGGTTTTGAACATTGTTTTGATCGTATTTATATATTTTTTTAGCTGTCATACTGTTATTAATGTATATTGTTTAAATAAGGTTATATAAGACAGACATACTAATGTATACAGAGGCCAGAGTCTGAGCTTATTTTGCTATATGACAAAAAAAACTAAATGCTTGCAGCTCCTAGCTAGACTTTGTAAAACGTCACCAGTATCTGAGCAGAACGTTGATGAACCAGGGGTAATATGTCAAAGAACGTCTCGTCCTTTTTCTAAAAAAAGTTAATCGGAAGGTACCAAGACCTTGTTGATAAATATTATGTTTTATTAAACTTCACAAAGATTCTGCGTACTGACGTTGTTTACTATCTTAATAGCGTGTTATATTGTTCATTTATTTGTCTTTGTTTTATTATTAATATTACTGTTTTGGTCTGTTTTTGGTGATATCCATTTGACGTGACTCGGTACTTTTACATCCCGCCAACGTTTTTGTTTGTATTATCTTTCATTTTGCTAGTGTGTTTTGTACGTGTAACGTTTTGTGTTTCTATGTTAAATATGAAGCTGCTCTGTACTTTTAATCATCTCACCATTATGTTATTGTTCTATAATTATAATTTTAAAAATACTTTGAACGACAAAATTATTTTATATATCTTCCTGTGTGACGTTTACATTCTGACGTCAAACATGCGACTCTACCCTAGAGTTGATGTGAACCTTGCCATTTGAATTAATTTAATTACTCTGTATTTGAAACTTAACTATAATTTTTTAATTTACAATTTAAAGATTGGCGAAAGTACGAGAGCGGCATTCAAATCAAAAAGTCCAAAATAAACTGGCTAAAAAAAGAGGGGCAACGAGAGTGCAAAAAAAGAGAAAAAGTAAGACTGAGCAGCACGAAAAAAGCCCAATAGTATTGTTGGCAAATTAATGGACAGTCGTATTATAATAATATATAAATACCAACTCATCAGAAACAGATGATACATATATTGTCTACTTTGTCGAACTTTATAAGCAAATATTTATGATTTTATTGGAACTTGGTTCATGAACACGTGCACAAACAATAATTGCTACTATGATAGGTTATTTGTAGAAACGGCGGTCGGTAGTTCATTGTTTAAATGATAAAAAAAAACAGAGGATCAAGCTACTTTTGTAGTATTTTGTATTTTGTTAATATGTTTATGAAAGGTAATAACAACAACACTGTATCCCACCTAAAATCTCAACTTTTCAGTAGACGTTTAAGATTCATCAGAGTACTCGCGAGTACTCGAGTATCACGACCGAGTATCCGAGTATTAATTTTCCAGATCTTTTCACATCCCTAATATAAACAAACGAACGACAACCACTGAATTACAGACTCCTGACTTGGGACAGGCACATAAGCGGGGTTAACATGTTAGCGGGATCCCATCCCTCCCCTAACCTGTGACAGTGATATAACAGTACCACATAAGAACGAACTATACAAATCAGTTGAAAAAGGCTTAACTCAACAGATGGATAAAAATACAAAATGTCTGTTTTGTTCACGCATCGTTGTAATATAATGGAATTTGATGCCACTGACATATAAGTTAGAGGTTTAGCGCTGTAAATAGTAGGACAATTATTTTCACGGCTTTCTGTATACTATGATCATACATATACTATTATTAAAATGTATTTGCTATTTACTATCAGTTCCAAGTTTACAATCCACGGCGGTCGCTGATATATTATATAAAGAGTCTCGATATACTATATCAGTGACTACCGTGGATAGTGGACTAGGAATTTATAGTAAATAGCAAATACACTTTATTTTTAGTATAATGCATGTTCATAATATAGTTAACAGAACAAGTATGCATCCATAGTACACGGATGGGACATCCACACTATCATTTTCTATGTTCCATGGACCACGAAAATGGTGTAAAATATCTAATTTGGCATTAAAATTAGAAAGGTCATATTATAGGGAACATGTGTACTAAGTTTTAAGTTGATTGGATCTAAACTTCATCAAAAACTACCTCGACCAAAAACTTTACTCTGAAGGGGGACAGACGGACGGACAGACGAACGGACGCATAGACCAGAAAACATAATGTCTACAAATGGGGCATAAAAACAGAAAACAAACAATAAAGGACTTTGGAAAAAAGGGGGAGGGCTATAACAAAATTGTCCTGGCAACAAGGCACCCGCAGGCTAAGACTTTTGATACCTTTCCTGGAATTAACCAGTCATAAAATATTTTACGAAAATTAATCCTACAACAGTTTAAATACTTTCAACCATGCACTTAATGCCCACGATTTTCCAGGTTTGTACTAGTATCATATTTTATTTTATTTTACAATAGTATTTTGTCATAATTTCATTCAGTTATCTAGCAATCATTTATGCAGCTCCTACATTAATTGTTACGTCACCAACAATTAATTATATATATTAATTGCAATAAAGTATTGGAAAATGTTTTCCATTAACTCTAAAATGTTCTTAGAAGGAAATCTATATAACAAAAAAGGTAAGGATTAAAAAAATATGTAGCCAAGCGTTCATGTTTATCAGCAAACTTGGCAGGAAATGCATTCTGATTGCTGTCTCTGATCTATACTTACTTAAGTATTACTCATTGTATTTATTTTTATGTGTATTTTACGTCCTTTTCTAAATCATAAGTGTTCCGCTTCCTTATACATCGATATTGAAAATTATAAAGCCTAAAATTGTCGTAAACTAAACGTCCAGTGGCAAATATTGCATGCATTTGCAGGACGTTAAAGGCGCATTTACTAATTTTAATTGATTGTTTTTATTCACACCGTCTGTCCTATTGGTGAAAAACAGCACAAAAGCGATGTGTATTTTTTTCCTTTTTTAAAGTCGTATTTGAAAATTTAGTATAATGTATAATTAAACCATTATATCGAACACGTTTTAAAAATAGTATATTTAAGCGTATTAAAAAAAATTATATAAGATGCAACTTGAATGATACAAATGCTTTTTTTGTCCTTCCAAACATTATATATAGAATCATTGACTCTCATAAACTTTTAAAGTGACTGAATAATAATAATAGTTGTCTCATTGGCAAGCATACCACATCTTCTTTTTTATATTAATTTAAATTAGCATCATGGTTGTTTTCAACGATATCTCCTTCTTTCGCAGCTCATTCATTTTGAATCTAACAGAAGGTAAGACATTTTTTGGGTAATATGGGGTATCGTTTGAAAACCATATCGGAAACGGGATCAATATCAACTAGCAGTGTTGTGGTGCTTGCCTAGCACTTGCCCATGTCGAAGAAGAGTCATTGTTTTTACCCTCTGTGTCTGTTCCGACCTCAAACGTGGTATTTATAAGTTAACAATAATTAAAAAAAAACAGATAAAATCAAAATCAGAATAGTGTTCTCCATTCAGGCTGGTTAATATGTGTACACAAAGCATGTTTTGATGTAAGTCTTTTGGTTTTTATGAGTGTAAAATGGATAAAAATCAAATAATTACAATTGTTTATTAGTCTACATACCAGGGGCCACTATCATGAAACCCTATCTTAAGTTGTATTTAAGAGAAAACTTACGAACGCTGCACGAGAAAGTTACGATGGTGCTAAAGAGCGTATCCCCACATCCCTCGTGTGTTTCTTCTAACAATTTCACAGCTAATTATTGACAGTAAGAATGACCCCTAGCTTCTTCCTTATCGGTTTTTTTCTGATGACGTTCCTTACTTTTGTGCTTTATATATATACATGCCAATGTTTCGTAAAATACGCAGAAAGTCCGGACATTTTTCAAAAAACCATGATAAATCCGTATCAATATCTCGATAAATGAAATAAACTTTGGAAACTGCTGAACACAAATTAATAAACGCTTTAAAAGACGAAATATTCATTAAACTTAAAAATTAAAATTAAAAAGTGTGAAATGGTATTTTGCCAAGTTTTGGTCTTTTTAGTCTTCAAAAAAGTAAAACCACAAAAATACTCAAACTCTGAGGAAAGTTCAACACCATCTCCATTAAATGAATTAGGTTCCCCTAAAATAGCAGTTATTAGACGCATAGACAGTAAACTTTTTGTTTATTTTCTTTGTCTGTTATTCTTTTTATTTATTTCACTGAATACAAATAATCAATTAGTTGTATTAGGGTCTGTGTTGCATTGTTTGTCAAATTATCGTTTACATGGTTTAGTTCAGCGACAATTACAAATTTGAAATTGATTGATTTGTTCTAGATGTGATAAAGTACATTAAAAGAGTACTGCATGAAACTATCCTTTTTTGAATGATTAAGTTGTCATGTGTTCTATTTTATTAACAAACAAACCAAGCCTGCAGTTCTGAACGTAAAATTGTATTTAACTTAAAAAAATATAACTGCTAAAAATAGAACTTGTGACGTGCATATATGACAAAGGAAACCCCCTCAACTGTTATCAAAGTTCAATGGGTAAAATAGAATAATAAATGCACTCAACTAGTGTATTCGTAAACAATTACACAGAAATAATAATCAATAAATACATATGTGAGTTGGAATACTACTCAATTGAACAATAAGTGATTTACTGTTTGGTAGATACTTTTCAAATGAATTAAAGCACAAACAATACTTAAAGATCTTCAACAAAATATCGTATAGTGAGCAATCTCAAAACGACTGACCCTTTTGGTGCATGTCAATTATCATTTGTATTATCATTCATCATGATCATCCATGACATTTTATTACAGCACAGGAAACCAATGATATTTTAAAACTAGTACACGCCGCTAATATAAACAATGATACAACTTTTATAAAAGTACAGAGTTCTTATTTCTTCCACGTTGCACGTATTTTATCTAACAAAAGGCAATAGCCAACATTATCTTTATACAACAGTAAAAATTTTGACGGGACGTATTATGGTATCCGTCTGTCCGTCGTAAACATGGTACAGCATAATATCCAAATTTCATTGAACTGAACATGGTTCTTTTTTCAGTTATTATGGTCAAACAATCTGTTTAATTTTTGGTGAACTTTTTGAGTTACAGGACTTTGTAACAAAAACAGGTTTTTTTCCACAGTTCGCGCTGTATCTCAAATACGATTTATGGCTGTTGCTTAAAAATTAACACACTTCTTAGTTATATATATTAATCTGAAGATCTGTATATACTTTTTGAGGATGATTTAAAATTTGATTTTTAGAGTTACTGAGTTTATGACAAAAAGAGGAGGTTTTCACATGTCACGCCGTATCTCAGAAACTATTTATAATTATTGCATAAAACTTCACATACTTTTTAGTTAGATAATTTTTAAGATCTGTATACTTTTGCGTGATGATTCTTTAATTCATTTTTGAGTTCGTGAATTTTTATTGAGCTTCAATTTGGGGATCATATAAAACATGTTGTGATATACAAACTTCCTATTGAGCAAGAATAATGAATGAGTCAAGATATACTTAGCATACTTCCTGTACAACTCCCGTGTTATTTTAACATAATGTATTATGTGTTTTCATAAGACGGGCGTATCATGCGCTCGTGGCGCAGCTGTTTATTTTGTTCTCTATATTTTTTATAAATATATTAGAGAAATGACAAAATGAAAGCAAATACAATGCAATTTCCAATATAATCAATATATCTAAATGGCATAAATCTTTTAATTAAAAGAATAGTTGATATGCACTGATTTTCGAACGTGTCCATACGATATCAGTTTTATAGAAAGTTGTCAAGAATTGTCATTTGTACACTTGAAAAATGTAATTAACCAGAAGGACCGGAAGGACAGGCAGAGGAATGGACGTGCGATATTTTATGTACGCGCTATATGGTGAAAAAAATTATATATATAGTTATTGACCAATAAAATTACGCTATGAGAGAAGGATTTTAATCGCAACTAATCCAATCGTTTTTCCAAATCAAAAAATTTAAAGTTATAGTTTCATTGTTAGGACAAAAGCATTCTTTAGCAAATTGAAGATTCTCCTTTATAAGATTTTGCTTTTGTTTTCTGACCACATAAAACAGAAGATGTGGTATAATTGCCAATGAGATCTAGACAGCTCGCAACAAGAGACGAACATGACACAGAAATTAATAACTATAGGTCACCGTACGGTCTTCAACAATGCAAAGCAAAGCCCATATCGCATAGTCAGCTATGAAAGGTCTTGAATATGACAATGAAAAACAATTCAAACGATAAAAGTAACGGCCTAATTTATGTGCTGCAATTTATGTACAAAAAAAGAAGTTCCGTTTGCAGGATAATACTGAGTTCATTTTTTGTCCAAAACGACATCGTGTCAGTCTTTTGTTTCTAATTTTCCTTCTCAATTTGTGAAATAACATACTGATATTTTGTTATCATTATTCAATATATTTGTTTCATTATTTTCTTTTATTTTGGAGGGTGAGGGGGCAGTGTACGTAGTAAATGAATATCCTGACCTGCCCATTGAAAAAACTATCATGAGGTCAAAGAGTCGTCCGCTAAGTATGCAAGGGAATGTTCAGTTTAAGAGAATTGCTGGATAACATTAATCACATGCCTGGTCAGTTGAAAAGAACTAAAACTGTCTAATAAAATGTAATGAGAAGAATGTTCATGATGTTTTTGTACATTCACTTGCATTAGAAGTGGCTTTTATAAGAAAAGGAAAAAAAGGAAAAAAAGAAAATGTGGTACCGGTATGATTGCCAATGAGACATCTCTACACAAGATACCAAATGGGACAGAAATTAACAACTATAGGCAAAACCAAGCCTATAACGCACAGTAAACTATAAAAGGCCCCGAAATGACAAATGTAAAACAATTCATACAAGAAAACTAACTGCCTAATTTATGTACCAAAAAGTGAACGAAAAACAAATACATGTATGTAACACAACAACAAATGATAACCACTGATTTACAGGCTCCTGGCTTGGGACAGGCACATACATACAAAATGTGCCGGGGTTAAACATGTCAACGGGATCCCAACCCTCCTTGTTCGCTTTCATAGCTTGATATTGTAATAATTGGCCACTTGCTCCCCCAGAGCACTTGAGTACTTTAGAACATTTCCAGTTTTTGGTGAGGTTGAACATTACAAATTCTTCAATTTTTTATGTATATTATTTGCCTTCTCGTGTTTGGTCTTTTGTCATCGTATTGTCCGGCTTTTTTTCGACTGCCGTGTTTTAAAAAAAAAGGTAGCAGTCGTAGGGTAGGGTATATTATAATTAATAAATTTCTAAAAGAAGGCAGAATATGTCTGTCATATGTGCAATAATATTAATAGGGTCTTGTATATTGAAATGCTTAATTTATGGGGGTGGGGTGGGGGTAATATTCTTACAATGTAAATTCATATATCATCTTGACATGTGATAACTTTACGTGGTATCATATATGAAGTTTGAGGGAAAAGCATAATATGTTAAAAAAAAACTGTTTAAGGCTTAGGAAGTCTTCGATTTATAAAATAAATTTTATGATCTTAATATCTTTTAACTATAAGACGTTATAAGAATAGGAAAATGACCTCAATTCTAGACAAACATAACGAACTAATGAGAGAAGATTTATAACCCTTATGTGTAATTCAAAAAGTATGTGTATTCTTAGACTACTTATTTGTGAACCTTTAAAGGTAAATACTATACCATAATTGATTATATAAGAAAAGAATGAATAAATGTGTGGTCGTCACGATAATTGTATACCTTTTTATGGTATCTTTGGCGCATATAAATTTTAAGCTAAATATGGGGTGAAAAATTAGTAATTCGTTAGTGCTAAGCCTATAAATATACTAGTATCAATGATTTCTATAGTCTTACACTATGATACACAAATTCTTGCTGGTGCATAAAAATTGTTGAACGTTCACACAATCCAGTGTTTATAGTAAAATCAGTTTTCAATAACAAGTAAGTCTTGGTATATATATATATATATTTACATGTTTGTATTTCATGTTGGAGGTAATTATAAATTTATCAACATGCCAAATGTGTATTGTACTTACAAAATAAAGATATATTAAAATCATCTGCCTATAAAGGAGTAGGTTCAGTAAGACCCCTTTTTGGCCCCAAAATATAGCAGTTTTTGAAAATTGTGAAAATGTAATCTTTAAGCTATATTTTGGAAAGAAAAATGCTTCTGCTACATAAATATGAGCTGTTTTTTTGGCAATACAATGCACAAATATCGCGTTCTAGCATCATTAAGTTATGCTAAATAACTGAAATCTTCAAAAATTTTAGCATTTTGGTTAATTTTTAGACGGTTTCCGTCTAAAATGAAAGTGGACGCATTCGTGTTCATTCATAATATTGAAATATAAGTTGTATTTGATGATAATACAAAACATATATAAAGGTTGAGGATGAACACGGATGTGGCCACTGTCATTTTTGACAAAAAACATCTGAAAAGTGACGTTTTTTGGCATATTTGATAGAATTTTCATATTTAAGTTTGAATCAGAGCGTTTTAAATGACTAAATCAGTTAAAATCTTTCACATCAACTAATCGAATCAATTGAAATAGACACTTAAGTGTTTATTAAAAGTGTCCAAAAACATTCGTTAGATGAACCTGAAATTTGAGGCCAAAATCGGCACTTACCGGACCTACTCCTTTAAGAAGGTTTCTACACCAAGTGTAGTTTTGTTTTTAGAGGCGGATTTTTTAAAATAATGAATATCCTGGCCTTATAGCAAGTACGGAAATTAAATAAATATGCCCAAAGTAGAATGAAAATGAACATTTTTAAAAATTGCATGATAGAATATTGTGACTGCTTATTACAGTGTCCAAAGAATAACTAAATTATTACGTTAAATTCGGATACTCAAATGATTTTTTTAATAACTGTAAAAATCAAAATTTGTTATTAAGGTTTTTCACAAATATTTATTTTGACCCTTAGACAAAATTATCAAAATTTCAAAAAAAAAGGAACCGAACACATTATCAGAAAAAATTGGTTGGATATATAGCAGCTTGACAAACACTCATTTTCATCATTTAGAAGCTTCATATTTCAAGGGGTACAATCAAAATCACGTGATGGATATACACACACCGGAAGTTACAGTCGAATTCGCCGCTTGAAAGGTAAGTAGTTGCATTTTCTTGTTTATTTCAATTAAATTTTGATTAATAAGTTGGCACACCGAATGTCGGAAAGTATGTAGTTTTAAAATACACAAGTGTTTTTGCTAGAAAGCGTGCAGTTATTGCAAACACTTCGACACAGTTCCAAATTTTCGACGGATAACACACACACTCAATATTTTTTCAACGGATAACCGCACACTTTAAATATTTTTAATCAAAATTTCATAAAATTGTTTTCTTTATGATATGTTTGGCAAAAAAAATGCATGTCTCAATTCAACACCGCTACTATTGATTTATACAATAAATTTTTTTACGATAAACGCTTGGTTTATTGTCGAAAATCCAATTTTCAAAAATGATACCACACACACACAAAAAAACAACGGATAACACACACACATTATTTAAGCTAATCGCAAAGAACGTAAAAACAAACAATTATCATGACATGCAGTTCGTACTAAGTGGTTGTCTTCATGAGTTTATAGTCTAAACCATTCATTATTTAAGTTTATCTCGTATAAATAATGAATTTTTGGCTAGTATTTGCGGCAACATTTGTGCGACTTGTGATTGGATCATACCATGCTTTTACGATTTTTTTTTAAATTTTAGGACATACAATGACCAGAAAAAAATCAAAGCTTGATTTAAACAAAAAGAAAAGAAAGAGGGATAAATCAAAATCCACTGAGTCTGATGAGCTGCAAAGGTCTAATCTATCAGAACAAGGAAAATCCCCATCTACATCACCAAAGCGAAAAGAACTTAAAGTCACTGAAACAGGTGCTTCAGCTTGGTCACTTTTGGAAACCGCAACCTTATTTACAAACAGCAGAGCTCTTAACAAAACATGTACCAATGCCAACGAACTAACAATAAGTGAAAGCATCAGCAATCAATTAAGCGAGGAGAGAGAAAAAAATAACATCGACAATGAACTAACTTTAGATGAAGCTGAATGGAAGAAAGACATTGATGAAATGATTCAACTAGCACCGACGGTGTTACATAACCTTGCGTTGGAGGGTTTGGAAAAGACCATTCCACATTTTTTTAGGCAAGTAGCTTCGGGGGTATTTCCCCTCCATAACATAGCGTTTTTGCTATGGGTTGAAATGGTTCGATGGTATGATAATACAACATCAACAAACATGAGATATTTTGATCAAACGAAGAAATTTTGGAAGCTTGGCTGGAGAATTTTTGGAGGCAAATTTATAAGATTCATGACGGGTTACAAAAACATTTCCCAAATTTTAGATGGCGACACAACTAGGGGGTTATTTGCTCCTCATTTGTCGGACATTAATTTTGCAGTCCCAACCATCGATGTTCTGAGAGAATATAGTAATTATGGAAACGACAGTGCTAATCCAAAAACACCTGGAATATATCAAGATGTAATGAACACAGTGTCTCATGCATTACAAGGTACATCGGCATGTCTGACGTTTGACGGGAAAAAACTGAAGCAAGGACTTACTATGGACAGTGGAGATATCGATTTGCTGGGGTATGAGGAAGATGGCTGTACTCTCCAGGCTAAAAAAGGCGAACGATCAAAGCTAGTTTTCGAACTTAAACAAATGGCAGATAAGATAATTTTTCTCCAAGATTCGAATTCAGAACAACTAATAAAATCAAATTTGCTTACAGAACTTCAATTACTTTTAGAACATTTTCATGAAAAAATATCAAGAAATGCACAGCAGATAAGAGACATAAAAACAAAGAAGGAATACGCTAAAGCCAAATTTATTGAACGTGGAGGACAAGATTGGAGAAACGGAAAATTTGTGTATGTAATAAGTGCAATCCATGCCTTTTTATATGATATTAACTGTTTCCTGAAGAAGCATGAAACCGTTCTTCAACAAATTTGTGAGATACGATCTCAGCTACATTGCAGTGACCTGTATTCCTCTAGAAGTGAAATAAGCTTAGAAGGTTTTCCAAATTACGTACCATTGATAGAAAATTATACTACAGAAAACCCTCGTTTCATCAAACAAAGAACTGAAAAGTGGTTTGAACTCCGTAAGAAAGCAAAAGTTACAGGAAGTACTATTTACAAAGCTTTAGGTATGGACACTTTAAAGAAACAAAAGGAGTACTTCGACCATGTTATTTGTGGTGTCCCCGAGAAGTCTGCATCTGCAACTCAATTATCAAACATGAAATATGGAACAGAGAATGAAGTGAATGGAATAGCAACTTTGGTGTCTAGAATTATGCCGGTAGCATACCCACAATTGCAATATTTTGAAGAAGGGTGCTTTGAGATAAAAGATGAAAACAAACCGTTTATGGTTGTTTCGCCTGATGGAAGTCTTGGTAAAATATCCGATGAAAATCAAAACAGACATTCGGAAGTGGCTGTAGAAATCAAGTGTCCTGTGTCTGCAGTACACAAAGAGATTCCAGTTCGATATTATTTGCAGTGTTTGGCAGAGATGGAAGTGATAGATGTTTCCAAATTAGTATTTGTCAGTTGGACACCAACAACTAGTACTGCTTTTGAAATTCAACGAAACAAACCACTTTTCAAGAAATCTTTAGATATCGTAAGAGACATTTATTGCTGTGAAAACCCAAGGAAGCCGTCTAAGCTGTCTAGAGACATTTTAGACATGAAAAAGCAAATTGCAGATGAATGTAGGAAGGCGAAATTTATGGGAGAGTTCCTTTCAGCTTCAAACGTGGACATTCCTTCAACGACAAAGGTGTGTAATGTAGAAGATCAACAATATACTACAGAGACAAATGGCACAAACTTCAAATTGATAGCTAATGTTAGTGATCTGCTGACCAACCTGTGTGATATTGTCAATGAGTCGTACGAACTTCAACGACAAAAGGCATCTGAAGCAATCGTTTTCTTGTGCTGTGACCTGGACCGTAATTGGTCAAAAAATCCGTTTCGATGGGCTCCAGTTTGTTGGTTTCCAAAAGGATATTCGATTTCAACAGTAACTGTGAGAAAAGTGTTAGAACAGGTGCATACCGAATGTCATAAAGCTGGCATCCACATTCCGGCTGTCTCGTTCGATGGACAATGGCACAACATAGTAACGCGGTCTGTGTCAGGAAAACCACTTACGATCTATCAACTACAGAAAGATGTTTGGCAAGAAGCTGAAAGGACTTCGAAATCCGATATTATAAAAGTGCTTTCAAATCTTGGAAAAGCTTTTACATGGACGACATGGACGAAAGAAGAAGGGACAACGAGTTTATGTGAATATCCAGAGTACAGTAGAGTGACTAGTATTAAACGAGTACACAAATCTGTATGGCTACCAGAAGGTGAGAGGGTGCCATTTATTTCATTGGAAGCGTGGAATCGCATTCAGAAAAAGAACCCAAGTACACTGTCAGTTAATGATTCAGAAAGTGAAACTTCCATTCCTTCTACACTTCTCCTTGATCATGTTCCGATCGAAGTAATACAAAGAAACGAACACATGGCAAATGAAACGACTAATTCTGATGTTTTGTCTCATGTAACAACTGATAATGATTTAGCTGAAGAACTTCAATCGTGCAATGTTGAAAATGATGCCTGGAAAACTGAGATTCAACATATGCAGGAGTTGCAGGAAGTACCAATTCAGTCTGAGGATTTTGATCTTTCTCCAATATTCAGTAGCGAAAACACCGTAAATGATGGTGGCGAATCTCCAATGGAATCGGTAAACGACGATGTTATTAGTTCTATGATTAATACTGAAGAATCAGAACACATATTAGCTATGCTTCGAACCAACAAAAGCACAAACACTAAGAATCAATGGACAGATATCTCATCTGAAAATTTGTTGGAAAAATGCAGCACTGTGAAAGGTCTTTTATCTTTAAGAGACGTTGATCTGCGAATTATAGCTCGATACTTATCTAAAACACGTGGTGTGAAAATTCGGGAGTCGGATCGAAAAAATGCAAAAGTGGACCACATATCGGAACTGCTAGGACTGGACTTAAACAGTGTAGTTTTAAACAAAACAGACCAACACAGAAAACAGAAGAAGGTAAAATCTCTCAAAGATTTAACATTGAGTGCTCTCTCAACCAAAGTACCGAAACAAGTCCTGAATAAAACATTTGCAGAGTACATCTGGCCCGATCGTCTTGCTGTCTGGAAGTCCCAAATGTCTGTTCGGGAAGATGTTACAATAGGAGATTTACAGGAACAGCATTCTTGGTTTTATTATCCCGAGTTTAGTTCAGCTCGTGAACAACTTGAAGTTCGTTGCATAGACTCAACACATTTGTTAACGCGAGCACGTCGAAAATGTTGTAAAGGTGGAATAGAGAACTTAGATAATAAACCATGGATTAAAGTTGCTCTCCAGAAAACAACTTTTTTGTCACTGGCCATGGTGGAAGACGTCGCAGATCCAATGTCAGCTTCAATGGCTTTAACACATTTTAGTGAGGCAGTTGAAAATGAAATGCTAAAAAATGGTGATTTCAGAGCAGCATCACTTTGTAACGACATCAGATCATGGTGGAAAGCAGAAGATGATCCGGGAATACCCGCACTTCAAAGAATTAAAATGAGACTATCACTACGTAAACGACTATTGGCTGGAATTGATTTTGCGACCTTTCCACCAAAAGTGATGTATATAAAAGGATGGCCAGCTCAGTTATGGGAGGCACTTATTTCAAATATAGATGCCAAAACATTTTTATATAGCCTCTGTAAGAAAAACGCATATAATGTTAGAGCCTTTAGCAGTATGATGGGGGAAACATTTTTTGCTGAATTGACAAATCAAGACAAATCTGGACATGGCACTGTAACAGTTGATAACTTCAGCTTTTTCCTTGGTTGTGCAGTGGAGCAAATGCAAACTAGACTTGATTCTGAAAGGTAACTAAGAATAAATGTGATGTTGTTATTTGATGACAAATACATATGGCATAGAAACACTATGCGTTCATTTAATGCTATAGTATTTATATATATCACGGATCGATTCTGGGAAGTGGTTGGTTAGATCCTGACCACGTCACATCAAATACTTTTAATTGGTACATCATGCTTAACCATCACGCCCGTGGCATTTAGGAGTTAGATGATAGACTGGTTGGCTTGAAAACTATAAAAGTTTTCACCGTAGGGAGAAAAGTCTTTCTGAAAACTGTAATACTATGTGCTTCATTCGTTTCCATGTCACACTATACCCATCAGCTAGATATGGTTTTTTCTGCCAAACAAATATAATTCAAGCTTTACTAGTAGAACGAAAATATGTCCACGGCACTAAGAAATATCTATTTCTTGGTTTTTTTCGGTGATTAAACATATAACAGAGAAACTATTGAACTTATTTAAAAGATGTGTTCTCATTAAACTATTTTACTGACAGCAAATTATATCTCTCTTTCAGAACATTTGCATACAGAACATCAAGGAGCACCGTGTATAATGCAGTGCAGCAAAACCAAAGTAAAGTTGAAAATAAGGATGACGCAGATAGGACATTATTCAAAAGTGATGTTCCCGAAACAGAATTATCAGGCTCTATTGACCCACAGTAGGTTTATATAAAAGATTCGCTCTATTCAATACATTCAGTATATTATAGAGAAATTTATGAGGTAGCTATAAAACAAGGTTCAACCCAGCACTGTTTTTGTTATCTGCGTGTTATCCCTACATGGTGTGGTATTCTTTAATTTGTATTGTAGTCGCAAACTAGGAGTACCAACCATTGTCATAAGCCTAGTTTAATGTCGATTGAAAAAAGAAATCTCCGTCAACCAATGAAAAATCAAGATCTGTGCCTTATTATAATATAAAAATATACCCGCATATCATTTCTTTTCATTACATAGATAATTAAGATACAACAATATATACTTTCAGGGATCACTTTTTTGACAGTCAACAAAGGCGTCGGGCGACTGGGAAAAGAAAAGAGAAATATATTTCAACCAACAGAAATGCAATTCAGAAAGGTTCATTGGGTGTGAGATGGGAAAAAGCAAGACTTAATGAATCCAAAATTCTGCCGTCAAAGAAAATAAGTATTCCTGATTTGGACTGATAATATTTCAAAATTGAGTCCTATACATTGTGGTACATCACAGAGGTTGACATTTGTATTTCTATAATAAGTTGTATTATTTTTAATATTTTGAAAATAAAACCTCTTTTTTCATGTGGTATATTTTAATTTCTCTAATTCTTCGGCTTATCCCTTACTTATCCCTTTCCCAACCCATTGATTATCAAAATTTAATTAACGTGTGGTTCATTTGATCTCAGTACTTCATTGGTCGAAATTTAATTATGACGTCACATTTTCTTGCTTTCCATAGAATTTTCTTTTGTGACGTCATGTAAAAAGGCGACCATGCCTTATGACGTCACATATAAAGAACACAACTTTTTGCTGAACATTGTAAAGAAAGTATAAATTTTGACTAAATGTTGTCAAAAATTATAAGAGAAATAGATTCCACCACTATATCTCGTGTAATACGATATTTATCCACTCTTGACATTTAAATTTTAAATATTTAAAACACTCGGCAAGTCTCGTGTTTTAAATTTGAAAATTTAACTGTCTCGAGTGGATAAATACCGTATCACACTTGATGCAGTGGTAGAATCTATATATTAATTATTCCGTTGTTTAAACATGTGGCAACCGTATAAACAAACTTCAGCACACTTTACCAAAGTCCAAGACCAGACAATAAGGGAGCTATGATAGGTATACAGTTAAAGGATTATTCACATGAAGGTTAAGTATCCTTAAAAACGTTTATGTCTTTATTTCAATTTATTTATTTTTATAACAAATTTACAACCATTGGTGTTCATTTTATAAATAAAATTGCAGATAATTGTACAAATAAATAGAAAAAAAGTGATCACAATAAAAGTTCATCATTTCTGTAGTTATTTCAATTAACATGTGTATAAAATTCAACAAATTTAATAACATACAATTAACAATAAAATAAAATATTGTCAACATGTATAACAAGTAATAACAAAATAAATCAATTTTGATGTATAAAGTATTTAAATATTATGAACTTTTGGTCTTTTCATGATGTCTTTTTACATGTCCTTGAAGATATCTTTTTGATTTGAAAACCTTACTGCAAAAAGTGCATTTGGCTGATTCTGTGTTGTGTGCCTTCTTATGCTCCTGGAGATACCGTTTTTGCGTGAAGGTCTTGTTACAAATATCACATTCGTAACTAAGACCTTCAGCAACTTCGTGGGTTTTGCTATGCCTCGAAAGACTGCTTCTGAAGCGGTATGCTTTGCCGCATATCTTGCAAATGTTGGATTTTATCCCTGTGTGCATATCCATGTGGTCTTTCAGATGGGATGCACGACTAAATGTAGCTTCACATTGGGTACATTTGTGATCGCCTCCCTTGTCCTCATACAGGCAGTGGTTCTTCAGATAGGCATCTGTTGCAAATGACTTGCCACACGTTTTACATATGAATGGCTTATGGTTTTGGTGTTTTTCGCTTGCCAAATGGGAAGTAAAGTTTGACTTGCTGAAAAAAACAAGCTTGCATTCATTACATGAATATGGCCCCTGTCCATCATGCCTCATCTCATGTTGTCGTAAACCACTTCGACCTTTAAATTTCTTTCCACAGTGCTTGCACAAATGTGACATATTCTATAAATAAATAGAAAGAAAATTGATTTTTTTTAAATGAATATAAGAAAAATATAAATAATCTAACAATAGATATAATATATTTTAAAACTTATCTCTCATCGCTTCTGTTTTAAGATGTGTTGGTGTCATGCGTGAGTTACTACTACGGGAGAGGTTAACGACTATGACTGGCTATACAGCCCTTTTACGGTAGGAAAACTGAAATTTATGTATTTATATTGATATGCAAATGAGATGATTTCGGTTCTGTATGTTAATCAAACCTGTTCGCCCTTCGTTATACAAATGCGTTAAGTCCCTTCGATTAACATTCGATAAACAATCAAGGTCGTGAAAGCTGCAAAATGATTTGTCGAACAGAACACCATTCCGAGTTCACTTGTATAATTTTTTAAGACCTCTAACCAGGTTTTGTAAGATACACCACGCGACATATAAGAAAATTAGAGCGATGAGAGATTGCTTTTCAATTAAAATGTTATATAGGTTAAGGCTTATATTAATTTTTTTTATGTTTTTAGTATAATGTAGTAAAATACATCTTGAAACTTTGTACATACCTTCAGTTTCTGTTTGTGTGTGTGTGTGTTATCCGTTAAATTAATGGGGTGTGTGTGGTATCATTTGTGAAAATCGGCTATTCTCCTGTCAAACGACCATTTATCGTAATTATTTGATTTGTTAAATCAAAATTAAAGATGATGAATTAAAAAATGCATTTTTTTTCCACTAAAAACTCCCATAACATTGACTTTTCAGAAATTTTGTTATAAAAACATATGAGGTGTGTGTGTTATCTGGTGAAATTTTGGAACTGTGTCGAAGTGTTAGCATTAACTGCACGCTTTCCAGCGAGGATAATTGTGTATTTCAAAACTAGATAGTATCCGATATTCGGTGCACTACCTTATTTATTAAATTTTATTGATATAAACAAGTAAATACGACTACTTACCTTTCAAGCGGTCTGCTCGACTGTTACTTCCGGTGTGTGTATATCCATCACGTGATTTTGATTGTACCCCTTGTATTTTCTTAACAATAGAACGTAATTAAAAAGTTCAGCTGATTTAACAAAGTTATCTCCCTGTTGTGTTATATGTACCACCTTTAACAATTTAAATTGATTGTTTTTACGCAACTGTCAGGCTCTTTCGTGGCGCCCATATTCTATTGGAGGAGGAAGCTGTACCAACAAAATCTAATTTCAACAAACAATAAAATATAGCTGCAGCTGCATTCAAGTAACCAAGCTTTATAATACCGACGATATGGACACATCTCACCTATCACTTCTACCTATGATTGTAGCATATGTTATCGAATAAATTGGATGTTTTATGCCTTTAAACCCTGTTAGTTTATAATTTTATTTTTTATCATGATCATTGATAAAAACAAGAAAAATTAAAAAATTCATATTCCAGTTTGTCTTCATCCAATTTAAATAAAACGACAATTAAGTGATAAAAAGACAACAGAATTACTCCATAGAATTAATTTTTTTTAAATGCTTTAGAAACAAAATATGAAATATTTGCATACGATTGAATGAGAAATACGCAAATCTGAAATCAGTAAAAAATTAAAATCATGGCAGCTGCATGGCTTTTTTTGTTTTGATTTTTAGAAATCAAAATGAAAAATGATTTTTGTTTTCTGAAATCCAAAACGACAAATGAAAACACTTTCGTTTTTTTGTTTTCTGAAATCCAAAACGACAAATGAAAACACTTTCGTTTTTGTTTTGTTTTCTGAAATCCAAAACGAAAAAGGAAAACACTTCCGTTTTTGGTTTCTGTTTTTTTTTTTTTTTTTATCTAGAATCAAAATAAATAACGACTGGATGCAAATATACATGTACATGGACCTTTACATCACTTTGTCTAATTTTGTTGAAGTTCTAGCCAGTGACTGTGACAGTATTGACAAAACATCTACATTTAGATATATGTGGTATGTTGATAGTTTGACCTTTATAATAAATAGTAAAGTTTTCGGCAATTTGACAACAATGCATTAACATTTAGGCTATTATTTCAGTGTCCTTTTTGTTATAACTCGAACCAATTGGAATTGAAATGGTTTTAATTCCTTCAAAGTTGAAATTGTTAAAATATTTTAGTACTTATTCAAAAATTAAATATAGGAAGCCAATGATTACTGGTTCCAGGGACTTTCTAAACTAACGAGTCCCGTTGAGACCCGTAAGTATAGAAAGTCACTGCTGTTCCAAGCGTATGAAATAAGATCAATAGTAAGAGTTCTATGTATATGTCTCACTTTACAGAAACTAACTTTCTTCTTTTTTTTAAATGTATATAAAAAAAAGATCAACGTTTGTACCGTTTCGAATAAATCAAAGTTGTATTTTAAAACTTAATGTCGTATGATTACCCGGCAATGGGACAACTCTCCAAAAGAGACCAAATGTCACAGAAATTAACAACTAATATTGATAAAAAGAATTTGGGAAAACATTATCTATAAATAGGTCTCATGAAACGTTTCATCTTATATAAAATGTGTATTTCATTTCCGCTTTCAGATCAAGACTCAGGATCAAGATGAAGATGCTAGAGCGAAAGCATAGTAATGGACAGCACATAATGGGTAAAACCTTACGATATAGAGTAAAAATTGTTGATTTGTGCAGTATTGTTGTCATACATTATTTCATTTACCATACATAACTCGATGCTCCTGGGTTTTTTAATCATTAATTGATGGTAATATGTTTTCCACCAATTTCTGCACTATTTGCTATTTTGTGGCGCTCAGTTTTTTTTATTGGTGGTTGAAGCCGGAGTGATATGCATAATGTGTAATATAGCATGACTGAATTATTTTAGTCTTACTGCTTCTGTGGCTCTATTTCATATAATCATAAACTTGATACGTACAAAAAATGTACCAGTATAATACACATTTAGTATTTTGGTTTTTTATTGATCTGTATAATTTGTTATTCTTCTACAGAAACGATCAATATACATGTACAATGTATATAGACATTTACATACCGTATATGAACCGTTAGCTGCTTTTAATGTTTATGGTTTAATTTTAAGATTGTTGAGTAATTTATTACAGAAAGTATAGATTTTCTTACCAAATACAATTTATGATATTTGAAATTAACCGACAGCTGCATGTGTTCTGCACTCGGGTTTTCCCTGCACAAATGTTATGTGATAGAAATCTAGCGAGGAAGGGACCGTTTTAAAATTGCCGTCAGGTGAGTGTTTTTCAAATCAATGTTGAATGCCTTGCTCACTGAACTTGCTGTGAAATTGAGATGAAGGACAGCAAAAAAATGCTGTACCTTTGATTTTTGCGATTCTTTTCACGTGGGCCTTGTGATTTAATTTGTATCATGATTAGATATACTTATACCATGTTCTGACTACAGGATTAGGTATAATCGTTATGCTAACAGTACTCCACAAGTTTTTATTATAGCATTATACATAAAGTCAACCTTAAAGTTTGGTCAAAAATAAAGTTTGCATAAAATTTCTAGAATTCGAATGAAAGTTTTGCATATACATGTACCTCATATCAGGGATTTCGGGGAAAATATATGGTTTACAATTACAAAATCATCTATATTATGAATCAGGCCGTTAGTTTTTTTTTTTGTTTTTTTTTACATTTATGATGTCGAGGACTTTTATATGAGTATATATGGTATGGGTTTTTTACTCGTTGTTGAAGGCAGTACGGTGTTGTAACCATTGAAATTAACCATTCACTGGTATCTAGTCTAGTAGAACAGTGGCACAGGAGCTAGGGAAAGGAATACAATATAATTGGAATTGTGAGGATTTATGAAGAGGTAGCAGAACATAACTTAAAGGATTAGGTTCCCCTAAAAAAATAAGATCCAAGAATTATTAAAACTGATTATTTTCTGTTGCTAGAAAACTATTAAAAGTTTTTTTAACCATGATAGTAATGCCGAAACATTTATTACTGAATTGATAATTGTATCGATCTGTGTGTTTCGTGTCCTTTTACTTGGTGAAGCAATGCATATTTTAATCAATTTAAAACAATTATAATAAATTAATTTAAAAAAAAACGTAATATTATACTGTCAAATAAAAAATCAAATTTAAACACATAAATATAAAATCTGCAAATGAATAAGAACCTATTTAGTACTATTTATTGTTTTATATCAGTTTCATTTTTCATCTTAAAAAATTATAAAACTCAATACTTCGATTACTGTAAACTTTGAAGTTGAATCCAACGCGTGCTTTCATTGTAAAATGCGTAATTTCCAATCGATTTTCGTAAACATTAATTTGTAGTGATACTTGATGAATATCATGAACAATTTACCAATGAAATTCCTCTCTTGGAGTATACATACAAAAAGCAATTATCATTTAATTTGAATTTAATTCGTATGATAATACTTAGAAACAACTTCCTCTTTCGAGTGGCTTTCGCTTTTAATTTAAATTTGAATTTGAATTATCACCCCTTGAAACTGTTATGACTACAGGTTACATTGAAGTTCACATGAATACGGATTTAATATGGTCGAATTATTTACTTGCAAGTGAATAATTCATTATCAATGTTATTTAGCTTAATTTTACAAAATTGAGCCATTTTGGCTGCTAAAAGCGAATTATTATTTCACTATTTCACTTTCATTATTGATTGAACAAAAACAACTCATACTTTAGATTTTTTATATGTCTCGTAGCTAGTGCCCGGCCTTTAAAAAGAACATTAGTGGAGATAAATATTGTTTTTACTTTTTAATATAAGTTAAAAAAAAAAATAATATGCTTCGTAAATATTTCAAACTGTGTCTCGCTCAGTCAAACAAATACAGAGAAAACAGACCAATAACTAAACTTTTATTTCATTTTCAATTTATTTCTTGGATGTATTTTCGCTTCGATTTTCCAGAATCTGAAATAACTTTTGTAAATACATGTACTATACCTTTATAGATATATCTGGAACAATACATATAGGTATAACGAATTAGGGGAAAACACAATCTATAATTAGTTATCGGGAAATCTTTAGTCTTTCATATATAATGTATACTTCATTTCCTTTTTCTGATCAAGATGCTAGACGAAAACATAATAATGGACAACACATAGGTAAACGATTAGTTTTACGGTATACATGTACACGTAATTGTGAAAAATATTTTAGTCATATATCACGCATTGGCACTCATACATTTGTACCTCATCTTCTAATCTTATATATATTGATGCTGTGTGTGATAAGCAGATTAGGATGCATAAGAACACCTCATATAATGGGTATAAGTGAAACCACGGTATGTTAAATTTTTGGTTTACTTGGGTACATGTAACCGGCAGTAAAATACAAAAAAAGCATTAGAGTCAATCTAATTAAAATATTGATCTCTGATTACGTTATACTACATATGATTTTAATTAGATTCCATTAGAGTGATAATGGCACTCCATCGTGATTGATAAAATTTCAGATTTTATGAGGGCGCAAAGCGCCCGAAATGAAATATTGATTATATGATAAGATTAGAGTGAGATATAATAATGCATTGACCTTCAATTCTAATCAAATAACAGCTCTTTAAAGTACACCCCTGAATAAAAAATGTTACAATCCAGGTAATACCTTACTGCGCATGCCCATAGGTAACATCGTATACCTCGGGCTACAATAGATTGACTTTCAATGAAGCCAAACCTTAAACCTCAAACAATTATGTTTGATATAAAACAACAAAACCAATATCTGAACCAATAAAATATCATATTCTTGTTCAAAAGATCTGATACGAAAGTAACCGATTCAGTAAACAATGGATATAGTTCACCATAGACATATTTCTATGCATCTGGATAATGAATAAACAAATTGACACCCAAAATACTAATTATCAGACCACTAAGCAAAAAGCAAAATCCAACATCTGACCAAACATCAGAATACTGAACTGTTTGGACTGAATAGATATAAGGCGGTTACTTAAAAAAAATAACTACAGAAAATAATCATTTGTATTATCAAATGTACATCAAAATATTTCACAGAGTATACACGTTAAAGTCAGTAATTTCTTTATAGTCCACGAAAAAACTGCATACGAATGTTCTATATCATATTCCGCCACACTGCTACAAAACTGCAATTATTGTTTGGAATACCAGTCATATCCAAGTCCATCCAACTCTATCCTTTCTGAAAAATTTAATGATATAGATGTATATTTCAAGTTTGCATTCGAGAATAAACATTCTGTGTAATATTTCATATTTTATTGAATACTGTTTAGAAATACTTAGATCAAGAGTCGTCTTATTGTTATCATACCACATCTATTTGCAATGTATTTAATTTCTCTATAATAATGCATTTGGGTGGGATGGGTGGGAAATGCATTATTATATCTCACTCTAATCTTATCATATAATCAATATTTCATTTCGGGCGCTTTGCGCCCTCATAAAATCTGAAATTATATTTCTAAGATTTTCGTGAGATATAATAATGCACGTTTAAAGCAAGCTTACCATTTCTAAAACATTATCTGCAAAACCCGCTTTTTCATTAGTCCTAAAATAAAATTTATTAAACGTTCTAGTGTTGGACCAATCTGCCATGGACATAATATCATCCATACTGATGCCACTCATCGCTGCCTTGCTAGTTGAGACCATGCGACAAGAATGTGCTTGAAACAATGAGATGTCGATTCCTGCCTCCTTCATAACCCATTTAATCCAATTTCCAACTGTCTGCGAAGATAGACCTTTAAAAGGTTTCTTAGTTGACCTTAATAAAGGATCAGGTTCATGTTTACTAACAGGCCTTAAATGTTCCGTTCTCAATTCATATTCATGTATACAAGAAATAACACATAATTTTTTCTTTGAAAATTTGCAGTATTTCACTGATCTGTTATTGCAATCTTTATGTGTTTTAGACAGACCCGGTAAATGAAAAATTATACTACTTTTGTTTCTGGACATGAATCTTCTGTCTAACCTTGCAATTTCAGATATCCTTTTTGGCGCTGCCAAAGCCAATAAAATTGATAATTTTTTACCTAAAACTGAAAAATCAAGTTTTTTGTTTATTGGTAAAGCGGATAAATATTTAAGAACAATATCCAAATCCCATGAAAATTGGTATTTTGGTAAAGGTGGGTTATTTTGTAGAACACCTTTCATTAATTGTTTTACTATAGGTAATTGACCAATTGGGACACCATCGATATATGGCAGGACTGAAGATATGGCCGAACGGTGAACATTTAAAGTTCTGTATTGATACCCCTCTTTATACATCCAAGTCAAAAAATCTAAGATAGCGGCCAAAGGTGCTGAAAAGGGATCAATTTCCCGTGAGCTACACCAGCGAGACCACTTATTCCAGGCACTGTCGTAAGAAGATCTTGTTCCCGATTTCCAAGACCCAAGGAGTAATTCTTTAGTTTCCTCTGAAATTCCAATTGAGTTAAATGATCTCCGGAGACCGTCCACCCTGCTAGTTTTAATGTTTTGTTCAGAATCAGTGGGTGTGGCTCTTTCATGGGAGACAATACAGTGTTGTGACTCATGGGAAGTAACACTGGATAATCTACTGACATTTGAAGTAACAGAGGGTACCAAGCCTGGGATTGCCAAACTGGAGTTATCAGAATTATCTGACTGTTTTCCTCCCGAACTTTCGCCAGACACGTACTTATTAGACAGAACGGGGGAAAAGCATAACCCTTTATCTCTCTCCAGGATTGGAGAAGGGCATCTACCGCTTTCGCTTGGGGATCTGGCCTCCAGCTGAAATATTGATTCAGGTGAGTATTTGACCTGTCTGCAAACAGATCTACATTGCAAGGACCTATGCGTTTCATGAGACTTTTGAAAAGTATCGGACTTAACCGCCAATTGCTGAAATCCGCATAATGCCTGCTTTCCCAGTCTGCTATAACATTGCTTTTTCCTGGGATATAGTCCGCAGTGATTGTTAATTGCCTTTGAAGACACCAATCCCAAAACTGATTTGTTAGGGAATTTAGTCTTTTTGACACCGTTCCCCCCATTTTGTTTACATATACAATTGCTGTTGTGTTGTCCATTTGTATAAGAATATGCTTGTTTTGTAGATTTTTGGCATAAGATTGTACTGCGAACATTGCTGCTTTTAGTTCGAGTTGATTTATATGGAGGGATTTTTCCTCGTCTATCCAAAGCCCACCTATACTTATCTGTTGACATGTTGCTCCCCATCCCGACAGACTTGCATCCGACTGAATGGTTAAATGGGGTTCTGGTCTTAGTAACGCTTTCCCGTTCCAAGACTCCAGCTTGGTTACCCACCAATGCAACTCGTTCTGAACTTCCTCGTTTAACTGGATTTGGTGATCGTAATGGCCCCCCAAATGCAGGGCTTTTGTTTTCAATATTTGTAAACTGCGATAATGCAGAGGACCTGGAAGGACAGCTTGATTTGTTGCTGTTAACTGACCTATCAACTGAGCTAAATCTCTTGCTGACACTTTCTTGTGTTCTAGCATTAATTTTGAACTGTTCTTTATTTTCTCTACCTTCTCTTTCGGGAGAGACAAAGTCAACAACTTTGAGTTTACTGTATAACCCAGAAACTCCATTGTTTGTGAAGGTTCCATTACTGACTTGTTTGTATTGATCAGAAAACCTAAGCCCCTTAATATTGACAAAACTGTTGAGAGATCTGACAAAATTTTCTGATTTGACTGATTCATTATTAGAATATCGTCTAGGTAAACTATCAGACGTACACCTAAACGTCTCAATAAAGTCATGGGAACCTTCATCAGTTTTGTGAATATTCTTGGGGCTACTGCAATCCCAAACGGGAGGGACCTGAATTCCATTATTTTTCCCTGCCAAAAAAATCTGAGGTATTTTCTGTGTTCTTTTGCTATTTGCAATGTCAAATATGCATCGGTTAGGTCTATTTTTACCATCCAATCGTTCTTCAAAAGAAGATCTTTTAACAAATGAATTCCCTCCATTTTGAAATGTTCGTAACGTAAAAAAACATTTAGGCCTTTTAGATTTATAACAGGTCTTTGACCCCCTCCCTTCTTTGGTACCAGAAAAATGTTGCTTATGAACGAATCCTTTGTTAGGAAAGACTGTGTTATGGCCTTCTTGTTCAAAAGTCCTGTTATTTCTTTGTTTATCAAATCCTGATTCTCTTGATTGAAAAAGGCTTGATTTGGTATTTGATTTTGGAAAGGTGTTGCTAAGAAATCTAATTTTATTCCTTTTACACACTGGAGAACCCAAGGATCTTTTGTAATTGAGTTCCAATTCTGTAGGAAAAGACTTACTCTTCCCCCTACAGGAATAGAATTTTGATTGATTATGCAATTCATTGGTAATTGGAAATAGTTTTGTATATGACTGAAAGTTTGCTCTTGACCTACCCGTTCTATCGGTTTGCAGGTTTCTTGAACACTTGGTTGTTCTGAGGTTGAGTCTGGATTTGGTTCTGGGTCTGGTTCTGGCGCTGATTCTGGCGCTGACCATAACTGTTCCCCTGTCTGTTCTGTGACTGGTTTCCCTGCCAAGGTCTCTTCCCTGAAACTTGTGGATGGAGAGCTTGTCTGCCGCCCACAGACTGCAGGTTGTTTGTGGGCCCCTGCTGAAAAAACTGATCATTTTTCTATTAAAATGAGGTTTACCAGCATGTTTTTTCTTGTTAGAAAACAACAACATTTCTCTAAGTTCTTTGTTATCCTTGTTTTCTTTAGCCAAAAAGTTGACCCTTAGATTTTGCCAAAGCTTTCTTGCCTTTCTTCTCATTTAAAAAATCTAGACTATCTGGCATTGTTTTAACTAACATTGCTTTTCTCCTGTCAGTGTTATAAACATAGTGAGCATTACCTGCTAGCACAATAGCCCTCTGTGTTAACTGAATTACATCAGAAGGGTCCATACCTTGATTATCTTTCTTAATCCTATGTGCTTCAGACCATAAACGGGAGAGAGGACCCATAACATCTAGAATGCGTAGCTGTGTGTTAATTTTACTTCTCTCTAATCTAGCATTCCATTTTCTACCTTGAAAATAATTTTTCTTAAAAAATCTATCTGTTTCAAGAGCCTTTAATCCTTTAGACGAAGGAATAGGCCAATTCAAAGACATATCTTGTCTCGTCTTTTTACTTATACCCTTTAGAGCATACTTCTCTATATATTTGGTTACATGAGATGGTACTTTTTCTTTTTTATCTTTAGACAAAGAAGGTTCTGGGTCAAACGCTTCATTGTCTTCTGAACTCTCTGATTCAGAGTTACTAGAAGATGATTCACTGCTACTAGTATTTTCAGAGGAACTGCTAGAATGATTTACAACTTTCCTGTGTTTAATCTTACCTTTTCTGCTAGGTACGGAGTCGTCCCGTTTCCGTTTAGGGTTTTTGGTATCTAGGTCAGACCAGCTCTGTCTGACATCTTCTTCTGTCCCGTCGACTAACGACATTTCATCATCTTGACGAGAAGAGATATTTCTCCTCGCCTTGTGAGAAGAGCCCAAAGACTCGACTACCTTATCAGTTTCTACCGCCACTGCGGTAAAACTTACATTTTCATCAATGACCCTATGGTCTTCCGAATCAAGTGCACCGCTCTCTCGAGACGGTGTAGCCATCCCTAACGGAATGTCATTGAGTTGGGCGTTAGCCATGCTAACTAAAATAATAAACCCACTAACCTTTAAATAATTTGGAAAAAAACGTCTTTACTCAAAGAGAGCTAAATTGAAAGTCAATCTATTGTAGCCCGAGGTATACGATGTTACCTATGGGCATGCGCAGTAAGGTATTACCTGGATTGTAACATTTTTTATTCAGGGGTGTACTTTAAAGAGCTGTTATTTGATTAGAATTGAAGGTCAATGCATTATTATATCTCACGAAAATCTTAGAAATATAATTACCTCTTTCTCCTTTTCTCCAGATGATCGTTAACCTTCCTTTTCATTTCCTTTCCTGTCGCTCTATTTAGACTACAGTTACTGTAAAAATATAATCCGCAGGACTACATTAAACTACTCAAAACTAAAAATTGAAAGATTTTTTTTTCAAGACTATAGACATTTTCCTATACGTTTCTAGAAGAATCATGTATTATTATAAATATACTGCACGTTTTCAACAAAGCCCGGTAAAAACATCTACATGTACAGTCCAACTTTTAAAATTTAAATTCCCTTGTAATATGAGAATTTATATGAAATGATGTAAAAATAGGCAGGAGAACATGATTTTTGGGATGAGGACACAGAAATAAATAGACCAAAGAACTAATTATAATTGATTATTTTATAAAATTGAAATAGCAAATGAATTCATAATATCAGTCTTTAACCATAGATCACTGAAAGGATTAATTTTTGTAATATTATCCTAAAGGAACTCATATGATTTTTATTTGGTAAACCAAAGCTTGTTTAGTCTGATCAAAATAAATATTTGTAGAACATTAAAATTAAGAAAAAAATACAATAAAAAATAAGTTTAAAGTATAAAATATGTGAAGCAAATAACTTGTTTATAAATTTTCTTTTTTAAGACGGTTTTGTGTTCGATCTTCAAAGATTTAATTCGCTATACTTCTATTGACTGCTGTAAATGCACATCTGCATGAGAGTCTGGTGGGGTTTACAGAATAGATCAGAATACAGAATGCGGGTCGTATACATGTACTACACAATAAAAATGAGGAAAACAGAAAAATTGGCCAATAAAATAAAAAAGGATGCTTAAATATACAGAATAGAGAATAATAGTTACAATTAACGAAGAATAGAGAACAGGGTTTACATACATGTAAAAGGAAACAGAATTGACAATAATATTGAAGAACCGCCGGGATCCTATATGTCATTAATGTTTATTAAAAACAGATTCTATGGCCAATCGTGATTTTGTAAATTTATTTCCGACACATGCCAAATTTGATTAAAAAAATAATTTTGGAAATATTAATTACAATTGGTAATGAGACACTCTGCGGAATTCATTAAATTAAACATTAAACAATAAATTCCCCTTTTCATAATAACCTAAAACTTTAGGTGACCAATAATTGCTCCACTCATTTGGACTGGTGAATAGTTTCTCATTGACCATGTTGACAACCAGACAATATAATTATACATTACTTGTTTTTATATTGGATTGTCACCCCTTGACAACAAGGAAGAAACATAGAATTTTAAACGCATTTATTAGACCATAAACAACCAATAACAACGCTTAGCGCGCTTCTTTTAAATCATTTTTAAACAGATGTTTGTCGCAACAAGGTCAGTTTAATCATTTTTCATATACCAAACAGATACAACTTGCATGTCCTGAGTATGTGCCAAACTTTTATTCAAAATATAATTTTTGATAAAAAAAAAAAGTTAAAGGAGGATTAAAGGTTTCAGTGACGGATTTATGTGGGCGCGATCGTAGAGGGTGTACCCCCTTTATTTGATTGGAAAATATAAATTTATTTTTTAAAATACAATCATCCGAAATGTTTTCGCCTCTCTACTTGACGAAACCCCCCCCCCCCCCCCAACCCCCCAACCCGGGTATTTAAAATGTTTTACAGAAGTACGCCAAACTTTAAAAGTCTTTGACCCGTTTCTTTTTTTTATTATTATTGGTGTTTTTTTTTTATTCTAAACATTTCTTCGTCAACTTGAATTTAGTTCAAATACAATTTAACTTTAACTTCAGTTCATACATGTAAATTCATTAGCTTTGTACATATCTTTTTTATTTGTATTTTGGGCGTATGGTTTGACTTTTCATAGCTACATGCTAGATATCATGCCTAATGCATTCACATGGCTTTGTTTGCATACGGACGTCTTTTAAACTGAGTTTTACTGTGTGTATTGATATATGATTTTCTTAATTTTACATTGGCTAGAGGTATAGGTGGAGGGTTGAGATCTCTGTGGTAGTACTGAGAGACAGTATAGCTGAGACATACTTAAGATTCAACAACATGTTCGTGTAATTCTTCTTAAATTCTATCTTAGCTGGGTGAAACACCTGTTCAAGAGGCTCATCCATATCAAACCCTTCATAGTTAGTGACAACCCCCCCCCCCCCCCCAACTTTCCAATGATCATTTTGTGTAAACAAAAAGCGTGACCATGGCATTATATCATCTCCTTATTTTTTTAAACTTAACTGATCGAATGAAACTTTAAGATAAACATATTATCCTTCAGACATATATATCATGTTACATGTATGTCAAACATATTTCCTTTTTATTGAAGTATCATAGCTACTGACGTTATAATCTAAAAATGTGTGTTATGTTGTAGGGTGTTTGTAACGTAAGTACAATAATGATTAATACGGATATGAAGATGATAGAATGTATTGTATTATCAACAGTTAACATTTGTTTATCCCAGATACTGAGTAAACATACGGAGGAAGTGGATACAATGAAGAATTGAAAATTCATTATACATATAAAAAATAAACGTTTTATTAAGACAGATATATATATATATATATATTGATGTCCAATAGGAAAATCTGGATACTAGTACTTCAAACCGTTATATAGGACGTTAACCAACCAATTAACTAACCAAACTGTTATAAGTATGTTACAACTCTACCAGAGTTCTCCATTTCTCCCGCCAGACGAAAGCACAATATTCCAAAATAGTACTAAACCACCCTTAAAAGATGCTATGGAGTATGAAGGTACCAGATTGTCAACTTTTGCAACCTTCCCAGATATCTCTGGTATCTATGCAACTAAACTTGCAAGTGCTGGATTCTATTATCTAGGAAAAGGTGATGAGGTCGTTTGTTTTAAATGCAAAATTGCACATAAAAACTGGAAACGGCATGATTCTCCAGCAGAAATTCACAAGCGAATTTCGCCTTTATGTGACTTTATCACACAAACTAAATTCATGGAATATTCCCAAAATATTACAGAAGGTGCTGGTGCACATTATAGTCCGAACGAAGGAACTGCATGCACACAAAGTCATATATTGTGCGACAAAACTAAACAGACGATAAAAAGCACCGTTGCTCAACAGAGCTTAAATGATTATACTAACGGAACCGAGACTCAAAGAATAGGCAATACTAACACAATGAATCAAAATTCAAACGGCTTCAAGTACGACACTCCGCATACTCATGGCGTAGGGATACAAAGTAGTCCCTGTGGAATAAATCAAAGTTTAAGGAACAACACGAATACTAATATAACAAGAACAGAAGCTTACCCAGTTTCTAATAGTTACTCAACTAATAGTACTGACAGCTTGATCAGAATTTCACAAACAAATTTATCAAATACGAATTGCAGTACTATCGCATCAAACAACCATTCATCGAATCAAATATCGGGTGACAATAGCACAATACCTAGTAAAGCTCCACTGGAAGCGAATGCGATGGGGATTTGTATGGATAACCCAAAGTATCCAAAATATGCAACCAGAATATCTAGACTGGACTCGTTTAAACATTGGCCAACATACTTGACACAGTCTCCAAACGAAATGGTTACAGCAGGATTCTTTTTTACGGGTATAATATAAATCGTCTATTGATGTCAACTTTAAAATAGAAAATAATATATGGTCAAAATGTTTCCTTCATATTACAAAATGCAAATAAAATTATAATTACATACACTGTATTAACTTCTTACTGACTGATTATAAGTGACCGAACAAAAATGCATGTACAGGATTTTACACAAACCTCATAACAACACTAATATAAATAAAAATAAAAATTAAGTACTTTTAAAACAATATATCCACTCTTAAAGATTACAGTTTAAAAAAAAAATGTGAAGAAAGGACACTGATCTTTTCATCCGGTTATACGTGTATACTTTGAAATAAGTTTGAGTTAGTTCGGATATTAATAAACAATACGAAATACGCAATTCAAGTTTATAATTTTAACTGCAGTGTTAGAAATACACATGTAATTTATTAAAAATAAGCAACATTTCTATACATATCAAAATTATACAGCATTGATAATTTTACATATATATTGAAGGTAATGAAGATCATTGTCGCTGCTTTTTCTGTGGCGGTGGCTTAAGAAACTGGGAACCAGGAGATCAGCCTTGGACAGAACATGCACGCTGGTACCAAAACTGTGCGTTTGTGCGTAGTTGTAAAGGCGAAAGATTTATACAAGATGTTCAAACAAACAGCATGCAAATTGAAATAGTCAAAAAGGTAAGTAAGGTTTGTTGTAAATGCAAATTTGAAAAGTGCAATACTTGACTTGCTTTAGTTATGTCTGCACATTATAATTACAGCCGTGTTCCATGTGTCATTTTACTGAGTTTTAACTTTATTTATGCATCTTTTGAATGAAATCAAGATAGCAGCATAAATCCATATGAGTGATTTAAATTATAGAGCAGATCATATACTGCAAAGAAGAAAAAACAGTTTTGTTTATCTCCAGTATCAGCCAATAGCCAGACTGAGTGTTCCAGTATTGGCACGATTTATATGATACAGATACATGTGTATTTTAACAGATTTAGAATCTTCTATTTGTTGAAGAAGGCTATATTACCTGACAGAAACTAACATAATTTATATAATATATTGTGTACGTAAATTAACTATGTACAATGTAAGCATGCTAACACTAAGTTGACATCTGCATTAAAAAAATTGGGTTTTATTATCTTTTAAAGTTTCTTGAAACAAACTATTTAAGAAGGAAATTGAAACAATGATGTGTGTCTTGAGACAAACATTCCGTGTCCCCCTTTACAAAAGACGAACGGTCGCTGTCTAAATATCAAAAGCTCTTGGCAAAAAAAAAATACATTTACGCAAATTGTTCATGGTCTATAATTAAAGTTAATTAATTACATTCATGATACATTATTAATTTGTTGTACTATAAATTACAGAATGAGCTATCTAACCCTAGCACGCCACTGGATGATTTTAGAAATATTCCTGCAGTGAGGTCTGTATCTCAGTTTGGATATAACGAAAAGTTAGTAAAAGAAGCCTACGATACTCTAAAGAAGGATAGAAAATCGGGTAATGCTATGTTTTTTGTTTTACTTCAGATGATAAACAAACTTGATAAGAGTGAAACATATGTATTGGATACATATTGGGACGTAAGCCCGAATGGATGTAGCTTATCTACGCCAAGATATTATTGTCAATGCAGAAAGTTTTCAATAATTGAACGGGGAAAATTGAAAAGCAGGAACGACATCTTGGGGTAAATTAGTATGTATTGTTTTCAAACAGCGCTGAACTTTAAACCCCTTGATCTGACTTTTATCTTCAGCGCCAGGCTTTATATAAACAGCGCTGGCTTTAATATCTACTTGATATAAAGCTCGACTTTTTGTCTACATCGTTTGACTGGATATCTGCACCCTACTCCAATGTGTACTGTCAGTTGTTTCTTATGTGCAACCTTTCGGCATTATTACATGCTAGTAGCATAGTCCCTAAAGTTGTATTTTAATTTTTTATGTCACCAGATAAAAGAGTTTTAGTTTCATATCACCTTATAGTAAAGTCAAAAAGGACCTTGTTGATAATCATTCTGTGTTCTGATGTAAGTTTCCTAGGTCTAATGTACACATGTATTTGTAAACAGTCTAAAGTTATATATAGATAAAACAGGAAACATATTGTTCTCGTGGTTGACACATGATTTAGTTTGTTGAACTTTATATTTTAAGTCATTTGAGTATTAATCCTTACATGTACCTTGACCTATAATGGTTTACTTTTATAAATTGTTACTTGAATGGAGAGTTGACTCATTGTCACTCATACCACATCTTCCTATATCTATGTAGAAATAAAGTACGTCCATGCAGTTGTTTTGGCATATTTACACACGAAATTGAAATTTAATTCCTATGTTAGGAGTGTCTTTTCACAACATTGTCAGCTGTTGTTTTTCAATTGCACGTCAACATAGCGTTTACACGTTTATGCAACACTAAATTGCCGAATAAATCACTTTTATGGTTCATATAAATGTATAAGAAACATATTCAAACGTCTTTGGCGAATTCATATTATATTTATTTTTATCTTTTTCAATAGTATCAAATTAAAATGCTGCATGAGTTCTTGACCAAAATTTGAAAAGCTCAGTACCATTTGCGACTGCTGATGGATCTTTGTCTTGTATATTTATGTAAAGGTTTTAATATACAAAAGAATTATGAGTATGATTGCAGTCGCAAATGAAATCTTTAACGACCTACTCGTACATTATGTTTTTTTTAGATATCACAAGTACTGCACTTCTTGAAACGATTTTCAATATAGAGGAAAAATCGAATCACACCAAGCAAAATTCAAACATAACCAAACCTGGAATGGAAGAGCCACAATCAGCAATTACAACACAAGTAAATAAAGAACCTGCAAGTGATCCTGAGCCTGAATGTACGTATTTAAATACAAATTGTATAATTGTTGATATTATACATTTATTTAACAAAGAATATATAGTACAAAATGTATTGATTCTTGTCTGGAATTGTATGCCGTATATTTACCTAGATATGATTTTATTGTACAGCATGTATACTAAATGTTTCCTTGATGATTACCGCATGGTGACTTTCAAGTCTATGCATTCTAAATCATAAACCGGCAGCAAAACAAAGTTACAGGCTACACTTTACCGATATTAACGTCCTCTTTAAAATATTGCATTGGTCATGAAAATTGTGGCTTACCTCCAAAAAAGACTTTTGAGTTCGAGGAAGAATTATAGTAAGTTTTCGAGTTAACCTTCGAGTTCATATACATGTACATATTCAAATTTCGAAGTAATGGTCAAGTCCTACCTACAGATACATGTTTGATATCTGCTTGTGTTTATATAGTATACTTATATATTGATCAGCTTTTAAAAAAAAAAGTAACGTGTTTAATCAGATGTATAATTTTTGTCTAAAAAAACCTAATGCATAATAATCCAACTCTGAATTTCACCAAAGGAGTAGGTTTAGTAAGACCCCTTGTTTGCCCCAAAATATAGCAGTTTTACAAAAGTGTGAAAATGTAATCTTTCAGCTATTTATTTGAAAGAAGAATGCTTCTGCTACATAAATATGGGCTGTTTTTGACAATACAATGCACATATATTGGAGTCTAGCATCATTAAGTCGTGCTAAATTACAAAAATCTTCACAATTTCAGCGTTTTTGTTAAATTTTAGACGGATTCCGTCTTAAATGAAAGTGGCCGCATTCGTGTTCATCCATAATATTGAAATGTAAGTTGTATTTGATGATAATACATAACATACATAAATGTTAATGATAAACACGGATGCGGCCACTTTCATTTTTAACAAAAACCATCTGAAAAGTGACGTTTTTTGGCATATTTGATAGATTTTTCATATTTTGGCTGAATCCGAGCGTTTTTTATGTCTGAATCAGTTAAAATCTTTCACATAAACTAATCGAATCAATTGAAATATACACTTAAGTGTTTAAAAAGAGTCCAAAATCCTTCGTTAGATGAACCTGAAATTTGAGGCGAAAATCGTCCCTTACCGGACCTACTCCTTTCGACTAAGCATTCGTACAAACCTGTTTTACCGTTTGAATGGTTTTGCACTTGTAATTTTGGGGCCCTTTATTCGGTGTGAGCCAGGGCTCTTTGTTGAAAGCCGCACATTGAACTATTATATAATACTTTTATAAATTGTTATTTGGATGGAGAGTTGTCTCATTGCCACACACACCACATCTTCCTATATCTATATACTATAGATCACTATATATATATACTCAACACTTGACAATATTCAAACTAACTGTTTAAAACATTAGCTTAACCTCTGAAACCTCTGACTATCAACTCTCATTTAACTCTTAACTGTTTTGACTTTTTATACATCTTTTAAGGCCGTTAGTTTTCTCGTTTGAATTGTTTTACATTGTCATTTCGGGCATTTTATAGCTGACTATGCGGTATGGGCTTTGCTCATTGTTGAAGGCCGCACGGTGACCTATAGTTGTAAATTTCTGTGTCATTTTGGTCTCTTGTGGAGAGTTTTCTTATTGACAATCATACCACATCGTCTTTTTTTTTATATTTACTTTCAAATATTTGACTATGAGCGTTCTTGATGAAGGTAAATCGAGAAAATCTTGTGGATGCTGACAACTAATCAAGTGTTAGGTTGTTTTTTTTGTGACCTCGGTCCATGAGAGTATCATCAGCTTCGTAGTAAGTGCATGTTTTTTGTACTTCAGAACTAAAATGATTTATTAATAACCTTTCTTAACTTATCAGTTTAAATTTTTTGGAAAATTAAAAAAAAGAAGGTTTAAACTCCCTCGGGCTAAGATAACCCTAGATGGATTTGGCTTTTATTTGAGATTCTTTTATTATTTTGCTCCTCGTCTGGTTCGGTTCTTACACACCCTTGGTTTCCAAATGTTCTGCTTTGAACATTCCCAATTAAAGGTAAAACCAGACAAACGCTATTGACGCAAGATATTTATCACTGTTATAAAGTGTTAGTTTCATTTTTTAACCAAATGGATAGTAAGACTAATGATTTATACCATCACTGTTGTGTATCAAATCCATTTTTAAAGCGTAAAGTTTAATAAATGCTTTCAGTTTGTATGTTTGTTTATATGGTCATGTTTGTCTTGGTAACAACTAACAATCCAATATTTGGATATTACACCAATTAAATGATTTGATTTGAAATTAACTGTAATGCACATACTTAACATTAAATCATTTTTATTTCAGTGTCGGTTAGAAGTCTTGAAGAAGAAAATCAAAACCTGAAAGATCAACAGACTTGTAAAATATGCTTAGATGAACCAATTGCAATTGTTTTTCTACCCTGTGGTCATTTGGCTGCCTGTGTCACCTGTGCGCCTGCGCTTAGAAGATGTCCAATATGCAGAACTTTTATAAAAGGAACAGTAAAGGCTATAATGTGCTAATGTATTTAGTTTTTATAAAATCAATAATATAAATCTGATATGTATTCTTAGGTTATCAATATCAGGACGGACAAAATGATAAAAACTGCAAATTCTTTATCATAGTCCAATAGAACACAGGATACAGAGCATGCGATGCAGGCACGATGTCAACAAAACATAATCGTTTCTGACGAAAATTTGTACGTCTAGGCTAGTATCGTTGGTCGTAGTCTAAGACCACTTAAACGAAGTATAACGTCCATGTATATCAACAGTGCGTCATGTACATTGTATCGATACACACCATCCTTCGTATACATTTTTGTAGGTACGTTGACTTCAAAATACTTTGCACATAGTTAGTTGGAAATGAAATAACAGACATACGAGTGAGATGTTTAACACACTGTGAAACCAGTTACCCTCATAAGGCTTGCATGGTACTGTCTCAATAAAAGGATATGCCAATGAAACTCAGTCACAAAGAATTGTAGGAATACTTTGAAAGGTTATCCCCAAATCTAGGCAGTATATATAAAAAATGGATGTGTTTTACATTTGATAATTATCGATCACCTTATATCACGTTATATGGCAATTTGTCGTGTAATTTTAGTTCGAGAACAAAATAACAATAAATCTAATAGTTAGGTTTTGAAGGTGTATCAACCTTTTGAAGGTGTATCGAATTGGGAGTGGGATGTTGGATAGGGACCGTAAATATGACGTACAACATGCTACCTACAAATCGTTTTTGAGAGTTTACATTTAGTTAATTGAATGTACAGAGTTAATACACTCTTCCTACACAATCTCGAGGCATTAGATATAATGACTACTTTCTGTCTGGAAATAGTAAAGTACTCCCGGAGAAGACCTAAAACGACCATACTTCTATAGATACTCAGCCAACCGGTTTTTTTTTCGTAACGAACTTCTGATAAGATATTTATGCTAATTTTTTTTAACATTGCAATTAAAAAATTCATAAGTGATAACGAAAAAATTTGCAAAGGGTTCTATTTGCAAGAGACAGAGGCGATCAGACGTTTTCTCAACAGTGGACACTTGGAGAACGTCAAATAAGTATCATCTTTCCAATGTCGAATATTTCGGCTGTCATGATTTATAGGCTTCTAATAATTGCTTTTCAGTTTTCGTATTATGAATTATAGCCTTTTCTCTGTGTTTGAACTATAAAATATTCAGAATGTTATGTTGTTTTCGTAAAGTTTATCCGTTGTTTTTTAGTTCGATTGTTTCACATTTTGTTTTGTCGGACCTTATACAGCTTATGGTGTAACACCACTAATTCAGGCCAGGCCAGAAAGCACATAGCAGAAAGTAGTACATATTTAACACAACATAGTTCCTACGCATGAGTGTAACTTTCGAAATATGTAGAATATTTAGGTATTTTTGGTATCAAATGAAAGCTGAAGGACTGGTGATCATTGTAGAACACTCTTGGACTTTTAATTTTGAATATTGAAATAACTGCACTATTTTTTAAAAAGAGGGTACATTTTGTCTGTTTGTCATTTCTGAAGTACCTGTTTTGGTACATCTGAAGTTCCGGGAACCAGTTCTTTCTTATATGTCATTAAAGGTATGTTGTTTTTTTTCAGTACAAGACACCATAAAGTGTTGCTTTGAAATGCAATGATTGCCACTTTATTTGAACTTAAAACAAAAGAAAGCAAAGAAAGCAATGGGACCATGAATTAGTGGTGTACTTCCTATTTATACAGCTTACTATACGGCATGGGATTTTCTCATTATTGAATGACAAACGGTTAAATATTGTTAGTTACATCCACGTCATACATGTATCTCGGCGGAGGAGATGTACATCACGTTTGCAATAATTTTGCCATCTCCTACTATGTTCGTGGGTTAAATTTTAATTTTGACATTAAATGTTCGATCCTCCGTATATTGTTAATGAATTTGGTTAAGTTTCGCTTACTAGTATACGGATTTCAAAAACCTGATTTCAAAATATATTTTCAACCAGACGACATGTATGTAAAATTAAAGAAGAACATACAGGTATTTGACATGATATATTTATGTTTGCATACCAAATCCATGAGTACATGTACATGTACATGTAACTGTTGTTTGCTAATATGTAATGACCGTTTCCAACTGGGAACGTCGAACGATTCCAAAAACAAAAGAACATCGTATGATGTCTAAACCAGGATTTGTCATTAAAAACATAGTTACGACACAATTGATGGAACATTGTCAAATTGATAATAAAAACTCTTTGGTGTTTTCGTACATGTACATGTAACTGTTGTTTGCTTATATTTAATGACCGTTTCCAACTGGGAACGTCGAACGATTCAAAACAAACATCGTATGATGTCTAAACTAGGATTTGTCATTATAAAAAACATAGTTACGACACAACTGATGGAACGTTGTCAGATTGATGATAAAAACTCGTTGGTGTTTTCATACATATACATTTATTTCAAAAACACAATTCAAGATTATGTTTTTACCGTTTGGTTCTTTATTAAGTTGTTTCGTAAAACAAATTGAGTCTGTTTAGTTGTAAACACAGCAAACAAAATTGTTATTGCGTCATTGGATATACATAGATTAAAACGTATGTATGAAATGACGTATATATAATACAGGTTATGGTATTATTCTCCTAAGTATACTAAATAATATAAAAGTATTTAAAGACCAGTATTCATTTATAATACCGTAATGAATTCTTATGTTTAACCCCTTTAAATTAACCTTATATCGTATGATATTATATCTGTGTATTGTCATAACAAAATGCATACAAGTACATGTATATGATTGATTGATTGATTGATTAATTGATTCTCTTTATTTCCTCCAATATACTGAAGATTTACATTTTTAAACACAAATATACTAATTACAAGAAATGAACAACATATAAATATAAACTACAATTAAAGCACACACACGTGCACACAAAAAAAAACATAAAGAAAAAACCCATTTTACATATATATATAATATATATGTATAATATATATATCTACATGCTACATTTGTTTGATGCAAATATTTTAGTGACCAAAATTAAACCTATGCTCAGATAATTCGCTTTTAAATTTTCCGTACAGATGGAATATATGATCTGCCAAGCAACACATCATGTTTCTCCAGTTGTCAGAGTTCACAGAATGCATAAAATCTGTAATGCCACCAAGTAAAGCTACGATTATATCACTATCATCTTGCTGAAAAAAGCGTACAGATTCCTGGACCGGTAAAACGTCAACAAAAACCTTTTTCTGTGATTACTAACATCGATTAAATATATATTCTGATGTCAAATTGAGATATATATAATGATTTCGTGTTATGGTACTGAGATCCTTTTAACAGCACATTAGTGTATGACAACAGCCATTTGTAACACCTAACAAACATTACACACGACGGATATTCCTTATTATTCATCACACGATATCATAATTATTACGTATATTCTGACCTCTGATTTATCAGATGTCAAAATAGTTCTAAACAATGTAATAAGTATTAGATACAATCCAAAGCTAACAAAGAAACAGGCCGGTAACAACCGTTGCCGGATAGTTTTTCTGCACGAGTAGTCGGGTCAAGATCCGAGGCAATAGCCGAGGGCCTTGACTTGACTACAAGTGCAGAAAAACTATACGGCCGGTTGTTTCCGGCCTGTTTTTTGTTACTTTTGTTTTGTATCTCAGTGACTTGTACGACGTTTCAAGAAAGTAGTAGTACAATTTGCAAGACTGAACATTTGAGAAACTTAAATGGCCATATAGCAGTAACTGTAAGTTACAGTATAGTATAAACACATTTTTTTTTTCATTTCCCTTCAGCCGAGAATATTTTCTAGAACAAAAATTAAGAAACTCATAATTTTCTAAAAACCAAAAAAACCACATTTCAAGTAAAATATGAATTTTGTACACATTTAAGACTTTTTAAAATGCAAGTTCATAAAAAAGTAATATAATAAAGAAAGATTTCAGTGGAAAGTTCGAAACTTATGGGGGAAATAGAAAGGAGGGAAAGGGGGGGGGGGGGCTAAATTATTTTAAATAAACAGCATTGATCTTATTTTTATGAAAAATGCAGAATTTGCCTTTCCCCCAACCCCTACTTCTCCCTGTAAAAAATCGTAAAAATCGCACGTTTGCTGTTAAATACATGAATTCAATATTTAGTGGCGGATTCAGGGAAGTGCTGGGGTCTAGGGGGTTGGCTGATTAATGTATTTGAATGGTGACATACAGTTTGACCCCAACCCCTTTGTCCGAGGTACGAAACCCCCTTTTTAAAATGGTCCATACAGTATATATGATTTCAACTTATATATACATTCAATAAGTAAACAAAATAAATATTTCAAAACAACGAAGTTTCTACTTCATTAGTGATTGAAATGTTATGAAAAAAAAGGATTTTGTCTTGTTATTAAAAATATATTTAGGCGTATAATTGGATTTTTTTTAATTCATGTTTGTCTCTGCAAATGTTGATCGGAATTAAATACATGTTTATATATGATCCAATCGCAGCCTACCGTCCAAAATTGATGACATAAGTTGAATGATTTTCTACACGATTAGCTGCCTATTTGGACATGTATTATACGAACACTTTTTATTTATGGGATCAATCGTGCATTGGTGAGTTGGTAGGGATTTTTTCTTTTGATAAGATTTGATTTTTATGTACATATTTCCTGCTGGTTTTTTTTTAAATATAAACGTCGGTATCATCATTTCTTTACTTTAGCATTGTCCAAAATATTATTCATGTCAATATATTGAAGAAAACACATTAATTGGTCGATTATTTTGCTTCATAAAGGGGGATGGTATGTTCTTTTCTGACGGTATGAAAACTATTTAGTTTTTTAACGCCATCACTCAATTTTTTTTCTTCGAACAAACACTCTTTTATATACGGTATTCGGAAAATCAGGAATCATAAAGACCATTTATTTGTCATCTGCATGACCACACAATTTTTTTTCTCATAAGATTTTGGATCAAAATATCTTTTTTTTCGGAGAAATTCCCCCCCCCCCCCCCCCCCTTCTTTTTTTTAAAGTTAAATGGCTAATCCCTTAGTGTCCTGATATGAATAGTATTTTACTGGAATTGTTAAAATTTTATGCTAACGTACATATTTTATTTTAAAAAGACAGGAAATATGTCGGTGAAGCAAAAAAGCTCAAATCTAATCGAAATTTAAAGTGCCCACGAACTCACTGATCATGCACGAGTGGTTATGAGTTTATTTACAACCACTGGGTCGATGCCACTGCTGGTGGAGATTTATTTCCCCGAGGGTATCACAAGCCCAGTAGTCAACACTTTTTGTGCTGACATGAATTATCATTGATATGGTACGGTTATATTTAAAAAATAACTGTTTACAAAATTTAATAGAATTTTGGAAATACTAAGGCTTTTCTACCTCAGGAATAGATTACCTGAGCTGTATTTGGCAAAACTTAAGGAATTTTGGTCCTTAATGCTCTTCAACTTCGTACTTTATTTGGCCTTTTTTCACTTTTTTGGATTCGAGCGTCACTGGTGAGTCTTTTATAGACGAAACGCGCGTCTGGCGTATATACAAAATTTAGTCCTGATATCTATGATGAGTTTATCTATAATTCATAAAAAGTGTCCGTGTAACAACTATAAAGAGTCCGTGTATCATCTAAAAAGAGTCCGTGTAACACCCGTTAATGTACTGTTTTTCTACAGCTCTGCGGGGGGCAAAGTCGTACAATCATTCTTAAATTGGAATCTGATTCATTTAAATTGTTATTAGGACTCTTATATAATGGGCGTTTTGTCGTCTTTATTGAATTTTTTTAATTATATTTTCTTTGATCGATTTATCACGGTTTTGGTCATCTCAAGTTCACGGGTGTCATTCGGTTTATCGAGAGAAATGATCGTGAAAGAATATCTAACGACGGTTAAGTATTGAGAGACGATCGTGAAAGTTCAGGTAACGGATCGTGAAAGACATTTAATCGAGAAGACATATGAAAGGTCAATCAATATTCTAATTTAATTAATTACACAGACAAATTTACGACAAAATAAAATTGTCTGTCAAAATGGTTCAACATTATGATCAGTATGTGAGAATATGTAGTTTTAAAAGTACATAGTTATTACAAAACAACAAAAGGCAGATTGCTTCTCGACATTTTAATGACATAAAAAATGTAAACAAACATGATTTTTTCTCAAATTCGACTAGAACAACTACTTTTATCCAAATAAGGGCATTCTATTTGAATTAATCAAACGGTTCTCATAGTTATTTTGTATAAACATAATCTGAAACTTGGTAAATAAAGAACTATTTACACAAAAATTGATTTTTCGGATCGTGAAAGATCACGTACCGCATTTTTGAAGATCGTGAAAAGGATCGTGAAGGATTTGATGCTACGAAGACGTTCAAATTTTTCTTCAACTATATAATAATTAATGTTTGTTATTGGTATTGAGAAAAGCTAGATAGGTCAACATCCTCAATAGGTTTAAGCATTTCAAATTCAATTTTATGGAAAAACGAGTAGACATGCATATGATTTTTTTTTTGGACCACTTGATAGATATAAACCTATGGATTCAGGAAAGGTATCACTGTAATTGATTGAAATTTTCTTTAGACCAAATTTTGGAGACTTTTGTGACATGTTCAACCCCCTTTTTTGCTATATTTTGTATCTAATAAATGCAGATTGTTGCCATGGTTATACCCAAAAGGGATTATATTTTACCATTATGACCATTAGAAATCAAATCTATGGAAGATTTTCTTTTTATAAATATATACATGCATAACACACATAGAAAGCTTTATTTGTTAGACAGGAGGGGAAAGAGGGTGTTTAAAAATTATGAGTGTCAATTTTAAGTTTTTTCCCTGTGTATTGCTACCTGAAGATTCAGTTTTGTGGTCAAGTCCGTATCGCGGATTCGTTAAGCTTTAGGATAACTGTGTGTTGTTATGATTGTAAGTTGTACATTTTCGACTTCTGCAAGGTTTCAAATAACATAGAGCTCATTATCATGCATCATTCGGCAATGTTCGTGTTATGTTGTGTAGCCTTTTGGATATATACCTGTATGCTATATAGCGCCAAGGTATTTCATGTACATGTTTGTCTGCATGTTTCATATATGACCATTATGACGTCAATTGTATTTGATATATTGAATGATAGTAAGATGTCTATGTCTGGCTGTCGGTCAGGGTTCATATACTTTTGACCTTATGTTCCGAATTAATTGTCCAAGCATAACTTTTACATTTGTCAGTTTCTAAGGCACTGTAAGGATCGGAACACATTTATTTGGTGTACGGGATATTTGTAGAAATCTGTATGGCATGGTTCATCTGACCTTGAACTCTTTTTATGAACCATTGACAATCTTAAGCGCATTTGACACTTATAATAAAACCCTTGATATTATAGACGTTCAACAAATATACTATGATAAGTAAAGTAGACGAGACATTACAGGATTTGCGCTCTGATATTCTATAGTATGTAGTATATAGTCAAAGCAATCCACATCTGCGTTGTATATCAAGAACTAAAGAAAGTACTGTTGCACAAAATGTTGGTTATCGTTCATTCTCAAATTACTCATGAAAGATGCTGTTTTGCTGTTATTTTTTGTTTGCTGGATATCATTTTGGTTTAAACGTTGGATATCCATATTATTGGCTAAATACTAGTAGTGTCGGTCTGCCTATATTGCACTTGACCGATTCTCAGAGCTGAATCTTTCACACTTATTTAGACACGTATTTGGGTTTTTTTTTAACTTTCGATGTAAAGTGTTGAATAGAAAAAATAATAGCTTTAATGGTCATCCTTATCAAAATAGATACAGGCTTCAACCAGTTGCAGGTTTATCAAATGATAATAGAAAAACTGATTTCTGACTAATAGTATTAACTCTGGTCACGCATTATCTTTCACGATCAAAATAATGCGTTGCCTGATCTTTCACGATCAATTTTGATGGAAATTCAACAAATTCAAAGTTTTCATATACAAATTAATGTTTTAAGGGAAGAACATACTTTAATTTTACTATACTATCAGATACACCAAAGATTAAGTTTCAAATATATCATGATAAACTGAAATATGACCATTATTGGTACAAAAAGCATGTTATTTGTAATTAATTTCATAGACATGCATTGCGCCTTTTGTGTTTTTTCATAAAGTACTGGATATTTTTTTATCTTATTTCACAGTTATGTTGAGGAAGTTAAACCATTTTGACAGACATAATTTTTTGTTCGGATTTGTTCCGCGTTTTGAAAATTAAGCGATTTTTTCAAAGATTCTGAACTAGAATTTACATTAAATGTCTTTCACGATCCGTTACCCGAGCTTTCACGATCGTCTCTCAATACTTGACCGCCGTTAGATATTCTTTCACGATCATTTCTCTCGATAAACCGAATGACACCCGTGAAGTTCATCATCTTATAAAATTTAACAGTCATAAACAAAACGATCGAAATACATTTCCTAAAATAGCACGTTGTTGTTAAAACAAACCAAACAATCATCATTAAAAAAAATGAAACATAGATCTTTACAATTCTCATCATCGTCGCCCCACAGTTGACCAGTCCGACGTAACTAAGGAGGGACCCGCAATGAAAACGCTACACTTGGTTTTTCAAAAATATTTTTTTTATTAAAAATGATAATCTTTCAAAATCAATTGTTCATGAAAATTAACAATTTAAACAATAGATCGATATTAAACAAAAATGTTTCATTGTCATCTTTCGGGCGCAATAGGTAAACGAAACATCCGATGTCGAATCATCAACTCACAGTTCTAACAAATCATGTTTACAACCTCGTGGTGCAGCGCAATTGCCGTGGAATTGATCACCCGGGATTTTAATTTGATCCCGAGGAATGTTATTCCACTTTCCCGCAAAGCAAACTCTAGCTTTATGTATGATATTTGTAATTGTTTTCATCGTCTAAATCATGTCAATTTTGATGCAAATTTTGCTCGATCGGACCAAAATCCGGCGAAAAGCATGACTTTTGACCAAGGAGAGTGCAAAATGTCTATGTAACCACCACTGACGATTTTTGGTACATAATGGATGTTTTCTGGTGTTCAGAATTCCATGTTTACGCCATACGGCCGTTTAAATGTCTGAAATTGCTCCAAAGGTTCTACAGTGACCACCATTGAACTCTCGTGACGTTTAGACAGCTATCAGAGTTAAATGTATCGGTCTTGCTGAGCGTTTTTTGTTGTTTGTACCCTGGGATGTGCTCTTTCCTTAATTGGTCCATTTTGGGTGAATTTGTGGATGATTTGGGTTATTGTAGAAGCTACAACTGCAGTCTTCAAGTAATTGTATGCTGTGAAAGTTTCATTGGATCACGCCCAAAACTGCATGTCGCTAGTTGTCAGAAAGTCCTGGCATTTACTCAGATGTCTATTGCAGTTTCTTAACAATAAGGGCGCGAAAATTCATGACATTAGCCAAGCTTTAAATGACATACTCGTGAAAATCGTGCGTATGTTGAAAAGCGGGTTAATATGTCCGTTCAAAATAACCCTGTACTTCGCATTTGTTCCAATAAATCACTCAACCGTAAAGTTGTCGACAATTTTCTTAAAAGTCATTTTCAACCAACTATTATAATACAAAGTTCTAAATATAAATAAAATAAAAATTATAAGATTTTTTTAAAAACAAAAGTGTTGCGTTTTCATTGGCACTCAGTATATATAAATATAAATTGCTTAGCAAATTCTTATAAAAAAATATTTGTATCCATTATTTTACACAGGCATGTTAATTTTTGGGCCCTTTATAGCTTGCTGTTTTGTGTGAGACAAATCTCTGTGTTGAAGACAATATTTTGACCTATAATGGTTTACTTTTATAGATTGCGATTGGAAAGATAGTTGTCTCATTGGCACTAATACGATATCTTCTTATATGTCTTATATAGTTTAGATGCTTATACTATTTATTAAATACTTGCTTCATAATAAAATAAAGTATTTATCAATGAACTCTTGAACACACCCTGTAATATGTTTACATGTAATATTACACATTTTATCTGATATAACCTTTTTACACTTTGAACAATATCTTGTCATTTAAGTCAATACAATGTTGGCAGGTGCACGCCCGTCAATTATTTAAAAGAACATTCAATCTCTGTGTTATCAAACACCCCCGTAACTCCCCCGATATAACGTAATAATTGATCGTATATATTTCATTTGAATAAAAATCAGTATACAAAGTATTCGAACTATGTACAGAAAAACATTAGTGTTTCGAGTCAGGAAATTTCGCAGTAAGGTGTGCTCTCAGTCTAGTTGTTATTTCTGACATATGAATTATTATGACTCTTTTGTTTTTTTTACAGAATACATGTTTTTCGAGTTTCTTGTAATTGCGTTCACACACTCTTCTTTTTAATTCGAATTGATTAGAATTGGCTAATTCGAATTATCCAATTCGCATTAGAAATACGCTTTTGTAATTACGAATTAGAAGTTAATGCCGTTTGGACAGTAAAGCGAATTTGACGCGCATTGTAATTCGAATTAGAATTGACGTTAGGACGTCGAACGTTTTGAATGCGAATTAAACTAATTCGAATTAGTTAATGCGAATCGAATTCGAATTACAATGCGCGTCAAATTCGCTTTACTGTCCATAAAAATAAAATCTGTATAATTACTGAAATGTCAAAGTCTTGTTTTTTAAACGTCCAGTGGCAAATATTGCATGCAATTTCCGTAAGTCACAGATGTATTAACTGATAAATGGTAGGTTTGATTTCATTTCGTACTAAATGGAGAGAATCAACACAAAACCGATGAGAGTTTTTTTATATTCTTATATTTCTATTGGAAATATTAGTTGACGAATAAATCGTTTCTCAAATTGAATTTAGATATACGTTTTTATCCTGCAATTGGGTGTTCTACTATACAGATACAGCCCTACAGATATCGCTATGCTATTTACTATACAGATATCACTTTAAAGCCCCGCCCACTGCCGGACTGAGTATTGTATGAACCTGCGTGACCTCAGAATGTGTATTGCAGTCGCATTCTAATGACGTAATTGCGAAGTAACGCTTACTTTTATACGTTCTGATTGTTTTCAAACATTTCTTGAGAGCAATACGAATCACACCAATTTTCTGATAACATACACACTTGAACAGCAGTCTTTTCTACGATGACAACTATCGATTTCAAAACTTGAATGTGTATGATTGTGTAACAAAAACAACCTTGTCAATTTCAGCATGCATATTTAGTGAATGTCGAGTCTGAAGTGTAGGACAAGTTCAACTCGTACACTCCTGTTTCAAATTGGACAATGTTTTGTTATTTGTTTTCACTGTTGAAATTAGTTGTTATGTTAAAATAGATAATTATTCACCTTGAGCTATGTGTTATTGTTCACAGGCGCTTGGGTCTATGATACAGATTTTTTTTTTATTAAAATATTCAATTTTCTATATTTATAATACATATCTATCACTTCTGTGCATGTCTCACCTAGTTTCGAGTGATTTATTCGACCCAGAGAAAAAACCTAATTTTACTATCCATAAGGCAACTAACTCGACGCCATTTTTCTGCTATCTATAAATAAAGAGATTGACCTACCTGGATTCCCCAACGATTTCTCTAGGGAAACGTGCCTTCATTGCCGTCAGATCGCACTATTCGTTGATATTCATTAAATTGGTATTGTTCGTAACATTTTTAGTCCATCTCCAGCATATAATAAAAAGATTTTAACTTTTTTGACTAATTTCAAATTTACGTGCCCGGAAGTTGACTGTTTTTCCCGAACTTTGGTTAAAGGGAAGTAATATTTTCCCGGACTTTTTCGGAATATCTCTCCAAGTACGTATGAAAATAATAAAGTGATACGATGATTTCCGAACTTTTACCAAAAAGGCGCAACTTTCCAATTGCCGGAAAAGAATCTGTCATCATATTCAGTATATTGATTCATGATAATTTATAAATATACAAATACTCACACAAAATTGACTTATGAGAGGAACTAAAAAAAATTAAGCCATTAACCATTTGATCTGATATTTTTATTTATTTGGTGGAAAAAAGGGGGGGTGCAAGGAAATTTACTAATATTTCCACGAAAATGTTATTGACATTGTTTTAATTATTACAAAACATGGGTCATGTAAACTGAAGTAAAAAAAGGGGGGGACAATATTTCCAAATTTTGCAGTTCCCCTTTCTAACATAAAATCAAAACTGTGTGATTTTTGAAAATTAAAAGATTATGACCTCTAACAATCAAATTAGGGGCTTGATCTTGTTCGTTGTTCATCATATCTGTTTGTTAACATATAGTATTAGTTCGGAAGTCATCGTATCACTTTGTTATTTTCATACGTACTTGGAGAGATGTTCCGAAAAAGTCCGGGAAAATATTACTTCCCTTTAACAAAAGTTCGGGAAAAACAGTCAACTTCCGGGCACGTAAATTTGAAATTAGTCAAAAAAGTTAAAATCTTTTTATTATATGCTGGAGATGGACTAAAAATGTTACGAACAATACCAATTTAATAAATATCAACGAATAGTGCGATCTGACGGCAATGAAGGCACGTTTCCCTAGAGAAATCGTTGGGAAATCCAGGTAGGTCAATCTATTTATAATAATTTATAGATAGCAGAAAAATGGCGTCGAGTTAGTTGCCTTTTTGTTTCTTAGTATGGATAGTAAAACTAGGTTTTTTCTCTGGGTCGAATAAATCACTCGAAACTAGGTGAGACACGCACAGAAGTGATAGATATGTATTATAAATATAAAAAATTGAATATTTTAATTAAAAAAAAAAAAAAAAAAAAAAAAAATCTGTATCATAGACCCAAGCGCCTGTGTTATTGTTGACCATTCGAGATTCTTTTTTTTTTTGCGAACCCGTCGTCAGCTGAATTTGTGAATAATGTATCGTATTACTACACGGGCCTGAAGGGATTTCAAATAAAAAATAAATGCAAAACATGTGTTTTTGCGTCTTTCAAAACACAAAATATAAACAGAATTAATTGCAGGATAAAGACAATAACTGTTTAGTGTCTTAAAATATCATCTGTATTTGTACTCGGCTCGCTAAAAGCTCGCATACACCTTGTTTCCTAGCCTCGTACAAATCAGCTGATATTTAAAGACACTAAACAGTTATTGTCTATTTATCCTGAAATTGGGTGTTCTACTATACAGAAACAGCCCTACAGATATCGCTATAGTGTATCTGTATACTATACATATATCGCTTTAAAGCTCCACCAATGCCGGACTTAGTATTGCATGAACCTGCGTGACCTCAGTTCGACTTGAAACAGGTGTAATAGCTCTTGGAATTGGGTGTTCTACTATACAGATACAGCCCTACAGATATCGCTACAGCTGATATTCAAAGACACTAAACAGTTATTGTCTATATTGGATCCTCTGAAATAATTATGTACAGGATTTTCACATCAAGTTGTTTTATATAATATTAAAATTATATAGGTATTATATGGCATGAGAGTAAACTATACAATTAGAAATACAGTGTTGAAGGGATGTTATGATTCTAAATTATATAGATACTAAAAAAATCAAAAGATATATGTTTAGGTACATTCATATGAATTCTCTCTCTACATGCAAAAGGATTAAAGTATTTGACAATCTTAAAGACAACTTGAACCATTTAGTCAAACATTGTTTTATGAAAAAGACTGGCCAACGCATATACAAATATCTGAAAGGAACAAATCTCAATTTGGGATGATAACAAAAACCAACATAACAAAACCCCACTTTGATTCGAGCAAAAAATGGTTTCTTTGTCAAAAAGCAGGCTTTGTATATAAACAGCATATCAGACTGAGTTATGATTTGGGGACGTTTCAGAATAAAATCGACATTACAATTGGAACCAACTGTGCCCTCTGATTGCCAACTTGTTCCTTTATTCTAATAAGGCAAACTTCAAATGATGCTTCTAAAAATGATTGAAAGAGCTTAACATAACGATTTTACTTCATTTTCTGCTATACAGATGATGTTACTTCACTCAATTATTCCAATTGTTTGTGAATATATTCATTGCACCCAAATCGATGAAATTTTAGATAAACTCAATTTGAATCACATCTTGACTAAAGTCTCGAAAAACAGCGACAGGAGTTAACGAAGGGGATTTAAAACTCATGATTCGACGTAATTTTTCGTCACTGACAACGCATTGCAAAAAAAAAAAGACAACGAAAAAGTAGACAGGTTCACAAACCACTAAATTGAAAACTGAAGTCTGCTTATAGTTTTCCAACCGAAAAACCTTGGGGGTCATAAAATTTAAAGCTCCAGAAGATTAAGCTGATCTTGTTCAACTAGTGGCATCCGTCGTTTTGTTAATGGCAGAAATTTATGTTGATGATTATTTGAAAAGTAAACCTTAAAATACAAGAGATGATTTAATTTTCCCTTTTTGAACTTTCCATTATTATAAAGCAACATTGCCGCAATGCCTGTACGCAGTGCCTGTATGTTGTGAATGTGTTATCAGGTCGACGAAACGGTGAACATATCATTATTTCCTTGATAGAAGGAATAAGGAAGGTGTTGCATAAGGTATTCAAATATTAAATTTGAAGTCACTTCCCCTTAAGTTTCATTGACGCCATCATAATTTGGTTGTCTATTATAGATGAAGGTACATGGAGTCGAATGCAATATATTAGATCAATGAACAAGGAAAAACAGATGTATATTGACTCATGTGTTCTTAAATCAAAAATTGTAATAGTTGTCAAACAATTAACATAAAGGATTTCACATGATTGGTTCCATAAAAACTAGTTGACGTTATTATATCGAAGTCAAGTTTTTTTGTGAAAATTTTTGAACTTCATATAACATGAATATATGATATTATTCAAGAATGAAATTTATGAGTTCCTCATCACCATCGCTATATATCATTGTGCAATAAACTGCATCCTACATATCAGCTTGTAAAAAGAATTAAGTTAAGGAAACAATATAAACTATACTTGTAGTTGGTACGCCCAAGCAGTGTTGAATCATACTATAACTCTCTTAAATTTTCTTTTTGAATTTAAATCTAGTATGATAAGTTTAAGTTTAAGCATGGCCATTTGTTCTGTACTATCTAATACTTATTTATGCAGACTAGTTATATTTACAACATATCTGATGATTTTGAGAAGCTTATAATTATGATATAAGATTTAAAGAAGGTAAGTCATATTTGGATTTTTTATTGTGTCGCTGGCGTTAAGTACCATTCGAAAATATGGCGAAAAGTAAAAAAGTAAAATTGATATAATTTCCATTTACTTCACCGGGGGAATCGTGTAATATGCAGCTCGCATAGCGCTAGCCTAGGGTTACCGAGTTGTCATGGTTTCGACCGGTGACATGATCAAACCAACATTTCTTGCTGTTTTTTGGCTAAGCACGTGATAAGCCATAAGTAAGAGCAAAGACTCATTTAATTGGAATCAGAATCAGTGGCGGATACATGGAAAAGGATGCGTTGATGGTCGAACGTGTTGCATCAATGTGTGTATTAAGAGAACGGCGTAAGTTTTTAAAAATGATACTTTTCTAACTATTAAATATTTTTTTATGTTCATAGTAGAATGAACTGGACGTCCTTACAGTAATTTTAAATATTTACACCAAGATGTCGTAATATCAAATGGGATACCCTGCATTTATCATACATTTTAATGACATAATTTAAATCGCTGAAGGACACCTCTCCTAATTATTGAAAAATATTATTCTGCATTGATAATGTTAATTGATAAACTCGACACACCCTTTCCGTCTGACTAACACCCTCTACATACTTATTTTATAACTCCTCTCAACTTGTGTATATATTATGACCACAACGCCTACCAACGTTGCTTTACCTTAGCACATTTTTTAAACAAAAATGGCTTGATGCATATTCGACTTAAACGATGTTACTTTTTGCTTATAATTTGATAAATGAAATATCTTTTAAGGATGTACTTCGGTGAGGTTTTGGAATTTGTGTCAGATGTTCGGACTCCTTGGTGTTTTTCCCTACGATACAAGGTCATATATTTTACCCTACAACACCCAATTTTTTAATAGCTCATAATTTAAATGGCATTTATCAAAATTTAAGCAGATTCTTGATTTTCTTTCGTTTGATTTGAGACCCAACTAATTACAATGCAAACATAAGGTAAAAGTCCAAGTCAGCCTTTTCCCGCCATATTTTAAAAATAAATATCTCGATATTTTTAGCTTATTTTGACCCTTAAGCTCTTCCAGCTTATAGTATCAATTTGAAATTCATGATATATTTAATTTCACATTTGAAATTCATGATTTATTTAATTTCACATTTGAAATTCATGATTTATTTAATTTCATATTTGAAATTCATGATTTATTTAATTTCACATAAGTACATCCTTGATTTATTTATAAAATCATTTAACTTAAATCTCTCTTGTTCAATTGCACTGTTATCCTTTTTTACAAATTTGTCATTTGGCCTTCAATTCAAACTTTTAGTTGTTGCCTATGAAATAGATTTATAACGTTCTCAGTATTTTAAGTTGTAAAAATGGTCATATTCCTTCAAGAAATCTTTGAAAATTAGAAAAAATAAGCCCTTGGAATAACATTCACGGTACAAATGGTTCTGCCCAAGATGATGCACATTTCAAAAATATCATTCTTTAGTGATGTTTGAGACCAAATATCCGAAACCACAAAACTTTTCATTTTACCTAATCCTGATTAATAAGGAATTTTATCTTACCTCCTATACATTTCCAGGAATATGATTGGTTAAAAGCGTCCGCGTGCAAACCGTGTATATTTGATATTAGGTTAGTAGGGAGGCGGGGCTTATCTCATACACGGTTAGTAGTGGAGTTACGTCCCTTTATATTCCATATTAGATAAGAAGGGGGCGGGGCTTATTTCATACACGGTTAGTAATGGTGTTATGTCCCTTTATAAAAAACAAAACGGTACTAAGAAAAAAATCTTAAAAGTTCCAACAGACGAAGAAATTGATGATTAAGATTGAAATAAATTCATAAAATACATTTAACCGTACAAATCGTTATTGTTGGCATCAATGGAGGTATTTTATTAATGCTAACAGTATTGAAGACTTGCTCATTTTGAGAATCAATAGTCTTAATTTCACACGTTAAGATAGTCGGTAAGATAAATTCGTTACATAGTGTGCTAGTGACCTAATACGGTATATATGGGGTCAGTAAATTCCATATGGGGATTCGAGCTTCGCTCTCACCCCATATGGAATTTACTGACCCCATATATACCGCCCATATGGAATTTACTGACCCCATATATACCGTATTAGGTCATTAGCACACTATGTAACTAATAATATTTATAAAACACAATGAATCGAATCTTAAAATATACAACCAATGAAATGGTTGTTTTTTTTGGAATGTCAATCGAATTATAAAAATAGATTTGTTAAAGGTTATTATTAGACTAATATGGTATCTCTATAAAAAAAAGGATATTTGGTATGATTGCCAATGAGACAATTAACCATTAAAATAAGTGTAATTATAGGTTTATTTTATATAAGAAGATACAGCATATATTGAAGGTAGGGTTACCATTAAATATACTTATTATATGCTGCTTATTAAAAAGAAACTAATGAAATGTACTATAATATACAAAATATTAAAAAAAGGAGAAATTAACACTTTACAAAATAGGTTGTTTGTTTTTGTGTTACATGTTTGTTTTTCGTTCATTTTTTTATTTAAATAAGGCCGTTTGTTTTCTCGTTTGAATTGTTTTACATTGTCATATCGGGGCCTTTTGTAGCTGACTATGCAGTATGGGCTTTGCTCATTGTTGAAGGCCGTACGGTAACCTGTAGTTGTTAATGTCTGTGTCATTTTGGTCATTTACGGTCAAGGAAAAGTCTGAAGGTGAATCTTGTATGCCTTCTTCCTCCTCCCCGTGGTGAGCAGGGGACAACAGTTATATACATGTTATGATTGATTATTCATTACATTTGTAGAAGTGGCTAATGGAAGAGGTCTATTATAATAAATGAAAAATAACATGACTTGGATGGAGAGTTCTCCCATTGGCACTCGTACCACATCTTCTTCTTATTAGCTCACCTGACCGAAAGACTAAGTGAGCTTTTCTCATCACTTGGCGTCCGGCGTCCGTCGTCGTCGTCGTCCGTCGTCGTCCGTCGTCGTCGTCGTCCGTCGTCGTCCTGCGTTAACTTTTACAAAAATCTTCTCCTCTGAAACTACTGGGCCAAATTTAACCAAACTTGGCCACAATCATCATTGGGGTATCTAGTTTAAAAAATGTGTCCGGTGACCCGGCCAACCAGCCAAGATGGCCTCCATGGCTAAAAATAGAACATAGGGGTAAAATGCAGTTTTTGGCTAATAACTCAAAAACCAAAGCATTTAGAGCAAATCTGACAAGGGGTAATATTGTTCATCAGGTCAAGATCTATCTGCCCTGAAATTTTCAGATGAATCGGACATTTCGTTGTTGGGTCGCTGCCCCTGAAATGGTAATTTTAAGGAAATTTTGCTGTTTTTGGTTATTATCTTGAATATTATTATAGATAGAAATAAACTGTTAACAGCAATAATATTCAGCAAAGTAAGATCTACAAATAAGTCAGCATGACCAAAATGGTCAGTTGACCACTTTAGGAGTTATTGCCCTTTATAGTCCATTTTTAACCATTTTTCGTAAATCTTAGTAATCTTTTAGAAAAATCTTCTCCTCTGAAACTGCTAGGCCAAATTTAACCAAACTAGGCCATAATCATCATTGGGGTATCTAGTTCAAAAAAATGTGTCCGGTGACCCGCCCAACCAACCAAGATGGCCGCCATGGCTAAAAATAGAACATATGGGTAAAATGCAGTTTTTGGCTTACAACTCAAAAACCAAAGCATTTAGAGCAAATCTGACAAAGGGGTAAAATTGTTCATCAGGTCAAGATCTATCTGCCCTGAAATTTTCAGATGAATCGGACATTCCGTTGTTCAGTTGCTGCCCCTGAAATGGAAATTTTAAGGAAATTTTGCTGTTTTTTTGTTATTATCTTGAATATTATTACAAATAGAGATAAACTGTAAACAGCAATAATGTACAGCAAAGTAAGAACCAAAAATAAGTCAGTATGACCAAAATAGTCAATTGACCCCCTAAGGAGTTATTGCCCTTCATAGTCAATTTTTAACAATTTTCCACAGAAATTACTGTTACAGATAGAGATAATTGTAAGCAGCAAGAATGTTTAGTAAAGTAAGATCTACAAACACATCACCATCACCAAAACACAATTTTGTCATGAATCCATCTGTGTCCATTGTTTAATATTCACATAGACCAAGGTGAGCGACACAGGCTCTTTAGAGCCTCTAGTTATCTATCTATTCACCTGTAATTTACCTGTAAAAACATCGGCGCAAATGGAAAAAAAATTGGCGCATATGAAAGAAAAAATCGGCCCAAATGAAAGAAAAAATCGGCACAAATGAGATGCAGATCGGCGCAAATGCAAAACGCCGGTTTTTTCTCATGAAGGTATAATTTATGATCATAAATTTTCATATTATATTAACTGTTTGTCGTTCGCGACTAACTTATTATAAGATTTCAGTATGGGTTTTTTTAAATGCATGTCTGTATCTCAAGGTAAATGGAAATAAGTTAAAACATTGTAATCAATAAAATGCACACAGTAGTATATATGTACTTGGAAGAGCATTTCAAGCACAATTTTGTAGCGACGTTGCACCGATACACGTAGAGACCATGGAGACATATTAGTTTGCTAGACCTGTCGTACAATATGAAATTTTAATTGTAAAACTTATACAGACGTTGTAGAAACTACCTGTTATTCAGTGGTTGTCGTTTGTTTATGTGTTTAATATTTGTTGTTCGTTCATTTTTTAAAAACAAATAAGACCGTTAGTTTTCTCGTTTGAATTGTAATGAAAACAGTTTCAAATTGTCATTTAGGGGCCTTTTAATAGCTGACTATGCAGTATGGGCTTTTCTTATTGTTGAAGGCCGTACGGTGACCTATAGTTGTTAATGTCTGTGTTATTTTGGTCTCTTGTGGAGAGTATCTCATTGGCAATCATACCACATCTTCTTCTTTATATTTAAGGAACATGTTCTGTTAGACTGGTAATTTTATGAAGAATTATTGACTGAATTATTGCGAATGGAACTGTAAATTTAATTTGACAGAAAACCTAAACTTTTATTTAATGGTAAATTCTTCTACCATGTCTACCTTGTCACAGTGTCAATGTGAACATAAACCATGCCATAAATCATAAAAAAATTACCAATGTAATATAATGGTGTGAAATTTGAAAAACTTTTCCTGAAAAAAAAAGATAGTCATTTACTTTTAATTCAAACAAAAGCCATTTTAAAAAAGTCGTTATATTTGGAAAAATCCTTAATTCCAATTATAAACAACTTCCTGTAATGCTATTAGTATCGTGAGTGACATGATTTCGTTTTTTTAACCTACATGATACAAACAATAGAAATTGAAAAAAATTTAAGGTTACTCAGAACTATAATTCTGATAAATTTGGAATGTATTGCTTTTCAGAAATAAAAGTTCAACTTTTGAAAATGTATCAAAAAATGAAAACAAGACGTATTCGTCGTTCATAGCATATTCTCAGTTTTCCCAAATATGAGCTATACGTAATATGGTGCTACGCGAACGAACAGCTAATATCAATAATTTAACATGGGTTAAAGATGGGTTTCAACTTCAACGTTTTTAATTTTGGGAAAGACAATGAAAATGACACATTCTTAACTTGTTCTTTCGTGCGTCCGAAGTGCTTTTCTGGATTTACCTTCACCAGGAACGCTCAAAACCGTAATTAAAATTTTCATGATCGCAGTTCCAATGCACCGAACAGTCAGTTTATTTTATGGAGGAAAAAATAATAAAAAAAAAAGACAGCGAAAAGTCAAGGATCATAATAATCTTCATCAGATATATGACGTGAATTAGGATATAAAGTATAAGAAAAAGAGTGGCAGTTGTCTCTCTTCGTACAGAGAAATAACAACATTTCTTCATTCAGTCTTTCATCAAGTATTGCTTACGGAAATAAAAATAAAATAAAATAAAAATGTGTAAGGGGAAATACCTCCTATTCACCTTCCTTTATGTAAAACATATGTGATAACATCTTATCTGCGAGGATGTTCAGTCTGATTTCTAAATGAACATTTGATATCTTGATTTTGTTTTCGACCTTTCATATGTTTTTCAGCTGTTTTCGTTGACATTTATAAACTCAGATCCGCTAAGGGAAACCGGCTAGCTATGCGTGCTCGTCTGCTGTAGGGATTTACTTAAAATAGAAGGAGAAGAAGTTGCCAGCTTTAGAATAATGCATTATGTACCCACATAGTTGGTTTCCTTGTTTTGTCTCTATTGGGTGTTAATTGAATCCAACAGATTACTTTAATTTGTATTTTGACAAATGCATGTTTGAATTCGAAAGAATACAAAAAACAATATAATTTCTAAGCAAGATCAACATTATTGGTCATTATCATTTGTATCTGACATTGGACAATTTTGATTAGAATAAACGATTTCGAGATAAACTCAGGAAAATACATTGAAACTGATTATATTATATTTGGGAACATGTATATCTTCCTGATTATATTTAATAGTAGTTTGATATGTATTACGGAAATAGTATCATATTTGTTGTACCCCAAGTTAAGCTTATAAAACATTACCCAATGCAATTTCCTATTTGACTATATACACGGAATTATAATAATATTAAACATGTTAAACCTGAATTATCATTTATTTGGATCAAGCATACTTATTTCCAAAAGGTAATGGAAATTTTACAATACGTTCGTGTAGCTTGTGAAGCTTTTTGAGCCATAATAATATTGAAAGATAAATCAGTTTAAAATTTAGATTGTCGCCCTTGCATACTTGTTATGACTATAATTTAACTGTTAACCAATAAATGCAGTCGGTTCTTTCAAATAGCTCATTAATAATTTTACAGGATAGATTCAATTTTTCAAAGCAAGGTGAGTTATATTTTTTAATGTACTATAATTTCTTTCATCTTCAAAATTTGTTTCTATCGCAATATTTGAAGTAAGATTAGACTTCACATTAGTATTGTTGTTCATAAATTTTTATTATTTCTGAAGTAATTTGGCTTGTCTGAATACATGCATGCATTTTAAATTCAAATATATTCGCGTTGTACATGTTTTTTGTACATATTCCTAGACTTATGATTGCCGTCTTAGAGTTGTGGTGATATTTAAAACAGTTCTACTTTTGACGGCAATACAATGATGTTCTTGATGTAATAGATTCTGAGTACTCAGTCTGAGGTTATCATCTTAACAACGTGTTTTATTGTTCTTTCATTTGTCTTTGTTCTATTTTTAATATTTACTTTAATTTACTGTTGGATTGTTTTATGTGATATCCGTATAACGTTGCTCGGTACATATACATCCCGTCAATGTGTTTGTATTGTCTTTCATTTTTTGGTGGTGTGTTTTGTATGTGCGACTTTTTGTATTTCTTTGGTTCTTATAACGTGACTCTGTACTTTAAAATTGTTACACTATGATGACTGCTGTACCCATATTTTGACTATTTTATTAATTGTGTCTGTTTAGTTTAACGCAGCATTGTAAATATAACGGAATTTGACGAGACTATCATTAAAGTGAGAGGGTTAGCGCTATAAAATCAGGTATAATCTACCATTTTCTACATTTGAAAATGCCTGTACCAAGTCAGGAATATGACAGTTCTTGTCCATTCGTTTTTGATGTGTTTTGTTATTTGATTTTGCCATGTGATTATGGACTTTCCGAATTGATTTTCAGTTCAAGTTTAGTATTTTTGTGATTTTACTTTTTGATATGATTTTTAATCTGTAACAGTTGTTGAATATCTTTTATAAGTATCAAAATCTATGTTCCCATACTGAATAGAAAATTGACGATGTAGAAAATAATCTGAGAAATAATATTGATGCAACTGATTGTCACAGCGCTGATTTTGTAAAATTATTGGGTTGGAACTGGTTTTACGGCTTCAAACCATAAAAAAAAATACTTGAACACTTCCCGTTACCTTTCTTTTATGCACCTTATTTTTCGACACCACGCTCACAATCAAAGCTAAAATGGCAGTGTATGTCTTAACCTCACACGTAGAAGGTTAAGCAAGAAGACACAAAGGGCATTCATTTTTTAAGCCTTAAAGGGCACTAGCTGTCAAATTCATGTTCACTGATTTGACTTAAATTTTCACATTTTATTCATAACAATGTAAAATATTTATCCAAATTATAAAAAAGTCTAAAACAAACAATTTACTTGGCATGGGATCGATCAAATGTAGCTTCATTTCGTTTTTATATCTAATTAACTATCGAGTTGACTTATAAACATAAATATAGATATAAATATATATCTAAACTCGTGCAATTGGATTTTTCTAGGTCTGTTTAATTTCATATAATGGATTTAAAATAGATGTTAATCATCGTATTTACCTGTATAAGAAGGATTTTTTGTGGATCGAACCCGTCAATCAAATGATTTACCTTTGTTTCACTTTCAATTTTGACATTCTTTTGCTTTAAATAACTGAACACGGATAGTACATGCCTTATTCATCTCTAGTTAAAGGGTTAAGTAGAGTTCACATGAATACGGATTCAATGAGGTCGAATTATTCACTTTCATCATGTTTTTATCTTATTTTGACAAAATTGAACCATAATGGCTGAATACACAGAAAAGTAAACAACGCGCATTGTGTTTATTCAATAATAAAATTGAGAATGGATATCGAAATGAGAATTGTGTCAAAAGAGACAACAACCCGACCAAAGATCAGACAACAGCCAACGGCAAACAATAGGTCTTCAATGCAGCGAGAAACTCCCGCACCCGGAGGAGTTTTTCAGATAGCCCCTAAACAAATATATATACTAGTTCAGTGATAATGGGCGTCATCAGGCATGGGCTCGATAATATGTAGCTTCGTTTCGTTTGTATTTTAGTCAAGACGCCATCTTAACTGTCGAGTTGACACCCGAAGACCTTTGTTGCCATATATAAGCGATACAAATATATAAATAGATATCAGACTTGTACATTTGAATTTTTCTATGTCCGTTTAATTTCATATTATTATAGATTAAAATAATACGTTAATCATTGTTGTAACCTGTATAAGAATGTTTTTTGAGAATCTAATCAGTCAATCAGATGATTTACCTTTGTTTCACTTTCAATGTTGATATTTTGTTCCTTTAAATAGTTGAACACGCACAATGCATACGGTATGCATCTCTAGCTAAGGGGTTAATTTGTAGTTAACATGAATACAGATTCAATGAGGTCGAATTATTTGCTTGCTAGTGAATAATTTATCATCAATGTTTGTTTAGCTTATTTTGACAAAATTAACCATGCTTGCTGCTAAAACCGATATATTATTTTACTATTTCACTTTCATTTATGATTGAACAAAAAAAAATCATATTTCAAATTTTTCATATATTTCTTAGCCAGTGCCTTTAATTTAACAACTATTATATTTCATAATATATGTATACTTTTAACACCATAAAAACAGTTCATTCATATTAAGGAATTTAATTTTAAGTGGTATAAACATGTTACATTTAAAGTTAAATCATGGCACTCAATGATGACAAAAATAATTATTCTGTATAATAATATTTATAGATCTATTATAATTGCTTGTGACAAATACAAAAGATGAACAATAAAAATGCACTATCGCTTGTGACAAACACAAGATGAAAACTTGTAATATTAAAATCAACAATGTTTTGAGGGGGGGGGGGGGGGGGGGAAGAAGAAAAAAAGTAGATTTACTTGTGTTTATTATTAGTGATTATTATAATTGACTCTCTTCTCTATTAGTTCGATCTAATTTCCATTGGACGTTAAGCAACCAACAATTAATCAATCGATTGATCTGAATTACAAAGCTGAAAGTAGAAAAATACTATTCTAGATATGTGACAATCATATGATACTGTTTGTGGTAACTTAACCTTGTCTGAAGGTTGTCTTGATCATCCTTTTATCTTATCACAGACACAAATTACATCATTTGTTTTATTTTTTCATACTTTGCATTATTATTAAACCTTATTCTAACTTTTTATGCTCATTGCATCATAAACAAATGTATCCATTTCTGTATTTCATTATGAAAGTATCACATGCATATTTTTATAGGATCCTTACATCTTGTGATTCTACTAAAACTATAATTTATTTCTTTTTGTTAAAGTATAAAGTATATGTTACATACATGTACATGTAGTAAAATGTAAATCATTACTCTTTTGTTATATAAAGTATGTTGTTTGTCTGTTATGTAATGTAGACATGTTTTAATGAAAATCGATTGCATTGTAGAATGTGTTCAAATACACTATTATAATAATATACGGATGAAGATTTAAGCACGTATTATACTCTCAATGGAAAACTCTTATTTCTCACGCATTGTGGTTCTTCTAGTTGACATCAAAATGAAGTGAACCAGACTATCACTTTATACGATTCTGCATTGTATAACGCTGATTTAGGATTACTCAATCATTAGAATTTGACGTATTATAGATTTAAAGTGATTTCAAAACATTCAAAATTTGAATGTCAAAATATGTTAAAAGCAATATGGAAATTTAGACTTTGAAAGACGTTGTTTATTCATTTATTAGAATGCTACAACAGCATGGCTTCCAGGAATGTTCATTCTTTCCACCAGACGACAGATCAGTTTTCAAAAATGATACAAAATCATTAAAAGATCCAATGGAGTATGAAGGTACAAGATTGTCAACTTTCGCAACATTTCCTGATATTCTTGGTCTTTATACAACTAAACTTGCAGGAGCTGGTTTCTATTATTTAGACACAGACGACGAGGTTCGCTGTTTTAAATGCAAAATTGCATATAAAAATTGGAAACCGCATGATTCGCCAATAAAGATTCACCAACAAATTTCACCGTTTTGTGATTTTATCAAACATATCGGCTCTAAACATATGGAACATTCCCAAACTATATCAGAAGGTCCCCATAGCAATAATGGTCAGTTTAGTGATATTTCTAACGCTGGAACTGAATGCAACAAGAACGACAAAAGTAAACTTCCGGATAATTGTAACGATCCTCAACACAGCTTAACTATGCACAATGGTGACGGTGGAACAGAGACTCAAAGAATTCAGACAAACACAATTAATCAGAATCCAAATAACTTCAGATGGAATGTCTCAAATACTAATGGTGACAGAATACAAACTAATCTTTATGGAGTAAATCATAGTCTTAACAATACTACAGACAATATAGCCAGGACAGTGGCTTACCAAATACCCAACAACTACTCGACTAATGATACTAAAAGCTTGATTCGTATCTCACAAACTAATTTAGAGACTTTAAATAGAAATGTAGGAACACTAAACCACCAAATTTCAGGCCAAATAACTACCACAGATAGGACTAGTAATGCCCCAGTGGAACAACTGGTGATGGGGATTTGCGTTGACAACCCAAAGTACCCAAAATACGCCATCAGAATATCTAGATTGGACTCGTTCAAACATTGGCCAACATATTTGACACAATCTCCAGATGAAATGGCAACAGCAGGGTTCTTTTTTACAGGTATATAATTATATCTTTTTATTATATAAAAAAGTATAACATATCGGTAAACATTATCGAGTTCAAAGATAATTGATATATCAAAATTGAATGAAAAATAAACAGTACGATATTGTCGTCCCTTATTATACACAATGTTGAATTTTTTCTTCATTAACCGCTTGATAATGTATTTTAATCAAAGATGGAAAACACCCTGGTAAAATTGATTTATCGCTTGCGATTACAGTGAAAGTATTGCGCTATTGAAATTTTAAAAATGTATTGTTATACATAGTAAAGCAGGATTTCTAGCAAGTTAAGAATTTTGCGTTGTCAGTTTATTTTCGACGTAGAAGTTTGTAAGTCCCTTTGATGTCTTTCGCTTCCTCTCTTTTTCATATCCTTGACATGTTTTTGTTTAAGGTAGTGATGATCATTGTCGATGCTTTTTCTGCGGAGGAGGATTAAAAAACTGGGAACCAGGAGATGAGCCTTGGGTAGAACATGCTCGCTGGTACCAGCAGTGTGCTTTTTTGCGAAGCTGTAAAGGCGATAGATTTATAGAAGATGTTCAAACAAACAAATATATCCAAGCTGTTATTGTGGAAAAGGTAATTTGAAACATTATTGTTTATCACATTAAGCTAATAAGTAAATTAGGCAGCACTGTGAAGTCTTAATTAATATGACTGCACAATAAATGTCACTCACGGTAAGTCTTCTTCCAATCGGCAGTATAAGTAACACCCTTGCCAAAGTGGGGCGTCTAATTTGTTATGTGGGATGTATAAATACGCAGCCACGTCCGGTCAGAATGGTGACGTTAGACCCAAAGGCTCGTGTATAAAGACGCTCTCTTCACGTTATAATCTTGTAACAACTTTATGAAGGGTCCGTAGGTAGCCTGTTGCATGACAACAGTTCTTACTATCCAATATACCCTTTTCGCAATAGCAGTCCAACTTACATATGTCATTCATCCCGGACGACCTAAATTACAGGACGGTCCGACCTACCTACTAATATTTTTTTTATACGCCCGTCAAAATTTTGACGGGACGTATTATGGTATACAAATGTCCGGTGTCCGTCCGTCCGTCTGTCTGTCCGGCGTAAACATGTCGCACCGTAACTTGAGAACGACATATCTAAATTTCATGAAACTTAATATAGTTGTTTTTTATGATGGTCAAATGATCTGTATACTTTTTAGTGAAAATAAGATTTAAACTTTTTGAGTTACAGCAACTTTGTAACTAAAACAGGGGTGTGTTTTTTTCACATGTCGCACCGTATCTCAAAAACGATTCTTGATTATTACTTAAAACTTTACACACTTCTCAGTTAGATAATCTTAATATCTGTATACTTTTTGGTGATGATTTAAAATTTCATTTTTGAGTTATTGAGTATTTTGTAAAAAAGGGGGAGGGTTTTTTACATGTCGCGCCGTATCTAAAAAACGATTTATGATTTTTGCTTAAAACTTTACACACTTCTTTGTTATATTAATCTTAAGATCTGTATACTTTTTGGTGATGATTAAAAATTTCATTTTTGAGTTATTGAGTATTTTGTAAAAAAGGGGGAGGGGGTTTTTACATGTCGTGCCGTATCTCGAAAACGATTTATGATTATTGCTTAAAACTTTACACACTTCTTTGTTATATTAATCTAAAGATCTGTATACTTTTTGGTGATGACTCAAAATTTCATTTTTGAGTTATTGAGTATTTTGTCAAAAAGGGGAGGGTTTTTTTTACATGTCGCGCCGTATCTCAAAAACAATTTATGATTATTGCTTGAAACTGTACACACTTCTTTGTTATATTAATTTAAAAATCTGTATACTTTTTGGTTTGATTCAAAATTTTATTTTAGTGAAGTTTGTAAAAAAAAACAGGGTGGGGGTTTCACATGTCCCGCCATGTCTCAAAAGCAATAAATGGTAATTGCTTAAAACTTTCTCAAAAACTATTAATGATTATTGCATAAAACTTCCACACAAGACGTCGGGCGTATCATGCGCTCATGGCGCAGCTGTTTATTAACTGCTTGTTCTCGTCATGAACACTGGTGAAGTAGTTGTCACTGGACATAAAGAACACTACAATCAATCATACATTGTACTACATTGCATGTTGGCAAATCGAACTTACAGGACGAGGTGCGTTTAAGTTGTACGCTTAACTTCGTTTATTTAAACCGTGACAGGTAATTCAAAAAATAAACATACAATATGCAGTTCAATGATTACAACTACTGTATACACGATGGGTACAAACAGCACGTTAATCGAGTGTAGGCAAGTCAAGTTTATGATAATTGTAAATTGTGTGATAAGGGACCAATGTAGACCTCATTTTTTTGGTAAAATTACAGAATACGCTCCCTAGTTCAGAAAAGTCATTGGCTGAATTTAAGAACATTCCTGCAGTTAGATCTGTAACAGAGTTTGGATATAATGAAAAGTTAGTCAAAGAGGCATACGAAACTCTTCAAAAAGCAGGAAAATCAGGTGTGTATTGCTACTAGCGGAAATTTAAAAAGGACAGTTACGCTGAGATGTTGAATTCAATTAGTTCCGGTTTTGTTATCATAAGAAAATAGATTAAAATGCAAGAATAAAGAGTAAAGAAATATTAGTAATTTCTCACTGCAAATTTCTTCTTGAAACTACGGTACCTATATGTTCATGACAGCAAACAAAGTTATCGACTATACTTGACCAGTTAGACTGCCGCGTGCTTTTTCAGTCTTAGAGCAGATAATGGATTCAGTGGTCATAATAATCAAATCAATACGAACAAGTTTAGTTATCAATGTAAAAGTTTTTTTGTTTTTTTTTCATGTTTCGGATGTACAGGTCTAAACTTTAAGGTACACTGTTCTAGTGTTACAAAGTCTAAACGTCACTGATAAAAAAAAACGGTGAAGTATCTCGTATGCATGTTAAAATGGTCAAAGTCTACGAATGTTGAGCTTTGTATTTTTATGAATTATAGTGACTGTCATTTGATAAATTGTAATGGGATCACTACACGAAATCTCGGATTTGAAGAGGTATGCAAATGTTATGTAAATGTATTCAGAGACCGACATTTACATATATTTATAAACCGCTGCATTTAGTTTATCTTGTCTTTACATGTTGTAAATATTAATATTTCTTGTGCTATACCCTCCTATGGGCGATTATGAGAGACCGCGGTTTATAAAATATATTAACACCTAATCAAACCATTTTGCAGTTAAGAATTTATATATATTTATGACCGTCGCAAAACTTTTGCAAACTTATGTATTTGTATACCTCTGCAAATGGAAACCTTTGTCATGTATTTTTCTATGATGTAAATTTATCCGCAAATGTGTTTCTTTGTCTAGGTAGTAAAGCATCATCATTCAAATGATTTTATATGGGTTATTAAGTGTAAGGTGCATCTACATTTTCCTGGTATGTAAACCAATTCAAAACGAGAACTTTATAGGGGGGTGTAAAGCATCATTTCCTTTAATCTACAGAGACCTGTCAAATGTATTGTAAAGGAATAATTTTGTTAGTCTTTATTGTCGGCTGAAATGTATGTCAAATCAGAACATATCAAAAGCCTTTGAACATATTTCGAAATGTATGGTAAATACATGGATTTGCAGACAATTTGTTTAACTGAGAAATGTAGTCAAATGATAATATCAATGACATGTGTAAATATATTGGGCATATATAACTATAAATACATATGCAAAGAAATGATAAAGAAAGATATTTCAGACAGCTAGAAATGTATGTGTAAATATATTAGGCATATGTAACTTTAAATACATATGCAAAGAAATGATAAAGAAAGATATTTCAGACAGCTAGAAATGTATGTGTAAATATATTGGGCATATGTAACTTTGAATACATATGCAAAGAAATGATAAAGAAAGATATTTCAGACAGCTAGATATGTATGGTAAATAGATATATTTACTTTTAATTTGCTACTATATTTGAAAGGTGCAGAATATACTGACAAATATTTCCATAGCTTTAGTGGTCAAGCTATGATATGACAAATATAGCTGCTTTGGGATTGGTTTTGGCATATTGGTAATAATATTTATTATACATGTATTTTAATAATTTCGTTTTAATAAAAAAAAAATTTAAAAAGTCGGTTCTACATAATCGGTTATTGATCTCTTCTCGAGCTCTGTTTGGTGTACTGCGTAAATTTCTTTATCCATCAAAATCTTGTTTCTCGGTAAGTTATGATGGTTCATTCGCATAAAACGATCGTTTCCTTCGAGTATCGCTTTGAAACTTCTGGAATTGCACGAGTCATAATTCACTCTGTTTATAAAACATATAATTTTTTTTAAAGAGACATATACTACAATATGTATTATATATGTTACTGCAGAGACATATATACTATATATATATAAGTACGTGCGAAATTGCGAAAGCAAATTTACAGATCTAACATTGTTGGGTTGATGTTTAAGACGAGTTGTACTATATGTATATATATATATGTCTCTGGTTACTGGTAGTTATAATACATATATACAAATTAAGCCTGAACAATTTTAGATATGCGGCCTCATTTTAAATTTAAATCGGTACCATTCGGAAGGTTATCGGTCGATTTATCAAGTTTTTATAAAAAGTCCAAGTTTCTGAAAAAGAAATATTCCTTCATCGGTAGATTAGTTGTCACATAATATTTGACACAAAACACATCTTGAGAGAATGTTTTTTAAGAATCGACTAGTTTGCACACATACTTAATCGTTAAATCTATTGACGAATATTTCAGTTTGGTAATATAAGTTTTCCTTATCCGTTAAGTCCAGTCACGAGATGTTGAACTCCGTGTGCTTCATGAAGCTCTCTCTGCAAAATCTTTCTTGTGTGTGAGAATGAAAGTTAAACACTACAAACAAAGAACCAGTGAGTCACGTGTCATAATTGACACACAATTTACCAATGAAATCAAACAAAATCGATAGATAATATCATTCCATCGAGGAGATGTCGCCCTTCCTCCGATCAACGGGGTTTATCAGCAGTTAAATGTGACAATTATCACCTTTTACAGAAAGATCTGGTCCGAAAAGATCAATAGAAGACCACCGCTAGTATCAATATCCATCAATATAAGGCACAAACAACTATCATTTCTTTATGATTAATAACATCATACATTGTCTTAATAAAACAATGCTCCCGTTGTCATTTGATTGTGTTGTTTTTAAATACGCAAAACTAAAATAAGTTATCGAACTATCAGTCATTCGATATCTCATTTATCGCCTATTCCATCCTAAAATTTTACAGCTCCCATATGTACTTTGACAGGAATCGTATTTTTTCTGTCATGATCAAATAAGTTTTTATTTTTTTATATTTTTTCTGCAATAATTACATTTAACATACTTTGCATACTTTTAAATTGAAATAACATTGAAACAAGAATCGATGTGACAAAGTCATTTTGTTTTAACATAATTCAAGAAGATTTGTAAACGACAAATACATATTACAATTACTCTTCAATCTTTTGAATCTCTCTCTGGCAAATTTCAAACAAAAGAAAAGTATATAAAACATCTTTTAGGCTTGGATCAGCATCTCAAAAACTTACAGGTCTACAGAACATAAACTGTACACACAACACAAAAAAACAAATGACAGTCATAATACAAGTACATGTAACTTACTCAAACAGAAGGTACAAAAACCTATATTACAAAAAAAAACATGGAAAACATATCTTTAAAAGATATAAGGCAATTGTACCCTGTACAACAAGACGAAGTCTAGACTTATAGTTTTAGCGGAAATGTATATGATTCGTGTTTGAACAAAGCAATATCTTGCACTTCTTTCTTAGACATATTTTACGCAAAGTCTTAAAATAACTACATGTCTTATTTGTCCTTTAACAGTGGAAACATATATCATTGTACTTGCTTTACATACAGGCGGGAAAAAAGGAAAGAGGGGCAAAATACATAAACTATCGTTATAGTTAAATCGCATTGATAAATGTTTAAAACTTTAAATAAGTTGATATATTAAAGAATATTTTCCAATAAAAAGATAAAACAAAAAAAGTGAAAAGCCTCTGTGTCTATGAATATATCAAGGCACATTTCTGATTTTCAATCTTTAACTTGCATCATGCTTTGGTACCTGGCGGATATAAGTATTCGTCCCATTGGCTATCATACAACATCTTTTTTTTTTACGTGCAACTCTTCCGTTCACGATGTTGTAATACCTAGTATGCAGGTTCAACTTCAATTTAGAGGTTTATCTATTGAAGCTGTAGTTCTTTGGGTACCAAGCGTGACCTTTAGAATTTAATTACTATAATTTTTAATTAGTTAATTATGCAAGTTGCAAATCTGGCAGAATCTACCGATGCCAATGCCTATATATATTCAAATAACTATTCAAAGTGTTCATAAATTAAAAGTCACTGTAAAGAATGCTACCAAAATATAGTGTGTTCAATTGTAAAAAGAAGTGTTAAAGTGAATTGCTTTTGGCAAAAGACGCACACTCATTTCACGATTGTATCTACTTATAATCAATGCACATAAGTTATGGACTAGTACTGCACCCGTGTTAACTAGCATTGGGGGTCGCATGTCATTGTATAGATACATTTGTACCAGCAATAGTGTTTTTTTATTGTAATTTTGTGTGTGTGTGTTTTTTGTTTTTTCTTTGAGGGGGGGGCTGTAAAATACTGCTTTTCTGTGATGCATCAGCTTGTTAAGTTTGGTGAACTTATGGTCTAGTTTGTTAGGACAACAGTTGTGCGCTCGAAAAAAAAATGCAGTTGCTATTTTCATCAACTAAGATAAATATTGGGATGCCCCTGACCACTATTACAATTTTTCAGTAAAAAAAAGAATGTTGACACACATCATATGCTATGAGAATTCAAAGACGATTCAAGTAGATCAAATAAAAATTAACCGAGCGTTCCGAGAAGGATAAAGAGTACTCTAAGGGTTGCAAGCGCAACATGAGTTTAAGGGCTGTCAATCCTTCTAAGATTGCTACTAGATACACTCTTAGCAGATAAGAATAATCTTTAGCACTAAGATTGTGCCAAAACTAATTTATGACAGACTGAGTGCTTCGTTTTTATCAACCAAGTTTCATTAACCATTTACACAAAAAAATAAGTTTGAATGTTAACAACACAAAGACAAAAGTACAGAAATGAAAAATGCTAGAGAAAATAATATATTCCAAATCTATTTGTTCCTATGAATTACGGCGCTTCTTTCTTTAAAGAGTCATAGGATAAAAGAGGGTCTAGAAAAGGAGGGAGGTGTTCTTTAATTCTCAATATTATTTACGCCATGTTTTCTTTATTCTATACAAATTTTGCACGTTATTCTCTATTCTTTATATTCTAGAAGCCCACTATTCTATATTCTTAAATTGTTAGCCTATCTTTTTCTTTTCTATTCTTTATTTTTTTCATTTTCAATGCAGTTTCGTGTTCCCCTGCAAGTGGTAAATTTTTCTTTGTATTCCACAGCTGTGTACTAATATCAAGATAACACGATACTGAATGGCATATCTCCCGATTTCTAATTTTTTTTAACACACTTTTACTTTGAATCGAGTTACATCGGAATGAAACAGATATTTTGTCTAGTGCTGTAGACTACATGTATATATTTATAGTTGGGATCCCGCTAACATTTTAACCCCGCCACATTATTTATGTATGTGCCTGTCCCAAGTTAGGAGCCCGTAATTCAGTGGTTGTCTTTTGTTGATGTGTTACATATTTGTTTTTCATTCATTTTAAAATAAATACGGCTCTTAGTTTTCCCGTTTGTTTTACATTGTCTTTGCGGGGCCTTTTATAGCTGACTATGCGGTATGGGCTTTACACATTGTTGAAGGCCGTACGGTGACCTATATAGTTGTTAATTTCTGTGTTATGTTGGTCTCTTGTGGAGAGTTAATTGTCTCATCGGCAATCATACCACATCTTCTGCGGGACCCCAATTGCGGCTTCAGTTTTTCCCGACAACTGTGGGTATGGTTGCCTTATACTTCAAATGGAATTATTTATGCAGTCTTTGTAAGAACCAACCAAATAGTTTTCACAAGAATAACATGACAGGTACCTAATTGTCAATTAAGCATCGTCCAAAGATGAAAATAACTTGATACTAGAGACTTTTAATATTAGGAACGATTTTAAAGATATTGTGTCACGATCTATACTCTCATCATATCTAAATATTTAGCGCGCTTGCAATACAGTAACTTAGTGTCGTTCAAATGTTTCCCGCAATATTTAAAAAGATCTGCCGCTGATTGTATTATTTCGTTCCCCCGAAAAAAAAAAAAATGTCTACTTGATTCTTTAAAAAGCCCCCGGCTGCGTCCTAAGGTTCCATTCACGAAAATTTCATATCCGCGTTTGAAACAAATGTCGGTTTACTAACATTCAAAAACAATTTCGTGACTTATACTGAACCGATAATATAAAGTGATAATACATGAAATATCCGGCAAACTTTCTACTCCGTCTACCTCTATGTCGAAAAATAACGGACACAAAAATACCTCGTTGCGCTGAAAATAAGTTTGTTGAAGTTCAAACTTTTCTTTACAAGTTTTTTTTTGTAGTTTTCACAGTAATATATTCGTTCATTAATGAATTGGCAGCATCATGCGAAACATATTTTGTCCGTAAATTTTAAAGAAGCCTCTTTAGTGCTATAAGATGGAAAAGCAAAAGAAATGCTGGTACAATTACGCTCCCAAGTTTTACTCGTTTTAAAACCTTTGCAAGTTCTGCACTTAATTTAAAATTTGCGAGTAGAAATAAAACGTGCAATCTGTTCAGGGTTGAGAGCAATACTTAATACTCAATATCACGGAATAACAAAAAGAATCCAAAAAAATCAGTAACATATATATATATATAGATAAATCAAATCGTAGTTTAAAAAGTCTCTCTATATATATGTAGTTGAACAATACATGCACCGACAATCGACTAGTTGTGCGCTTGTTCTGTGTGTTTTATGGCACTGCATTTCTGGTTGTTTTGGCTATTCGAAACAACGCCAGGTTACCGCCGTAAGAAATTTGATGCGTGCGACATCTTTTTCATCAATTTTCAAACATTTTTTTCTCGGAAAGTACGAATGCTATGGAGATCAATATAGATATTTTGAAAAGATTAGAAAAATAACATGTCTATATAAGAATTTCATTGTCGACAATCAAGTGCAAAACTAAACATAGTTTACTTTGATAACGACGGTTCACAACGTTTTTGCCAAAATTGAACGTGTGACATTTTATTCACCAAATTAAAAAAAAAATAGGATCTTTTTTGTTTTTGTGTTTGACCGATTTTGCGTTTGAAATTAATAAATTAATTAAAACAACATTATAATAGCTATATCATTTTCTCACCTGATGATATCATTTATCTGTATTTTTTAACTTTTTTTCTTTAAAGTAGTTTCGAAAATGGAAATGGGACACAATGAAACTTTGCAGATTTACCTGGCGTAACAGAATAAGACGCCATTAGCCGTCAAACAAATATATCATAATGGGTTGTTATTTCATGGCCATTCGCGGCCAAATTTTTTTTATGAAAATCGGCAAAATAAAAGTCGATAAGAAGGCTTATACTTCAGTTTTCGTTGTGAAATGTTACCTGGGACAGCCCATTATTTTTCTAAAATCCATAATCAAATGCATAACAACTCGAACAAATGCGTTTTATATTGTTTTATGGAAGATAAATGAACAAGGAAATTTATATCCAGCACAATGATATCTTTGTTTTAATTGAAATACGGTTTTTTTCTGCACCTGCAGCGCAGTTTTACCCACAAAACATACAAAAAACGTAAACGGTACGAACATCCCGCGTAACGTCAAAGCAATCTATGGAATTGCGAAAATAAGGTCCACATTGGTCAATTATATACTTATAATATAGAATAGAATAGGATAGAATAGAATAGAATATTTTTATTAACCAAATAAGGGCCCCAGGAGGGCATATAGCATACAGACAATATTATTATAAACAATAACATATGAAATACACAGACAATACAATATATATAACAAGTGTTAACAAAATAATAAAGTAAAAGTAGCAATGTATTATTATTCAATGAATACTATGTTGAATTCAGTGACTCAAGTGCACCCAGTAAGTGTATTTTCACTTTGAAAAGACCAACAAGAGGCATTAGTAGTTTGTGGGGAGAAAAAAAAAAAAAAAAAAAAACAATTTAAGCACTCGCACATTTGACCATGAGGTATACTGCAAATAACAAGTATTATTTAATAAAGGATATTTAGTATGACTTATCTGTAGAAAGCACCAAGAGTCGGTGCTTAAGGTGGTACCTACATGTAACACTACAGGGAGATAACTCTGTAAAATCAGCAGAACGTTTTAATGACGTTGTGTTCATATGGGAATATTAAGCTTCTCAATGATCAAAATAAGTGTTTGTCAAACTGCTATATAACCAGTGTAATTTTTCTGATTAAACGGTTGGTTCAAATTTTTTGAATTTTTTATATTTTTGTCAAAGGGTCAAGGTAAATACTTTGTCAACATTTTAAGAAAATTAAACGAGCCAAATTAATTTTAGTTAAAGTGTTAGGTACCACCTTAAAGGGAAGTCCCTACTTGTACGTAATGCAGATGAGTCAAACTCCTAAATTATTTTAAAAATATTTTAAAAACATATATTTAGGATTATAGATTCTGGGTCCACCCAACAAGGATCATCAAGGAACGGTGCCAGAGAATTTGAAATTCTTCTTATGATCTGTGCAGGCTTAACAGGGTATCCAAATTCATATTAAAGAGTTATATTGAAATTAGTTATTGTAGATTATGTTTTCCTTCAATTATTAGTATATATCTTCTATATATTTATAAAATGCAAATAGTACATTGGGATCCTCATTATTCATTATACAAATTAATTTGTTATTAATATTTAAATTTTGAAAGTTTGGACATGATTTTAATATATTTTGCATCAATTCCTCTCTTTTTAATAAATGCGTGTCACATTTAAATAAAAAATGAACTTCATCCTCAACCTCACCTGAGGTGCACCTGAGACAAATTCGGTTTTGTCGAAGAGTACCCTGGTATCTACCAGATTCAATTTGCAATTTGTGAGCAGATATTCTTAATCTAGTAATACAAAATGTCGCATTATTGACAAATAATTTTCAAAACCGACGTTGCACTTGAATGTTACATAAGTTCGTAGTTTACCATGTGTATGTATATCTAGCTGTTTTTTCCACAATGCAGTATATAGTATCCCTTAACAATCTGACCACAGTGTAGTTTAAATGTTGAATATTTTTCAGGAATATGCTTTTCTATGCCTGACATTTTTTCCCTTAAAATATTAATTGATCCATACCAGGAGTTTTTTTTTTTTTTATATTTTTCAATAGATGGTTTTGTTCTTTTATACGGAGAAAGACTAAAAACTAACGTAATATCCAGGATTGTATACTGAATCCATGCATCTAAGAGGCATGCTTTTTGTATTAGTTGTTATTACTTTCAACTAATTGTCAGTAACTACGAGTAGTCCAAGATCTGTACTTAAAGTCTTTTGGTTGTTTGGATGTATAAGTACCCTTCCATGTCCACTCTGTTTTTCTTAGATGTATTCAATTTGTATTCATCTGATGAGATAAGTGAACACAACAGGGATCCAGTTTATGCCCAAGGTTAGGGTAGGATTGGCTCCTTTAAACGAGTTTTAACCTCGCCACATTGTGTATGTTTCGGTTCCGAGTCAAGTAGCCTGTAATTAAGTTTGTTATTATGTAACATATTTGTTTTTCGTTCATTATTTTGGACATACATTAGTTCGTAAGTTTTCTCGTTTGAATTGGTTTACATAAATATTATGTCATTTCGGGGCCTTTTATAGCTGACTTTATGCGATACGAGCTTTGCTCATTGATGAAGGAGTCTAAGGAGATTGAACTTTGTTAATGTTATAGCTTAAATCTGACTATTGTTGTGAACATGTGATTTTATAATTTGATAGATTTCATACTTGCAATACTTATTATCTTTCATATTCAAGAGACCAACGAATCTTTACTAAAAATATACTGTAACAGATTAGCAGTAAAATATACTCTATGTTGTTGTCCATCCTGCATTAGTCACATGTTATCTATATGTCTTTGGTTTTGATTGTCGTTAATTGGCCGGTTGCTGTGTATATCCCACATTTCTATTTATGTAAATAAAGAAATAGCAACCCTTTTGATTTACATAAACACTTGTATACTTGTAAGAAAACTCCTTATAAGAGATTGTGAATACTCTCTTGCTTTTTGTGACGCCTATGTGACCAAAATGCCCCCCACAAAAAGGCAACTTTGCTTATCGTCTGTGACTCGTTTTGCCTCCCCACTTTCTGAAAAGGTGCGTTTTTAACCAGCTGTGCCAGGCCTGTTCATTATGTATAACTCAAAACACCAAAAACACACACATTCCCGAAGACCAAAGTACAAATTAATATGAATCTAAATTCAAAATGATTTTAAGATGTCATTGGATTTTTGTCACCCACGCGACGCGTCGATGGGAACATAGAAATACAGGGTGTCCGTCCTTCCGTCCAGTCTTGTTATATCAACAGGCGCGGATCCAGCCATTTAAAAAAGGGGGGTCCCAACTATATTGCTCCCATTCAAATGCATTGATCGGCAAAAAAAGTTGGGTTCCAACCCCCGGAACCCCCCCCCTCTTTGGATCCGCCACTGATCAGTGCCGACACACTTCTGATGACATTGAGTAAAAACAAAAAGAGACTCAAAGACAAACACCAGTTTTAAAACAAGTATACTACATATACATGAGGATGACAGTAAACCGGATGTATTTTACCTTTATTTATGACTTGCAATTTTTTTTCTTCGGGATTTCCAGTCCCGTTATTGATTTATTGATGTACTGCGGACGAGCGGGCGGGCTGCTCCAATCGTTTCCGTTCGATAATCTACGAACCTTTCATCCAAAGGTTTTCAAATTTTAATATGTTGTTACTTATGACAAAATGGAGGTAGATTTCTATATTGGCGATTAACATTTACATCATTCAGCAACAACATTATATAAGTTTGAAATAATTAAATGTTAATCTTGATAAGAAAATGTTTTAAAAATTTGGAGCCTTCGATTGGAACAAATACATGTACTGCATGGGAATATTTCTTGAGATCATTATATCTTTAAATAGGATAAAGTCAAGATTGGAAAACAAAAAGGACAAAGATTTTCTATATCTATTCTGAATTGAATAAATATTTTCATATATAACTGTATAATCAGATTCATATAATAGAAGGAAGTTTATGGACATTGATGTATTTTTTTTCCCATTAATGTTGGTCATTTTTATTCTTGTTGAAACACGAAATACAGAGATTATATTCAATTCAAAGGTTAAATTATTTGCTTTGCATCGAATTTATTAAATCTGCTATATATGAGAAGCGAGGAAACGAGAATGCTTGTTTTTATATACAAAAGATAATTGTTTTAAAATACTTTTACTGTATATAATTTCAACATATTTCTTTATAATAAGCTTGTAAACGTGTACATTCTACTTTTAAATATGAAATGGTGTTTATCCTCAACAGCATTCAGATACAATGCTACTGTTCTAATTTTTTCTTTATTTTTTTAGCATGTAAACTTTTAAATTATTTGCCTTTTTCAAAGTATTAACACATTTTCATGAATACAAACTGCATTTTTAATTATAAAAATAATCCCGATGTCTTTATCTGCCATATTCTTGGCTTGCGTATAATTGGCATGATTTGTACATGTTTATATTATTAATCTCTTTAGAACGTCTGGATTTTATTATACCCAATTAGCGTTATTAGATCAATTTTGGTAATTAACACATACGGTTTTCCTTTTAAGGAACCCTGTAGTGCTAAAAGATGAACCATTTCACAGTCGGGAAAATCCATTCATTTACATACAAGTGACATATTTACCACCTATTGAGGGATACTTGATTAATGCTCTTTCTTTTTTTATTGAATTATTAGGCATTTTCAATTGTTATCATAATCATTCTGATAAAATACATGTACATGTATGTGCATACTCGTGTATTTTCAAATTATACGATCATGCAAAACATTGAAAACACACGCCTTGGCTTAAGTTATATTGAAGAAAAAAAATATTCAATTATTCTCTTGATTAAAATGAGAAAAGATCACAAATAAGCAGAAACTAAACTAACTTTTTCCACACCAATATTGGTACTTTACCTTGGGTTGAGAAAACGTACCGCTTTTATCGATTTGATCATTATTTATTCTGGTTTAGAGTTTATTCTAATAATTATAATGTCATTGAATTACGTCGTCTTTTTTCATATTTGAAGTACAAAAAGTAATAAAGTAATGCTGCTTATCATTTAGTACAGTGTTATTATATTATTGCATTTCTCCCTACACCTGAGATTCGTGTAGCATTTGCAGCTGGACGTTTACACAAATCAATCCATCAACCCATTCATTATGTGTCTTTAAGCTATAAAAAAATATCAATTTACTATTACAATTCGTCGCATGAGTTGAAGTTTCCGTTCTGATACAACAAGCATATCGAATTGTAAATCCTGATGTAAGGAAAGATAAATACATTTTAAAGCATTTGTGTTTTTATACCAGCAAGATCTTAAAAAATCCTCACTCAAGTTTTAAATAGTTTTCTTGGTTCTGGATAAAAGCTTTGAAGATTTTCTTAACCATCCAAATAGAAAAAAATATCATCGGTCCGACATTTAAAAAGCACCCTGCCATTTTTAATATCATAACTTCAAAAAGTTCTGGTTTGGATTCGGGAAGAACAATATCTACTTAATCAATTCAAATATTTTCACGGTCTCTGAAACCATCAATACGTAAAATTTCTTATAATATATAAGACACTTTCTAATTTTTTGGGAGTTGATAAAATACATTTATTTACATATATGAACGATATCAACAAACGTTTGCAAATATTACACAAACATTTGACAGCATTTACATTGGTTGTAAATGTTTTATAAACCATGGTCTCTCAAAACTTTGCATAGTCTGTAAAGATGTGTTGCAAATATCAATATTTATCAAAATAACTATAGTACTGGAAAGTATAAGTAAATAAAATACATTTCTTTACATACGTGAACGATATCGACAAACGTTTGCAAATATTACACAAACATTTGACAGCATTTACATTGGTTGTAAATGTTTTATAAACCATGGTCTCTCAAAACTTTGTATACGTCTGTAAAGATGTGTTGCAAATATCAATATTTATCAAAATAACTATAATACTGGAAAGTATTAGTAAATAAAATACATTTCTTTACATACGTGAACGATATCGACAAACGTTTGCAAATATTACACAGTCATTTGACAGCATTTACATTGGTTGTAAATGTTTTATAAACCGCGGTCTCTCAAAACTTTGCGTACGTCTGTAAAGATATGTTGCAAATATCAATATTTTTCAAAATAACTATAATACTGGAAAGTATTAGTAAATAAAATACATTTCTTTACATACGTGAACGATATCGACAAACGTTTGCAAATATTACACAGTCATTTGACAGCATTTACATTGGTTGTAAATGTTTTATAAACCGCGGTCTCTCAAAACTTTGCGTACGTCTGTAAAGATATGTTGCAAATATCAATATTTTTCAAAATAACTATAATACTGGAAAGTATTAGTAAATAAAATACATTTCTTTACATACGTGAACGATATCGACAAACGTTTGCAAATATTACACAAACATTTGACAGCATTTACATTGGTTGTAAATGTTTTATAAACCGCGGTCTCTCAAAACTTTGCGTATGTCTGTAAAGATATGCTGCAAATATCAATATTTATCAAAATAACTATAATACTGGAAAGTATTAGTAAATAAAATACATTTCTTTACATACGTGAACGATATCGACAAACGTTTGCAAATATTACACAAACATTTGACAGCATTTACATTGGTTGTAAATGTTTTATAAACCGCGGTCTCTCAAAACTTTGCATACGTCTGTAAAGATATGTTGCAAATATCAATATTTATCCAAATAACTATAATACTGGAAAGTATTAGTAAATAAAATACATTTCTTTACATACGTGAACGATATCGACAAACGTTTGCAAATATTACACAAACATTTGACAGCATTTACATTGGTTGTAAATGTTTTATAAACCGCGGTCTCTCAAAACTTTGCATACGTCTGTAAAGATATGTTGCAAATAACAATATTTATCCAAATAACTATTATACTGGAAAGTATTAGTAAATAAAATACATTTCTTTACATATGTGAACGATATCGACAAACGTTTGCAAATATAACACAAGCATTTGTCAGCATTTACATTGGTCGTAAATGTTTTATAAACCGCGGTCTCTCAAAACTGCCCACACCTCTGTAAATAAGTTATGCAAATTTTAAACTTTGCATATATCTCCTATCTTGGAAAGTGCATGCAAATCTATGGCATTTCTTTACATATCTTTGAAGAATGACTAAAGCTATGGAAATAAAATAACTATCTTTAGCATATCTTTGACGACCTCCTAAATAATGTCAAAGGAATAATTCATTTACATACACATTAGCAGGTCTGCAAATTTATCTTGCAGAAAAGTAGTTACATTTGTCAAACATTTACATGACTGTCCAAATTGTTGTAAATCTGCCTTTTCGTGTAGTGGGAGTATAGTATGTGGTGGCATAACAACTCCACAATTTATATATGTAGAAAGCCTCTTGAAAAGTATATATTAAATAACTTTGTTAAGAGTGCCGTCTTATTTAATTTTCAGTTTGATGGTCATAGACAGATCTATAGGGTTTATGTATACTCAAAACGTTCGTCCGTTTTAGAATCAAATGCATTATTGGAACAAATGTAAAAATGCCACTCCAAATCGATTAATATTTTTTTCGAAATTGCACTCTTCAAGTACGGAAAAGAATACAAATACTAATTTCGCTCGCTCGCTCCTACTTTTGTGCATAACAGTCCAAATGAACAAGTATTCATTTTGCAGTGGCCTCAACAATTGGGTACAGACATTGAAATAGTAGTTGTACTTTCGATTCTGAAAAAGCTAAGGTTTTTATGTTTTATTTTTAGACATCTTATTCGAGATCACAAGTACATTGTATATATGTCAATCTTTTCATTTAATGTTAAATAAGTGCTTGACGAAAAGTTGCACAGGCTCATCCGGGTCCTATGGTTGATCCGTGTCGCGTATATTTACATTAAAAGATGATAACATAAATTTTGTCAAGATTAATGAATATAATTGCATTCTCAAATGACATGTTTTGTAGATATCACAAGTACCAGGCTTCTTAAAGCAATTTTCAGTTTAGAGGAAAATTCGAAACATACCCAAGAAAATTCTAATTATAACCAACAGCAAATGGAAAACTCACAATCAGCAAAAGAATCTGCAAAACAAGTCACAGACGAGACAACGAGCGATCCAGAGCCAGAATGTATGTATTGTCACTACAAATTGTAGTTACTTTTAATGGAAATATTCTTTTGTAAAAATAAGAAGATATGGTATGATTGCAAATGAGACAACTCTCCACCAGAGAACAATTGACGAAAAAGTTTATATAGCAACTATAGTCCACCGTACGGCTTTCAACAATGAACAAAACCTATACCGCATAGCAAGTCCCAAGTTGACAAACGTATTTACAATCCAAACGAGAAAACTAACGTCCTGATTTACAGGAAAAAAAAGAATACAAAAAAAAAAATGAAAAACAAATATTCGTTACATGATATAGAGTTAAACGTTGACTTGTGTTTAATATGGCATGTATGTGTATACTAGTAACTTTTAAACAGCATTTTTTTTTAAACTATCTGGAATTATTCTCGAATATCAAATTCGAACTTGAACTCGAGAGCTTTAATTCAAACTTAAACTCGAACTAAAAACTCGAAATATTTACGAAATTTCTAGCCACTTTTAACTTATCAAAAATACCGAAAACGTTTCGTTTCCGATTTAAAGTATTATTTTCGAGGGGATACTTTCGATGAACTGCTTCAGTAAACCGGATGTATAATATTTTTTATATTTATTTTATTTCAGTGTCAGTGAGAAGTCTTGAAGAAGAGAATCAGAACCTGAAAGATCAGCAGACTTGTAAGATATGCTTGGATGAACCAATTGCAATAGTTTTTCTTCCTTGTGGTCATTTGGCTGCTTGTGGTAGCTGTGCGCCTGCGCTAAGAAGATGTCCAATATGTAGAGCATTTATCAAAGGAACAGTCAAAGCCATTATGTGCTAATGTCTTTAAAATGTATGAAATTGATAAAAATCAATAAAACTAATCTTACAGTATATACTGTAAGTTATACAGTTTTAAATTATAAAAGCAAGATAAGAAAACAAAAGATTATTTCCGCGAGTCCTTCATGACGCCCAAACAAGACATATGAGTCTATTATATGTCTATCATATGTAGGTGCAACGAATTTACTGTTGTGAGCTTTTTCCGTTTTGTAGGATGAATCGATACAAAGCACCGTCCGCAAGATGCATAGTTTACCGGTGATAAAATTATGAAAGTCGCACGCGTACTGCAATCAACAATACATTTTTTTTTACACTATTAGTTTAAATACAACTTCATAATTTTGTAATTATAATAATCAAACTGTTTTGTTTATAAAACAGGTACATGTATGTCTGGACGGTCATTATTTTTTTTAAATGTTATCGGCTGTGTTCGATATTGAGTACGTTGTCGTTTTAAATAAGCCGAATATTTTTTTTTATCTAACTGAAATTCAAAACAGGAGCTCGTGTTTTAATTGATTAAGGACAATTGCGAATAGTCGAAATCTTTATGTTATTTGGTAGAGAGCGTTTATATACACAGTCAGTATACATGTATTAGAGTGACTGAAATAGATTTAAATATGCTTCAATTTAATATCTTCCTGACGACAAAAAACTTGAAAACAATAGTTCATTTATATCATGTAAATATTAATTGTGTATTTCGAAAAAAAGAAAGACTGAATATTGCATATATATATTGGATAGTTATTACTAATCGTAATTGTTTGGTTATATTTATTGACCGTTTCCAACCAGATACATCGAACGATTATTAATTTTGATAGATTTCCCGAACAAATATCGTTTGATTTTAGACTAGGATATTTTAAGAACTTTTATCACAAAATGATAACAAACCTTTTATCGATTAATTTTCAATGTACTGAAAATTGCTTCAACCCACTCTCCCTACTGAGAAAGTACTTTGAAGACATCGACATTGTGGTACGTCAATAACGTTTCGTGAAAGAATGGAAAAACTGACATTAAGGATGTTCACTCTCTTTATTAGAATAACAACTTTTGTTTATTAAATTGATAGTGCATATACGACTGAGCTTAAAATTTAGAAAAACGAAAGGTCCCTGTTTTTGTCTTTGAGATATAAGCTTTTGAAAACGTTGCAGGAATTGGTTCTCTCTCTATTTTTGATAAATTTATCATTGGCACCTAGCGCCTTTTGTCTTTCAAAAACTATACAAAAATAGTTTTAACAAAATTTTCAAAACTGGCTTTTAAACTATTATATAGTAACTATAAAATGTTGAAGTTAAATCAAGGTTAACAAGAGCATTCCGAAAATCTGACAAAAGGTCAAAAACAAGATTAGCGTACAACCTCACACGATATCACCATTTGTGGATCCGGGGTAGGGGTCCGGGTGATGAAACCCAACTTTATTGACGATCAATGCATTTGAATGGGGACATATATTCAACACGTGTTAGAATATTAATTAATAAAGAGTTATTAGTTTTAATTTCTAAATTTGGGATTTGATGATTTCAATAATTAAAATCAATTATTGTTGGCGTAATAACGTCTTAAACATAACTGTGTTTGTTTGTTTGTGTGTCTGTTTCTTTCTTTTTCTTTTTTATTTGAAAATATGTTTCTTGATACACTCATTTTATAATATAAATCAATAATACAAGTTAATCAACCATCCATCATATTGCATTTAACTTATTATAGACAAAGTGCTCGAAATGGATTTCATGAACTTTAAAATCACGATTGTTGCTAAGATTTGCAAAACAAAACAGAATACAATATAAACATTCCCACGTTTTAATAACATATAAACAAGAAAGATCGTATTTGACAAGTATATTGAGTACATAGTGATGATTTCTCCATAGACAACGACTTCCATAGATACATGTGACGTACATGTGACTTAAATATTCCAAATTTTGGTGGGAATTTTCACAACGGTTTTTTCAGATACCCAATCCATGTTGATTTCAAATACAGGATGTTTACAGGCAACAGAGTAAATATTGAAAACACGACTTAAATTATGCATAACTTCTTTTCTACACTTCACTATGATATCAAATCACACGGAACCATATGTGTCTATACATCATAACAACCATCATCAAAATGGTTGTCGTTCGTCGTAATCATCTTCATTGTTGCTGCCCATTATCCTTTCTACCATAAGTAACACCGACAATTACCTTATCTTTCGAGAAGTATTTTCAATCCGGCAGCAATCATTTCGTTTGTTGCTACATATAGAGTTACTTTCCCTTGTGAAGAAAGTAAACACACTGAAAACAAATTAAGGAATTGATAAACAGTTACAGTCAAAATTCTACTTCGTCAAAATTATCTCCCCATTACGCCAGTTTATTTACACAATCGTAGAAATGGAAGCCATTGTAGGGATGACGCGCTACCAATTTTGCTCTCGGAAACCGATAAACTTATCCACATTGCACCATTACGATCCTTATATGTCAGTTGTATTATAAAAGACAAATGTATCAACTAGCTAATGAGCATCAGTTAATGATCTTGTCTGCATTGATTCAACTTAAAACTATTGTCTGATCGGTTGTCAGGTGGAATTTTCGAAAATTCATAAACTTTTAAAAAAATTCTAATTAAATATTTCGTGGAAGGGCAGACTAGACTTTTTTTTAGTGATTGAAGACTATAAACCCTAGTTATCACACACAACAAATTATAATTTTTCAAAGATATGCATTTTCATCATCCAACTTGAAAGACTGTCGTCAAGTACTTTCAGTAAAAAAATAGCTATTCGAACACACCTACTCTGTTTTTGTGATTGATTAGATAGGTATTTCACTTAACCCATATATTTCATCTTTTAGTACTGTGATTTTTTTATGTTATAAAGTCAACCTGTAGCTTTGATATATAAATATGATAGAATCTGAAGCGAGACGATGTATGAAATATTCTTGTTTTGTACGATATCAAGACAAAATTTTACCCATGTTTTGGAATTTTTTCTTGAGTCACATAATGGAAGGGCAGACACGAAAATTACTGAACTAATAGATTGATATGTTTTCCGTCCGTGGTAAAAAAAAAAATCGGAGGTTATGCATTTTCTTCATCCAACTTGAAAGATACCAATGTCGTCGACTTGATATCCAATTGTTCTGCTTAACTATGTACTAGATAAATTGAAAACTTAGGCAAACGGTGTTTTTAAAATAAAACACTTCGTAATTGAGAAGAAAATTGTAATTTTGTTTGTTTCTATTAACTTTTAAATTTTTTGTCACTATTATAATAGTAAACATTACAGTAAACATTTCTCGCCTTCTCTAACAAAGAGCTTCGATTCTTTTGTTCTATTTCAACCGGGTTTCCGACTGGTTAGATTTAAAAGTAACAAAATAGAGCAGCAGTCGAGGCAAACCGTATAGTGTCGATAAGGAAGAAGAAAAGTATTACCGATTCTCCTAAAAATAAATACATTATAAAGTAGAAACCGAAACATTTCAAGGTCTTAGAAAGGGTGTTGATACTTAAAAATTGATTGATATGCAATCTAAGTAATACATTTGTGTATACAAAACTTGAAGAAGCGGACATATTTTCCTATCTTGAACTGTTGAATTATAGGAATGTTTACCAGTTACAAAAACAGGACATTAATTAGTACATACAGGACTTATATACTTCCTAAACAATTTAACCAAATTGAATTTTAATACTAGAGTAGTTCTTTTAATTTCAGTTGCAAACACATTTTTTAGCTCACCTGGCCCAAAGGGCCAAGTGAGCTTTTCCCAGCACTTGGCGTCCGGCGTCCGTCGTCCGTCGTCTGTCGTCCGTCGTCTGTCGTCCGTCGTCTGTCGTCCGTCGTCGTCTGGCGTCGTTAACTTTTACAAAAATCTTCTCCTCTGAAACTACTTGGCCAAATTTAATCAAACTTGGCCACAATCATCATTGGGGTATCTAGTTTAAAAAATGTGTCCGGTGACCCCGCCAACCAACCAAGATGGCCGCCATGGCTAAAAATAGAACATAGGGGTAAAATGCAGTTTTTGGCTTATAACTCAAAAACCAAAGCATTTAGAGCAAATCTGACATGGGGTAAAATTGTTTATCAGGTCAAGATCTATCTGCCCAGAAATTTTCAGATGAATCGGACAACTGGTTGATGGGTTGCTGCCCCTGAATTGGTAATTTTATGGAAATTTTGCTGTTTTTGGTTATTATCTTGAATATTATTATAGATAGAGATAAACTGTAAACAGCAATAATGTTCAGCAAAGTAAGATTTACAAATAAGTCAACATGACCGAAATGGTCAGTTGACCCCTTAAGGAGTTATTGCCCTTTATAGTCAATTTTTAACCATTTGTTCGTAAATCTTAGTAATCTTTTACAAAAATCTTCTCCTCTGAAACTACTGGGCTAAATTAATCCAAACTTGGACACAATCATCTTTGAGGTATGTAGTTTAAAAAATGTGTCCGGTGACCCGGCCATCCAACCAAGATGGCTGCCACGGCTAAATATAGGACATAGGGGTAAAATGCAGTTTTTGGCTTATAACTCAAAAATCAAAGCATTAAGAGCAAATCTGACACGGGGTAAAATTGTTTACCAGGTCAAGATCTATCTGCCCAGAAATTTTCAGATGAATCGGGCAACCCGTTGATGGGTTGCTGCCCCTGAATTGGTAATTTTATGGAAATTTTGCTGTTTTTGGTTATTATCTTGAATATTATTATAGATAGAGATAAACTGTAAACAGCAATAATGTTCAGCAAAGTAAGATTTACAAATAAGTCAACATGACCGAAATGGTCAGTTGACCCCTTAAGGAGTTATTGCCCTTTATAGTCAATTTTTAACCATTTTTCGTAAATCTTAGTAATCTTTTACAAAAATCTTCTCCTCTGAAACTACTGGGCTAAATTAATCCAAACTTGGCCACAATCATCTTTGGGGTATCTAGTTTAAAAAATGTGTCCGGTGACCCGGCCAACCATTCAAGATGGCCGCCACAGCTAAAAATAGAACATAGGGGTAAAATGCAGTTTTTGGCTTATAACTCAAAAACCAAAGCATTTAGAGCAAATCTGACGGGGTAGAATTGTTAAACAGGTGAAGATCTATCTGCTCTAAAATTTTCAGATGAATCCGATAACCCGTTGTTGGGTTGCTGCCCCTGAATTAGTAATTTTAAGGACATTTTGCTGTTTTTGGTTATTATCTTGAATATTATTATAGATAGAGATAAACAGTAAACAGCAATAATGTTCAGCAAAGTAAGATTTACAAATAAGTCAACATGACTGAAATGGTCAGTTGACCCCTTTAGGAGTTATTGCCCTTTATAGTCAATTTTTAACCATTTTTCGTAAATCTTAGTAATCTTTTACAAAAATCTTCTCCTCTGAAACTACTGGGCCAAATTAATCCAAACTTGGCCACAATCATCTTTTGGGTTAGTAGTTTGAAAAATGTGTCTGGTGACCCGGCCATCCAACCAAGATGGCCGCTATGGCTAAAAATAGAACATGGGGTAAAATGCAGTTTTTGGCTTATAACTCAAAACCCAAAGCATTTAGAGCAAATCTGACATGGGGTAAAATTGTTTATCAGGTCAACATTTATCTGCTCTGAAATTTTTAGATGAATCGGACAACCCGTTGTTGGGTTGCTGACCCTGAATTGTTAGTTTTAAGGAAATTTTGCTGTTTTTGGTCATTATCTTGAATATTATTATTGATAGAGATAAACTGTAAGCAACAATAATGTTCAGCAAAGTAAGATTTACAAATTAGTCAACATGACCGAAATGGTCAATTGACCCCCTTAGGAGTTATTGTTCTTTATAGTCAATTTTTAACAATTTTCATAAAATTTGTAAATTTTTACTAACATTTTCCACTGAAACTAATGGGCCAAGTTCATTATAGATAGAGATAATTTTAAGCAGCAAGAATGTTCAGTAAAGTAAGATGTACAAACACATCACCATCACCAAAACACAATTTTGTCATGAATCCATCTGCTTCCTTTAATATTCACATAGACCAAGGTGAGCGACACAGGCTCTTTAGAGCCTCTAGTTTCTTTATTCATGTTTATCTTTAAAGACGTAAGCTGATCGATAAATGTTAACATAAGAACATCGGTACGTCATTTCCTGTTTTGTAGATTTATAACAACTAATCTCTTAACATGTTTACTATAAACAGGAAAATCGACGTATAACATGGGCTTAAACTTCCTATATTTTTAGCTCACCTGGCCCAGAGGGCCAAGTGAGCGGCGTCCGTCGTCGTCGTTAATTTTTTACATTTTGAACTTCTTTTAGAGAACCAATGAATGGAATGAAACCAAACATGGCATGAATGTTCCTTATGAGGTGCTGACCAAGTGTTGTTACTTTGTAGCCAATCCATCAATCCAAGATGGCCACCAGCGGAGGACTTAGTTTAACATAGGACCCTATGGAAAGTGCATATACAAATGACTTCTTCTATAGAACCACTGAATGGAATAAAACCAATTGAAACATGGCATGAGTGTTCCTTATGAGGTGCTGACCAAGTGTTGTTATTTTGTAGCCGATCCATCATACAAGATGGCCGCCAGCAGGGGACTTAGTTTAACATAGGACCCTATGGGAAATGCATACAAATGACTTCTTTTAGAGAACCACTGAATGGAATGAAACCAAACATAGCATGAATGTTCCTTATGAGGTGCTGACTAAGTGTTGATACTTTGTAGCAGATCCATAGTCCAAGATGGCCACCAGTGGGATGGCTTAGTTTAACATAGGAACCTATGGGAAATTCATACAAAAGTCTTCTTCTAACCACGGAATTGAATGAAACCAAACATAGCATAAATATTTCTTTCCTAATGAGGGTCTGGCCAAGTGTTGTTACTTTGTACCCAAATTTTATCTTTTTTTTTATATGATTTCAAAAACCCAAGTAGAGTCAGGTGAGCGATATAGGCTCTTGAGAGCGTCTATTTGTTATTGTTAATATGATAATGTATTCAATAACTTATATATAAGAATAATTTGGAGGCGATACGGTCAACATATCGGTATTCCAAGTTCTCGATACCAATATTAGTGGTTTCATTATTAAAGCGACCAAGACCATACATCTTCCTCCAGAACAGTATATTTAGTGGAAATTGTCAAAATCCTCGAGTCAAAATCCTCTTGACATAATGTTGACATCTAACAAAAACACAGAGTAAACGTGAACATCCCAACAACAAAAACACACTGAGTACAGATCGAAGATTACTCGCAGTTACCGACAGCTAGCTCAAAGTCAATTACATTGAACTGATAAAAAAAGCATGCATCTTTGGAGTTCCAAATTATGAAATTAGTCTACATTTAATAAAGCGTACTATTCTACATGAAATTAGTCTTTGTTTTTTCTCAATTTCCTTGTAATGATGTCGACCTTCGTAAAAGAAAGAATGTTTTAAATTCTGAATTGATATCAAAGACTAGGAGATGAAATAATAGGCAAAACATCATGCTTTTGAAAAACGATTTATTATTTGTAAATGTAGTTAAATATCACACCATCAAACACAACTACAGAATTTGATTAAGAATGTGTCACCCCAAAAACAGTTAAAAGAAAATAAACCAGTATATTTTCGTTGATGAAGATGTAGATTGGAATGTTATCGTTTTAACATAGTAAGCCATAATTGTAAAGCCATAACAAAGGTTAATTTATTATTTCTTAAAAGCTTTATCCACCAGATTTCCTGCCATTTAATTTCGTTATAAAAATATAGCCTTTATGAAAAAGAATTCTAAAAATTCAAATGAGTTGATGAAATTAAGCCATGCTACAGAAGAAAGATTAAAATTCAAACTTTATTTAAGTAGACAAATGCACCTCTGTCAAAAACGTCCCACGAATTTAATAAAATATCCCCCAAAAATCTAATAACAATATATTTATTATTTTGGGTACACACTTTCATGTACTATTACATTACATTTTAAAATGAAAATAAAATTCGTAATATGAATACAATAATGTACATTTAATAATTTGTACTTTGTAAAAAACTTAAATGACCTTGTAACAATCACAATAACCTTTTGTACATTAACCCTTATTTGTTTTTTTACGACAAAGGGTGCAACCAAAGTACGTAATGTTTAATATCTAAACTACATTAAATCTCAAACATATTATTTATTGAGTAATTTAAAAGTTCATTCACCCTTTTTTATGAGAGAAAATGGTGTGTACAATATCACGTCATCTTATTGAAAGTCAACACATCCTCATTTTTACAGAAATGTTGTTAACCGTGCTCGGAAATTTAGAAATGATCCATGTAAACTTGTCGCTCCTTTAAATAAACTTATTCTAAAAGGTTACCTATTCAACACTGTAATAAGATCATTTAATATTACTTTTATTGGTATACATATTGATTTTGTTATCAGTAAATTAAAAGCTAACTCAATATTACTAATATGTTATATACATATTCATGGATCTACAATCTGTCGATACCTGTAACTTGGCATTGCACAAGGTCATGTTTTTCTCTGGCTGTTTATGACGTCTTTACACTAAATCCATTGGATGTTGGATGTGTACGGATTGCTAGTTTAGTCTTAGATGCATGATTTTTTTATTAGTTGTTAGTGGCTTTGAACTAGCTGTCAGATAACTGCGAGTACTCTCAGATCTGTTCATTGCGTCTTTTTGTGTCGGGATGTATAAGTACCCGGCCACGTCCACTTGTAATTTTGTCCATCTGATGAGTTAAGCCTTTTTCAACTGATTTTTATAGTTCGTTCTTATGTTGTACTGTTATACCACTGTCCCAGGTTAGGGGGGGGGGGATCCCGCTAACATGTTTAACCCCGCCACATTATTTATGTATGTGCCTGTCCCAAGTCAGGAGCCTGTAATTCAGTGGTTGTCGTTTGTTTATGTGTTACATATTTGTTTTTCGTTCATTTTTTTTTACATAAATAAGCTAAGGCCGTTAGTTTTCTCGTTTGAATTGTTTTACATTGTCTTATCGGACCCTATTATAGCTGACTATGCGGTATGGGCTTTTCTCATTGTTGAAGGCCGTACGGTGACCTATAGTTGTTAATGTCTGTGTCATTTTGGTCTTTTGTGGATAGTTGTCTCATTGGCAATCATACCATATCTTCTTTTTTATATACAGGATGGTAAAATTTCACAGTTGTTTTAGTTGAATAGCATAATAACTAAAGAGGCTCCAAAGAGTACATGTATGTCTCGCTCACCTGATATTTCGGTAATGAAACCATTAAACTTTTCTTTTGTTTCAGAGATATAAGCCAAAAACTGGATTTTACCCCTAGTGTGTTCTATTTTTGCCATGTCTCAGAGATATAAGCCAAAGAATGGATTTTACCCCTAGTATGTTCTATTTTTGCCTTGTCCGCCATGTTGGTTGGCATTCGGGGTCGACGAACACATTTTTATAAACTAGATACCCTAATGATGATTGTGGCCAAGTTTGGTTTAATATGTATCAGTAGTTTCCGAGGAGAAACTTTTTTAAATAAAACAAAAATTTACGAAAACTTGTAAAAACAAAAATTAATTTAAAGGGCAATAACTCCTTAAACGACAATTTTGATTATGCTGACTAATTTGTATACAGTAGATATTAGTATGCTGAACATTATTACTGTTTACAGTTTGTCCCAATCTATTATAATATTCAAGATAATAACCAAAAACAGCACAAAAAAAATATATTACCAAGTCAGAGGCAGTAACCCAACAACATATTGTCTGACTCGTCTGAAAATATCAGGGCAGATAGATCTTACCCCGACAAACATTTTTACCCCATGTCAGATTGGTCTAAATGATCTAGTTTCAGAGATATCAGCCAAAAACTGCATTTTACCCCTATGTTTTAAATTCAGCCATGACGGACATGTTAATTGGCAGGACACATTTTCAAACTAGATAATACAATGATGATTGTGACCAAAATTGGTTAAATTCGGCCCCGTTGTTTAAGAGGAGAAGATAAGATTTTTGTAAAAGTTAACGACGACGGACGACGACGCCAAGTGATGAGAAAAGCTCACTTGGCTTTTAGGCCAGGTGAGCTAAAAAAGCGGGCTATGTAATGACGCCGTTATGACGGAAATATGCGGTGACGTGGAAAACGTATTATATACAATGTACGTTAATGAGACAGCAACGAAACGACAGAAGACATTATGGCGTTTGGTCACCATATATGCGGTATTCAACAAAACCATAGTTATATCAACGTTAAGGCTCTAAATTGCCCCGAGTAAAATAAAAATATGTACAAAATGTTGTTTCTATTAGATTAAATAGAATTAATAACCTCTCACGTAGGTTGTGGTGTGTAATCGTGGTAATTTTTCGTAATATCCCGTTTGTGAAATACTAAGGGAGCAACCTTTTAACTTCAAAGGTGGTATCATATCTATGATTTCTTTTGTACGAGTCAGAAAATTTGGATTCAGTATGTATTTTTGACATGTGCTTGATCACAACATGTTTTTATTGGGGATCAAAACACCTTTTTAGGGGGAAAAATATACCCCCCCTTTTCCACCATTCATATAAATGAATAATTTTCTTTACCTGGAAGAAGAAGAATTTGATGTTTGCAGTGGAAAATTAGAGTAGATTTGTTGTGATGTGTAATCGTGGTAATTTTTCGTAATATCCCGTTTGTGAAATCTTTTAACTGCAAAGGTGGTACATGTATCATAGAATGAAATTCAAAACAGTGTAGCTGTGACCATTGATTGGCACATTGAATTCATTCATTGACTGGGAAAATTTAGGTGAACGTTTGTATGTAACGACCACTGCTCACTATGTACTTTTTAAAGAAACTTAAACTATGGGGTCACCAAAGGTTCTCAACACATAATAAAAGTAATTCGAAAAATTAATCAGAAATAACACGATGTTTTAATTTATATATATTATATAAATCAAAACATAAAGGTTATTCTTGATTAATTTTTCGAATTATTTTATAATTAAAGACGTTAAGAAACCTTTGGTGACCCCACAGTTTAAATATCTATCGTAGGTACGTCGTGAACAGTGGTCGTTTCAGACAAACGTTCACGTAAATTGTCCCAGTCAATGGATGAATTTAATGTGTCAATCAATGTTCACAGCTACACTGTTTTGAATTTCATTCTATGATTTCTTTAGTACGAGTCAGAAAATTTGGATTTAGTATGTATTTTTGACATGTGCTTGATCACAACATGTTTTTATTGGGGATGAAAACACCTTTTTAGGGGGGGGTATACCCCCCCCCCCCCCTTTTCCACCATTCATATAAATGAATAATTGTCCTTACCTAGAAGAAGAAGAATTTAATATTTGCAGTGGAAAATTAGAGTAGATTACAAGGTAGATAACTTTTACAAATAATGCATAGAAAAGAAATCACAGAAATCTGCATATAAACATGTATGATACCAAATCAATACGTTGAATATATCATATCATTTTCTTTGAACATTTACAAATTAATTTCTTACAAAAAATATCGCAAATGTGTAAAATGGTAGATTTTGGACCAATTTAAACATGCATTATTCTGTGGGAGTCTCATTGGGGGGTTCCGATCCCGGATCCCGCTTACTGTTTTGTCAGATTCCCGTATCCCGCTTACACTATGTACGTAAGCAATTCTCATTTTTTTGTCATTTCCCGGGTCCCGTTGGACCTCATTTCCCGTTTTCAAGACACAATAATTTGACTTTCACGTGTCACGCTTACAAAAAATCGGCAATCCCGCGTCACGCTTAGACCCCAATGGTCGTGTTCAGGTGAAACTCTAGAGATAACTCTAGTTACTCGATCGTGCGCATATTATAATGAGGTTATTTTTAGATCAACTCTACACTAGAGTTAACCAGAGTTTTTCAGCCAATGAGACCCACTCTGTGGTTGTTGAACAGTATAAGGTAGATAACTCATGTATTCTTTCGGTACATGTAATCGTAGTATTCATGTTCATTGTACGTGATTGCATATATATACATAAAACAATAGTATTCAAATTAAAACACTATGGATTATACATACCATTAATAGTACACGTTTATTTATTGAAATTAATGTCAATCGGCAAATATTGTATGCATCGTTATTGAAATTTCTGAATTTATTTACAGTGCATTGTATCACATATTTTCGGTCTAATTGTATGTTCAATATCGTATGAAGTATCTTCAATGTATGAGGATATCGCTGGTCGCGAATTTGATAATATTTCCAGTATAAAGATTTTATAACGTATCATCTTTGGTTTGCACTGATTTGATCAGAAAAATTACATCACATGCACCTATATTCCTTCTAGATCAATACAAAAGACCTCTGGTACAATTTGTGTTATTAATAATGGCGAAATGTATACTTGATATCATCCAATTTAATCATAATTAAAGAAAAATCTTCTGTTTCCAAATATTTTTTTTCAATTTGTTGCTGTCTTTTAATGAAAATTACATAATGTATTCCTACATTTCATAAACAGTTAGTAATCCAATATACAAATGTAGCAATATAGTCACTTGGTGCTTCCCTAGCCAAAGTTTGGCGTCTGTTTGGTTGTGCGGAATGTATAATAAATTCGCAGAAACGTCCGCTGTTATATAGCCATTCTTCCCCCATGTCAGTTTTTCCCCGGGGAAATTTTGGATCATTGCCATTCTTCCCCCGCGGAAATTTGGCAATACGTATACATATAGTCACTTTCCCCCATGCCACTCTTTCCCCCATAGTATAGATTTCACTATATTTATACAAGTCTGAAAATTAAACCCAACATACTTAGAATTATATTTTTTACGCTGACAAATATTTTTTGTCAATTTTCATTAACACAAGTCTGTCTATACAATGACATGTCCCTCATACTGTCTATGTGTCAACTAGTTTGTTTTTATTTCCACCAGTCTTTTATAATAGTCTGTCTACATTCTCAACAGTTTGGATATGTTTCCACATGTCTGTCTTTGGTCCACTAGTCCGTCTACATTTTCATCGGTCTGTCTATGTGTCCACCAGTCTGTATGCATTTTCAATAGTCTTCATATTCACCAGTCCGTCTTTGTTTCTACTATTCTGTCTACATCTCCACCAGTCTGTCTCCGTGTCCAATAGTCTATCTACATGTTTACCAGTCAGTTTACGTATCCATTAATCTGCCTTCTACACCAGTCTGTGTATGTGTCCACCAGTCTGTCTATACATGTCTACCAGTCGGTCTATATGTCTACCATATTATATACTGTGTCAATGTGTCAATCGTCTGTCTTCATGTTCACCAGTCCGTCTGTAATTGCATTTTGTTGTGTGATTTTGTCTGAGATTCCAAATCTTCATTATGCTGACATATACATGCATTCTTTTGACTTGAAAACTTACTATAGGTGTATACTCCTTACTAATATGCTTTGAAATGCCAAAAAGTTTTCGTTGGGATTTATCATAAGCCAAGAAACATTTTTAATATGCATTGTCACAACAAGTTACTTTGCAGGTTTAGTTTTTCTGACAACAGGCTAGTATGACAAGTAAAGCTTAAAAATAAGATAGTCTTATCTATATCGGGTTGAAAAAACATACTAGTAAATATACATGGTTTCGCAGTTAGTGTCTGTCTCTGTATGCTTTTTTTTTAATATGAAATGTAGCAATATTTCATACAAAACAAATCGTTAGTAGTCAATTCGTTATTAAACAACAACCAGTCTTTGAGAACATGATTGTCATTAGTTGTAATTGGTTTTGAAATAGCTTTCAGTAACTGAGAGTACTCATATTCCGGTGCTAAGTGATGATTGTGCACCATACCAACATTTTTAGTGAAGCCAATTGCAACTGATATTCAACATTTTTTTCTTATGGTGTGCTGTCCAAGGCTGGATTATTTGGGGCGCGCGGGGGGAGTGAATGTTTAATGCCGCCACCTTCTTTATGTGACATTCCGAAGCCATGAATATGTAGTACAATTATGATGTTGGTTCATATTGGTTAATTATTACTTTAATACCAAACAGACAACAATAAAAAATAAACATGTATATATAACACATGTATATCAATACAATGAAGGTTTCATTCAGCTAAAATAATTTTAAAAAAATGTTGCTATTTTCTTTTTAGATACAAATTTGGAACTGACGTCGGCGACGTTATAATTCAAGGGGGAAACAATAGAAGTTCTCGTGCTACAAGGGGACAAAATTGGTTTGATCCTGCCCCCCCCCCCCCTAACACTGAGGGGGAAAAGTTGGATCATGCCAATTTTTCTGGGGTGAATAATTGGATCTATCCAGTTTCCCCCCCGAAAAAAATGGCATGGGGGGAAGAATGGCTATAGGACACCGGTCATAATGGGTACGTTAAATCCAATGCATCGAGTACCACGCTCTTCACACGAAAAGAACCCTTGCAACAAATATGTAAGTGCCCGTAGAGGCATGCATTTTGCAAGACTTATTGATAAGTTCAATCCCTATCCGACTTACCGTCATTCTTCAATGGCCGTCAACATTTCCAGTACTTGAACACATCTTTTGTTAATTTGTTTTCGTCTTAAGCATGCCTGAACTAGTTTCCACTGGACGTTAAACAACCAGCAGTCAATCAATCATTAACCGTTACACTTTTTGATTGTCTCAACTTCCAGATGAAAGTTGACCATTATCCATATTGACTGCCAACAATCACTTAATGTTATACGAACGACATCTTAATATTGCGCCAGATATAAAAATATCTTTTTAATATTTTTTTAATGAGACAATTTGAAATCTGTTTTAACGAAACATTCTAATTCTGAAGCAGTGGATATCGCTTACTTTCGATTACACGAAAGGTTTATTTTTTGTACACAAAGTATGGTGGGCAAGAAAATTATTTATTATCTATTAAAAAAATAGAAAAAAAAATCTTTTTTTTTGCCGTAGAACATTTTTTATTAACATTTCCGTAAGGATGGGGTGGGGTGTCCGACCCAAACTTTGGACCTAATTTAAAGTAAAAACTAAGCCTTAGCACACCCTGGATTTTTTCTCAAGTAAACTTTAGCTATTCAGCTTCGCATTGCACCTAGTGGCGAAAAAAGTATTGAGGTAGAACATTTTTTATTACCATTTCCGTAAGGGTGGGGTGGGGTGTCAGACCCCAACTTTGGACCTTATTAAAAAACAAACTCTATCTTAGCACACCCTGGATTTTTTCTCAAGTAAACCTTAGCTATTCAACTTCACATTGCACCTAGTGGCGAAAAAAGTTTTGCGGTAGAACATTTCTTATTAACGTTTGCGTAAGGGTGGGGTGGGGTGTCCGACCTCAGCTTCACATTGCACCTAGTGTCCAAAAAGTTTTGCCGTAATACATTTTTAATTAACATTTCCGTAAGGTTGGGGTAGGGTGCCTCACCCCGATTTTGGACATAATTTAAAAAAAAAATAAGCCTTAGCACACCCTGGATTTTTTCTCAAGTAAACCTTTAAATTAGCTATTCAGCTTCACATTGCACCTAGTGGCGAAAAAGTTTTGCGGTAGAACATTTTTTAAAACCGTTTCCGAAAGGGTGGGGTGGGTTGTCCGACCCAAACTCGTGACCTAATTTAAAAAAAACTAAACCTAAGCACACCCTGAATTTTTTCTCAAGTAAACCTTAGCTATTCAGCTTCACATTGCACCTAGTGGCCAAAAAAGTTTTGCCGTAGATCATTTTAAATTAATATTTCCGTAAGGGTGGGGTAGGGTGCCCCACCCTGATTTTAGACATAATTAAAAACAAAATAAGCCTTAGCACACCCTGGATTTTTTTCTCAAGTAAACCTTAGCTATTCAGCTTCACATTGCACCTAGTGGCGAAATAAGTTTTGCGGTAGAACATTTTTTATAACCGTTTACGAAAGGGTGGGGTGGGTTGTCCGACCCCAACTCGGGACCTAATTTAAAATAGAACTAAGGCTAAGCACATCCTGGACTTTTCTCAAAATAACCTTAGCTATTCAGCTTCACATTGCACCTTACGGCGAAAAAGGTATTGCCGTAGAACATTTTTTATTACAATTTCCGTAAGGGTGGGGTAGGGTGTTCAACCCCAACTTTGGACCTAATCTAAAAAGAATCTAAGCCTAAGCACACCCTGAATTTTTTCTCAAGTAAACCTTAGCTATTCACCTTCACATTGCACCTAGTGGCGAAAATAGTATTGCCGTAGAACATTTTTTATTACCATTTCAGTAAGGGTGGGGATGGGCTGTCCGACTCTAACTTTGGACCTAATTTAAAAAAAACTAAGACTAAGCACAGCCTGGATTTTTTCTCAAATTAACCTTAGCTATTCAGCTTAACATTGCACCTAGTGTCGAGAAAGGTATTGCCGTAGAACATCTTTTATTACCATTTCCGTAAGGGTGGGCTAGGGTGTCCAACCCCAACTTTGGACCTAATCTAAAAAAAATCTAAGCCTAAGCACAACCTGAATTTTTTCTCAAGTAAACCTTAGCTATTCAGCTTCACATTGCACCTAGTGGCGAAAATAGCATTGCCGTAGAACATTTTTTATTACCATTTCAGTAAGGGTGGGGATGGGCTGTCCGACTCTAATTTTGGACCTAATTTAAAAAAAAAACTAAGACTAAGCACAGCCTGGATTTTTTCTCAAATTAACCTTAGCTATTCAGCTTAACATTGCACCTAGTGGCGAAAAAGGTATTGCCGTAGAACATTTTTTATTACCATTTCCGTAAGGGTGGGTAGGGGTGTCCAACACCAACTTTGGAACAAATTTAAAAAAAGAACTAAGCCTAAGCAAAACCGGGATTTTTTTCTCAAGTAAACCTTAGCTATTCAGCTTCACATTGTACTAAGTGGCGAAAAAAGTATTGCCGTAGAACATTTTTTATTACCATTTCCGTAAGGGTGGGTTGGGATGTCAGACCCTAACTTTGGACCTAATTTAAAAAAAAAATAAGCCTAAGCACACCCTGGATTTTTTCTCAAATTGACCTTAGCTATTCAGCTTCACATTGCACCTAGTGGCGAAAAAGGTATTGCCGTAGAACATTTTTTATTACCATTTCCATAAGGGTGGGGTAGGGTGTCCAACCCCAACTTTTGACCTAATTTAAAAAAAAAACTAAGCCTAAGCACAACCGGGATTTTTTTCTCAAATTAACCTTAGCTATTCAGCTTTACATTGCACCTAGTGGCGAAAAAGGTATTTGCCTTAGAACATTTTTTTATTACCATTTCGGTAAGGGTGGGGTAGGGTGTCCCACTCCAACTTTGGACCTAATTTAAAAATATCTAAACCTAAGCACACCCTGAATTTTTTCTCAAGTAAACCTTAGCTAGTCAGTTTCACATTGCACTAAGTGGCGAAAAAAGTATTGCCGTAGAACATTTTTTATTACCATTTCCGTAAGGGTGGGGTAGGGTGCCTAACCCCGACTTTGGACCTAATTTTTAGAAAATAAGCCTTAGCACACCCCGGATTTTTTCCCAAGTAAACCTAAGATATTCAGCTTCACATTGCACCTAGTGGCCAAAAAAGTATTGCCGTAGAACATTTTTTATTACCATTTCCGTAAGGGTGGGTTAGGGTGTCAGACCCCAACTTTGGACCTAATTTAAAAATAAAAAATAAACCTAAGCACACCTTGGATTTTTTCTCAAATTCACCTTGGCTATTCAGCTTCACATTGCACTAAGTGGCAAAAAAAGTATTGCCGTAGAACATTTTTTATTAACATTTCCGTAAGGGTGGGGTGGGGTGTCCCACCCCAACTTTGGAACAAATTTAAAAAAAAAATAAACCTTAGCACACACTGGATTTTTTCTCAAGTAAACCTAAGATATTCAGCTTCACATTGCACCTAGTGGCGAAAAAAGTATTGCCGTAGAACATTTTTTTATTACCATTTCCGTAAGGGTGGATTGGGGTGTCAGACCCCAACTTTGGACCTAATTTAAAAAAAAAACTAAGGCTAAGCACAACCGGGATTTTTTTCTCAAATTAACATTAGCTATTCAGCTTCACATTGCACCTAGTGGCGAAAAGGGTATTGCCGTAGAACATTTTTTATTACCATTTCGGTAAGGATGGGGTAGGGTGTCCCACTCCAACTTTAGACCTACTAGTAATTTAAAAAATATCTAAGCCTAAGCACACCCTGAACTTTTTCTCAAGTAAACCTTAGCTAGTCATTTAGCTTGGCATTTTTTTGTAATCTTTGTGCCGTGTTTGGAAATTTTAAAATTGTTCCAGCGTCTGTGATGGCCGCTTAAATTGTATGAACTTTCAAGATTTTGATAGTGTCTCAATTTAAATATATTGTCTCGATTCATTTGACATCGTGCTATTACCGAAAAGGATATCTGTTATCCAAAATATCTAATAAATATTAATTTTGTTCATTTTATAGTTATTTAATGGTGATGTTGTACCCTTTTTGACTTGTTATATATTATATTTTGTAGTGTACAGAACTATGTTACATGATCCATCGCCCTGTAAGATTAGTCGTTGACTATTTATTCAGTCATTTTATATAATACATTAATTTGTAGGATCCTTTACTATAGATAATTTAGCTGATCTGTAAAAATAACATCTCCATACCTTATATATCATGTACTGTAGTACGACGCTAGATTAAAACTGACGTGGAAAGGTAACACCCGGCCACCGAAAGCTTCATTTTTATGAAGCCCAGGTGGTCGTGCGGTCTAGCGGGACGGTTACAGTGCAGGCGATTTGGTGTCACGATATCTTAGTCGCATGGGTTCGAATCCCGGCGAGAGAAGAACAAAAAATTTGCGAAAGCAAATTTACAATTCTAACATTGTTGGGTTGGTGTTTAGACGAGTTGTACATACATAATGAACACAGCCATGTATCACCATCACTGCTGGTGATCCGATGGATAAATCTGTTGTAGAGTTGTCACTGGCCAAGACGTCCTTATAAATATAATTATTTTCTGTGACTGTATCTCACATTAATTTGTAGGATCCTTTACTATAGATAATTTAGCTGATCTGTAAAAATAACATCTCCATACCTTATATATCATGTACTGTAGTACGACGCTAGATTAAAACTGACGTGGAAAGGTAACACCCGGCCACCGAAAGCTTCATTTTTATGAAGCCCAGGTGGTCGTGCGGTCTAGCGGGACGGTTACAGTGCAGGCGATTTGGTGTCACGATATCTTAGTCGCATGGGTTCGAATCCCGGCGAGAGAAGAACAAAAAATTTGCGAAAGCAAATTTACAATTCTAACATTGTTGGGTTGGTGTTTAGACGAGTTGTACATACATAATGAACACAGCCATGTATCACCATCACTGCTGGTGATCCGATGGATAAATCTGTTGTAGAGTTGTCACTGGCCAAGACGTCCTTATAAATATAATTATTTTCTGTGACTGTATCTCACATTAATTTGTAGGATCCTTTACTATAGATAAATTAGCTGATCTGTAAAAATAACATCTCCATACCTTATATAGCATGTACTGTAGTACGACGCTAGATTAAAACTGACGCGGAATGGTAACACCCGGCCACCGTAAGCTTCATTTTTATGAAGCCCAGGTGGTCGTGTGGTCTAGCGGGACGGCTACAGTGCAGGCGATTTGGTGTCACGATATCTCAGTAGCATGGGTTCTAATCCCGGCGAGGGAAGAACAAAAAATTTGCGAAAGCAAATTTACAGATCTAACATTGTTTGGTTGTTGTTAGACGAGTTGTATATATATATATATATATGGAAGAATTAAGTTAAGGTTTTACATGTAAGTAATTTGTGTTAATGAAATTCGTGAATCCATAATTTATCAGTAATACATTGTACATATATTACGTTCGCTGATATCCGTTCAAAGGTCAACACAGACTTGGGCATAGCGAACTTCAATTTCATATACATTAGAAAATAAAATGTCTGAGATTTAATTTTGAAGATGTCAGAGCGTAGTTTAACAATGTGCATATCTCGTACATCGATTAACAAGAGACAATCAAGGTAACAAACAAAAACTCGCACTGAAGACATGAGGCCGGATGCGTCGATTGGGCAAAAGAGTGGCGAAAGATACCAGAGGGACATTTAAACTTAAAGATCGAAAATAACCCGACAATGCCATGGCTAAAATAGAACAAGATGTAATTATTACAGGATGCTCCCATAATTCGCAATTCCCATGGTCCCATATTCATTTGATTCGTTTTATTGTCCCATACAAGAATATCTATGGTTTAGGGGTGGAGATCTTGACCGTTTATAATTTATCAAAATTGAGGGGGTGAGGGTGACCTCAATGAACTTCACCTATATTTCATTTCATTTGTTTTGTTGTCCTATTCAATAGGTATTGGAAGATGTGGTCTGAGTGCATATGAGACAACTCTCCATCCAAATAACAATTTATAAAAGTTAACCATTATAGGTCAAAGTACGGCCTTCAACATAGAGCCTTGGCGCATACCGAACAACAAGCTATAAAGAGCCACAACATTACAAGTGTAAAACCATTCAAAGGGGAAAACCAACGATCTAATCTGTCTGTGATTATCTTAAAAAAACGAGAATCGAGAAACATGTATAAACAAACGACAACTACTGTGCATCAAATTCCTGACTTAGCACAGGTGCAAACATTTGCAGCGGGATTAAACGTTTTAATAGTACCAAACCTTCTCCCTTTTACTAAGACAATAGTTAATATCACAACATAGAATAAACAACTGCGCCATGAGCGCATGATACGCCCGTCGTCTTGTGTATAAGTTTTACGCAACAATCATAAATAGTGTCTGAGATACAGTGAGACATGTGAAACCACACCTTTTTTTTAAACAAAACCTCAATAACTCTAAAATAATTTTTTTAATCAAAACCAAAAAGTATACAGATCTTTGCATTTATATAACTAAGAAGTGTGTAAAATTTTAAGCAATTATCATAAATCGTTTTTGAGATACGGTGCAACATGCAAAAAAAAAACTCCCCCTTTTTAAAAAAATACTCAATAACTCAAGTATAAAATTTTGAAAAACCAAAAAGTATACAGATCTTAAAAATAACATAACTAAGAAGTGTTAAAATACCCACCCCTGTTTTAGTTACAAAGTCCTGTAACTCAAAAAGTTTTCATCTAATTTTCACCAAAATGTATACAGATACAATGTAGTTTGACCATCATAAGAAACAACTATATAAAGTTTCATGAAATTTGGATAAGTCGTTCTCAAGTTAAGGTGCGACATGTTTACGCCGGAAATACGGACGGACGGACGGACGGACGGACGGTACGACAGACGGATAGACGGACGCCCGACATTTGTATATAACATAATATGTCCCGTCAAAATTTTGACAGGCGTACAAAAACACATGATAAAATATCAATTGGAATGCTTAACTCAATCAAAAAACGTAAATTAACACACTATGAACGAATAAATTTGAGATGCGATACCTGAATGCATATAGAATGAAATTCAAAACAGTGTTGCTGTGGCCATTGATTGACACATTTAATTCATCCATTGACTGGGACAATTTAGGTGAACGTTTGTATGTAACGACCACTGCTCACTGTGTACTTTTTAAAGACACTTAAACTATGGGGTCACCAAAGGTTCTTAACACCTTAATAAAGTAATTCGAAAAATTAATCAGAAATAACATGATGTTTTGATTTATATCAATTATATAAATCAAAACAGAAAGGTTATTCCTGATTATTTTTTTCGAATTATTTTATAATTAAAGGCGTTAAGAAACCTTTGGTAACCCCACAGTTTAAATGGCTATCGTAGGTACGTCGTGAACAGTGGTCGTTACAGACAAACGTACACGTAAATTGTCCCAGACAATGGATGAATTTAATGTGTCAATCAATGGCCACAGCCACACTGTTTTGAATTTCATTCTACATAGTTTACAAAGTTATTAGGAATAAATATTTAAGGTCAAAAGTAAATAAACAAGTTTAAACAAAGCTATGGTAAGATGTCACTGTGAAATATTTAACAATGTATACAAAATCCTCACTTTTGAAAAAAAAAACGGTTTTCAAATTCTACACAGGTAAATAAAAATACTTTTGTCGTTAAGTATACTAAATCTTCCTATTAGGAATACCAAGAGAGCTCTGTAATATAAATAAACGTAATCTAATATTTGGCACGTACGGGGGATCTATCAACATTAAAACTAAACAATAGGAGCTAGATAAAATTTCCTGTACAGATTTAAGATTTGATAGATATAAGGGAGCTACCATTTGATTTTTATGCTCCCTGATCATTTATAAAAAAAAACCATATAAAACATATAAATCTTTTAAGTGCATGTAGGTGCATGTATAATGAAACAATGAATATATCAATTTTGACTATCTTTTACACAAATAAAATTGAGAATGGAAATGGGGAATGTGCCAAAGAGTCAACAACCCGACCATAGAAAAAAACCAGCAGAAGGTCACCAACAGGTCTTCAATGTAGCGAGAAATTCCCGCACCCGGAGGCGTCCTTCAGCCGGCCCCTAAACAAATATATACTAATTCAGTGATAATGAACGCCATACTAATTTCCAAATTGTACACAAGAAACTAAAATTAATAAAATACAAGAGACTGTTAACTACACAATAATAATGTGTTTTTTTTTCTTTTGGTGAATGTTTTAGTCCTTTTTGTTTAGCCATGGTGATGTCTCTCTTTCCCTGACAAATGTTGATACGCATTGGCGTCTTGTTACTTTTTGGGATAAAACAAAGTCATGTAAGCGACATGTACATTTCTAGAAATGCTTTATTAAGCACTAAATAACTTTGTGGTACCACCTCTTCATATAATGTTTATGAATTTGGTATGATATATATATACTTTGTATGTTTGTGTATAACAAATTTTTATTGTCTTGGTATCAATCCTGTAATTTTGGATTTTAAACCAATAAAAATTACTTACTTACTTACTTACTGTAAGTTTGTAATTAAAAAGTGTATTTAAAGTCGGCATAATTGTACACAAAATCAGAGAAAACATGAGCTTTGATGAGATCTCAACCCGACTATCATATAAAATTAGGTAGATTCATGCGAAACTAAGAATTAAAAAAAGAAAGTAAAAATATTTTTGATTTCTTTAACTTCAGGCCAATGCTCATGCGGCAACACCTCTACAAGTGTGTGTGTGTTGAATAGTACGAAGTGAAAATTAGTAGATATTCCAAATAATCAAAGCTGTTTTATAGACAAGATCCATTTTAATGAAGAATATATATGGTTAATTAGGGGTTGGGATCTTGACCGTTTACATTTAATCAAACATGAGGGGTGCGGGTGTCCCCCAGGTGCTTACCTTTTATTTCACTTGATTTGTTTTATTACCCCATACAATAATATATACGGGTTAGGGGTGTGGATTTCAACCGTTTACAAGATAATAGCAAATTCTCAATTGAACGGGGTTGGGGTGATTCCCAGGAACTTACCTTTTATTTCATTTAATGTGTTTTATTGTTCCATACAATAATATATATATGGTTTAGAGGTGGGGATCTTGACAGTTCACAAGATTTCAAATAAGAAGGGGTGGGGTGACTCCCATGGTTTTAAAGTTCATTACAAGAATAAGATAAGATAAGATAAGATATTTTTATTTCCAATTATGGGCCCCAAAGGGCATAAACATTACAACATCAATAATTTTTTCATAATACAATACAAACAATGAGATAAAAAAAAAAAAGTTAAACGAGAACTATTTAAGTTCTTAAAGAATACGTAGAATATGTATGGTTTAGGAATTGGGATCTCGACCGTCAACAAGATAAAAGCTCATTCTCAAACTGAACGGGGTGGGGGTGACCACCAAGGATTTCCCTTTATTTCACTTGATTTGTTTTCCTGTCCCACATACGAATATATAGTTTAGGGGTGGGGATCTCGACTGTTTACAAGATAAAAGCACATTCTCAATTGAACAGGGCAGGGGTGACCCCCGGGGACTTCCCTTGTATTTCAATTTCATTTTTTTTGTCCCATACAAGAAAATATATGGTTTAGGGGTGGGGATCTTTACCGTTTACAAGATATTAGTATATTCTCTAATTGAAGGGGGTGGGGTAACCCCCCCCACCCCCCACCCCGCAGAAAGGGTAACCAGATTCTGCTCCACATGTGGCACCCGTCTCGTTGCTCATGCTATTACAAACCCGGTAAAATGTCTAATTACGGTAACGGGATTGTAGTTACGACATAAGGAACGTATCCGAAATCATCTGTAAAACAGATATTATAAAACGGTCAACCAACTCGTGATGGTGTCCGTAACATTTACGATGGGATGATTTCAACTTCACCATTTTGAACTCTTGGTTTAATAGCGTCCTAAGGAGCAACAACACTAGTATAGCAAACACATCATGATAAGAAATACAAAGCCGGGAATATCGTATCAATTTGGAGATGTATACTCCGTATGCAGTAGTTGTAAACCCGCAGTATTATCACGCTAATCGAAAATGAAATTACAGATGAAAGGATTATATTGGTATTAAAAGATATAAAACCCTGGAATTATGTTGCTAGAATAGGCTTGAAAAATGTTGCCATTTGAAAAAGCAAGTGGAATAGTCCATACATTTTGAAATATGTCACACTTATCTTTATCTTGATTTTCGTTGGCTAAAACCAAGAGTTAAAATAGGAAAAATATGAATATTTTAAAAACTGTCACATGTTTTGTTCAACAATATCAACCAACCCCAAAATGTGTCTAATGCATAGAGGTATTCGTTAATTTTCTTCTAGGACTTTCATGATAAATGCAGATGATACGAAAAAAAGATGAATAAAAAGGTTTAATAGTATAATAAAGTTGAATATCAAAAGGTAAACAAGTATATTCCAATCAAGCAGTCCCATAGGTTTTTTTTTTAACATTTTGTAGACGATGACAGATCTTCAATGATTAAAAAGGGGCCGAGTGGTCTATTTAGTTACTACTATAATCTCTGGTCACTCAGCACTGAGGTTTTGAGTTCGAACCCTGCTCATGCGGGTGCACTCGACTCCAATCTTAATTGACTAGGATTGTCAGTTGTCCTATCGAAGGTCGGTGGTTTTCCCCGGGCACTCCTGCTTCCTCCACCAATAAAATCTGGACGCCACGAAATAGCCCAAATGCGGTGCTTAAAAGTTGCGTCAAAACACTAAATATCATATCTATACTATTAAACAAGAAGACCTCATTTTTGGTGTCGCTTCTCTTCTTTCCACAATAAATTAATCAACACGACTCTGTGTCCTATATGTACAGTGCATAGTCGCATTTGTCATCCATTCATATGATTATTCAGATTGAGTTATTTTGGGAGAAAAACGAGAAAAAAGGCATCCGGATATTGTCCCGTCATTGGACGAAATTTTAAGTCAGATTATACTTCCGGTTTGCGTTTTTCTGTATACTTTGAACAAACAAATAGTACGAATAAAGTGTATTTTAATTCTGTTCAGAGTTTATTATTTCCTTACTTAAATGTTCATAACATACTAAATGTATGTTCATATTGAAATTGATAGAAAACCAAAAATTGGGAATTTTGGAAATGAAGGAGGAGGTATAAAACTTCTAACAACACTTTACATACTTTTAACTCCGCTCTGAATGCCCGCGATTTCGCGGGTGTGTTCTAGTCAAGTATTAAAATACAATCTAACAGATTTAGATTGACATCGCACGCTGGCTGTTCACATCTTTATCTTACCGTTCTACACTTGCCATTCAAGTTACAAATTCATCTATATAGTGGACAATTGGTGATTTTTTTCTTTTAAATTTTAATATTTAAGAAACACAGACACACATTCAACAAAATTGTGATGGTGACCACCATAATCACTATATACACTTGTGAAGTATTGAAATTGTTTGTTATTTTTTCCTCGTAAGCCTATTTAAACTTTTTCGGTTTGATTTTTTTTAATATTTTGAATATCCATGGTGAAACGACAGTAAACTGATGCCTCCTGTTTTGGAACAACAATTGTAGTTTATCTTTATTTAACAACGCATACAAATGTCGTAATGCTAATCGCGTCCACTCGTAGCTGAAATATTGCATGAACGTACGCAATTATTGCTATTTTTTTATATAAAATTAAGGTCTTTTATGTAACAAAAAGAATAATAAGTATAATACGGCAAGTCACATTCGAAGAAAAGAGGATGAGCTTGTGGTTACCAAAACACGTTCGTCGTCATCTGTGAAACCAATATTCTATAACGGTCAACGAACCGGTGATGGCGTTTGTAAAAACTGCGCAGCTATAACATCAACTCCACTACTTGAAACTCTTGGTTTGAAAAGTATAATCACAAAAATACTTAACTCATAAAAAAATTCAAAACGAAAAGTCCCTAATCAAATAGCGAAATCAAAGCTCAAACACATCAAACCAATGGACAACAACTGCCATATTCCTGATATGACTTGGTACATATTGGGTTCCTTAACAACTTCTTTGTAAAGAATCGTGATACGACCGAATCTTTAGAATATCGAATCAATTTGGAAATATATTCTTTATAAGCAGGTTCAGCTGAAATGTTGCGTCCCTAAAATGTGTCGAAGAGGTGATTTCAACTTCACATCTTGATTTTGCTGCTTCCTTGAAAGTAGCTACTCTCAACTAAAGAAATCACGAAAAGCAATGCAAGCTCTGGAATGTCCTATAATTTTGGATATAATTTTATATGCATGTGTACTCCACATGCAGGCACTGCTTGAATGTTGCTGCACAGAAATAGAAAGTTCACAATTGGAAAGCAAACCTCATACGATATGTGTATATTTTGGTTGAAAATGTAAATGGACAAAAGACAAAGTTTTAATTTTTTTTTCGAATGGACATAAGATTATTTTTGCAATAGGACAATAATGTAACAAGCTTAATGAAAACAACGTTTCTGTGTCTTTTGAATTTCCCTTGTATCAGTGTATTTTAATGGTTACCAAAAACAATAATAATAAAAGTGCTTTTAGAAAGTCTTCCTTCTTGCTTTGTCCGAGATAAAAGTTATAGCCTGCTTGTAACACTGTACGACATGTTCAAATCGAAGGGCATTATATTCATCTTAGAAACAGATTGCTATGTTTTCTGTTCTTACAATCGTCACTGCACTTTTATACACAAGTTTAAAAAGGAACAACAAGAAACTCATAGTATTACTCTTCTTTAATTAATGATTTTTAATTTGGTCAAATATTCATATTATGTCAATATAAAAAAAAAACATACAATAAAATAGCAGCAAACATCACATCTTTTTAATATTATGTCGTTTACAAAGTTAACAATATTATTAGTGATTTTAAAAAGTTGATTAGTTCAGTTCAAACATTATATTATCATCCCAGTAACTATGATTTGCCACATTACGATTTCCGTTCGTCAGGTATTTATGATTGAAGAACCGAATTTGCAATAATTGTTCCTTGTAAACGATATAGTAACATTCAATTAATAAATGTGAATCAGATTGTATAAGGTTGTGAATGACGATCTAATGACTAGTTTACCATATCATTCAATTGGATTTTAGAACTTGGTATGTATTTTGTATAAACTTTAAAGTCATATGCAACGAGTGACTGGTGAAAGATAATGTTTATCCAATTTTTGTACCAATGCATGTATATATCATAGACTTAATCTTCTGTGTTTTTATGCAAACATATCGTATAATCGTCAATTGTTTTTTTCTGTCTGTCTGTTATGATTTTTGAATATGGCAGCTCATTTATTGTTGTGATTTAAACATGTAGTTTACTGATTGCTAACTTCTAGTAAACAATCAACAAAGAAACATGGATATTGAGCACGTGTATAATATGTACAATCAGATAATAGTTTAAGTCAGTGATAGATCCATGGTTATTGCGATCACCGGACTTTTACAAGAGGGTCACGCTAAAGTCACTTATTTTTAATTTTAAGCTTTTACCTAGCCTAAATTGAAGATTATAAAAAGAAGATAGTATTGGTTGATCTAAATATATAAGTATTTTGTCTTTAATAGATAGGGGATGAATGCTAGCAGTGCTAGTGATGGTTTTCCTTAAACAAGTTTAAAGAAAAGGAAATTAGTTGAAACAAGTGTAAATATGATTTTTCAAAGTACAATGGCTCAGCACAAAGATTTTCTAATTGTAAACGTTTTTGTAAATTTTTGTTATAATGCAAAACTCTGTATTTTTATGTTCTTATCAAAACAGTTCAAACCGTAGAACTGTCAGCAAAACTGACTAAATCAGTTCTAACTATAGGAATATCAGCAGAACTGTCTAAAACTGTTCTAGCCGTAGAACTGACCAAACCTCTCAGGATTGTAGAACAGTTCTACATGACGTCACTGCAGTTAGAGCATCGCACTGGTCACCATTCAGTGTTATAATCGATTTTTTAATATATATTATATTCTTTTGACTTAATTATGTTAAAGACAAAGAGTTCTTATAACTATTCTATAGATAAAACTAAATCAATTCTAGACGTAGAACTTACTATATATCGGTTCTAATCGTAGAACTGTTCTTGTCGTAGAACTGTTCTAGTCGTAGAAATGTTCTGGTCGTAGAAATTTTCTAGCCGTAGAAATGTTCTGGTCGTAGAACTGACCAAATTAGTTCTAGGTTAGAACTGTTCTAGCTAGGACTGTAAAAGGTGTCAGGATGACAGTTCTACGTACTGTCATAGTAGTTATCAAAGGTACCAGGATTATAATATAGAACAGTTCTTCTGACAAATTCTGACAGATTTGATGAGAGATTAGAAATGATACTTACTGTAAAGCATCCCCTTTTTAGCATATACAATATTTCACTACACACAATGTTTTTTTTTAAGTTCATTCCTATATTTTAATAAGAGATAGACCAAGGATTTGTTTAACTGTCTTATATCCACAGTTTTGTACTGCTTGATATGGCTATGAATTGCTCAGAGATTGATTTAAAACCATACAAACCAATGCTGATAACAAAATTATTATTTGACATTAAAATACACGAGAAATTGGAAATGCAATATATAAAAATTTAGGTATAAGCTAGATGAATTAGTCATAATGATTATAATCAAAGGAGAATGTGGTAATACAACAGGGACAAAAGCTGAAGAGTGTAGATGTATCGTATAATAGTTGTATAGGGAGATAGAACATTGCACTTGGATTTCAAAGAGATAGTTATCACAAATTAAAAGTGGACATATAACACAATCAGATTCATACGACAGGGTGCCGATTACATAATCGATAAACATAAGAATGTTAACTTAAATGTTTTGTCCATTTATTTCTGGGAAATAATTTAAATACCTTGTAGTAACGCACTTGTTTGTTATCAAATACAAATAATGTCACAGAAACAGACCCTTTGTTTTTACCATAGCAGTAGCCAATGTATAATTAGGTTTTTAAATATATATATAAATACGTCTAGGAAATAGACTTTCGAAATAATAAACATTTATGTAAACTCATTGTGCATAACTTTCTCACAATATGAAATAAGAAAAGGGAAAAATATATTGGAAAAATTATACAGAGTATGACTTCGAAGATACTGGTTTCATTTTAAACATAGTTGACAGTTGACAATGTAAAGTTATAACCTTCGATTTGTGTCTCATACTCAGCACAGAGATCATTTTTTTGGTGATAAAAAAATACCAAAGCAATCACATATCATATAGTACATGATCAACAAGAATATCAGACAAAAGAACCAACCGACATAATATGGTACGTTAATGATGATTGTTTTGAGTAAACGAAGCCAGACTGAGTCTTCCAATGGAGATGGTGGATGATCGTAAGTTCTCATTTTCGGACTGATCACCTGTAAATATATAAATAATTACAAGTACACACCCGTGATATCGCGGGTCCGTGACTGAATTAAAGTATATAACTATGCCTAAGCCTTATTTTAGTAATTGGTATTATCATCTGATAAAGTCATGTCGATTATAAGATACACAGTTTTCTCTGCTTTCAAATCTTTCTGTTTGAACCCGTCGACCTGGAACTTATCAATTATTGGTAATATTAATTATTTGGAAAACAAAAGGTCCTGCATGGCTATCCAGGAATGGAGTATTTTTTAATCAACAGCATTGTCCTATATTAGTTATCTTAGAAAGTCTTGCCGATTTGCTGAATAAAACTACAATAGGGAACAATTTGACACTGATTGAATTTAGTAGTGTCAGCCCTTTGATAATGACCCGTGTATATAGCAAAATCCTAAATACACCGTTTGGTGGTGCGCCTGTCAAATGCGGAACGTACAGATAAGGTAATAGGTAACAGGTGAATATACTATTGGTATCGGTATCGGATTCGACCCGGAACTTGTTAATTATTGGCAATATTAATCATGTGGAAAACAAAAGGGTCTGGAGTGGTGTAATTTTTAATCTACACCATTGTCCTATATTAGCTATATATAGAGTTGAATTCTTTGATTTGTCGTTTTTACCCGATGACGGCTGACAAATTGGACCTCGTCATTTTAGTATTATAGATGATTCAGAAGTATTCGATGTTTTAAATTAGAAAATGCAAGATTACTTAAACTTTATCTTGTTAATGGTAAAAAAAGAATATTGTCGATTCTCGACAGTATTTGTTTAAGTTTATTTGAGCATGTACGTCACTCTCTCGTGATTTCAGCTACTTCTTGGTTTGATTCAACTAACTACCTAATCACATCAATACGCATACGCCAATACCAGATAAGTTTTCACTTCTTATCAATCAATAACATTAATTTTAACGCAAGAGACAAGAGCCTGAATCGCTCATCTATAATGTTTTGCTTAAATCTTTCATCAATGATTATATTTGCTTTTCAGTATAATATAATTATTAATGAGTGGCTTAAAAATTCCAATGAAGAGAGTTCGCTTCTCATCTTAAAAATAATCAGTTTTTCAAAACACTAGTTTATATTGATAGGGGATTAATAAAAGAATCAAAAGAGCAAAAAAATATAGGCTTATGTTCTTGTTTTCGAGATATAAGCCATGATTGAAATTTTGGGGGTAACATTTCCTCTCTTGACTTTTCATAGTCTTATCATTGACCAGTTTAAGTTCTCAAAATCCATTAAAAATTATTAAAATTTTATAAGACTTTTACAGATGGCTTATCATTAAACATGTTAAAGATTTATAAAACGAAAAATGGAGGTCAATGAGCAAATTTCTTTTAGACATTTAAAAGGATAAAACCAGAGGATTCTGAAATCTGACAATGATTCCAAAACATGACAAGCGCATTAAGGCATCCTTAAATGGTTTGTATCTGTAATATTTTCTTCAAAAGCAAAAAGATGCATTTTACCCTTATGTTCCATTTAAGCCATAGTGGCTATCTTTCTTCGCTTACAAGGAAATAAAATACAACATTTATTCTAGATACGCTGAAACTCATTTAGTTGAAGTTTGGCTGAAATCGACTCAGCACAATCAAAGGCGATGTATTGTTGAAGAAAGCAAATTAGATATACAAATTGTAAAAACTTGTCTGCAAAAGGCAAGAACTCCTTGAAGGGTCAATTGAAAATTTTGGTCATATAAACTTATTTGTAGATCTTACTTTGCTGAACATTTTTGCTATTTACAGTTTATCTATATAAAATTCAAGATAATAACCGTTAACTACAAAATAAGTCATCAATTTAGGGGTAATAACCTACAAATCAGATACACGATAAGGCTGATAATTTCAGATTAGGTAGACCTTGACCTGAATTTAATGAATACTTTAACTTCTTTTCTGATTTCCACTACAAGCTTTAGTTTTTGAGAGATAAGTCGAAACTGCATTTTACCTTATGCTCTATTTTTAGCCATGGCAACCATGATTTCTAAGAAAACAGGAAATAAAAAACAAAAACTTTATTATAGATGACATTAACTAAAGGATCATTCAGCTTAAGTTTTTTTAGAATTGGTTCAGTAGTTTCAGAGGAAAATATTTTATAAAGTTGGAAAACATGGTAAACAAATTGTGTAAAATTGTCCTTGAAGTCAACTGACAATTTTTGTCATATAACACTTATTTGTAGATCTTACTTGCTGAACATTTTTGCCGTTTGCAGTTTATCTTTATCTAAAACATATTATTCAAGATAATAACCGTTAACTGCAAAATAAGTCATCAAATCAAGGATAATAACCTACAAATCAGATACACGATAAGGCTGATAATTTCAGAGTAGGTATACCTTGACCTGAATTTAATATATCCCTTAACTTCTTTTCCGATTTCCAGTAAATGCTTTAGTTTTTGAGAGATAATTTGAAAACTGCATTTTACCCTCTGATCTATTTAAGCCATGGCCACCATGTTTTCTAAGGAAACAGAAAATAAAAAACTTTATTATAGATGACCGTAATGATCATTCAGCTTAATTAAGTTTGGTTAGAATTGGTTCAGAAGTATATGGAGGAGAAGAGGAGAAGATTTTATAAAGTTGGAAAACATGGTAAATATATTGTGTAAGATTTTCCTTAAGAGTCAATGAACAATTTTGGTCATATGAAACTTATTTGTAGATCTAACTTTGCTGAACATTTTCGCCGTTTGCAGTTTATCTTTATCATTAATAAAATTCACTATAATAACCAATAAAAACTCCAAAGTTCCTTAACAGTTATAGGCGTCAACCCAACGGTGGGTTGTTATAGATTCATCTTAAATTCCAGGGCTGGTATAACCTAATGAACATTTTAACCTCACATCAGATTTGCTCTAAATGCTTAAGTGTTTGAAACATTACCTAAAAACTCATTTAACCCCTATGATCTATTTTAAGCCATGGCGGCCATGTCGTTTTGACGAAACAAAAAATAAAACACAAACTTTATTCTAGATACCATAAGGATCATTCAGCTCAAGTTTGGTCAGTAGCTTCAGAGAGTATGTTTGAAATAGTTTACACCAGACGGACGACGACGGACGCCAAGTGATGGCAAATGCGTCGGAACGGTGAGCTAAATAAAAATGGAGATAAACACTTGCGATTACAATATCTCTTCCTTTACCCCTTGGCTTCACCAGGAATATTTCTACATGTCCATGTTAATCGGTGAAATGGTTATTATAGTACATACCTGCGTAAGGAAACACAATACGGGGACATCAATGTATGGAAATACTGTCAAATGATAGTTCATTTGAAATACTCTCTTAATATCAGGGCAATAGTTTGCTATCCATTTGAAACTATCCATGGTTATTCCCAAATGACACAGAAAATCATCAATTCTTCTAAGGATCTCCGTATCTTCTTTGAACCTATCTTTCTTTGTCATCACTCCAAATATTGGAATTTCTAAATGATGAAAATAACTGTAAATTAATTTAAACTATACACTAGGGTCCTTTCTTTTATAATTTTACCTCTCTTTGAAACAAAGGATATTCCCATGTTTGATTATCCTTCACAATTGTTCAGCACAATATTGATAGGGTTAATAAAGACGCAGGTTATTATTTTGCTACAAATTTTGTGACCACCGTAATCCTATTTTGTTTATTTTTTCTCTAATTTTGAACTTTAATCTTGGAAATACCAACTTTAATCTTGGGTTTATCAACATTAAACTAAGAAATTCCATCTTAAATTTTAGAATTATCAACTTTAATGTTGGAGGTGTCAATATTAGGCATTGAAATTCCCACTTTTATCCTTCGACCCTTGTTAGCACCTTGGGAAGGGGTTATTTTTTTTTGTAGAAATATGCCATTTGTTCCTTTAAATATTCCCATTTTTATATAACATTGTCTAACATTTTTAACACCTATATTTATATATTTTTTTTTAAATATATACAAAGAATGACCTTTACTTAAAACAGTTTAATTTCCAAATGCATATATGCAAGGACTTATATTCAGGTAAATATAAAGTATCTGGTTGGTTCAAATATCACAATTGGCAGTCAACATGCGATGACCCATATGTTTGTCATATCCGTCTTCAACCCATTCAAAGAATGTTACAACCCCCTTCATGAATATTAGTGTACTTGAAGCTTTATAAAACCTAAAGATTATGTCTAGTTATCTTTAAAATTTTCCAAACATTAGCAGCGAAAATAATCAAAAGTAGATAAAGTATACAGAGAAAAACAATAAACTATGAGCTAGAAGTAAAATATAGGCTATTTCCTAGTTGATAATTCAAATAATTTTGTTTGAATTTCCTAGTTCAAAATTGATAATTCCAAGTTTATAGTTGAAAGTTCTAAGACTGAAGTTGATAATTCCAAGATTGAAGTGGATAATTCCAAGTTTTTATTCATTCGTTTGATGTGTTTGAGCTTTTAATTTTGCCATTTATTTGGGACTTTTCGTTTAGAATTTAACTAAGCGTTCGGTAGGGTCAATATTTTACATTTTCCAAGATTACAGCTTGAAATTCAAACATTGAAGTTGATAATGCCAAGATTTAAGTCGATAATTTGAAAATAATAAATAAAAAAAAGATGACCCTAATACGCTTACGTACCTTTCATAGTTTTTCATTATACATTTTTGAATTTCACCTTATATCATTAGAGAAAATATTACACAACTCACTGGTTATCAACTTTCTTGTTATTCAATAAACCGCGAATACAACAATTAACATGCTATATATTATATAACTTAGCGGCAATACGTGAAATTAAGCATTAGACCTAAATCCTAGGCCATAGGCTAACACCTTGGCAGAAAGTCTATTGCTTAAAATTGTTAGGCATTACTCTTAAATCCTACAAATTCTGTGAAGGCATTAACGCTAGTGCCAAACATGAAAATGAGAGTTAATAAAAAGAAAGTTATTCAAGTTAAAATACATTTGTACATGATTATGAAATAATAAGAATGGAAGTTTGAATGTCAACAACATGAAATAAAATCATCAGTAAAATATTGAGTTCTTCAGGGGTATAGAAGAAAAATGACAATATTTTCTTACACTTTGCCAAAAGGAAGTTTTACTATGCTTTTTTTCAAAATATGATAAAAAAAAAAAGTATGGGCCATCGCGCTATTTTTCAATGTGCAAGTCGTTCCAAATTGCCAAAAAATTTCCCCAGAAAAAACACATTTTTCAGAATTTTGAAATAAAGTATGAGAAGATAGGTTAAATATATTACAAGAAAAGAAAAAGAAAAAATGTTAACACCGAACTGGTTTTCTTGCTACAAGTTATAAGTTTTCTTTATTTGAATAAACAGTGTAATCAATAAAACCTGTCTTCAAACTTAAGTCGCAAATAAACTGACAACACCATGGCTAATAATAGAAAAATACAAACAGACAATGATAGTTCACACGACACACCATAGAAATCTAAAGACGAAGCAACACGAACCCCACCAAACACTGATGGTGATCTCAGGTGCTCCGGAAGAGTAAGTAGATCCTGGTCCACATGTTGCACAAGTCATGTTATTACAAACCCGGTATATTACCAAATTTGGTAGGTCTAATATACAACTAGTGTGGAGTCATGGAACATTGTACAGACTATTTAACAGGTTTTTTTTCTCTATATCATTTGTACATGGTGCATGCACCTGAGGATTGTACTGTAAGAAATGTCGGTTCCCTGGCATGGAACTTGTTTCCTCTAACATGGTGTGATGACGTTGGTTTAATCGTACCGATAATTGACTTTTCTTAATTATACTTCCATTATAACTATATTAAGCAATATCAACTCTTAAACTTTTTATTGTTCTTGCCTATATTTTTAAATTCGGAACACCTCTATAGTGTTAATTTCAAATGTCGTGCACGTGCAATAGTGTCAGTTCCGGTTTTTGGTAATTTAGGTATTTTCCTAAATAGTTATTGGTAAACCAAAATGGTATATGGCAAACCAAATCGGTTAATTGGTTTACCTAAGTATAAATACGGCTGATAATATAGATAAGTCTTTAGCACGATTTTACCCTAGACAAGTAACACTGGCTAATACCAAGCGATTTTTATACGCGTACATATGCCATTTACAAAATCAATTAGATACCAGACAGTCAACACTATTACAATATCCGAGGAGGCTTCGTCTGCATACTATAGGTTTGTTAATTCTTTACAAGTTACTTTTAAAGAATTACTTTGTGAGAGAAACTTTATCTTTTGGAATTGAATTTGATTTACCAAACTACAACTAGTAAACTTTCTGAGTATATTTTCCCGCTATCCATTTCCTTCAATGCACCAATAGAATCTTAACAAAGTATTTATCTTACACTAGAATACTGTAATGTTTTTAATAATTATATGTACTGTTAATATCTAATGCATCTTAAAGTTCATAAAATTTGATTTTTATTTAACGAGTCTGTTATTCTTACAAATATCGATAGTTAACTTATTTTACAAAAACCTATACTCCAATCTATCCTTTTATATCCGAGTCATTAACTTACCAGGGTGTATTCAAAATACCAGAGTACAACATAGTAAAACGATACCAGAGAACCAGTTAGTATCGCGATACAAGAGTACCACATAGTATCACGATACAGGAGTAACACATAGTATCGCTATACCAGAGTACCAATTAGTATCAAGATACCAGAGTACCAGTTAGTATCGCTATACCAGAGTACCATATAGTATCACGATACCAGAGTAACACATAGTATCGCTATACCAGAGTACCACTTAGTATCACGATACCAGAGTACCAGTTCGTATCACTAAACCAGAGTACCATATAGTATCACGATACCAGAGTACCAATTAGTATCAAGATATCAGAGTACCACATAGTATCACGATACTAGGTAACACATAGTATCACGATACTAGGTAACACATAGTATCGCTATACCAGAGTACCACTTAGTATCATGATATCAGAGTACCAGTAAGTATCGCTATACCAGAGTACCATATAGTATCACGATACCAGAGTACCAGTTAGTATCAAGATACCATAGTACCACATAGTATCACGATACCAGAGTAACACATAGTATCGCTATACTAGAGTAACACTTAGTATCACGATACTAGAGTAACACTTAGTATCACGATACCAGAGTACCAGTTAGTATCGCTATACCAGAGTACCATATAGTATCACGATACCAGAGTACCATTTAGTATCAAGGTATCAGAGTACCACATAGTATCACGATACCAGAGTAACACATAGTATCGCTATATCAGAGTACCACTTAGTATAACGATACCAGAGTACCAGTTAGTATTGCTATACCAGAGTACCATATAGTATTAAGATACCAGAGTACCACATAGTATCGCTATACCACTTAGTATCAAGATACCAGAGTAACACATAGTATCCCTATACCAGAGTACCACATAGTATCACGATACCAGAGTAACACATTGTATCGCTCTACCAGAGTACCAATTAGAATCACGATACCAGAGTACCAGTTAGTATCGCTATACCAGAGTACCATATAGTATCACGATACCAGAGTAACACATAGTATCGCTATACCAGAGTACCACTTAGTATCACGATACCAGAGTACCAGTTTGTATCGCTATACAAGAGTACCATATAGTATCACGATATCAGAATACCAGTTAGTATCAACATACTAGAGTACCACATAATATCACGATACCAGATTAACACATAGTATCGCTATACCAGAGTACCACTTTGTATCACGATACCAGAGTAACACATAGTATCGCTATACAAGAGTACCATATAGTATCACGATATCAGAGTACCAGTTAGTATCAAGATACCAGAGTAGCACATAGTATCACGATACCAGAGTAACACATAGTATCCCTATACCAGAGTACCACATAGTATCACGATACCAGAGTAACACATAGTATCGCTATACCAGAGTGCCACTTAGTATCAAGATATCAGAGTACCAGTTAGTATCGCTTTACCAGAGTACCATATAGTATCACGATACCAGTGTACCATATAATATCACGATACAAGAGTCCCACATGGTATCACGATACCAGAGTACCACTTAGTTCACGATACCAGAGTACCAATTAGTATCGCTATACCAGAGTACCATATAGTAACACAATACCAGAGTAACACATAGTATCGCTATACCAGAGTACCACTTAGTATCACGATACCAGAGTACCAGTTAGTATCGCTATACCAGAGTACCATATAGTATCACGATACCAGAGTACCAGTTAGTATCAAGATACCAGAGAAGCACATAGTATACTTAACGATACCAGAGTAACACATAGTATCGCTATACCAGATTACCACTCAGTATCAAGATATCAGAGTACCAGTTAGTATCGCTATACCAGAGTACCATATAGTTATCAAAGGTACCAGGATTATAATTTAGTACGCCAGACGCGCGTTTCGTCTCCATAAGACTCATCAGTGACTCTCATATCAAAATATTTATAAAGCCAAACAATAACAAAGTTGAAGAGCATTGAGGATCCAAAATTCCAAAACGTTGTGCCAAATACGGCTAAGGAAATCTATGCCTGGAATAAGAAAATCCTTAGTTTTTCGAAAAATTAAAACTTTTGTTGACAGGAAATTTATAAAAAAAATGACCACATTATTGATATTCATGTCAACACCGAAGTGTTGACTACTGGGCTGGTGATACCCTCGGGGACGAAACGTCCACCAGCAGTGGCATCGACCCAGTGGTGTAAATAGTTATCAAAGGTACCAGGATTATAATTTAGTACGCCGAACGCGCGTTTCGTTTACATAAGACTCATCAGTGACGCTCATATCAAAATATTTATAAAGCCAAACAATAACAAAGTTGAAGAGCATTGAGGATCCTAAATTCCAAAACGTTGTGCCAAATACGGCTAAGGAAATCTATGCCTGGAATAAGAAAATCCTTAGTTTTTCGAAAAATTAAAACTTTTCTTGACAGGAAATTTATAAAAAATGACCACATTATTGATATTCATGTCAACACCGAAGTGGATACCAGAGTACCATATAATATCACGATACAAGAGTACCACATAGTATCAGGTTACCAGAGTACTAGATAGTATCACGATACCAGAGTATCAGTTAGTATCACTATACCAGAGTACCACATAGTATCACGATACCAGAGTAACACATAGTATTGCTATACCAGCGTACCATTTAGTATCACGATACCAGAGTACCAGTTAGTATCGCTATACCAGAGTACCATATAGTATCACGATACCAGAGTACCTGTTAGTATCACGATACCAGAGTACCACATAGTATCACGATACCAGAGTACTAGTTAGTATCACTATACCAGAGTACCACATAGTATCATGATACCAGAGTAACACATAGTATCACTATACATGAGTACCACTTAGTATCACTATACCAGAGTAACACTTAGTATCACTATACCAGTATAACACGCTACCAAAAAATGGTCACCAGTTATAACTTTTATTTGTTTATATATTCTTGCATTATAATACCGCAGTCCCACTAGGCCACAGTCGCACTACGATCTGTGAAACAAATGCAAATTTTGATGATCTTAGTGCGATCGTATAGATCGCAGTAAGGTCGTATCACGGTCGTGGTGAGGTCTTTAAGATCATGATGAGCGTGCCTAACTTTGAACATGTTCCAAACAATCTAGGTGCGGTCGTGGCGAAATCAGGTTGTAGTAGAAGCGCAGTAAGGTCGGGATAAGATCGCAAAGGTCGCTGCACCATCGTAGCGAGAGCGTAGTAAAAGCGTGATTCTATTCGTAGCGAGAGCGTAGTAAAAGCGTGATTCTATTCGGAGAGATTTCGCTACGATCTCACAGTGACGTTATTACGACCTCACTACGACAATCACGTTCTCACCAAGACCCAACTGCGCTTCCACTACGGCTATACCACGTTTACATTACTAAAAGACGTGTCACGGTACTTATCTATCCCAAATTCATGCATTTGGTTTTGATGTTATATTTGTTATTCTCATAGGATTTTGTCTAATGCTTAGTCCGTTTCTGTGTTTGTTACATTTTAATGTTGTGTCGTTGTTCTCCTCTTATATTTAATGAGTTTCCCTCAGTTTTAGTTTGTTACCCCCGATTTTGTTTTTTTTCCATGGATTTATGAGTTTTGAACAGCGGTATACTATAGTAACTGTTGCCTTTATTTACACCACGCTGTTCAAGACTATAGTTCTATTCTAGCACGCCAATGCCGTCCTCCACTACGTTCACACTACGACCATCATGCTCATTTTCATTTTCACATAAAATATATAAAAGCTCTCCATGTTTTTTGTCCTTTTTCTCTAACGGCTCTCTATCTGTGTCATCCTTGCTATTGTTCACTAAAACATAGTTGTTTTAAGTTTGATTGACCAACATAAGGTTGTGATTCAGGTTGGATTGGTCGGTCTGACATCTCTTCTTGATCAGGATTCGTTACCATCAGAGTTCCCTCTTCCATTACATCTACTCCTATCACCACGCACACGTGTTATGGTGATCTTGGGGGCATGACTGAGTTGTTTCAGAAAAATCTACGTACTAATCAGAAGTAGAAGGAATGGAACAGTATTGATATTAAATACGATGTTGACGTTATTGCTGAGAACGAAGTAAGATCGCGGTATGAACGTAGTATAATCGTGGTAAGAACATGCTATAACCGCATTAGAATCGTGGTAAGAACATGCTATAACCGCATTAGAAGCGTGGTAAGATCATGTTGCAATCGGATAACTCGTGGTATAATCGTTGTGAGAACGTGATGAGCATGGTAGAATTATGATAATCGTAGAAAAAGCGTAGTGAGAACGCGGTATAATCGTAGCAGGATCGTGGTAGAAGCGTAATAAGGACGTAGTATCATGCCGCTTATACCGCGACCTCACCACGACCTGAATTTATTTTTATATCGCGGTGAGCGTGGTGCGATCGTGGTCCAGTGGGACTGGGGCTTTAAGTAAATATATGATAAGGAAATTTTCTTAGAAATGCTGAAATGATTCAAATTATATATGAAAATAAAGATTGTTTCTTAAATTTTCACATTATTATGATTATGATAGAGAAAGAACAAAAAATATAATATTCATAGGCTTTGGAAGACACATGTTATCAGAAAAATCGTTCTCTTGGCGTTGTCCCATGTAACAAACTCGAATCATTAAACTCGAACAATTTGCGAAATGTTCACGCAACTCTTCGAAATTTTGCATGAATGTTTTATGACATGATATATTTCAGTACTGGTTTACATGGCCGTCTCTATATAAAATTAGCATAGATATTTTTAAAAGAATATGTATAAATGACTGTCCCACGGGAAATTTAGGTTGGAAACTTAAAAAAGTTAAAAACAAAAAAATTGACATATATAATTTTTTAATTTTTTAATTGTAAGCACGATCGTTTTGTACTGAGCGTAACCTCCAAAAGTTCAAATTAGTAATTGAATTGAGCTACACATTCAATTCAAAACAATAGGTTTGCAATGTCTTGTGGTAATGTCCGAGTTAAACTTTCTTGCCTTCACAAAAATTTTACTGCCAAAAAATCCAGAGATTTGATTTCATGAAGATTATTTTTCGGCTTTGATTACTATACCAATAAAAAGTACTTTAAAATTTGAAATTGTTACACCAAATTGTATTAAGATTGCAGGGTTACTTATATATATTAAAGATTAATGAAAATGTCTTGCAAGGTTGTCCGTTAACATTATTTGACGTCACCACAAGCGTAATATTGGACGGCATGAACTGCATTCGCGGGTTCCTTCCTCCACTTAAATGTAACTTTCAACAAAACGAAATGATGCACATAATTCAAAAATACACATCTATAAGATGATAAAATATTAAGAAAACTTCAGTGTCATAACTATAAGCAATCTAATTGTCTCTTGTTCCACTGCTTGAATAAAATCATATTCGGGTTCTTTATATAATGCAGCATTATTCCCCAAAAAAACACATTATTTCTAGAAGTAAAATGTAATTTCCTATGTAAATTATAACATCATATTGGAATGGAATGTCTCTGCAGTTCTACTTGTGTGCTATACTTTGCGTTTATATTTACCAAACAAGAAAAGCAGGAAAAACTTGATTGTGCGCGTTTCTAATTTAACGTTATTTTTCTGTTACACTAAATGGTAGCAATATCTGACGTTGCGTCATATCATATTTAAAAAAAAGTCAAAATTGTAAACAAAGTTAAAACCTATGATTGCGTTGGTTAACAACCACTATTTTTATACGTGTACATGTATAACAAATTTCGTTGTACCCTAGATACAGCACCAAAAAAAAAACATTTTCCAAAAGACCAAAAAGTACATTTTAACAAAATTCATTTGACTAACAGACGGAACACTGATGTATTTAATCCCTGCTAAATGCCATTGACGATTACCAAAAAAAAAAATGATCACAAGATGTACCTTATTGATCTTAATATTAATTAAATACCAAACAGAAAACAATGAACTTGCGGCATAGATTGTAAACCACAAACATGACGTGTTAATTTTTTTTTAAACCATATCCGGATTTCGACAACTAGGGTCTCTTTAGTGATGTAAGGGCTCGAAATAGTATTTGGAAGGCCATATAATTTACCTCAATTAAGGATAGACTCTTGAATGTTAAAGATTCAAAGAAGAAGGAACAGATTATATAAACCGGAGGGAATATATAATACAAGCCCAAACGAAATAAATACAAACAAGTCTAAATTGAAAACAACGTTCAAGCCTATGATTGTGTTGGATAAAAACCACTATTTTTATACGTGTGCATGTAAAACAAAGGTCTTTGTAGAGGGGTCTAAATACAGCACAAACAACATTTCCAAAAGACCAAAAAAGGGAAAAAGTATATTTTAACAAAACGCCTTTGACTAAGGCCGTGTTTACATTGACCTAAACTCGGTGTTGTCTTAGTGTAACTCACACATAAACTAAACACAATTACGTTCCCATTGATAAAACTCAATGATTACATGTAGTTTAAATCATGTTTTGTCTACATGCAGTCGATAGTCAATGTAGGCATTGTGTAGGTTAAGTGTACATAAAACTAGGCATTTAGAACTTTAATTTTCCCATGTATATTTAAAAAAAGAAACGATTTTTAAATAAAATTGATACTTATAACACTTATTAATAAAGTTTTTTACAGAAATATTTGTCTAAACTTGATATGTTATTTTGTTATAAAAACACTTTCACGTAGCCTTATTTAAAAACTCATATCAAGACTCATCAATTATCATTGCCGAACACATAATTCATTTGAAAAGGTCTTCCCGAATCGACTGAACGTACACACTGACAGAAATATTTGCCACTGGTATTATTTTACTCAAACAACGATTCACTCATAAATGCATTACTGAAAAAGGTGAGGTTAATTGTTTTTTGTGTAGTATCTCAGATCCGTTAAAATACAATTAGAAATTAGAAAAAAAAGCATTACCCCCGCCCTTTGTCAAATACTCCTTGGAGGAAAAAATACCATTTGAAACAAACAGAAAAGATAGAAATGCAGTGGTCCTTAACGTCGCAATTTTTCTTCGTCTGTAAGCACGCGGATGCAGCCTACGTTTTTAATGCGTTAATCGAGACATCTTTAAACTACTGCAAATTATCCAAAATGACTTTCTAAATGGAGCAACTACTTTACTTTTAAAAATAAAGGAGGGGTCTGAGTCAGACCCCCCTCTCGCGCGAAAGTTTATATTTAGGTTTTTTTTCCCGATGGTACAATTCAATATTTAACACTATAATGTATGGAGAAACTTTGGATTCAGAATATTTGTTCATTCTAGTCATCTGTATGTCTCCATTAAAAAAAATTGTGGAAAAGTCCATACCCCTTTTTTTAAAGTCAAATGGTCGTTCCATAAAAGTTGTTTGAAAATTTGAATTCGGTTCTACGTAATGAACATTTAAATGACATATAGTTTACAAGTGTGAACAAATCTTATGTACGGGTAGCTAAACGAGGTGTATAGATGTGAACAAATTTAATGTGAAACTAGTGTACATTACATTAAACCATATGTAAACATGTTTACTGTACACGGCGTTTGGTGTGAACACGGCAAAACAGAGCGAACAACTGATGTTCCTAAACCCTGCTAAATGCCATCGATGATTGCCAAATTGATCACAAAATGAACCTTATGGATCTTAATATCAATCTAATACCACACTGGAAACAATAAACTTGCGGAAAAGATGGTAAACCACAAACATTAGGTGCCTAATTGTTTTACACCATATCAGGATTTCGACAACTAATGTCTCTTCATTGATGTTAAGGATCGAAATAATATTCGGAAGGCCATTTAATTTACCTCAAATTAGGATGGAAAGAGTCGAAGCAGGATGAACGGATTATATAAACCGGAGGAAAAAATATAATAAAAGATCAAACGAAATGAATATAAACAAGTCTTAATCGAAAACAACGTTTAAACCTAGTATGATTGCGTTGGATAAAAACAATCAATTGTTATATGTGTGCATGTAAAACAAATTTCGTTGTAGAGTGGTGTAAATACATTTCCCACAAGATCAGTGAAAAACGTATTTTAACAAAACGAATTTGACTAACAGGTCGAACAACTGATGCTCTTAAACCCTGCTGACTGCTATTGACAATTACCACAAATAAATGTATCACAAGATGTACATGTACCTCATGGATCTTAAAATTAATCAAATATCAAACAGAAAACATTAAACTTACGGCATAGATGATAAACCACAAAAATAATATATTATAATACGTACATGTATATGAAATACAAATATATTCCAAAATGAGGTATATAGAATAAATAAACGTCTGAATAAAGTTAACTTTTAAGCACAAAAGCCCCCCCTATCTTTTTAAATGTTTGTATGCGATGTTTATATCCGTCTTTAATGTAATCTCGCCGCATAGAAAAACGACACAAACTTTTCTTAAGAAAACCGATATGGAAACCTGAGTTACGGAGCAAGTGAAAAGCACGCCTTAGGACAATGATACCGAACTTCATAAAAAAAATAATATATAAATATAATAAAATATAGAAGTTTAGTGTTCATCGTCTGCCGCTAATATGATTTTCAAACACGAAGAGAAATTAAAGCCCACTTACACCTCATTAACATAAGAATACTTATTGGCACAATCCAAATGATTAGTCCACGTAACCACGTGTACAATTACACTGCCAAAACATACCGTTCTTTTAAAAAATGTTCCTCTCAGACAACATTTTCCCGCTATTCTGCGAAACGCGGGAAAATAGATTTATCACTGATGGGTCTAAAGTAGACAAAACGCGAGTCTAGCTTATCAAATTTTAAGCATGGTACCTTGGATATCTGTTATAGCAACAAACTAGAGGATAATTTATAGTTTTCCACTAAGGCCCGACCGCTAGGTTTTCGTTACAGTACAAAACATGTTTGTAGAGCAGAATTCATTTTTATGGATGAATTTGATTCCAATTGACCACTGTTAATTCATAACTACATTAATCCTCATCCTTACAGTAAGTATATCATGAATATTGCATCGGTTTGACCACTCAATAGTTCCTGTGATTGGAGATGTATTGACTTCTCTTGAACAATATTTAGTTTTAGCCACATTCAGATATACCATTAGCTGTAAATTCACGACCTTTGTCACTTTGCTGTTTATCATACACATTAAATATTATTAAAACATAAACTAAATTAGAGGCCAGCTTTGAAGAACATTGGCCTTATAGCTATAGAAATATAATTTTCTTAAGGTAATCTTGGTACACCATAAGAAAATAAAGCTTCCGTCGCATTCTGATTGACACTTGATTTAATCAGTTTGTCCTCGTCTGCAAAACTCTTTGGATAAATTCTTTGATTCAAATTGAATTGACTAAGATTGTCAGTTTCCTACCGAAGGTCAGTGATTCTCCCAAGGCATTATGGCTTCATCCACCTATATAAATTTCAACAAATGCTCGAATTTCCGAATTCAATGAAAACTTCAGGCTTTATATTGAAGAAAATTGGAAGCGATATATCTTGATGAATGTTTTATTTTCTTGACAAAAAGTGAAGTTGAATTAGATCAATTTCATTCAATGCTGAATGCCTTAAATAAAACGATACAGTCCACTTACGATTCCAGCTCTTCAAAACTCCCGTTCTTAGACATCCTTATTATTAAGGAAGATGAACAAATAAAAACGGACTTATACTGTAAACCCACGGATATCCATCAACATTTAGATTTTAGGTAATGTCACCCGTCACATACCAAACGAAATATTCCCTTTAACTTGGCCCGACGTATATGAACAATAGTAATAATTTACTTGATAAGAGACTACAGGAATTGAAAAATTGTCTAAAAAGACAAAACTATCCAGTCAGTTTAATTGACAATGGAATAACAAATGCCTTGAGCATTCCAATCGCTGAACTAAGATAAACTGTACCAAGGGATGACAGAAAAGATAAACAACAATCAATTTCGTTCGTTATAACTGATAATACACGTAATCACAAGATCTTAAATTCTGCTAAGGTTTTTTTTTTACCTATTCTGCATCAATCAAAGAAAATGAAAGATCTAGTTGATGAATCACAGCTTATTAGGAGCCGTCGGCAAGCACCGAATCTGAAGAAACTTCTTACACGAGCAAAATTCAGTACACAGAATGTGGCAGAAATACAAAAATACAGGGAACCTAGATGTGGAACGTGCGAAATGATAGAATTTGGATAAAGTAAAACTGTGAAATCAGGCACAGTAATTAAACTGAACTGTAAATCGGAAAATATTATCTGTCCCACTTGTAATCAAAACTACATAGGTCAAATTGATCAATGGGGAAAGGGAAAGGAGTAGGTTCAGTAAGTACCCTTTTTGGCCCCAAAATATAGCAGTTTTACAAAATTGTTAAAATGTAAACTTTTAGTTATTTATTGGACAGTAGCATGCTTCTGCTACATAAATATGGGCTGTTTTTGACAATACAATGCACATATATCGGGTACTAGCACCATTAAGTCATGCTAAATTACTGAAATCTTCACAATTCTAGCATTTTAGTTAAATTTTAGACAGTTTTCGTGTGAAACGAAAGTGGCCGCATTCGTGTTCATCCTTAACATTGAAATGTAAGTTGTATTTTATGATAATACATAGCATATATAAAGGTTGAGGATGAACACGGATGCGGCCACACATTTTTGACAAAAATCATCTGAAAAGTGACATTTTTCGGCATATTTGGTAGATTTTTCATGTTTGAGCTTGAACGGGTTGTTTTTAATGACTATATCAGTTAAAATCTTTCACATAAATTAATTGATTCAAATGAAATAGACACTTAAGTGTTTAAAAGTGGTCAAAATCTTTCGTAAGATAAACTTGAAATTTGAGGCCAAAATCGGTCCTTACCGGACCTACTCCTTAAAGATATATTCTTTATTTAAGATGTGGGCCGAAGATAAAAATCCGCGTGAAGCCAAGGAACACTATTTTATTGAACTGTACAAGCCGACTTTAAATAGGAAGTGAAATTCGGTTTGGGAATAAGAATCCGTAATATATACAAACTACCACATGACGTTACTATTAACTAACGTCACAAGTCGTTACTATTAACGATAACAATTCTGTATGATGAACCGTACGAGATGCGGTGAAAGCGCTAACAGAAACAATGTTCGATTTATAATGTGATATTTTCTGTACTAAGGACTTTTTATTTATCAATATATATATATATATATATATATAAATTTCAAGATTTAGTAAAAGTTTAATCTAAGAAGACTTAAAGATGATTCATTTAACATCAGCATCTGACTGACGAAGGATATCTGTTATCCGAAATATTTATAAATAATTACATTTATAGTTCCTTTTTATATCATTGGTGTTGTTATGTACACTTTTTAGGCGTTTATATATATATATATATATATATAATGTCTAAAAATAGCAACAATCAACATTCAATCTAATTAAGCGTGGATCAGTTTGTGAAAATAAACTGATACAGTTACTGAATTAAAATTATATAAATGTCTAAGAATATAACTAAAACACACTAATTGATACATTAAAAAGTTCTATTAGATGTTAAATAGAAATACGCAATATTTCGCTAAACAAATTAGCTTCATCAGGCGTGTGCATCTCTCAAGGTGAAATCGGATGCATGACAGAAAAATATTTTTGTAGCTTAATCTATACAAGATTTGAGGGATGGGTGTAACATATTAATTCGGTCATAAAATATGTTTGTAGCTACAACTACATGAAGTTGGAATAAAAGTTTAACACATTTATAGATGTTCGATTAATTGTATGAATTTTTATAAATTAATTTGTATGATTTCAAGATAACTATGGTTTTGATATATATATATATATATATATATATATATATATATATATATATATATATATATATATATATATATATATATATATATATATATATATATATATGAGTCTGAAAGATTGTGTAACAATACCGATAAATAGATGGAAAACAAAACACTAAAAAGTGTTGAATATCATTGCACAAAGATGGAAAAACTGAACAGATGATATAAATTATACAATAATTGCAAATATTTCGGCTCAACAAATGGCCTTCTTCGGTGACAAAAGTTTTAACAATATAATATAATTTTTCCTGTTTGTGTAGTATTGTCAATTTTGATGATCCAATACCTATTAAGTTTACTGGTTGGTAGATTCGTATAGACTCTATATATATATATATATATATATATATATATATATATATATATATATATATACTAACTAATTGCTACCAAAGTCCCGATGCGTTAAAACAGCTACTAAAGTAAGCATGATTCAGCATTTTCAAAGAATTTAAGAAATCGGTTATTATCGAAAATCTTGATGTTATATTAATATTGTTTGGACGTACAATATGTTTTTTATAACAATTTAAGATAAATATGTTACTTTAAACTCAATAAAAAATCGGGAAATGTGTAAACTCGGCCTCCAAAATGTATACGTGCCTACTTTAAATTTTGTGCCTTCTTATACAATTTAAAAAAAAAAATATTGTTAAATTACTACTTAAGTCGCAATCACCGGAACATCTCTTGATTTTGTATTTAAACAAGTATAAGGTCGTTAAAGTCAGCGTATATATTAAGGATAAGAATAACATTTCTTTTCGGAAGTCTTTGTTAATAAACAAACAAAACGGCAGTTCTGTTGGCAAGGAAGTTATATTAAAATTTTGTAGAAAAAAATGAAATGTAATTAAAAACTTTCAAGAAATTACGAGTAGTTTGTCTGAAATTGAATTAATACATAAGGAATATCAAAATAATATGTTAAATTCGAATTGATACGTGCTGCAAAAAAAAGTGCACTGGTATATAAAAGAAAAACTTGATCCAACTTTTTGTTTTGTCTTATTAGCATAGAAATATAGTTTTAAGAAATGAATGCTTCTTTATGTATATTTTTTTGACGGGAAAAGAGAAGGGGGATTTTATATTGTTGATCGTGTGAATATTTTTCGAACGAACCGCTTCGTACAAGTTATGCTCCAGTCAACACTTTTACAACTCAATCAAATTATTAAAATAAGCATTAATTTCTTAATCATACAATCTTGTTCTACATATGATACGCGTTTTAAAAACCTAGACGGCTATATTATAAAAATATTTGCATTGTAACAAACGTTATACATAATGTACATTTATATATTATAACTGACTAAGCGGTATGGGCTTTGCTCATTGTTAAATGCTGCTCGGGGTGACCTTTAGTTGTTTATTTCTAGGTCATCTGGTCTCTTGTGGAGAATTGTCTCATTTCTACATAATGTAGATGTAATTTAAACCCGTCCCCTTACATCTATAATCTTCTATTTTCTAAAGCATGCATATATTCTGGGTTTCTTTTATACAATTGAATGTTATTAATTGACAGGTAGTGTTGAAGAGTTTTAAATTCTTCCCCACATGTGATCATATCAATGTTTTCGTACTTTATATATGCATGCTTGCGTGCGTGCAAACTTAAGTTATATGTTTGAAGCAAGCGCATAGGTCATCATATATATATATACATCTTCAAATTTCGAAGTGTCGGCATTTCACTAAAATAAACGCAATTGAGCTAATTTTGGTGCATCTGAAAGATAATGTAAAAACCTTTTAGAATAATACCATAATTTAATGAACAAATAAGTTTTTCATAGAAAAATACATCGTTAAAGTTTATGTATGCAGGAAAATGCACACTTAAACCCCGTGCCTACTTTGGTGAAATGCTGACTTGTACGGAATTTATAAATAGTGCTCTTCTGTGTATTGGTTGTTCTAAAAATAGAATAATCTAAAAATACGCAACTCTACTTTCTATTTACAATAGAGTAACTGCGTAAGACGATGATAATATGAAACTTTAGTTTAATCAAAAACTATGTGTTTATTATAAAAAAAAAAATCATATATTTATAAATTAACTGCTTACAAAATCACTGAACCAAACATGTCAAAAATAATAAATATTTTGCAGTCTTTCTTGGCCTAACACCCTTTAAAACTAATATGATATGTTATATGCCTCATTTCTTTCTTTTTTTAAATACTCCTAAAATTTAAAATTGCTGGAAAATACTTTATCTTTATGTAAGACACCCTTTTATTGGAAAACCTTAATTTTAAACCACAGGCTCATATAAATTTGACTTTTGAATAATTGTGCTACCTCTGATTACTCAAATGAGTCCTTTTTTGCTTTTGATATTTGATATATTATATATTAAGCATTTAAGAAGTATTTTTTTTGCAACATTTTAATTTTTAAACTCCCAAATGTTGATAGTTGAAATTTCCAATTTAACGTCTAAATTTAACACGCAAATTAAATTTAAAATTTAACATATTGTATGTAATATATATCCTATTGTCATGAAATTTGTAAGCAGTCTCATAAGTAACTAAGCTTTGGTCATAACTAGTTTTATAAAGATTGGTCATTTTTTTCTTTTTTAAGAGGTGAAATCAGTAAATATAGAATCTGTACTTTGGCAACTTCCCTGAATGATTTGACGGTGTCAATTTGTCAAATAGAAAGAAACTAAAGGATTTAAACTTTCACTTATTAGAAATTCTGCACAAATTGCCAATTTTGGAATTATATGGTCAAAATAAGCATTACACACCTTTTTTTCAATTTTGATGACTAAGTGGCATTCTGACTTTCTATCTGACAGGTTTTCATGTGGACATATTACTGTTTCTATGTGTTAATCCAGTTGTTTGACTCTTATGTAAACCAATTTTAATATCAAGACGCCAATATTGACCATACTTACCCTGGATCTTTTCACCCTAAGGACAAAACTGAGCATATTTTTGGTCTATACAATGTGTCATTTTCATCGTAAAGGCCTTGGCTAACTTTAACATGTGTTTTTCAATATAAATAGGTGCTTCATTAAGCGGATAACACGATAAACCGTCATAAAAGCCTGTAAAACCAAAATAAAGGCAACTACCCATAAGAGTGAAAATCTTCCCCCAGCACCGCCTAGGCATTCCATTGGGCTATATTCTAGCTCAAACTAATGCTTAGGGTGTCTACTTCATGCCTGCATCTTTATATATACTAAAATATGTGGCCGTAGGCCAACAAAATCTTTAATCGACCCTTACCCCCAAATTCGATAGCCTGACGCCATTATTGATCATACTTACCCTGGATCTTTTCACCCTAGGGACGAAACTGAGCATATTATTGGAATATACAAGATGTCATTTTCATCGTAAAGGCCTTGACTAACTTTAACATGTGTTTTTCAATAAAAATAGGTGCTTCATTAAGCGGAAAACACGATAAACCATCAAAAAAAGCCTAGAAAACCAAAAGAAAGGCAACTACACATAAGAATTCAAATCTTCCCCCAGCACCGCCCAGGCATGCCATTGGGGTATTTTCTAGCTCAAACTAATGCTTAGGGTGTCTACTACATGCCTGAATCTTTATTCATACTAAAATGTGTGGACGTAGGCCAACAAAATGTTTATTCGACCCTTACCCCCAATTTGGATAGCCTGGCGCAATTATTGACCATACCAACCGCGGATCTTTTCACCCTAGGGACCAAACTGAACATATTATTGGTCTATACAAGGTGTTATTTTCATCGTAAAGGCCTTGGCTAACTTTAACATGTGTTTTTCAATAAAAATAGGTGCATCATTAAGCGGAAAACACGATAAACCATCAAAAAAGCCTAGAAAACCGAAAGAAAGGCAACTACACATAAGAATTCAAATCTTCCCCCAGCACCGCCCAGGCATGCCATTGGGGTATATTCTAGCTCAAACTAATATTTAGGGTGTCTACTACATGCCTGAGTCTTTATTTTTACTAAAATATGTGGACGTAGGCCAACAAAATGTTTATTCGACCCTTACCCCCAATTTGGATAGCCTGACGCCATTATTGACCATACCAACCCCGGATCTTTTCACCCTAGGTACCAAACTGATCATATTATTGGTCTGTACAAGATGTCATTTTCATCGTAAAGGCCTTCGCCAACTCTAAGATGTGTTTCCAACATAAATAGCTGCTTCATTTAGCGGAAAACACATTAAACCATCATAAAAGCCTGGAAAACCAACATAAAGGCAACTACCCATAGAGTAAAAACTTTCCCCTAGCACCGCCCAGGCATGCCATTTGGGATTATTTTAGCGTAAAACTAAGGTTTAGGGTGTCCACTACATGCATGAATCTGTATTTATACGAAAATATGTGAACGTAAGCCAACAAAATGTTTATTCGACCCTTACCCCCAATTTGAATAGCCTGACACCAATATTGACCATACGAAACCTGGATTTTTTTACCCTAGGGACCAAACTGAGAATATAATTGGTCTATACAAGGTGTCATTTTCATCGTAAAGGCCTTGGCTGATTTTAACATGTGTTTTTCAATATAAATAGGTGCTTCATTTAGCGGAAAACACGATAAACCATCAAAAAAAGCCTAGAAAACCAAAAGAAAGGCAACTACACATAAGAATTCAAATCTTCCCCCAGCACCGCCCAGGCATGCCATTGGGGTATTTTCTAGCTCAAACTAATGCTTAGGGTGTCTACTACATGCCTGAATCTTTATTTATACTAAAATGTGTGGACGTAGGCCAACAAAATGTTTATTCGACCCTTACCCCCAATTTGGATAGCCTGGCGCAATTATTGACCATACCAACCCCGGATCTTTTCACCCTAGGGACCAAACTGAACATATTATTGGTCTATACAAGGTGTTATTTTCATCGTAAAGGCCTTGGCTAACTTTAACATGTGTTTTTCAATAAAAATAGGTGCTTCATTAAGCGGAAAACACGATAAACCATCAAAAAGCCTAGAAAACCGAAAGAAAGGCAACTACACATAAGAATTCAAATCTTCCCCCAGCACCACCCAGGCATGCCATTGGGGTATATTCTAGCTCAAACTAATATTTAGGGTGTCTACTACATGCCTGAGTCTTTATTTTTACTAAAATATGTGGACGTAGGCCAACAAAATGTTTATTCGACCCTTACCCCCAATTTGGATAGCCTGACGCCATTATTGACCATACCAACCCCGGATCTTTTCACCCTAGGGACCAAACTGATCATATTATTGGTCTGCACAAGATGTCATTTTCATCGTAAAGGCCTTCGCCAACTCTAAGATGTGTTTCCAACATAAATAGGTGCTTTATTTAGCGGAAAACACATTAAACCATCATAAAAGCCTGGAAAACCAACATTAAGGCAACTACCCATAGAGTGAAAACTTCCCCCTAGCACCGCCCAGGCATGCCATTTGGGATTATTTCAGCGTAAAACTAAGGTTTAGGGTGTCTACTACATGCCTGAATCTGTATTTATACGAAAATATGTGAACGTAAGCCAACAAAATGTTTATTCGACCCTTACCCCCAATTTGAATAGCCTGACACCAATATTGACCATACGAAACCTGGATTTTTTCACCCTAGGGACCAAACTGAGAATATAATTGGTCTATACAAGGTGTCATTTTCATCGTAAAGGCCTTGGCTGATTTTAACATGTGTTTTTCAATATAAATAGGTGCTTCATTTAGCGGAAAACACGATAAACCATCATAAAAGCCTGGAAAACCAACATAAAGGCAACTACCCATAAGAGTGAAAATCTCTCCCCCAGCACCGCCCAGGCATGCCATTTGGGTATATTCTTGCTCAAACTACTGCTCAGGGTGTCTACTTCATGCCTGAATCTTTATATATACTAAGATATGTGGCCGTAGGCTAACAAAATGTTAAATCGACCCTTACCCCCAATTTGGACAGCCTGATGCCATTATTGACAATATTGACCCTGGATCTTTTCACCCTAGGAACCAAACTGAGCATATCATTGGTATATACAAGGTGTCATTTTCATCGTAAAGGTCCTGGGTAACTTTGACATGTGTTTTTTTTTTAATTTAAATAGGTGCTTCATTAAGCCAAAAAGACGATAAACCATTGTAAAAGCCTAGAAAACCAAGAGAAAGGCAACTACCCATAAGAGTGAAAATCTCCCCCCAGCACCGCCCAGGCATGCCATTTGGGTATATTATAGCTCAAACTAATGTTAAGGGTGTCTACTACATGCTCGAATCTTTACTTATAACAAAATATGTGAACGTAAGCCAAAAAATTATTTAATCGACCCCTACCCCAAATTTGGATAGCCAGACGCCAATATTGACTATATCAATCCCGGATCGTTTCACCCTCGGGACCAAACTGAGGATATTATTGGTCTATACAAGGTATTGTTTTCATTGCAAAGGCCTTGGCTAACTTTAACATGTGTATTTCAATATAAATAGGTGCTTCATTAGGCGGAAATCACGATAAAGCATCATAAAAGTCTAGAAAACCAACATAAAGGCAACTATCCATAAGAGTGAAAATCTTCCCCAGCGCCGCCCAGGCATGCCATAGGGTTATATTCTAGCTCAAACTAATGCTTAGGGTGTCTACTTCATGCCTGAATCTGTATTTATACTAAAATATCGGAACATAGGCCAAACAAATATTTAATCGACCCCTTACCCCCAATTTGGATAGCCAGACGCCAATATTGACCATATCAACCCCGGAACTTTTCACCTTAGGGACCAAACTGATCATATTATTGGTTTATACAAGGTGTCATTTTCATCATAAAGGCCTTGGCTAACTTTAAGATGTGTTTCCCAACATAAATAGGTGCTTCATTAAGCAAAAAACACGATAAATCATCATAAAAGCCAAGAAAACCAACATAAAGGCAACTACCCATCAGAGTAAAAATCTCTCCCCCCAGGCACCACACAGGCATGCCATTGGGGTATATTATAGCTCAAACGAATGCTAAGAGTGTCTACTACATGCCTGAACCTTTACTTATAATAAAATATCACTACAAACTGCTCAGAGTCTGAATTGACCAGTTTTTGTGCTCGACCAGTAAAATCGAGCACACATTTTACTTGACTAGTCTCGACATCGTCTCGACTGTACTTAACTGTACTTAAGTGTACTCGACTAGGTCTCGACTTTACTTAATTAGTCTGATTCAGTACTTGATGATCTTTGTGTAGTCTGAAATGGTCTTGACCAAGGCTCAACCTGTCTCGACCTGTCTCGACAAGTCTTGACCTTCAAATTTAGTTTTGACTGGTGTAAATCAGCCCATCTAACTAAATTAAATATTGATCTTACAAAATTCAAGCTTATAAGGTAGTTTGATTTATTGCTGTCAAATGAAAGAATTTAATTTTACAATAGGTAAAAATAAAAATTATTATATAAATTCAGATAGGCATCCTTAATTTTTTTTATAACTTTTTCAAATCAACTTGGATTTTCATCAAACTATGCAGCTATTTCAGATATATATCAAGCTTACTGAATCCCATGTAATTTAGTTTTTTGTTGTATTGCTATAAAATTTAAAAATTAAATTAATCCAGGTAAAAAAAATAGAACACTTTAATTTTTTTCACAACTTTTTCAATTCAACTTGGATGTTCATCAAACTCTACAACTATCTTTGCCATATATTGATCTTACTGATTCATAGGTTTTTATTTAGTTTTGTGTACTTCTGTCAAATTTAAGAATTTAATTGATCTAGGTCAAAAAGCTACGGTATTAGAAATATATCTTTCCTGATATATTAAATGATATTAAATTTTTGTTTTAACAACAAAAAAAAAAGTGTCTTTTTTAAGACTTCATAATTTTTTCAAATCAGCTTAAACCAAATAAACACCTTTTTTTTGTTAAAACAAAAATTTAATATCATGAACTTTCATAACAATCCTTGATAACCTTTTAAAAAAAGAAATGTGTTTCAAAGTTACAGTAAAACTTTATTTAAATCAAATCTTAAAATATTATTTTGGTCAAATTTAATGACATGGCACTATACATGGTTTAATTACATCAGTACATGTGAGTTTTACAGGTAAAAAGAAAGCCCTTCTTTTCTTAAACTCGTGTATTACTTATCTAGTAAATTAAAAAAGCCTTGCGATTTAGATTTAACAGGATGTTGCAACTTTGATTAATGTTATTTAGAATTTAAAACACTGGTAGATGTGATCTTTTTAATAAGTTTGCCCCAAGCAAAAGGTATTGCTTTTTAAATCACCACAAATCAGAAAAACTATTTTAATAATTTCTTTAATGTTTCATCACTATTTGATATATTTATATAATATATATTAAAAGGAATAAATTATTAAATAATTATATATACTTTTTCCCAAATAATGAGGAAAGATGTATTTCTAATATCGCAGCTTTTTTACCTAGATTAATTAAATTTGACAGAAATACACAAAACTGAATAACAACCTATGATTTAGTAAGATCAATATATTGCAAAGATAGTTGTAGAGTTTGATGAAAATCCAAGTTGATTTGAAAAAGTTATTAAAAAAATTAAAGTGTACTATCTCTATTTTGACCGAATTGCAAATCCTAGCTTTTTTTTTACCAAGATAACTTTAATTCTTAAATTTTACAGCAATACAACCAATAACTAATTGATACAGGATTCAGTAAGCTTAATATATATGTAAGATAGCTGCATAGTTTGATGAACATCCAAGTTGATTTGAAAAAGTTATTAAAAAAATTAAAGTGTATTATCTCTATTTTGTCCGAACTGCAAATTCTATTTTTTTTTACCTAGATTAATATAATTCTTGATTTTGACAGCAAGACAAAAACAAAATGACCAGGGATTTAGTAAGCTTAATATATATCTAAGATAGCTACATAATTTGATGAAAATCCTAGTTGATTTGAAAAAGTTATTAAAAAAATTAAAGTGTACTATCTCTATTTTGACCAAATTGCAAATCCTAGCTTTTTTTTTTACCAAGAAAACTTTAATTCTTGAATTTGACAGCAATACAACAAAAAATAAAATGACCTGGGAATCAGTAAGCTTAATATATATCTAAATTAGCTACATGATTTGATGAAAATCCAAGTTGATTTGAAAAAGTTATTAAAAAAATTAAAGTGTATTATCTCTATTTTGTCCGAACTGCAAATTCTATTTTTTTTTACCTAGATTAATTTAATTCTTGATTTTGACAGCAATACAAAAAAAAAATGACCAGGGATTTAGTAAGCTTAATATATATCTAAGATAGTTACATAATTTGATGAAAATCCAAGTTGATTTGAAAAAGTTATTAAAAAAATTAAAGTGTACTATCTCTATTTTGACCGAATTGCAAATCCTAGCTTTTTTTTACCAAGATAACTTTAATTGTTAAATTTTACAGCAATACAACAAATAACTAATTGATACAGGATTCAGTAAGCTTAATATGTATGTAAGACAGCTGTATAGTTTGATGAACATCCAAGTTGATTTGAAAAAGTTATTAAAAAAATTAAAGTGTACGATCTCTATTTCATCCGAACTGCAAATTCTAGCTATTTTTACCTAGATTAATTTAATTCTTGAATTTGACAGCAATACAACAAAAAATAAAATGACCTGGGATTCAGTAAGCTTAATATATATGTAAGATAGCTACATAGTTTGATGGAAATCCAAGTTGATTTGAAAAAGTTATTAAAAAAATTAAAGTGTACTATCTCTATTTTGTCCGAACTGAAAATTCTATTTTTTTTTACCTAGATTAATTTAATTCTTGATTTTGACAGCAATACAAAAAAAAAAAAAATGACCAGGGATTTAGTAAGCTTAATATATATCTAAGATAGCTACATAGTTTGATAAAAATCCAAGTTGATTTGAAAAAGTTATTAAAAAAATTAAAGTGTATTATCTCTATTTTGTCCGAACTGCAAATTCTATTTTTTTTTACCTAGATTAATATAATTCTTGATTTTGACAGCAAGACAAAAACAAAATGACCAGGGATTTAGTAAGCTTAATATATATCTAAGATAGCTACATAATTTGATGAAAATCCAAGTTGATTTGAAAAAGTTATTAAAAAAATTAAAGTGTACTATCTCTATTTTGACCGAATTGCAAATCCTAGCTTTTTTTTTACCAAGATAACTTTAATTCTTGAATTTGACAGCAATACAACAAAAAATAAAATGACCTGGGAATCAGTAAGCTTAATATATATCTAAATTAGCTACATGGTTTGATGAAAATCCAAGTTGATTTGAAAAAGTTATTAAAAAAATTAAAGTGTATTATCTCTATTTTGTCCGAACTGCAAATTCTATTTTTTTTTACCTAGATTAATTTAATTCTTGATTTTGACAGCAATACAAAAAAAAAAATGACCAGGGATTTAGTAAGCCTAATATATATCTAAGATAGTTACATAATTTGATGAAAATCCAAGTTGATTTGAAAAAGTTATTAAAAAAATTAAAGTGTACTATCTCTATTTTGACCGAATTGCAAATCCTAGCTTTTTTTTTACCAAGATAACTTTAATTGTTAAATTTTACAGCAATACAACAAATAACTAATTGATACAGGATTCAGTAAGCTTAATATATATGTAAGACAGCTGTATAGTTTGATGAACATCCAAGTTGATTTGAAAAAGTTATTAAAAAAATTAAAGTGTACGATCTCTATTTCATCCGAACTGCAAATTCTAGCTATTTTTACCTAGATTAATTTAATTCTTGAATTTGACAGCAATACAACAAAAAATAAAATGACCTGGGATTCAGTAAGCTTAATATATATGTAAGATAGCTACATAGTTTGATGGAAATCCAAGTTGATTTGAAAAAGTTATTAAAAAAATTAAAGTGTACTATCTCTATTTTGTCCGAACTGAAAATTCTATTTTTTTTTACCTAGATTAATTTAATTCTTGATTATGACAGCAATACAAAAAAAAAAAAAATGACCAGGGATTTAGTAAGCTTAATATATATGTAAGATAGCTACATAGTTTGATGGAAATCCAAGTTGATTTGAAAAAGTTATTAAAAAAATTAAAGTGTACTATCTCTATTTTGTCCGAACTGAAAATTCTATTTTTTTTTACCTAGATTAATTTAATTCTTGATTTTGACAGCAATACAAAAAAAAAAAAAAATGACCAGGGATTTAGTAAGCTTAATATATATCTAAGATAGCTACATAGTTTGATAAAAATCCAAGTTGATTTGAAAAAGTTATTAAAAAAATTAAAGTGTATTATCTCTATTTTGTCCGAACTGCAAATTCTATTTTTTTTTACCTAGATTAATATAATTCTTGATTTTGACAGCAGGACAAAAACAAAATGACCAGGGATTTAGTAAGCTTAATATATATCTAAGATAGCTACATAATTTGATGAAAATCCAAGTTGATTTGAAAAAGTTATTAAAAAAATTAAAGTGTACTATCTCTATTTTGACCGAATTGCAAATCCTAGCTTTTTTTTTACCAAGATAACTTTAATTCTTGAATTTGACAGCAATACAACAAAAAATAAAATGACCTGGGAATCAGTAAGCTTAATATATATCTAAATTAGCTACATGGTTTGATGAAAATCCAAGTTGATTTGAAAAAGTTATTAAAAAAATTAAAGTGTATTATCTCTATCTTGTCCGAACTGCAAATTCTATTTTTTTTTACCTAGATTAATTTAATTCTTGAATTTGACAGCAATACAACAAAAAATAAAATGACCTGGGAATCAGTAAGCTTAATATATATCTAAATTAGCTACATGGTTTGATGAAAATCCAAGTTGATTTGAAAAAGTTATTAAAAAAATTAAAGTGTATTATCTCTATTTTGTCCGAACTGCAAATTCTATTTTTTTTTACCTAGATTAATTTAATTCTTGATTTTGACAGCAATACAAAAAAAAAATGACCAGGGATTTAGTAAGCCTAATATATATCTAAGATAGTTACATAATTTGATGAAAATCCAAGTTGATTTGAAAAAGTTATTAAAAAAATTAAAGTGTACTATCTCTATTTTGACCGAATTGCAAATCCTAGCTTTTTTTTACCAAGATAACTTTAATTGTTAAATTTTACAGCAATACAACAAATAACTAATTGATACAGGATTCAGTAAGCTTAATATATATGTAAGACAGCTGTATAGTTTGATGAACATCCAAGTTGATTTGAAAAAGTTATTAAAAAAATTAAAGTGTACAATCTCTATTTCATCCGAACTGCAAATTCTAGCTATTTTTACCTAGATTAATTTAATTCTTGAATTTGACAGCAATACAACAAAAAAAAAAATGACCTGGGATTCAGTAAGCTTAATATATATGTAAGATAGCTACATAGTTTGATGGAAATCCAAGTTGATTTGAAAAAGTTATTAAAAAAATTAAAGTGTACTATCTCTATTTTGTCCGAACTGAAAATTCTATTTTTTTTTACCTAGATTAATTTAATTCTTGATTTTGACAGCAATACAAAAAAACAAAAAAATGACCAGGGATTTAGTAAGCTTAATATATATCTAAGATAGCTACATAGTTTGATAAAAATCCAAGTTGATTTGAAAAAGTTATTAAAAAAATTAAAGTGTATTATCTCTATTTTGTCCGAACTGCAAATTCTATATTTTTTTTTACCTAGATTAATATAATTCTTGATTTTGACAGCAAGACAAAAACAAAATGACCAGGGATTTAGCAAGCTTAATATATATCTAAGATAGCTACATAATTTGATGAAAATCCAAGTTGATTTGAAAAAGTTATTAAAAAAATTAAAGTGTATTATCTCTATTTTGTCCGAACTGCAAATTCTATTTTTTTTTACCTAGATTAATTTAATTCTTGATTTTGACAGCAATACAAAAAAAAAATGACCAGGGATTTAGTAAGCTTAATATATATCTAAGATAGTTACATAATTTGATGAAAATCCAAGTTGATTTGAAAAAGTTATTAAAAAAATTAAAGTGTACTATCTCTATTTTGACCGAATTGCAAATCCTAGCTTTTTTTTACCAAGATAACTTTAATTGTTAAATTTTACAGCAATACAACAAATAACTAATTGATACAGGATTCAGTAAGCTTATTATATATGTAAGACAGCTGTATAGTTTGATGAACATCCAAGTTGATTTGAAAAAGTTATTAAAAAAATTAAAGTGTACGATCTCTATTTCATCCGAACTGCAAATTCTAGCTATTTTTACCTAGATTAATTTAATTCTTGAATTTGACAGCAATACAACAAAAAATAAAATGACCTGGGATTCAGTAAGCTTAATATATATGTAAGATAGCTACATAGTTTGATGGAAATCCAAGTTGATTTGAAAAAGTTATTAAAAAAATTAAAGTGTACTATCTCTTTTGTCCGAACTGAAAATTCTATTTTTTTTTACCTAGATTAATTTAATTCTTGATTTTGACAGCAATACAAAAAAAAAAAAAATGACCAGGGATTTAGTAAGCTTAATATATATCTAAGATAGCTACATAGTTTGATAAAAATCCAAGTTGATTTGAAAAAGTTATTAAAAAAATTAAAGTGTATTATCTCTATTTTGTCCGAACTGCAAATTCTATTTTTTTTTACCTAGATTAATATAATTCTTGATTTTGACAGCAGGACAAAAACAAAATGACCAGGGATTCAGTAAGCTTAATATATATCTAAGATAGCTACATAATTTGATGAAAATCCAAGTTGATTTGAAAAAGTTATTAAAAAAATTAAAGTGTACTATCTCTATTTTGACCGAATTGCAAATCCTAGCTTTTTTTTTACCAAGATAACTTTAATTCTTGAATTTGACAGCAATACAACAAAAAATAAAATGACCTGGGAATCAGTAAGCTTAATATATATCTAAATTAGCTACATGGTTTGATGAAAATCCAAGTTGATTTGAAAAAGTTATTAAAAAAATTAAAGTGTATTATCTCTATTTTGTCCGAACTGCAAATTCTATTTTTTTTTACCTAGATTAATTTAATTCTTGATTTTGACAGCAATACAAAAAAAAAATGACCAGGGATTTAGTAAGCTTAATATATATCTAAGATAGTTACATAATTTGATGAAAATCCAAGTTGATTTGAAAAAGTTATTAAAAAAATTAAAGTGTACTATCTCTATTTTGACCGAATTGCAAATCCTAGCTTTTTTTTACCAAGATAACTTTAATTGTTAAGTTTTACAGCAATACAACAAATAACTAATTGATACAGGATTCAGTAAGCTTAATATATATGTAAGACAGCTGTATAGTTTGATGAACATCCAAGTTGATTTGAAAAAGTTATTAAAAAAATTAAAGTGTACGATCTCTATTTCATCCGAACTGCAAATTCTAGCTATTTTTACCTAGATTAATTTAATTCTTGAATTTGACAGCAATACAACAAAAAATAAAATGACCTGGGATTCAGTAAGCTTAATATATATGTAAGATAGCTACATAGTTTGATGGAAATCCAAGTTGATTTGAAAAAGTTATTAAAAAAATTAAAGTGTACTATCTCTATTTTGTCCGAACTGAAAATTCTATTTTTTTTTTACCTAGATTAATTTAATTCTTGATTTTGACAGCAATACAAAAAAAAAAAAAAAAATGACCAGGGATTTAGTAAGCTTAATATATATCTAAGATAGCTACATAGTTTGATAAAAATCCAAGTTGATTTGAAAAAGTTATTAAAAAAATTAAAGTGTATTATCTCTATTTTGTCCGAACTGCAAATTCTATTTTTTTTTACCTAGATTAATTTAATTCTTGATTTTGACAGCAATACAAAAAAAAAATGACCAGGGATTTAGTAAGCTTAATATATATCTAAGATAGTTACATAATTTGATGAAAATCCAAGTTGATTTGAAAAAGTTATTAAAAAAATTAAAGTGTACTATCTCTATTTTGACCGAATTGCAAATCCTAGCTTTTTTTTACCAAGATAACTTTAATTGTTAAGTTTTACAGCAATACAACAAATAACTAATTGATACAGGATTCAGTAAGCTTAATATATATGTAAGACAGCTGTATAGTTTGATGAACATCCAAGTTGATTTGAAAAAGTTATTAAAAAAATTAAAGTGTACGATCTCTATTTCATCCGAACTGCAAATTCTAGCTATTTTTACCTAGATTAATTTAATTCTTGAATTTGACAGCAATACAACAAAAAATAAAATGACCTGGGATTCAGTAAGCTTAATATATATGTAAGATAGCTACATAGTTTGATGGAAATCCAAGTTGATTTGAAAAAGTTATTAAAAAAATTAAAGTGTACTATCTCTATTTTGTCCGAACTGAAAATTCTATTTTTTTTTACCTAGATTAATTTAATTCTTGATTTTGACAGCAATACAAAAAAAAAAAAAAAATGACCAGGGATTTAGTAAGCTTAATATATATCTAAGATAGCTACATAGTTTGATAAAAATCCAAGTTGATTTGAAAAAGTTATTAAAAAAATTAAAGTGTATTATCTCTATTTTGTCCGAACTGCAAATTCTATATTTTTTTTTACCTAGATTAATATAATTCTTGATTTTGACAGCAAGACAAAAACAAAATGACCAGGGATTTAGTAAGCTTAATATATATCTAAGATAGCTACATAATTTGATGAAAATCCAAGTTGATTTGAAAAAGTTATTAAAAAAATTAAAGTGTATTATCTCTATTTTGTCCGAACTGCAAATTCTATTTTTTTTTACCTAGATTAATTTAATTCTTGATTTTGACAGCAATACAAAAAAAAAAATGACCAGGGATTTAGTAAGCTTAATATATATCTAAGATAGTTACATAATTTGATGAAAATCCAAGTTGATTTGAAAAAGTTATTAAAAAAATTAAAGTGTACTATCTCTATTTTGACCGAATTGCAAATCCTAGCTTTTTTTTACCAAGATAACTTTAATTCTTAAATTTTACAGCAATACAACAAAAAAGTAAATGACATGGGATTCAGTAAGCTTAATATATCTCTGAAATAGCTGCATAGTTTGATGAAAATCCAAGATGATTTGAAAAAGCTAAAAAAAAAAATAAAGATGCCTATCTGAATTTATATAATAATTTTTATTTTTACCTGTTGTAAAATTAAATTCTTTCATTTGACAGCAATAAATCAAACTACCTAATAAGCTTGAATTTTGTAAGATCAATATTTAATTTAGTTAGATGGGCTGATTTTCACCAGTCAAAACTAAATTTGAAGGTCAAGACTCGTCGAGACAGGTCGAGACTAGTCAAGACAGGTCGAGACAGGTCGAGCCTTGGTCAAGACCATTTCAGACTACACAAAGATCATCAAGTACTGAATCAGACTAATTAAGTAAAGTCGAGACCTAGTCGAGTACACTTAAGTACAGTTAAGTACAGTCGAGACAATGTCGAGACTAGTCAAGTAAAATGTGTTCTCGATTTTACTGGTCGAGCACAAAAACTGGTCAATTCAGACTCTGAGCAGTTTGTAGTGTATGTCAATGTAAGCCAACAAAAATATTTAATCGAACCCTACCAACCAATTTTAATATTAAGACGCCAATATTGACCATACTTACCGCGGATCGTTTCACCCTAGGGACCAAACTGAGCATATTATTGGTCTATACAAGGTGTTGTTTTCATTGCAAAGGCCTTGGCTAACCTTAACATGTGTTTTTCAATATAAATCGGTGCTTCATTAAGCGGAAATCACGATAAAGCATCATAAAAGCCTAGAAAACCAAAATAAAGGCAACTACCCATAAGAGTGAAAATCTTCCCCCAGCACCGCCCAGGCATTCCATTGGAGTATATTCTAGCTCAAACTAATGCTTAGGGTGTCTACTACATGCCAGAATCTGTATTTATACTAAGATATGTGGACAGAGGCCAACAAAATGTTTAATCGACACTTACCCCCAATTTGGACAGCCTGACGCCATTATTGGCAATATTTACCCGGGATCTTTTCACCCTAGGGACCAAACTGAGCATATTTTTGATCTATTCAAGGTGTCATTTTCATTTTAAAAGCCTTTGCTAACTTTAACATGTGTTTTTCAATATAAGTAGGTGCTTCATTAAGCGGAAAACACGATAAACCATCATAAAAGCTTAGAAAACCAACATAAAGGCAACTACCCATAAGAGTGAAAATCTTCCACAAGCACCGCCCAGGCATGCAATTTGGAAATATTTTAGCTCAAACTAATGCTTAGGGTGTCTACTACATGCCCGAATCTGTATTTATACTGAAATATGTGGACATAGGCCAAAAAAATATTTAACCGGCCCCTACCCTCAATTTTAATATCCAGACGCCAATATTGACCATACCAACCAAGGATTTTTTCACCCTAGGGACTAAACTGAGCATATTATTGGTCTATACAAGGTGTCATTTTTATCGTTAAAGCCTTTGCTAATTATAACATGTGTTTTCAACATAAATAGGTGCTTCGTTTAGCCAAAAACACATTAAACCATCATAAAAGCCTAAAAAACAACATAAAGGCAACTACCCACAAGAGTATAGCTCAGACTAAAGCTTAGGGTGTCTACTACATACTCGAATCTTTACCTATACTCAAATATGTGACCGTAAGCCAAAAAAATATTTAATCGACCCTTACGCCAAATTTTGATAGCCAGACGCCAATATTGACCGTACCAACCCCGGAACTTTTCACCCTAGGGACCAAACTGAGCATATTATTGGTCTATTCAAGGTGTCATTTTCATCGTAAAGGCCTTGGCTAGCTTCATCATGTTTTTTTCAATTTAAATAGGTGCTTCATTAAGCGGAAAACCCGATAAACCATCATAAAATCCTAGAAAACCAACATAGAGGCAACTACCCATAAGAGTTAAAATTTTCCTCCAGCACCGCCCAGGTGTGCCATTGGGGTATATTCTAGTTCAAACTAATGTTCAGGGTGTCTACTACATGCCTGAATCTTTCTTTATACTAAAAAATTAGGACATAGGCCAACAAAATGTTTAATCGACCCTTACCCCCAATTTTAAAATCCAGACGCAAATATTGACCATACCAACCCCGGATCTTTTCACCCTAGGGACCAAAGTGAGCATATTATTGGTCTATACAAGGTGTCATTTCCATCGTAAAGGCCTTGGCTAAATTTAACATGTGTTTTTCAATATTAATACGTGCTTCATTAAGCGGAAAACACGATAAACCATCATAAAAGCCTAGAAGACCAACGTAATGGCAACTACCCATAAGAGTGAAAATCTTCCCCCAGCACCGCCCAGGCATGCCATTGGGGTATATTATAGCTCAAACTAATGCTAAGGGTGGCTACTACATGCCTAAATCTCTATTTATACTAAAATATGTGGACGTAGGCCAACAAAATATTTATTCGACCTTTACCCCCAATTTGGATAGCTTGACGCCAATATTGGTCATACCAACCCAGGAATTTTTCACCCTAGGGACCAAACTGAGCATATTATTGGTCTATACAAGGTGTCATTTTCATCGTAAAGGCCTTGACTATCTATAACATGTGTTTTCAAAATAAATAGGTGCTTCATTTAGCCGAAAACACATTAAACCATCATAAAAGCTTAGAAAACCAACATAAAGGCAACTACCGACAAGAGTTAAAATCTCCCTCCAGCACCGCTTAGGTAAGGCATAGGGGAATAGTATAGTTCAGACTAAAGCTTAGGGTGTCTACTACATGGTTGAATCTTTACCTATACTCAAATATGTGACCGTAAGCCAAAAAAATATTTAATCGACCCTTACCCCCAATTTTGATAGCCAGACGCCAATATTGACCGTACCAACCCCGGATCTTTTCACCCTAGGGACCAAACAGAACATATTATTGGTCTATTCAAGGTATCATTTTCATCGCAAAGGCTTTGGCTAACTTTCACATGTTTTTTTTCAATATAAATAGGTGCTTCATTAAGCGGAAAACACGGTAAACCATCATAAAGGTCTAGAAAACCAACATAAAGGCAACTACCCATAAGAGTGAAAATCTTCCCCCAGCGCCGCCCAGGCATGCCATTGGAGTATATTCTAGCTCAAACTAATGCTTAGGGTGTCTACTACATGCCTGAATCTGTATTTATACTAAAATATGGGAACATAGGCCAACCAAATGTTTAATCGACCCGTATCCCCAATTTTAAAATCCAGACTCCAGTATTGACCATACCAACCCCGGATCTTTTCACCCTAGGGACCAAACTGACTATATTATTGGTCTTTACAAGGTGTCATTTCCACCGTAAAGGCCTTGGCTAACTTTAACATGTGTTTTTCAATATAAATACGTGCTTTATTAAGCGGAAAACACGATAAACCATCATAAAAGCCTAGAAGACCAACATAAAGGCAACTACCCATAAAGTTAGCCAAGGCCTTTACGATGAAAATGACACCTTGTATAGACCAATAATATGCTCAGTTTGGTCCCTAGGGCGAAAAGATGTTGGATTATCATCGTCTTACACAGATACTATATTGTAAGTAGAAAGTAGAATTGCATATTTTTAGATTATTCTATTTTTAGAACAACCGATACATTTCTTAATTACGTATAAGTCAGCATTTCACCAAAGTAGGCACGGGGTTTAAGTATGCATTTCCCTGCATACATAAACTTTAATGATATATTTTTCTATGAAAAAAAACTTATTTGTTCATTAAATTATGGTATTATCCTTAAAGGCTTTTACATTATCTTTCAGATGCATCAAAAATTAGCTCAATTGCGTTAATTTTTGTGAAATGCCGACACTTTGAAATTTTAAGACGTATATATGATGACCTATGCTTGCTTCAAACATCTAGATTAAGAGTGCACGGTCTTTAATCATTTATATTATATCTCAATTAAACTTTTTTTTTAAATCTGGCATCAAGAGGGTTAACATTATAGTAAAGTTCCATCATAATTGGTCCATACAATTCCGAGAAATAGTCTGGACAAAAACGTGTTCAATAATAAAAATTAAAAAAAGAATCGTACAATAACAATTTTTCCGTCAGGGTGACATAAAAAAATAAAAAGAAACGTTGAATAACAATACGTCACCTGTTGGGGTGCAATAATAAAAGTTATTGTATCTTTATTTAATTTCAATTTTTAAAACAATTAAATCGGCAAAGGGTTTGCAAATATGTCCCAATTAATGTGGATTTACATGGGAAGTATATTGTTACAGCCATTATTATGTATATCATAAGTATAGATTTTTTGTATACAAAGTGAAAGAAACACGTCATTTTAGAATTAGTAATATATTTTTGTACATATCGATTTTAGTAAAATGGTAGAACAGTTTTGGAATGAGAACTCACTTTTGTCCTATGAGTGTACAAAATTAAAAATCATTTTACAGCGCAATAAGCGAGAAAAAGGGACAAGCTTTTTGAGAAAAGCTATTACTTGTACCGAAATTTTGCAGTTTTTAGCTATTATCTTAGATATTATTATATCTAATACTATAAACTATGATTTTAACCTTATTTTACATGATTTCCAAAGCATCAGTCAATACAGGTGAGAGACACAGGCTCTTTAGAGCTTCTAGCTGTTTATGTTGTACAAAACTAAGCTTATACTGTTATTGACCAACCGACAGACACTATAACTATTAAATGAAAATAAATATAATAACTTAAATGATATAGATAAATTAAAACATATCCTCAATCCTGAAACAAAACAGGACACTTGCAAATTAGGCTCCTTCTTAAAAAAGTCACTAAGACCGAGGACAGGGAGTCCTTGATATAATTTGAATCTCTTATATATATATATATATATTGATTTAAAGAAAGACAAGGAGTATAGTTCAAAGTGTCTACATTGTTTATTTTCATTGTTTTATATATGTAAATTGTATATTATGTATCATGTTTTAAGCCATTGGCCCATATGGGTGTAAAGTGCTTTTCAATAAAGAATTAAAAAAATAACAAAAGTATGCTCTCCAAAAAAAGCGAAAATAACCCCCACCCCAAAAAAATAAAATAAACAGCTATAGGGTATCTTTTGATTGTAAGAAGTTTGGTAAAAATTCAGGATAGATTTTGAATCAAATAAATGTTTTAAAAACTTTTAACTGAAGACTGTATGTAATGCTAACTGGAAGAAAAACTAAGTCAATTTATAAGTAAAATACAGCAAACCAGGAACAAAAATGTTCTGCTAGGTAATAGCTACGGATCATAAACAAGCTTTTGGCCAAGTCCGGTATAATTACAAGATAGTTTTAGAAAATTATTAAAAGTTTAAAGACTTTAAACGCAGAGTGAATGTTATGTTTCCTAGGAGAAAAACTAAGTCGATTTATAAGGAAAAAAATACGGAAAAAATGAAAAAAATTAACAAAATTTTATTCTTGATATTTTTATGATCCTAAACAGGTGAGTGAATGAAATGCTTCGTGGCAGAAAAATATATGTTCACTTTAGTTAAATATGAAAAAAAAACAGGATATTTTTTTTTTCAAATTTACTCCTAGATACTATCTTATGGTCATTAACAAGTTTCTGTCCCAGTTTGGCAGAAATTCAGGACAGTTTAAGAAAGTCATTATAATTTAAAAAACCTTAACCACATGGTCAGTAGTTGTGGATGACAACGTCAGAATGTAGGATCCCTATGTCTCTTTTTTAGCTCACCTAAAGGGCCAAGTGAGCTTTTCCCATCACTTGGCGTCCGTCGTCCGTCGTTGTCGTCGTCCGTCGTCGTTAACTTTTACAAAAATCTTCTCCTCTGAAACTACTGGGCCGAATTAAACCAAACTTGACCACAATCATCATTGGGGTATCTAGTTTAAAATATGATAAAACACCCTAGTCTGGCATTTGTGACATCCTAGTCATACACAATCAACTTGATAATCCATAAAGACATCATATCTTTGTAATAACTGTTCTATTGTATCTATCACACCTTCATTTATAATGTCTTCATCTAACACCCCAGTCATGCCCTCATAGCACCCTAGTAAGGCATTTGGGACATCCCAGTCATATACAATCAACCATTTAATACATACAGACATCATATCTTTGTAATAATTGTTCTATTGTATCTATCACACCTTCATTTATGATGTCTTCATCTAACACCCCAGTCATCCCTTACAACACCCTAATCAGGCATTTGGGACATCCCAGTCGTACACAATCAACCATTTAAAACATTCAGACAATCATATCTTTGTAATAATTGTTCTATTGTATCTATCACACCTTCATTTATAATGTCTTCATCTAACACCCCAGTCATACCCTTGTAACACCCTAATCAGGCATTTGGGACATCCAAGTCATAGACAATCAACTATATAATACATACAGACATCATATCGTTGTAATAATTGTTCTATTGTATCTATCACACATTTTTTTTATAATGTCCTATCTAACACCCCACTCATGCCCTTTTTACACCCTAGTCAGGCATTTGTGACTTCTAGTCGTACACAATCAACTATATAATACATACAGACATCATATCTTTGTAATAATTGTTCTATTGTATCGATCACACCTTCATTTATAATGTCTTCATCTAACACCCCAGTCATGCCCTCATAGCACCCTAGTCAGGCATTTAGGACATCCCAGTCATACACAATCAACTATATAATACATATAGACATCATATCTTTGTAATAATTGTTCTATTGTATCTATCAAACATTTTTTTTATAATGTCCTATCTAACACCCCACTCATGCCCTTTTAACACCCTAGTCAGGCATTTGTATATCCTAGTCGTACACAATCAACTATATAATACATACAGACATCATATCTTTGTAATAATTGTTCTATTGTATCTATCACACCTTCATTTATAATGTCTTCATCTAACACCCCAGTCATGCCCTTGTTACACCCTAATCAGGCATTTGGGACATCCCAGTCATACACAATCAACTATATAATACATACAGACATCATATCTTTGTAATAATTGTTCTATTGTATCTATCACACCTTCATTTATAATGTCTTCATCTAACACCCCAGTCATGCCCTTGTAACACCCTAATCAGGCATTTGGGATATCCCAGTCATACACAATCAACTATATAATACATACAGACATCATATCTTTGTAAAATTGTTCTATTGTATCGATCACACCTTCATTGATAATGTCTTCAACTAACACCCCAGTCATGCCCTCATAGCACCCTAGTCAGGCATTTGAAACATCCCAGTCATACACAATCAACTATATAATACATACAGACATCATATCTTTGTAATAATTGTTCTATTGTATCTATCACACTGTTTTTTTATAATGTCCTATCTAACACCCCACTCATGCCATTTTAACACCCTAGTCAGGCATTTGTGACTCCTAGTCGTACACATTCAACTATATAATACATACAGACATCATATCTTTGTATTAATTGTTCTATTGTATCGATCACACCTTCATTTATAATGTCTTCATCTAACACCCCAGTCATGCCCTCATAGCACCCTAGTCAGGCATTTGGGACATCCCAGTCATACACAATCAACTATATAATAAAAACAGACATCATATCTTTGTAATAATTGTTCTATTGTATCTATCACACCTCCTTTTATAATGTATTCATATAACACCCCAGTCATGCCCTTGTAACACCCTAGTCAGGAATTTGTGACATACTAGTCGTACACAATCAACTATATAATACATTCAGACATCATACCTTTGTAATAATTGTTCTATTGTATCTATCACACCTTCATTTATAATGTCTTCATCTAACACCCCAGTCATGCCCTTGTAACACCCTAATCAGGCATTTGGGACATCCCAGTCATACACAATCAACTATATAATACATACAGACATCATATCGTTGTAATAATTGTTCTATTGTATCTATCACACCTTCATTTATAATGTCTTCATCTAACACCCCAGTCATGCCCTTGTAACACCCTAATCAGGCATTTGGGATATCCCAGTCATACAAAATCAACTATGTAATACATACAGACATCATATCTTTGTAAAATTGTTCTATTGTATCGATCACACCTTCATTGATAATGTCTTCAACTAACACCCCAGTCATGCCCTCATAGCACCCTAGTCAGGCATTTGGGACATCCCAGTCATACACAATCAACTATATAATACAGACAGACATCATATCTTTGTAATAATTGTTCTATTGTATCTATCACACTGTTTTTTTATAATGTCCTATCTAACACCCCACTCATGCCATTTTAACACCCTAGTCAGGCATTTGTGACTCCTAGTCGTACACATTCAACTATATAATACATACAGACATCATATCTTTGTATTAATTGTTCTATTGTATCGATCACACCTTCATTTATAATGTCTTCATCTAACACCCCAGTCATGCCCTCATAGCACCCTAGTCAGGCATTTGGGACATCCCAGTCATACACAATCAACTATATAATAAAAACAGACATCTTATCTTTGTAATAATTGTTCTATTGTATCTATCACACCTCCTTTTATAATGTATTCATATAACACCCCAGTCATGCCCTTGTAACACCCTAGTCAGGAATTTGTGACATACTAGTCGTACACAATCAACTATATAATACATTCAGACATCATACCTTTGTAATAATTGTTCTATTGTATCTATCACACCTTCATTTATAATGTCTTCATCTAACACCCCAGTCATGCCCTTGTAACACCCTAATCAGGCATTTGGGACATCCCAGTCATACACAATCAACTATATAATACATACAGACATCATATCGTTGTAATAATTGTTCTATTGTATCTATCACACCTTCATTTATAATGTCTTCATCTAACACCCTAGGCATGCCCTTGTAAAACCCTAATCAGGCATTTGGGACATCTCAGTCATACACAACCAACTATATAATACATACAGACATCCTATCCTTGTAATAATTGTTCTATTGTATCTATCACACATTTTTTTTATAATGTCCTATCTAACACCCCACTCATGCCCTTTTAACACCCTAGTCAGGCATTTGTATATCCTAGTCGTACACAATCAACTATATAATACATACAGACATCATATCTTTGTAATAATTGTTCTATTGTATCTATCACACCTTCATTTATAATGTCTTCATCTAACACCCCAGTCATGCCCTTGTTACAGCCTAATCAGGCATTTGGGACATCCCAATCATACACAATCAACTATATAATACATACAGACATCATATCTTTGTAATAATTGTTCTATTGTATCTATCACACCTTCATTTATAATGTCTTCATCTAACACCCCAGTCATGCCCTTGTAACACCCTAATCAGGCATTTGGGATATCCCAGTCATACACAATCAACTATATAATACATACAGACATCATATCTTTGTAAAATTGTTCTATTGTATCGATCACACCTTCATTGATAATGTCTTCAACTAACACCCCAGTCATGCCCTCATAGCACCCTAGTCAGGCATTTGGGACATCCCAGTCATACACAATCAACTATATAATACATACAGACATCATATCTTTGTAATAATTGTTCTATTGTATCTATCACACTGTTTTTTTATAATGTCCTATCTAACACCCCACTCATGCCATTTTAACACCCTAGTCAGGCATTTGTGACTCCTAGTCGTACACATTCAACTATATAATACATACAGACATCATATCTTTGTATTAATTGTTCTATTGTATCGATCACACCTTCATTTATAATGTCTTCATCTAACACCCCAGTCATGCCCTCATAGCACCCTAGTCAGGCATTTGGGACATCCCAGTCATACACAATCAACTATATAATAAAAACAGACATCATATCTTTGTAATAATTGTTCTATTGTATCTATCACACCTCCTTTTATAATGTATTCATATAACACCCCAGTCATGCCCTTGTAACACCCTAGTCAGGAATTTGTGACATACTAGTCGTACACAATCAACTATATAATACATTCAGACATCATACCTTTGTAATAATTGTTCTATTGTATCTATCACACCTTCATTTATAATGTCTTCATCTAACACCCCAGTCATGCCCTTGTAACACCCTAATCAGGCATTTGGGACATCCCAGTCATACACAATCAACTATATAATACATACAGACATCATATCGTTGTAATAATTGTTCTATTGTATCTATCACACCTTCATTTATAATGTCTTCATCTAACACCCCAGTCATGCCCTTGTAACACCCTAATCAGGCATTTGGGATATCCCAGTCATACAAAATCAACTATATAATACATACAGACTTCATATCTTTGTAAAATTGTTCTATTGTATCGATCACACCTTCATTGATAATGTCTTCAACTAACACCCCAGTCATGCCCTCATAGCACCCTAGTCAGGCATTTGGGACATCCCAGTCATACACAATCAACTATATAATACACACAGACATCATATCTTTGTAATAATTGTTCTATTGTATCTATCACACTGTTTTTTTATAATGTCCTATCTAACACCCCACTCATGCCATTTTAACACCCTAGTCAGGCATTTGTGACTCCTAGTCGTACACATTCAACTATATAATACATACAGACATCATATCTTTGTATTAATTGTTCTATTGTATCGATCACACCTTCATTTATAATGTCTTCATCTAACACCCCAGTCATGCCCTCATAGCACCCTAGTCAGGCATTTGGGACATCCCAGTCATACACAATCAACTATATAATAAAAACAGACATCTTATCTTTGTAATAATTGTTCTATTGTATCTATCACACCTCCTTTTATAATGTATTCATATAACACCCCAGTCATGCCCTTGTAACACCCTAGTCAGGAATTTGTGACATACTAGTCGTACACAATCAACTATATAATACATTCAGACATCATACCTTTGTAATAATTGTTCTATTGTATCTATCACACCTTCATTTATAATGTCTTCATCTAACACCCCAGTCATGCCCTTGTAACACCCTAATCAGGCATTTGGGACATCCCAGTCATACACAATCAACTATATAATACATACAGACATCATATCGTTGTAATAATTGTTCTATTGTATCTATCACACCTTCATTTATAATGTCTTCATCTAACACCCTAGGCATGCCCTTGTAAAACCCTAATCAGGCATTTGGGACATCTCAGTCATACACAACCAACTATATAATACATACAGACATCCTATCCTTGTAATAATTGTTCTATTGTATCTATCACACATTTTTTTTATAATGTCCTATCTAACACCCCACTCATGCCCTTTTAACACCCTAGTCAGGCATTTGTGACTCTTAGTCGTATACAATCAACTATATAATACATACAGACATCATATCTTTGTAATCATTGTTCTATTGTATCTATCACACCTTCATTTATAATGTCTTCATCTAACACCCCAGTCATGCCCTCATAGCACCCTAATCAGGCATTTGGGACATCCCAGTCATACACAATCAACTATATAATACATACAGACATCATATCTTTGTAATAATTGTTCTATTGTATCAATCCCACATTCTTTTATAATGTCTTCATATAACACCCCAGTCATGCCTTTGTAACACCCTAGTCAGGCATTTGTGACATCCTAGTCGTACACAATCAACTATATAATACATTCAGACATCATACCTTTGTAATAATTGTTCTATTGTATCTATCACACCTTCATTTATAATGTCTTAATTTAACAACCCAGTCATGCCCTTGTAACACCCTAATCAGGCATTTGGGACATCCCAGTCATACACAATCAACTATATAATACATTCAGACATCATATCTTTGTAATAATTGTTCTATTGTATCTATCACACCTTCATTTATAATGTCTTCATCTAACACCCTAGTAATGCCCTTGTAACACCCTAATCAGGCATTTGGGACATCTCAGTTATACACAATCAACTATATAATACATACAGACATCCTATCCTTGTAATAGTTGTTCTATTGTATCTATCACACATTTTTTATAATGTCCTATCTAACACCCCACTCATGCCCTTTTAACACCCTAGTCAGGCATTTGTGACTCTTAGTCGTATACAATCAACTATATAATACATACAGACATCATATCTTTGTAATCATTGTTCTATTGTATCGATCACACCTCCATTTATAATGTCTTCATCTAACACCCCAGTCATGCCCTCATAGCACCCTTGTCAGGCATTTGGGATATCCAAGTCATACACAATCAACTATATAATACATACAGACATCATATCTTTTTAATAATTGTTCTATTGTATCATTCCCACATTCTTTTATAATGTCTTCATATAACAACCCAGTCATGCCCTTGTAACACCCTAGTCAGGAATTTGTGACATCCTAGTCGTACACAATCAACTATATAATACATTCAGACATCATACCTTTGTAATAATTGTTCTATCGTATCTATCACACCTTCATTTATAATGTCTTCATCTAACACCCCAGTCATGCCCTTGTAACTCCTTAATCAGGCATTTGGGACATCCCAGTCATACACAATCAACTATATAATACATACAGACATCATATCTTTGTAATAATTGTTCTATTGTATCTATCACACATTCATTTATAATGTCTTCATCTAGCACCCCAGTCATGCCCTTGTAACACCCTAATCAGGCATTTGGGACATCCCAGTCAAACACAATCAACTATATAATACATACAGACATCATATCTTTGTAATAATTGTTCTATTGTATCTATCACACCTTCATTTATAATGTCTTCATCTAACACCCCAGTCATGCCCTCATAGCACTCTAATGAGGCATTTGGGACATCCCAGTCATACACAATCAACTATATAATACATACAGACATCCTATCCTTGTAATAGTTGTTCTATTGTATCTATCACACATTTTTTCATAATGTCCTATCTAACACCCCACTCATGCCCTTTTAACACCCAAGTCAGGCATTTGTGACTCTTAGTCGTATACAATCAACTATATAATACATACAGACATCATATCTTTGTAATCATTGTTCTATTGTACCGATCACACCTTCATTTATAATGTCTTCATCTAACACCCCAGTCATGCCCTCATAGCACCCTAGTCAGGCATTTGGGACATCCCAGTCATACACAATCAACTATATAATACATACAGACATCATATCTTTGTAATAATTGTTCTATTGTATCAATCCCACATTTTTTTATAATGTCTTCATATAACACCCCAGTCATGCCCTTGTAACACCCTAGTCAGGAATTTGTGACATCCTAGTCGTACACAATCAACTATATAATACATTCAGACATCATACCTTTGTAATAATTGTTCTATCGTATCTATCACACCTTCATTTATAATGTCTTCATCTAACACCCCAGTCATGCCATTGTAACTCCTTAATCAGGCATTTGGGACATCCCAGTCATACACAATCAACTATATAATACATACAGACATCATATCTTTGTAATAATTGTTCTATTGTATCTATCACACATTCATTTATAATGTCTTCATCTAGCACCCCAGTCATGCCCTTGTAACACCCTAATCAGGCATTTGGGACATCCCAGTCAAACACAATCAACTATATAACACATACAGACATCATATCTTTGTAATAATTGTTCTATTGTATCTATCACACCTTCATTTATAATGTCTTCATCTAACACCCCAGTCATGCCCTCATAGCACCCTAATGAGACATTTGGGACATCCCAGTCATACACAATCAACTATATAATACATACAGACATCATATCTTTGAAATAATTGTTCTATTGTATCTATCACACATTTTTTTTATAATGTCCTATCTAACACCCCACTCATGCCCTTTTAACACCCTAGTCAGGCATTTGTGACTCCTAGTCGCACACAATCAACTATATAATACATACAGACATCATATCTTTGTAATAATTGTTCTATTGTACCGATAACACCTTCATTAATAATGTCCTATCAAACACCCCACTCATGCCCTATTAACACCCTAGTCAGGCATTTGTGACTCCTAGTCGTACACAATCAACTATATAATACATACAGACATCATATCTTTGTAATAATTGTTCTATTGTATCCATCACACCTTCATTTATAATGTCTTCATGTAACACCCCAGTCATGCCCTTGTAACACCCTAATCAGGCATTTGGGACATCCCAGTAATACAAAAGCAACTATATAATACATTCAGACATCATATCTTTGTAATCATTGTTCTATTGTATCGATCACACCTTCATTGATAATGTCTTAAACTAACACCCCAGTCATGCCCTCATAGCACCCTAATCAGGCATTTGGGACATCCCAGTCATACACAATCAACTATATAATACATACAGACATCATATCTTTGTAATAATTGTTCTATTGTATCTATCACACATTCATTTATAATGTCTTCATCTGGCACCCCAGTCATGCCCTTGTAACACCCTAATCAGGCATTTGGGACATCCCAGTCAAACACAATCAACTATATAATACATACAGACATCATATCTTTGTAATAATTGTTCTATTGTATCTATCACACCTTCATTTATAATGTCTTCATCTAACACCCCAGTCATGCCCTCATAGCACCCTAATGAGGCATTTGGGATATCCCAGTCATACAGAAGCAACTATATAAGACATACAGACATCATATCTTTGTAATAATTGTTCTATTGTATCTATCACACATTTTTTTTATAATGTCCTATCTAACAACCCAGTCATGCCCTTGTAACACCCTAGTCAGGCATTTGTGACTGCTAGTCGTACACAATCAACTATATAATACATACAAACATCATATCTTTGTTATAATTGTTCTATTATACCGATCACACCTTCATTTATAATGTCTTCATCTAACACCACAGTCATGCCCTCATAGCACCCTAGTCAGGCATTTGGGACATCCCAGTCATACACAATCAACTATATAATACATACAGACATCATATCTTTGTAATAAATGTTCTATTGTATCTATCCCACATTCTTTTATAATGTCTTCATATAACACCCCAGTCATGCCCTCATAACACCCTAGTCAGGAATTTGTGACATCGTAGGCGTACACAATCAACTATATAATACATTCAGACATCATATCTTTGTAGTAATTGTTCTATTGTATCTATCACACCTTCATTGATAATGTCTTCATCTAACACCCCAGTCATGCCCTTGTAACACCCTAGTCAGGCATTTGGGACATCCCAGTCATACACAATCAACTATATAATACATACAGACATCATATCTTTGTAATAATTGTTCTATTGTATCGATCACACCTGCATTGATAATGTCTTCAACTAACACCCCAGTCATGCCCTCATAGCACCCTAGTCAGGCATTTGCGACATTCCAGTCATACACAATCAACTGTATAATACATACAGACATCATATGTTTGTAATAATTGTTCTATTGTATCTATCACACATTTTTTTTTATAATGTCCTATCTAACACCTCACTCATGCCCTTTTAACACCCTAGTCAGGCATTTTGGACATCCCAGTCATACACAATCAACTATATAATACATACAGACATCATATCTTTGTAATCATTGTTCTATTGTATCAATCACACCTTCATTTATAATGTCTTCATTTAACACCCCAGTCATGCCCTCATAGCACCCTAGTCAGGCATTTGGGACATCGTAGTCATACACAATCAACTATATAATACATACAGACATCATATCTTTGTAATAATTGTTCTATTGTATCTATCCCACATTCTTTTATAATTTCTTCATATAACACCCCAGTCATGCGCTTGTAACACCCTAGTCAGGAATTTGTGACATCCTAGTCGTACACAATCAACTATATAATACATTCAGACATCATATCTTTGTAATTATTGTTCTATTGTATCTATCACACCTTCATTTATAATGTCTTCATCTAACACCCCAGTCATGCCCTTGTAACACCCTAATCAGGCATTTGGGACATCCCAGTCATACACAATCAACTATATAATACATTCAGACATCATATCTTTGTAATAATTGTTCTATTGTATCTATCAAACATTCATTTATAATGTCTTCATCTAACACCCCAGTCATGCCCTCATAGCACCCTAGTCAGGCATATTAGACATCACAGTCATACACAATCAACTATATATTACATACAGACATCTAATCTTTGTAATCTTTGTTCTATTGTATCGATCACACCTTCATTTATAATGTCTTCATCTAACACCCCAGTCATGCCCTCATAGCACCCTAGTCAGGCATTTTGGACATCACAGTCATACACAATCAACTATATATTACATATAGACATCTAATCTTTGTAATCATTGTTCTATTGTATCGATCACACCTTCATTTATAATGTTTTCATCTAACACCCCAGTCATGCCCTAATAGCACCCTAGTCAGGCATTTGGGACATCCCAGTCATTCACAATCAACTATATAATACATACAGACATCATATCTTTGTAATAATTGTTCTATTGTATCTATCCCACATTCTTTTATAATGTCTTCATATAACACCCCAGTCATGCCCTCATAACACCCTAGTCAGGAATTTGTGACATCCTAGTCGTACACAATCAACTATATAATACATTCAGACATCATATCTTTGTAATAATTGTTCTATTGTACCGATCACACCTTCATTTATAATGTCTTCATCTAACAACCAAGTCATGCCCTCATAGCACCCTAGTCAGGCATTTGGGACATCCCAGTCATACACAATCAACTATATAATACATACAGACATCATATCTTTGTAATAATTGTTCTATTGTATCTATCACACATACTTTTATAATGTCTTCATATAACACCCCAGTCATGCCCTTGTAACACCCTAATCTGTCATTTGGGACATCCCAGTCATACACAATCAACTATATAATACATACAGACATCATATATTTGTAATAATTGTTCTATTGTATTTATCACACATTCATTTATAATGTCTTCATCTAAGACCCCAGTCATGCCCTCATAGCACCCTAGTCAGGCATTTGGGACATCCCAGTCATACACAATCAACTATATAATACATACAGACATCACATCTTTATAATCATTGTTCTATTGTATCAATCACACCTTCATTTATAATTTCTTCATCTAACACCCCAGTCATGCCCTCATAGCACCCTAGTCAGGCATTTGGGACATCCCAGTCATACACAATCAACTATATAATACATACAGACATCATATCTTTGTAATAATTGTTCTATTGTATCTATCCCACATTCTTTTATAATGTCTTCATATAACACCCCAGTCATGCCCTTGTAACACCCTAGTCAGGAATTTGTGACATCCTAGTCGTACACAATCAACTATATAATACATTCAGACATCATATCTTTGTAATAATTGTTCTATTGTATCTATCACACCTTCATTTATAATGTCTTCATCTAACACCCCAGTCATGCCCTCATAGCACCCTAGTCAGGCATATTGGACATCACAGTCATACACAATCAACTATATATTACATACAGACATCTAATCTTTGTAATCTTTGTTCTATTGTATCGATCACACCTTCATTTATAATGTCTTCATCTAACACCCCAGTCATGCCATCATAGCACCCTAGGCAGGCATTTGGGACATCCCAGTCATACACAATCAACTATATAATACATACAGACATCATATCTTTGTAATAATTGTTCTATTGTATCTATCACACATACTTTTAAAATGTCTTCATATAACACCCCAGTCATGCCCTTGTAACACCCTAATCTGTCATTTTGGACATCCCAGTCATACACAATCAACTATATAATACATACAGACATCATATATTTGTAATAATTGTTCTATTGTATCTATCACACATTCATTGATAATGTCTTCATCTAACACCCCAGTCATGCCCTCATAGCACCCTAGTCAGGCATTTGGGACATCCCAGTCATACACAATCAACTATATAATACAGACAGACATCATATCTTTGTAATCATTGTTCTATTGTATCAATCACACCTTCATTTATTATGTCTTCATCTAACACCCCAGTCATGCCCTCATAGCACCCTAGTCAGGCATTTGGAACATCCCAGTCATACACAATCAACTATATAATACATACAGACATCATATCTTTGTAATAATTGTTTTATTGTATCTATCCCACATTCTTTTATAATGTCTTCATATAACACCCTAGTCATGCCCTTGTAACACCCTAGTCAGGAATTTGTGACATCCTAGTCGTACACAATCAACTATATAATACATTCAGACATCATATCTTTGTAATAATTGTTCTATTGTATCTATCACACCTTCATTTATAATGTCTTCATCTAACACCCCAGTCATGCCCTTGTAACACCCTAATCAGGCATTTGGGACATCCCAGTCATACACAATCAACTATATAATACATTCAGACATCATATCTTTGTAATAATTGTTCTATTGTATCTATCACACATTCATTTATAATGTCTTCATATAACACCCCAGTCATGCCCTCATAGCACCCTAGTCAGGCATTTTGGACATCACAGTCATACACAATCAACTATATATTACATACAGACATCTAATCTTTGTAATCTTTGTTCTATTGTATCGATCACACCTTCATTTATAATGTCTTCATCTAACACCCCAGTCATGCCATCATAGCACCCTAGTCAGGCATTTGGGACATCCCAGTCATACACAATCAACTATATAATACATACAGACATCATATCTTTGTAATCATTGTTCTATTGTATCAATCACACCTTCATTTATAATGTCTTCATCTAACACCCCAGTCATGCCCTCATAGCACCCTAGTCAGGCATTTGGGACATCGTAGTAATACACAATCAACCATATAATACATACAGACATCATGTCTTTGTAATAATTGTTCTATTGTATCTATCCCACATTCTTTTATAATGTCTTCATATAACACCCCAGTCATGCCCTTGTAACACCCTAATCAGGCATTTGGGACATCTCAGTCATACACAATCAACTATATAATACATTCAGACATCATATCTTTGTAATAATTGTTCTATTGTATCTATCACACATTCATTTATAATGTCTTCATCTAACACCCCAGTCATGCCCTCATAGCACCCTAGTCAGGCATTTTGGACATCACAGTCATACACAATCAACTATATATTACATATAGACATCTAATCTTTGTAATCATTGTTCTATTGTATCGATCACACCTTCATTTATAATGTCTTCATCTAACACCCCAGTCATGCCCTAATAGCACCCTAGTCAGGCATTTGGGACATCCCAGTCATACACAATCAACTATATAATACATACAGACATCATATCTTTGTAATAATTGTTCTATTGTATCTATCCCACATTCTTTTATAATGTCTTCATATTGTCACGGCCAGGAACCATGTACCATACGCCGAATATCTATGAAAAATTATTGTACGCACAAGACCCTGTAGAGGTCTTAAAGAAAAACAAACAGTCAGGCTGTTTACAGTTTTTATATTTATTTTCCTTACACAAAGAGTCGTAATGCTCATAGTTGATAAAGAATATGTATTCTTATACATAAATATTGTTGTAGTTATAGAAGTTCATAGTAACATCGGTTTTGTTACAAACGTTATAACGGTTAGAGATTTGTATTGTAATTTTATACACATCTATGACATTGTCATTCTTTGGAGTGTGACGTAAACAAACACTGTCTAGAACAAGGTAGATAATCTGGATGCAATAATCGTCGTTCTCGGCGTACACAAGTCTTACCAGCTTAAATGAATAGTCCATAGAACACACATAATCCTAGGAATAACTTCATAACAATTTTAATAGAAGGTGACAGCTGAACATACAAATAGACGGTCTAGAGTTGATAACAAACTGACGTTGTTCCAATCGAAATCTAGACGGCACAATATTCATGGCTGTTTCATGCGGCTGATCACTTAGAAAACTCGTATCATAATAAACGAGACATGCTTAAATTCCTCTCCATGTCTAGAATATAATTATACAAATTTCCCGAATATGTTAATACGGAATAAAGAGATATTTACAAAAGTCTGTTCAGGTAGGAAACGGAAGTATGACGTTTCCCGTAGAAATCAGTTTCTGATTGGCTGATTGGTTGTTGAGGTAACCATAGGGGACCTCGTGAGAAGCACGAGGATATTGCACGTAAATATTATTATAAAACATCATGCACAGACGGTGTTAGGCAGTCTGGCTTCAAGACTCAAGGCGGAAGCTAAAAAATAAAAAAAACTGCTAGGCGGAAGGCAAGAGCAGTTTTAATTATTTGTCTAAAAGAGAAACAAGGAAAGGTTTCTATAGACGGAATATTTCTGAAAGAGAAATTAATTTAATATACAAAGAGGGTGTCTTTTACTTACACTTAGTTACGTAATAAATTGTGAACGGTGTTCGTACATAACAATTAAGGTTCAGAAGTACAAAAGTTGAATTTAAATATAAATTCAGCTAAAAGCAAATAAAAGTATTATTTAAGGAAAAATATATGTATATTTATTTTCTATAGAAAATTCCTGAATATAAAGGAATTTAGTTACTTGTCCGAATTAAGGCAACAGTATAAATTATTATCGTACAAATAAATAACGTATCGAGTTAGATACTTTATAAATTGTATAGAGTTATAATATAGAATATTACTACGTCATAGCAACCGTCAGTTAAAGAAAGAAGACTGTCCGTTATTTCCATATCTATATAAAGGTTCCGAGTATTTTTCCGCAGAAAAATACATTGTGCAAGAAGATCAGGCAGCTACCCAGAAATATATTGACAATAATAAAACATTTTTATTCATAATATATTATAAATATTTCATATACGTAATTAATAAATTATATATTGTATATCCAACTTTCTCATTCATATTCACCAAAAGCCAGAGACTCAACGATCCCTTATAGATAACATAATGTTGTGGCTATATTAAAGGTTCTTCTTGTATTTAGTGGTTTTCTCTGGATATTACAGTCCTTTCTTGTATATTGGTGTAACTTTGACCGGTAAAACTATAAACAGTCAAAGTCCCACTATTGTACGAATCGTTTTATCACACGGTTAAAGGTACACAAGAACTAAGCATAGCCCTACGGCGTTACAATATAACACCCCAGTCATGCCCTAATAACACCCTAGTCAGGAATTTGTGACATCCTAGTCGTACACAATCAACTATATAATACATTCAGACATCATATCTTTGTAATAATTGTTCTATTGTATCTATCACACCTTCATTGATAATGTCTTCATCTAACACCCCAGTCATGCCCTTGTAACACCCTAATCAGGCATTTGGGACATCCCAGTCATACACAATCAACTATATAATACACACAGACATCATATCTTTGTAATAATTGTTCTATGGTATCGATCACACCTGCATTGGTAATGTCTTCAACTAACACCCCAGTCATGCCCTCATAACACCCTAGTCAGGCATTTGCGACATCCCAGTCATACACAATCAACTATATAATACATACAGACATCATATCTTTGTAATAATTGTTCTATTGTATCTATCACACATTTGTTTTATAATGTCCTATCTAACACCCCACTCATGCCCTTTTAACACTCTAGTCAGGCATTTGGGACATCCCAGTCATACACAATCAACTATATAATACATACAGACATCATATCTTTGTAATCATTGTTCTATTGTATCAATCACACCTTCATTTATAATGTCTTCATCTAATACCCCAGTCATGCCCTCATAGCACCCTAGTCAGGCATTTGGGACATCCCAGTCATACACAATCAACTATATAATACATACAGACATCATATCTTTGTAATAATAATTCTATTGTATCTATCCGACATTCTTTTATAATGTCTTCATATAACACCCCAGTCATGCCCTTGTAACACCCTAGTCAGGAATTTGTGACATCCTAGTCGTACACAATCAACTATATAATACATTCAGACATCATATCTTTGTAATAATTGTTCTATTGTATCTATCACACCTTCATTTATAATGTCTTCATCTAACACCCCAGTCATGCCCTTGTAACACCCTAATATGGCATTTGGGACATCCCAGTCACACAAAATCAACTATATAATACATTCAGACATCATATCTTTGTAATAATTGTTCTATTGTATATATCACACATTCATTTATAATGTCTTCATCTAACACCCCAGTCATGCCCTCATAGCACCCTAGTCAGGCATTTTGGACATCACAGTCATACACAATCAACTATATATTACATACAGACATCTAATCTTTGTAATCATTGTTCTATTGTATCGATCACACCTTCATTTATAATGTCTTCATCTAACACCCCAGTCATGCCCTCATAGCACCCTAGTCAGGCATTTTGGACATCCCAGTCATACACAATCAACTATATAATAGATACAGACATCATATCTTTGTAATAATTGTTCTATTGTATCGATCACACCTGCATTGATAATGTCTTCAACTAACACCCCAGTCATGCCCTCATAGCACCCTAGTCAGGCATTTGCAACATCCCAGTCATACACAATCAACTATATAATAATACAGACATCATATCTTTGTAATAATTGTTCTATTGTATCTATCACACATTGTTTTTTATAATGTCCTATCTAACACCCCACTCATGCCCTTTTAACACCCTAGTCAGGCATTTGTGACTCCTAGTCGTACACATTCAACTATATAATACATACAGACATCATATCTTTGTATTAATTGTTCTATTGTATCGATCACACCTTCATTTATAATGTCTTCAGCTAACACCCCAGACATGCCCTCATAGCCCCTAGTCAGGCATTTGGGACATCCCAGTCATACACAATCAACTATTTAATACATACAGACATCATATCTTTGTAATAATTGTTCTATTGTATCGATCACACCTGCATTGATAATGTCTTCAACTAACACCCCAGTCATGCCCTCATAGCACCCTAGTCAGGCATTTGCGACATCCCAGTCATACACAAACAACTATATAATACATACAGACATCATATCTTTGTAATAATTGTTCTATTGTATCTATCACACATTTTATTTATAATGTCCTATCTAACACCCCACTCATGCCCTTTTAACACCCTAGTCAGGCATTTGGGACATCCCAGTCATACACAATCAACTATATAATACATACAGACATCATATCTTTGTAATCATTGTTCTATTGTATCAATCACACCTTCATTTATAATGTCTTCATCTAACACCAAAGTCATGCCCTCATAGCACCCTAGTCAGGCATTTGGGACATCCCAGTCATACACAATCAACTATATAATACATACAGACATCATATCTTTGTAATAATTGTTCTATTGTATCTATCCCACATTCTTTTATAATGTCTTCATATAAAACCCCAGTCATGCCCTTGTAACACCCTAGTCAGGAATCTGTGACATCCTAGTCGTACACAATCAACTATATAATACATTCAGACATCATGTCTTTGTAATAATTGTTCTATTGTATCTATCACACCTTCATTTATAATGTCTTCATCTAACACCCCAGTCATGCCCTTGTAACACCCTAATATGGCATTTGGGACATCCCAGTCATACACAATCAACTATATAATACATTCAGACATCAGATCTTTGTAATGATTGTTCTATTGTATCTATCACACATTCATTTATAATGTCTTCATCTAACACCCCAGTCATGCCCTCATAGCACCCTAGTCAGGCATTTTGGACATCACAGTCATACACAATCAACTATATATTACATACAGACATCTAATCTTTGTAATCATTGTTCTATTGTATCGATCACAACTTCATTTATAATGTCTTCATCTAACACCCCAGTCATGCCCTCATAGCACCCTAGTCAGGCATTTGTGACATCCCAGTCATACACAATCAACTAAATAATACAAACAGACATCATATCTTTGTAATCATTGTTCTATTGTATCAATCACACCTTCATTTATAATGTCTTCATCTAATACCCCAGTCATGCCCTCATAGCACCCTAGTCAGGCATTTGGGACATCCCAGTCATACACAATCAACTATATAATACATACAGACATCATATCTTTGTACTAATAATTCTATTGTATCTATCCGACATTCTTTTATAATGTCTTCATATAACACCCCAGTCATGCCCTTGTAACACCCTAGTCAGGAATTTGTGACATCCTAGTCGTACACAATCAACTATATAATACATACAGACATCATATCTTTGTAATCATTGTTCTATTGTATCAATCACACCTTCATTTATAATGTCTTCATCTAATACCCCAGTCATGCCCTCATAGCACCCTAGTCAGGCATTTGGGACATCCCAGTCATACACAATCAACTATATAATACATACAGACATCATATCTTTGTAATAATAATTCTATTGTATCTATCCGACATTCTTTTATAATGTCTTCATATAACACCCCAGTCATGCCCTTGTAACATCCTAGTCAGGAATTTGTGACATCCTAGTCGTACACAATCAACTATATAATACATTCAGACATCATATCTTTGTAATAATTGTTCTATTGTATCTATCACACCTTCATTTATAATGTCTTCATCTAACACCCCAGTCATGCCCTTGTAACACCCTAATATGGCATTTGGGACATCCCAGTCATACAAAATCAACTATATAATACATTCAGACATCATATCTTTGTAATAATTGTTCTATTGTATATATCACACATTCATTTATAATGTCTTCATCTAACACCCCAGTCATGCCCTCATAGCACCCTAGTCAGGCATTTTGGACATCACAGTCATACACAATCAACTATATATTACATACAGTCATCTAATCTTTGTAATCATTGTTCTATTGTATCGATCACACCTTCATTTATAATGTCTTCATCTAACACCCCAGTCATGCCCTCATAGCACCCTAGTCAGGCATTTGGGACATCCCAGTCATACACAATCAACTATATAATAGATACAGACATCATATCTTTGTAATAATTGTTCTATTGTATCGATCACACCTTCATTGATAATGTCTTCAACTAACACCTCAGTCATGCCCTCATAGCACCCTAGTCAGGCATTTGCAACATCCCAGTCATACACAATCAACTATATAATAATACAGACATCATATCTTTGTAATAATTGTTCTATTGTATCTAGCACACATTGTTTTTATAATGTCCTATCTAACACCCCACTCATGCCCTTTTAACACCCTAGTCAGGCATTTGTGACTCCTAATCGTACACATTCAACTATATAATACATACAGACATCATATCTTTGTAATAATTGTTCTATTGTATCTATCCCACATTCTTTGATAATGTCTTCATATAACACCCCAGTCATGCCCTCATAACACCCTAGTCAGGAATTTGTGACATCCTAGTCGTACACAATCAACTATTTAATACATTCAGACATCATATCTTTGTAATAATTGTTCTATTGTATCTATCACACCTTCATTGATAATGTCTTCATCTAACACAACAGTCATGCCCTTGTAACACCCTAATCAGGCATTTGGGACATCCCAGTCATACACAATCAACTATATAATACATACAGACATCATATCTTTGTAATAATTGTTCTATTGTATCGATCACACCTGCATTGATAATGTCTTCAACTAACACCCCAGTCATGCCCTCATAGCACCCTAGTCAGGCATTTGCGACATTCCAGTCATACACAATCAACTATATAATACATACAGACATCATATCTTTGTAATAATTGTTCTATTGTATCTATCACACATTTTTTTATAATGTCCTATCTAACACCCCACTCATGCCCTTTTAACACCCTAGTCAGGCATGTGTGTCTCCTAGTCGTACACATTCAACTATATAATACATACAGACATCATATCTTTGTATTAATTGTTCTATTGTATCGATCACACCTTCATTTATAATGTCTTCAGCTAACACCCCAGTCATGCCCTCATAGCACCCTAGTCAGGCATTTGGGACATCCCAGTCATACACAATCAACTATATAATACATACAGACATCATATCTTTGTAATAATTGTTCTATTGTATCTATCACACCTTCTTTTATAATGTCTTCATATAACACCCCAGTCATGCCCTTGTAACACCCTAGTCAGGCATTTGTGACATCCTAGTCGTACACAATCAACTATATAATACATTCAGACATCATACCTTTGTAATAATTGTTCTATTGTATCTATCACACCTTCATTTATAATGTCTTCATCTAACACCCCAGTCATGGTCTTGTAACACCCTAACCAGGCATTTGGGACATCCTAGTCATACACAATCAACTATATAATACATTCAGACATCATATCGTTGTAATAATTGTTCTATTGTATCTATCACACCTTCATTTATAATGTCTTCAATTAACACCCCAGTCATGCCCTTGTAACACCCTAGTCAGGCATTTGGGACATCCCAGTCATACACAATCAACTATATAATACATACAGACATCATATCCTTGTAATAATTGTTATATTGTATCTATCACACCTTCATTTATAATGTGTTCATCTAACATCCCAGTCATGCCCTTGTAACACCCTATTCGGGCATTTTGGACATCCTAGTCGTACACAATCAACTATTTAATACATTCAGACATCATATCTTTGTAATAATTGTTCTATTGTATCTATCACACCTTCATTGATAATGTCTTCATCTAACATCCCAGTCATGCCCTTGTAACACCCTAGTCAGGCATTTGTGACATCCTAGTCGAACACAATCAACTATATGATGCATACAGACATCATATCCTTGTAATAATTGTTCTATTGGACCTATCACATGTTTTTTTTATAATGTCCTATCTAACACCCCACTCATGCCCTTTTAAGACCCTAGTCAGGCATTTGTGACATCCCAGTCATACACAATCAACTATATAATACATTCAGACATCATATCTTTTTAATAATTGTTCTATTGTATCAATCACACCTTCATTTATAATGTCTTCATCTAACATCCCAGTCATGTCCTTGTAACACCCTAATCAGGCATTTGGGACATCCTAGTCGTACACAATCAACTATTTAATACATTCAGACATCATATCTTTGTAATAATTGTTCTATTGTATCGACCACACCTTCATTTATAATGTCTTCATCTAACATCCAAGTCATGCCCTTGTAACACCCTAGTCACGCATTTGTGACATCCTAGTCGAACACAATCAACTATATGATACATACAGACATCATATCCTTGTAATAATTGTTCTATTGGATCTATCACATATTTTTTTATAATGTCCTATCTAACACCCCACTCATGCCCTTTTAACACCCTAGTCAGGCATTTGTGACATCCCAGTCATACACAATCAACTATATAATACATACAGACATCATATCTTTTTAATAATTGTTCTATTGTATCAATCACACCTTCATTTATAATTTCTTCATCTATCACCTCAGTCATGCCCTCATAGCACCTTAGTCAGGCATTTGGGACATCCCAGTCATACACAATCAACTATATAATACATATAGACATCCTATCTTTGTAATAATTGTTCTATTGTATCTATCACACCTTTTTTTATAATGTCTTCATATAACACCCCAGTCATGCCCTTGTAAAACTCTATTCAGGAAATTGTGACATCCTAGTCGAACACAATCAACTATTCATTGTGTATTAACATAGCACTATGATGTTCGACTGTGTATCTATAGATGCATGCTTGATATAATTGGTTTTATGGTGTAGTAAGATAGTATTACGATGTTATATTGTCTATCTATTGTAAAATGTTTGGTATAATTGGTTTTTAATGCGAAGTAAGATAGTTCTATGATTTTAGATGGTCTATCTTTTGAAACATGCTTGGTATAATTGGTTTGTATTGTCTAATAAGATAGTACTATGATGTTATATTGTCTATCTATTGAAACATGCTTGGTATAATTTGTTTTTATTGTTTAGTAAGATAGGGCTATGATGTTAGATGGTCTACGTATTGAAATAGCCTTGGTATAATTGGTTTTCATGATGTAGTAAGATAGTACTATAATGTTAGATGGTCTATCTATTGAAACATGCTTGATATAATTGGTTTTTCTGGTGTAGTAAGATAGTACTATGATGTTAGATGGTCTATCTATTGAATCATGCTTGGTATAATTGATTTTTATTGTGTAGTAAGATAGTACTATGATGTAAGATGGTCTATCTATTCAAACATACTTGATATAATTGGTTTTATTGCATAATAAGATGATTTATCCTGTAACAAAAATGGCACTGTTGCCTATAGATGTGATGTCAGAGTCAATCTATCACAGTCAAGTGATTTATTCTGTAGCAATAATGGTACTGTGGCCTATAGACATAGTGTCAGAGTCAATTTATCACAGTGAGATGATTTATCCCGTAATAATAATGATACTGTCACCTATAGACATGGTGTAAGAGTCAATCTATCACAGTCAGATGATTTATCCCGTAACAATAATGATACTGTCACCTATAGACATGATGTCAGAGACAATCTATCACAGTCAGATGGTTTATCCTATAAGAATAATGATACTGTGACCTATAGACATGGTTTCAGAGTCAATCTATCACAGTCAGATTATTTATCCCGTAACAATAATGATACTGTAACCTATAGACATGGTGTCAGAGTCAATCTATCACAGTCAGATGATTTATCCTGTAACAATAATGATACCTTGACCAATAGAAATGGTGTCAGAGTCAATCTATCACAGTCAGATTATATATCCCGTAACAATAATGATTCTGTGACCTATAGACATGGTGTCAGAGTCAATTTATCATAGTCAGATGATTTATCCTGTAACAATGATGATTCTGTGACCTATAGACATAGTGTCAGAATCAATCTATCACAGTCAGATGATATATCCTGTAACAATGATGATACTGTGAGTTATAGACATAGTGTAAGAATCAGTCTATCACAGTCAGATGATTTATCCTGTAACAATAATGATACTTTGACCTATAGACATATTGTCAGAGTCAATCTATCACAGTCAGATGATTTATCCTTTATAAAAAATGGTACTGTGGCCTATAGACATGGTGTCATAGTCAATCGATCACAGTCAGGTGATTTATTCTGTAGCAATAATGGTACTGTGGCCTATAGACATAGTGTCAGAGTCAATTTATCACAGTCAGATGATTTATCCCGTAATAATAATGATACTGTGACCTATAGACATGGTGTAAGAGTCAATCTATCACAGTCAGATGATTTATCCCGGAAAAATAATGATACTGTGACCTATAGACATGGTGTCAGAGTCAATCTATCACAGTCCGATGATTTATCCTGTAACAATAATGATGCCTTGACCAAAAGAAATGGCGTCAGAGTAAACCTATTACAGTCAGATGATTTATCCTGTACCACCAGTGGTACTGTGGTCAATAGACATAGTGTCAGAGTCAATCTATTACAGTCAGATGATTTATCCTGTAACAATGATGATACCGTGAGTTATAGACATAGTGTAAGAATCAGTCTATCACAGTCAGATGATTTATCCTGTAACAATAATGATACTTTGACCTATAGACATATTGTCAGAGTCAATCTATCACAGTCAGATGATTTATCCTTTATAAAAAATGGTACTGTGGCCTATAGACATCGTGTCATAGTCAATCGATCACAGTCAGGTGATTTATTCTGTAGCAATAATGGTACTGTGGCCTATAGACATAGTGTCAGAGTCAATTTATCACAGTCAGATGATTTATCCCGTAATAATAATGATACTGTGACCTATAGACATGGTGTAAGAGTCAATCTATCACAGTCAGATAATTTATCCCGGAAAAATAATGATACTGTGACCTATAGACATGGTGTCAGAGTCAATCTATCACAGTCCGATGATTTATCCTGTAACAATAATGATGCCTTGAACAAAAGAAATGGCGTCAGAGTAAACCTATTACAGTCAGATGATTTATCCTGTACCACCAGTGGTACTGTGGTCAATAGACATAGTGTCAGAGTCAATCTATTACAGTCAGATGATATCTCCTGTAACAATATTGATAATGTGACCTATAGACATGATGTCAGAGTTAATCTATCACAGTCATATGATGTATCCTGTAACAATAATGATACTGTAACCTATAGACATGGTGTCAGAGTCAATCTATCACAGTCAGATGATTTATCCTATAACAGTAATGATACCTTGACCAATAGAAATGGCGTCAGAGTAAATCTGTCACAGTCAGATGATTTATCCTGTACCACTAGTGGTACTGTGGCCAATAGAGATAGGGTCAGAGTCAATCAATCACAGTCAGATGATTTATCCTGTAACGGTAATGATACTGTCACATATAGACATGATGTCAGAGTCAATCTATGACAGTCAGACGATTTATCCTGTAACAATGATGATAATGTGACCCATAGACATAGTTGTCAGAATCAATCTATCACAGTCAGATGATTTATCCTGTAACAATAATGATACTTTGACCTATAGACATAGTGTCAGAGTCAATCTATCGCAGTCAGATGATTCATCCTGTAACAAAAATGGTACTGTGGCCTATAGATATGGTTTCATAGTCAATCCATCACAATCAGATGCTTTATGCTGTAACAAAAATGGCACTGTGGCCTATAGACGTGGTGTCAGAGTCAATCTATCACAGTCAGGTGATTTATCCTGTAGCAATAATGGTACTGTGGCCTATAGACATAGTGTCAGAGTCAATTTATCACATTCAGATGATTTATCCCGTAATAATAATGAAACTGTGACCTATAGACATGGTGTAAGAGTCAATCTATCACAGTCAGATGATTTATCCCGTATCAATAATGACACTGTGACCTATAGACATGGTGTCAGAGTCAATCTATCACAGTCAGATGATTTATCCTGTAACAATAATGATACCTTGAACAAAAGAAAAGGCGTCAGAGTAAATATATCACAGTCAGATGATTTATCCTGTACCACTAGTGGTACTGTGGCCAATAGACATAGTGTCAGAGTCAATCTATCACAGTCAGATGATATATCATGTAACAATAATGATACTGTGACCTATAGACATGGCGTCAGAGTCAATCTATCACAGTGATATGATTTATCATGTAACAATAAGGATACTGTCACCTATAGACATGATGTCAGAGACAATCTATCACAGTCATATGATTTATCCTGTAACAATAATGATACTGTGACCTATAGACATAGTGTCAGAATCAATCTATCACAGTCCGATGATTTATCCTGTAACAGATAATGATACCTTGACCAATAGAAATGGTGTCAGAGTTAATCTATCACAGTCAGATGATTTATCTTGTGCCAATAATGGTACTTTGGCCAATATACATAGTGTGAGAGTCAATCTATCACAGTCAGATGATTTATCCTGTAACAATAATGATACTGTGACCTATAGACATACTGTCAGAGTCAATATATCACAGTCAGATGATTTATCATGTAACAATAATGATACTGTGACCTATAGACATGGCGTCAGAGTCAATCTATCACATGTACAGTCATATGATTTATCATGTAACAATAATGATACTGTCACCTATAGACATGGTGTCAGAGACAATCTATCACAGTCATATGATTTATCCTGTAACAATAATGATACTGTGACCTATAGACATAGTGTCAGAATCAATCTATCACAGTCCGATGATTTATCCTGTAACAATAATGATACCTTGACCAATAGAAATGGTGTCAGAGTAAGTCTATCACAGTCAGATGATTTATCTTGTACCAATAATGGTACTTTGGCCAATATACATAGTGTGAGAGTCAATCTATCACAGTCAGATGAGATATCCTGTAACAATAATGATACTGTGACCTATAGACATACTGTCAGAGTCAATATATCACAGTCAGATGATATATCCTGTAACAATAAGGATACCGTGACCTATAGACATAGTGTCAGAGTCAATCTATCACTGTCAGATGATTTATCCTGTAACAAAAATGGTACTGTGGCCTATAGACGTTGTGTCAGAGTCAATCTATCACAGTCAGATGATTTATCCCGTAATAATAATGATACTGTGACCTATAGACATGGTGTCAGAGTCAATCTATCACAGTCAGATGATTTATCCCGTAACAATAATGATGCCTTGATCAAAAGAAATGGCGTCAGAGTAAACCTATTACAGTCAGATGATTTATCCTGTACCAATAATGGTACTTTGGCCAATATACATAGTGTCAGAGTCAATCTATTACAGTCAGATGATATCTCCTGTAACAATAATGATACTGTGACCTAAAGACATGATGTCAGAGTTAATCTATCACAGTCAGATGATTTATCCTGTAACAATAATGATACTGTCACCTATAGACATGATGTCAGAGACAATTTATCACAGTCAGATGATTTACCCTGTAACAATAATGATACTATGACCAATATACAAAGTGTCAGAGTCAATCTATCACTGTCAGATGATTTATCCTGTAACAATAATGATACTGTGACCTATAGACATACTGTCAGAGTCAATCTATCACAGTCAGATGATTTATCCTTTAGCAATAATGATACTTTGACCTAAAGACATAGTGTCAGAATCAATCTATCACAGTCAGATGATTTTTCCTGTAATAATAAGGATACTATGGCCTAAATACATAGTGTCAGAGTCAATCTATAACAGTCAGATGATTTATCCTGTAACAATAAGGATACTGTGACCTATAGACATAGTGTCAGAGTCAATCTATCACAGTCAGATGATTTATCCTGTAACAAAAATGGTACTGTGGCCTATAGACGTGGTGTCAGTGTCAATCTATCACAGTCAGATGATTTACCCGTAATAATAATGATACTTTGACCTAAAGACATAGTGTCAGAGTCAATCTATCACAGTCAGATGATTTTTCCTGTAACAATAAGGATACTGTGGCCTATAGACATAGTGTCAGAGTCAATCTATCACAGTGAGATTATTTATCCCGTAACAATAATGATACTGTTACCTATAGGCATGGTATCAGAGTCAATCTATCACAGTCAGATGATTTATCCTGTAACAATAATGATACCTTGACCAATAGAAATGGCGTCAGAGTAAATCTATCACAGTCAGATGATTTATCCTGTACTACTAGTGGTACTGTGGCCAACAGACATAGTGTCAGAGTCAAAATATAACAGTCAGATGATTTATCCTGTAACAATAAGGATACTGTGACCTATAGACATAGTGTCAGAGTCAATCTATCACAGTCAGATGATTTATCCTGTAACAAAAATGGTACTGTGGCCTATAGACGTGGTGTCATTGTCAATCTATCACAGTCAGATGATTTATCCTGTAACAATAATGATACTTTGAGCTAAAGACATAGTGTCAGAATCAATCTATCACAGTCAGATGATTTTTCCTGTAACAATAAGGATACTGTGGCCTATAGACATAGTGTCAGAGTCAATCTATAACAGTCAGATGATTTATCCTGTAACAATAAGGATACTGTGACCTATAGACATAGTGTCAGAGTCAATCTATCACAGTCAGATGATTTATCCTGTAACAAAAATGGTACTGTGGCCTATAGACGTGGTGTCAGAGTCAATCTATCACAGTCAGATGATTTACCCCGTAATAATAATGATAGTTTGACCTAAAGACATAGTGTCAGAGTCAATCTATCACAGTCAGATGATTTTTCCTGTAACAATAAGGATACTGTGGCCTATAGACATAGTGTCAGAGTCAATCTATCACAGTGAGATTATTTATCCCGTAACAATAATGATACTGTTACCTATAGGCATGGTATCAGAGTCAATCTATCACAGTCAGATGATTTATCCTGTAACAATAATGATACCTTGACCAATAGAAATGGCGTCAGAGTAAATCTATCACAGTCAGATGATTTATCCTGTACTACTAGTGGTACTGTGCCCAACAGACATAGTGTCAGAGTCAATCTATCACAGTCAGATGATATATCCTGTAACAATAATGATACTGTGACCTATAAACATGGTGTCAGAGTTAATCTATCACAGTCAGATGATTTATCCTGTAACAATAATGATACTGTCACCTACACACATGATGTCAGAGACAATCTATCACAGTCAGATGATTTATCATATAACACTAATGATACTGTGACCTATAGACATAGTGTCAGAATCAATCTATCACAGTCCGATGATTTATCCTGTAACAATAATGATACTTTGACCAATAGAAATGGTGTCAGAGTCAATCTATCACAGTCAGATGATTTATCCCGTAATAATAATGATACTGTGACCTATAGACATGGTGTCAGACTCAATCCATCACAGTCAAATTATTTATCCCGTAACAATAATGATACTGTGACCTATATACATGGTATCAGAGTCAATCTATCACAGTCAGATGATTTATCATATAACAGTAATGATACCTTGACCAATAGAAATGGCGTCAGAGTAAATCTGTCACAGTCATATGATTTATCCTGTACCACTAGTGGTACTGTGGCCAATGGACATAGTGTCAGAGTCAATCCATCACAGTCAGATGATTTATCCTGTAACGGTAATCATACTGTCACCTATAGACATGATGTCAGAGTCAATCTATCACGGTCAGACGATTTATCCTGTAACAATGATGATAATGTGACCCATAGACATAGTTGTCAGAATCAATTTATCACAGTCAGATGATTTATCCTGTAACAATAATGATTCTTTGACCTATAGACATAGTGTCAGAGTCAATCTATCGCAGTCAGATGATTTATCCTGTAACACAAATGGCACTGTGGCCTATAGACGTGGTGTCAGAGACAATCTATCACAGTCAGATGATTTATCATATAACACTAATGATACTGTTACCTATAGACATAGTGTCAGAATCAATCTATCACAGTCCGATGATTTATCCTGTTTCAATAATGATACCTTGACCAATAGAAATGTTGTCAGAGTCAATCTATCACAGTCAGATGATTTATCCCGTAATAATAATGATACTGTGACCTATATATAGACATGGTATCAGACTCAATCCATCACAGTCAGATTATTTATCCCGTAACAGTAATGATACTGTGACCTATATACATGGTGTCAGAGTCAACCTATCACAGTCAGATGATTTATCCTATAACAGTAATGATACCTTGACCAATAGAAATGGCGTCAGAGTAAATCTGTCACAGTCAGATGATTTATCCTGTACCACTAGTGGTACTGTGGCCAATAGACATAGTGTCAGAGTCAATCAATCACAGTCAGATGATTTATCCTGTAACGGTAATGATACTGTCACCTACAGACATGATGTCAGAGTCAATCTATCACAGTCAGACGATTTATCCTGTAACAATGATGATAATGTGACCCATAGACATAGTTGTCAGAATCAATCTATCACAGTCAGATGATTTATCCTGTAACAATAATGATACTTTGACCTATAGACATAGTGTCAGAGTCAATCTATCGCAGTCAGATGATTTATCCTGTAACAAAAATGGTACTGTGGCCTATAGACATGGTGTCATAATCAATCCATCACAATCAGATGATTTATCCTGTAACACAAATGGCACTGTGGCCTATAGACGTGGTGTCAGAGTCAATCTATCACAGTCAGGTGATTTATCCTGTAGCAATAATGGTACTGTGGCCTATAGACATAGTGTCAGAGTCAATTTATCACAGTCAGATGATTTATCCCGTAATAATAATGAAACTGTGACCTATAGACATGGTGTAAGAGTCAATCTATCACAGTCAGATGATTTATCCCGTATGAATAATGATACTGTGACCTATAGACATGATGTCAGAGTCAATCTATCAGAGTCAGATGATTTATTCTGTTAACAATAATGATACTTGACCAATAGAAATGGTGTCAGAGTCAATCTATCACAGTCAGATGATTTATCCCGTAATAATAATGATACTGTGACCTATAGACATGGTGTCAGACTCAATCCATCACAGTCAGATTATTTATCCCGTAACAGTAATAATACTGTGACCTATATACATGGTGTCAGAGTCAATCTATCACAGTCAGATGATTTATCCTGTACCACTAGTGGTACTGTGGCCAATAGACATAGTGTCAGAGTCAATCAATCACAGTCAGATGATTTATCCTGTAACGGTAATGATACTGTCACCTATAGACATGATGTCAGAGTCAATCTATCCCAGTCAGACGATTTATCCTGTAACAATGATGATAATGTGACCCATAGACATAGTTGTCAGAATCAATCTATCACAGTCAGATGATTTATCCTGTAACAATAATGATACTTTGACCTATAGACATAGTGTTAGAGTCAATCTATCGCAGTCAGATGATTTATCCTGTAACAAAAATGGTACTGTGGCCTATAGACATGTTGTCATAGTCAATCCATCACAATCAGATGATTTATCCTGTAACAAAAATGGCACTGTGGCCTATAGACGTGGTGTCAGAGTCAATCTATCACAGTCAGGTGATTTATCCTGTAGCAATAATGGTACTGTGGCCTATAGACATACTGTCAGAGTCAATTTATCACAGTCAGATGATTTATCCCGTAATAATAATGAAACTGTGACCTATAGACATGGTGTAAGAGTCAATCTATCACAGTCAGATGATTTATTCTGTTAACAATAATGATACCTTGACCAATAGAAATGGTGTCAGAGTCAATCTATCACAGTCAGATGATTTATCCCGTAATAATAATGATACTGTGACCTATAGACATGGTGTCAGACTCAATCCATCACAGTCAGATTATTTATCCCGTAACAGTAATAATACTGTGACCTATACACATGGTGTCAGAGTCAATCTATCACAGTCAGATGATTTATCCTATAACAGTAATGATACCTTGACCAATAGAAATGGCGTCAGAGTAAATCTGTCACAGTCAGATGATTTATCCTGTACCACTAGTGGTACTGTGGCCAATAGACATAGTGTCAGAGTCAATCAATCACAGTCATATGATTTATCCTGTAACGGTAATGATACTGTCACCTATAGACATGATGTCAGAGTCAATCTATCACAGTCAGACGATTTATCCTGTAACAATGATGATAATGTGACCCATAGACATAGTTGTCAGAATCAATCTATCACAGTCAGATGATTTATCCTGTAACAATAATGATACTTTGACCTATAGACATAGTGTCAGAGTCAATCTATCGCAATCAGATGATTTATCCTGTAACAAAAATGGTACTGTGGCCTATAGACATGGTGTAATAGTCAATCCATCACAATCAGATGATTTATCCTCTAACAAAAATGGCACTGTGGCCTATAGACTTGGTAACAGAGTCAATCTATCACAGTCAGGTGATTTATCCTGTAGCAATAATGGTACTGTGGCCTATAGACATACTGTCAGAGTCAATTTATCACAGTCAGATGATTTATCCCGTTATAATAATGAAACTGTGACCTATAGACATGGTGTAAGAGTCAATCTATCACAATCAGATGATTTATCCCGTATGAATAATGATACTGTGACCTACAGACATGGTGTCAGAGTCAATCTATCACAGTCAGATGATTTATTCTGTTAACAATAATGATACCTTGACCAATAGAAATGGCGCCAGAGTAAATCTTTCACAGTCATATGATTTATTCTGTACCACTAGTGGTACTGTGGCCAATGGACATAGTGTCAGAGTCAATCCATCACAGTCAGATGATTTATCCTGTAACGGTAATGATACTGTCACCTATAGACATGATGTCAGAGTCAATCTATCACAGTCAGACGATTTATCCTGTAAAAATGATGATAATGTGACCCATAGACATAGTTGTCAGAATCAATTCATCACAGTCAGATGATTTATCCTGTAACAATAATGATTCTTTGACCTATAGACATAGTGTCAGAGTCAATCTATCGCAGTCAGATGATTTATCCTGTAGCAAAAATGGCACTGTGGCCTATAGACGTGGTGTCAGAGACAATCTATCACAGTCAGATGATTTATCATATAACACTAATGATACTGTTACCTATAGACATAGTGTCAGAATCAATCTATCACAGTCCGATGATTTATCCTGTTTCAATAATGATACGTTGACCAATAGAAATGGTGTCAGAGTCAATCTATCACAGTCAGATGATTTATCCCGTAATAATAATGATACTGTGACCTATAGACATGGTGTCAGACTCAATCCATCACAGTCAGATTATTTATCCCGTAACAGTAATGCTACTGTGACCTATATACATGGTGTCAGAGTCTATCTATCACAGTCAGATGATTTATCCTATAACAGTAATGATACCTTGACCAATAGAAATGGCGTCAGAGTAAATCTGTCACAGTCAGATGATTTATCCTGTACCACTAGTGGTACTGTGGCCAATAGACATAGTGTCAGAGTCAATCAATCACAGTCAGATGATTTATCCTGTAACGGTAATGATACTGTCACCTATAGACATGATGTCAGAGTCAATCTATCACAGTCAGACGATTTATCCTGTAACAATGATGATAATGTGACCCATAGACATAGTTGTCAGAATCAATCTATCACAGTCAGATGATTTATCCTGTAACAATAATGATACTTTGACCTATAGACATAGTGTCAGAGTCAATCTATCGCAGTCAGATGATTTATCCTGTAACAAAAATGGTACTGTGGCCTATAGACATGGTGTCATAGTCAATCCATCACAATCAGATGATTTATCCTGTAACAAAAATGGCACTGTGGCCTATAGACGTGGTGTCAGAGTCAATCTATCACAGTCAGGTGATTTATCCTGTAGCAATAATGGTACTGTGGCCTATAGACATAGTGTCAGAGTCAATTTATCACAGTCAGATGATTTATCCCGTAATAATAATGAAACTGTGACCTATAGACATGGTGTAAGAGTCAATCTATCACAGTCAGATGATTTATCCCGTATAAATAATGATACTGTGACCTATAGACATGGTGTCAGAGTCAATCTATCACAGTCAGATGATTTATTCTGTTAACAATAATGATACCTTGAACAAAAGAAAAGGCGTCAGAGTAAATATATCACAGCCAGATGATTTATCCTGTACCACTAGTGGTACTGTGGCCAATAGACATAGTGTCAGAGTCAATCTATCACAGTCAGATGAGATATCATGTAACAATAATGATACTGTGACCTATAGACATGGCGTCAGAGTCAATCTATCACAGTCATATGATTTATCATGTAACAATAATGATACTGTCACCTAAAGACATGATGTCAGAGACAATCTATCACAGTCATATGATTTATCCTGTAACAATAATGATACTGTGACCTATAGACATAGTGTCAGAATCAATCTATCACAGTCCGATGATTTATCCTGTAACAATAATGATACCTTGACCAATAGAAATGGTGTCAGACTAAATCTATCACAGTCAGATGATTTATCTTGTACCAATAATGGTACTTTGGCCAATATACATAGTGTGAGAGTCAATCTATCACAGTCAGATGATTTATCCTGTAACAATAATGATACTGTGACCTATAGACATACTGTCAGAGTCAATATATCACAGTCAGATGATTTATCCTGTAACAAAAAGGGTACTGTGACCTATAGACATACTGTCAGAGTCAATCTATCACAGTCAGATGATTTATCCTGTAACAATAATGATACTGTGACCTATAGACATACTGTCAGAGTCAATATATCACAGTCAGATGATTTATCCTGTAACAAAAAGGGTACTGTGACCTATAGACATACTGTCAGAGTCAATCTATCACAGTCAGATGATTTATCCTGTAACAAAAATGGTACTGTGGCCTATAGATGTGGTGTCAGAGACAATCTATCACAGTCAGATGATTTATCATATAACACTAATGATACTGTTACCTATAGACATAGTGTCAGAATCAATCTATCACAGTCCGATGATTTATCCTGTTTCAATAATGATACCTTGACCAATAGAAATGGTGTCAGAGTCATCTATCACAGTCAGATGATTTATCCTGTAATAATAATGATACTGTGACCTAAAGAAATGGTGTCAGAGTCAATCTATCACAGTCAGATGATTTATCCTGTAACAATAATGATACTGTGACCTATAGACATAGAGTCAGAATCAATCTATCAGAGTCCGATGATTTATCCTGTAACAATAATGATACCTTGACCAATAGAAATGGTGTCAGAGTAAATCTATCACAGTCAGATGATTTATCTTGTACCAATAATGGTACTTTGGCCAATATACATAGTGTGAGAGCCAATCTATCACAGTCAGATGATTTATCCTGTAACAATAATGATACTGTGACCTATAGACATACTGTCAGAGTCAGTATATCACAGTCAGATGATTTATCCTGTAACAATAAGGATACCGTGACCTATAGACATAGTGTCAGAGTCAATCTATCACAGTCAGATGATTTATCCTGTAACAATAATGATACCTTGAACAAAAGAAAAGGCGTCAGAGTAAATATATCACAGTCAGATGATTTATCCTGTAACACCAGTGGTACTGTGGCCAATAGACATAGTGTCAGAGTCAATCTATTACAGTCAGATGATATCTCCTGTAACAATAATGATACTGTGACCTATAGACATGATGTCAGAGTTAATCTATCACAGTCATGTGATTTATCCTGTAACAATAATGATACTCTCACCTATAGACATGATGTCAGAGACAATCTATCACAGTCAGATGATTTATCCTGTAACAATAATGATACTATGACCAATAGAAATGGTGTCAGAGTAAATCTATCACAGTCAGATGATTTATCTTGTACCAATAATGGTACTTTGGCCAATATACATAGTGTCAGAGTCAATCTATCACTGTCAGATGATTTATCCTGTAACAATAATGATACTGTGACCTATAAACATGGTATCAGAGTTAATCTATCACAGTCAGATGATTTATCATGTAACAATAATGATACTGTTACCTACACACATGATGTCAGAGACAATCTATCACAGTCAGATGATTTATCATATAACATTAATGATACTGTGATCTATAGACATAGCGTCAGAATCAATCTATCACAGTCCGATGATTTATCCTGTAACAACAATGATACCTTGATCAATAGAAATGATGTCAGAGTCAATCTATCACAGTCAGATGATTTATCCCGTAATAATAATGATACTGTGACCTATAGGCATGGTGTCAGAGTTAATCTATCACAGTCAGATGATTTATCCTATAAAAATAATGATACCTTGACCAAAAAAAATGGCGTCAGAGTAAATCTGTCACAGTCAGATGATTTATCCTGTACCACTAGTGGTACTTTGGCCAATAGACATAGTGTCAGAGTCAATCTATCACAGTCAGATGATTTATCCTGTAACGGTAATAATACTGTCACCTATAGACATGATGTCAGAGTCAATCTATCACAGTCAGACGATTTATCCTGTAACAATGATGATAATGTGACCCATAGACATAGTGTCAGAATCAATCTATCACAGTCAGATGATTTATCCTATAACAATAATGATACTTTGACCTATAGACATAGTGTCAGAGTCAATCTATCACAGTCAGATGATTTATCCTGTAACAAAAATGGTATTGTGGCCTATAGATATGGTGTCATAGTCAATCCATCAAAATCAGATGATTTATCCTGTAGCAATAATGGTACTATGGCCTATAGACATAGAGTCAGAGTCAATTTATCACAGTCAGTTGATTTATCCCGTAATAATAATGAAACTGTGACCTATAGACATGGTGTAAGAGTCAATCTATCACAGTCAGGTGATTTATCCTGTAGCAATAATGGTACTGTGGCCTATAGACATAGTGTCAGAGTCAATTTATCACAGTCAGTTGATTTATCCCGTTATAATAATGAAACTGTGACCTATAGATATGGTGTAAGAGTCAATCTATCACAGTCCGATGATTTATTCCGTAACAATAAGGATACTGTGACCTATAGACATGGTGTCAGAGTCAATCTATCACAGTCTGATGATTTATCCTGTAACAATAATGATACCTTAAACAAAAGAAAAGGCGTCAGAGTAAATATATCACAGTCAGATGATTTATCCTGTACCACTAGTGGTACTGTGGCCAAAAGACATAGTGTCAGAGTCAATCTATCACAGTCAGATGATATATCATGTAACAATAATGATACTGTGACCTATAGACATGGCGTCAGAGTCAATCTATCACACTCATATGATTTATCCTGTAACAAAAATGATACTGTGACCTATAGACATACTGTCAGAATCAATCTATCACAGTCCGATAATTTATCTTGTAACAATAATGATACCTTGACCAAAAGAAATGGTGTCAGAGTAAATCTATTACAGTCAGATGATTTATCTTGTACCAATAATGGTACTTTGGCCAATACACATAGTGTCAGAGTCAATCTATCACAGTCAGATGATTTATCCTGTAACAATAATGATACTGTGACCTATATACATACTGTCAGAGTCAATCTATCACAGTCAGATGATTTATCCTGTAACAATAAGGATACTGTGACCTATAGACATAGTGTCAGAGTCAATCTATCAAAGTCAGATAACAAAAATGGTACTGTGGCCTATAGACGTGGTGTCAGAGTCAATCTATCACAGTCAGATGATTTATCCCGTAATAATATTGATACTGTGACCTATAGACATGGTGTCAGAATCAATCTATCACAGTCCGATGATTTATCCTGTAACAATAATGATACCTTGACCAATAGAAATGGTGTCAGAGTAAATCTATCACAGTCAGATGATTTATCCTGTAACAATAATGATACTGTGACATATAGACATACTGTCATAGTCAATCTATCACAGTCAGATAATTTATCCTGTAACAATAATGATACTGTGACCTATAGACATAGGGTCAGAATCAATTTATCACAGTCAGATGATTTATCTTGTAACAATAATGATACTGTGACCTATAGACATAGTGTCAGAGTCAATCTATCACAGTCCGATGATTTATCCTATAACAACAATGATACTGTGACCTATAGACATGGTGTCAGAGTCAATCTATCACAGTCAGATGTTTTATCCTGTAACAATAATGATACCTTGACCAAAAGAAATGGCGTCAGAGTAAATATATCACAGTCAGATGATTTATCCTGTAACAATAATGATACTGTCACCTACACATATGATGTCAGAGACAATCTATCACAGTCAGATGATTTATCCTATAACACTAATGATACTGTGACCTATAGACATAGTGTCAGAAGCAATATATCACAGTCCGATGATTTGTCCTGTATTAATAATGATACTTTGACCAATAGAAATGGTGTCAGAGTCAATCTATCACAGTCAGCTGATTTATCCCGTAATAATAATGATACTGTGACCTATAGACATGGTGTCAGAGTCAATCTATCACAGTCAGATTATTAATCCCGTAACAATAATGATACTGTGACCTATATACATGGTGTCAGAGTCAATCTATCACAGTCAGATGATTTATCCTATAACAATAATGATACCTTGACCAATACAAATGGCGTCAGAGTAAATCTGTCACAGTCAGATGATTTATCCTGTACCACTAGTGCTTCTGTGGCCAATAAACATAGTGTCAGAGTCAATCTATCACAGTCAGATGATTTATCTTGTAACGGTAATGATACTGTGACCTATAGACATGGTGTCAGGGTCAATCTATCACAGTCAGATGATTTATCCTGTAACGGTAATGATACTGTCACCTATAGACATGATGTCAGAGTCAATGTATCACAGTCAGACAATTTATCCTGTAACAATGATGATAATGTGACCCATAGACATAGTGTCAGAATCAATCTATCACAGTCAGATGATTTATTCTGTAACAATAATGATACTTTGACCTATAGACATAGTATCAGAGTCAATCTATCACAGTCAGATGATTTATCCTTTAACAAAAATGGTACTGTGGCCTATAGATATGGTGTCATAGTCAATCTATCACAATCAAATGATTTATTCTGTAACAAAAATGGCACTGTGGCCTATAGACGTGGTGTCATAGTCAATCTATCACAGTCAGGTGATTTATCCTGTTGCAATAATGATACTGTGGCCTATAAACATAGTGTCAAAGTCAATTTATCACAGTCAGATGATTTATCCCGTCATAATAATGAAACTGTGACCTATAGACATGGTGTAAGAGTCAATCTATCACAGTCAGATGATTTATCCCGTATAAATAATGATACTGTGACCTATAGACATGGTGTCAGAGTCAATCTATCACAGTCAGATGATTTATTCTGTTAACAATAATGATACCTTGAACAAAAGAAAAGGCGTCAGAGTAAATATATCACAGCCAGATGATTTATCCTGTACCACTAGTGGTACTGTGGCCAATAGACATAGTGTCAGAGTCAATCTATCACAGTCAGATGAGATATCATGTAACAATAATGATACTGTGACCTATAGACATGGCGTCAGAGTCAATCTATCACAGTCAGATGATTTATCCTGTAACAATAATGATACCTTGACCAAAAGAAAAGGCGTCAGAGTAAATATATCACAGTCAGATGATTTATCCTGTACCACTAGTGGTACTGTGGCCAATAGACATAGTGTCAGAGTCAATCTATCACAGTCAGATGATATATCCTGTAACAATAATGATACTGTGACCTATAGACATGGCGTCAGAGTCAATCTATCACAATCATATGATTTATCCTGAAACAATAATGATACTGTCACCTATAGACATGATGTCAGAGACAATCCATCACAGTCAGATGATTTATCCTGTAACAATAATGATACTGTGACCTATAGACATAGTGTCAGAATCAATCTATCACAGTCCGATGATTTATCCTGTAACAATAATGATACCTTGACCAATAAAAATGGTGCCAGAGTAAATCTATCACAGTCAGATGATTTATCTTGTACCAATAATGGTACTTTGGCCAATATACATAGTGTCAGAGTCAATGTATCACAGTCAGATGATTTATCCTGTGGCAATAATGATACTGTGACCTATAGACATGGTGTCAGAGTCAATCTATCACAGTCAAATGATTTATCCTGTATTAATAATGATACTGTGACCTAAAGACATAGTATCAGAATCAATTTATCACAGTCAGATGATTTATCCTGTAACAATAAGGATACTGTGACCTATAGACATAGTGTCAGAGTCAATCTATAACAGTCAGATGATTTATCTTGTAACAATAAGATACTTTGACCTATAGACATAGTGGCAGAGTAAATATATCACAGTCAGATGATTTATCTTGTACCAATAATGGTACTTTGGCCAATATACATAGTGTCATAGTCAATCTATCACAGTCAGGTGATTTATCCTGTTGCAATAATGATACTGTGGCCTATAGACATAGTGTCAAAGTCAATTTATCACAGTCAGATGATTTATCCCGTAATAATAATGAAACTGTGACCTATAGACATGGTGTAAGAGTCAATCTATCACAGTCAGATGATTTATCCCGTAACAATAATGATACTGTGACCTATAGACATGGTGTCAGAGTCAATCTATCACAGTCAGATGATTTATCCTGTAACAATAATGATACCTTGACCAAAAGAAAAGGCGTCAGAGTAAATATATCACAGTCAGATGATTTATCCTGTACCACTAGTGGTACTGTGGCCAATAGACATAGTGTCAGAGTCAATCTATCACAGTCAGATGATATATCCTGTAACAATAATGATACTGTGGCCTATAGACATGGCGTCAGAGTCAATCTATCACAATCATATGATTTATCCTGTAACAATAATGATACTGTCACCTATAGACATGATGTCAGAGACAATCCATCACAGTCAGATGATTTATCCTGTAACAATAATGATACTGTGACCTATAGACATAGTGTCAGAATCAATCTATCACAGTCCGATGATTTATCCTGTAACAATAATGATACCTTGACCAATAAAAATGGTGGCAGAGTAAATCTATCACAGTCAGATGATTTATCTTGTACCAATAATGGTACTTTGGCCAATATACATAGTGTGAGAGTCAATGTATCACAGTCAGATGATTTATCCTGTAGCAATAATGATACTGTGACCTATAGACATACTGTCAGAGTCAATGTATCACAGTCAGACGATTTATCCTGTAACAATGATGATAATGTGACCCATAGACATAGTGTCAGAATCAATCTATCACAGTCAGATGATTTATCCTGTAACAATAATGATACTTTGACATATAGACATAGTATCAGATTCAATCTATCACAGTCAGATGATTTATCCTTTAACAAAAATGGTACTGTGGCCTATAGATATGGTGTCATAGTCAATCCATCACAATCAAATGATTTATTCTGTAACAAAAATGGCACTCTGGCCTATAGACGTGGTGTCATAGTCAATCTATCACAGTCAGGTGATTTATCCTGTTGCAATATTATACTGTGGCCTATAGACATAGTGTCAAAGTCAATTTATCACAGTCAGATGATTTATCCCGTAATAATAATGAAACTGTGACCTATAGACATGGTGTAAGAGTCAATCTATCACAGTCAGATGATTTGTCCCGTAACAATAATGATACTGTGACCTATAGACATGGTGTCAGAGTCAATCTATCACAGTCAGATGATTTATCCTGTAACAATAATGATACCTTGACCAAAAGAAAAGGCGTCAGAGTAAATATATCACAGTCAGATGATTTATCCTGTACCACTAGTGGTACTGTGGCCAATAGACATAGTGTCAGAGTCAATCTATTACAGTCAGATGATTTATCTTGTACCAATAATGGTACTTTGGCCAATACACATAGTGTCAGAGTCAATCTATCACAGTCAGATGATTTATCCTGTAACAATAATGATACTGTGACCTATAGACATAGTGTCAGAATCAATCTATCACAGTCCGATGATTTATCCTGTAACAATAATGATACCTTGACCAATAAAAATGGTGGCAGAGTAAATCTATCACAGTCAGATGATTTATCTTGTACCAATAATGGTACTTTGGCCAATATACATAGTGTCAGAGTCAATGTATCACAGTCAGATGATTTATCCTGTGGCAATAATGATACTGTGACCTATAGACATGGTGTCAGAGTCAATCTATCACAGTCAAATGATTTATCCTGTATTAATAATGATACTGTGACCTAAAGACATAGTATCAGAATCAATTTATCACAGTCAGATGATTTATCCTGTAACAATAAGGATACTGTGACCTATAGACATAGTGTCAGAGTCAATCTATAACAGTCAGATGATTTATCTTGTACCAATAATGGTACTTTGGCCAATATACATAGTGTCATAGTCAATCTATCACAGTCAGGTGATTTATCCTGTTGCAATAATGATACTGTGGCCTATAGACATAGTGTCAAAGTCAATTTATCACAGTCAGATGATTTATCCCGTAATAATAATGAAACTGTGACCTATAGACATGGTGTAAGAGTCAATCTATCACAGTCAGATGATTTATCCCGTAACAATAATGATACTGTGACCTATAGACATGGTGTCAGAGTCAATCTATCACAGTCAGATGATTTATCCTGTAACAATAATGATACCTTGACCAAAAGAAAAGGCGTCAGAGTAAATATATCACAGTCAGATGATTTATCCTGTACCACTAGTGGTACTGTGGCCAATAGACATAGTGTCAGAGTCAATCTATCACAGTCAGATGATATATCCTGTAACAATAATGATACTGTGGCCTATAGACATGGCGTCAGAGTCAATCTATCACAATCATATGATTTATCCTGTAACAATAATGATACTGTCACCTATAGACATGATGTCAGAGACAATCCATCACAGTCAGATGATTTATCCTGTAACAATAATGATACTGTGACCTATAGACATAGTGTCAGAATCAATCTATCACAGTCCGATGATTTATCCTGTAACAATAATGATACCTTGACCAATAAAAATGGTGGCAGAGTAAATCTATCACAGTCAGATGATTTATCTTGTACCAATAATGGTACTTTGGCCAATATACATAGTGTGAGAGTCAATGTATCACAGTCAGATGATTTATCCTGTAGCAATAATGATACTGTGACCTATAGACATACTGTCAGAGTCAATGTATCACAGTCAGACGATTTATCCTGTAACAATGATGATAATGTGACCCATAGACATAGTGTCAGAATCAATCTATCACAGTCAGATGATTTATACTGTAACAATAATGATACTTTGACATATAGACATAGTATCAGATTCAATCTATCACAGTCAGATGATTTATCCTTTAACAAAAATGGTACTGTGGCCTATAGATATGGTGTCATAGTCAATCCATCACAATCAAATGATTTATTCTGTAACAAAAATGGCACTCTGGCCTATAGACGTGGTGTCATAGTCAATGTATCACAGTCAGATGATTTATCCTGTGGCAATAATGATACTGTGACCTATAGACATGGTGTCAGAGTCAATCTATCACAGTCAAATGATTTATCCTGTATTAATAATGATACTGTGACCTAAAGACATAGTATCAGAATCAATTTATCACAGTCAGATGATTTATCCTGTAACAATAAGGATACTGTGACCTATAGACATAGTGTCAGAGTCAATCTATAACAGTCAGATGATTTATCTTGTACCAATAATGGTACTTTGGCCAATATACATAGTGTCATAGTCAATCTATCACAGTCAGGTGATTTATCCTGTTGCAATAATGATACTGTGGCCTATAGACATAGTGTCAAAGTCAATTTATCACAGTCAGATGATTTATCCCGTAATAATAATGAAACTGTGACCTATAGACATGGTGTAAGAGTCAATCTATCACAGTCAGATGATTTATCCCGTAACAATAATGATACTGTGACCTATAGACATGGTGTCAGAGTCAATCTATCACAGTCAGATGATTTATCCTGTAACAATAATGATACCTTGACCAAAAGAAAAGGCGTCAGGGTAAATATATCACAGTCAGATGATTTATCCTGTACCACTAGTGGTACTGTGGCCAATAGACATAGTGTCAGAGTCAATCTATCACAGTCAGATGATATATCCTGTAACAATAATGATACTGTGGCCTATAGACATGGCGTCAGAGTCAATCTATCACAATCATATGATTTATCCTGTAACAATAATGATACTGTCACCTATAGACATGATGTCAGAGACAATCCATCACAGTCAGATGATTTATCCTGTAACAATAATGATACTGTGACCTATAGACATAGTGTCAGAATCAATCTATCACAGTCCGATGATTTATCCTGTAACAATAATGATACCTTGACCAATAAAAATGGTGGCAGAGTAAATCTATCACAGTCAGATGATTTATCTTGTACCAATAATGGTACTTTGGCCAATATACATAGTGTGAGAGTCAATGTATCACAGTCAGATGATTTATCCTGTAGCAATAATGATACTGTGACCTATAGACATACTGTCAGAGTCAATGTATCACAGTCAGACGATTTATCCTGTAACAATGATGATAATGTGACCCATAGACATAGTGTCAGAATCAATCTATCACAGTCAGATGATTTATACTGTAACAATAATGATACTTTGACATATAGACATAGTATCAGATTCAATCTATCACAGTCAGATGATTTATCCTTTAACAAAAATGGTACTGTGGCCTATAGATATGGTGTCATAGTCAATCCATCACAATCAAATGATTTATTCTGTAACAAAAATGGCACTCTGGCCTATAGACGTGGTGTCATAGTCAATCTATCACAGTCAGGTGATTTATCCTGTTGCAATATTATACTGTGGCCTATAGACATAGTGTCAAAGTCAATTTATCACAGTCAGATGATTTATCCCGTAATAATAATGAAACTGTGACCTATAGACATGGTGTAAGAGTCAATCTATCACAGTCAGATGATTTGTCCCGTAACAATAATGATACTGTGACCTATAGACATGGTGTCAGAGTCAATCTATCACAGTCAGATGATTTATCCTGTAACAATAATGATACCTTGACCAAAAGAAAAGGCGTCAGAGTAAATATATCACAGTCAGATGATTTATCCTGTACCACTAGTGGTACTGTGGCCAATAGACATAGTGTCAGAGTCAATCTATTACAGTCAGATGATTTATCTTGTACCAATAATGGTACTTTGGCCAATACACATAGTGTCAGAGTCAATCTATCACAGTCAGATGATTTATCCTGTAACAATAATGATACTGTGACCTATAGACATAGTGTCAGAGTCAATCTATAACAGTCAGATGATTTATCTTGTAACAATAAGATACTTTGACCTATAGACATAGTGTCAGAAACCATCTATCACAGTCTGGTGATTTATCCTGTAGCAATAATGCTACTGTCGCCTATAGACATAGTGTCACAGTCAATTTATCACAGTCAGATGATTTATCCGGTATTAATAATGATACTGTGACCTATAAACATGGAGTAAGAATCAATCTATCACAGTCAGATGATTTATCCCGTAACAATAATGATACTGTGACATATAGACATGGTGTCAGAATCAATCTATCACCGTCAGATTATTTATCCTGTAACAATAATGATACTTTGACCAATAGAAATGGTGTCAAAGTAAATCTATCACATTCAGATGATTTATCTTGTACCAATAATGGTAGTTTGGCCAATATACATAGTGTCAGAGTCAATCTATCACAGTCAGATGATTTATCCTGTAACAATAATAATACTGTGACCTATAGACATAGTGTCAGAGTCAATGTATCACAGTCAGATGATTTATCCTGTAACGGTAATGATACTGTCACCTATAGACATGATGTCAGAGTCAATGTATCACAGTCAGACGATTTATCCTGTAACAATGATGATAATGTGACCCATAGACATAGTGTCAGAATCAATCTATCACAGTCAGATGATTTATCCTGTAACAATAATGATACTTTGACCTATAGACATAGTATCAGAGTCAATCTATCACAGTCAGATGATTTATCCTTTAACAAAAATGGTACTGTGGCCTATAGATATGGTGTCATAGTCAATCCATCACAATCAAATGATTTATTCTGTAACAAAAATGGCACTGTGGCCTATAGACGTGGTGTCATAGTCAATCTATCACAGTCAGGTGATTTATCCTGTTGCAATAATGATACTGTGGCCTATAGACATAGTGTCAAAGTCAATTTATCACAGTCAGATGATTTATCCCGTAATAATAATGAAACTGTGACCTATAGACATGGTGATAGAGTCAATCTATCACAGTCCGATGATTTATCCTGTACAAGTAATGATACCTTGACCAATAGAAATGGTGTCAGAGTCAATCTATCACAGTCAGATGATTTATCCCGTAATAATAATGATACTGTGACCTATAAACATGGTGTCAGAGTCAATCTATCACAGTCAGATGATTTATCCTATAACAATAATGATACCTTGACCAATAGAAATGGCGTCAGAGTAAATCTGTCACAGTCAGATGATTTATCCTGTACTAGTGGTACTTTGGCCAATAGACATAGTGTCAGAGTCAATCTATCACAGTCAGATGAATTATCCTGTAACAAAAATGGAACTGTGTCCTATAGACATGGTGACATAGTCAATCTATCACAGTCAGATGATTTATCCCGCAACAATAATGATACTGTGACCTATAGACATGGTGTCAGAATCAATCTATCACAGTCCGATGATTTATTTTGTAGCAATTATGGTACTCTGGCCTATAGACATGGTGTCAGAGTCAATTTATCACAGTCAGATGATTTATCCCGTAATAATAATGATACTGTGACCTACAGACATGGTGTAAGAGTCAATCTATCACAGTCAGATGATTTATCCCGTAACAATAATGATACTGTGACCTATAGACATGGTGTCAGGGTCAATCTATCACAGTCCGATGATTTATCCTGTAACAATAATGATATCTTGACCAAAAGAAATGGCGTCAGAGTAAACATATCATAGTCAGATGATTTATCCTGTACCACCAGTGCTACTGTGGCCAATAGACATAGTGTCAGAGTCAATCTATCACAGTCAGATGATATATCCTGTAACAATAATGATACTGTGACCTATAGACATGGCGTCAGAGTCAATCTATCACAATCATATGATTTATCCTGTAACAATAATGATACTGTCACCTATAGACATGATGTCAGAGACAATCCATCACAGTCAGATGATTTATCCTGTAACAATAATGATACTGTGACCTATAGACATAGTGTCAGAATTAATCTATCACAGTCCGATGATTTATCCTGTAACAATAATGATACCTTGACCAATAAAAATGGTGGCAGAGTAAATCTATCACAGTCAGATGATTTATCTTGTACCAATAATGGTACTTTGGCCAATATACATAGTGTCAGAGTCAATCTATCACAGTCAGATGATTTATCCTGTAGCAATAATGATACTGTGACCTATAGACATACTGTCAGAGTCAATCTATCACAGTCAAATGATTTATCCTGTATTAATAATGATACTGTGACCTAAAGACATAGTATCAGAATCAATTTATCACAGTCAGATGATTTACCCTGTAACAATAAGGATACTGTGACCTATAGACATAGTGTCAGAGTCAATCTATAACAGTCAGATGATTTATCTTGTAACAATAAGATACTTTGACCTATAGACATAGTGTCAGAAACCATCTATCACAGTCTGGTGATTTATCCTGTAGCAATAATGCTACTGTCGCCTATAGACATAGTGTCACAGTCAATTTATCACAGTCAGATGATTTATCCCGTATTAATAATGATACTGTGACCTATAAACATGGAGTAAGAGTCAATCTATCACAGTCAGATGATTTATCCCGTAACAATAATGATACTGTGACATATAGACATGGTGTCAGAATCAATCTATCACCGTCAGATTATTTATCCTGTAACAATAATGATACTTTGACCAATAGAAATGGTGTCAAAGTAAATCTATCACATTCAGATGATTTATCTTGTACCAATAATGGTACTTTGGCCAATATACATAGTGTCAGAGTCAATCTATCACAGTCAGATGATTTATCCTGTAACAATAATGATACTGTGACCTATAGACATAGTGTCAGAATCAATCTATCACAGTCAGATGATTTATCCTGTAACAATAAGGATACTGTGACCTATAGACATAGTGTCAGAATCAATCTATCACAGTCAGATGATTTATCCTGTAACAATAAGGATACTGTGACCTATAGACATAGTGTCAGAGTCAATCTATAACAGTCAGATGATTTATCCTGTAACAAAAATGGTACTGTGGCCTATAGACATCGTGCCATAGTCAATCTATCACAGTCAGATGATTTATCCTGTAACAAAATGGTACTGTGACCTATAGACGTGGTGTCAGAGTCAATCTATCACTGTCAGTTGATTTATCCCGTAATAATAATGATACTGTGACCTATAGACATGGTGTCAGAGTCAATCTATCACAGTCACATTATTTATCCCGTAACAATAATAATACTGTGACCTATAGACATGGTGTCAGAGTCTATCACAGTCAGATGATTTATCCTGTAACAATAATGATACCTTGACCAATAGAAATGGCGTCAGAGTAAATCTGTCACAGTCAGATGATTTATCCTGTACCACTAGTGATACTGTGGCCAATAGACATAGTGTCAGAGTCAATCCATAACAGTCAGATGATTTATCCTGTAACAATAATGATTCTGTTACCTATAGACATGATGTCAGAGTCAATATATTACAGTCAGATGATTTATCCTGTAACAATAATGATACTGTGACCTATAGACATAGTGTCAGAATCAATCTATCACAGTCAGATGATTTATCTTGTAACAATAATGATACTGTGACCTACAGACATAGTGTCAGAGTCAATCTATCACAGTCCGATGATTTATCCTATAACAATAATGATACTGTGACCTATATACATGGTGTCAGAGTCAATCTATCACAGTCAGATGATTTATCCCGTAACAATAATGATACCTTAACCAAAAGAAATGGCGTCAGAGTAAATCTATCAGAGTCAGATGATTTATCCTGTACCACTAGTGGTACTGTGGCCAATAGACATAGTGTCAGAGTCAATATATCACAGTCAGATGATATATCCTGTTACAATAATGATCCTGTAACCTATAAACATGGTGTCAGAGTTAATCTATCACAGTCAGATGATTTATCTTGTAACAATAATGATATTGTCACCTATAGACATGATGACAGAGACAATCTATCACAGTCAGATGATTTATTCTATAACAATAATGATACTGTGACCAATAGAAATGGTGTCAGAGTCAATCTATCACAGTCAGATGATTTATCCCGTAATAATAACGATACTGTGACCTATAGACATGGTGTCAGAGTCAATATATCACAGTCAGATTATTTATCCCGTAACAATAATTATACTGTGATCTATAGACATGGTGTCAGAGTCAATCTATCACAGTCCGATGATTTATCCTTTAACAATAATGATACCTTGACCAATAGAAATGGCGTCACAGTAAATCTATCACAGTCAGATGATTTATCCTGTACCACTAGTGGTACTGTGGCCAACAGACATAGTGTCAGAGTCAATCTATCGCAGTCAGATGATTTATCCTGTAACAATAATAATACTTTGACCTATAGACATAGTGTCAGAGTCAATCTATCACAGTCAGATGATTTATCCTGTAACAAAAATGGTACTGTGTCCTATAGACATGGTGACATAGTCAATCTATCACAGTCAGATGATTTATCCCGTAACAATAATGCTACTGTGACCTATAGACATGGTGTCACAATCAATCTATCACAGTCCGATGATTTATTTTGTAGCAATAATTGTACTCTGGTCTATAGACATGGTGTCAGAGTCAATTTGTCACAGTCAGATGATTTATCCCGTAATAATAATGATACTGTGACCTATAGACATGGTGTAAGAGTCAATCTATCACAGTCAGATGATTTATCCCGTAACAATAATGATACTGTGACCTATAGACATGGTGTCAGGGTCAATCTATCACAGTCCGATGATTTATCCTGTAACAATAATGATATCTTGACCAAAAGAAATGGCGTCAGAGTAAACATATCATAGTCAGATGATTTATCCTGTACCACCAGTGCTACTGTGGCCAATAAACATAGTGTCAGAGTCAATCTATTACAGTCAGATGATATATCCTGTTACAATAATGATACTCTGACCTATAGACATGATGTCAGAGTTAATCTATCACAGTCATATGATTTATCCCGTAACAATAATGATACCTTGACCAATAGAAATGGTGTCAGACTAAATCTATCACAGTCAGATGATTTATCCTGTACCACTAGTGGTACTGTGGCCAATAGACATTGTGTCAGAGTCAATCTATCACAGTCAGATGATTTATTCGGTAACAATAATGATACTGTCACCTATAGACATGATGTCAGAGTCAATCTATCAAAGTCAGATGATTTATCTTGTAACGATAATGATACTGTGTCCTATAGACATGGTGTCAGAGTCAATCTATCACAGTCCGATGATTTATCCTATAACAATAATGATACTGTGACCTATAAACATGGTGTTAGAGTCAATCTATCACAGTCAGAAGATTTGTCCTGTAACAATAATGATACCTTGACCAAAAGAAATGGCGTCAGAGTAAAGATATCACAGTTAGATGATTTATCCTGTACCACTAGTGGTACTGTGGCCAATATACATAGTGTCAGAATCAATCTATCACAGTCCGATGATTTATCCTGTACAAGTAATGATACCTTGACCAATAGAAATGGTGTCAGAGTCAATCTATCACAGTCAGATGATTTATCCCGTAATAATAATGATACTGTGACCTATAAACATGGTGTCAGAGTCAATCTATCACAGTCAGATGATTTATCCTATAACAATAATGATACCTTGACCAATAGAAATGGCGTCAGAGTAAATCTGTCACAGTCAGATGATTTATCCTGTACTAGTGGTACTTTGGCCAATAGACATAGTGTCAGAGTCAATCTATCACAGTGAGATGAATTATCCTGTAACAAAAATGGAACTGTGTCCTATAGACATGGTGACATAGTCAATCTATCACAGTCAGATGATTTATCCCGCAACAATAATGATACTGTGACCTATAGACATGGTGTCAGAATCAATCTATCACAGTCCGATGATTTATTTTGTAGCAATTATGGTACTCTGGCCTATAGACATGGTGTCAGAGTCAATTTATCACAGTCAGATGATTTATCCCGTAATAATAATGATACTGTGACCTACAGACATGGTGTAAGAGTCAATCTATCACAGTCAGATGATTTATCCCGTAACAATAATGATACTGTGACCTATAGACATGGTGTCAGGGTCAATCTATCACAGTCCGATGATTTATCCTGTAACAATAATGATATCTTGACCAAAAGAAATGGCGTCAGAGTAAACATATCATAGTCAGATGATTTATCCTGTACCACCAGTGCTACTGTGGCCAATAGACATAGTGTCAGAGTCAATCTATCACAGTCAGATGATATATCCTGTAACAATAATGATACTGTGACCTATAGACATGGCGTCAGAGTCAATCTATCACAATCATATGATTTATCCTGTAACAATAATGATACTGTCACCTATAGACATGATGTCAGAGACAATCCATCACAGTCAGATGATTTATCCTGTAACAATAATGATACTGTGACCTATAGACATAGTGTCAGAATTAATCTATCACAGTCCGATGATTTATCCTGTAACAATAATGATACCTTGACCAATAAAAATGGTGGCAGAGTAAATCTATCACAGTCAGATGATTTATCTTGTACCAATAATGGTACTTTGGCCAATATACATAGTGTCAGAGTCAATCTATCACAGTCAGATGATTTATCCTGTAGCAATAATGATACTGTGACCTATAGACATACTGTCAGAGTCAATCTATCACAGTCAAATGATTTATCCTGTATTAATAATGATACTGTGACCTAAAGACATAGTATCAGAATCAATTTATCACAGTCAGATGATTTACCCTGTAACAATAAGGATACTGTGACCTATAGACATAGTGTCAGAGTCAATCTATAACAGTCAGATGATTTATCTTGTAACAATAAGATACTTTGACCTATAGACATAGTGTCAGAAACCATCTATCACAGTCTGGTGATTTATCCTGTAGCAATAATGCTACTGTCGCCTATAGACATAGTGTCACAGTCAATTTATCACAGTCAGATGATTTATCCCGTATTAATAATGATACTGTGATCTATAAACATGGAGTAAGAGTCAATCTATCACAGTCAGATGATTTATCCCGTAACAATAATGATACTGTGACATATAGACATGGTGTCAGAATCAATCTATCACCGTCAGATTATTTATCCTGTAACAATAATGATACTTTGACCAATAGAAATGGTGCCAAAGTAAATCTATCACATTCAGATGATTTATCTTGTACCAATAATGGTAGTTTGGCCAATATACATAGTGTCAGAGTCAATCTATCACAGTCAGATGATTTATCCTGTAACAATAATGATACTGTGACCTATAGACATAGTGTCAGAATCAATCTATCACAGTCAGATGATTTATCCTGTAACAATAAGGATACTGTGACCTATAGACATAGTGTCAGAATCAATCTATCACAGTCAGATGATTTATCCTGTAACAATAAGGATACTGTGACCTATAGACATAGTGTCAGAGTCAATCTATAACAGTCAGATGATTTATCCTGTAACAAAAATGGTACTGTGGCCTATAGACATCGTGCCATAGTCAATCTATCACAGTCAGATGATTTATCCTGTAACAAAATGGTACTGTGACCTATAGACGTGATGTCAGAGTCAATCTATCACTGTCAGTTGATTTATCCCGTAATAATAATGATACTGTGACCTATAGACATGGTGTCAGAGTCAATCTATCACAGTCACATTATTTATCCCGTAACAATAATAATACTGTGACCTATAGACATGGTGTCAGAGTCTATCACAGTCAGATGATTTATCCTGTAACAATAATGATACCTTGACCAATAGAAATGGCGTCAGAGTAAATCTGTCACAGTCAGATGATTTATCCTGTACCACTAGTGATACTGTGGCCAATAGACATAGTGTCAGAGTCAACCCATAACAGTCAGATGATTTATCCTGTAACAATAATGATTCTGTTACCTATAGACATGATGTCAGAGTCAATATATTACAGTCAGATGATTTATCCTGTAACAATAATGATACTGTGACCTATAGACATAGTGTCAGAATCAATCTATCACAGTCAGATGATTTATCTTGTAACAATAATGATACTGTGACCTATAGACATAGTGTCAGAGTCAATCTATCACAGTCCGATGATTTATCCTATAACAATAATGATACTGTGACCTATATACATGGTGTCAGAGTCAATCAATTACAGTCAGATGATTTATCCTGTAACAATAATGACACCTTAACCAAAAGAAATGGCGTCAGAGTAAATCTATCAGAGTCAGATGATTTATCCTGTACCACTAGTGGTACTGTGGCCAATAGACATAGTGTCAGAGTCAATCTATCACAGTCAGATGATTTATCTTGTAACAATAATGATATTGTCACCTATAGACATGATGACAGAGACAATCTATCACAGTCAGATGATTTATCCTATAACAATAATGATACTCTGACCAATAGAAATGGCGTCAGAGTAAATCTGTCACAGTCAGATGATTTATCCTGTACTAGTGGTACTTTGGCCAATAGACATAGTGTCAGAGTCAATCTATCACAGTCAGATGAATTATCCTGTAACAAAAATGGTACTGTGTCCTATAGACATGGTGACATAGTCAATCTATCACAGTCAGATGATTTATCCCGCAACAATAATGATACTGTGACCTATAGACATGGTGTCAGAATCAATCTATCACAGTCCGATGATTTATTTTGTAGCAATTATGGTACTCTGGCCTATAGACATGGTGTCAGAGTCAATTTATCACAGTCAGATGATTTATCCCGTAATAATAATGATACTGTGACCTACAGACATGGTGTAAGAGTCAATCTATCACAGTCAGATGATTTATCCCGTAACAATAATGATACTGTGACCTATAGACATGGTGTCAGGGTCAATCTATCACAGTCCGATGATTTATCCTGTAACAATAATGATATCTTGACCAAAAGAAATGGCGTCAGAGTAAACATATCATAGTCAGATGATTTATCCTGTACCACCAGTGCTACTGTGGCCAATAGACATAGTGTCAGAGTCAATCTATCACAGTCAGATGATATATCCTGTAACAATAATGATACTGTGACCTATAGACATGGCGTCAGAGTCAATCTATCACAATCATATGATTTATCCTGTAACAATAATGATACTGTCACCTATAGACATGATGTCAGAGACAATCTATCACAGTCAGATGATTTATCCTGTAACAATAATGATACTGTGACCTATAGACATAGTGTCAGAATTAATCTATCACAGTCCGATGATTTATCCTGTAACAATAATGATACCTTGACCAATAAAAATGGTGGCAGAGTAAATCTATCACAGTCAGATGATTTATCTTGTACCAATAATGGTACTTTGGCCAATATACATAGTGTCAGAGTCAATCTATCACAGTCAGATGATTTATCCTGTAGCAATAATGATACTGTGACCTATAGACATACTGTCAGAGTCAATCTATCACAGTCAAATGATTTATCCTGTATTAATAATGATACTGTGACCTAAAGACATAGTATCAGAATCAATTTATCACAGTCAGATGATTTACCCTGTAACAATAAGGATACTGTGACCTATAGACATAGTGTCAGAGTCAATCTATAACAGTCAGATGATTTATCTTGTAACAATAAGATACTTTGACCTATAGACATAGTGTCAGAAACCATCTATCACAGTCTGGTGATTTATCCTGTAGCAATAATGCTACTGTCGCCTATAGACATAGTGTCACAGTCAATTTATCACAGTCAGATGATTTATCCCGTATTAATAATGATACTGTGATCTATAAACATGGAGTAAGAGTCAATCTATCACAGTCAGATGATTTATCCCGTAACAATAATGATACTGTGACATATAGACATGGTGTCAGAATCAATCTATCACCGTCAGATTATTTATCCTGTAACAATAATGATACTTTGACCAATAGAAATGGTGTCAAAGTAAATCTATCACATTCAGATGATTTATCTTGTACCAATAATGGTACTTTGGCCAATATACATAGTGTCAGAGTCAATCTATCACAGTCAGATGATTTATCCTGTAACAATAATGATACTGTGACCTATAGACATAGTGTCAGAATCAATCTATCACAGTCAGATGATTTATCCTGTAACAATAAGGATACTGTGACCTATAGACATAGTGTCAGAATCAATCTATCACAGTCAGATGATTTATCCTGTAACAATAAGGATACTGTGACCTATAGACATAGTGTCAGAGTCAATCTATAACAGTCAGATGATTTATCCTGTAACAAAAATGGTACTGTGGCCTATAGACATCGTGCCATAGTCAATCTATCACAGTCAGATGATTTATCCTGTAACAAAATGGTACTGTGACCTATAGACGTGGTGTCAGAGTCAATCTATCACTGTCAGTTGATTTATCCCGTAATAATAATGATACTGTGACCTATAGACATGGTGTCAGAGTCAATCTATCACAGTCACATTATTTATCCCGTAACAATAATAATACTGTGACCTATAGACATGGTGTCAGAGTCTATCACAGTCAGATGATTTATCCTGTAACAATAATGATACCTTGACCAATAGAAATGGCGTCAGAGTAAATCTGTCACAGTCAGATGATTTATCCTGTACCACTAGTGATACTGTGGCCAATAGACATAGTGTCAGAGTCAATCCATAACAGTCAGATGATTTATCCTGTAACAATAATGATTCTGTTACCTATAGACATGATGTCAGAGTCAATATATTACAGTCAGATGATTTATCCTGTAACAATAATGATACTGTGACCTATAGACATAGTGTCAGAATCAATCTATCACAGTCAGATGATTTATCTTGTAACAATAATGATACTGTGACCTATAGACATAGTGTCAGAGTCAATCTATCACAGTCCGATGATTTATCCTATAACAATAATGATACCTTAACCAAAAGAAATGGCGTCAGAGTAAATCTATCAGAGTCAGATGATTTATCCTGTACCACTAGTGGTACTGTGGCCAATAGACATAGTGTCAGAGTCAATATATCACAGTCAGATGATATATCCTGTTACAATAATGATACCTTAACCAAAAGAAATGGCGTCAGAGTAAATCTATCAGAGTCAGATGATTTATCCTGTACCACTAGTGGTACTGTGGCCAATAGACATAGTGTCAGAGTCAATATATCACAGTCAGATGATATATCCTGTTACAATAATGATCCTGTGACCTATAAACATGGTGTCAGAGTTAATCTATCACAGTCAGATGATTTATCTTGTAACAATAATGATATTGTCACCTATAGACATGATGACAGAGACAATCTATCACAGTCAGATGATTTATCCTATAACAATAATGATACTGTGACCAATAGAAATGGTGTCAGAGTCAATCTATCACAGTCAGATGATTTATCCCGTAATAATAACGATACTGTGACCTATAGACATGGTGTCAGAGTCAATATATCACAGTCAGATGATTTATCCCGTAACAATAATGATACTGTGATCTATAGACATGGTGTCAGAGTCAATCTATCACAGTCAGATGATTTATCCTTTAACAATAATGATACCTTGACCAATAGAAATGGCGTCACAGTAAATCTATCACAGTCAGATGATTTATCCTGTACCACTAGTGGTACTGTGGCCAACAGACATAGTGTTAGAGTCAATCTATCGCAGTCAGATGATTTATCCTGTAACAATAATGATACTTTGACCTATAGACATAGTGTCAGAGTCAATCTATCACAGTCAGATGATTTATCCTGTAACAAAAATGGTACTGTGTCCTATAGACATGGTGACATAGTCAATCTATCACAGTCAGATGATTTATCCCGTAACAATAATGCTACTGTGACCTATAGACATAGTGTCAGAGTCAATCTATCACAGTCACATTATTTATCCCGTAACAATAATAATACTGTGACCTATAGACATGGTGTCAGAGTCTATCACAGTCAGATGATTTATCCTGTAACAATAATGATACCTTCACCAATAGAAATGGCGTCAGAGTAAATCTGTCACAGTCAGATGATTTATCCTGTACCACTAGTGATACTGTGGCCAATAGACATAGTGTCAGAGTCAATCCATAACAGTCAGATGATTTATCCTGTAACAATAATGATTCTGTTACCTATAGACATGATGTCAGAGTCAATATATTACAGTCAGATGATTTATCCTGTAACAATAATGATACTGTGACCTATAGACATAGTGTCAGAATCAATCTATCACAGTCAGATGATTTATCTTGTAACAATAATGATACTGTGACCTATAGACATAGTGTCAGATTCAATCTATCACAGTCCGATGATTTATCCTATAACAATAATGATACTGTGACCTATATACATGGTGTCAGAGTCAATCTATCACAGTCAGATGATTTATCCTGTAACAATAATGATACCTTAACCAAAAGAAATGGCGTCAGAGTAAATCTATCAGAGTCAGATGATTTATCCTGTACCACTAGTGGTACTGTGGCCAATAGACATAGTGTCAGAGTCAATATATCACAGTCAGATGATATATATCGTGTTACAATAATGATCCTGTGACCTATAAACATGGTGTCAGAGTTAATCTATCACAGTCAGATGATTTATCTTGTAACAATAATGATATTGTCACCTATAGACATGATGACAGAGACAATCTATCACAGTCAGATGATTTATCCTATAACAATAATGATACTGTGACCAAAAGAAATGGTGTCAGAGTCAATCTATCACAGTCAGATGATTTATCCCGTAATAATAACGATACTGTGACCTATAGACATGGTGTCAGAGTCAATATATCACAGTCAGATTATTTATCCCGTAACAATAATGATACTGTGATCTATAGACATGGTGTCAGAGTCTATCACAGTCAGATGATTTATCCTTTAACAATAATGATACCTTGACCAATAGAAATGGCGTCACAGTAAATCTATCACAGTCAGATGATCTATCCTGTACCACTAGTGGTACTGTGGCCAACAGACATAGTGTCAGAGTCAATCTATCGCAGTCAGATGATTTATCCTGTAACAATAATGATACTTTTGACCTATAGACATAGTGTCAGAGTCAATCTATCACAGTCAGATGATTTATCCTGTAACAAAAATGGTACTGTGTCCTATAGACATGGTGACATAGTCAATCTATCACAGTCAGATGATTTATCCCGTAACAATAATGCTACTGTGACCTATAGACATGGTGTCAGAATCAATCTATCACAGTCCGATGATTTATTTTGTAGCAATAATGGTACTCTGGCCTATAGACATGGTGTCAGAGTCAATTTATCACAGTCAGATGATTTATCCCGTAATAATAATGATACTGTGACCTATAGACATGGTGTAAGAGTCAATCTATCACAGTCAGATGATTTATCCCGTAACAATAATGATACTGTGACCTATAGACATGGTGTCAGGGTCAATCTATCACAGTCCGATGATTTATCCTGTAACAATAATGATATCTTGACCAAAAGAAATGGCGTCAGAGTAAACATATCATAGTCAGATGATTTATCCTGTACCACCAGTGCTACTGTGGCCAATAAACATAGTGTCAGAGTCAATCTATTACAGTCAGATGATATATCCTGTTACAATAATGATACTCTGACCTATAGACATGATGTCAGAGTTAATCTATCACAGTCATATGATTTATCCCGTAACAATAATGATACCTTGACCAATAGAAATGGTGTCAGACTAAATCTATCACAGTCAGATGATTTATCCTGTACCACTAGTGGTACTGTGGCCAATAGACATTGTGTCAGAGTCAATCTATCACAGTCAGATGATTTATTCTGTAACAATAATGATACTGTCACCTATAGACATGATGTCAGAGTCAATCTATCAAAGTCAGGTGATTTATCTTGTAACAATAATGATACTGTGTCCTATAGACATGGTGTCAGAGTCAATCTATCACAGTCCGATGATTTATCCTATAACAATAATGATACTGTGACCTATAGACATGGTGTTAGAGTCAATCTATCACAGTCAGAAGATTTATCCTGTAACAATAATGATACCTTGACCAAAAGAAATGGCGTCAGAGTAAAGATATCACAGTTAGATGATTTATCCTATAACAATAATGATACTGTGGCCAATAGACATAGTGTCAGAATCAATCTATCACAGTCAGATGATTTATCCCGTAATAATAATGATACTGTGACCTATAAACATGGTGTCAGAGTCAATCTATCACAGTCAGATGATTTATCCTATAACAATAATGATACCTTGACCAATAGAAATGGTGTCAGAGTCAATCTATCACAGTCAGATGATTTATCCCGTAATAATAATGATACTGTGACCTATAAACATGGTGTCAGAGTCAATCTATCACAGTCAGATGATTTATCCTATAACAATAATGATACCTTGACCAATAGAAATGGTGTCAGAGTAAATCTGTCACAGTCAGATGAATTATCCTGTAACAAAAATGGTACTGTGTCCTATAGACATGGTGACATAGTCAATCTATCACAGTCAGATGATTTATCCTATAACAATAATGATACTGTGACCTATAGACATGGTGTCAGAATCAATCTATCACAGTCCGATGATTTATTTTGTAGCAATTATGGTACTCTGGCCTATAGACATGGTGTCAGAGTCAATTTATCACAGTCAGATGATTTATCCCGTAATATAAATGATACTGTGACCTACAGACATGGTGTAAGAGTCAATCTATCACAGTCAGATGATTTATCCCGTAACAATAATGATACTGTGACCTATAGACATGGTGTCAGGGTCAATCAATCACAGGCCGATGATTTATCCTGTAACAATAATGATATCTTGACCAAAAGAAATGGCGTCAGAGTAAACATATCATAGTCAGATGATTTATCCTGTACCACCAGTGCTACTGTGGCCAATAGACATAGTGTCAGAGTCAATCTATTACAGTCAGATGATATATCCTGTTACAATAATGATACTCTGACCTATAGACATGATGTCAGAGTTAATCTATCACAGTCATATGATTTATCCCGTAACAATAATGATACCTTGACCAATAGAAATGGCGTCAGACTAAATCTATCACAGTCAGATGATTTATCCTGTACCACTAGTGGTACTGTGGCCAATAGACATTGTGTCAGAGTCAATCTATCACAGTCAGATGATTTATCCTGTAACAATAATGATACTGTCACCTATAGACATGATGTCAGAGTCAATCTATCAAAGTCAGATGATTTATCTTGTAACAATAATGATACTGTGTCCTATAGACATGGTGTCAGAGTCAATCTATCACAGTCCGATGATTTATCCTATAACAATAATGATACTGTGACCTATAGACATGGTGTTAGAGTCAATCTATCACAGTTAGATGATTTATCCTATAACAATAATGATACTGTGGCCAATAGACATAGTGTCAGAATCAATCTATCACAGTCAGAAGATTTATCCTGTAACAATAATGATACCTTGACCAAAAGAAATGGCGTCAGAGTAAATATATCACAGTTAGATGATTTATCCTGTACCACTAGTGGTACTGTGGCCAATAGACATAGTGTCAGAATCAATCTATCACAGTCCGATGATTTATCCTGTACAAGTAATGATACCTTGACCAATAGAAATGGTGTCAGAGTTAATCTATCACAGTCAGATGATTTATCCCGTAATAATAATGATACTGTGACCTATAAACATGGTGTCAGTGTCAATCTATCACAGTCAGATAATTTATCCTATAACAATAATGATACCTTGACCAATAGAAATGGCGTCAGAGTAAATCTGTCACAGTCAGATGATTTATCCTGTACTAGTGGTACTTTGGCCAATAGACATAGTGTCAGAGTCAATCTATCACAGTCAGATGATTTATCCTGTAACAATAATTACATAATAATTAATTATGTAATAATCATGTCATAATGAAATTATCACAATTTGAAAGACTAATCTTTCTTATTTCTTTTGGTACCTCGTTTATAAAATATAAAGAAGGATAGAATGAACTACATCAGTTTAAAGTTGTCTGTTTGGGAATGACAAAAACTTTGTATTGTGCTACCTTAAGTTATACAACATTAATAATTATGTTAAAAGGTACATTTGTGTATCAATTTTAAACCTGGATCATGCAGTATGAGCAATGAAAACCTGTCCGCATCTCTAAACTATATCATGACTTTATTAAAACAGTACATATTATATATTATTTCTTATTTTATTCAAAAATCTTGAATTTGTCGTCTGTTTATTTATCATTCTACATTAAAAATTCATAACGGATACAGTAAAAACGGTATTTCAGGATTCGCACATTATATACACTGAATCTCTAGTTATACTACATGTACTAAGTAGTTGTGATAATGTGTTTTGAGACAGTGAGGCAATTTTGTAAAATGTATTTAAAATTTTAATTTTCAATTTTATTATTAGATTGTTGGTTCCGAGTATGACCTGCCAATTTTGAAGGAAGGTGACAGGTATGGTCAGAGAGAGAAGAAACAGAGAAATAAGCTGTACACATGGGTGAAAAACCTTTGTGTGCAGCATAAGCATGGGAATGCTTATAAAGCAGATACATGTATGTATAACTACATGAAATTAATAACACAGATTGATATACTGGGTTGTTGGTGGTCAAGTGGTTTAAGTAGTTTATCTACAGGGATAAATAGCTTGTCAACACTAACAATGACTGAGATTGTGAGATTATGAGGTGCATTTGACGGATATCTTTAAAATTGACAAGGATTACCATTTTTGCTGTTGAAGGTCAATACTCATTGATGGTTCTCTCCAGATAGTATGGCTTCTTCCACCAATAAAAAATGGCTACCGAAATATAGCTGAGAGTGCTTAAAGTTGAGTTCATCACCAACAAAGAAACAGATTGATTTGTGTATGATATTTAAAAACCAGTTTCTTTGCTGTATTCTTTGTTATTTGATGCAAAGTAAATACATGTATAATCTGCTTATCATGATCTATTATGTTAATATGAGGCAGGAGTTACCTGTAAAAGGGGATGAAGTGTGTATAAATTATTTTTGAACTTGATTAAGCATATTTTAACTTTTGTCTTTAGTGATTTTGTTAGTTATTTTTACCTGCATCACCAATGTTAAAAGAGGTCTAGTAACCCCTTGACTTTGCACATCATTCAGTTTGTCTGTACGTATGTACATCTGAATAACCTTCTGTAGAAAACTTTCTAACTTGTTTTGGCTTCTATAAAAGGAGGCAATTTTATATTTGGTCTGGAAATTGATAATGTTGATTTGTAGCATGTAAACAATTTTTAGAAGCTTTATGTGAACATGCTCAAGTGTGTGATACAATATTTCAGATTCTTCACTCATCTGAACTGCCTTTTTCAGAATGTATAATAATAATAAGAGAGGAGACCTGTTTTCATGGTTTTTGTGTGTCTCTTTGGTTCCTTTTCTTCTAGATAAAATCAAGAAACTTGGCTCACTACTGTTAAAGGGGCATTTTGTGTGTATTTCAGTATAGACACCATCTGATTAACTATTGAGGTAACCTCCAAAGTCTGCCGACGGTCATATAACTTGATATAAATATAGATATAAATAGATAGCAAACCTGTGCAGTTTGATTTTTTCTAGGTTTGTTTGATTTCATATTATAGATTAAAAATATATGTTAATCATCATTTTTGTCGAGCCTGCAACTTTTGTTGCAGAAAGCTCGACATAGGGATAGTGATCCGGCGTCGGCAGCGTTAGCTAACTTTTTAAAAGCTTTATATTTTAGAAGGTGGAAGACCTGGATGCTTCATACTTTGAATATAGATGCCTCATGTTACGAAGTTTCCGTCAGTTACATGTCAAATGTTCTTGACCTCATTTTCATGGTTCAGTGACCACTTGAAAAAAAAAGTTCAGATTTTTTGTAATGTTGAATTCTCTCTTATTATAAGTAATAGGATAATTATATTTGGTATGTGCGTACCTTGCAATGTCCTAATGCCTGTTAGACAGTTTTCACCTGACCTCCACCTCATTTCATGGATCAGTGAACAAGGTTAAATTTTGGTGGTCAAGTCCATATCTCAGATACTATAAGCAATAGGGCTAGTATATTTTTCGGTGTATGGAAGGACTGTAAGGTGTACTTGTCCAACTGGGAGATGTCATCTGACCTTAACCTCATTTTCATGGATCAGTGGTTATAGTTAAGTTTTTGTGTTTTGGTCTGTTTTTCTCATACTTTATGCAATAGATCTACTATATTTGTTGTATGGAATGATTGTAAGGTGTACATGTCCAACTGGCAGATATCATCTGACCTTGACCTCATTTTCATGGTTGAATGGTCAAAGTTAAGTTTTCGAGTTTTGGTCTTTTTATCTTTAGAATACTATATGCTATAGGTCAACTATATTTGGTGTATGTAAATATTTTATGATCTATATGTCAGTTGCGCAGGTTTTATTTGACCTCGACCTCATTTTCACGGTTCATTGCTTAGTGTTAAGATTTTGTGTTTTGGTCTATTTTTCTTAAACTATAAGTAATAGGTCAACTACATTTGTTTTACTAAAGCATTGTTAGCTGTACATGTCTGCTTGGCATGGTTCATCTGACCTTGACCGCATTTTCATGGTTCATTGGTCTTTGATTAGTTATCTTGGTTAATGTTAAGTTGATGTGACAGTTTTTAATAAAGCTTTATACTTAGGACTATCAACATAATATCAATGATAAGTAAAGAAGGCGAGACATTTCAGTGTATGCACTCTTGTTACCTGTATAAGAATGAGATTTTGTGGATCGAATCAGTCAATCAAATGATTTATCCTTGTTTCACATTTAATGTTGACATTCTTTTCCTTTTAATAACAAAACACACCTCATTCTTGCTTAACCAATCTCTAGATAAGGGGTTAAATTGAAGGTCACATGAATATGGATTAAATAAAGTAAAATTATTCACTTGCAAGTTAATAATTCATCAGCAATCTTTCTTAGCATATTCTGACAAAATTGAACCAAACTGGCTGCTAAAAGCGAATTATGATTGTAAGGTGTACATGTCTGATTGGAATGTGTCATCTGATATTGACCTCATTTTCACAGATCATTGGTCAATGTTAAGTATTCCTGGTTATGTTTGTTTCTTAGATAGTATATGCCATAGGGCAACTATATTTGATCCATTGAATGATTGTAAGGTGACATGTCTGTATGGCAGGGTTCATCTGACCTTGACCTTGTTTCATTGGTCAATATGAAGTTTTCAAGGTTTGGTCTGTTTCTTGTATATTTACTGTAAGTAATAGGTCAAATATGATTGATATGTATGGAATGATTGTAAGGTGTAATGTATTTCTGGCTTGATTTATCTGAGTATGCCCTCATTTTCTTGGATCAAATTAAGTTTATATATGTGATACACGAAGTAAAACTTCATATTTAGGACTATCAACATAAAATCAATCCTCAGTAAAAACAGGTGAGACATTTTAGCATGTGCACTCTTGGTAGTCTTAGGGGGAGGATTGGCACTATTAAACTAATTTAACATCCAACATTCTGTTTGTACCTGTCCCTAGTCAGGAGCCTGTAATTCAGTGGTCGTCATTTGTTCCTGTGTAACATATTGTTGAAGGCCATACAGTGACCTATAGTTGTTAATTTCTGTGTTATTTGGTCTCTTGAGGAGAGTTGTCTCATTGTCAATCATACCACATCTTCTAATTTTTATATTGACTACTGTGATCTATCTTGCTTTTTCATTTGTACTTAAAAAAAACCTTTAGGACTTCTAACAGGGGGTAAAAATCACTATCATTTTATATTTTTGTTGTAGTGACCACGACAGAGACATTTCTACACAATAAAAACCAATTATACCAAGCATGTTTCATTAGATAAACAATCTAACATCATAGTACTATCTTACTACACAATAAAAACCAATTATACCAAGCATGTTTCATTAGATAGACAATCTAACATCATAGTACTATTTTACTACACAATAAAAACCAATTATACCAAGCATGTTTCAATAGATAGACCATCTAACATCATAGTACTATCTTACTACACCATAAAAACCAATTATACCAAGCATGTTTCAATAGATAGACAATCTAACAGCACAGTACTATCTTACTAGACAATAAAACCAATTATACCAAGCATGTTTCATAAGATTAACAATCTAACATCATAGTACTATCTTACTACACAATAAAAACCAATTATACCAAGCATGTTTCATTAGATAGACCATCTAACATCATAGTACTATCTTTCTACACAATAAAAACCAATTATACCAAGCATGTTTCATTAGATACACCATCTAACATCATAGTACTATCTTTGTACGCAATAAAAACCAATTATACCAAGCATTTTTCATTAGATACACCATCTAACATCATAGTACTATCTTTCTACGCAATAAAAACCAATTATACCAAGCATGTTTCATTAGATAGACCATCTAACATCATAGTACTATCTTTCTACACAATAAAAACCAATTATACCAAGCATGTTTCATTAGATAGACCATCTAACATCATAGTACTATCTTTCTACACAATAAAAACCAATTATACCAAGCATGTTTCATAAAATAGACCATCTAACATCATAGTACTATCTTACTACACAATAAAAACCAATTATACCAAGCATGTTTCATTAGATAGACTATCTAACATCATAGTACTATCTTTCTACACAATAAAAACCAATTCTACCAAGCATGTTTCAGTAAATAGACCATCTAACATCATAGTACTATCTTTCTACACAATAAAAACCAATTATACCAAGCATGTTTCATTAGATAGACCATCTAACATCATAGTACTATCTTACTACACAATAAAAACCATTTATACCAAGCATGTTTCATTAGATAGACCATCTAACATCATAGTACTATCTTTCTACACAATAAAAACCAATTATACCATGCATGTTTCATTTGATACACCATTTAACATCATAGTACTATCTTACTACACAATAAAAACCAATTATACCAAGCATGTTTCATTAGATACACCATCTAACATCATAGTACTATCTTTCTACACAATAAAAACCAATTATACCAAGCATCTTTCATTAGATAGACCATCTAACATCATAGTACTATCTTACTACACAATAATAACCAATTATACCAAGCATGCTTCATAAGATAGACCATCTAACATCATCGTACTATCTTACTACACAATAAAAACCAATTATACAAAGCATGTTTCAATAGATAGACCATCTAACATTATAGTACTATCTTACTACACAATAAAAACCAATTATACCAAGCATGTTTCATAAGATAGACCATCTAACATCATATTACTATCTTACTATACAATAAAAACCAATTATACCCAGCATGTTTCATTAGATAGACCATCTAACATCATAGTACTATCTTTCTACGCAAGAAAAAACCAATTATACAAAGCATGTTTCATTAGATAGACCATCTAATATCATAGCACTATCTTTCTACACAATAATAACCAATTATACCAAGAATGTTACATTAGATAGACCATCTAACATCATAGTACTATCTTTCTACACAATAAAAACCAATTATACCAAGCATGTTTCATTAGATAGACCATCTAACATCATAGTACTATCTTTCTACACAATAAAAACCAATTATACCAAGCATATTTCATAAAATAGACCATCTAACATCATAGTACTATCTTACTACACAATAAAAACCAATTATACCAAGCATGTTTCATTAGATAGACTATCTAACATCATAGTACTATCTTTCTACACAATAAAAACCATTTATACCAAGCATGTTTCATTAGATAGACCATCTAACATCATAGTACTATTTTTCTTCACAATAAAAACCAATTATACCAAGCATGTTTCATTAGATAGACCATCTAACATCATAGTACTATCTTACTACACAATAAAAACCATTTATACCAAGCATGTGTCATTAGATAGACCATCTAACATCATAGTACTATCTTTCTTCACAATAAAAACCAATTATACCATGCATATTTCATTAGATACACAATCTAACATCATAGTACTATCTTTCTACACAATAAAAACCAATTATACCAAGCATGTTTCATTAGATAGACCATCTAACATCATAGTACTATCTTTCTACGCAATAAAAACCAATTATACCTAGCATGTTTCATTAGATACACCATCTAACATCATAGTACTATCTTACTACACAATAAAAACCAATTATACTAAGCATGTTTCATTAGATACACCATCTAACATCATAGTACTATCTTTCTACACAATAAAAACCAATTATACCAAGCATCTTTCATTAGATAGACCATCTAACATCATAGTACTATCTTACTACACAATAAAAACCAATTATACCAAGCATGTTTCATAAGATAGACCATCTAACATCATAGTACTATCTTACTACACAATAATAACCAATTATACCAAGCATGCTTCATAAGATAGACCATCTAACATCATCGTACTATCTTACTACACAATAAAAACCAATTATACAAAGCATGTTTCAATAGATAGACCATCTAACATTATAGTACTATCTTACTACACAATAAAAACCAATTATACCAAGCATGTTTCATAAGATAGACCATCTAACATCATATTACTATCTTACTATACAATAAAAACCAATTATACCCAGCATGTTTCATTAGATAGACCATCTAACATCATAGTACTATCTTTCTACGCAAGAAAAAACCAATTATACAAAGCATGTTTCATTAGATAGACCATCTAATATCATAGCACTATCTTTCTACACAATAATAACCAATTATACCAAGAATGTTACATTAGATAGACCATCTAACATCATAGTACTATCTTTCTACACAATAAAAACCAATTATACCAAGCATGTTTCATTAGATAGACCATCTAACATCATAGTACTATCTTTCTACACAATAAAAACCAATTATACCAAGCATATTTCATAAAATAGACCATCTAACATCATAGTACTATCTTACTACACAATAAAAACCAATTATACCAAGCATGTTTCATTAGATAGACTATCTAACATCATAGTACTATCTTTCTACACAATAAAAACCATTTATACCAAGCATGTTTCATTAGATAGACCATCTAACATCATAGTACTATTTTTCTTCACAATAAAAACCAATTATACCAAGCATGTTTCATTAGATAGACCATCTAACATCATAGTACTATCTTACTACACAATAAAAACCATTTATACCAAGCATGTGTCATTAGATAGACCATCTAACATCATAGTACTATCTTTCTTCACAATAAAAACCAATTATACCATGCATATTTCATTAGATACACAATCTAACATCATAGTACTATCTTTCTACACAATAAAAACCAATTATACCAAGCATGTTTCATTAGATAGACCATCTAACATCATAGTACTATCTTTCTACGCAATAAAAACCAATTATACCTAGCATGTTTCATTAGATACACCATCTAACATCATAGTACTATCTTACTACACAATAAAAACCAATTATACTAAGCATGTTTCATTAGATACACCATCTAACATCATAGTACTATCTTTCTACACAATAAAAACCAATTATACCAAGCATCTTTCATTAGATAGACCATCTAACATCATAGTACTATCTTACTACACAATAAAAACCAATTATACCAAGCATGTTTCATAAGATAGACCATCTAACATCATCGTACTATCTTACTACACAATAAAAACCAATTATACAAAGCACGTTTCAATAGATAGACCATCTAACATCATAGTACTATCTTACTACACAATAAAAACCAATTATACCAAGAATGTTTCATAAGATAGACCATCTAACATCATAGCACTATATTACTACACAATAAAAATCAATTATACCAAGCATGATTCAATAGATAGACCATCTAACATCATAGTACTATCTTACAACACCATAAAAACCAGTTATACCAAGCATGTTTCATTAGATAGACCATCTTACATCATAGAACTATCTTTCTACACAATAAAAACCAATTATACCAAGCATGTTTCATTAGATACACCATCTAACATCATATTACTATCTTACTACACAATAAAAACCAATTATACCAAGCATGTTTCATTAGATAGACCATCTAACATCATAGTACTATCTTTCTACGCAAGAAAAACCAATTATACAAAGCATGTTTCATTAGATAGACCATCTAACATCATAGTACTATCTTTCTACGCAAGAAAAACCAATTATACCAAGCATGTTTCATTAGATAGACTATCTAACATCATAGTACTATCTTTCTACACGATAAAAACCATTTATACCAAGCATGTTTCAGTAAATAGACCATCTAACATCATAGTACCATTTTTCTACACAATAAAAACCAATTATACCAAGCATGTTTCATTAGATAGACCATCTAACATCATAGTACTATCTTACTACACAATAAAAACCATTTATACCAAGCATGTGTCATTAGATAGACCATCTAACATCATAGTACTATCTTTCTACACAATAAAAACCAATTATACCATGCATGTTTCATAAGATAGACCATCTAACATCATATTACTATCTTACTACACAATAAAAACCAATTATACCAAGCATGTTTCATTAGATAGACCATCTAACATCATAGTACTATCTTTCTACGCAAGAAAACCAATTATACAAAGCATGTTTCATTAGATAGACCATCTAATATCATAGCACTATCTTTCTACACAATAATAACCAATTATACCAAGAATGTTACATTAGATAGACCATCTAACATCATAGTACTATCTTTCTACACACCAAAAACCAATTATACCAAGCATGTTTCATTAGATAGACCATCTAACATCATAGTACTATCTTTCTACACAATAAAAACCAATTATACCAAGCATATTTCATAAAATAGACCATCTAACATCATAGTACTATCTTACTACACAATAAAAACCAATTATACCAAACATGTTTCATTAGATAGACTATCTAACATCATAGTACTATCTTTCTACACAATAAAAACCATTTATACCAAGCATGTTTCAGTAAATAGACCATCTAACATCATAGTACTATTTTTCTTCACAATAAAAACCAATTATACCAAGCATGTTAAATCAGATAGACCATCTAACATCATAGTACTATCTTACTACACAATAAAAACCATTTATACCAAGCATGTGTCATTAGATAGACCATCTAACATCATAGTACTATCTTTCTACACAATAAAAACCAATTATACCATGCATGTTTCATTAGATACACAATCTAACATCATAGTACTATCTTTCTACGCAATAAAAACCAATTATACCTAGCATGTTTCATTAGATACACCATCTAACATCATAGTACTATCTTACTACACAATAAAAACCAATTATACTAAGCATGTTTCATTAGATACACCATCTAACATCATAGTACTATCTTTCTACACAATAAAAACCAATTATACCAAGCATCTTTCATTAGATAGACCATCTAACATCATAGTACTATCTTACTACACAATAAAAACCAATTATACAAAGCACGTTTCAATAGATAGACCATCTAACATCATAGTACTATCTTACTACACAATAAAAACCAATTATACCAAGCATGTTTCATAAGATAGCCCATCTAACATCATAGCACTATATTACTACACAACAAAAATCAATTATACCAAGCATGATTCAATAGATAGACCATCTAACATCATAGTACTATCTTACAACACCATAAAAACCAGTTATACCAAGCATGTTTCATTAGATAGACCATCTAATATCATAGCACTATCTTTCTACACAATAATAACGAATTATACCAAGAATGTTACATTAGATAGACCATCTAACATCATAGTACTATCTTTCTACACAATAAAAACCAATTATACCAAGCATGTTTCATTAGATAGACCATCTAACATCATAGTACTATCTTTCTACACAATAAAAACCAATTATACCAACCATATTTCATAAAATAGACCATCTAACATCATAGTACTATCTTACTACACAATAAAAACCAATTATACCAAGCATGTTTCATTAGATAGACTATCTAACATCATAGTACTATCTTTCTACACAATAAAAACCATTTATACCAAGCATGTTTCAGTAAATAGACCATCTAACATCATAGTACTATTTTTCTTCACAATAAAAACCAATTATACCAAGCATGTTTCATTAGATAGACCATCTAACATCATAGTAATATCTTACTACACAATAAAAACCATTTATACCAAGCATGTGTCATTAGATAGACCATCTAACATCATAGTACTATCTTTCTACACAATAAAAACCAATTATACCATGCATGTTTCATTAGATACACAATCTAACATCATAGTACTATCTTTCTACACAATAAAAACCAATTATACCAAGCATGTTTCATTAGATAGACCATCTAACATCATAGTACTATCTTTCTACGCAATAAAAACCAATTATACCAAGCATGTTTCATTAGATACACCATCTAACATCATAGTACTATCTTACTACACAATAAAAACCAATTATACTAAGCATGTTTCATTAGATACACCATCTAACATCATAGTACTATCTTTCTACACAATAAAAACCAATTATACCAAGCATCTTTCATTAGATAGACCATCTAACATCATAGTACTATCTTACTACACAATAAAAACCAATTATACCAAGCATGTTTCATAAGATAGACCATCTAACATCATCGTACTATCTTACTACACAATAAAAACCAATTATACAAAGCACGTTTCAATAGATAGACCATCTAACATCATAGTACTATCTTACTACACAATAAAAACCAATTATACCAAGCATGTTTCATAAGATAGACCATCTAACATCATAGCACTATATTACCACACAATAAAAATCAATTATACCAAGCATGATTCAATAGATAGACCATCTAACATCATAGTACTATCTTACAACACCATAAAAACCAGTTATACCAAGCATGTTTCATTAGATAGACCATCTAACATCATAGAACTATCTTACTACACAATAAAAACCAATTATACCAAGCATGTTTCATTAGATACACCATCTAACATCATATTACTATCTTACTACACAATAAAAACCAATTATACCAAGCATGTTTCATTAGATAGACCATCTAACATCATAGTACTATCTTTCTACGCAAGAAAAACCAATTATACAAAGCATGTTTCATTAGATAGACCATCTAATATCATAGTACTATCTTTCTACACAATAATAACCAATTATACCAAGAATGTTACATTAGATAGACCATCTAACATCATAGTACTATCTTTCTACACAATAAAAACCAATTATACCAAGCATGTTTCATTAGATAGACCATCTAACATCATAGTACTATCTTTCTACACAATAAAAACCAATTATACCAAGCATATTTCATAAAATAGACCATCTAACATCATAGTACTATCTTACTACACAATAAAAACCAATTATACCAAGCATGTTTCATTAGATAGACTATCTAACATCATAGTACTATCTTTCTACACAATAAAAACCATTTATACCAAGCATGTTTCAGTAAATAGACCATCTAACATCATAGTACTATTTTTCTACACAATAAAAACCAATTATACCAAGAATGTTTCATTAGATAGACCATCTAACATCATAGTACTATCTTACTACACAATAAAAACCATTTATACCAAGCATGTGTCATTAGATAGACCATCTAACATCATAGTACTATCTTTCTACACAATAAAAACCAATTATACCATGCATGTTTCATAAGATAGACCATCTAACATCATATTACTATCTTACTACACAATAAAAACCAATTATACCAATCATGTTTCATTTGATAGACCATCTAACATCATAGTACTATCTTTCTACGCAAGAAAAACCAATTATACAAAGCATGTTTCATTAGATAGACCATCTAATATCATAGCACTATCTTTCTACACAATAATAACCAATTATACCAAGAATGTTACATTAGATAGACCATCTAACATCATAGTACTATCTTTCTACACAATAAAAACCAATTATACCAAGCATGTTTCATTAGATAGACCATCTAACATCATAGTACTATCTTTCTACACAATAAAAACCAATTATACCAAGCATATTTCATAAAATAGACCATCTAACATCATAGTACTATCTTACTACACAATAAAAACCAATTATACCAAGCATGTTTCATTAGATAGAATATCTAACATCATAGTACTATCTTTCTACACAATAAAAACCATTTATACCAAGCATGTTTCAGTAAATAGACCATCTAACATCATAGTACTATTTTTCTTCACAATAAAAACCAATTATACCAAGCATGTTTCATTAGATAGACCATCTAACATCATAGTACTATCTTACTACACAATAAAAACCATTTATACCAAGCATGTGTCATTAGATAGACCATCTAACATCATAGTACTATCTTTCTACACAATAAAAACCAATTATACCATGCATGTTTCATTAGATACACAATCTAACATCATAGTACTATCTTTCTACACAATAAAAACCAATTATACCAAGCATGTTTCATTAGATAGACCATCTAACATCATAGTACTATCTTTCTACGCAATAAAAACCAATTATACCTAGCATGTTTCATTAGATACACCATCTAACATCATAGTACTATCTTACTACACAATAAAAACCAATTATACTAAGCATGTTTCATTAGATACACCATCTAACATCATAGTACTATCTTTCTACACAATAAAAACCAATTATACAAAGCATCTTTCATTAGATAGACCATCTAACATCATAGTACTATCTTACTACACAATAAAAACCAATTATACCAAGCATGTTTCATAAGATAGACCATCTAACATCATCGTACTATCTTACTACACAATAAAAACCAATTATACAAAGCACGTTTCAATAGATAGACCATCTAACATCATAGTACTATCTTACTACACAATAAAAACCAATTATACCAAGCATGTTTCATAAGATAGACTATCTAACATCATGGCACTATATTACTACACAATAAAAATCAATTATACCAAGCATGATTCAATACATAGACCATCTAACATCATAGTACTATCTTACAACACCATAAAAACCAGTTATACCAAGCATGTTTCATTAGATAGACCATCTAACATCATAGAACTATCTTACTACACAATAAAAACCAATTATACCAAGCATGTTTCATTAGATACACCATCTAACATCATATTACTATCTTACTACACAATAAAAACCAATTATACCAAGCATGTTTCATTAGATAGACCATCTAACATCATAGTACTATCTTTCTACGCAAGAAAAACCAATTATACAAAGCATGTTTCATTAGATAGACCATCTAATATCATAGTACTATCTTTCTACACAATAATAACCAATTATACCAAGAATGTTACATTAGATAGACCATCTAACATCATAGTACTATCTTTCTACACAATAAAAACCAATTATACCAAACATGTTTCATTAGATAGACCATCTAACATCATAGTATTATCTTTCTACACAATAAAAACCAATTATACCAAGCATATTTCATAAAATAGACCATCTAACATCATAGTACTATCTTACTACACAATAAAAACCAATTATACCAAGCATGTTTCATTAGATAGACTATCTAACATCATAGTACTATCTTTCTACACAATAAAAACCATTTATACCAAGCATGTTTCAGTAAATAGACCATCTAACATCATAGTACTATTTTTCTACACAATAAAAACCAATTATACCAAGCATGTTTCATTAGATAGACCATCTAACATCATAGTACTATCTTACTACACAATAAAAACCATTTATACCAAGCATGTGTCATTAGATAGACCATCTAACATCATAGTACTATCTTTCTACACAATAAAAACCAATTATACCATGCATGTTTCATTAGATACACAATCTAACATCATAGTACTATCTTTCTACACAATAAAAACCAATTATACCAAGCATGTCTCATTAGTTAGACCATCTAACATCATAGAACTATCTTACTACACAATAAAAACCAATTATACCAAGCATGTTTCATTAGATACACCATCTAACATCATAGTACTATCTTACTATACCATAAAAACCGATTATACCAAGCATGTTTCATTAGATAGACCATCTAACATCATGGTACTATCTTACTACACAATAAAAATCAATTATACCAAGCATGTTTCATAAGATAGACCATCTAACATCATCTAACATCATAGTAATTACTTATTACACAATAAAAACCAATTAAACCAAGCATGTTTCATAAGATAGACCATCTAACATCATAGTACTATCTTACTACACAATAAAAACCAATTATACCAAGCATGTTTCAATAGATAGACCATCTAACATCATAGTACTATCTTTCTACACAATAATAACCAATCATACCAAGCATGTTTCATTAGATAGACCATCTAACATTATAGTACTACCTTGCTACACAATAAAAACCAATTATACCAAGCATGTTTCATTAGATAGACCATCTAACATCATAGTACTATCTTATGTCGCAATAAAAACCAATTATACCAAGCATGTTTCATTAGATAGACCATATAACATCATAGTACTATCTTTTTACACAATAAAAACCAATTATACCAAGCATGTTTCATTAGATAGACCATCTAACATCATAGTACTATCTTTCTACACAATAAAAAACAATTATACCAATCAAGTTTCATTAGATAGACCATCTAACATCATAGTACTATCTTATGTCGCAATAAAAACCAATTATACCAAGCATGTTTCATTAGATAGACCATATAACATCATAGTACTATCTTTTTACACAATAAAAACCAATTATACCAAGCATGTTTCATTAGATAGACCATCTAACATCATAGTACTATCTTTCTACACAATAAAAAACAATTATACCAATCAAGTTTCATTAGATAGACCATCTAACATCATAGTACTATCTTTCTACACAATAAAAAACAATTATACCAAGCATTTAAAAAAAAATAGACCATATAACATCATAGTATTATCTTTCTACACAATAAAAACCAATTATACCAAGCATGTTTCATAAGATAGACCATCTAACATCATAGTACTATCTTTCTACACAATAAAAACCAATTATACCAAGCATGTTTCATTAGATAGACCATCTAACATCATAGTACTATCTTTCTACACAATAAAAACCAATTATACCAAGCATGTTTCATTAGATAGACCATCTAACATCATAGTACTATCTTTCTACACAATAAAAACCAATTATACCAAGCATGTTTCATTAGATAGACCATCTAACATTATAGTACTATCTTGCTACACAATAAAAACCAATTATACCAAGCATGTTTCATTAGATAGACCATCTTACATCATAGTACTATCTTATGTCGCAATAAAAACCAATTATACCAAGCATGTTTCATTAGATAGACCATATAACATCATAGTACTATCTTTCTACACAATAAAAACAAATTATACCAAGCATGTTTCATTAGATAGACCATCTAACATCATAGTACTATCTTTCTACACAATAAAAACCAATTATACGAAGCATGTTTCATTAGATAGACTATCTAACATCATAGTACTATCTTTCTACACAATAAAAACCATTTATACCAAGCATGTTTCAGTAAATAGACCATCTAACATCATAGTACTATTTTTCTACACAATAAAAACCAATTATACCAAGCATGTTTCATTAGATAGACCATCTAACATCATAGTACTATCTTACTACACAATAAAAACCATTTATACCAAGCATGTGTCATTAGATAGACCATCTAACATCATAGTACTATCTTTCTACACAATAAAAACCAATTATACCATGCATGTTTCATTAGATACACAATCTAACATCATAGTACTATCTTTCTACACAATAAAAACCAATTATACCAAGCATGTCTCATTAGATAGACCATCTAACATCATAGTACTATCTTTCTACGCAATAAAAACCAATTATACCTAGCATGTTTCATTAGATACACCATCTAACATCATAGTACTATCTTACTACACAATAAAAACCAATTATACTAAGCATGTTTCATTAGATACACCATCTAACATCATAGTACTATCTTTCTACACAATAAAAACCAATTATACCAAGCATCTTTCATTAGATAGACCATCTAACATCATAGTACTATCTTACTACACAATAAAAACCAATTATACCAAGCATGTTTCATAAGATAGACCATCTAACATCATCGTACTATCTGACTACACAATAAAAACCAATTATACAAAGCATGTTTCAATAGATAGACCATCTAACATCATAGTACTATCTAACTACACAATAAAAACCAATTATACCAAGCATGTTTCATAAGATAGACCATCTAACATCATAGCACTATATTACTACACAATAAAAATCAATTATACCAAGCATGATTCAATAGATAGACCATCTAACATCATAGTACTATCTTACAACACCATAAAAACCAGTTATACCAAGCATGTTTCATTAGATAGACCATCTAACATCATAGAACTATCTTACTACACAATAACAACCAATTATACCAAGCATGTTTCATTAGATACACCATCTAACATCATAGTACTATCTTACTATACCATAAAAACCAATTATACCAAGCATGTTTCATTAGATAGACTATCTAACATCATGGTACTATCTCACTACACAATAAAAATCAATTATACCAAGCATGTTTCATAAGATAGACCATCTAACATCATCTAACATCATAGTAATTACTTATTACACAATAAAAACCAATTATACCAAGCATGTTTCATAAGATAGACCATCTAACATCATAGTACTATCTTACTACACAATAAAAACCAATTATACCAAGCATGTTTCAATAGATAGACCATCTAAAATCATAGTACTATCTTACTACACCATAAAAACCAATTATACCAAGCATGTTTCAATAGATAGACAATCTAACAGCACAGTACTATCTTACTACACAATAAAAACCAATTATACCAAGCATGTTTCATTAGATAAACAATCTAACATCATAGTACTATCTTACTACAGAATAAAAACCAATTATACCAAGCATGTTTCATTAGATAGACAATCTAACATCATAGTACTATCTTACTACACAATAAAAACCAATTATACCAAGCATATTTCAATAGATAGACCATCTAACATCATAGTACTATCTTTCTACGCAATAAAAACCAATTATACCAAGCATGTTTCATTAGATACACCATCTAACATCATAGTACTATCTTACTACACAATAAAAACCAATTATACCAAGCATATTTCATTAGATACACCATATAACATCATAGTACTATCTTATGTCGCAATAAAAACCAATTATACCAAGCATGTTTCATTAGATAGACCATCTAACATCATAGTACTATCTTTCTACGCAATAAAAACCAATTATACCAAGCATGTTTCATTAGATAGACCATCTAACATCATAGTACTATCTTTCTACGCAATAAAAACCAATTATACCAAGCATGTTTCATTAGATAGACCTTCTAACATCATAGTACTATCTTTCTTCACAATAAAAACCAATTATACCAAGCATGTTTCATTAGATAGACCATCTAACATCATAGTACTATCTTTCTACACAATAAAAACCAATTATACCAAGCATGTTTCATTAGATAGACCATCTAACATCATAGTACTATCTTTCTGCACAATTAAAACCAATTATACCAAACATGTTTCATTAGATAGACCATCTAACATCATAGTACTATCTTTCTACACAATAAAAACCAATTATACCCAGCATGTTTCATTAGATAGACCATCTAACATCATAATACTATCTTATGTCGCAATAAAAACCAATTATACCAAGCATGTTTCATTAGATAGACCATCTAACAGCATAGAACTATCTTTCTACACAATAAAAACCAATTATACCAAGTCTGTTTCATTAGATAGACCATCTAACATCATAGTACTATTTTTCTACGCAACAAAAACCAATTATACCAAGCATGTTTCATTAGATAGACCATCTAACATCATAGTACTATCTTTCTACGCAATAAAAACCAAATATACCAAGCATGTTTCATTAGATAGACCATCAAACATCATATTACTATCTTTCTACGCAATAAAAACCAATTATACCAAGCATGTTTCATTAGATAGACCTTCTAACATCATAGTACTATCTTTCTCCACAATAAAAACCAATTATACCAAGCATGTTTCATTAGATAGACCATCTAACATCATAGTACTATCTTTCTACACAATAAAAACCAATTATACCAAGCATGTTTCATTAGATAGACCATCTAACATCATAGTACTATCTTTCTACGCAATAAAAACCAATTATACCAAGCATGTTTCATTAGATAGACCTTCTAACATCATAGTACTATCTTTCTCCACAATAAAAACCAATTATACCAAGCATGTTTCATTAGATAGACCATCTAACATCATAGTACTATCTTTCTACGCAATAAAAACCAATTATACAAGCATCTTTCATTAGATAGACCATCTAACATCATAGTACTATCTTTCTACACAATAAAAACCAATTATACCAAGCATGTTTCATTAGATAGACCATCTAACATCATAGTACTATCTTTCTACGCAATAAAAACCAATTATACCAAGCATGTTTCATTAGATAGACCTTCTAACATCATAGTACTATCTTTCTCCACAATAAAAACCAATTATACCAAGCATGTTTCATTAGATAGACCATCTAACATCATAGTACTATCTTTCTACACAATAAAAACCAATTATACCAAGCATGTTTCATTAGATAGACCATCTAACATCATAGTACTATCTTTCTACACAATTAAAACCAATTATACCAAACATGTTTCATTAGATAGACCATCTAACATCATAGTACTATCTTTCTACACAATAAAAACCAATTATACCCAGCATGTTTCATTAGATAGACCATCTAACATCATAATACTATCTTATGTCGCAATAAAAACCAATTATACCAAGCATGTTTCATTAGATAGACCATCTAACAGCATAGAACTATCTTTCTACACAATAAAAACCAATTATACCAAGCCTGTTTCATTAGATAGACCATCTAACATCATAGTACTATTTTTCTACGCAATAAAAACCAATTATACCAAGCATGTTTCATTAGATAGACCATCTAACATCATAGTACTATCTTTCTACGCAATAAAAACCAAATATACCAAGCATGTTTCATTAGATAGACCATCAAACATCATAGTACTATCTTTCTACGCAATAAAAACCAATTATACCAAGCATGTTTCATTAGATAGACCATCTAACATCATAGTACTATCTTTCTACGCAATAAAAATCAATTATACCAAGCATGTTTCATTAGATAGACCATCTAACATCATAGTACTATCTTTCTACGCAATAAAAACCAATTATACAAGCATCTTTCATTAGATAGACCATCTAACATCATAGTACTATCTTTCTACACAATAAAAACCAATTATACCAAGTATGTTTCATTAGATAGACCATCTAACATCATAGTACTATCTTTCTACGCAATAAAAACCAATTATACCAAGCATATTTCATAAAATAGACCATCTAACATCATAGTACTATCTTACTACACAATAAAAACCAATTATACCAAGCATGTTTCATTAGATAGACTATCTAACATCATAGTACTATCTTTCTACACAATAAAAACCATTTATACCAAGCATGTTTCAGTAAATAGACCATCTAACATCATAGTACTATTTTTCTACACAATAAAAACCAATTATACCAAGCATGTTTCATTAGATAGACCATCTAACATCATAGTACTATCTTACTACACAATAAAAATCATTTATACCAAGCATGTGTCATTAGATAGACCATCTAACATCATAGTACTATCTTTCTACACAATAAAAACCAATTATACCAAGCATCTTTCATTAGATAGACCATCTAACATCATAGTACTATCTTTCCACGCAATAAAAATCAATTATATCAAGCATGTTTCATTAGATAGTCCATCTAACATCATAGTACTATCTTTCTACACAATAAAAACCAATTATACCAAGCATGTTTCATTAGATAAACCATCTAACATCATAGTACTATCTTTCTACACAATAAATACCAATTATACCAAGCATGTTTCATTAGATAGACCATCTAACATCAAAGTACTATCTTTCTACACAATAAAAACCAATTATACCAAGCATGTTTCATTAGATAGACCATCTAATATCATAGTACTATTTTTCTACGCAATAAAAAAAAATTATACCAAGCATGTTTCATTAGATAGACCATCTAACATCATAGTACTATCTTTCTACGCAATAAAAACCAATTATACCAAGCATCTTTCATTAGATAGACCATCTAACATCATAGTACTATCTTTCTACACAATAAAAACCAATTATACCAAGCATGTTTCATTAGATAGACTATCTAACATCATAGTACTATCTTTCTACACAATAAAAACCATTTATACCAAGCATGTTTCAGTAAATAGACCATCTAACATCATAGTACTATTTTTCTACACAATAAAAACCAATTATACCAAGCATGTTTCATTAGATAGACCATCTTACATCATAGTACTATCTTACTACACAATAAAAATCATTTATACCAAGCATGTGTCATTAGATAGACCATCTAACATCATAGTACTATCTTTCTACACAATAAAAACCAATTATACCAAGCATCTTTCATTAGATAGACCATCTAACATCATAGTACTATCTTTCCACGCAATAAAAATCAATTATATCAAGCATGTTTCATTAGATAGTCCATCTAACATCATAGTACTATCTTTCTACACAATAAAAACCAATTATACCAAGCATGTTTCATTAGATAAACCATCTAACATCATAGTACTATCTTTCTACACAATAAATACCAATTATACCAAGCATGTTTCATTAGATAGACCATCTAACATCAAAGTACTATCTTTCTACACAATAAAAACCAATTATACCAAGCATGTTTCATTAGATAGACCATCTAATATCATAGTACTATTTTTCTACGCAATAAAAAAAAATTATACCAAGCATGTTTCATTAGATAGACCATCTAACATCATAGTACTATCTTTCTACGCAATAAAAACCAATTATACCAAGCATCTTTCATTAGATAGACCATCTAACATCATAGTACTATCTTTCTACACAATAAAAACCAATTATACCAAGCATGTTTCATTAGATAGACCATCTAACATCATAGTACTATCTTTCTACACAATAAAAACCAATTATACCCAGCATGTTTCATTAGATAGACCATCTAACATCATAATACTATCTTATGTCGCAATAAAAACCAATTATACCAAGCATGTTTCATTAGGTAGACCATCTAACAGCATAGAACTATCTTTCTACACAATAAAAACCAATTATACCAAGCCTGTTTCATTAGATAGACCATCTAACATCATAGTACTATTTTTCTACGCAATAAAAACCAATTATACCAAGCATGTTTCATTAGATAGACCATCTAACATCATAGTACTATCTTTCTACGCAATAAAAACCAAATATACCAAGCATGTTTCATTAGATAGACCATCAAACATCATAGTACTATCTTTCTACGCAATAAAAACCAATTATACCAAGCATGTTTCATTAGATAGACCATCTAACATCATAGTACTATCTTTCTACGCAATAAAAATCAATTATACCAAGCATGTTTCATTAGATAGACCATCTAACATCATAGTACTATCTTTCTACGCAATAAAAACCAATTATACAAGCATCTTTCATTAGATAGACCATCTAACATCATAGTACTATCTTTCTACACAATAAAAACCAATTATACCAAGCATGTTTCATTAGATAGACCATCTAACATCATAGTACTATCTTTCTACGCAATAAAAACCAATTATACCAAGCATATTTCATAAAATAGACCATCTAACATCATAGTACTATCTTACTACACAATAAAAACCAATTATACCAAGCATGTTTCATTAGATAGACTATATAACATCATAGTACTATCTTTTTACACAATAAAAACCATTTATACCAAGCATGTTTCAGTAAATAGACCATCTAACATCATAGTACTATTTTTCTACACAATAAAAACCAATTATACCAAGCATGTTTCATTAGATAGACCATCTAACATCATAGTACTATCTTACTACACAATAAAAACCATTTATACCAAGCATGTGTCATTAGATAGACCATCTAACATCATAGTACTATCTTTCTACACAATAAAAACCAATTATACCATGCATGTTTCATTAGATAGACCATCTAACATCATAGTACTATCTTTCTACACAATAAAAACCAATTATACCAAGCATGTTTCATTAGATAGACCATCTAACATCATAGTACTATCTTTCTACGCAATAAAAACCAATTATACCTAGCATGTTTCATTAGATACACCATCTAACATCATAGTACTATCTTACTACGCAATAAAAACCAATTATACTCAGCATGTTTCATTAGATACACCATCTAACATCATAGTACTATCTTTCTACACAATAAAAACCAATTATACCAAGCATCTTTCATTAGATAGACCATCTAACATCATAGTACTATCTTTCCACGCAATAAAAATCAATTATATCAAGCATGTTTCATTAGATAGTCCATCTAACATCATAGTACTATCTTTCTACACAATAAAAACCAATTATACCAAGCATGTTTCATTAGATAAACCATCTAACATCATAGTACTATCTTTCTACACAATAAAAACCAATTATACCAAGCATGTTTCATTAGATAGACCATCTAACATCAAAGTACTATCTTTCTACACAATAAAAACCAATTATACCAAGCATGTTTCATTAGATAGACCATCTAACATCATAGTACTATCTTACTACACAATAAAAACCATTTATACCAAGCATGTGTCATTAGATAGACCATCTAACATCATAGTACTATCTTTCTACACAATAAAAACCAATTATACCATGCATGTTTCAAAAGATAGACCATCTAACATCATATTACTATCTTACTACACAATAAAAACCAATTATACTAAGCATGTTTCATTAGATAGACCATCTAACATCATAGTACTATCTTTCTACGCAAGAAAAACCAATTATACAAAGCATGTTTCATTAGATAGACCATCTAATATCATAGCACTATCTTTCTACACAATAATAACCAATTATACCAAGAATGTTACATTAGATAGACCATCTAACATCATAGTACTATCTTTCTACACAATAAAAACCAATTATACCAAGCATGTTTCATTAGATAGACCATCTAACATCATAGTACTATCTTTCTACACAATAAAAACCAATTATACCAAGCATGTTTCATTAGATAGACCATTTAACATCATAGTACTATCTTTCTACACAATAAAAACCAATTATACCAAGCATGTTTCATTAAATAGACCATCTAACATCATAGTACTATCTTTCTACACAATAAAAACCAATTATACCAAGCATGTTTCAAAAGTTAGACCATCTAACATCATAGTACTATCTTTTTACACAATAAAAACCAATTATACCAAGCATGTTTCATTAGATAGACTATCTAACATTATAGTACTATCTTTCTACACAATAAAAACTAAATACCAAGAATGTTTCATTAGATAGACCATCTAACATCATAGTACTATCTTATGTCACAATAAAAACCAATTATACCAAGCATGTTTCATTAGATAGACCATCTATCATCATAGTACTGTCTTTCTACGCAATAAAAAAAAATTAAACCAAGCATGTTTCATTAGATAGACCATCTAACATCATAGTACTATCTTTCTACACAATAAAAACAAATTATACCAAGCATGTTTCATTAGATTAACCATCTAACATCATAGTACTATCTTATGTCGCAATAAAAACCAATTATACCAAGCATGTTTCATTAGATAGACCATCTAACATCATAGTACTATCTTTCTACACAATAAAAACCAATTATGCCAAGCATGTTTCATTAGATAGACCATCTAACATCATAGTACTATTTTATGTCGCAGTAAAAACCAATTATACCAAGCATGTTTCATTAGATAGACCATCTAACATCATAGTACTATCTTTCTACAAAATAAAAACCAATTATACCAAGGATGTTTCATTAGATAGACCATCTAACATCATAGTACTATCTTTCTTCACAATAAAAACCAATTATACCAAGCATGTTTCATTAGATAGACCATCTAACATCATAGTACTATCTTTCTACACAATAATAACCAATTATACCAAGCATGCTTCATTAGATAGATCATCTAACATCATAGTACTATTTTATGTCGCAGTAAAAACCAATTATACCAAGCATGTTTCATTAGATAGACCATCTAACATCATAGTACTATCTTTCTACAAAATAAAAACCAATTATACCAAGCATGTTTAATTAGATAGACCATCTAACATCATAGTACTATCTTTCTACAAAATAAAAACCAATTATACCAAGCATGTTTCATTAGATAGATCATCTAACATCATAGTACTATCTTATGTCGCAATAAAAACCAATTATACCAATCATGTTTCATTAGATAGACCATCTGACATCATAGTACTATATTTCTAAACAATAAAAACCAATTATACCAAGCATGTTTCATTAGATAGACCATCTAACATCATAGTACTATCTTTCTACAAAATAAAAACCAATTATACCAAGGATGTTTCATTAGATAGACCATCTAACATCATAGTACTATCTTTCTTCACAATAAAAACCAATTATACCAAGCATGTTTCATTAGATAGACCATCTAACATCATAGTACTATCTTTCTACACAATAATAACCAATTATACCAAGCATGCTTCATTAGATAGATCATCTAACATCATAGTACTATTTTATGTCGCAGTAAAAACCAATTATACCAAGCATGTTTCATTAGATAGACCATCTAACATCATAGTACTATCTTTCTACAAAATAAAAACCAATTATACCAAGCATGTTTAATTAGATAGACCATCTAACATCATAGTACTATCTTTCTACAAAATAAAAACCAATTATACCAAGCATGTTTCATTAGATAGATCATCTAACATCATAGTACTATCTTATGTCGCAATAAAAACCAATTATACCAATCATGTTTCATTAGATAGACCATCTGACATCATAGTACTATATTTCTAAACAATAAAAACCAATTATACCAAGCATGTTTCATTAGATAGACCATCTAACATCATAGTACTATCTTATGTCGCAATAAAAACCAATTATACCAATCATGTTTCATTAGATAGACCATCTAACAGCATAGTACTATCTTATGTAGCAATAAAAACCAATTATACCAAGCATGTTTCATTAGATAGACCATATAACATCATAGTACTATCTTTTTACACAATAAAAACCAATTATACCAAGCATGTTTCATTAGATAGACCATCTTACATCAAAGTACTATCTTATGTAGCAATAAAAACCAATTATACCAAGCATGTTTCATTAGATAGACCATATAACATCATAGTACTATCTTTTTACACAATAAAAACCAATTATACCAAGCATGTTTCATTAGATAGACCATCTAACATCATAGTACTATCTTTCTACACAATAAAAAACAATTATACCAATCAAGTTTCATTAGATAGACCATCTAACATCATAGTACTATCTTTCTACACAATAAAAAACAATTATACCAAGCATTTTAAAAAAAATAGACCATATAACATCATAGTACTATCTTTCTACACAATAAAAACCAATTATACCAAGCATGTTTCATTAGATAGACCATCTAACATCATAGTACTATCTTTCTACACAATAAAAACCAATTATACCAAGCATGTTTCATTAGATAGACCATCTAACATCATAGTACTATCTTTCTACACAATAAAAACCAATTATACCAAGCATGTTTCATTAGATAGACCATCTAACATTATAGTACTATCTTGCTACACAATAAAAACCAATTATACCAAGCATGTTTCATTAGATAGACTATCTAACATTATAGTACTATCTTTCTACACAATAAAAACTAAATACCAAGAATGTTTCATTAGATAGACCATCTAACATCATAGTACTATCTTATGTCACAATAAAAACCAATTATACCAAGCATGTTTCATTAGATAGACCATCTATCATCATAGTACTGTCTTTCTACGCAATAAAAAAAAATTAAACCAAGCATGTTTCATTAGATAGACCATCTAACATCATAGTACTATCTTTCTACACAATAAAAACAAATTATACCAAGCATGTTTCATTAGATTAACCATCTAACATCATAGTACTATCTTATGTCGCAATAAAAACCAATTATACCAAGCATGTTTCATTAGATAGACCATCTAACATCATAGTACTATCTTTCTACACAATAAAAACCAATTATGCCAAGCATGTTTCATTAGATAGACCATCTAACATCATAGTACTATTTTATGTCGCAGTAAAAACCAATTATACCAAGCATGTTTCATTAGATAGACCATCTAACATCATAGTACTATCTTTCTACAAAATAAAAACCAATTATACCAAGGATGTTTCATTAGATAGACCATCTAACATCATAGTACTATCTTTCTTCACAATAAAAACCAATTATACCAAGCATGTTTCATTAGATAGACCATCTAACATCATAGTACTATCTTTCTACACAATAATAACCAATTATACCAAGCATGCTTCATTAGATAGATCATCTAACATCATAGTACTATTTTATGTCGCAGTAAAAACCAATTATACCAAGCATGTTTCATTAGATAGACCATCTAACATCATAGTACTATCTTTCTACAAAATAAAAACCAATTATACCAAGCATGTTTAATTAGATAGACCATCTAACATCATAGTACTATCTTTCTACAAAATAAAAACCAATTATACCAAGCATGTTTCATTAGATAGATCATCTAACATCATAGTACTATCTTATGTCGCAATAAAAACCAATTATACCAATCATGTTTCATTAGATAGACCATCTGACATCATAGTACTATATTTCTAAACAATAAAAACCAATTATACCAAGCATGTTTCATTAGATAGACCATCTAACATCATAGTACTATCTTTCTACAAAATAAAAACCAATTATACCAAGGATGTTTCATTAGATAGACCATCTAACATCATAGTACTATCTTTCTTCACAATAAAAACCAATTATACCAAGCATGTTTCATTAGATAGACCATCTAACATCATAGTACTATCTTTCTACACAATAATAACCAATTATACCAAGCATGCTTCATTAGATAGATCATCTAACATCATAGTACTATTTTATGTCGCAGTAAAAACCAATTATACCAAGCATGTTTCATTAGATAGACCATCTAACATCATAGTACTATCTTTCTACAAAATAAAAACCAATTATACCAAGCATGTTTAATTAGATAGACCATCTAACATCATAGTACTATCTTTCTACAAAATAAAAACCAATTATACCAAGCATGTTTCATTAGATAGATCATCTAACATCATAGTACTATCTTATGTCGCAATAAAAACCAATTATACCAATCATGTTTCATTAGATAGACCATCTGACATCATAGTACTATATTTCTAAACAATAAAAACCAATTATACCAAGCATGTTTCATTAGATAGACCATCTAACATCATAGTACTATCTTATGTCGCAATAAAAACCAATTATACCAATCATGTTTCATTAGATAGACCATCTAACAGCATAGTACTATCTTATGTAGCAATAAAAACCAATTATACCAAGCATGTTTCATTAGATAGACCATATAACATCATAGTACTATCTTTTTACACAATAAAAACCAATTATACCAAGCATGTTTCATTAGATAGACCATCTTACATCATAGTACTATCTTATGTAGCAATAAAAACCAATTATACCAAGCATGTTTCATTAGATAGACCATATAACATCATAGTACTATCTTTTTACACAATAAAAACCAATTATACCAAGCATGTTTCATTAGATAGACCATCTAACATCATAGTACTATCTTTCTACACAATAAAAAACAATTATACCAATCAAGTTTCATTAGATAGACCATCTAACATCATAGTACTATCTTTCTACACAATAAAAAACAATTATACCAAGCATCTTAAAAAAAATAGACCATATAACATCATAGTACTATCTTTCTACACAATAAAAACCAATTATACCAAGCATGTTTCATTAGATAGACCATCTAACATCATAGTACTATCTTTCTACACAATAAAAACCAATTATACCAAGCATGTTTCATTAGATAGACCATCTAACATCATAGTACTATCTTTCTACACAATAAAAACCAATTATACCAAGCATGTTTCATTAGATAGACCATCTAACATTATAGTACTATCTTGCTACACAATAAAAACCAATTATACCAAGCATGTTTCATTAGATAGACCATCTTACATCATAGTACTATCTTATGTCGCAATAAAAACCAATTATACCAAGCATGTTTCATTAGATAGACCATATAACATCATAGTACTATCTTTCTACACAATAAAAACAAATTATACCAAGCATGTTTCATTAGATAGACCATCTAACATCATAGTACTATCTTTCTACACAATAAAAAACAATTATACCAAGCATTTTAAAAAAAATAGACCATCTAACATCATAGTATTATCTTTCTACACAATAAAAACCAATTATACGAAGTATGTTTCATTAGATAGACCATCTAACATCATAGTACTATCTTTTTACACAATAAAAACAAATTATACCAAGCATGTTTAATTAGATAGACCATCTAACATCATAGTACTATCTTTCTACACAATAAAAACAAATTATACCAAGCATGTTTCAAACGATAGACCATCTAACATCATAGTACTATCTTTCTACACAATAAAAACAAATTATACCAAGCATGTTTGATTAGATAGACCATCTAACATCATAGTACTATCTTTCTACACAATAAAAACCAATTATACCAAGCATGTTTCATTAGATAGACCATCTAACATCATAGTACTATCTTTCTACACAATAAAAACCAATTATACCAAGTATGTTTCATTAGATAGACCATCTAACATCATAGTACTATCTTTTTACACAATAAAAACAAATTATACCAAGCATGTTTAATTAGATAGACCATGTAACATCATAGTACTATCTTTCTACACAATAAAAACAAATTATACCAAGCATGTTTCAAACGATAGACCATCTAACATCATAGTACTATCTTTCTACACAATAAAAACAAATTATACCAAGCATGTTTGATTAGATAGACCATCTAACATCATAGTACTATCTTTCTACACAATAAAAACCAATTATACCAAGCATGTTTCATTAGATAGACCATCTAACATCATAGTACTATCTTTCTACACAATAAAAACCAATTATACCAAGCATGTTTCATTAAATAGACCATCTAACATCATAGTACTATCTTTCTTCACAATAAAAACCAATTATACCAAGCATGTTTCATTAGATAGACCATCTAACATCATAGTACTATCTTTTTACAAAATAAAAACCAATTATACCAAGCATGTTTCATTAGATAGACCATCTAACATCATAGAAGTATCTTATGTCGCAATAAAAACCAATTATACCAAGCATGTTTCATTAGATAGACCATTTAACATCATATTACTATCTTTCTACACAATAAAAACCAATTATACCAAGCATGTTTCATTAGTGAGACCATCTAACATCATAGTACTATCTTTCTACACAATAAAAACCAATTATACCAAGCATGTTTCATTAGATAGACCATCTAACATCATAGTACTATCTTTCTACACAATAATAACCAATTATACCAAGCATGTTTCATTAGATAGACCATCTAACATTATAGTACTATCTTGCTACACAATAAAAACCAATTATACCAAGCATGTTTCATTAGATAGACCATCTTACATCATAGTACTATCTTATGTCGCAATAAAAACCAATTATACCAAGCATGCTTCATTAGATAGACCATATAACATCATAGTACTATCTTTTTACACAATAAAAACCAATTATACCAAGCATGTTTCATTAGATAGACCATCTAACATCATAGTACTATCTTTCTACACAATAAAAACCAATTATACCAATCAAGTTTCATTAGATAGACCATCTAACATCATAGTACTATCTTTCTACATTAGATAGACCATATAACATCATAGTACTATCTTTTTACACAATGAAAACCAATTATACCAAGCATGTTTCATTAGATAGACCATCTAACATCATAGTACTATCTTTCTACACAATAAAAACCAATTATACCAATCAAGTTTCATTAGATAGACCATCTAACATCATAGTACTATCTTTCTACACAATAAAAAACAATTATACCAAGCATTTTAAAAAAAATAGACCATATAACATCATAGTACTATCTTTCTACACAATAAAAACCAATTATACCAAGCATGTTTCATTAGATAGACCATCTAACATCATAGTACTATCTTTCTACACAATAAAAACCAATTATACCAAGCATGTTTCATTAGATAGACCATCTAACATCATAGTACTATCTTTCTACACAATAAAAACCAATTATACCAAGCATGTTTCATTAGATAGACCATCTAACATTATAGTACTATCTTGCTACACATTAAAAACCAATTATACCAAGCATGTTTCATTAGATAGACCATCTTACATCATAGTACTATCTTATGTCGCAATAAAAACCAATTATACCAAGCATGTTTCATTAGATAGACCATATAACATCATAGTACTATCTTTCTACACAATAAAAACAAATTATACCAAGCATGTTTCATTAGATAGACCATCTAACATCATAGTACTATCTTTCTACAAAATAAAAAACAATTATACCAAGCATTTTAAAAAAAATAGACCATCTAACATCATAGTATTATCTTTCTACACAATAAAAACCAATTATACCAAGCATATTTCATTAGATAGACCATCTAACATCATAGTACTATCTTTCTACACAATAAAAACCAATTATACCAAGCATGTTTCATTAGATAGACCATCTAACATCATAGTACTATCTTTTTACAAAATAAAAACCAATTATACCAAGCATGTTTCATTAGATAGACCATCTAACATCATAGTAGTATCTTATGTCGCAATAAAAACCAATTATACCAAGCATGTTTCATTAGATAGACCATCTAACATCATAGTACTATCTTTCTACAAAATAAAAACCAATTATACCAAGCATGTTTCATTAGATAGACCATTTAACATCATATTACTATCTTTCTACACAATAAAAAACAATTATACCAAGCATGTTTCATTAGTGAGACCATCTAACATCATAGTACTATCTTTCTACACAATAAAAACCAATTATACCAAGCATGTTTCATTAGATAGACCATCTAACTTCATAGTACTATCTTTCTACACAATAATAACCAATTATACCAAGCATGTTTCATTAGATACACCATCTAACATCATAGTACTATCTTTCTACAAAATAAAAACCAATTATACCAAGCATGTTTCATTAAATAGACCATCTAACATCATAGTACTATCTTTCTACACAATAAAAACCAATTATACCAAGCATGTTTCATTAGATAGACCATCTAACATCATAGTACTATCTTTCTACACAATAATAACCAATTATATCAAGCATGTTACATGAGATAGGCCATCTAACATCATAGTACTATCTTTCTACACAATAAAAACCAATTATACCAAGCATGTTTCATTAGATAGACCATCTAACATCATAGTACTATCTTTTTACACAATAAAAACCAATTATACCAAGCATGTTTCATTAAATAGACCATCTAACATCATAGTGCTATCTTTCTACACAAAAAAAAACCAATTATACCAAGCATGTTTCATTAGATAGACCATCTAACATCATAGTACTATCTTTCTACTCAATAAAAACCAATTATACCAAGCATGTTTCATTAGATAAACCATCTAACATCATAGTACTATCTTTTTACACAATAAAAACCAATTATACCAAGCATGTTTCATTAGATAGACCATCTAACATCATAGTACTATCTTATGTCGCAATAAAAACCAATTATACCAAGCATGTTTCATTAGATAGACCATCTAACATCATAGTACTATCTTTCTACAAACTAAAAACCAATTATACCAAGCATGTTTCATTAGATAGACCATCTAACATCATAGTACGTTCTTTCTACACAATGAAAACCAATTATACCAATCATGTTTTATTAGATAGACCATCTAACATCATAGTACTATCTTTCTACACAATAAAAACCAATTATACCAAGCATGTTTCATTAGATACACCATCTAACATCATAGTACTATCTTTCTACAAAATAAAAACCAATTATACCAAGCATGTTTCATTAAATAGACCATCTAACATCATAGTACTATCTTTCTACACAATAAAAACCAATTATACCAAGCATGTTTCATTAGATAGACAATCTAACATAATAGTACTATCTTTCTACACAATAAAAACCAATTATACCAAGCATGTTTCATTAGATAGACCATCTAACATCATAGTACTATCTTTCTACACAATAATAACCAATTATACCAAGCATGTTACATGAGATAGGCCATCTAACATCATAGTACTATCTTTCTACACAATAAAAACCAATTATACCAAGCATGTTTCAAAAGATAGACCAACTAATATCATAGTACTATCTTTCTACACAATAAAAACAAATTATACCAAGCATGTTTCATTAGATAGACCATCTAACATAATAGTACTATCTTTCTACACAATAAAAACCAATTATACCAAGCATGTTTCAAAAGATAGACCAACTAATATCATAGTACTATCTTTCTACACAATAAAAACCAATTATACCAAGCATGTTTCATTAGATAGACCATCTAACATCATAGCACTATCTTTCTACACAATAAAAACCAATTATACCAAGCATGTTTCATTAGATAGACCATCTAACATCATAGTACTATCTTTTTACATAATTAAAACCAATTATACCAAGCATGTTTCAAAAGATAGACCATCTAACATAATAGTACTATCTTTCTACACAATAAAAACCAATTATACCAAGCATGTTTCAAAAGATAGACCAACTAACAAATTCAGTAATTTTTTCATTTGTAAAGGGGCATAACTCTAGAAAAGTAATAGTAACACCATCAAAATTTGAATTTCATCTGTATTTTGTTGCAATAAGAATTGTGTATAAGTTTTATAACGTTAGGTTGAGGGAAACTTAAGTTTGAGAAAGAAAACGACGAAAAATTCAGCAATTTTTCAATATGTTAACAAGCATACATTTATTTTTGGCATTGCACAAGTCATGTCTTCTTTGACTGTTCATGACGTTGAAATACTAAATCTCTGGGATCTGTTTTAGTTGATTTTAGTCTCTGATGCATGATTTTTTTTTAATTAATTGTTTTTGGCTTTTCAGTAACTAAGAGTACTCTCAAATCGTACTTTCTTGTTTATTTGACCTGTTGATACTATTTGTAATGCTCTTTAGTTATTTAATGTTTACTTATTCAGGGATGTAACTGGTCTATATACCAGCTTTGATAAGTGTTTGATAGTACTATACATTTTCTCTAGAAAGGTTAAAGTTATGCCACTAAAATTCAAACTTGATCCGTGTTTTGCGTAATAAGCATTGTGTATAAGTTTCAAACATTTGGTCGAGTCAAACTATAACATCCATAGCTAAGGCTGCGGCATAAAAATGTTGGTTATCCCCATTATTATTCAATCTATTGATAACTTACGTTACTATCCTTATAAATCTATCTATAATCAGCTTGCATGTTAAATAGTCTAGAGCTGTTCCATTGAATTCGTCTTCTTTTTCTGTTTCTTGAGGAAGTTAAATCAACCTGTTCAGTCACTATAAAGTGTTACAATTCATATTTAGACGCAACACAAAAATAGTGACCAAAAAGGTACCGCAATCTCAGGATGAACGCTTAAATAAAAAAAAAATATGAACACACCTCTTATGTCTCACCCCGCAACATTCTGTATGTATGTTTCTATCCCTAGTCAGGAGTCGGTCATTCAGTGGTTGTCCTTTGTTTATGTGTTACATATTTGTTTTTGATAGATTGGACTGTTAGATCTCTCGTTTGAATTGTTTTACAATGTCATTTCGGGGCCTTTTATAGCTGACTATACGGTATGGGCTTTGCTAATTGTTGATGGCCATACTGTGCCCTATAGTTGTTAACTTCTGTGTCATTTGATCTCTTGTGGAGAGTAGTCTCATTGGCAATCATACCACATCTTCTCTTTGACATAAAATATTTTAACCTTCGTTCTAAAAAACACATGTCCAAAACTGGAATATGATTTGATTGCGTTAAAGATCTGAACACAGACAGAAACACTAACATGACTAAATCCATATATATTTTGTTCAAGCATAATTGATTTGAAGTCATACTCTCCTCGTACATACTTGAATTTAACACGAGATGGATTGTATGAATAAATGATATCATTATTTTGAAACTTTCGGAAGCACAATTAAATTTCCTAATGGTGCACATGCGCAGAAGCGTAACCAATTTGATTAAGATTAACCCGAATAATCCAGTTGTTTCATTCGGATTATTCCAATTATTAATGTATCAAAGGCAATTATAACAACAATCAGTAAGAATTATTATTATGACCTATTAATGCTCCAAAACAAGCCATTAACTTTTAATTATTTTCATGTGTTTTCGTGAATTTCGAGAATTTATACCATTTAAATATCTGAAAAGGTTTATTTAACTTAAATACCCATAATATTAATATTTTAGTATTATGCGTCCTTGATAAAAATAAGGAGAACGAACCCAGGGCCTTACTGCTGATTAATGTTGATGTTTGAGTTCTTTTATATACGTTATAATATGAATATACCCAATAATCTAGAAAACTTGCAATAAAAACATAATCAACCTAGTTGTTTTATACTCATCTAAAATAGATATTTTTCAAAGGTCTTTTTTATTTTTTTACCGTACACCTTTTACATTTATTGACATTATAATAAAAATCATAAAAATTTATGAATTACAATTAATATATATCTTTATTTTTATTTCTTATATACATGATAAATATATTTTTTATTGGGGCCGGATCGATTTTACATATGGGATGGATCGACGTTGGGCCGGATCGACTTGGGCCGGATCTACGTGGGGCCAGATCGACCCAAAAGCTTATTCTTGCTGTGACACTTTCCTGTCGCAGAAAGGGATCAAGGCAAGAAATAAAATAGCCTTTCATGACTTCACAAAAATAACATATTTTATATTTTTCCAGCACCAGCAATAATTTTATCCCTCTATACAGGTATAAACACCATATAGAGGGTTTGTTCCCAACCGGATAAATAAAACTTAGATATGATGTCTTCTCCTTGTACATTTTTTGTACTTAGCTACAAAAGGACAGCAGGAGTCTACATGCCAGTTTGTAGAATTTGAAGCGTTTTACGTTTTTGTGGTTTTATCATAGAGTATTGACCCTTTGACTGCCATGGCATTGAAAAACGTTTTACCTTTGACTGCTAAGAATCGGCCTGGCTTCAAACTTTATCAAACAGCACCATGGCAACCCTGACAACAATTGATAACGTCACGCTATTCTGCATGGTACCTGTATATGATTGCTCGTGTGATGACACCACAGTATGTCTGCTTCGTTCATTTATCACTCTCAAGTGTCGAATGTTTTTACTGTATTTGTGTTTTTTTTATATTTGATCAGTCTTTTAATTGGTGTTAATTGCAATTTATTAGTATTTGTAAAAACTGATAGCCTCATTGACTTTAATGGTATTCAGAAAATCTGTGCCACATGGCCAATATTTTGGCCTTAAAGTTATTTCTCAAAAATGCCACGGCCCATTTTAAATCGTTTGTGTTGTATGAAATAAACCATAATTAGTTATGGTGACAACACCAGTGTTTAGTTTAAAATATTTAACGGTTTTACTTCGATTGACATCAGAAGAAGTGTGACGTCTTTTGCATCACTTTTAAATTCACGACAGGCTCCCGTTCTAGAACAAACTCTATGTGTAATATGCTTTATTAAACTCAAATGTTCGGATTTGTGTATCAAATTCCATTGTCAAACTTTTGAAGAAGAAAATAAAAACAATAAAAAAACTTCGGGCTTTGGAAAAGTTTTCTGATTTTGTTCTACATGCCTTTAGTTTGTATAATATCAAACATCGTCACAGCAAATAGGTATTTCGTCAATTTCGGTAAATGATAGAGCGAGAATATAAATTTATTTGTGAAAATTGCCACTGTGTGAAATTAAGTTCCTACAATTACAGACAGGCAAATTTTCTTTGTCTTGTTTTACTTTTTAGTTGATGATAAAATTGAAAATGGAAATGGGGAATATGTCAAAGAGACAAGAACCCGACCAAATATGTTAAAGGATGGCTTCTTAAAGTCAAGTGGCAAATAAATATGCATATATTAAGGACGTGAACATGCCACTTCTTCATTTACCAAGACCTAATTCTGATTTTTTGAAAAGAACATTTAAATATTCTGGTCTTATTACCTGGAATAATTTACCAAATAATATTAAAGAAATAGATAATTTAGATACATTTATGACCAACTGTTCAAACTATTTTCTAACTGAACAGAATAAAGATGCATGAAACTAATGTATTTCTTTTTCTTCTTCTACTGAATGCATATGTGCTTATTTAACTGTATTATGTATTTTATATTGTATGTATTTTTGTACGTTTTTTATTTGTATTGATAGTTTTTGAAGATTAACATGTAATTGTTAAATGTTTTACCTTCGTTAAATAAAGAATTTTATTATTATTATGTAAACAATCGCCATATTGCTTTGTGACGTATTGGAATTTCCACAACAATATATATATTTTCGAATAACAGCCACTTTAACTCGCTTTGTAACTACGATGTACACCTTATCTACTAATATATATAAATAACGTCACATAATCTGTATATCTGTGTGGACCTAATCTACCATGTACCTATCTGATCATGTGACATGAATATTAATACACAAATTCTTGTTCAAATGTATAATTCCATAATATTTAAATAAACACAATTTCTTTTATGGTTGTGAAAATATTGAAGTTTCAAATATTAAACTCATGCAACACACATTATTTACATTTACCACAATTGATATTCTTTACAAAACAAAATCGAATAATACTGCATTCTTTTATACTAAATAAAATATCTGATATATAGATTCACTTACGTTTGCATGCAGTTTATTCACATTCGAGAGATATTTTCCTTTTCGTGTTTCAACACATCATCTCATTGTCAACTCATTGTCAACATTGATGTAAACAATCGCCATATTGCTTTGTGACGTATTGGAATTTCCACAATAATATATATATATATTTCGATTCACAGCCACTTTAACTCGCTTTGTAACTAGGATGTACACCTTATCTGCCAATATATTTAAATGACGTCACATAATCTGTATATCTGTGTGCACCTTATCTACTATCGTGCCTATCTTATCACGTGACATGAATATTAATACACAAATTCTTGTTCAGATGTTAGATTCCATAATATTTAAATAAACACAATTTCTTTTATGGTTGTGAAAATATTGAAATTTCAAATATTAAATTCATGCAACACACATTATTTATATTTACCACAATTGATATTCTTTATAAAACAAAATCGAATAATACTGCATTCTTTTATACTAAATAAAATATCTGATATATATAGATTCACTTACGTTTGCATGCATTTTATTCACATTCGAGAGATATTTTCCTTTTCGTGTTTCAACACATCATCTCATTGTCAACTCATTGTCAACATTGATGTAAACAATCGCCATATTGCTTTGTGACGTATTGGAATTTCCACAATAATATATATATATATTTCGATTCACAACCACTTTAACTCGCTTTGTAACTACGATGTACACCTTATCTACCAATATATTTAAATGACGTCACATAATCTGTATATCTGTGTGCATCTTATCTACTATATGTATGATAACTTTTTAATTTACAGTAATTTTTGGGCCGAATAAGGGCCTTATTGCTCCTACTCCTTTGATTGGTTAAGTTCCAATGATGGTTATTTTCTTGTATGCAATCAAATGTTATGTTAAATTTTTTCTATAGTACTGGACAGGATAAAACTTTACTCATGCCAAGTATATCTTTATTTGTAACAAAGATAAATTCTGCACATTTTTTCTTAAAGTGCAAATTTAACAAAGACTATGGGCGAGTTGTTGTCGCTTTGACACATTCCCCATTTCCTTTTTCAATTTTAATAGGGAAAAATCAATGGTGGTATTACACCTAGAGCAAATCTGACATGTGTGGGTAATCTTCTTTCTATGAAACTACTGAGACACATTTAACCATACTTGACCATAATAATTAATATGTTTTTTCTTTAAAAAATGTATCAGATGACCCCACCTTCCAACCCTCATGGCCCACATGAATAAAAATGGAACATAGGGGTAAAATGCAGATTTTTGTATATATCTCTGAAACTAAACCATTTGGAGCAAATCAGACAGGGGGCAGTTGATGGTTTTCTCAGAGCATGGGTCCTGTGTAATTTCGAGGAGAAGATTTTTTAAAAGTTAACGGACATTTAATATGGACGACAGACAACAAGTGCTGCCCATTGGACCAAGATCGTTTTTAACCCTTAAAGTACACCACTTACCATTTTGTGTACAACATCCCAGGAAATTAATAATATTTTCATGGCATCCTATTAATTTCATCACTTCCATTTCTTGCATTAAATCTGTCAATTCTCTATCGGTTGCATCCTCTAAAATATTTAAATAATATTGACAATTATTAATCGATAAAACCATTGGTCACATTCAAAGAATACTGTGGATTCATTCATTTTCATGGATTGCTTAAAACTTGCATAATCGTGGATATTTGATTTTGTAATTTTTCCAATCTCTGTATTCAAAGCCTATTCAAAATATGTTATTCAATGAACATTTGAATTCAATGTTCACCTGTACCCACGAAAATTGGTATCAAACTAATGTTAATGAATCAAAAGTAATTTGTCCCAACCCAGGACTATATGTCCCCATTCAAAAACATTGATCAGGAACCCTCCCCTTGCAGTGGCATAGCTTGCATGTATGCTCAGATGCTCAAGCATCCACATCATTTTGACAAAACAAAAATAAAAAAAACAGCAGTTTAACTCGGAAGTATCAAAATGTAACAAGGCTGAGGATATGAGGATAACATCCAATCATTTTCGAAGCAGTATGCCTGGTCTTTCATTTAGGATAATTTAGTTTGATACATGAATCGCAGAATAGTGTTTCAAGTTAACTTTTCTTCGTATAAATAGTCTATGTCATCAGCTAAGGCAAGCGGAGAGGACTGATACGCAGACCCGTGGACATGTTTCATCTGAAATTGAACCTAGTGGAGGGATGGCTTCTCATTTGACTATAGTAACTAACAACTAAAACACCATATCCTGATATCGTTTCTTGCGATATTGTAAACGACGTGATAAAACAAATCAATTTGTAATAGATCGTGATAAGTCCTAGGCTTATGAATTCCTGTTTCTATTTAGGTTCAAATACTAATTTTATTTTTATTCAGTAAAGAACAAAGATCCAATATTCCCCGCCATGCACATTACATGTCATATTTTATCTATCAAAGGCCAAGGAACAAGGGAATAACTAAAAAAAACTTTTATTTCTTTTTCTTTTTTAATATCTAACCAGATGCTCCGCAGGGCGCAGCTTTATACGACCGCAGAGGTTGAACCCTGAATGGTTGGGGAAAGTATGGACACAACATTCAAGCTGGATTCAGCTCTAAATTTGGATTGTGATTAAATAGTTGACACAGCATAGGTTGGTGACACAGAATGAATGTGGTCTAATGAACTTAAAAAAGAAAATCGCTATGCTGTTGAATATTAATCCTCTCAAAAAAATGTTTGAAGAAATTTTCTTTTTATTTATGAAATATGAAATGAGAAAAATTGACCCCCCCCCCCCCAATTTTGTTTTCACATCCCCCTTTTCCTTATTCCAAAACTGATCTAAATTCAAATTTCTAATGGAGTTTGCAACAATAACTGCTCATTTAAATACATCATAAAATATTAAAATGTAAAAAAAGTGCTTTTTATCACTGAATGGTAAAGATTGTTTTAATTTATCAGTTGGTAGTAAAAGTGAAAATACATTGTATATTGTATAAAACAATGATTTAAGTTGATTAAACTACTATTCTGGACAAAGAAAGATAACTCAAATTTTCAAAGAATATTGAAAATATCTTGCTATTGCACAAATATCTATTCTGGACAAAGAAAGATAACTCCAAATAACTGAAAATTGATTGCTATTTCACAATATTGTGCAATAAGATATTTCTTGCTATTGCGCAATACTGTCAATTGAAGATTTCTTGCTATTGAACCATACTGTGCAATTGAAAATTTCTTGCTATTGCACAATACTGTACAATTGAAGATTTCTTGCTATTGCTGAATACTGTTCAATTGAAAATTTCTTGCTATTGCACAATACTTAATATAATAATTTTGAATCCTGTTTGGACCAACTTGAAAACTGGGCCCATAATCAAAAATCTAAGTACATGTTTAGATTCAGCATATCAAAGAAGCCCAAGAATTTAATTTTTGTTAAAATCAAACTTAGTTTAATTTTGGACCCTTTGGACCTTAATGAAGACCAATTTGAAAACGGGACCAAAAATTAAGAATCTACATACACAGTTAGATTCAGCATATCAAAGAACCCCAATTATTTAATTTTTGATGAAATCAAACAAAGTTTAATTTTGAACCCTTTGGGCCCCTTATTCCTAAACTGTTAGGACCAAAACTCCAAAAATCAATACCAACCTTCCTTTTGTGGTCATACACCTTGTGTTGAAATTTTATAGATATCTATTCACTTATACTAAAGTTATTGTGCGAAAACCAAGAATAATGCTTATTTGGGCCCTTTTTTGGCCCCTAATTCCTAAACTGTTGGAACCAAAACTCCCAAAATCAATCCCAACCTTTCTTTTGTGGTCATAAACCTTGTGTCAACATTTCATAGGTTTCTATTAACTTAAACTAAAGTTATAGTGCGAAAACCAAGAAAATGCTTATTTAGGCCCTTTTTGGCCCCTAATTCCTAAAATGTTGGGACCAAAACTCCCAAAATCAATCCCAACCTTCCTTTTGTGGTCATGAACCTTGTGTTAAAATTTCATAGATTTCTTTTCACTTTTACTAAAGTTAGAGTGCGAAAACTAAAAGTATTCGGACGACGACGACGACGACGACGACGACGCCGACGCCAACGTGATAGCAATATACGACGAAAATTTTTTCAAAATTTGCGGTCGTATAAAAAGAAATAAAAGCTTCACAGCAAATGAAATGGGATTTCCATTACAATTTATATTTCAAAGGGACATTACTAGTTAAAAATATTTGATTACGAATTATTTTCAAAATTGTCAAAGACATTGCTTATGATATGAGTTTCACTTAATCTGACATGAATTGTACACATGAGAGTGCTAACAATACCGGACGATCGGACGCCCGGTATTTTTATGTCTCCTGCATGCGTTTAGCTCAGTAATAAAAAAACAAAGGTTGTAGACTCAAATTCCTGGAAAGAGAAGTCACTTCAGTTCCTATACTCAGAAGTTCCTAAATTATACAGAAGTGCCGCTGTAATGGAGTCCGTTTAAACGGTTTTTGATATGTCAAATAGAAGATTGGGGGGGAAACTTTACATCAAATATTTATGAATTGAATGATGGTAGTTTCAAGAAAACAATAAAATTTGGTTAAAAATATAAATATATGAATTGGTGGGTATTTTGAATTTAAACAAAAATCTAACTAGTGTCGGATTCTGGAAGAGTACATGTGCTTAAATAAAAAATATTTTCTGCACAAAAAGGTCCAAAACATTTTTCGGCTCGCTCGACTCGGCAAAACATCCACATCATTTCAACCCTGGCTACGCCACTGCCTTGGATCCCCAATAGAACAAGCAGAGCTTGCATTGCTCACAAGTTTGTTTTTTTGCTTAAATCTTTCATCAATGACTGTTTTTGCTTTTCAATTTATATTTAATAATAAGAGGCTTACAAATGCCAATACAATGTTCATTGTATCTGTCATATTTTCATTAAAAGCAAATAAATGCATTTTACCCATTTGTTCCATTTTAACCATAGTGTCTTTGTTTCTTGAAGTACAAGGAAATAAAATACAAATTTATACTAAATTCATTTGCGAAGATTTATATAGTTAAAAAAAAAATAAAACAACTTGTGTAATTTTCCTTAAAGGTCAATAACTCCGTAACGGGTCAATTGACAATTTTTGTCATAAAAAACATTTTTGAAGATGTTACTTTGCTGAACATTTTTTGCTGTTTACAGTTTATCTTTATCTTTAATTAATTTCATACAAAAACTAAAAAAAATCCTTAAAATAACCAATTTAGTGGCAGGAACCCAACAATGGCAGCCATGTTTGTCGATGGATCAAAACTTTGGATACAATTTATAAGCAAGATACCAGATCATTAAGGAAATTTTTTTTTGTTAAAGTTTGAAATCTTTGGCCCAGTAGTTTCAGAGAAGGTTTTTTGAAATAGTTAACAACAGATGATGATGGAGGCCAAGTCATTAGTGATAACATAAGCTCAAATGGTTATAGCTAACAAGAATGTGTCCCCAGTACATGAATAGCCCATCCACACTATTATTTTCTATGTTCAGTGGACCTTGAAAATGGGGGAAAATTTCTAGTTTGGCATAAAAATTACAAAGATTATAAAATAGAAAACATGAGCCCTAAGTTTCAAGTTGATTGGACTTCAACTTCATCAAAAACTACCTCTACCAAAAACTTTAACCAATCCTTTAACCTGAAGCGGGACAGACAGACGGAAGGACAAACGGACGGAAGAACGAACCAATGGATGGACAGATGAACAAATGGACAGACAAAAGAACGAATGAATGGACGCACAGAACAGAAAACATAATGCACCAAAATGGGGCATAATAAATGGGACATTAAAATGGGTTTTAATCGATCCTACAAACTATCCATGTTTATGTAATAAGGAGTACTGTCTTTTGGTATGTATAACGAACACATTTACATTTATACCCTGTGTGTTATACATGACTACAAATATTTTCTTAGTTTTTTTTTCAGGTCCAAAATTGGACCAAGAAATTTCCAATTGAAGTGAAAAGTAAGGATTTTTTTTGCTCAAACCTTGATTGTTTTTTATGTGTTATAATATTAATATTCTTGATTTGTCCTGTTTTATTCAAATAAAATACATTTTATATCTTTGTTGTTACGTTTTTCGTGTAAATTTGTCAATATGTTTTGCAATCCGGAAATTTGCCAATTGTCTTAATATTGAAGACACAATAAAGCTTTTGTTATTGGTTAAATCAGCCTAGAGTTGTGTTCCTTGTTGTCATAACTTATTGTTTTGTATGTGAAGAGTTGAAGAAAAATGTATGAAAATTGAATAAACAACACTCATTTTGAAAAGATAAACCATATAATATATCAGGTGATCACAAGTCATGTTGGTCAGTCATGTGACATAATATTGTAAAGTGATGATTTATTCTATGAGAAGTTTATTTTTATAAATACGTTTTTACTTTGTAACTTTTCAACTTTTAAACAACTGTTTAAAACCTTTCAAGAAATTATGATTGAAAACATGATTATCACATAATTGTAACCTGAACAAATTTAATTAGGAACAAGGTCAACCTGTCACTGATTTGTTTTGACATTCATTAGACCTGGGGTTGAAGTCATAAAACTTTGCTCAGTGCTCGCAGCACAAAAATCTTGCTCAAAACATAAAATCCAGCATTTTGATTGGTTTTTATTTGTTTAAGTACAAAAAACTGACTCAAATATTTATTACTTCAAGGCCTGTTGATTGAGGTGGGATAATCCAGATTAACAGCTAGAATCATCAAACAAAAAATAAAAGTATTGAGATTTTAACAATTCATTACAGCACTAATGACATTAATTGATTTGTAATTATTTTATTGTTTGAATCAGAACATTAATTGGATATTTATAATCTTGTCCTTTATACTCAAACAATTCATCCTTTTAACTGTGATTTTCAAAAAATTATCAAAGTTCAAAGCCCATAATTTTAGCAAAAATGAGCCAAGCGGAACAAAACTGAAACTTAACAATTCCTAGTTGTGGAATTAGGGAATGACAGAATGATGGAATGACGGAATGACAGAATTACGGAATGACCGAATTACGGACATGGATAAAACTATATGGCACCGACATCTTTGTTGCGGGCCATATTCGTTGCAGGGCCATAACAATGCAAATTTTTCAATAAAGATAAAAAAGATGGAAAAAATTCAATTCTTATTTCCCAAAATTTTATGCTTGTCTAATAAAAAAAGAAAACCTAAGCATAAATCCAGTTTTCATTAATACTATTTGATTTTTGATCTAAAATATATAAGTAAATTTTACCCTTCAACATCTTGACTGCTATGGCAGTTGTTGGAGCTTTATTTAAACCAACAGTTTCTGCTTTAAAAACTTTACCAAATGCTCCTTCCCCAAGAGGTTCACCAAGTGATAACCTATAACAATAAATAAATTATTTCATCTCATATTCATTTAGATATTGAGATACTGATTGATGTAACCATATATATATAACTAAATAAAATTCTAATAGTTGTACACATTTTCTTAGATATAAGAAGATATGGTATGAGTGCCAATGAGACAACTCTCCATCCAAATGACAATTTATAAAAGTAAACCATTATATGTCAATGTACGGCCTTAACACAGAGCCTTGGCTCACACTGAACAACAAGCTATAAAGGGCCCCAAAATTACTAGAGTAAAACCATTCAAACGGGAAAACCAACGTTCTAATCTATATAAAACCAGAGGCTCTAAAGAGCCTGTGTCGCTCACTTTTGTCTATGTGAATATTCAAGGACATGACAAAATTGTGTTTTGGTGATAACTAAGATTTATGAAAAATGGTTAAATATTGACTATAAAGGGCAATAACTCCTAAAGGGGTCAACTGACCATTTCGGTTATGTTGACTTATTTGTAAAACTTACTTTGCTGAACATTATTGCTGTTTAGTTTATCTCTATCTATTATAATCATGATAATATTCAAGATAATAACCAAAAACAGCAAAATTCAGGGGTAGCAACCCAACAAAAGGTTGTCCGATTCATCTAAAATTTTTAGGGCAGATAGATCTTGACCTGATAAACAATTTCACTCTATGTCAGATTTGTTCTAAATGCTTTGGTTTTTGAGTTATAAACCAAAAGCTGCATTTTACCCCTATGTTCTATATTTAGCCCTGGCGGCCATCTTGGTTGGTTGGCCGGGTCACTGGACACAATTTTTAAACTAGATACCCTAATAATGTTTTGGCCATGTTTGGTTAAATTTGGCTCAGTAGTTTCAGAGGAGAAGATTTTTATAAAAGTTAACGACGATGGATGACGGACGCCAAGTGATGAGAAAAGCTCACTTGGACCTTCGGGCCAGGTGAGCTAAAAACAAGAAACGAGAAACACATATAAATTATATAAACAAACTACAACTACTGTACATCAGATTCCTGACTTAGGACAGGTGCAAACATTTGCAGTGATGGATTAAATGTTTTAATGGGTTAAACCATTTATTACTAATGATTTACAATTTTCAGTGTTTTTGAACAATTTTGTACCGAGACACATGTTTTTTTTTATCTAGGTAATGTGAGAATGTTATATTTGCTCTTTTAAAAAATTACCAGAAAATCAAGTTTCTCACATTGTATTGCATGATCAGGCCTCTACAATAACATTTTTTTCAACTTGTCCAGGAGGACTTTGCATTATAAGTTGATTCAAGGAACAAAAGAAATTTAAAACAATAGAACAGAAGTTAGTTTTATATCTTTTTAAATATTTTTCAAAAATTATTAGTCAAGAAAAACTGAAACTAGTCATGTCACAGAACTTAGGATCTACTTTTTAACAATGCCAAGTCAAATCAGACTTGCATATGAGGCACCGTCTGATAGGCATGTCAATGTAAATTCATTGGATTTGTATCTTGTTTTTATTATAAAGTCGAATTTTTTGTCAGCTTTTTCCAGTTTTATCCATTTCATACAGTAAGTACAGAGTGAGTCATGGATGATATTACGACACTCATTCCAATTTATAATTGACTGGGGAAGATAATTAGGTCCTTTACTGAGGAATTATTTTAACTCTCCGTCTTGAAATATGTTAAGATCTCCTGTTATAACATGGGAAATTGGTCCATAAATGTATTTGGAATTACTGCAATTACATGAAGTAGGTGTATTTTCACTGATATTAAAATCTTTACACAATTGGCTATAATTTAACACAAATTTCCATGTAGATTTCTTGTAAATATAACAAATAAGAGGGAGCTCAGTATTATCAAAATATCCAGGAATTTGTTCTTTAACAGAATGGTTGTTAAAAATACCAGCAATATTTACAAAATCAAAACCTTTATTGACATACTTTATTTTAATAAAATGTTTTTTATGATCTTCAGGACGATCAATTTTAGGAAACAGTTTAGAATAACAATATGCCATTATAATTTGAACAATTTCGTACTTAGGACTGCTATATGAAATTGTGTTGCAATCCTCTAAAATTTTATTTAACTTATTAATCGGTAATGAACAGAGCTTTGTTAACAGATAATGTCTGCTGTTGTTTTTTGAAATAGAAATTAGGTCCGAAATATTGGTGTGATTGGTCCGAAATTTTCTTTGATTGTGATTTTTTCTACGACCATGAGAATGTTTTTTTTTCGAACAGTTTTAGAAACAATATCCAAAATGTTAACAGTATCGGTTCTTGATATTTTTTAATCTAATTTAATTCAATTATTTTCCGTGATTGTACAAACTTTGAATGAGATTCACCAGGCTGCTTATTTACTTCTTCCAAAGGTTGAACTGCTAAATATTTGATAAGATGACTGTGCTTCTTAAGGTGTTGATAAATGATACTTTTGAATTTATTGGGTTATTTTCTTGAGTGCGTTTAGATAAATATCGACCAGTTTAACCTACGTACTGAATACCGCATCCTGGTTTGTTTCATGTGAGTAAATAAATAAGACTGTTTGTTTTTCAAGTTATATCAGTTTCAAATTTTAAAGAAAATGAGCGACCATTAAGTGTGGACCTTACCGTATTGTTGGTGGAAAGACAGGGACATGTTACTCATTTTTTGGCATGACACTTATCGATAGAAGGGTAACCACGATTTTTATTTTTAAAAATGTTAGCGATGGTAGTATTTTTAGATAGGCGATTTTGAAGATTGAGACGTGTAATTACCCTTTGAACGAGTTAAGTATTTAATATTTTTCCATTTCTAAGCTTCCTATTTGTTTTTTGTTTGTGAATTATATTAGAAAGGAGCAAAGACTGGTGTCCAGAATATGAACCAGCATACAATGAATTAAGTTATGAAAAAATGATAAATCTGTTCAGCTAAAGATGTCAAACGCTATCTGTATTAATTACCCAAAAAAGATAGGGTATATCAGGGTAGCGACTGACGTCTGACTAAATATTCTCGCTCGGACACACACTCCATAATCTAGTATATTATAAGAGCATATAAACCTGTTAAATTAAATTAATATTGATATAGCTTTTACTTGTCTGACCTTTTTATCCTCCAGTACAAGACAATCAGACAAGTGTTATTGTTGAGCCCTAATGATTCCAGTATATATATGAGAAAATGTTAAACCTTGGAAAAAAAGAGTTTTTGGAAAAACTTCTTGTTATATTTCATACTACAGTGGTTACAATATCTATTGAATTCATCTGAAAATTGATACAACCAATCAAATATCAGGTCATTATACAGCTTTTAACCAAAGAAACAATCTGGATGTCAGAAACAGTGAGCAATGCTATTTGTGGGTCGACAGATATAAGTTAAAATGTTGTCATGAGTCAATATATATGTCTTTACAGTATGATAACTTTCATGGAATGGTCAATGTTATGCTTTAACTTACTGTTGCCGTCTAAATTCCCAGTGTTTGTCCAGAGGGAGATCATACTCTGACATCATGGTCAAATCAGATGACAAGCGTCTTCTTGGACCAGGTTCAATTCTGATTGAGGGTAAAACAAATGGTTGTGTACCATCATAAGATTTGTATGGATGGTAATTCTCATTCTGGAATTGATGCAAAACATTCTGATATGAAATTAAAATGTATACCTGTTTCAAATTTGTGTGCAAATCCATGTCATTTTTTTAATTATCATGATTTTGTAATAGAAATAAACATCATAAAAGTTTGAAGAGCACACAGACTATCGCTAATAATAAATGAAGCAAGTCCAGATGCAAAGCTGTTATAAATATTCAAATCTAAAATTGACAAAAACTTCCTTAAAACTAAATTAGATTCTGTCTAGATTGAATATCTCTATTTTCATAATCTAAACATTACTGATGAACATTTAATGAATCTCAATAATCTTCCTTTCTTAAGACTTACTTTGTAACTTTTACACCATATAAACACAACTTCCTCATAAAACTTCATTTCCTAATTATAACCGAATAAGTCAAACATATTCTTTTTTGTGCACTTGTATTTGAACTTATCAGTAATAAAATATGTTTGAATATTGAAACTAGCCTGTGTCATGACAATTACTCTCTTGACATTTCTATATTTGCTGGACTGAACCCTCTTGTAACGTCTATAACATATAAATATCAGGAGTAACAGGAAGAGAACAACTACTGATGCGACACCACCGATAATGTAGATTACTATTTGCTCTTTATCGTTTGTTCCTCCTGACCTAATGTCTACTGCTTCTGCTTGTTCATCTGCAATTAAAGTATTTGTAATTAAAAGTTTTCAAAAGATGAAATAATATGTTTGAAAGGAAATGGTAAATATGTGTCAGCTCAATAGCTGGCTTATCTACAATATTTATATCCAATTCAATCCTTTTTTCCTCCTCATCAAACTTTTAATTGTTAAAAGTCTTTATTTTAGGAATGATTGTAATATTTTTTTCTGTCTATGAAGGAATAATATCATTAAAAAAAATGTGGTGCACACTGAATAACCCACTACATAAGTTACTCTAAAGTGTGTATCAAATTCAACATTTTTAACGATGAACGCCATGATTATTTTTGGTGTTAAAACTGCTTATTCTCCTTTTTTGTAAGTGTTCTATACTTTAAGCACCTGCATAGCCATTTTTACTTGATAGAAATATAAGATAAGGGGGTTTCAAATATTTATTTATTACATATATAAAGTTAAGATAAAGTGATCAGCCATCATATATAGTTGGTAAAAAGTATCTCTGCTTAAGCTACATAATGTCAACTTTGGTAACACTATTGAGCAGTGGCTTTCTGGTAGGTAGCTGTCTCAATATGTTTAATAAAGTCATTAGGGTCACCATAGTCAGCTTGGCAAGAAGTGTAGTAAGCATGATCTTGACCCAATGGCACTTGACTTGTACAATTTAAAATCAGATCTCCAGGCAGAGAAAATATGGCTAGATAATTGGTTGTTTTTAATTTGTTGCTAGGGTATTTGGTAATAACAGAGACATACATGTATAATACATTATATGTCTATGGGATAACATAGTTTGCATTTCATCAAATTATAAAAATTTAGAATTTTCAAAGACAAACATACTTATACTTATACTTAGGTATTCCATTGGTTTAGATAGAAAACAAGCCATAAATATCGTATTTGATTTCATTAAGACATTTGTCTTTGAGATTCAGTACTATAACTGTTCAATGTTTTCAACAGCATCAAATTAAAGTCTTTTTTTTTACATCTTAATCCATTGTCAGTATTTCACTTTTAATCATCCAGACGTGTGTCTTAAACTAGCTAGTTGATGACCAGGTAATTGCCAATAATTTGTTATTCTGTATATATAGTCTAATAATAAACACCTTCATTGATTACTCGAAGCTATTTACCTTACGACACAAAAACAAGAAAAAGAAATGGTGACCTTCTGTTTTTACAGACTTTTCCGATATCAATTTCGAGTTTCTCAAGAGTTTTACCCTGTCAGTTTTAATTCTGTAAACAAAAATGTTTACTGAAACTTTTTCGATGTTGACATTTTCAAAAGTTGTAGATTTCAAATTTTAATGGGAGGGATGGAAGAGGGTCTGAAAAACAAGAGATTTCGACTCCCATCGGAAGAATCACATGTATGACATACAAAATTTAATTATTACACAATACAAACTAGACTAAGTGAAATCCCTGGCCACACTTCACTCTGAAACTGTTTTATAGCAAAGTCAATGTTGGATTTCTTTGACAGACACAAATGATGCCCCTACAGATGCAAAGTCTTATTTAAAAATACCTGTCTAACACTTTACCTTAAATATGACAAAGGTAAATTATATTATCACCCAAAAGAGCAAATATAAATAAGAATCAAAATCCTGACCCCATGCACAAAAAATGGAAAAACCACCAACTAAGTGAACACTTCCTAGCATAAAACTGTAGGACAATTATCTGTATGCGAGCTCCCCTTATGCAAGTAACTACTACAAAAAATGATTAAGAGCAAATATTAAACAAAATCAAAACCCTGACCACATGCACACCTTCAATACATGTACAAAGACTACAAACAGACATCAGAGTGAAAACTTCCTAGAATTCAAACTGTAGGAGGAGTTAAGTGGAATAACTGTAAACCCATAATGGGAATGACATACAGAGAGACACTGACAGGGGTAAAATAATATGACGTTTCAGTTGTGGCGGCATTAAAAGAATTAATTTTTTAAGAAAAAACTGTACATTTCCAATTTTCATGATGCCAAACCTCCTATTTTTATGACAGTCTATAAAAAATTTATTGATAATGATGTAATCGAAAATTGATAATTAAATTCTCCAAACGATTAAATCATTTTTATGTGAATATTTTGCTCTAAGACGTATTATTTCTTGGTGAAAAACAAACATTTCTCATTCTTATCTAAGCCTTTACCTAAAACTGTTAGCCAGGCAGTCTGGTAATATCTACCAAGTGGAATAGAAATCAAGCAACCATACCATCCAGCATTATCTTTTGTTACATTCTTTATTGTCAGTATTTCTGGGTGACTTAAATTCACCATGGATTGCTAAAATATCAAATAAAACAGCATTAGAGGATGAGTATATAAAACATTGAAAAGCACAATTTTCAAAAAAGTGAACTAAGACAATAAATTATAAAAAAAGTGAAAAAAGAAGAAAATATTTCAATAAACTAGACAATTAGAATCACATTATTTTCTTAAGTCACTTGAGATTTGTCATGCAGTCAGTTTTTTAAATATACACATGTATATATACTATTGTATAACACTTTTTAACAGCAAGATAAACTTATCAACAGACAATAAGAAATTAAATTTAAAGAAACATTCACATCAAGATCATTCAGACACACCATATCTGTAAACATTTCATGACTCAGTGAGACATTTTTCAAGCGACATACATTTTGGTGTGAAAATCCCAATGCAACCTTCTACTTGAGGTATTAATAAGTTGAAGTTATGAAATAACTGTTTCACAAATGATATCGGATATGTTCCTTATGTTGTTACTACAATCCCCTTCCCTTTCATGAATGTGACCTACCAAATTAGACTATTTACCGGACTTGTTATTACATAAGCAACATGACGGGTGCCACATGTGGAGCAGAATCTGCTTACCATTCTGGAGCACCTGAGATGACCCCCAATTTTTGATGGGATTCATGTTGCCTATTCTTTATTTTCCTATGTTGTGTCATGTGTTCTATTGTTTGTCTTTTTTATTTTTAGCCAGATGCATGTTGTCAATTTATTTTAGTTGATTTATAAGTTTGACTGTTCCTCTGGTATCTTTCGTCACTCTTTTTTTGAAGTCTAGATTGACTATATAGATAAAGATAGAAAAATACTGGTCTTGGCCCGTAATTCCTAAACAGTTTGGACCATCACCACCAAAAAAAAATCTGAATCTTCCTTTTGTGGTTTTAATATAACTAAAAAGTGTGTGAAGATTTATGGAATAATCATAAATAGTTTCTGAGATACGGCACAACATGTATTTTTAATAAACATGATCACTCTAAAATAAGATAAAGAATCATCACAAAAAAGTAAACAGATCTTCAGATTAATATAACTTACCACTGAACCATGAAAATGAGGTCAAGTTCAGATGACACCTGCCAGTTGGACATGTACACCTTACAGTCCTTCCATACACCGAATATACTAGCCATATTGCTTGTAGTATCTGAGATATGGACTTGACCACCAAAACTTAACCTTGTTCACTGATCCATGAAATGAGGTCGAGGTCAAGTGAAAACTGTCTGACAGACATGAGGACCTTTCAAGGTACGCACATATCAAATATAGTTATCCTATTACTTATAATAAGAGAGAATTCAACATTACAAAAAATCTGAACTTTTTTTTCAAGTGGTCACTGAACCATGAAAATGAGGTCAAGGACATTGGACATGTGACTGACAGAAACTTCGTAACATGAGGCATCTATATACAAAGTATGAAGCATCCAGGTCTTCCACCTTCTAAAATATAAAGCTTTCAAGAAGTTAGCTAACACCGCCGCCGCCGCCGGATCACTATCCCTATGTCGAGCTTTCTGCAACAAAAGTTGCAGGCTCGACAATTAGCATCCACAGATTTTATCAAAACATTATATGATTAGGCGTTGTTAATTAAAGTCTATTTTTGCTAATGAGAGTAATATTAACATGTCGGGATAAATTGAGTTATTTTGTGTTTTAGTATAAATATCGTTGCAAAATTTTGGAAGAGCAGTCACCCTTCGGAAACCCAAACTTGCACTGATAAAGTCTATTATACTGGACCTGTAGGACTGACGATCAGTCTTCCAGTTGACTTTGTAGTGTTTGGACAAAAATGTATTTTTTGACTCCCCTTTTATTTTTGAGAATATTTTAAGATAGCAGTCAGTGTTCTGGAAGCGTAACCTCACACTACTCGTCATGCTCATGTCATTATACTAGACCTAAAAGATTGTTTTACCAGTCTACTAGTTGACTGTGCAGTGTTGAGACAAAATTTATCTCTGAATCATAATTTAATTTTAGAAAATACTTTTAAGACTTTTATATTTTGATTTTGAGATTAAGTTCATTTTATGATTTAGTAAATTTGGCATTTATTTTATATTTTACATTGTAAGGAGAAAATAGTTTTACTTTGGATTTTTTATTTTGAATTGATACTATGTACTTTAATTGGATTATTATTATTATTTGGAATTGTTTAATAATTAATTTATTATCATCATACGTCTAAATTATTATAGTAATTAAAGTATGAAAACCTAGTGATTTTTAGCCTTATGTTACAGTTCTATGTAATATAGGCATTTTCTAGTAATATTACTGTTTTATGTAATATGGAGACTATATTACACATTTCAGTAATATAACAATATTACAGGTTTTAGTAATATAAGAATTATATTACTATTTTTTGTAATATTACTTTTACTTGTAATATTATATAAACTAGAGGCTCTAAAGAGCCTGTGTCGCTCACCTTGGTCTATGTGAATATTAAACAATGGACACAGATGGATTCATGACAAAATTGTGTTTTGGTGATGGTGATGTGTTTGTAGATCTTACTTTACTAAACATTCTTGCTGCTTACAATTATCTCTATCTATAACAGTACTTTCTGTGGAAAATGTTATTGAAAATCTTCAAATTTTAAGAAAATTGTTAAAAATTGGCTATAAAGGGCAATAACTCCTTAGGGGGTCAATTGACTATTTTGGTCATACTGACTTATTTTTAGTTCTTACTTTGCTGTACATTATTGCTGTTTACAGTTTATCTCTATCTATAATAATATTCAAGATAATAACAAAAAACAGCAAAATTTCCTCAAAATTACCAATTCAGGGACAGCAACCTAACAACCGATTATCCAATTCATCTGAAAATTCCAGGGCAGATAGATCTTGACCAGATCAACAATTTTACTTCCTGTCAGATTTGCTCTAAATGCTTTGGTTTTTGAGTTATAAGCCCAAAACTGCATTTTACCCCCATGTTCTATTTTTAGCCATGGCGGCCATCTTGGTTTGTTGGCCGAGTTACCGGACACCTTTTTTTAACTAGATACCCCAATGATGATTATGGCTAAATTTGGTTAAATTTGGCCCAGTAGTTTCAGAGGAGAAGATTTTTGTAAAAGATTACTGAGATTTACGAAAAATGGTTAAAAATTTACTATAAAGGGCAATAACTCCTAAAGAGGTCAACTGACCATTTTGGTCATTTGACTTATTTGTAGATCTTACTTTGCTGAACATTATTGCTGTTTACAGTTTATCTCTATCTATAATAATATTCAAGATAATAACCAAAAACAGCAAAATTTCCTTAAAATTACCATTTCAGGGGCAGCAACCCAACAACGAAATGTCCGATTCAACTGAAAATTTCAGGGCAGATAGATCTTGACCTGATGAACAATTTTACTATGTGTCAGATTTGCTCTAAATGCTTTGGTTTTTGAGTTATAAGCCAAAAACTGCATTTTACCCCTATGTTCTATTTTTAGCCATGGCGGCCATCTTGGTTGGTTGGGCGGGGCACCGGACACATTTTTTAAACAAGATACCCCAATGATGATTATGGCCAAGTTTGGTTAAATTTGACCCAGTAGTTTCAGAGGAGAAGATTTTTCTAAAAGATTACTAAGATTTACGAAAAATGGTTAAAAATTGACTATAAAGGGCAATAACTCCTAAAGTGGTCAACTGACCATTTTGATCATGTAGACTTATTTGTAGATCTTACTTTGCTGAACATTATTGCTGTTTACAGTTTATCTCTATCTATAATAATATTCAAGATAATAACCAAAAACAGCAAAATTTCCTTAAAATTACCATTTCAGGGGCAGCAACCCAACAACGAAATGTCCGATTCAACTGAAAATTTCAGGGCAGATAGATCTTGACCTGTTGAACAATATTACCCCATGTCAGATTTGCTCTAAATGCTTTGGTTTTTGAGTTATAAGCCAAAAACTGCATTTTACCCCTATGTTCTATTTTTAGCCATGGCGGCCATCTTGGTTGGTTGGCCGGGTCACCGGACACATTTTTTAAACTAGATACCCCAATGATGATTGTGGCCAAGTTTGGTTAAATTTGGCCCAGTAGTTTCAGAGGAGAAGATTTTTGTAAAAGTTAACGCAGGACGACGACGACGGACGACGACGACGACGACGGACGACGACGGACGCCGGACGCCAAGTGATGAGAAAAGCTCACTTGGCCCTTTGGGCCAGGTGAGCTAAAAAGTAATATTACAGTTTTCAGTAATTGCCTGGACTGTGATAACAGCAAAATAAAATTTCATGTAGACAAGAAAAGATACCAAAGAAGACATCATAAGTCTTAGCTTGTGTCTCATTCCCTTTGATGATTACAAATAAAATATGTTTATATTAAGGGGGCTCTCCAGTATAAATCTTTTTTTTCTTTCTAATATATGATTTCTTTATATTTTTCTATAAACATGATAAATGAACTTTATTATATACTTAATAGAACAAGAGGCTCTCAAGAGCCTGAATCGCTCACCTGGTAAATAATGCCTTATTGAACATATTGAACCATGCCAGGCAAACATGTACAGCTAACAATTCTTCAATATTAGAAATACAAGTTCTACCATGTTTACACGTTTCCTTCTAATATAATATGCATACAAGAAGAGCGGCAGGACGTTATTTTTATTACATTATAGTTACAATAAAAGAATTTTAACAATAAAATTGTTATTGTTACATTATTAAATTGTTATTCTTTCGAATTTCTTCATTCATGATTTGATTTATTCCACTGCTGAGAAGGGGCAAGGGGCTCCAATAACAGCAAAACAGTTAAATGATTTCATTAATAACAGTTAGGCATGGACCATTTAACTTGTAGGGGGACATGGGTTTTTTTTCTGGTCAGAATATTTTCTATTTTTTGGAAGTAGCACAACAAATTATTTTTTTTGCAAATTGCAAATTGAAAATTTCAGGACAGGTAGACCTTGACCTAATAAATATTTTAACTTCTAGTCTTATTTGCTCTAAATGCTGGAGTTTTTTAGATATAAGCCAAAAACTGCATTTTACCCTGTGTTCTATTTTTAGCCATGACGGCCATGTTTTTAGACAAAATAGAAAATAAAACACAAACTTTATTTTATACACCCTACTGATCATTCAGTTGAAGTTTGGTTGAATTTGGTTGAGTAGTTTTAGAGGAGAAGATTTTTTAAAGTTAGCAAATATGATGAACAAATTGTGAAAAAATTGTCATTAAAGGACAATAACCCCTTAAGGGGTCAATTGACAATTTTGGTCATATTTAACTTATTTGTAGATCTTACTTTGCTGATCATTTTTGCTGTTTACAGTTTATCTTTATCTATAATGATATTCAAGATAATGACCAAAAACTGCAAAATTTCCTTAAAATTACCAATTAAGTGGCAGCAACCCAACAATGGTTAGTTTGATTCGTCTGAAAATTTCAGGGCTGATAGATCTTGACCTAATGAACATTTTTACCCCGTGTCAGATTTGCTCTAAATGCTTTCGTTTTTGAGATATAAGCCAAAAACTGCATTTGACCCCTATGTTCTATTTAAAGTAAGGGCGGCCATGTTTTTTGACGGATCAAAAATCGAAGCACACATTTTGTGCAGGATAATCTAAGGAACTATCATGTTTCATCCAAATCCATTCAGTAGTTTCAGAGGAGAAGATGTTTGAAAAATTGTTAACGACGACAGACGACGACGACGGACGCCAAGTGATGAGAAAAGCTCACATGGCCTTTTAGGCCAGGTGAGCTAAAAATGAAATAAAAAAATTGGGTCACCGTTCATTTACGCTAACAATCTGCCTCTGAAAGAAGCATAATTTTTTGTTAATGTCCTTATTTACTGTTGAACTAATAGGAGAAAAAGAAGTAATATCGAAATAAAAAAAGAACTAAATTACAGAAATCGCTTAAATTTTACAAGTATTTAGTTCATGTACAGCTTTTTGAAAACAATAATAAAAAATATAGGTCATCGATGATTTAAAAAAGATATTTCAACTTTAATGCCAAAAAAATGTATTTTTGCATCAAAGGGAGATAATTTGGAGCTTTTTCAATGCTATAAACATATTAAAAGTCACCTGGGGGCAAACAAAATTGATTTTTTTAGTTGATTTTTGTACCATATCATAAAGCAATAACTAATAGTGTGATGAATAAAATTTGTAATGAAAAAATTCGTAAGGGTTCCGCGGAACCCAGTGTCTCACCTACTTTTGCTGTAAATCGCAGGCTGAACAAAAAAAAAGGAAAACAAGAGGCTGTCACAACGACAGCAAACCGGATTTATTAACATTTATTTGTGTCCTAGCAATATCACAAGAACCATTACTGATGAATGGTGAAAGGGAAAATCGTCAATATCAAATTTGACCTCCATTTTGTCATCAGTATCAACATATTAAAATTAGAAAAGCTTAGATTGAATGGTTCATGAGTAAATGCAATAAAGTGAATGGAAACGCCATTTTACGATCTTTCAAGAACCATAACTCCTGAACGGTAAAAGTCAAAATCGTCATTATTGAACATGTTGAACTTGACCTTTATTTTGTCATCAGTAACAACATATAAACATTTCAAAAGCTTTGGTTGAATGGTTCATGAGAAAATGCACGGACATGACTGGAAACACCATTTTTCAATCTTTCAAGAACCATAACTCCTGAACAGTAAAAGTCAAAATCGTCATTTTGAACTTGACCTCCATTTTGTCATCAGTAACAACATATTAAAATTTGGGAAGCTTTGGTAGAACAGTTCATGTGTAAATACACGGACACGACTGGAAACTCCATTTTTCAGTCTTTCAAGAACCATAACTCCTGAACAGTAAAAGTCAAAATCGTCATTATTGAACTTGACCTCCATTTTGTCATCAGTAACAACATATTAAAATTTGGAAAGCTTTGGTAGAACAGTTCATGCGTAAATGCACGGACACGACTGGAAAAACCATTTTTCAATCTTTCAATAACCATAACTCCTGAACGGTAAAAGTCAAAATCGCCATTATTGAACTTGACCTTCATTTAGTTGTCAGTAACAACATATTAAAATTTTAAAAGCTTTAGTTGAACGGTTCATGAGTTAATGCACGGACAACATTTGATTGACGCCCGAAAAATACCGAAAAAATGAATTTAATTTTTTACAAAATTAAGTTCTGGATACTATCTTATGATCATAAACAAGCTTCTGTCCAAGTTTGGTACAAACCCAGGATAGTTTAAGAAAGTTAAAGTTAAAAAACTACCTTGATCAAAAACTTTAACCTGAACTTTGCTCTATCATTTTCTATGTTCAGTGGACCATGAAACTTGGGTCAAAACTATAATTTGGCATTAAAATTATAAAGATCATATCATGGGGAACATGTGTACTAAGCTGAATGGACTTCAAATTCTTCAAAAACTACCTTGACCAAAAACTTAAACCTGAAGCGAACGGACACACAGATGGACGAACTAACGAACGAACGAACGGAGGCACAGACCAGAAAACATAATGCCTCTCTACTATCGTAGGTGGGGCAATCGTAGGTGGGGCATAAAAATGAAATCACATTTAAACTTTTTTTTTACACCAGAAATCAGGGACGTTCTCTGAAAGCAGGAAATATATTTCCTGACTTGTGCTCAACCTGTTCAGACGTCTCAGACTATTTTTACTCAAAAGATTTTATCCTTTAAACAGGAACAGAGGTTAAAGACAAATCCAATCAAGGTGCACTCAGTGGGTTGAAAGATGCTTCAGATTTAAGATCACCCTTGCACACAACACAAATCATGTGGCAAGGCATTATGTTTGTTTTTCTTGATTCCAAATCATATAGAAGCTTCAAAGCAAAAAAGCTTTGATTTAAAACGTTTGATGACTGCAGCATCAGAAAGGTATAAAAAAAAAACCAACGCATCGGAAAGATATCACTAAAAACCAACATAGAAAAAAAAAATTTGGACAAGAATGGCCAATAAAATTTTTCGTGTTGCAGTGATTTTACAGGGTTAGTCGTGGAAAGGGAAACAAACAATAATTAATTTTTGGCCTACATAGCTAGTTGACACACAATGAATGTTGTGTTAGAACTTAAAAAAATTAAATTGGACATTTACCTGCTATGGTCCAATATACAAAATCTAAATACATGATTTGATTCAGCATATTTTAAAAAGAACCCCAACAATTCAATTTTTGATGAAATCAAAGAAAGTTCAATTTTGGAACCTCTAGAACTCAATGTGGACCAATTTGATAAAGGGGCCCAGACATCACAAATCTAAATAAACGATTAGAATCGGCATATCAAAGAACCCCAATAATTCAATTTTTGATGAAATCAAACAAAGTTTAATTTTGGACCCTTTTGACCCCTCATTCCTAAACTGTTGGAACCAAAACTCTAAAAACCAATCCCAATCTTCCTTTTGTGGTCATAGATTTCTATTTACTTATACATACTAAAGTTATTATCCTAAAATCATTGGTCTTGGATGACGCTCAACAAGGCAGATGACAACAACGTATAACAAATATCAACTAAATTTTTTTTAATTATTTTTGCGGTTGTATCAAACGGACATATAAACCCATAACGTTAAAAGTGAATGTACCCAAATTCATGCTTCATTAAAAATTTGTGTGAATAAGCATTGTGTATACATTTTTTATATTATTTGGTTGATGCAAACTTCAGTTAGAGAATGGAAACAGAAAATTCAGCATTGTTTCCATAATTGTAAAGAAATATTTAACTTAAATGGAAATTAAGACCTCATTTAACACAAAATTAAAAATAAAAGGTTGAAAAATAAAAGGCAAAGCTACAATATTTACAAACCTTTCGGCTCACTAATGCCATGAATTGATAGCCATACCACAGTGGTAACATCCTGTGTTATCTGATCTAGAAAAGAAAAAAAATACAAAAATAAATATGTAGTAAATATATATACTGTCTTAAGTGTTGAGGTACAATATCCAATAAAGAAAAATAAATCTAACATTAAGACGAAGTTGCAAGTGTTGAATTAATATTTCTGAATGCAGTTGTTTGCCAGCCCAGAATTGCATCAATTGAGGGCAGTATGTTTATTATACTAAGTGCTTGCAGAAACTAATCCTAACTACATAAGCCAAGGTTGTTTATAATTATTAGGATTTTAAATAGCATGAAACATAACCAGTGCTTAACAATTGTAAAGTATTGTGTAACTTATATTCAGAACTGTTAACGTTGGATTATGTTGCTTGATGAATTTGGTGATTAGATTTTGTCAGTTGTCATGGTTGTTGTAGGATTTTTCTTGGATTTCAGTATTTCTGTTATTCTACTTTTTTTGTTATGTATAACAGCACTTACAAGAAGATTTTAATCATTTTAATTAGCCAAACATCATGTAGTCGCCAGAAATATGGTCATTGTATCGAAGCACATGTGAATGGTTCCAGTATGAAAAGAAGATAATTACACTTTTGCGAGATATGAACAAAGAAATGTTTAGCAACATTTTGAAAGCATATATTTCATGCTATTATCATTGCATGAAGTTTTAGAAGAACAATAATGTATACAAAATCATACATGTACATGTATTATTGGGGAAAAAAATGAAAAGCAAAGGAAGGGTGCTTTGGCTGTTGTCTTTCATCCTAAGGTCATGGTCAAATGGTGAGTACCCTGATTTAACATAAGTGAATTTCTTTGTTAGTGTGAGTAACCCTGCAAAGACGCCATTGGCATTGCAACAATTAATAAAAGTATATTTCAGGTGTAAGTAGGATGACAAAAGTATCTCTCATATTTGGAACTTGTAGCTTAACAGTGGAAAAGGTGTTTTCTAGAATTGATGCCACAGTAATCCAATCTTATTTCTCGGATTTAAACAAATGAGTAAAGGTTCTGTGCTACAAGAAAAAAAAGTATCATAAGTATAATGTGTACATACATTTTGAAGTTATTTTGCATTTTTTACAAAAAATATTTACATGGTAATAATGAGAAGTTCTGTTAATATTCACATGCAAATTTCAAAAACGCACACATGACAGAGAGGGAATAAAAAGCCATATCTAGTTGTTACAATGGTCAACAAATATGGTCATAATTTAACTTAGGACTCAATAAAAACCAACGCATCCCAGCTGGAGAAAACTCTGCAAATTTTGTTTGTTTTTGGATTTGCAAATTTTAAATTCTTCTTCTTGTCTTTATCATGTTTATGTGTTTACAGATTTTTTTACATCATTTATTAATCTCCCACATTCATGACATTTGAATCAAATGATTGATGATTTGAAACAATCACATGGTCACAGTGTGCCCACATATAACGCATCCAAAGACGATTGTGTAAGATTTATTTTAATTCATTCAGAAGTTATATTATAACTTGCTTATTTATAAAAATCTGACATTTTTTTTTTTAATGTTGCAATGTATTGTAATGAAAGAAAAAACAGTGTATCGTAATTTTCTGTCGATAAACACATCTACATATTTTGTTCTTGTTATCTACAGAGTTTTATAAAATTCTGTTGAGTGGTTTCAGAGGAGTTGGGATGACTAGAACAGGACTGATGGACAAAGTCAAAAACATTATACCCTACAGAACTTTGATCCATGGGTTATAATTAATGTACATGAAATAAAAATCTCAGACATAAGAGATTTTATTTTACTTACACACAATTTTCCATTAGGATCCCCCATGATGCAAACTGTCACATGTCAGTTCTTACCATGCTGACCAAACCAATCACTCTGTTTTTCTCGATACTGTGACAAAAAAGAAAGATACATGTATAACAAAGGTATATGTTCCATACTCCAAGGTATATCTAAAAGTAAATGTCCATAAAAACTGTCAATACAAAATCCCACTATCATATCACTATTAGGTAAAAATACCATTTTTTTTTTAATCATTGTTAATGTTCCATTTTCTGTTCATCGTTCCAGAGTTTTATTATTTTTACACTATCTACATGTATAGTATATAAATACAAATGGTGTTGTGATGTAAACAAATGACACCATAATGACATTTATGTGGTGAAAACAGATACTTTTGCAGTATAAGCTATTTATTTGTCTAGCAAATATGAATAATTGCATACAATTCACATTTTGTATCATAATCCTTCATGCTTAACAAATAAATTATATACATGTACATGTAATCTGGCATATTTGACTGTAAACACTGAATTTGACTGAGAATGTGTATGTATGCATTGAAAGAAGTGAGCTCCTTCTTTATACGACCGCAGAGGTTGAACCCTGAACGGTTGGGGCAAGTATGGACACAACATTCAAGCTGGATTCAGCTCTAAATTTGGATTGTGATTAAACATGTTAAATAGTTGACACATCATAGGTTTCTGACACAGAATGAATGTGTTCTAATGAACTTAAAATTTTTGTTTTCTCTTAGAGCAATTCACTATGCTGTTGAATATTAAACCTCTCAAAAAAATGTTTGAAGAAATTTTCTTTTTTATTTATGAAATTTCAAATGAGAACCAGGTGCTCCGCAGGGCGCAGCTTTATACGACCGCAGAGGTCGAACCCTGAACAGTTGGGGCAAGTATGGACAAAACATTCAAGCGTGATACAGCTCTGAATTTGGATTGTGATCAAATTTTTGACATTACATGGTTTTTTTTACACAAAACAAATGTCAAGATTTTACAAATCAATTAAAGATTTCTTCTTATTTAAATCTAAAATTAAATAGTTGACACAGCATAGGTTTCTGACACAGAATGAATGTGGTCTAATGAACTTAAAAGTTTTTTTTTGCCTTTGAGCAATTCACTATGCTGTTGAATATTAATCCTCTCAAAAAAATGTTTGAAGAAATTTTCTTTTTATTTATGAAATCTGAAATGAGAAAAATTTAACCCCCCCCCTTTTTTCACATCCCCGTTTCCCTTTTTCCAAAACTGATATCAATTCAAATTTCTAATGGAGTTTGCAACAATAACTACTCTTTTAAATACATCATAAAATATTAAAATGTAAAATAAAGTGCTTGTTATCACTGAATGGTAAAGATTGGTTGGTAGTAAAAGTGAATATACATTGTTTATTGTATAAAACAATAAAAAAAACTTCATCAGCAACATTTTATATTGGCAAATTTCCAATGAAGTTATTTACATAAAGTTATTGGCAAATAAAAATAGAAAATGACATCATAGTCATGTCTTGCAAATTTCCAACATACATTATCTAAAACATTTTAGATAAGATAAGGAAAAAAAGCTTCATCAGCAACATTTTATATTGGCAAATTTCCAATGAAGTTATTTACATAAAGTTATTGGCAAATAAAAATAGAAAATGACATCATAGTCATGTCTGGCAAATTTCCAACATATATTATCAACTACTATTCTATACAAAGAAAGATAACTCCAATTGAAAATTAATTGCTAATGCACAATATTGTGCAATTAGATATTTCTTGCTATTGTGCAATACTGTGCAATTGAAAATTTCTTGCTATTGCACAATACTTGATATGGAATCCTGATTTGGACCAACTTGAAAACTGGGCCCATAATCAAAAATCAAAGTACATATTTAGATAAAGCATATCAAATAAGCCCAAGAATTTAATTTTTGTTAAAATCAAACTTAGTTTAATTTGGACCCTTTGGACCTTAATGTAGACCAATTTGAAAACTGGACCAAAAATGAAGAATCTACATACACAGTTAGATTTGGCATATCAAAGAACCCATTTATTCAATTTTTGAAGAAATCAAACAAAGTTTAATTTTGGACCCCCATTTGGACCAACTTGAAAACTAGGCCAATAATTAAAAATCTAAGTACATTTTTAAATTCAGCATATCAAAGAACCCCAAGGATTCAATTTTTGTTAAAATCAAACTAAGTTTAATTTTGGACCCTTTGGACCTTAATGTAGACCAATTTGAAAATGGGACCAAAAATTAAGAATCTACATACATAGTTAGATTCGGCATATCAAAGAACCCCAATTATTCAATTTTTGATGAAATCACACAAAGTTCAATTTTGGACCCTTTGGGCCCCTTATTCCTAAACTGTTAGGACCAAAACTCCCAAAATCAAACCCAACCTTCCTTTTATGGTCATAAACCTTGTGTTTAAATTTCATAGATTTCTATTTACTTATACTAAAGTTATGGTGCAAAAACCAAAAATAATGCTTAATAGGGCCCCTTTTTGGCCCCTAATTCATAAACTGTTGTGACCTCAACTCCAAAAATCAATCCCAACCTTCCTTTTGTGGTCATAAACCTTGTGCTAAAATTTCATTGATTTCTATTTACTTATACTAAAGTTATTGTGCGAAAACCAAGAATAATGCTTATTTGGGCCCTTTTTTGGCCCTTAATTCCTAAACTGTTGGAACCAAAACCCCCAAAATCAATCCCAACCTTCCTTTTGTGGTCATAAACCTTGTGTCAAAATTTCATAGATTTCTATTCACTTAAACTAAAGTTATAGTGCGAAAACCAAGAAAATGCTTATTTGGGCCCTTTTTGGCCCCTAATTCCTAAAATGTTGGGACCAAAACTCCCAAAATCAATACCAACCTTCCTTTTGTGGTCATAAACCTTGTGTTAAAATTTCATAGATTTCCATTCACTTTTACTAAAGTTAGAGTGCGAAAACTAAAAGTATTCGGACGCCGGACGACGACGACGACGACGACGACGACGACGACGCAGACGCCAACGTGATAGCAATATACGACGAAAAATTTTTCAAATTTTGCGGTCGTATAAAAATTGAACCCATTTTTTTTAATCACATCCCCCTTTCCCTTATTCCAAAACTAATCTCAATTAAAATTTCTAATGGAGTTTGCAACAATAACTACTCATTTAAATACATCATAAAATATTAAGATGTAAAAAAACTGCTTGTTATCACTGAATGGTAAAGATTATTTTAATTTATCAGTTGGTAGTAAAAAGTGAATATACATTGTATATTGTATATAACAAAGATTTAAGTTGATTCTGGACAAAGAAAGATAACTCCAATTAAAAAAAAATCTTGCTATTGCACAATATTTTGCAATTAGATATTTCTTGCTTACTATTCTGGACAAAGAAAGATAACTCTAATCAAAAAAAAAATTGCTATTTCACAATATTGTGCAATTAGATATTTCTTGCCATTGCGCAATACTGTGCAATTGAAAAGACTTGCTATTGCACAATACTTAATATAATAATTTTAGATCCTGATTTGGACCAACTTGAAAACTGGGCCCATAATAAAAAATCTAAGTACATTTTTGGATTCAGCATATCAAAGAACCCCAAGATTTCAATTTTTGTTAAAATCAGACTAAGTTTAATTTTGGACCCTTTGGACTTTAGTGCAGACCAATTTGAAAACAGGACCAAAAATGAAGAATCTACATACACAGTTAGATTTGGTATATCAAAGAACCCCATTTATTCAATTTTTGATGAAATCAAACAAAGTTTAATTTTGGACCCCGATTTGGACCAACTTGAAAACTGGGCCAATAATCAAGAATCTAAGTACATTTTTAGATTCAGCATATCAAAGAACCTAACTGATTCATTTTTTGTCAAAATCAAACTAAGTTTAATTTTGGACCCTTTGGACCTTAATGTAGACCAATTTGAAAACGGGACCAAAAGTTAAGAATCTACATACACAGTCATGACAGTTAGATTCGGCATATCAAAGAACCCCAATTATTCAATTTTGATGAAATCAAACAAAGTTTAATTTTGGACCCTTTGGGCCCCTTATTCTGTTGGGACCAAAACTCCCAAAATCAATACCAACTTCCTTTAATGGTCATAAACCTTGTGTTTAAATTTCATAGATTTCTATTTACTTATACTAACGTTATGGTGCGAAAACCAAGAAAAATGCTTATTTGGGTCCCTTTTTGGCCCCTAATTCCTGAACTGTTGGGACCTAAACTCCCAAAATCAATACCAACCTTCCTTTTGTAGTCATTAACATTGTGTTTAAATTTCATTGATTTCTATTTACTTAAACTAAAGTTATTGTGCGAAAACCAAGAATAATGCTTATTTGGGCCCTTTTTTGGCCCCTAATTCCTAAACTGTTGAAACCAAAACTCCCAAAATCAATCCCAACCGTTTTTCTGTGGTCATAAATCTTGTGTCAAAATTTCATAGATTTCTATTAACTTAAACTAAAGTTATAGTGCGAAAACCAAGAAAATCTTATTTGGGCCCTTTTTGGCCCCTAATTCCTAAAATGTTGGGACCAAAACTCCCAAAATCAATACCAACCTTCCTTTTGTGGTCATAAACCTTGTGTTAAAATTTCATAGATTTCCATTCACTTTTACTAAAATTAGAGTGCGAAAACTAAAAGTATTCGGACGACGACGACGACGACGCCAACGTGATAGCAATATATGACGAAAAATTTTTCAAATTTTGCGGTCGTATAAAAATCTAAATTTTATGCATTTGAATAGTTATATACCTTTTATGGCAGGAATTTCATTGCAAACTCCATGATTATTAAAATCTGCTGAGGCTTGAGGTCCTTTAGGATATCCAGTTGTGATTGGTCTTAGTTGATTGTTCAGACTATATGTCTCTTCCAGACATGCATCTGATCCATGGTTTGATACAGTTAATTTTCTCTCCTGAATCTTCACAGAACTGAGCACACTGTAACATTTTCAACATCTCGAATCAGCTGACACTGCTCATGATCACATGCTGAGTATAATTCTAGCCTTTTTGGGTAACTGAGAAGTCAAGTAATGCAATGGTCTGCACGTCTACTCTGAGATGCACAATGTACATGACGTAGTTTAAAATCAATTTTAAGGCACTGCTTTGCTGCAGAAAGCTTATTATTACAAAACTTGGGCTGTTCATTTGACATACATGTGGATCCCTTATTATGAAGCTCTTCAATCATCTCTTCAAGTCGTGTAAATGTGTCATTTTCATCTGTTGCAATATTGTCTAGACCTTGTAAACTTGTTCTTTTTGAAGCTGCATATGTTTGTAAGATTCTATACAAGGATGATTTTCTTAATGGAGTAAAGTCAGTATTTTCACAATAAGAAAGATATATATCATATATATATTAACCATCTGTGAAAGACATACTGTTCTAACTACATCTGGAATACTTAGACTTTTGCCACAGAGTCCAATTTCATATCTGGTGTTTCATACATTTAACTAACTGATTGAACAAAACAGGAGTCAGTTAAGAATGCCATAGAATGTTTTAATTTGACAGTGTTCATCCTTTTTCTGGGGTATTTTTCTTTGACCATGTCAACTAATCCTGTGGTTTCAATATCTAATATTTAGACTGATAATACATGTAGCTTGAAATGTTAGGTATGTATCTGTTTATATCTGACTTTGTGTATTTTTTGGACAGAACAGCCAGCAGTTGCTACTTTAATACATTGTTTTCAGTCTGTATGTTCATCTTAAATAATGTTAATATAAATCCTTCAGGTAATGAAGTTGTAATTCCAGAAGATAGTTTTGCTTTCTTTTAAATTCATCAGACTGGCCAGGTGCAATTCAAATATGTGTGATACAACTTCCTCAGTTTTTTTCGTGTATAGTATCTTTTGGTGCAGTCTGATGTACTATTCCAAGTTGTTTTAGTTGCAATTTTAAGGAACTCACAGTATTATTTGAGATCAGTGTCAAACAGTTATTAACATTACCAAGTTGATGATCAGTACATGTACTTCCCTGTGCCACAAAAATTCTGACGTCTGACTCCAATTTGATATCTGTGAATCTGTAATAGATCCCTGAAATAAAAGAATACAATTAACAGATATCTATGAACATGATACATTAATAATTCTTATAATAATATGATTTGCATATATCAATAAATACTTGAACGGGATTGGTCAATTTCATTATTCCCCCTTGGTTTACACTTCAATAAATATAAAAAAGAAGATGTGGTATGAATGCCAATGAGACAACTATCCACAAAAGACCAAAATGACACAGACATTAACAACTATAGGTCACTGTACGGCCTTCAACAATGATCAAAGCCTATACTGCATAGTCAGCTATAATAGGCCCCGATAAGACAATGTAAAACAATTCAAACGAGAAAATGATACATTAATAATTCTTATAATAATATGATTTGCATATATCAATAAATACTTGAACAGGATTGGTCAATTTCATTATTCCCCCTTGGTTTACACTCCAATAAATATAAAAAAGAAGATGTGGTATGATTGCCAATGAGACAACTATCCACAAAAGACCAAAATGACACAGACATTAACAACTATAGGTCACTGTACGGCCTTCAACAATGATCAAAGCCCATACCCCATAGTCAGCTATAATAGGCCCTGATAAGACAATGTAAAACAATTCAAACGAGAAAACTAACGGTCTATTTATGTAAAACAAGAGGCTGTCACAACAACAGCAAACCAAATTTATTAACATTTATTTGTATCCTGCCAATATCACAAGAACCATAACTGATGAACGGTGAAAATGAAAATCGTCAATATCAAATTTGACCTCCATTTTGTCATCAGTATCAACATATTAAAATTTGAAAAGCTTAGGTTGAATGGTTCATGAGTAAATGCACGGACACAACTGGAAAAGCCATTTTTCAATCTTTCAAGAACCATAACTCCTGAACGGTAAAATTCAAAATCGTCATTATTGAACTTGACCTCCATTTTGTCATCAGTAACAACATATTAAAATTTGAGAAGCTTTGGTTGAACAGTTCATGTGTAAATGCACGGACACAACTGGAAATGCCATTTTTCAGTCTTTCAAGAACCATAACTCCTGAACGGCAAAAGTCAAAATCGTCATTATTGAACTTGACCTCCATTTTGTCATCAGTAACAACATATTAAAATTTGAAAAGCTTTGGTTGAACAGTTCATGGGTAAATGCACGGACACGACTGGAAAAGCCATTTTTCAATCTTTCAAGAACCATAACTCCTGAACGGTAAAAGTCAAAATCGTCATAATTAAACTTGACCTCCATTTTGTCATCAGTAACAACATATTAAAATTTGGGAAGCTTTGGTTGATAAGTTCATGCGTAAATGCACAGACACGACTGGAAAAGCCATTTTTCAATCTTTCAAGAACCATAACTCCTGAACGTTAAAGTCAAAATCATCATTATTGGACTTGACCTTCATTTTGTTGTCTGTAACAACATATTAAAATTTGAAAAGCTTTGGTTGAACGGTTCATGAGTAAATGCACGGACAATATTTAGTTGCTGCCCGGCCGCCCGCCCGACCGGTTGCCCGCTGTACATCCCCAAATCAATAACCGACATTTTTGTCACAAAAATCCGGTTAAAAATGAACGAACAACAAATATGTAACACATAAACAAACGTAAAACCACTGAATTACAGGCTCCTGATTTCATGTTTCTGAAACCACTTTCATAAACTTCAGTGATCTATTCATGCGCAATACACATGCATAAAAGGATCCCAGGATTTTCATCAAATTGAGATTGAAAAACAAATAAACATAACAGTAGACTTTTTTCTATTTAATGCACATATAACAGAAAAAAACAAGAATGTGTCCATATATAGTACACGGATGCCCCACTCGCACTATCATTTTACATGTTCACTGGACAGTGAAATTGGGGTCAATACTTTAATTTGGCATTAAAATTGGAAAGATCATATCATAGTTAATATGTGTACTAAGTTTCAAGTTGATTGGACTTCAACTTCATCAAAAACTACCTTGACCAAAAACTTTTCTTTATTCATTTATAGTTACAGAATTAATTTTTTTCCTAGTGTGCCAAATAAAAATAGATATGTGCTTTCAGTTACCCAACAATAAGTCAAATGAATGAATGGTTCATTAAAGTGCAACCTGTATATATACAAAACTAAATATCTAGTACAAAAAATTAACTATTTTTTTATATTATATTAAGTAAAGATAAAGTACTAGTAGTAAAAGTAGCAAAAAAAATATCAATTTAAAAACTTGTTTCATGGCACTGAATGAATTAGTCCCTGTTATTTCTTATCTTTACATCAAAATGATACGTATTTTTAACAAAGTTATCTAACAAATAGTCTATTAATGCGTAGTTTTCTCTAGGTATATTTTTTCTGTCTACCGTCCGTCTGTTGTCATTATCGTGAAAATGCGGATTTTTGTCATATCTGGTCCGGTTCCGATCCGTAGTTTACACAAAAATGTGCAATGGCGGCCGTAGAAAAATTTACGAAAAAAAATCCGAGAATAAACATTGTTTGACAAGAGATTGTGAATGAATAAGACGCTTTTAATGCATTAAATGAATTAAACATAATCTTAAGCCAATTAGGATCACTTTTTAAAGAAGTATCAAACTTATTTTAGCTCAAAACCAAAATTCTCGCTCTCGTATTACGGGAAGAGAAAGAAAGTATTTTTTGGAGACTCGAGTTGCACAAATAAACGACCTTTTAAAAAATAAAAAAATCGTTTTAATCTTTGAAATTTCATAATACAAAACATAGATTTCGAATTGCTTTTGTAATTGAATTTTTCCATGTCGAAATTGGTGATTGCAGACACGTGGCAAGTGTCAGCTTGGGATATTCGCATCCAAACAGTTATCACCCTGAGGGCAATTAACACCTGGCTATTCAATCTCTTAATTGCCTTTAGTGTCCGACTTAAAGGGATTACAATTACAGGTGATTAAATTTTTATGATTATAATCGATAATAGATGAAAGTTCAAAATTGAGGACAAGTAAAATAGCATCTTCAAAATAATTATAGCGTCGCGGGAATTATTATAGCATCACGGTGAAAAAATATAGCGTCGTGGTACCACGACACTAAAACGGCCTGGGAAGAACACTGTCACCCTGCTAAGCCGAACCATTTTCTTTGTAAAAGTTATCTCCCTATTCACTGTTTTTCATCTGTGTGCATCTCCTTCGTAACAAAAAAAGATATCGACAAAATTCTTTTTACAAATAGTTCGTTACATCCTCAGTAATTTTTGGCTTATTTGGATCGGAGCGATTCAATGAAATTTTTATGGAGTTATCTCCCTTAACAAAATAAATTTGTCGGTATGTTCATTTAACTCATAAACAGTTAACCGTATAACCCTGGAATGTTTTTATTTGAGTCCCCTAGGTCCTAACTTAGAAAATGAGGTCAAGGTCAAAGGTCAAGGTCAAGTTCTCAATTGTGACTTTTGCTTGTTTTTGCATTTTCTCTGACACTTTGAAAGATACATACTTTTTTGCATTTTCTCCGACACTTTGAAAGATACATACTAAAGAACAAGTGCAAAATGTAAGCTTTATTGTAATGAAGATATGCTACATTTAGTCTTATACAATTTAATGGCATCTTATAGGAGTTGTTGCCCCTCAAATGTCTTGATATGAGGTTATTTGATTATGACTTCAACTAAGTTCATTATAAAGGCATTTGACCTTGTACAAAAGATTAGGTGACAAATGACCTTGAAAAATGACTACCGGAAGTGACCTTGAGAAAAACCGGAAGTAGCCTTTTTTGCAATTTTTCATCTCAAAGTACCCAGAATCAATATATTTTGTCATATAGATACATAAACTGATTACTGGAGACTAAACATGACTTCCAACAAACCGGAAGTGGCCAATTATTTCCCCTTCTACATACAATAGTATATAAAAACTATATATTTTTGGAATCAGTGTGAAATAAGCTATCATATGAGACCGGAAGTGACATTTATTTCACCGGAAGTAGCATATTATCTCCCTTTTATCACTCAAAAACATAATTAAACCATTATTTATCTCATCAGTATGAAGAAACTATCTTCTTATCAAAATTTCTTTGGTGTGGAAAGACTTTCAATTGTTCTCTGAACAATTGGTTTTTAATTGTATTTGTTCTGATTATTATTAATTTTTTTTTTCCGCCACATTCTAAAATTTTTGTTTCACAATATGTCGCTTAGATATTTTGTATATTGTATCGTATAGTTTATACGGCTTTAAATCTCACCCTGCTAAGACGAACAATTTTCTTTGTAAGAGTTATCTCCCTATTCACTGTTTATCATTTGTGTGCATCTCCTTCGTAACAAAAAAAGATATCTACAAAATTCTTTTTCTTAATTGTTCGTTACATCCTTAGGAATATTTGGCTAATTTGGATCAAAGCAATTTGATGAAATTTTATAGGAGTTATCTACCTTTACAAAATAAATTTGTCGGAATGTATTTTTAACTTATAAACCATTAACCGTACGGAATGTTTTTATATATATGAGTCCCCTAGGTACTAACTTAGAAATTGAGGTCAAGGTCAAAGGTCAAGGTCAAGTTCTCATTTGTGACTTTTGCTTGTTTTTGCATTTTCTCTGTCACTTTGAAAGGTACATATAAAAGAACAAGTGCAAAATGTCTGCTTTATTGTAATGAAGATATGCTACATTTAGACTTATACAATTGAATGGCATCTTATAGGAGTTGGTGCCCCTGAAATATCTTGATATGACGTTATTTCATTATAACTTCAACTAAGTTCATTATAAAGGCATTTGACCTTGTACAAAAGGTTAAATGACAAATGACCTTGAAAAATGACTACCGGAAGTGACCTTGGGAAAACCGGAAGTAGCTTTTTTTGCAATTTTTACATATAAAAGTACTCAGAATCCATATATTTCGTCATATAGATACATAAACTGATTACTGACGACTAAAAATGACTTCCAACAAACCGGAGTGGCTAATTATCTCCCATTCTACATACAATAGTATATAGAAACTATATATTTTTGGAATCAGTGTGAAAAAAGCTCTCATATGAGACCGGAAGTGACATTCATTTCACCGGAAGTAGCATATTATCTCCCTTATATCTCTCAAAAATATAATTAAACCATTATTAATTGCATCAGTATGAAGAAACTATCTTCTTATCAAAATTTCTTTGTTGTGGAAAGACTTTCAATTGTTTTAATTTTCTTTGGTTTTTCTTCTGACATCAGACTCAGACTTCTCTTGAACTGAATTTTAATGTGTGTATTGTTATGCGTTTACTTTTCTATATTGGCTAGAGGTATAGGGGGTGGGTTGAGAAAATTAAAATAATACAAGACTAACAAAAGCCAGAGGCTCCTGACTTGGGACAGGCGGCGCAAAAACGCCTGCATTTTTGCGCCTGTCCCAAGTCAGGAGCCTCTGGCCTTTGTTAGTCTTGTATTATTTTAATTTTAGTTTCTTGTGTACAATTTGGAAATTAGTATGGCGTTCATTATCACTGCACTAGTATATATTTGTTTAGGGGCACTCTGAACGACGCCTCCGGGTGCGGGAATTTCTCGCTACATTGAAGACCTGTTGGTGACCTTCTGCTGTTGTTTTTACTTGTTGTGGTCTTTTTGACACATATCCCATTTCCATTCTCAATTTTATTTAAAAATGTATAACTGTATAAAATTAAGATTCATACACAATTCCGGGAAATTTCATGAATGATTTGGTGAATTTACGTCATGGCAAGTTAGGCAAAACACAATGTCATACGATAGAAAACTTTCAAAGGGAAGATTATTTCGTTACTTGTACACTTCAAATTCAGTTTATATCTAGTTAAAATGAAATTTTTGAGGTAAGTGCTATTTCTTTTTAAATCCTGTTGCATTTATCGGACATTTATGGTTTTTAGAAAGTAAAGATGGTGGCATACTCCTTAGTTACAATATTCCATTGTGCTTTTGGTGGTAATCATCAATTAAATGATGTTAATTAATAATCGCTTATGATTGCCTGAAGAATTATAAGGATTAAACATATTTTTTCTAGAGGTTATTGATGTGTAAACTGGGTCTCTTACTCACAAACAGGGTTTACGCTGGCAGTTGCCATTTTCGTATTTTGAAAAAATAATAATTGTGGTGAATAAATTCCATCATTTGCAAAAGAATTTAATCTTGTTTATTTGGTTTGTTTTGAGTTTCTCAGACTTTACCTGATCAGACAATACTCTGAATTGACCTTAAGCTTGTTAAAATTTTGACAAAAAATCAATAATCAGGTGATTGCATTTAAGATGGTACCTAACACAACAGGGAGATAACTCTGTAAAGTCATCTAAATGTTTTAATTACGTTGTGTTGTAAAAGGAATATTTAGCTTCTCAATGATCAAAATTGGTGTTTGTCAAACTGCTATATAACCAGTGTAATTCTTCTGACAAAACAGTTGGTTCAAAATTTTTGAAATTTTTATATTTTTGTTAAAGGGTCAAAGTACATACTTGACAAAATTTTATGAAAATTAAACGAGCCAAATTAATTTTAGTGAAAGTGTTGGGTACCACCTTTTAAAATAGCTATAAGCAACAAAGAACTAATCGATGAAGGTGTTAATTGTATTGTTTGACAAAATGATATGATTAAATGACATATATGTCACATGTCACATAAAGGATTTTACCACTTTGCATCGCATGTGTTTAAAGCCAACTTTTGGCTCTGATATAGATAATTGATTTGAAATGGTCTTTTTTCATTAAAGTCGTTTTGGCGATGCATGTGTTTCAAGGATAGTTTTTACGTCTCAACTTTTTCATATTTTTACGTCAACTTTTTCATATCATTGGTTTGGAATAGAAAACTGTCCGGATGAAGGAATATATTCAACAGGTTGAGATCAACAACTCAAATGCATGTTAGACCTTCAATGTATTTTTTTTTTTTACTACAAATGTAATGAGGGATCCATTACAAAATTTGTTTTGTTTTAAAAAAAATAAGAAACCTTTCCTAAAGAGCTTTACATCTATCTGCAATTATAAGGTCAGACATGTCCAGGAATTTATTTTCTTCCTGAACTTGTATCTCTTCTTTAAAAGTGAAAGTAAGTGGACCCCTCTTTAAGGTAAGTTGTTCCAAATATAATGGATCCCCCCTTCCCTATAAGCTAAAAAAACAAAGAGCTTATTTTAAACCAGATGCTCTGCATGGCGCAGCTTTATATGACCGCAGAGGTTGAACCCTGAACGGTTGGGGCAAGTATGGACACAACATTCAAGCTGGATTCAGCTCTAAATTTGGATTGTGATTAAATAGTTGACACAGCATAGGTTTCTGACACAGAATGAATGTGGTCTAATAAACTTAAAATTTGTTTTTTGCCTTTGAGCAATTCACTATGCTGTTGAATATAAATCCTCTCAAAAATATGTTTGAAGAAATTTTCTTTTTATTCATGAAATCTGAAATGAGAAAAATTGACCCCCCCCCCCTTCCCCCCCCAATTTTTTTTCACATCTCCCTTTCCCTTATTCCAAAACTGATCTCAATCCAAATTTCTAATGGAGTTTGCAACAATAACTACTCATTTAAATACATCATAAAATATTAAAATGTAAAAAAAGTGCTTGTTATCACTGAATGGTAAAGATTGTTTTAATTTATCAGTTGGTAGTAAAAGTGAATATACATTGTATATTGTATAAAACAATGATTTAAGTTGATTCAACTACTATTCTGGACAAAGAAAGATAACTCCAATTGAAAATTTCTTGCTATTGCGCAATATTGTGCAATTAGATATTTCTTGCTATTGCGCAATACTGTGCAATTGAAAATACTTGCTATTGCACAATACTGTGCAATTGAAGATTTCTTGCTATTGCTGAATACTGTACGTGCAATTGAAAATTTCTTGCTATTGCACAATACTTAATATAATAATTTTGGATCCTGATTTGGACCAACTAGAAAACTGGGCCCATAATAAATCAAAGCACCAAAGGGTGCTATAGGCAGTTAATCAAAAAACCCAAAGGCAAACTTGGTAAAGGTCAGATGAATAGTGTCAATTATTTATCTCAGGCATTGTTCTCAGCTATTTCTAAAGTATCAAATAATGCTTGTACAGTAATGTTTATGTTATGCAATCGTACTACTTTCAAAAGTTATTTCCAATTTATATTTATAAAGATTCAATGTTTGAGATTATACACATACAGCTGTCCTATGTTAGGGGAGAGTTTTGTGCCAGTTAAGATGTTTAAGCCACCACATTCTGTATGCACCTGTCCATAGTGAGGACCCACTAATGCAGGGCTTTCCCATGAAATTGAAGTAGAAGGCTCAATTAAAATTATAGGCGGCTGTAACATGCGTTCAGCGAAGCCAGACGCGGCCCACCAAGCTATAAGCTTGGTGCCTTACGGCAGGGGGTCTGGGGCCCCTCAAGGCCACCAGAAGCTCTGGCATAAATAGAGCATGAAATCCTGCATTCTCGCAATCTCCTGGCACCTAATTTCATCTTTCAACTGACCATTTTTTATGTATGAAATTTAAGAAAGAAATAAAAATCTCAAAGAAATTTCATTTTTTTTATGTTATAGTTTTTTATTTTTATTACCTTATGCTTAAAATTCATTTACTTTTAAAGGAGTTTTATTTATATAATAATCCGGTTTGTTATAAATCTTGATCGATTTATTTTGCATAACTACGTGAATTTGTAAACAAATGACCCCCCTCTTCTCTCTAGAGACTGTTACGCGTATTTAAATCATACAAATATTTCTCAAGAATTGACAGAAAATTGATATATCCTCTGATTTTTTATTTTTTTTTGTAAACTGTTCAATAAGTCTGATACATAAATCATTTGGAAATGTTATTTATTTGAGGTCGAGTCGACAATATTCTACTTTCGTTTTTGACCTTGATTCTCTGAACACCACGTGGACTTTGAAAAATGAACTTCAAAAGATACTGTTTTCCAGATTCTGAACAATCTATTACACTTTCTTTAATTTGACTGATATTATTCCATAACATAAGATTGTCATCCTATCTGATTGTCTTCACGTTTTAAAAGCCAAAAAAAAGCCAACGAGTTAATGGCCATCGGAACGTCTCTATTGTTATCGTTTAATGACTACCGGAACCTCTCTCTTGTTATCTTTGAAAAGAAACGATGCATTCTGACTTTAAATAGACAACCAATCAGTGACCTGAATTCATGTGAACTATATTTAGCCCACGGAAAACACTGACTTTTCACCCTTGTTTATCGTGACCGCGACTTTGCGACAATACGTCTCTCGGCTGCCTGTAAACATTTGAAAAAAGATATTTTTTATCTTTTTGAATTATATTTTTGTCAGTGAAGTAGCCGGCACTTGAAGCCACCGAAAGCCCTAATCATCAGAATCCTCTCAATTTAAAAGGTACGTAAATTTCGTCTTCTATGTAATTTGAAATTGCCGCCAACTTATTACTAGACTACAGTACTGACGTATGTAATACGTATCGATGACAAACAATATTCCTACGACTTTTGCCATTTGGGAAATGTAAACGACTCATCTTTATAGATTTTCGGCGACCAAATATTTCATACAATTGTTCTTTGGCATCTTAGCCAACAGCACAGGGGATAATAAACTATAGAAGGATTTCTATCGAGCACTACTTCCTATGTGCATCTTCAAAACTTTTGGGAAAATCGACGACCATTTAACGTTTTTATGATAATATTTTTTATATTCCAGAATAAAAAGTATGACAAAAGTGTCCAATTAGTTATAAATAACATGATAGCCAGCCAGATAATAAAAGTGGCACATATTTCAGCATTTATTGGGTAGAACATAAATCTAGGGTGCTCGCATAAAGCAGCTTAACTGCTTAAAAATCTAAGTACATGTTTAGATTCAGCATATCAAAGAAGCCCAAGAATTCAATTTTTGTTAAAATCAAACAAAGTTTAATTTTGGACCCTGATTTGGACCAACTTGAAAACAGGGCCAATAATCAAAAATCTAAGTACATTTTTAGATTCAGCATATCAAGGTGTAATACCACCATTGATTTTCCCCTATTAGTCTTTGTTAAATTTGCACTTTTCAAAAAAATGTGCAGAATTTATCTTTGTTTCAAATAAAGAAATACTTGGCATGAGTAAAGTTTTATCCTGTCCAGTACTATAGAAAAAAATTCACATAACATTTAATTACATATAAGAAAATAACCATCATTGGAAGTTAATCAATCAAATGTCTCCCCTTATTTTATCTGTGTACAAGGTTTAGTCACCATGTAACCTCAAGATTACAAAATTTTCTATAGAAATCCAAAATAAAAAATAATGGTGTTTTGAAATACCCAAGACATATGTTTATGACACAGAAATGTTTTTACTGTAATAAAATGTAGGATTAATTACCTACAACTGTCAAATTCAAGGGAATATTTTTTTAGACCTACTTTCGTATACAACCGGATGTGACGTACCATGATTTGGTGGTATTACACCTAGAACCCCCAAGGATTCAATTTTTGTTAAAATCAAACTAAGTTTAATTTTTGACCCTTTGGACCTTAATGTAGACCAATTTGAACACGGGACCAAAAATTAAGAATCTACATACACAGTAACATTTTTTGTAGATTCGGCATATCAAAGAACCCCAATTATTCAATTTTTGATGAAATCAAACAAAGTTTAATTTTGGACCCTTTGGACCCCTTATTCCTGAACTGTTGGGACCAAAACTCAATCCCAACCTTCCTTTCATGGTCATAAACCTTGTGTTTAAATTTCATAAATTTCTATTAACTTATACTAAAGTTATGGTACGAAAACCAAGAAAAATGCTTATTTGGGCCCCTTTTTGGCCCCTAATTCCTAAACTGTTGGGATCTCAACTCCCAAAATCAATCCCAACCTTCCTTTTGTGTTGATAAACCGTGTGTTTAAATTTCAATGATTTCTATTTACTTATACTTAAGTTATTGTGCAAAAACCAAGAATAATGCTTATTTGGGCCCCTTTTTTTACCCTAATTCCTTACAGTTGGAACCAAAACACCCAAAATCAATCCCAACCTTCCTTTTGTGGTCATAAACTTTGTGTCAAAATATCATTGATTTCTATTCACTTAAACTAAAGTTATAGTGCGAAAACCTAGAAAATGCTTATTTGGGCCCTTTTTGGCCCCTAATTCCTAAACTGATGGGACCAAAACTTTCAAAATCAATCCCACCTTCCTTTTATGGTCATAAACCTTGTGTTTGAATTTCAAAGATTTCTATTTACTTAAACTAAAGTTTTAGTGCGAAAACCAAAAGTATTCGGACGACGACAACGACGCTGACCCCAACGTGATACCAATAAACGACCAAAAAATTTTCAATTTTTGCCATCGTATAAAAAGTAGTGTTTAGTGTTTCTTCATTACAATTTACAATGTAAACTAAAAGATGAGTTTGAGAATAATCATAGACAACAAAAGGGCAAACTCATTTTGGTTGGGGGAGGGGGGGAAGATAGAAAGAAGGGAAATTTCAAACAAACAGTATATTTATGATACTTGGCGAATAAAATAATAAAGTGGCGAAAAATATATTGTTCTGGCGAAAGAGGTGGCAAAATTAATGATTGACCCAGGGGAAACCCTGCTCACAAACTTGACATATATATACAAATCTGAATATTTAGTTTGTGAGTTAATCGCCCCGGTTTACACAGCCATTACAGCAATAACCTCTAGAAAAATGTGTTTAATCCTATAATGTTCATGATGTTTGCAAGTATTGAAGGTATATAAAACTCTATGTTTTAAATTTCTCAAATAAACCAATATTAAGGTATTATCTTAGGCTACATGAACATGCTAATTGTCATCATATTCATGATATTGGATGGCTGTGAGACTTACTGTATCTATCCTAAATTTCTAATCAACAATAATTTTATAAAAATTTAAATTATATAAAATTATATTAAAATTGGATTGTGATTAAATATTTGACACATCAAAAGTTCCTGACTTAAAGAATTTGATCAAAGAACTTAATATATGACATGTATGACATTACATTACCTTCTGTATTACCCAATATTCTAAATCTAAATACACATGGTTAGATTCAGCATATCAACCCCAAGAATTAAATTTTTGATAAAATCAAACAAAGCTTAATTTGAACATAAATTTGGACCAATTTGATACAAAGGCTCAAAATCAAAATCTAAATATAGCCAATATGATTAATTTTTATTGAAATCGAACGAAATTTAATTGGTCTCTGAAATTTAAGAAAATTTGAAAACTGGACACAAACACTAAAATATGGATACAAATTTCATTTTTTCTTCTTATTAAAATCAAACAAAGTTTAATTTTGGACCCTTTGGATCTAAATGTGAACTAATCTAAAGGCAATTATTATTAATTTCTTTGTCGTCATTGCTTGTGGAGAGTTGTCTCATTGGCAATCATACCACATCTTCTTTTTTTTATAATATTGGACTTTTTGGACTTTAATATGGATTAATTTAAATTGGTTCAAAAATAAAAAATCTTAATGCAGTTAGTATAAGCATATCGTAGTACCAGAATAATTAGTTTGTGGTGTAATCACACAGATTAATTTGGGATCCTTTGGACCTCAACATGCTCAATGTGGACCAATTTAAAAGTAAGGCCAAATTTTCAAAATTCAAATACATTACAGGAATCCAAATGGTCACCTCATGTACATTAGTTTTCAAAGAGGATCATCTATGGACCATTTCACAAGTGTTGTCCTGATTGGCTCAGAAATTCAGAGGATAAAGTTTTAAAGATTTTTTTTATCATGAATTACTTGTACTTCAATATATATGTACTTCTTATTGGCTATTCAGTTTGAGAGGAGAAGATTGAAAGATGTAATTTGAAGAACAGCAGATGTAAAAATGCCAGCTGCTACTCATCCAACAAGAGCTCACAAAGCAGTTGAAGTTATTATCCATCATTGTCCATAATTACCTTATCACTGGTTTGAGATGCATAAACATATTTTCTTTTCCTAGTATTGTAATGACTCTCTGGATCAAATTGATTTTCCTGCAAAAATTATGAAATTTTAACAAGAAGGCATGCAATGTCATATTACAAATACCAATTATCCCCCTTGTAGTTCCAATTTTCTGCTTACAGGCAGTACATGTACATTGTGTAGGTGTTTGATAGATCTGAAAAGTGCTCAGATATTACAAGTTATCACTGTGAAGCTCATACATAAAATAGTCAGTATAAGAAGTAGTTTCAGAGAAACATGTGACTGAAATTGAGTCACTGAATTTTTTAGGACCAACTGGCCAAGGACAAATGGAGTGACACAATATAGCTCCTACTTTTAGAGTTAACACAGTTCTATTTACAGATCATTACATAAAAAAAAAATTTAAAAATCATTTGAAGTCCTTTTCATGCTTTTCGGGCAGATCATTACATATTATTTTTTTTTCAATTTCATTTTAAGTCCTTTTCGGCCAAGTTTTCATTTATGCCAATCAAGGTTACTTTTTTTTTTTAATTTTTGATCATTTCCAGATCATTGACAAATTAAAACATGAATATTTAATCAAAGCATGCAAAGTATTAACAAGAATGTGTCCATAGTACACGGATGCCCCACTCGCATTATCATTTTCTATGTTCAGTAGACCATGAAATTGGGGTCAAAACTCTAATTTGGCAATTAAATTAGAAAGATCATATCATAGGGAACATGTGTACTAAGTTTGAAGTTGATTGGACTTCAACTTCATCAAAAACTACCTTGACCAAAAACTTTAACCTGAACGAACAGACAGACAGACGGAAGGACGGACGGTCGGAAGGACAGACGCACAGACCAGAAAACATTATGCCCCTCTACTATCGTAGGTAGTAGACCATAAAAATGTAAGAACTTTACATTTTTGATATATTAGATTTTTTTCATGACTTACATGTACTGGACTAGACAATCATAATGAACTACATGTACATGTATAAAGTATACATTACATGTACATGTTTATAGCTACATGAACTAAGAACATTTTTTTTAAAAGTTTTGTTTGTACATGTACATACATCTATTAATGGCTCCGGTGGTACTTGTACAATGTAGCTGAGCTGGTTAATTCTCTTCCTCAGTCATACATGTAGCATTCTTTTGACTGCATCTCTTGTATCTATATGTTGTAGCAGACTATACATAATCCTGTGCAAATTGAAGAAAAAAATCATATGTCATAAGCTGTCCATGTTACGCAAACATTTGAAAATCATAATAAACAATGATAAACTGCAGCTAATATTTTCCACCTGAACACATGCTGAAGTAGAAATTAAAAAAAAATATATCTATCATGTTCAGTTCATCAAAAAATGTTTTACCCATGTGCATATATACTACATACATGAACATGTATGTCTATGTGTATACATGTATATTGTCATGATTGTGTTCAATACTATAAAATTGTGATAGGAGTAAATCGGTAAAAAGATTGTGAACAGCTGGATTCATATTTATGATTAAAACAACATTAATAATAGTTTTTTTTTCACTATTATATTACGAAGAAAAAGCTACATTTGTAGTACAATTGTTTATGGATCTCAGAAAGGCTGATCCTGAAGTCCCTTTCTTACAAGTGCAGTGTTATCCCCAGAAGATAGCATCCCATTTGGCGTAAAAAAAAATTAACTGTGTCATTTGTCGCGTCTCAGCGATGCTCTATTTCCATTGATTTCCTTTATGTTATACATGTATATGTTTATATTGTTCAATTCATTACTGAGAATACAATTAGACTAATCACTAATACCATGAATACAGTTGCTTCAGTTTGTTTTATTTATTCATTTATAGTTACAGAATTATTTTTTGCCTCTTGTGCCAAATAAAAATATATATATGTGGTTTCAGTTACTATAAGTCATGAACATGATGAAAGTAAAATGAATGAATGATTTATCATAGTGCAACTTGTATATATATACAATGATAAACATATAAATATCTAGTACAAAAAAGAAACCTTTTTTTTTTTATATCAAAAGAGTAAAGAAAGTGTTATAAATAGCAAAAAAATCTCAATTTAAAAACTTTTTTCTTCATCATGTCTATGAAATTCATTGTTTCAAGGTACCCAATTGGGCCAATGATTTAGTTCCAGTTGTTTCTAATCTTTACATCAAAATGATATATATATTTTTGACAAAGTTTTCAGAAAAATAGTCTTTTTATGCGTAGTTCTCTATCGTGAAAATGCGGATTTTTGTCATATCTGGTCTGGTTCCGAACCGTAGTGTGCAATGGCAGCCAAATTTTTTTTTAACAAAAATGAGTCCAACAATAAACAAGAGATTGGGAATGAATGACGCTTTTAATGGATTAAATGGATTAAACGTAAACTAAAGCCAATTATGATCACTTTATGAAGAAGCATAAAATGTATTAAGCTCAAAATCAAATTGTTCGCTCTCAATCGAAAAGTAGTACCGGAAGAGACAGAAAGTATATTTTGGAAAGTTGTAAAAATAAACCAACAAACCTTTTTTTAAGAGAAAAATGGTTTCAATCTAAGATTTTCGTAATACAAAACGTAGATTTCAATAAATGCGACGAAAATATTCATGGGACTGACGGAAGGACAGACAGAGGTAAAACAGTATACCCCCCCTTTTTTAAAGCGGGGGTATAATAAGGAATGGGTTGTCCAGAAATTTTTCAGTATTTACGCAAGAAGAGTTAATTAAGGAAGAGGTTGTCTAGAGATATTCACTTAATTTTATTCACATTTTTTGGGGGTTGATGTAAATATTTTTTTCTCTCATATAAACTAAATGTGTATTTTTAATTATGTATAAGAGGTAATGGATATTTTTTATACATTTTTTAACCAGTTGAACATTTTGCAGGATTGTTGGTTTAAAGGGAAACTTCGCAAAAAAATCAAAAATTGATATTATGTCCATTCTGTATAAAAATGCTCAAATTTATAGATATTAAAGTTTTATTCCGCTAGATAAGAGATCACCATTGATTTTAAATTTTGAGTATCAATTGTCTGCATTCCGCTATTTTGTCATCTTCTCCGATAAAAAAATCATGATATGTCTATAAACCACAAAGATTTGAAGAAAGTAGAAATCTATTTACATATTTTTTCCAAGGGTTTATTTGGAAAAATGTAATATATACTCGTTGTCAATAGTAAAGGACAGATTGGAACATACCAGATATTGATTTAAAAAATGTACGCACTTGTTGTCGATTCGTTTATACGCCTGGATAGAAAGTTACGGAACTATAGCGTAATTTAAAATATATACATGTATACATTGAACATAAGAAAGGAACATACATTTTGTGTAAATTTGGGTAAAAGTTTTGTAAATAGACTAGTCAACGTATGCCAACGGTATGTAATCAACGAATTCGATAGACTTTTGTATACCAAAAGAAGAAGAAGAAGAAGAGAACCAATTTGATTTAAATACAGGTCGATATATAACTTGCTTTGGTTCATCAAAGTTATGAACATAGTAAAATCACAGATTTATATATCAAATAGATTGTTCTCGAATAAAGGAAGAAATTCGTCATCATGACAATTGTTCCGACATTCATGTAATATATATATGCAACTGGAGGTACACTGATAATCCCCAAGGGATGTGAATATTTTCTAGGAAAACTATTAAGTATTACGTACAGTTTCAAATCAATTTCGGGATTTATTTTCTTTCTTGATATTCAATGACAGCAACTTAAAGAATAAACTGCTTGTCCGCTTTAGGGGTATTCTTGCCAGTTGAACAGACTTATAATTACATTCAAAAATAGGGAAAGATGACATTAAATTCGTTGTCTGTTGTTTTTAAGTAAAAGTTAATTGAATCATCAAAGTTAATATCCTTTGGTCTTGAATGTATGTTAACTAATTAATGTGTTTTTATAGGCTAGCTCAAATCCTCATCCAAATAATATAATCTATATGTAATAATCCCTTCCTTCCACACAGAGATTTAATGCCAAGCAGTAGACATATAGGTACTAATTAAGTAATTAAATGAACAATAGATAACAATAATTAATCATAAATGTGAAAAGATGTGAAAACAAAAGTATTCGTACATATTATATTCCGCTTCGGTAGAGTTATCTTCAGATAGTTTCAGATATTAATTAATACATGGCTTTCAAAAGTCTAACTCGTACATTTTTTTGCCTAATTAAGACAATCAAAATGCTTTGGTTAAGCTATTTCTAATTTCTAAGTTCCCCTTTTTTATGAGACATAAATCAAGGACAAGCGGTGTATATCATTTCATTCTGACACATGAATTAGGTTTCCACGGCGATCTATTTTTATTCGTCACCAACTTGAGTATGTACTTTAAATGTGTGTATTAAATGCTCCCTTGTTTTATAATCCACTGATCCGAAAAGACAGTCACACCTGGCAAGGTGTGCCCTAGAGGCGTGGTTAAATACTGAAGTGCAAATAACAATTTACCTTTCAACAAGCCATCTACAAGTATTGCCACAGAACCGTGAATACACACACAGTCATAGCAGAGGTAGTAAAAGGTCAATCAATAAGAGTACACCAACATATTGTCTTAACAGATTATTGTACGTTAATTTATTCACTTAATTAGTCCGAAAATGCATTAATTAAAAATAAATTTATAACTTTTTGTGTTGTCTACAAAAATAATTCAAATATATACGTTTTACATAGAAAATTTATCTCATTAATGTGTACAATTGCACGTCTGTGTGTTTTATCTTCTTATTATCAGATGGTTATTAGATAAAGCATAAGTCATTGGTGAGCTTACAATTACGTTAAAATATGATTAAAAGCCAAGACTTTTAATGATTGTATTTTAAATCCCAGCATGCAAAAACCAGGCGAAAACGTCACGACCTACAGGAAGTAGTTAATATTTTTTCATTAATTATTGCAGGGCTTCGTTGTTTCTTATGAAGTTTTTGAAGTAACTATGTTATTAATTACCTGAAAAGAAAAATTATCAAAACGTCAGTCATAGAATGTTGGGAAAACTTTAGATAATAAACTTTTGCATTCTAGCTGCTTGATGCGTTTTAATGCATGCTAAAATCTAGTCCAAATAATTATGACGTCTGGCAAGGCTATTTTATTTTTTTTCTGGGACGACTTCCTAAAATTAGGTGTCAAAGTTCCCCCCAAAATTTGCTCTCAAACTCCAGATGTAAAAAATGGCTTCGGCGTTATGACGTCGTAGGAAGGCGTCCCAGAAAAAAATTAAAATAGCCTTGCCAGACGTCATAATTATTTGGACTAGCTAAAATCCAACCCCCATAATAGATCATGAATTTATACATTTTTAGAATTATTTATATTTATTTTATCAAATATTATAGGATGCCGAATTGACTTTAAATAGGTGCTGATTTGACTAGTTCCGATTTAACAAGGTGCCGATTTGACCAGGTGCCGATTTGACTTGAAGTTGTACCCATTATAAATTGCCTTCCGACAGAATTTCGGCTGTAAAATCTCGTCTCTGTCCACATTTCAGTCCTAACCTTTTGAAATGTGATGTAACATCCCCCTGGCAATCAAACAACTTTACTAAATGTGTGCCATGAAGATGTAAACATAAGACATAAATTGATAATGTTACAGCATCCATGTTGTATACAGCGCCATCTATAAATAGTTCTAAAGGGAGATAAGGTAAACTTCTTCTTCTTCCAAATTTTCACATCCTTTGTAGGACAACCACACCGTTACGGCGTGTAGAACAAAACCCACCACCATGAATGTAGGAATATAATATGTACACTATATATTGAATAATGATATCCTCCACTAATATATACAGGATCACTTTCTAGTTGCACAGAACGGGCAGATTTAATACTGCTGTTCCTCAATCCCAATCTTAACCAGCGCATACCAAATTTAAAGCACAGAGAACTTGAGAAAATACGTCGAGGAAAACGCACCAGAGAGGAAAACTGCACATTGGGACAATTCGTGCCAACAGGCCATAAGATTGAGGATTGAGGACGTATAGAAGAGGGACGAAAGATACCAAAGGGACAGTCAAACTCATAAATCTAAAACAAACTGACAACGCCATGGCTAAAAATGAAAAATACTAACAGACAAACAAAAGTATACATGACACAACATAGAAAACTAAAGAAAAAACAACACGAACCCCACCAAAAACTAGGGGTGATCTCAGGTGCTCCGGAAGGGTAAGCAGATCCTGCTCCACATTTGGCACCCGTCGTGTTGCGTATGAGATAACAAATCCAGTAAATAGTCTAATTCGGTAGGTCACATAGCTTGAAGTATGCATTCTTAGTTGCGTTAAAAATTGTTAGGCTAGTTACCGGACATATATACAGGGGGGATCTAAAACAAAAACCAAAGGCATTTTTTTAAATAACAAGATACCCAAGTCGGAAGAATTAATATTTTAATTAATGATTAAAAAAAGGAAGCTGAAAGTATCTATTTAAGGTCTTTCATAACAGCGGTATTTGTTAAAGGGACTGAAACGATTAGACGCGTGCTCAAAATCAGCATGCATGATGAGTTGGTTACCGTTATGTGGTTAAAAGCTTGATAAGTGAAATGACAACTTTATTGCACCTACGCCTACGAAGGTCAATTCAGTTCAATGATGCACCGTCTAATAGTTCTCGCACTTATATCATTAGCAACGCAAAAGTAAATACATCAATTGAGTGAAACATTTATATGCAACAGTTTTATCAAACGGTGCGAAAAGATGCAATTTAGTATTATGATTTGTATTTTTATATGTTGAATTTATATGTAGTAGTTTTAGACAAAACCGATTAATAATCTGATTGAAAAAAATACCATTTACCTGAATGGTCTCAAATATTAGATAGTATCTTTTTTTTTTTTTTTTTAGACATTATTTTATTTTCCAATCATGGGCCCTTGTCAGGCAAGATACAAAAACATCATAATACAATGATTATATAAACATTAGTGAAATACACAATAAGTAATACACAAATAATAAATTGATAATATGAGTAATGTAGGATATAATTAAAGTAAGAGACATTGAGTGCAATGAGGCCGATTTAATATTAAAAGGATATGATAATAAGTTTATTTTAAAATACGGAAACTAAAAAATAGCAAAAATAGAACCGGGAATATAGTATCTCAATCTGCAGTAGTTCTCCTCATGACCAGTGCACAGTAGTGAGGGACTTCATCACAACAATGCAAAGGTCATCAAGGGGGGATCCTTCAGAACTAGCTACAGATACATGAGATTACTCCAATAGTGATTCTCCTCATGACTAATGCACAATAGCAAGGGTTAACATTGATACTGGACAATATTCATCAAGGGACGGTGCTCTAGAACTCACTATGGAGAAAATATAAAGTTCAAATTACAAGTAGTAGAGGGAAATAAATCCCATTAAAGCTTTTCATATTTCTTAATGAACATGCATAATTCTGATAATAAATTCTCATCTTCATTATTCATTAACCATATCAGTTTTTGTTTAGGGTCAGATAGTAGAGAAACAACAGTCATATCACATCCCATATATATGATAATAAGAGATGTTTCTGGAATTACGTATATCAAAATATTTAAGTTTAGTGCTTTTCGGTAAAATCCTATTTATTACAGAAATGCAATCTAAAACAAAAACCAAAGGCATCTATTTAAATAACAAGATACCCAAGTCGGAAGAATTAATATTTTAATTAATGATTAAAAAAAGGAAGCTGAAAGTATCTATTAAAGGTCTTTCATAACAGCGGTATTTGTTAAAGGGACTGAAACGATTAGACGCGTGCTCAAAATCAGCATGCATGATGAGTTGGTTACCGTTATGTGGTTAAAAGCTTGATAAGTGAAATGACAACTTTATTGCACCTACGCCTACGCAGGTCAATTCAGTTCAATGATGCACCGTCTAATAGTTCTCGCACTTATATCATTAGCAACGCCAAAGTAAATACATCAATTGAGTGAAACATTTATATGCAACAGTTTTATCAATAGGCGCGAAAAGATGTAATTTAGTATTATGATTTGTATTTTTTTTAAACTTTACATCAGTAGGATACAGTCCTGCATGATCTAAGCCGTGGAGATTTTTTTCTCAGTTATAAAAAGGCAAAATAAAGCTATTAATCTGTTATGGCATGCAGATAATAACATGCTAAAACAACAAGTTCTAAGGTTTTGGGATTTTCTAATAACCACTCAAAGATAGAAAAATATAGTACATGTTCTAGAAATGGGACAACTTTTACAGATTATCTATACACATACATTTAATGCATTAAAAAGAATGAAGGAAATTGAAAAGAAACTTCAGTTTTACATATAATATTAGGTTTACATGCATTTAATAATCTAACCATACTCATTTTTTTCTAATAACCTACAATGAGACTTAATTAATTAATTAACTTAATTAATTTTTGTTGTTTTGTTTTTTTCAATGTAATAATGTCAAACTGTAACCAACACAAGAATGACGTTAAGATTTATACCGAAAACATGAATTTGGATGGTTTCGTTTTCCTGCGTTATGATATAATAGACCAAACATCAAAAACAATGTATGGATATAAGTTGTTTGCTTCACGTCCAATGGACAATATTTCATGATATTCAGGACGATACTAATTAACAAAAACACTCAGTTGTATTAGCATTAGCAAAACTCATATCCGTGATTCAAGATTCAAGATTCAAAGTTTTATTTAGAGTCGATATTCAATAAACTACATAACACAAGCTCTAGTGAGCTTTTCAAATCGACTTAATAACAAAATACAATACACACATACACAATACAATACACACATACAAAAGTCATGAAAAACAACACAATTTTAAACATATAATGCATAGTAAGATACCATAAATGACATATATAAGTTAAAAGCATATAGTACACTTAAAACATAGCACAAGTTAATAATAAGATTGCACAAATCATATAGTCACACAAAAAATAAAAGTAAAATAAAACAGGCATAAACACTATATGCATGCACTCCACTGGCATGAGCTATATTATGAATATTATATGAATGCATGGTCGACTTTGAAACTTTTGCTTATATATTATATATACTTTCTATGTTGAAGTTTGTGATGGAATGTCTGTCAATCAAAGATGGACCCATATAACTCTGCTCAGTCTTAATATTTGGTATGCAGGTGTAATAATATTAGAACATCTCATTTCTTTGCCGCATAGTACATGGCCCAGCAGGGGCGGATCCAACCATTTTAAAAAGGGGGGTTCCTAACCCAGGACAAGGGGGGGGGGTCCTAACCCAGGACAAAAGGGGGGGGGGGTTCCAATTAAATGTCCCCATTCAAATGCATTGATCGTCCAAAAAAAAGGGGGGTTCCAACCCCCGGAACCCCCCTCTGGATCCGCGCCTGCCCAGTCGCCACAGTCCGCATACTGTAAACCAACTTATTTTCGCGGATACTTTATTTCGCGTTTTACCCTTTCTTGACCACTTCGCGGCTATTAAATTTCGCGATTATCTGATTTACTTGATGAAGTTTATTAAGGAAAGATCAAAGATTGACATATTCGCGACGATTTATATTCGCGTTATTTTTCTACTCGCGAAAGTCGCGAAAATAAATCGCTCGCGAAAATAAGTTGGTTTACAGTAATGGACTGTTCACCGACTGGAACTTTTCTTCTATGGTACTGGCACGATTTAATTTATGATTATCATGATTATAGGTCCCTTATATTAATGATATATGGTACGCAATTGGATTAACATCGACATATCTTAATTCACTGAGATAATTTTACTCTACAATCAATGAAGTTTTTCACCAGTTATTTAATCGTGTAATCTTTCGGGGTTTCCCTTACAAAAAATGCTTAACTAGTATATTTATATATATAAATATAGGAAGATTTGGTATGATTGCCAATGAGACAAATCTCCACATGGTCAGAGAACAAATGCACAAGAATTATACAACTATTAGTTAACGTACGGTCTTCAAAAATGAGCAAAACCCAAACCACATATAGCAAGCTATGAAAGGCCTCAAATGACAAATATAAAACAACTAACGGCCTGACTTATGTACAACAACAGCGGAAAAATATTATGATATATAGCAATAAATGCAAGCATACAGATTTATACAGGCTACTAACTTGCTACATGCACATTTAGAATGACGCGGATTTAAACTAGTTTGCTGCCCCAAGAACTCCCTGATAACCTGGGACAGTGCATGGTGAACTAGTACATAGAACATAAGAACAAACTATAAAAAAAATCATTGAAAAGGGCTTAACTCATCAGATTGATCGAAAGCACAAAACAACTAACAGAACACATCCTGGACGTGCCAGGGATTTATTCAACCCCACAACAACAACAGACACATAACGTTACTCGCAGTTACTAACAGTTAGTTCAAAGTCAATAACAAATAATTAAAAAAATATCTAATACAGATCTTATCAAAACGGGAAGCTCCCTTTCTTAATTGTATTGAAAATAGGTTAAAGGTTCCCCATATTAAGTTTTTTCTGGTGCAATTGAATGCCTATAAACTGGTATCAATATAAAAATGAATACATGGTATGATTGCCAATGAGACAACTCTCTACAGATATACATTAGGTCGCCACGTGCGCACGGGCTTCAAGAATGAGTAAAACCCATATCGTATAGTCAACTATAAAAGGCTTCAAAATGACAAATGAAAAAAATGAAATATGTACTAAAACAATGAACGGAAAACAAATATGATATACAGCAACAAATGACAACCTCTGGTTTACAGGCTCCTAAGTCGGAACAGGCATATATATTTATATATATATACATAATGTGACAGGGTTAAATCATGTTAAAGGCGCCAAGCATTCATGACCTTGGAAAATGGTGTAACGATTGGAATATTCGATTAAAAAAAATTAAATAATTAAAAATGAGCTTTCCAAAATTTTCTGTACTTGTAAAACGAAGATGTGGTACGATTACCGATGAGACAACTCTCCACAAGAGACAAAATGACACAGAAATTAACAGAACAGTATAATCAATGATCGAGATCTTCATTTGTACTTGTGAGAGAACGAAACGGATGCAATCAACTGAAAACCCAGATATCTTATCCTAATCAATTAATAAATCAATATGTCTACGCCATCTTTAGAATTTCACTCATTTCAAGTGTTTATTTCATCGCATGTTATTTAAAGCAAATGTCTAAACTTCTTGAGATAGCGGATAACTGCAAGCTATTTCTTCTAACTAGAGTATTAATATAGAAACACATGTATGAGAAATCTGACAAGGACAGAACAGCCCATCTCCGAACCGTAACCACCAACAGAAGTTTCATCTTTAAAGACATTTATGAAGCAACATAATAATGAGAAAATGTAGTAAAATTGCCAATGAAACAATTAGTACAGACGAGAGTCAGATTTTGAACTTTTGTTTAATTTTGTAGACTGGGTATCTCAAATCTTTTTATCTAAAAAAAAACGAAATGCCTTTAGTGGGAACTCTCGAGCTGAGACCTACACTATTCAGGCTAGCTGGGACAATATACTTTGTTATTTAGTTTTGTCATTTTTGTGCATGGGATCGTTAAAGAGACTGTCAGTGGTTTAAAGCATTGCTTGTCAAAGACATAAAATTGAGAATGGAAATGGAGAATGTGTCAAAGCGACAACAACCCGACCATAGAGCGGACAACAGTCGAAGGCCACCAATGGGTCTTCAATGTAGCGAGAAACTTCCACACACGGAGGTGTCATTTAGCCGGTCCCTTAACAAGATGTATACTAGTTCAGTGATAATGGACGTCATACTAAAATCCGAATTATACACAAGAAACTAATACTAAAAATCATAAAAGACTAACAGAGGCCAGAGGTCCCTGACTTGGGACAGGGGCAAATTGCGACGGGGTTAAACATGTTTTTAGAGATCTCAACCCTCCAAACATGCTCCTTTTTAATAGCGACTGCTCTCTTTATTCTCAGAATTACTCTTTTCTATTGGAAATAGATATTCTACATTATTAGGTGTCGACTTTAAGTAAGGAATGTAACCTTATCCTTGTAAATGTTATATATCTTCTCATTACTTATTGTTTTCCCTTAAGGTAGCTGACACAATATTAAGATAGTTTTGCTTTAAAATTATCTATTCCACTAGTTGTTCAAAATTTTTAGAGTTTGAGCTTTTTCATATCCAGCGGCACATATTACAGTGTAATCCGGATTCACTATTAAACGATTCGGGGAAATTTCTATTGTCAAATTCAATTTCAAATAATAATATTTATGTTTAACAAAACTATGATCTGTTTGTGAAACGTGAAGGATACATAATGATTGGTGTGTTCATTGTTGGACTTTAACGCCACTTTTATCATTATTCGCTATTTCATGGCATGTAGAGAAAAACTGGGACGCCTGGAGAGAGACACTGCCCTTCGACATGGAATCTGTCCATCCTTGTCAACTACGAATGAAGTGAAACTAAGCACCAAGTGTTCAAACTCTGAAATAAGTAATGAAGCAGTATTTTTCGAATTCACTAATGAAAGAAAATTCAGTTTTCGTTTTATTTGAATTTTTCAAATTGGAGAAACAAAGAGGTTTTAAAAACGAACTGAAGAATAAAAAGGTAGCAAAATGCTAAGTTCTTTCAAAAATATTCTTTTATCGCTAAGAGGCTGGCTTGTCATGCCAAGAAATTGCCTCCGTTGAAATTTAAAACATCCAATAGAGCAAATTACATCGATGATTAATATTGACCTTATGGTATGGGCACAGGACGTTTGCGCTTTTTTACCTGTAAAACGATAGGACATTTGCGCTTCAAATACTATGGACATTTGCGCTTTATGTTTTGATTCACCTGTATTAAATTGATTGGACATTTGCGCTTTTTACCTTTGTATAAGTGAACTTGGATGTTCCAAATTTGCAGACTATCTGCAAAAATTATGTGACAATTGAATCACGATTTACTTAACTCATCCTGCTATGTTTATCTTGTTGAAGAGTATCATTGAACAACACTCAGTGAATTACATTTAGATTCATTATATTGATGATCAGGCATTCCAGTCAAGAACTGAGAAAGAAAAACTTGATTTTTGTATTTGAAATGTGGACAAAATACCAGTCAGAATAGATAACAAGAGCTACTTATTTTGACTCTTTAGGCTTTAGATATTAAGCGAAACATGAACTGTGATGACTGTTCGTGTTTTATGTGTTTTAAAATGTTAACTTTTAGCTGTATATAAACTTTTAAACATTTTAAAAAATATGACTTGTCGGTCCCAAGCCAGTATAAAAGAGGAAGGAAGTCATAAAAACAAATATTGCAAAAGCGCAAATGTCCTATGTAAAAGGCACAAATGTACATTTTTAAAAAGCGCAAATTTCCTATGATTTGAAGCGCAAGTGTCCAAAATTAAAAGCGCAAATGTCCTATGAAAAAGCGCAAACGTCCCGCGCCGTATGGTATATGGCCGTTTTCTAAGCGATACGTACATGCAGATCATACATTAAATTAATTTGTTTAGTAAAAACAAATCTTTAACTACTAATAGGTGCCGTAGGAGGTCCACAGAATTTTTAGCAAGGAATTCTTGGCTAGATCAGACAATTTAAGAACAGAAAGCATTGCACTGATGTATGTCCATTATTAATTTTTCAGTAGTCAAAATTCAATGTTAAGTGATGTATATTGAATAATGATATATAGTTTGTATTTCTGTTTCCTGAAAACCAAGACATATATATGATTCGGCGCGGGACGTTTGCGCTTTTTCATAGGACATTTGCGCTTATTTTTTTGGACACTTGCGCTTCAAATCATAGAACATTTGCGCTTTTTAAAAAAGGACATTTGCGCTGTTAACACGGGACATTTGCCCTTTTGCAATATTTGATTTTTATGACTATCATATCTTCCTCTTTAATACTGGCAGAATAATATTTTTTCTTTATGGTTAAAGGTTTAAAAAAATCATTTAATAGCACATTTCATAGCACATTCATTTCATAGCACATTGATATGTGTTTAAAAGTCTATATACACTGAACTAAAGGTAAACATTCTAAAGACCTAAAAACACGTACAGTCATCACAGGTCAGTTTTCGCTTGATATATGAAGACCAAGGATTGGACAAATTTAGCTCTGTTTATCTGTTCAGACTGGCATTTCGCACACATTTCAAATATATATTCAATATTCTCTTTCCCAATTCTTGACAGGGATGCCTGTTCATCAATATAACGAATCTAATGTGATTCACATACTGTTGTTCAATGATGCTCTTTAAAAAGATAAAAATATCAGGATGAGTCGAGTAGAACTGTTCATTATAATGTACAGGGAATGATTCTGGACCATGTGTCGTACTAATGCCAAATATAAGTTAAATTTATTTACGCAATAATTACTTCTCTTTAAAATTACAGATAGACGACAATAGGTGCAAAAGCGCAAATGTCCGGTCAATTTAATACTGGTGAATCAAAATTTAAAGCGCAAATGTCCATAGTATTTGAAGCGCAAATGTCGTATCGTTTTACAGGTGAAAAAGCGCAAACGTCCTGTGCCCATATGATTAAGGTTATTTTTATTTATGTATTTGCTGTTATTTATCCCCTGATTATAAAACATGTCGATTGAGCCACAATGATTACTACATTGGTTACCTAAATACCAAAAACACGCAAGACAAGGAAGAAATGCCCAATTTTGATTATAATGGAATGGATATTTTAAGTAATGGAATGGATATTTCAAGTAATGGAATGGATATTTTAAGTAATGGAATGGACTACAACGACCCTTCAGTCACTAATTACAGATATACTTTATACCTTATTCGAAAGTTTATTTATTGAGGAACAAAAGGTACATAGTTAATGTGTTCCACAACGCATATTAGAGGAGTAACAATACCTACATATCGAAATACGCGTGAACATTAAGATATAGCTTATTTTAAATGATGAAATGAACTGCTGCGACATTTCATCCCTTAATTCAGGAAAACTTTATGTACCATTTGAGAGTTCATTGCTGTCGCAATGACCATTAGAAGGATTACGGAGGATCTAAATGACAAAAATACGCGTGAAAAGAAAGAATTTTGAATGATAGCATGGATATTTTGAATAATGACATGATCTGTTGTGACCCTTCATCCCCTAATTTCAGAAATACCTTTAACCTCATTCGAAAGCTTATTTATAGAGGAACTAAAAGTATATAGCTAAAATGTAATGCGGGGAGTAACGAAAGACAAAAAATCGAAATACATGTGAGCATTAAGAAATACAATTGTAGCTTATTTTAAATAATGAAATGGATGAATGCGCCCCATCAGCCCATAATTAAGGAAAACGTTGTAATCATTTGAAAGTTCATTGATAGAGAAACAAAAATGGTTTAGGTTATAAATAATATGTGCAGCAACGACCATTAAAGAGGTTGGGGACATAAATGCCAAGATAACAGTGAAGATTTAAAAATAGCCAATTTTGAATGATGGAATGGATTGCTGTGACCCTTCAACCCCTAATTACAGATATACATAATACCTCATTAGAAAGCCTATTAATAGCAGAACAAAATGTATGTAGTTAATATGTTCCGCAACGCATATTATAGGAGTAACGAAGGATCTTAATGTCAAAATATGCATAAACATTATGAAATATAGCTTTTTTAATAATATAATGGACTGCTGCGACTCGTCAGTAACAATATCGTTATTTAGAGGCAGTAACTCAGGCCCTTATTAGCGAAAACTTTATAGACAAAGTGAAAGCTTATTGATAGAGAAACCACAATGACGTTTAATAGGGTTACAGGAGACCAAAATGCCAAAATACGCGTGAAAATAAAATAAAAATAGCCAATTTTAGATAATGGAATTGATTGCTTCGATAATTCAGATCCTAATTACAAATAAACATTTTACCTCATTCGAAAGCCTATTAAAAGAGGAACAAAAGGTATATAGTTAATATGTTCCACAACGCATATTGGAGGAGAAATGAAGTACCAAAAAATCGAAATACGGGTGAACATTATAAAATAGCTTATTTTGAATCATGAAATGAACTTCTGCAACCCATAAGCCCTATAATTAAGGAAAACTTTATACACCATTTGCAAGGTTATGAATAGAGGAACAAAATTTTTATTGATAATATGTGCCCCAATGACAATTAGAAGGGTTACGGAGGACCTAAATACCAAAATACGCGTGAAAATTAAGAAATAGACAATTTTGAAAATTGGAATGGATATTTTGAATAATGCAATGGCCTGCTGTGAACCTTCAGCCCCTAATTACATATGAACCTTCTATCTCATTCGAAAGCCTATTAATAGAGGAACAAAAGATATATAGTCAAAATGTTCTGCAATGCAAATCTGAGGAGTAACGAAGGACTTAAAAATCGAAATGGGGGTGGACATTATGGAAAAGCTTACTTTGAATAATGGAATGGACTGATGCGACCTGTCAGCCCCTTATGAAGGACAACTTTATACACCACGTGAAAGCTCATTGATAGAGAAACAAAATGTATCAATAATACGTCCCTCAATGACCATAAAAGAGGTAACGGAGGACTTAAATGTGTGAAAAGAAAGAAATTGCCAATTTTGAATAATTGAATGAATATTTTGAAATAATGACATGAACTACTGTGACCCTTCAGCCCTATAATTACAGAAATAACTTCAAGCTCATTCGAAAGCTTAATCATAGAGGAACAAAAGGTATATAATATGTATATTGCTAATATGTTCCGCAACGCGGATGAGTAACGAAGTACCTAAAAATCGAAATACATGTGAACATTAAGAAGTACAAATGTAGCTTATTTTAAATAATGAAATGGACTGCTGAGACTGTCGGCCCCTAATTAAGGAAAACGTTATAACCATTTGAAAGTTCATTGATCGAGAAACAAAATGGTTTAGGTTATAAATAATATGTGCCGCAATGTCCATCAGAGAGATCGAGATTACGGAGGACATAAATGCCAAAATAACCGTGAAGATTAAGAAATAGCCAATTTTGAATGATGCAAGGGATTGCTGCGACCCTTCAACCCATACTTATATATTTACATGATACCTCATTCGAAAGCCTATCAATAGAAGAACAAAATATATGTAGTTAGTATGTTCCGCAACGCATATTAGAGGAGAAACGGAGGATCTAACATGTCGAAAAATACATAATGCATATTATGTGTCATTTAAAACTCTTATGGACCGTTGTCTCATTAGAAATCATACCACATCTTCTTTTTTATATAAAAATTAAGACATAGTTCTTTTTAAGAAAAGAATGAATTGCTGTGACTCGTCAGTAATAAAACTTTATTTAGAGGCAGTAACTCAGTCCCTAAATAAGAAAAACTTTAAATACACCATGTGAAAGCTATTGATAGAAAACCCACAATTACGTTCAAGACGGTTACATAGGACCAAAATGCCAAAATACGCGTGAAAATTAAGAAATAGCCAATTTTGAACAATGGAATGGATATTTTGAATAATGGATTAGATTGCTGCAACACTTCAGCCCCCAAATACAAATATACCTTTTACCTCATTCGAAAGCCTATTAAAAGATGATCAATAAATATGTTCCGCAACGCATATTAGAGGAGTAATGAAGTACCTAAAAATCGAAATACGGGTAAAAATTATAAAATAGCTTATTTTGAATCATGAAATGAATTTCATAATTATTTTTTTTTCTAAATGAAAACCAAATATTTGTTTAGCCCCAACATTCATTTTTTCAAGGGGGTATAGTTATGTTTGCTCGGAACAAACATTTGTTTTCCAAATCGAAGGATAAAACGCCCTGGAACAAACTAACATATTCCCTTTTTTCAATATACATGGTTCCTTTTATAAATGAAAAGATGGTCGATGTTTAAAAATAGTTAAAAAAAGACTGTTGCAATTTAAAGTATCATATTAATAATTTTTTGATTCTTTTTTATATCTAATCCTTTATCGGTGAAGCAAAATACTTTAGAATGATGTCGAGCACTGTCAGATTAATTATAAATTGCAGCGGAAACTAGAGGATGGAATGTGTACTTGTGGTAGAGATGATAAAACAATGACCTTCCCTGTATCAAATATCCGTGAGAAATGCGTAATCAGCATGTTATGTATAATAGCTTACAGTTATATTTCCCGCTTCATTCGCCCTATCATCATTTAACAATTTTGGACACTATCTAAATAAACATGTTAGTTGGGTTAACACATGCTGATTTATAATGTATAGCTTACAGTTACATTTCCCGCTCCTTCTTAGTCTCAAAACAAACCAAAGTGTTTGTACATGTATCTGAGTATTAATTTGGAGAACAATTTCGTTTTGGTGTTAAATATATGGTTTTAATAAAAGACTTTGAACTGGGAAATATCATTATATAGAAAGATCTTCTGATCTGCACAATTATAATATAATTAAAACAAATAGATGCATGCATTTCTTATTTAGACATTTGTTTTAAGGTGACTTCTCACACACATGACCTTTTAGCATATTTATATCTCTTAGAGATCTGAATAATAGGTGGTGTGAGTATACATCGACGAGACAGCAATCTAACAACACAAAACTTTTGGGTTTTAACTATTTGTTTATTAACAAATGGTGTGATGAGTGAAAATGGTTTAAACTTGGACTATGGATTTTATATAACTACTTACTGTAGATTCAGAAATCATTGCGTGCATTTATTATTGCGATTTTGTCATTTTAGACTTAAATGCGATTTTTAACTTTTACGAATATTATTATTGCGTTTACAACTCTGTCGCAATTTTCGCAATAATTAAAAACCTCGCAATAATTTAAGAATTTACAGTAATATACCTGGCAGTCTTTAAAGAAATAAAGTAAAATACCACATATATAAGATCTTTAAACTTCATTATTTGCATTTGAAAAACTCAACTCTGTGTGTGTTTACGGCGCTTCACTATATATATATATATCTCGATAAGAGTGGGGGCACGGGCCTGAAAAACCGTTCAAATTCGTGAAAATTAAGAAATAGCCAATTTTGAATAATGAAATGGATATTTTGAATAATAAAATGGACTGCTGTGACCCTTTAGTCTCTAATTATTAATATACCTTATACCTCATTCGAAAGCTTATTAAGAGAGGAACTAAAGTTATCAAGTCAATTTGATCCGCAACGCATATTAAGGGATGACATAGGAACTTAACATCGAAATACGCTTGAACATTAAGAAATAGTTATTTTGAATAAAGGAATGGACTGCTGCAAGCCTTTATTCCCTAATCAAGGCAAAATTAATACACGACGTTTAAGCTTATTGATAGAGGAATAAATTCATAAAATTTAGAAAGGAAATGGGGAATGTGTCAAAGCGACAACAACCCGACCATAGAGCAGACAACAGCCGAAGTCCACCAATGAATCTTCAATGTAGCGAGAAACTCCCGTACCCGTAGGCGTCCTTCAGCTGGCCCCTAAAAATATGTATACTAGTACAGTGATAATGGACGTCAAACTAAACTCCGAATTATACACAAGAAACTAAAATTAAAAAGCATATACAAGACTAATAAAGGCCAGAGGCTCCTGACTTGAGACAGGCGCAAAATTGATGCGGAATTAAACATGTTTGTGAGATCTCAACCCTCCCCCTATACCTCTAGCCAATGTAAAAAAGTTAACGCATAACAATACGCACATCAAAATTCAGTTCAAGAGAAGTCCGAGTCCAATGTCAGAACATGAAACAAAAGAAAATAGATAAAATGACAATTATGATACATAAATAACAGCAGACTACTAGCAGTTAACTGACATGCCAGCTCCGGACCTCAATCAAACTGATTAAAAGATTATGTTTTCATCATATGAATATCAGGCATTAATGATATGTGCCGTAATGACCATTAGAGGGGTTACGGAGGACCTAATGTCCAAAATACGTGTGAAAATTAAGAAATAGCCAATCTTGAATAATGAAATGGATATTTTGAAAAATGGAATGGACTGGTGCGACCCTTTAATCCCTAATTATAGATATACATTATACTTCATTCGAAAGCTTATGAAGAGATGAACAAAAGGTATATAGTCGATATTTTCAGCAACGCATATTAGAGGAGTAACGAAGGGACTAAACATCGGAATACGCTTGAACGTTAAGAAATAGCTTATTTTGAATAACGGAATGGACTGCTGCAAGCCGTTAGCCCCTTTTCAAGGAAAAATTAATGCAACAAATTAAAGCTTATTGATAGAGGAATAAAATGAGTATTAATGATATGTGCCGTAATGACCATTAGAGGAGTTACGGAGGACCTAATGTCCAAAATACGCGTGCAAATTAGGAAATAGCCAATCTTGAATTATGAAATGGATATTTTGAATAATGGAATGGACTTTACGAGACTTTAGTCCCTAATCATAAATATACATTATACTACATTCGAAAGCTTATTTAGAGATGAACAAAAGGTATATAGTCGATATGTTCAGCAACGCATATAAGAGGAGTAACGAAGGAATTAAACATCAAAATACGCTTGAACATTAAGAAATAGCTTATTTTGAATAACGGAATGGACTGCTGTAAGCCGTTAGCACCTTATTTTGGCAAAATTAATACACGGAATTGAAGCCTATAGATAGAGGAATAAATTTAGTTTAAACGATATGTGCCGTACTGACCATTAGAGTGGTACGGAGTACCTAAATGCCAAAATACGCGTGAAAATGTAGAAATCGCCAATTTTGAATAATGAAATGGATATTTTGAATAATGGAATGGACTGTTGCGAGACTTTAGCCCCTAATTATAGAAATACCTTCAACCACAATTGAAAGCTTATTAAGAGAGAAACAAAATATATATAGTTGATAAGTTACGCAACGCATATTAGAAGAGTAACGAAGGACCTAAACATCGAAATACGCTTGAACATCAAAAAATAGTTTATTTTGAATAATGGAAAGGACTGGTGCAAGTCATTAGCCCTTAATCAAGGCAAAATTAATACACGAAATTAAAGCTTATTGATAGAGGAATCAATTGATAAAATTTAGAAGGGAAATGGGAAATGTGTCAAAGCGACAACAACCCGACCATAGAGCAGACAACAGCCGAAATCCACCAATGGGTCTTCATTGGAGTGGGAAACTCCCTTACCCGTAGGCGTCCTCCAGCTGGCCTCTTTAAACATATGTATACTAGTACAGTGATAATGGACGTCATACAAAACTCCGAATTATACACAAGAAACTAAAATAAAAAATCATACAAGACTAACAAAGGCCAGAGGCTCCTGACTTGAGACGGGCGCAAAATTGCGGCGGGGTTAAACATGTTTATGAAATCTCAAACCTCCTCCTATACCTCTAGCCAATGTAGAAAAGTTACCTCATAAAAATACGCACATTAAAATTCAGTTCAAGAGAAGTCCGAGTCCGATGTCAGAAGATGAAACAAAAGAAAATAAATAAAATGACAATAATACATAAATAACAGCAGACTACTAGCAGTTAACTGACATGCCAGCTCCGCAACTCAATTAAACTGATAAAAAGATTATGTTTTCATCATATAAATATCAGGCATTAATGATATGTGTCGTAATGACCATTAGAGGGGTTACGGAGGACCTAATGTCCAAAATACTCGTGAAAATTAAAAAATAGCCAATCTTGAATAATGAAATGGATATTTTGAATAATGGAATGGACTGGTGCGACCATTTAGTCCCTTTTTATAGATATACATTATACTTCATTCGAAAGCTTATTAAGAGATGAACAAAAGGTATATAGTCGATATTTTCAGCAACGCATATTAGAGGAGTAACGAAGGAACTAAACATCGGAATACGCTTGAACATTAAGAAATAGCTTATTTTGAATAACGGTATGGACTGCTGAAAGCCGTTAGCCCCTAATCTTGGCAAAATTAATACACGGAATTAAAACTTATTGATAGAGGAACTAATTTAGTTTAAAGATAGATAGATAGATAGTTTATTCTCATAAAACCATGCAAGTACAAAGGTTACAGAAAAGTTAAAAAAATAGTATACATAAAAATAAAAAATGCATTAAAAATGCATAAAATTCAAAATTTCGGATGAGATAACATATAAAAGAATATATATATAGACTTGTATATATATAACGATATGTGCCGTTCTGACCATTAGAGTGGTTACGGAGTACCTAAATGCCAAAATACGCGTGAAAATGTAGAAATAGCCAATTTTGAATAATGAAATGGATATTTTGAATAATGGAATGGACTGTTGCGAGACTTTAGCCCTTTATTATAGAAATACCTTCAATCACAATCGAAAGCTTATTAAGAGAGAAACAAAATATATCTAGTTGATAAGTTCCGCAACGCATATCAGAAGAGTAACGAAGGACCTAAACATCGAAATACGCTTGAACATAAAAAAAATAGTTTATTTTGAATAATGGAAAGGACTGCTGCAAGTCATTAGCCCTTAATCAAGGCAAAATTAATACACGAAATTAAAGCTTATTGATAGAGGAATCAATTGATAAAATTTAGAAGGGAAATGGGAAATGTGTCAAAGCGACAACAACCCGACCATAGAGCAGACAACAGCCGAAATCCACCAATGGGTCTTCATTGGAGCGAGAAACTCCCTTACCCGTAGGCGTCCTCCAGCTAGCCCCTTTAAACATATGTATACTAGTACAGTGATAATGGACGTCATACAAAACTCCGAATTATACACAAGAAACTAAGACAAAAATCATACAAGACTAACAAAGGCCAGAGGCTCCTGACTTGAGACAGGCGCAAAATTGCGGCGGGGTTAAACATGTTTATGAGATCTCAACCCTCCCCCTATACCTCTAGCTAATGTAGAAAAGTTAACGCATAAAAATACGCACATTAAAATTCAGTTCAAGAGAAGTCCGAGTCCGATGTCAGAAGATGAAACAAAAGAAAATAAATAAAATGACAATAATACATAAATAACAGCAGACTACTAGCAGTTAACTGACATGTCAGCTCCGCACCTCAATTAAACTGATAAAAAGATTATGTTTTCATCATATAAATATCAGGCATTAATGATATGTGTCGTAATGACCATTAGAGGGGTTACGGAGGACCTAATGTCCAAAATACGCGTGAAAATTAAGAAATAGCCGATCTTGAATAATGAAATGGATATTTTGAATAATGGAATGGACTGGTGCGACCATTTAGTCCCTACTTATAGATATACATTATACTTCATTCGAAAGCTTATTAAGAGATGAACAAAAGGTATATAGTCGATATTTTCAGCAACGCATATTAGAGGAGTAACGAAGGAACTAAACATCGAAATACGCTTGAACATGAAGAAATAGCTTATTTTGAATAACGGTATGGACTGCTGAAAACCGTTAGCCCCTAATCTTGGCAAAATTAATACACGGAATTAAAACTTATTGATAGAGGAATTAATTTAGTTTAAACGATATGTGCCGTACTGACCGTTAGAGTGGTTACGGAGTACCTAAATGCCAAAATACGCGTGAAAATGTAGAAATCGCCAATTTTGAATAATGAAATGGATATTTTGAATAATGGAATGAATGGACTGTTGCAAGACTTTAGCCCCTAATTATAGAAATACCTTCAACCACAATCGAAAGCTTATTAAGAGAGAAACAAAACATATATAGTTGATAAGTTCCGCAACGCATATTAGAAGAGTAACGAAGGACCTAAACATCGAAATACGCTTGAACATAAAAAAAATAGTTTATTTTGAATAATGGAAAGGACTGGTGCAAGTCATTAGCCCTTAATCAAGGCAAAATTAATACACGAAATTAATGCTTATTGATAGAGGAATCAATTGATAAAATTTAGAAAGGAAATGGGAAATGTGTCAAAGCGACAACAACCCGACCATAGAGCAGACAACAGCCGAAATCCACCAATGGGTCTCCATTGGAGCGAGAAACTCCCGTACCCGTAGGCGTCCTCCAGCTGGCCCTTTTAAACATATGTATACTAGTACAGTGATAATGGACGTCATACAAAACTCCGAATTATACACAAGAAACTAAAATAAAAAATCATACAAGACTAACAAAGGCCAGAGGCTCCTGACTTGAGACAGGCGCAAAATTGCGGCGGGGTTAAACATGTTTATGAGATCTCAACCCTCCCCCTATACCTCTAGCCAATGTAGAAAAGTTAACTCATAAAAATACGCACATTAAAATTCAGTTCAAGTGAAGTCCGAGTCCGATGTCAGAAGATGAAACAAAAGAAAATAAATAAAATGACAATAATACATAAATAACAGCAGACTACTAGCAGTTCACTGACATGCCAGCTCCGCACCTAAATTAAACTGATAAAAAGATTATGTTTTCATCATATAAATATCAGGCATTAATGATATGTGTCGTAATGACCATTAGAGGGGTTACGGAGGACCTAATGTCCAAAATACGCGTGAAAATTAAGAAATAGCCAATCTTGAATAATGAAATGGATATTTTGAATAATGGAATGGACTGGTGCGACCATTTAGTCCCTACTTATAGATATACATTATACTTCATTCGAAAGCTTATTAAGAGATGAACAAAAGGTATATAGTCGATATTATCAGCAACGCATATTAGAGGAGTAACGAAGGAACTAAACATCGGAATACGCTTGAACATGAAGAAATAGCTTATTTTGAATAACGGTATGGACTGCTGAAAACCGTTAGCCCCTAATCTTGGCAAAATTAATACACGGAATTAAAACTTATTGATAGAGGAATTAATTTAGTTTAAACTATATGTTCCGTACTGACAATTAGAGTGGTTTCGGAGTACCTAAATGCCAAAATACGCGTGAAAATGTAGAAATCGCCAATTTTGAAAAATGAAATGGATTTTTTGAATAATGAAATGGACTGTTGCGAGACTTTAGCCCCTAATTATAGAAATACCTTCAACCACAATCGAAAGCGTATTAAGAGAGAAACAAAATATATATAGTTGATAAGTTCTGCAACGCATATTAGAAGAGTAACGAAGGACCTAAACATCGAAATACGCTTGAACATGAAAAAATAGTTTATTTTGAAAAATGGAAAGGACTGGTGCAAGCCATTAGCCCTTAATCAAGTCAAAATTTATACACCAAATTAAAGCTTATTGGTAGAGGAATAAGCGGAGTATAAACGATATGTGCGACAATGGCCATAAAAAAATCAAGAAATAGCCAATTTTGAATACGAAATGGATATTGATTTATGCAATGGACTGCTGCCACCCTTTAGCCCTTAATTATAGATATACCTTATACCTCATTCGAAAGCTTATTAAGAGAGGAAAGAAAAATATATAGTCGATATGTTTTGCAACACATATTAGAGGAGTAACGAAGGATCTCAACATCGAAATACGCTTGAACATTAAGAAATAGCTTATTTTGAATAATGAAATGAATTGCTGCAAGCCCTCAGTCTGTAATCAATGCAACAAGTATACACCAAATTAAAGCTTACTGATAGAATAATTAACTGAGTATAAACGATATGTTCTGCAACGCATATTAGAGGAGTAACGAAGGAACTAAACATCGAAATGCGTTTGAACATTAAGAAATAGCTTATTTTAGATAAAGGAATTGACTGCTGCAAGCCTTTAGCCCCTTATCAAGGCAAAATTAATACACGAAATTAAAGCTTATTGATAGAGGAATCAATTGATAAAATTAAGAAAGGAAATGGGGAATGTGTCAAAGCGACAACAACCCGACCATAGAGCAGACAACAGCCGAAATCCACCAATGGGTCTTCATTGGAGCGAGAAACTCCCGTACCCGTAGGCGTCCTTCAGCTGGCCCCTTAAAACATATGTATACTGGTACAGTGATAATGGGCGTCATACTAAACTCCGAATTATACACAAGAAACTAAAATAAAAAATCATACAAGACTAACAAAGGCCAGAGGCTCCTGACTTGAGACAGGCGCAAAATTGCAGCGGGGTTAAACATGTTTATGAGATCTCAACCCTCCCCCTATACCTCTAGCCAATGTAGAAAAGTAAACGCATAAAAATGCGCACATTAAAATTCAGTTCAAGAGAAGTCCGAGTCCGATGTCAGAAGATGAAACAAAAGAAAATAAATAAAATGACAATAATACATAATTAACAGCAGACTACTAGCAGTTCACTGACATGCCAGCTCCGCACCTAAATTAAACTGATAAAAAGATTATGTTTTCATCATATGAATATCAGGCATTAATGATATGTGTCGTTATGACCATTAGAGGGGTTACAGAGGACCTAATGTCCAAAATACGCGTGAAAATTAAGAAATAGCTAATCTTGAATAAGGAAATGGATATTTTGAATAATGGAATGGACTGGTGCGACCGTTTAGTCCCTACTTATAGATATACATTATACTTCATTCGAAAGCTTATTAAGAGATGAACAAAAGGTATATAGTCGATGTTTTCAGCAACGCATATTAGAGGAGTAACGAAGGAACTAAACATCGGAATACGCTTGAACATTAAGAAATAGCTTATTTTGAATAACGGAATGGAATGTTGCAAGCCGTTAGCCCCTTATCAAGGAATAATTAATACAACAAATTAAAGCTTATTGATAGAGGAATAAAATGAGTATTAATGATATGTGCCGTAATGACCATTAGAGGAGTTACGGAGGACCTAATGTCAAAAATACGCGTGCAAATTAGGAAATGGCCAATCTTGAATTATGAAATGGATATTTTGAATAATGGAATGGACTTTGCGAGACTTTAGTCCCTAATCATAAATATACATTATAATATATTCGAAAGCTTATTTAGAGATGAACAAAAGGTATATAGTCGATATGTTCAGCAACGCATATTAGAGGAGTAACGAAGGAAGTAAACATCAAAATACGTTTGAACATTAAGAAATAGCTTATTTTGAATAACGGAATGGACTGCTGTAAGCCGTTAGCCCCTTATTTTGGCAAAATTAATACACGGTATTGAAGCCTATTGATAGAGGAATAAATTTAGTTTAAATAATATGTGCCGTACTGACCATTAGAGTCGTTACGGAGTACCTAAATGCCAAAATAGTCGTGAAAATGTAGAAATCGCCAATTTTGAATAATGAAATGGATATTTTGAATAGTGGAATGGACTGTTGCGAGACTTTAGCCCCTAATTATAGAAATACCTTCAACCACAATCGAAAGCTTATTAAGAGAGAAACAAAATATATATAGTTGATAAGTTCCGCAACGCATATTAGAAGAGTAACGAAGGACCTAAACATCGAAATACGCTTGAACATAAAAAAATAGTTTATTTTGATATAATGGAAAGGACTGCTGCAAGTCATTAGCCCTTAATCAAGGCAAAATTTATACACCAAATTAAAGCTTATTGGTAGAGGAATAAGCGGAGTATAAACGATATGTGCGACAATGGCCATAAGAAAATCAAGAAATAGCCAATCTTGAATATGAAATGGATATTGATTTATGGGATGGACTGCTGCCACCAATTAGCCTGAAGTATAAATATACCTTATACCTCATTCGAAAGCTTATTAAGAGAGGAAAGAAAGATATATAGTCGATATGTTCTGCAACACATATTAGAGGTGTAACGAAGGATCTCAACATCGAAATACGCTTGAACATTAAGAAATAGATTATTTTGAATAATGAAATGGATTGCTGCAAGCCCTCAGACTGTAATCAATGCAGCAAGTATACACCAAATTAAAGCTTATTGATAAAACAATTAACTGATTATAAACGATATGTTCTGCAACGCATATTAGAGGAGTAACGAAGGAACTAAACATCGGAATACGCTTCAACATGAAGAAATAGCTTATTTTGAATAACGGAATGGACTGCTGCAAGCCGTTAGCCCCTTATCAAGGAAAAATTAATGCAACAAATTAAAGCTTTTTGATAGAGGAAAATAACATTGTTACGGCCAGAAATCGCCTTTAAATTGTAGCCAACAAAAGACACAAATCAATAGTAAAATTTAACAATATTTAATATACAAAAGTTTACAAAAGGTATTACACAAATATTACTGTTAACTTAACTGTCAAAATATGAGTCCAATCTGTTATCTTTATCTGTATCTGGAAATCTTAATCTTTCGGAATCCAATTTGAATATTATGTTCACTACTAATGTCACAATCCAGTATGATGTTGTTTGTAGAATAAAAGTGTCAATCCAAATGCTGTGAATACTAATGTCTATCAATGTCTATGTCCAAGTTTAATTATGAGAGTTTAACTTTAGTGTCTGTATATATAGTGTTGTCATGGAAAATTCTAGAACACTCTATAATGGAACATTGTGGAAAATCCTGGAAAGTTACAACGGAAGTTTCTGGAATAACGTAGAAGTTTAAATTACGCATCTTTTATAAGGATCATTCTAGAAAGTTCCAATCATTCTGTGATTGTTCCAGTGATTCCTAAACTGCACAGTTATAAGATTATTTGGTAAACAACTATCAGGCCATACAACACAAATTAGGCCAACATAAATAAACATAATAATTACAATATCATAACACCTCCCCCCTTAAAAGAAGTTTTAGTGTAACAAAAACTTATCATGAATAATATGAACAAAAATACATAATATATACAAAGTGATTTAATAAGCTCTAGATAAAGCATCAGCTATTACATTATCTTTACCCTTAATATGTTTTACAATTACATCATATTCCTGTAACAATAAACTCCACCTAGTCAACCTCTGATTCTTGTTTCTCATTTTATGCATGAAGGTGAGAGGATTATGATCAGTATAAACAAGAATAGGATATACAGTGGGATTCAAATATACATCAAAATGTTGAAGTGCTGACAACATTGCAAAACACTCTTTTTCAATAGTTGAATAATTTTTCTGATGTTTATCTAATTTCTTAGAAAAATATGATATAGGTTTTTCAACATTGTTATCTGTTTTCTTTGACGTAAGCCATTTATCAAATAGATCTTCTTTTTCCCGAGCAAATTCCACATATGTTTGTGAATCAAACTTTTTATAAGATCTAAATTTCTGTCTATATGCTTCTGGTACTAGTTCATAAGCTTTCAAAACTTCCTGTTTTACCATATCATAATCAGAACTTTTTTCTGATGGAAGTGCGGAATAAATTTCAGCGGCCTTACCCCCAAAAACACTTTGCAGCATCGTAGTCCAATATGGTTTCGGCCATTTCATATTATTTGCAATTTTCTCAAACTGTGGAAAATATTTATCAACTGTTTTTTCACAAAATTTCGGAACCAAACGTATATTTTTTGCTGCATCAAAATAATCTGATTTCGACTGGACGTTAGTGTTATTTTCCTCTTTGCCAATTTCAATTTTCATTTTTTCCATCTCTAGCCTTTCCCTCATTTCAAGTTCTTTTAATTTCAATTCAAGTTCTTTTAATTTAAATTCATCTTCTTTTTCTTTTTTATCCATTTCCAACCTTTCCTTCATTTCAAGTTCTTTTATTTTCTCTGTCTCCTTCATTTCCAGTTCTTTTAATTTAAGTTTATGTTCTAATTCAAGCTGTTTTAATTTAAAGGCGTCAACGTTTTCGACCTTAAGATCAAGAGCCTCTTCACCTAAAATTTCTGATTCAACTAATTTGTCTATAACCAAATTTTTTATAATTTGTTTTCTCATAGATACTTTAAAAACTAATTTCAGTTCTTTAGCAAGCAACACTAATTCCTCTTTCTTTAAATTATCAAAACTCTCCAGGTCTGGCGTTTTCAAAAATTTACCAGCATCAAATGCCATTTTGTAGAATTTTGTTGGCTAGTTATAATACAAATACTAAACAAATTTTGAATAAAATATTTTTAAGATCTCCCGGACGAGCCCCCAATTTCTGTTACGGCCAGAAATCGCCTTTAAATTGTAGCCAACAAAAGACACAAATCAATAGTAAAATTTAACAATATTTAATATACAAAAGTTTACAAAAGGTATTACACAAATATTACTGTTAACTTAACTGTCAAAATATGAGTCCAATCTGTTATCTTTATCTGTATCCGGAAATCTTAATCTTTCGGAATCCAATTTGAATATTATATTCACTACTAATGTCACAATCCAGTATGATGTTGTTTGTAGAATAAAAGTGTCAATCCAAATGCTGTGAATACTAATGTCTATCAATGTCTATGTCCAAGTTTAATTATGAGAGTTTAACTTTAGTGTCTGTATATATAGTGTTGTCATGGAAAATTCTAGAACACTCTATAATGGAACATTGTGGAAAATCCTGGAAAGTTACAACGGAAGTTTCTGGAATAACGTAGAAGTTTAAATTACGCATCTTTTATAAGGATCATTCTAGAAAGTTCCAATCATTCTGTGATTGTTCCAGTGATTCCTAAACTGCACAGTTATAAGATTATTTGGTAAACAACTATCAGGCCATACAACACAAATTAGGCCAACATAAATAAACATAATAATTACAATATCATAACAACATGAGTATCAATGATATGTGCCGTAATGACCATTAGAGGGGTTACGGAGAACCTAATGTCCAAAATACGCGTGAAAATTAAGAAATAGCCAATCTTGAATTATGAAATGGATATTTTGAATAATGGAATGGACTGTTGCGAGACTTTGGTCCCTAATCATAGATATACATTATACTCAATTCGAAAACCTATTAAGAGATGAACCAAAGGGATATAGTCGATATTTTCAGCAACGCATATTAGAGGAGTAACGAAGGAATTAAACAGCGAAATACGCTTGAACATTAAAAAATAGCTTATTTTGAATAACGGAATGGACTGCTGAAAGCCGTTTGCCCCTAATTTCGGCAAAATTGATACACGGAATTAAATCTTATTGATAGAGGAATTAATTTAGTTTAAACTGTATGTGCCGTACTGACAATTAGAGTGGTTACGGAGTACCTAAATGACAAAATACGCGTGAAAATGTAGAAATCGCCAATTTGAATAATGAAATGGATATTTTGAATTATGGAATGGACTGTTGCAAGACTTTAGTCCCTAATTATAGAAATACCTTCAACCACATTCGAAAGCTTATAAAGAGAGAAACAAAATATATACAGTTGATGAGTTCCGCAACGCATATTAGAAGAGTAACGAAGGACCTAAACATCGAAATACGCTTGAACATAAAAAAAATTAGCTTTTTTTGAATAACGGAATGGACTGTTGCAAGCCGTTAGCCTATAATCAAGGCAAAATAAATACACCAAATGAGAACTTATTGGTAATGGAACAAACTGAGTATAAACGATATGTGCAGCATTGACTATTAAAGGGGTTGTGGGGGACCTAAATGCTAAAATACGCCTGAAAATTAAGACAAATAAGAAATTTTAAATAACAAAATGAATGATTGCAATAATGGAACGGACTGGTGCGATCTTTTAGCTCTAATTATAGATATACATTATATCTCATTCGAAAGCTTTTTAGCAGAGGAACAAAAGGTATACAGTCGATATATTCCGTATCGCATATTCGAGGAATAAAGAAGGAACTTTACCTCGAAATACGCTTGAACATTGAGAAATAGCTTATTTAGAATAACGGAATAGATTGCTATAAGCCGTCAGAGCCTATTCAAGGCAAAAAAAAATACCCTAAATTAAAGATAATTGATAATTGAATAAACTGAGGATAAACGATATGTGCAGCAATGACCATTACAGGGGTTATGGAGGACCTAAATGCCAAAATATGCTTGAAAACTAAGAATTAGCGAATTTTGTATAATGAATGGATATTTTAAATAATGAAATACACTGCTGCGACCATTTAGTACCTTATGATAGATATACCTTATTTCTCATTCGAAAGCTTATTAAGAGAGGAAAAAAAACATATAGTGGATATGTTCTGCAACGTATATAAGAGGAATAACGAAGAACCTTAAAACGGCAAAATACGTTTGAACATTAAGAAATAGCTTATTTTGAATAATGGAATGGACTGCTGCAAGCCGTTAGCCCCTTATCAAGGCAAAGTTAATACACAAAATTAAAGCTTATTGATAGAGGAATAAATTTAGTTTAAACAATATGTGCTGTAATGACCATTACAGAGGTTACGGAGGACCTAATTTCAAAAATACGCGTGAAAATTAAGAAATAGCCAATCTTGATTAACGAAATGGATATTTTGAATAATGGAATGGACTGGTGCAACCCTTTAGTCCCTTATTATAGATATACATTATACTTCATTCAAAAGCTTATGAATAGATGAAAAAAAATATATAGTAGATATGTTCAGTAACGCATATTAGAGGAGTAACGAAGGAATTAAACATCGAAATACGCTTGAACATTAAGAAATAGCTTATTTTGAATAACGGAATGAACTGCTGCAAGCCGTTAGTCCCTAATGTAGGCAAAACTAATACACTAAATTAAAGCTTATTGATAGATGAATAATTTTAGTTGAAACGATATGTGCCGTACTGACCATAAGGGGTTACGGAGTACCTAAATGCCAAAATACGCGTGAAAATTTAGAAATAGCCAATTTTGAATAATAAAATGAATATTTTGAATAATAGAATGGACTGTTGCGAGACTTTAGCCCCTAATTATAGATATACCTTCAACCTCATTCGAAAGCTTATTAAGAGAGAAACAAAATATATATAGTTGATAAGTTCCGCCACATTTTAGAAGAGTAACGAAGGACCTAAACATCGAAATACACTTGATTTATGGAATGGACTGCTGCCACCATTTAGCCCATAATTATTGATATACCTTTTACCTCATTTGAAAGCTTATTAAGAGAGGAAAACAAGATAAATAGTCGATATGTTCAGCAACACATATTAGAGGAGTAATGAAGGATCTAAACATCGAAATACGCTCGAACATTAAGAAATAGCTTATTTTAAATAATGAAATGGACTGATGCAAGGCCTAGGCCTTTAATCAAGGCAAACTGTATACAAATTAAAGCTTATTGATAGAGGAATAAACTGAGGATAAACGATATGTTCTGCAACGCATATTAGAGGAGTACAGAAGGAACAAAATATCGAAATACGTTTGAACATTAAGAAATAGCTTATTTTGAATAACGGAATGGATTGTTGCAAGCCGTTTGCCCCTAATCAAGACAAAATTAATACACCAAATGAGAGCTTATTGGTAATGGAATAAACTGAGTATAATCGATATGTGCAGCATTGACTATTAGAGGGGTTACGGAGGACCTAAATGCCAAAATACGCGTGAAAATTAAGAAAAATAAGAAATTTTGAATAATGAAATGAATAATTTGAAAAATGGAATGAACTGCTGCGACCTTTTAGCTCTAATTATAGATATACCCTATATCTCATTCGAAAGCTTTTTAACAGAGGAACAAAAGGTATACAGTCGATATATTCCGCAACGCATATAAGAGGAATCCTGAAATTACTCCCAACACTTGAAACTTTAGTTATAAAATCAAAATCATTGTCTCTAATTTCACAAAATCGACATCGTTGAAACACGGACAGCGAAGAGGACCCCAAAATGAACTGGTTTGGAAACAGAAATGTTCATATTACTGCTTGCTCAACGTGGAATTGGGGTAACAGGACAAGTACAAAAAAGCAAATATTTATTTGTATGTACCTGTTATTTGTACAATAGTTGGCTAATTGCAGGATTCATTTTTATACCCCACGCAACGAAGTTGCGGAGGGTATAATGTTTTTGACCCGTCCGTCCGTCCGTCAGTCCATCAGTCCGTCCGTCAGTCCTGTTTCTTGTCATCGCAACTCCTCTCAAACCAAACAACAGAATGTCATGAAACCTTTTTAGATGAAAAGGACATATTATGTAGTTGTGCATATCGTCAGGAAATTACGATTCAATTTTTTTCTAGGAGTTACGCCCCATTGAACTTATTTGCTTCAATGTACTACTGCAACAGTTTGTCATCGCAACTCCTCTAAAACTACACTACAGAATTTCATGAAACCTTTTTAGATAATAAGGACATACTATTAGATGTGCATATCGTCAGGAAATTACGATTCAATTTTTTTTCTAGGAGTTACGCCCCTTTGAACTTATTTACTTAAATGTACTACTGCAACAGTTTGTCATCGCAATTCCTCTGAAACTACACAACAGAATTTCATGAAACCTTTTTAGATAATAAGTACATACTATGTAGATGTGCATATCGACAGGAAATTGTGATTCAATTTCTTTTATAGGAGTTAGGCCTCTTTGAATTTTTTTGCTTTAAGGTACTACTTCAACAATTTGTCATCTCAACTCCTCTGAAACCACACAACAAAATTTCATGAAACTTTGTAGATAATAAGGACATACTACGTAGATGTGCATATTGACAGGAAATTACGATTCATTTTTTTTCTAGGAGTTAGGCCCCTTTGAACTTATTTGTTTCAATGTACTTCTGCAACAGTTTGTCATCTCAACTCCTCTGAAACCACACAACAGTATTTCATGAAATTTTGTAGATAATAAGGACATACTACATTGTGACACAACAGCCGACAGTTTATTTTTGTGTTGATTTAGATGTAAATGTGAAAATAAAAGAAGATAAAAGATAGACGTTTTGCTATATAATATTTTGATATGAGCGTCACTGATGAGTCTTATGTAGACGAAACGCGCGTCTGGCGTACAAAATTATAATCCTGGTACCTTTGATAACTATTGCTACATTTTTGTTGATAAACAAACGCCACTCTGTCAATCACGCTCGTCGTTGGGAGATGTCCGACGTGGAGCGATTTTGCTTTTTATAATTATAATCTCATCCGTTAATTCACTGACCAATTCAGATTCACAGTCACTGTCATATGACGATTCCGTAGTTGAATCGGGAATGTCATTGTACACACGAGTTGTCGGACTAAACTGGTCACCCGCTGATTGATACTTCGGCACACGATAACAGTGAAACAACAGCAGGGGTCCAGTTTATTCTCGGACTTTATCGTTGCTAAATAACTAACGGAAGTCTTCGGGAGCATTCGAATCAAATATATAGGGCCTCTAATGGGAATCCAGCAATCGAAATCCATTGACCTTGTTGTGTTGCACGACTTCTTAATCCGGTAAAAGGCTTTCAAACTATTATTTAATTAAACAGTTTAGCTACAGAATGGCAGTTTCGATTTTGTGGCCGTAATTATTTGAGTAAGGTTCATTTAATTGATCTGAGGGAAAGTTCCTTTCTTGTCATTATCGGCGATGGGGGTAACTGACCAGTTTAACGTTTCTTTACGAAAAAATCACTTTATACATACACACAGACATGCTAATTAGTTTGTAATAACAACTCACAAGTTCATTAAACCTCAAATACCTTCGTGGATACTCTGCCACCCTGTGTTTGTTTAATTAAATCATGCAAATAATTAATTATATTTTATTGTTTTGATTGGTATTGATCGATTTTGACAGGTAATTTTTAGATACAAATTTACTAACGAGCCTTCAAAAAGCGTTCGGAATTCGGTGTTGACAGGGTTCGGTTTTTTCAGGTTAGATTAACGTTAATTAATAGGGAAATTGTGTGGGACTTTGAAAATTGTTCGGTTTAAACTGAAATTCGGTTTTATCAGGGTTCGGTTTACCCAGGTTTCACTGTATGTAGATGTGCATATTGACAGGAAATTATTAGTCATTATTTTTTCTTATACAATTTTGTTTTCTTACACTTATTCAATTTCTCCAGTGACAATGTGGGGACGTGGGGTATGTGAGCGTGCTCACTAAGGTTCTTTAATTTTATATGCTAAGACTTCATAAAGTTATCCTTAAAGTGAAAATGTCCTTAAGACCTTAGTAGTACTCCTAAAGTTGGGACCACCATTAGGACATCTCTTTAAATAAGATCGTTTCAATAACATGGCTAAGAGCAAAAAAATCTCCTACGATGGTCTTGGGACATGTCTTAGTCCTAAGACACCTTCGATGACACGACCCCAGGTCACTACAATTTAATTTATTTATCTACAATGTACGCTTGCGTTAAACAATGGAAATTAACACTGTATATTATAATTCTGTTGACTGGTAAAGAAGAATTTTACAAGCCTGTCGAAAGAAATTGTACAAGCCAATTCCGTAGAAATTATTGTATAGCGTGAAGATTGTATGTTTTTCTTGTATATGTTTCGACATTTTACAGATCGTTTTCAAAACTCCATTTCATTACTCTGTAATATTTTCCACTGAACATACACAAAACACTTTTAAGGATAATTATATAAAAACCGCGCCCAATAGTCAATAGTGTCCTGGTTTTGATTCCAAAATATGTAGTCATACTTGAATGCAAATGTTTTAGCTCACCTGACACCAGGGCTAGGTGAATAATTCTCATCATTTGTCGTGCGTTAACTTTTACAAACATAAAAGAAAATGTGGTATGATTGCCATGCAATGAGACAACTCTCCACAAGAAACCAAAATGACACTGAAATTAACAACTTTAGGTCACCGTACGGCCTTCAACAATTAGCAAAGCCCATAACGCATAGTCAGCTAAGAAAGGCACCAAAATGACAATGTAAAAAAATGAAACACTTAAACAAAAGACACCGGTACGTCTAAACACCGCTCAGGACGTCCTGAGTGCACGCAGGACATACAAACTGCACTCAGGACATGAAATATATGTTTTAGTGTGTTGTGAAGGTATGCATTCGATAGATAATATAACTCTTCATCTAATAATTTTTGTTTTGATAAAATCATTTTAACATTTTAACATTTAAGGAGTTATCGAAGTTTTCATCGGCCGTTTTTGTGAAATATGTCAGGCATGACCTAGGATTATATATATTGAATACCAATTATCAGGATTATTTTGCCTAGCCAGTCAAGGTCGTTAAAAATTTCCATTTGTTGTTGTTTATTAGGTCATTTGGTCTTTGATAGTTAGGAGTTATTAGTGATGGTACTAACCGCATACAAGTAAACTTGGCAAACAAACAAAATAAGATGTCTTTTGAAATATCAAAAAACAATGAAGATATATTGTTTTAGAAAAAACCCGCTAAATAAACATTTTTCGTTTTGTTTGTAATAATTGAAGACAGTCGAGAAATATGAGAAATCTACATATATAGTTTGGAAATTTTAATTCAATAGACCACTTTCGAGTTCATCCGTCACCGGAAAAAAACTCGTCAATTATACGCGCCTTTATGACGTCATTTACCAGATAGAGGGGATCGCCTGTATCCCTGCACTATTAACGTTCATCAAGCGTCTTAGTGATCGTCATTATGCAGGATAAACTAGAAATAATGCTTGTTATATAGGTACTTAATAACAATTCCGAATGACAGTAGTGCTGATTGTCAATTTTGAGAATTCAATTTGCCGAATAATTCGTACAATATAGAAGTATAGTTTTCCAACCACTCGTTCAATATTGGAATGGAAGTGACGACGCCCCTTAACGCACAAATGACGTTCACTAAAACTAGAGTTTTTGACGGAAATGCATCGAACTCGAAAGTTGTCTATTCATTTAATTTCATTAACTTAATAGAAACAAAACATATCGTTATTTAATATTTTATTTGTATGGATTTTCGTACACTATATTTTATTTCAATTTCGTGCGATGAAAATTTTAGTTTTATTCTTGCTTCAAAAATTAGGAATTTTTATTATTAGATGTATTAACGACTAACTTCTTTCGATGACAGAAACCAACCCGCGTCAGCATACACTCCAAAATTCATTTTTGATGGGGGAGTGTTATGACGACAAACGCTCGAGAGCTGTAACCGAGGTGTTGAATAATGGACATTCATTTAACTGTCTCACGACTTTGGTACTGATTATGCTACCTGTCATCGTTATTACTACGTCAGAAACTCGTAGACTAGTACGCCATCATCGTTGTTAGCGGGCTATCAAGCTAACCAACCTGGGCCTGAAAGTAGCCGTTGTGAAGTACAAAAGAAACATCAAAAGAGTAAACAAACCAAAAATAACTCAGCATAACCAAGATGGCCGCGCACCAAAATAGCGGCCTTCAACCTGTTGCTGATTACCAAGGATTTGTATAGTAAGTCTTACTATACAAATCCTTGTGATACCAACTGCAGAAAATATCTAAAGCTCACCAATTGCCCGCGGGATGTATATCCAGTCAATGTCGTTAAACACTTCCATCATCATCATGTTAAACCACGTACAACAAGATCAAAGCCACAAACATGATAAGCAGAAAAAAAGCATTATTATAGTCCATTTGCCAATTCCCGACCCTGTAATTAGATACCTTTTTTTAGTTGTCTCCATTATGAGGGACATTCATTTTTTTTATTACAATGGAGAGCTAGCAGGAACAGCAAATTTACCTGTGCGTAATCATAGATTTTGAAATCTTTTAATTACATTAATTTGTTGTTTAGATACATACTTACGACATCAGAAATTATTGTTAAAAACTTCCAAGTGCTCCACGAAACCTCTTTCTAAATTATTAACATCTATTTTATCAGCAATCAAAGATGGGCTTTAAAGTTATTGTGAAACTGCCTATTCTAGAGGTGGCGTGAATCAGATGTGGATACTTAAAAATTCCAAAGATCTTTTAGAGTACATACAATCTAACTCTCTTTCATCTTGTAACAGTGTTAAAACATTTGACTTTTCTACTCTTTACACAAGTATTCCACATTCCAAACTAAAAGACGAAAGAGTTGGTATTACTTTGCTTCATAAAAAAGAATGGCCAACGTAGATACAAGTATCTTGTCTTAGGGAGGGATAAATCATACTTTGTAAAGAATCACTCTGATTCAGACAAAAAATTCTCTGAAACCTATATTATCAAGATGCTTGATTTCTTGATGGACAACATATTTGTAACGTTTGGATTACGTGTTTTTCAACAGACTGTCGGCATCCCAATGGGAACAAACTGTGTCCCTCTACTTGCCGACTTGTTTCTTTATTATTATGAAGCTGACTTCATGCAGGAACTTCTTAGGAAGAAAGATAAGAAGTTAGCAATATCCTTTAACTCTACTTTCCGCTATAAAGATGACGTTCTTTCACTAAACAATTCAAAATTTGGTGACTATGTGGAACGCATCTATCCCATCGAATTGGAGATAAAGGATACTACAGATACAGTTAAGTCGGCTTCATATCTTGACTTACATCTAGAAATTGACAATGAGGGTCGGTTGAAAACAAAACTTTACGACAAAAGAGATGATTTCAGCTTTCCAATTGTGAACTTTCCATTTCTAAGTAGCAACATTCCAGCAGCACCTGCATACGGGGTATATATCTCCCAATTGAAACGATATTCCCGTGCTTGCATTTCCTATCATGATTTTCTTGATAGAGGGTTACTGCTCACAAGGAAGCTATTAAACCAAGAGTTCCAAATGGTGAAGTTGAAATCATCCCTACGTAAATTTTATGGACGCCATCACGAGTTGGTTGACCGTTATGGAATAACCCTTTCATGAATGTGACCTACCGAATTAGACTATTTACCGGATTTGTAATCACATAAGCAACACAACGGGTGCCACATGTGGAGCAGGATCTGCTTACCCTTCCGGAGCACCTGAGATCACCCCTAGTTTTTGGTGGGGTTCGTGTTGTTTATTCTTTAGTTTTCTATGTTGTGTCATGTGTACTATTGTTTTTCTGTTTGTCTTTTTCACTTTTAGCCATGGCGTTGTCAGTTTGTTTTAGATTTATGAGTTTGACTGTCCCTTTGGTATCTTTCGTCCCTCTTGTTGTTTAGATAAATACTTACGACATCAGAAATTATTTTTCATACAAAATTAGTTTAACCGCCGATACATCATTTTCAATCCATTATACTTTGCATTGGCAAAAGCCAAATTGTCCGGTATGGAACCAGTCTCAGATTAACAAAGGGAAGTAATTTGTTTAAAAAGTTTGTAATAACAGAATCAAATCGGACCAAACATTTTGCCTTATTTTGCATTAGAAATGCACAGAAGACTAAGTTGATGATATACATGCATTGGTATAAGAATGGGATAAACATTACTTTTAACGAGTGACTCACTTTAAATATTGGTTTTATCGTGCAAAAAAACAAAAAAGAAGACAATTTTCATTCCAAATGTAATTAAGATTAATTGTATCGATGTATACCACCAGGACCAGTGCATCTATCCATTTTCAATGATTTTAATCTGAGGAATCTGCTCTAATTTCTGCATGATGACATTTTCAACCTTTCAAGCAACTGTGAAGTGCTGCAATATATTTTTAAGCAACACATAAACAGTTATTAGAGAGGTACTTTCAGCTGAAACGAGAAAATATATTAGTTTTGAAAAAACACTTTATACACTAAATAAAACATTTCAGTATCTCTTTTTATAATTTTTTTTTTGTGTTATAATATTTTTTTTGAATTTTACATTTGTTAGAGATACATGAAGTACCGGTACCTTATCCCGGCCTCGTGTTTCTTGTTTGTACACCTGATTTCTCTCACAGTCTATTAAAAAATAAACAGGGACTAAATTTAAAGTCAGTCCGGAGATTTAAAAAAAAAATATGTGTTCCAGGGTTCACGTTCCCCTTTTCTTGCCCACTCTTCATGTTCTTTGTATGTACTTCATGTCCAGGTAAATGAAATGTGAGGTGAATATCAACTAAGGTGTGATCAAGTATAAAAAATCAAATGACACTCTCTCTAAAAGAACAGATATTATGAAACCATATAACATTTTAGTTCCAGGAAAATATCTTAAGAAGGTGGAAATAAAATTATGTTATGTTTGTTCCAAAGAACTTATTACCATTCAAAGACTTGTTCCAGGGGGAACAAGTATTATGGGAACAACAATCATGTTCACACCACTATGAGAATAAAAAGTTTTCTGGCTTTTGGCTTCAGTTGGAAAAGTTTTAAGATCTGTCATACACTAGATGTGTAAAAGTTAAATGCATTTTGTGTTTCAGAAAGATAATTTCTACAGGGGCGGATTCAGCCATATACATTATTAGATAAAGAACTTGTGTTATGATGAATCTTGAAAAATAAGTGATGAAAACTGCATTAATATGACCTCAATTGGAGATATAACCCAGAGCCCAGAGGTGGATTTAAGGGGGAGCAGGGTGTTATTTCTGAACAATTGGTGGAATATAAAGGGAACACAGACGGATCAACCCATTTGAAAAAGGGGTTCCTAACCCAGGACAAAAAGGGGGGATTATATAGGGAACACAAAATCTTACCGCTTTTGAATCCGCCACTGTGGAATCACTGAAGAATGACTAGAGAGGGCCCCTACTTTATGAAAATTTCTAGATCCGCCCGGGTCTGTGATAAATTTAAATCTAAATAAGCTATTGTTATTTATTACATTAAGTAGGTCAACAGCTCATCTAGCTAATAAATATATTGTTGTGCCTTTTTATGTATATGGCTCGTTGTAGATTAACATCTAAGAAATAGTTAAATTCATGTTTATGATTTGTGTCATTATTGTTTCATTATTGTAACAATTATAAAAATCATTGTAATAACGTATCTAAGCACGTGAGATTCATTGCTATAAAAAAATAAACAGCTTACGCCCGACGTCTTGTGTGGAAGTTTTATGCAATAACCATAAATAGTTTCTGAGGAAGTTTTAAACAATAACCATTTATTGTTTTTGAGACACGGCGGGACATGTGAATCCCCCCCCCCTTTCCCACCCTGTTTTATTTTACAAATATCACTAAAATAAAATTTTGAATCAAATCAAAAAGTATACAGATCTTTAAATTAGTATAACAAAGAAGTGTGTACAGTTTCAAGCAATAATCATAAATTGTTTTTGAGCTACGGCGCGACATGTAAAAAAAACCCTCCCCTTTTTAACAAAATACTCAATAACTCAAAAATAAAATTTTGAGTCATCACCAAAAAGTATACAGATCTTTAGATTAATATAACAAAGAAGTGTGTAAAGTTTTAAGCAATAATCATAAATCGTTTTTGAGATACGGTGCGACATGTAAAAAAACCCTCCCCCTTTTAACAAAATACTCAAAAACTCAAAAAAGAAATTTTGAATCATCACCAAAAAGTATACAGATATTAAGATTAATATAACTAAGAAGTGTGTAAAGTTTTAAGCAATAATCAAGAAACGTTTTTGAGATACGGTGCGACATGTGAAAAAAAGCACACCCCTGTTTTAGTTACAAAGTGCCGTAACTCAAAAAGTTTAAATCTTATTTTCACCAAAAAGTATACAGATCATTTGACCATCATAAGAAACAACTATATTAAGTTTCATGAAATTTGGATAAGTCGTTCTCAAGTTACGGTGCGACATGTTTACGCCGGACAGACGGACAGACGGACGGACAGACGGACGGACACCAGACATTTGTATACCATAATACGTCCCGTCAAAATTTTGACGGGCGTATAAAAAAACCTTTTAACGAGGCGTATATCGGTTTATTAAATATATCTTTTTAAACTAAGAAAGTTGGTTTTACTTAATTTAAACAAAACATTAAGGTATCTTACACTTTATCTATTTCATAAATAAAAAGCAATATATATATAATTATATATCGTTACAGTTTATGTATAGAGGGGAAATGCATACTTAAACCCCGTGCCTACTTTGGTGTTTGTACACCTGATTTCTCTAATATGACCTCAATTGGAGATATAACCCAGAGCCCAGAGGTAGATTTAAGGGGGTGCAGGGAACTATTTCTGAAAAATTGGTTGAATATAAAGGAAACACAGGCGGATCAAGCCATTTTAAAAAGGGGTTCCTAACCCAGGACAAAAAAGGGGGGATTATATAGGGAACACACAATCTTACCGCTTTTGAATCCGCCACTGTGGAATCACTGAATAATGACTAGAGAGGGCCCCTACTTTATGAAAATTTCTAGATCCGCCAGGGTCTGTGATAAATTTAAATCTAAATAAGCTATTGTTATTTATTACGTTAAGTAGGTCAACAGCTCATCTAGCTAATAAATATATTGTTGTGCCTTTTTATGTATATGGCTCTGATCTGGTTGTAGATTAACATCTAAGAAATAGTTAAATTCATGTTTATGATTTGTGTCATTATTGTTTCATTATTGTAACAACTATAAAAATCATTGTAATAACGTATTTAATCACGTGAGATTCATTGCTATAAAAAAAAACTTTTAACGAGGCGTATATCGGTTTATTAAATATATCTTTTTAAACTAAGAAAGTTGGTTTTACTTAATTTAAACAAAAAATTAAGGTATCTTACACTTTATCTATTTCATAAATAAAAAGCAATACATATATAAAAATATATCGTTACAGTTTATGTATAGAGGGAAATGCATACTTAAACCCCGTGCCTACTTTGGTGTTTGTACACCTGATTTCTCTAATATGACCTCAATTGGAGATATAACCCAGAGCCCAGAGGTAGATTTAAGGGGGCGCAGGGTTCTATTTCTGAAAAGTGGTTAAATATTAAGGGAACACAGGCGGATCAAACCATTTTAAAAAGGGGTTCCCAACCCAGGACAAAAAAGGGGGGATTATATAGGGAACACAAAATCTTACCGCTTTTGAATCCGCCACTGTGGAATCATTGAAAGTTGACTAGAGAGGGCCCCTACTTTATGAAAATTTCTAGATCCGCCAGGGTCTGTGATAAATTTAAATGTAAATAAGCTATTGTTATTTATTACGTTAAGTAGGTCAAGAGCTCATCTAGCCAAAAATAACAACTAAATGCATTTAATACCTATCTATTATATCTATTATACTGACAATAAACAAATAATACAAATAAAATCCTATTTGGAATTTTCATACCTTGATAAACTCGTAATATAGTGTAAATCTCAAAATATATAACTTCCATTTTCTACAGACTGTACATGATATCAAATGTCCTTCACATTACATGTGACGTATTTAATCACGTGAGATTCATTGCTAGAAAAGAAAACCCTTTTAACGAGGCGTATATATCGGTTTATTAAATATATCTTTTTAACTAAGAAAGTTGGCTTTATATAATTTAACCAAAAATTAAGGTATTTTACACTTTATCTATTTCATAAATAAAAAGCAATATATATATCAGTTTAAATGAGAAATATATGATTAAAGACCGTGCACTCTTAAGTTATATGTTTGAAGCAAGCGCATAAGTCATCATATATACGTCTTGAAATTTCGAAGTGTCGGCATTTCACGAAAATAAACGCAATTGAGCTAATTTTTGGTGCATGTGGAAGATAATGTAAAAGCCTTTAAGATAAATACCGTAATTCAATGAACAAATAAGTTTTTCATAGAGAAATATATCGCTACAGTTTAAGTATGCAGGGAAATGCATAGTTAAACCCCGTGCCTACTTTGGTGGTCATTTTTACGCACGAAATGCTGACTTTTACGCCAATAATTGATATATATATATATATATATATATATATATATATATATATATATATATATATACGTGTGGAACTTGGAAATTGCAATATGTTGGTGAAACAGAAACACTATTTAACATCCGACTAAATAACCATCGATCATTTTATACAAAAGAAAGAAACTGACCAATAACCAGATACCTTTTAAGAGCAGGACATGATTTTGAACACGTCTCATTTCAAATCATCATGATTGAGAAAAATCAAAATTGGGATACACAAGGAAGACAAAGAGATTTTGGATGCACCAGTTACGAACTCTTGAAACTGATGGACTCAATGAGAGAGACGAAAAATCAAAACCATAATCTTGATATCATACAAATTAATTTATAGAAATTCATATAATTTATCAAACATTAATATATGTGTTAAACTTTTATTCCTACTTGATGTACATGTAGTTGTAGCTACAAACATAGTTTGTTTTATAGAACATCAATAAATATGTTGAACATTTCCTCAAATCTTGTGTAGTTCAAGCTACAAATATATTTTATATATATTATATTTCATATTGATACATGTACTAATACAAGCAAACGAGTCATGTTCGGTCCGTGTATATCTGCGTCCATTCGTTTTTCGTTTTGAAATATCAAAAACAAAAAACAAAAAACGAAAGTGTTTCCATTTTTCAATTTTGATTTCTCAAAAACTAAAATCGAAAAATGAAAGTGTTTTCATTTTTCATTTTTGATTTCACAAAAACAAAAAACGAAAAACGAAAGTGTATTTATGTAATCTTTCCAACACAGTTTAATTGTCATTCAAAAAATGACAATGTTGTCATTTTTCATTCATTTAAAGGTCGTTAAAGTATACATGCACAGCGGTTGTCAGATCAATACTACTTTAATCGAAGATAATTTAAATGTCGACGGATGCAAAAGTCTTTAGCAATCGGAACAATATGGATGCGTGAACTTTATTATTTTTAAGTTTAGAAAGGTCGATCCAAGATTATTAGAATTGATGACCAAGATCCATCTGCCAGTATTTTACGAACTACGAGGACGATAATGTATTTTGCTTGATTTAATTTTCAAAATTTCCGCAATTTCACAATTCAAACTTGGATATTAAATTGGTTTGTCATTAGGAGCCTATAAGGTATTAATTTTGCTTATTTGTAAAGACTATAAGGTGACATTAACTAGAGGTCGTTGATGGGGGATTATGGAATTGGGAATAGTGGACAAAAAATATAAACAATAGAGACAATGGACCAAGAAATAAATAAAATAGCTAGAATAATGGTGTTAAAATGTAATGATAAGAAAATAATTATCAAAAAGTATAAAGAATAGAGAAATATGGCATAAAATATCACAGAATACAGAAATTAAGAACCCCGAATCCAGACCATCATACTAGTTGCCTTAATGAACGTTAGTTTGTCTCTGGGAGATTGCTATTGGTCATCATATGGTTTCTCCTTATTTCTATGTCTATTAATTCAGAAGCATGCTTTCATTATTTACCAACATTTTACATATCACATTATAAAAAAAAGACTATTATTTTACAAACTACCATAGATTTCCGGTAATTGTTCTGCATAGACCACACCACATTGGAGTCCCTGTAATTTTTTTCTTTCAAGTGGACCGCAGTTACCCACCCTACCCCATCATTACATAAAAGTTAATAAACAAATGTCTACGGAAAGACTTCTGTCCGAACAATGTGTAAAGGGGAGCTTGGTAGCTGATATCTGCTGGAGAAAAAAATCAAGGTTGCTATTTAGCTTATTTTTTTTCAAAGATAGGTCCAAAGTTGGGGTCGAACACCGAACCCCATCCTTACCGAAAATGTAATAAAAAATGTCCTCACTAGGTGCAAAGGGAAGCTGAGTAGCTGGGGTCTACAGTAGAAAAATCCAGGGTGTTGTTCTGCTAATTTTTTTCTTTCTAAAGTAGGTCTAAAGTTGAGGTCGTATACCCTACAAAAACCCTTACACTGAAAAAAATACCTAGTAATCTCTACTAGGTAAACTAGTAAACTTACTGTCCATGAGATTACTAGGCCAGAAGTATATTTACTAGCCTACTTAGTAACTATACTAGGCCATCAAAGTAAATTTACTAGGCTACTTAGTAATTACACTAGGAGTCCCTAGTAATTTTGCTAGACTGCTTGGTGACTTTACTAGTCTGAATAAGTAATTTTACTACCTTTTAGTAACATAACTAGGTCCTCCTAGTGGCAAATCCATGGTAAGACTAGTAATTCTACTAGCTTCAAGTAACTCTACAAACATTTCCTAGTAGGAATACCTCCTTCAGCTAGTAACTTTACTAGCTATAAGTACTTGTACCAGGTCACCCTCGTGTGGTACTTTTTCGTACCTAGATGTAGCAATGTTGCTGGATTAAGGATTCTTTTTTATTTTGATTTGTATGCATAGTTTCATAGCAGTGCAATTTCTTATAACTATTTCTCTATTGTACTGGTACAAAGTTCAAAATGATAAATCCAATTTTTTTAATAAGGGGGACTGCCATAAAAGGGGGCTCACTCAAGTCATAGTTAAATTTTTCACGGTATAATCAATTAAATTTTTCCCATGAAAGGGGCCTAAGGGCCCCTAAATCCATCACTCAGTAAAATCAACAGGAAGCTTCTAGGTAGTTTATATGTGTTTGTGATCTTTCAATTCAGGAAACACAACGACAATAGCAATAATTGTGACAGATAAATATACAACAATGACCTGAAAAGACTAGCAAAACCATCAGCAATAGGTCACAATATCCTCAATATGAATTGACTTTCAATGTATACTTTGGTTGCCAATGAATGCAGATAAAAAATTGTTGCATCTGTAGTGATAATTAACATTCAATGTCAATAAAGACAAAACTATTTGTTTTCACTCCTTGTTCTTGTTGTTTTCTCTTTCACACATTCTCACTTAAATTTCGCCATGTTAGGCCTGAAAGCTTTACAGTTACCTAACTAAATTTGTCAGTGTGTTAGGTTCAGCAAAATAATTTTAAAGATAAATTATACCTATTTTATTTACATACATTGTAAGATGCATAACATCAGAACTGTAAAATACATTTTAGTAGACAATACAAAGTAGTTAATTTCAAGTATAGAAAAAGGTGTCCAACCAACAACAAACAAATAGGTATCATGTTCTCAATTTACTTCAAAGTAACCAATTAAATTCATGTTTCAAAACTATTAATAAGCTGTACCCTAATAATATTAACAATATTTCATACATGTATTTAGAATATTCAGTTTACAATTCTAAAGTTATTTCGATGAAAAAAATTTAAAACGTCATTTTAATAAAATAACCCATCTAGTTATTGCACGGCCCCTGTTTAAATCAATCAGCTCTCCTTGCAAAACCAAAATGAATAAACTCTCCCTCAAATATTTATTTTAAAAAAAAGAACAAAGTAAGACTATCAGTTATTTTATGTCTTCCTGCTTCAAATTTTACATTTTAAAACACTTAGAAGTAAAAATAAAATTGTCAGGTAGTAAGTATACAGATTGTACCTAACAGTTTATAACTTTATAAAGCATGATCACTTATCATTTTTTAAAGCACTGTAAATTTTAGTTTGAGCAAACAGATCCAACTCAATGTCACCCCTCTAGAGCACCAGGATCTAAATACATGTCACCCATCTCATATTGCACTAGGATCTAAATCATTTTCACCGTTTGCTCCTACATTGATATTTTATATTATGAAACTTTGTTTAAACTTATTTTGACCTTAATAAACTTGAACAGGCCTAGTTCAAAATCAAAACTGATTTTATAGTCTTAATCTATTGAATTCTAATATTGGCTTGTATCAATTTTTAGATGAATGAATAAGTTGACACAAAAGTTGGTTAACATTTTCACGGAACTGTCATGTATACAGATAACACTTTCTCTGAGTTTCTCAAAATTGTTTATACTATACATGTATGTCATAGATCACAACAAAAACAAATAATCATACTTGTACTGAAACATCAACAGATATAAATATAAATGTTCATTTAAACTTTTCATGCTATATGTATCTGCATTGTTACATCGAAGGTCCCAATTCTGGCTTGAACTTGACGGGAGAGCGGACTCCTATTGACGGCCTTGGTGAGCTGTTTTGAAGCTCTCAACTGACTTGGCGCACACTACGTCTTCTTTCAATGAATCACAGTTTTGACAAAGAATGTGTTTTTAAATTGCTCGTTTTCACAGTTTGTTGTTTCACTTAACCAAATTTATAAATTATCACTTTCAAAGTCTGCAGAGCGTGTCGGCTTGATGTTCCTTTTTAGTAAAGATTGCTTGTTACCAATAATTTGTCAGGTTTGGATAGCTGGGACCATACCCTCAATACCTTTGTACGGTAATACTAGTCTTTGGCTTGTTCTTGTGAATTGCAGGTTTTTCAAGTTCCAGTAAGTGTAGCATGTTGGTGGTCGATCCTTCTTATCTAAATTTATCATCCCCTGTGATTTTTTTCAGAACCTGAAATTATACAAAAATCCATAATAAAACTACATGTAGTGTTGTCAATATTAACTAGATATCATTGAGATGGGAGCCATCTCTGTGGGCCCCGCTGTGAATAATGTGCATTAAAAAATTGTATCTTTACCATAGGACATGGGTTTGTCAACTGAAATCAAAGTTTTTGACCTTGACCTTTGACCTAGGAAGTTGTAAATAAATTATGACACACCCTTTGGTGTTGGTTTATAAACATGTCAAGTATAAACTTTGAAATGATAACGGTTCTCAAGATATAGAGCGGACACGATCTTTACCATAGGACATGGGGTTGTCAACTGAAACCAAAGTTTTTGACCTTGACCTTTGACCTAGGAAGTTGCACATAAATTATGACACACCCTTTGGTGTTGGTTTATATACATGTCAAGTATAAACTTTGAAATGATAACGGTTCTCAAGATATAGAGCGGACACAATCTTTACCATAGGACATGGGGTTGTCAACTGAAACCAAAGTTTTTGACCTTGAACTTTGCCCTAGGCAGTCGTTCATAAATTATGACACACCCTCTGGTGTTGGTTCATATACATGTCAAGTATAAACTTTGAAATCATAACGGTTCTCAAGATATAGAGCGGACACGATCTTCACCACAGGACACAGGGTTGTCAACTGAAATTAAAGTTTTTGACCTTGACCTTTGACCTAGGAAGTTTTACATACATCATGACACACCCTCTGGTGTTGGTTAAAATGGATGTCAAGTTTAAACTTTGAAATCATAACGGTTCTCAAGATATAGAGCGGACACGATCTTCACCACAGGACACAGGGTTGTCAACTGAAACCAAAGTTTTTGACCTTGACCTTTGACCTAGGAAGTTTTACATACATCATGACACACCCTCTGGTGTTGGTTAAAATGGATGTCAAGTATAAACTTTGAAATCATAACGGTTTTTAAGATATAGAGCGGACACAAAGTTAAAGTGTTACGGACGGACGGACGGACGGACAGACGGACGGACAGACGGACGGACAGACGGACGGACGGACGGACAGACTGATCACTATAGGGCGACCCGCCTTAGTCGGCGGGGCCCTAATTAATATAGATTAACTAGAACTCTACTGTCAATTTCTACTAATACATTGTATTAAAAAAACTACATTTCACTTTGTTTCTTACAGTATGTGTGATAGGTGAGTCGTCATGTCAGACATATATAGATACACACTGAACATTTATGTCCTTTTTTATAGCTTTTTAATGCAATTGCATACAAGTATTTCAAGTTAGACATTAACAAGTGTAATATGTATACATTAATATTAAATCTACAATTATACTGCTATACAGAGAGTTAAAATACTGGCAAAAACAATAATTATCCCAGAGCCATGTTTAAAATAATATACTTTTATAAATATTTTCATATTTAATTAAAAAAAAAAAGTTAAGGCATCACCCTTTCTAATCCAGTGTTGGTAAATAATTTTAAAACACATTAGTAAATTAGGAAAAATTGTATTAGCCTTTATGAATTTTAACACTTTCTACTTTCATCCTGAAGCTAAGAGACGGCTAGCTTTTTAGAAAAGCTATTACTTGTTTGAATGCATTTGTGCACTCAGAGTCAAGATGCAAGTGTACACCTGCATGGTGCATGTATGTCATCAAGTACATTCTGTGGTGCTTTCAAATGTTTCTCAATTTCATATTTGATGTGAAAATATTGAAGATATACCATGTATTGACTGTGTTAGTTTTGGCAGGTTCATATTTTTTCACTACATGGGCGCAGCCATATTAATTTCATAACGAGGCGCACTTTAATTATATAATCATAAAACGTTTCGGATTTAAGTTACGGTTTTCTGTGGTGAAATAGAAGGATACCCTATTAATTAATTTAGTTTTCGTATTAAAAAAGAAGACAAGTTGTTAATATTAGAATAACGAAATCTGCATCTTGTAAATCTTAACTTAAATAGATAAAGTTTGTTCCACGTGTCACAAGGTTATCTTGACCATCTTCTGTACATTTTATTTTACGTGAAAGGCGAGATGATGTGGTTCTTTTTTGTGTAAACAAGTTAAGACGATAAAATAAAACACAAATTAGCTAAAATACTTACAGCTTTTCAATGAATCAGGCCAAAAATCACTCAGGTTCTTTATTCGTTTGATTGCGGCCATCACTTCATGTACAACAGAACTTGGCCACGCGAATATGATACTCGTCCCGCATACCCAACTATATCAGTCCTATTCAGGACCGATAACTCTGTCGATAGATATTATCGGGTATACAATCTATACTATTAAACGAGAAGACCTCATTTTGGGTGTCGCTTCTCCTCCTTCCACAATAAATTAATCATCATGCCTCTGTGTCCTATAGGTAACATGTATAGTCGTATTTGTCATCCATTCTTATGATCATTAAGTTGGGGTTATTTTGGGATAAAAACGAAAAAGAATGTGTCCGGATATTTTCCCGTCATTGGACAAATTTTTAAGTCAGATTAGACTTCCGGTTTGTGTTTTTCTGTACTTTGAACATACAAAGACTATGAATAAAGTATATAAATTTGCTTTCTGCTGTCATTTTGAGTTCTAGCATGTATCATCCTTGCTTAACGTGTTTCAGTTTGGGTTATTTTGGGAGGAAAACGAAAATGAATAATATTTGCTATTTGCTATCAATTAGTTTACAGTGGCGGATCCGGAACTTTTCATAAGGGAGGGGGCACTGACTGACCTAAAAAGGGGGAGCGTTCCTCTCATGCTTCAGTGATTACCCATATAATCAAACAATTTTTTCAACGAAATGGGGGGCAGGGCCTCGAGGACCCCCCCCCCCCCCCCCAATGGGATCCGCCTATGGTTTACTATCAACGGCGGTCACTGCAGATATATTTCTGTATACATACATTTATTATGAATAACTGAATAACTGTATTTGTTATAATTTACTATAGATTCCAATGGTTATCTTGGGGGGGGGGGGCTCTTTACTATTCATGGCATTCACTGATGTATATATATATATATATATACAATTCGTCTAAACATCAACCCAACAATGTTAGATCTGTAAATTTTCTTTCGCAAATTTTTGGTTCTTATATATATATGTAAGTACCTTTGACTTTTGATACCTCTCCTGAAATTCTCTGTATAGTAATTAAAGTATATACGCATGTTCATGGAGTACAGAAAAACAGAAGGTATAAAAATAGGTATTTGGAAAATAGGGGGAGGGCAAAAAAATTTGCCCAGTCCCTAAGTACCTTTGACTTTTGATACCTCTCCTTAAATTCTCTGTATAGTAATTAAAGTATATATGCATGTTCATAGAGTACAGAGAAACAGAAGGTAAAAAAAAATAGGTATTTGGAAAATAGGGGGAGGGCAAAAAAATGTGCCCAGTCCCTAAATACCTTTGACTTTTGATAACCTCTCCTGAAATTCTCTGTATAGTAATTAAAGTATAATATATGCATGTTCATAGAGTACAGAAAAACAGAAGGTATAAAAATCGGTATTTGGAAAATAGGGGGAGGGCAAAAAATGTGCCCAGTCTCTAAGAACCTTTGACTTTTGATATCTCTCTTGAAATTCTCCAGTCAGTATATTTTTTTTACAGTTTACATACGCTCTATTTCCCCGCGATTTCGCGGGTGTGTTCTAGTATTGTTGAAACCAGATCAATCGTACTATACGTCTCTGTTGGAATGTATACAATAACTCTTTTTTTTACACGAGTTAAACTTTATATCGATTCATTGAATGCCTGGATTTAGCTTTAAATATTAAATTTAAAAAAAATAACAATAAAATCATATGCAATGAATTCATTTAAATTGAAATTTGAATCCGAATATTTCTTTGAAATAATTATAGAAACTTATAAATATTTGAATATCTTTTAAGCAAAAAACATTTTTTTAAAGAAATTTTCATAATATTCATATTTTCTTAAAGTTTATAATGAAACATACTTCTTCTGACTTGACACGGGAAAGAGAAGATATTTATTTGTACATTTATGAACACTTTTGTATATCACAAAATTTAAACTCTGGTAATACATGTATACAGTAACACAGGATGTTTAATGTCACCTGGTTGCTTTTGGTTTGCACGTCTACCTGACAATATATTGTGATGTAACATTATAACCCAAGTCAGATTTCATCTGTTCGGTCAAGGGATGAAATTTTAAAGGTATAGAATATTTATCTATTATAATTGGGCATTGGTGTTTTTTTCTCTTGGGATGAAAACATTTTGTTTTTGTTTTTAAAGGAATGTATAAATATATTTCTAAAGAAAGATAAAATATGCAGAAAACAGGAAAAACACTTTTAAAAAAAGAAGAGAAAATTTTCATTATAAATATTGTAAACTATTTTCCGGTAACAGAATATATCCTGGATGAATATCTGTCAAAATAAATGTGTCACACTTAAAAGGGTGTGTCTAAACACTGCTAAGGAGTCCTTAGTGCACTAAGGACTGATAACATGCCACTAAGAACTAGATGGAGAGCTGTTACATGCAATTTCTGTTCATATTACGGTAGAAATTGATATTCAATGCATAAATTTCAAATTTTATAGAAAAATAATAATAAATTAAGGAGATATTCAACATTATTTAGACACGTGCCTGTTTTTCTTTGATATGCCGAAAATCCATGAACCGTTTGACACGTGTCAAATTACATATTAATTGATTACACGGGAATCCTTTTGGTAAAGTTGGATACTAATAAATGAATTGTTGTTGAAATTTTATTAACAAAATAATCTGAATGAAGAAGTATTTTCTCAAGTGTATATTTCTTGTAAATAATAAATTTGTCACCAGAGAAATATATCTAATGTCGGATTTTTATTTGATGTTCATATTAATAAGTGACTGAAATACAAATTTTTATAGATATTTAATTCACATTTATATATATTTTTTTTAAAGTACGTGTTGAAGTTTGGATAACCGGCAGATGCTTGTTGCGTTTTCATGAAATTCATCTTGTTATTGGGCTGTGATAAGCCCGGTAGTACCGAAAAATTAATCTAATATTTCGTAGCGTTCTTTGTCTCTTGAACCAATTTTATTTTTCAGGTGGTCGGACACATTATCTATAATGTGTTTTGTACCCGTATCTCTATTCTGTTTATTTGTTCTTGCAAGCGTGCTTTAATGTGGTGACAGGCGACGACGGACATGCGTTTGAACAATAGACTGGTTTGGAGCTGGAACACTTTAGTTTGTTTCTTATGGTGCACTGTTCAAAATTTATTTTCATATATGAAGACATTTTTAGAAATGTATAACTGGACAAAACGAAACCAATAAGATAATGCATTTTTACTACATGCAACACACTAAGTTCATATATGACCCGTTTGAGTAATATATTTCGGGCCTTCAACAGTGAGTAAAGCGCATAGCACATAGTCATTATTTCATAAATTATTTCGTACGATATGTTAAGCAGACAATTTGTTAAAAACAATACAAATCGGATTTCCTTCTGACATACTTGCCACAGGCATTTGTCTCAGAAAAAAAATTCCTATATACCTTTTCTGAGACAAGTGCCTGTGATACTTGTTCTTCTTTAAGAAAAGTAGATTTAAAGAAATTATAGTTGAAAATATTTCTGTCGGCTTTTTCTTTTTTTTCGCGTGATATATTTAGGTTTAAATATTCTGATTATATTGCATTACAAAAAATAATTATTTACACATCATGTGGTAAAGGCATATTTTCAAGGCATTCATACGAAGCATTCTCTTTCTCTGTCAGAATTATATCTTTAGCTCTAAATTTACACATACTGAAAAAACAATTCGTGAATACTGTACTAAAAAATGTGGAACATTTTTAAAACATTTGTCTCTTTTATATATTTGAAAATGAAACTTAATCTGACTTAAAATCGGGAAATGATTTTTTTAACTTCTTTTACTTTTAGAAGAATAATAAAATGTCGAAATATACAAACAAATAAGTACCGTATGAAGCCTTTGTAAACAAATATCAAGCTGGTTGAAAACTAGTGGTTTGGATAAACCCCAAGAACGACACATGATTTTCTCTCTCTCAATTCCATCGTATTGTTTTAGTGAAACCATTTGTATATATACACGCATCTTTGTCGAAATTAAAATAAAAACAAAACACTTATCAATATATATATTTATTTTGTCTTCATATCTCTTACATAACAAGCTGACCACACTCTAACTTATTAGTCATTTAGTAGGCGCACATCAAAGTCGTGCACCTGTGGCAAATAACTTTGTCGGGAAAGAAGTAAAACAAAAACAAAATTATTTGTTCTGTAATAATTTTTCATAAGAACAACACATTTAATTATAAATATTAAGCATACATTTTTTTTAGATACAATTGTTTATTACCTAAAATAAAAAGATTATGATTGTTTAATGAATTGTTTTGTCATTTGGCACGTGTCAAACGGTTCATTGATTTTCGGCATATCAAAGAAAAACGGGCACGTGCCTAAATAATGTTGAATATCTTGTTTATTTATGATTATTTTTCTATAAAATTTGAAATTTATGCATAAAATATCAATCTCTAACATAATATGTAAAAATAATACACACACCAGCACTCCTTCTAGTCCTTAGTGTCATTGTATAGTCCTTAGTGCACTAAGGAGTCCTTAGCAGTGTTTAGACGTACCGCACTTAAAATAATTTTTTTTTATTAAGAAATTTTGAAATCAATGATATCGAAATAACACTAAAGGAAAATAACAGAAACATCAAACATTCTACATGAAAAATTAAATATAATTTAGAAAAGTCTTACTACAGAAATCCTTGATTTGATGCAACATTTCCATATAAAACATCAGCCGCCATTTTGAAAAATCCCGGAAAATTCCCTTTTTTAAATCGATGTTTGACCGATTTTGCCCTGAAATTAAACTGTTTTAAGTAGTATTCTTCGCCAGATATATGTTTGAATATACTTAAACGATTTGCAAAATTTGTTTTTTATTTACGGAATTTCTTTATTGGTTGTACAAGTAGACATGGGTATCGATAATTTAGCATTGAGTCAACGGAGAAATGACGAGAAAAAGTGCATGTTTTACGATTCAGATTTGACCGAATTTAATCAAAAATTAAACTGTTAGGACCAACATTGTTTGATAGAAATATGTTTGAATATAAAGGATTGATTTGCAAAAGTAAGAAAACGGGTCAGGTTTATGAGAAAATTAAACTTTATTGAAGCATATATGCATTTTATATGGGGAAATATAATACAAAATGGCGGCTATTATACGTCACAAAAGTCACGTGATGTCTAAATTAGTTGGATATGGGCGGGAAATCCTGTTATCAGTTGCACAGCTGGTTCCTGGTAAAACGATGCATCCACGATAGTAAACATACTAGTCTAATTAGTTGTTTGATAATCTACTAGGGACTTTTAATGAAGTACTAGCCAAACTAGTAATATTTACTAGGTATTTTTTTCAGTGTACCAGACAGTTAATAAAAAAATTCTGCGGCAATACTTTTATCTGCTCTAGATGAGAACGTAAGCTAGAGATCTAGGGCCTACTTGATCAAAATAACAAGTTAATTTATAGCACGGATCAATCTTTTTTAAGCTAATAAATAATTTACTTGCCCACCATACTTTAATTTGAATACAAAAAATAAACCTTTTGTCCAGTCATATTTAAGCGAAATCCACTAGTTCAGAGGTAGAATGTTTTGTACAAACAGTTTTGTGTGGCAAAAAAAAGTTAAAGCACGAGTGCAACTTTCTTTTCTTTTAATGCAGAATTATTATTACTTTTCATGAACTATTTGACAGGATGCCGATAATAAGGAAAGCTATTTCACCCAATAGTGCAATTTTGCCATCATTAAAAAAAAATCATAATTATTTACGATTCTATAAACACTCCAAGTGTTGACTATTTAAAATGTAAAGCGGGCAGTACGCTGTGTAAAATATCGAAAGCGATTGATTTTGGCTTTATATAACTAATAATAACATAAGATGTATGTGTTATTCTGATTGGCTAACTGCACATCTCATGTTACATTACACAACGAAAATCATTATTCATGATGACACGAGGTCCCACAATAAAGTGCAAAGGTGAATTTAATAAAAACTTGATAAAAATCGTGTTTTCATGATCCTAGCTAAAACATGTAATTATAAATATTGAATGCTTCTTTTTGTAACTTCATAGGGTTGTAAAAGCGTTGACCGTGCGTACATTTTCAGAATGAAGCGCTTCCGCTTTTCATACAAAATGTATTTCGGTCATCGCTTTACACCTCAATGAAGTAACAAAAAAAAAGCATTCAATTCTTAAATAAACCAGAAATGAAATTTAAAAATTCATTGAAGTGTCTTTGACTGCTTAATTATATTTTAAAAACTGATGATATATTGGTTATATATTAATAAAAATATTTTAAGTACGTTTGAGTCTTATGCAATATTTGTTTTTATATATTTGAAAACTGACTGCTACCGACCGGTTGCTTGAGCCTGGTCTCACAAACTCCGCATTTTCATTACAGCCGATTACATTGAGTGTGTAGACAAAAGTAATATCTTTGGATCGCTTGTTTGTTAGCTGAACTATGAGGTAACTAGGTGGCCACAGACCACAATTAATTCCTCTATTAGTTCTTTATAACTTTTTGTCTCATTAAAAAAATTGCACCTAATCTTTTTGTCAAATTTTCTGTGTGTGTAATGTATAGTACTAGTCCAAAAACATATCCAAATTTCAGAAAGATTGCTCTGATGTAACTTACAAAAGCCAATACACATCCATACCCCTATGGACAAGTCAAGAGATGTTCCGAAAACTGTAAATATTACCTTTTTGCACTTGACCTCATCACTCTTTCCATATTAAAATCAGTTAAAATACCTTCAACAAAAAGTTATTTCACCTCTCTTCTTTCATTTCCACCCCATAAAAACTAACAAATGAATGAAAAAGGCAAAGAAAAAAATGAAGAAAAAATACACTTTAATTAAAGGGAACTATATTCGTGAACAACGAAAAGTAAGGTCATTAATTGTGGTCTTGGGCCTATTATAAGATATTATACCAATCTCCTGTAGAAGGAGCCTAGTCCTACAGACAGATTGATTGGTTATTTGTCGAGCTAGTCTACTCTTAAAGGAGGGTAGTTTACCTAACCTAATAATACAAGCAAGCTAACCAAGGATAGGCTACCTTTGCCTACACACTCAGTGCAATCGGCTGTAACTTTTTTACATTACAGGTTGCAACACCTTGCCAAATCATTAGGTTCCAATAAACGTTTGGAAAATTTAGTTAATGTGCTTTCCCATAGGGTTTTATACAGAACAATTACCGGAAATCTATTATGGAAACTTGCAAAAACAATATCGAAATCGAAATCAATGAAGTTACTCACATTAAAAAAGGTTGAGACATTGAAGGCCAAATATTTGTTTTATTCTTGCGTGTCTTATTATAATCAGACGGTAATTTTAGAGTTTACAAAGAATATAAAGACAAACATTAATGTCGAGTTTCATTGGTGAAATTAACACTACAATACAAATAAAGGATTCTCAAATGATCATGACTTTTGCTTGTAGTAAAATGATCAATGAATGAATGAATCAATCAATCAATCAAATTGAGAATGGAAATAAAAAATGTGTCAAAGAAACAACAGTCAGCCTAACCAAAGAGCACAGCCGAAGGCCACCAATGAGTCTTCAACACAACGAGAAAATCCGGGCTTCAGCTGGTCTCTAAATAAAAATATATACTAGTAATGTGAAAATGGACGTCACACTTAACTTAGACAAAAAAACATAAAAAACTAACAAAGATCAGAGTCTACTGTCTTGGGACAGGCGCAAAAATACGGCGGGGCTAAACATGCTTTGTTAGATCTCAACCCTCCCGCTATACAATTATATCTAGCTCATGTAGAATAAACAAACACACAACAATATGCACAGAGAAACTCAGTTTAAAAGAAATCCGAGTCCGATGACAAAATAGTAAAAAAAGAAACTACACAAAACGAATATGATTCATAAATTAACAAAGAACTACTAGCAGTAACTGACATGCCAGCTCCAGACCCCAATCAAAAATATCGAAAGAATATATCGATATAAGAAGATGTGCATGGTATGAGTGCCAATGAGACAACTCTCCATCCAAGTCACAGTGTGTAGAAGGAAACTATTATAGGTTAAAGTACCCTCTTCAACACGAATCCTTAGCTCACACCGAATAGCAAGTTATAAGGATCCTCCAAAATGATTAGTGTAAAACCATTCAAACGGGAAAACCAAAGGTCTAAACTCTATATATAACTAGAGGCTCTGAAGAGCCTGTGTCGCTCACCTTGGCCTATGTGTTTTTGGTGATGGTGATGTGTTCGTAGATCTTACTCTACAAAACATTGTTGATGCTTACAATTATCTTTATCTATAATGAACTTAGCCTAGTAGTTTCAGTGGAAAATATTCTGTAAAAATGTACAAAATTATGAAAAATTGTTAAAAATTGACTGTAAAGGGCAATTACTCCTTAAGAGGTCAATTGACATGTGCATTTTAGTCATGTTGACTTACATGTATTTGTAGGTCTTACTTTGCTGTACATTATTGATGTTTACAGTTTATTTCTATCTATAATAATATTCAAGAAAATAACCAAAAGCTGCAAAATTTTCTTGAAATTACCAATTCAGGGGCAGCAACATAACAACAGGTTGTCTGATGCATCTGAAAATTTCAGGGCAGATAGATAATGACCTAATAAACAATTTTACCCATGTCAGATTTGCTCTTAATGCTTTGATTTCTGAGATATAAGCCAAAATCTTCATTTTACTCGTATGTTCTATTTTTATCCATGGCGACCATCTTGGTTAGTTGGCAAGGTCACCGGACACATTTGTTATACTAGATATCCCAATGATGATGGTGGCTAAGTTTGGTTGAATTTTGCTCAGTAGTTTCAGAGGAGAAGATTTTTGTAAAAGTTACGACGACGGACGACGGACGCCAAGATATAAGAAAAGCTCACTTGACACTTCGGGCCAGGTGAGCTAAAAAACGAGAAGCGAGAACGACATCAACAAACGCCAACTACTGTTTTTTGTGTGATTTTTTTATTACTAGACCAAATATTTCATGATTTTTTTATTATCTAGGGCTGTATTTTTGATTAACAATTGATAACCAAGTTAAATAAAATCATATGTGTGTATAGCAAACATATTAACTTTGGCTTGAAAGACGTCTATTTAATTGTTTTCCACTCGCTCTGCTCGGTCGGAAAAATTGACAAGAATAAAATCCTAAGATTGAACGCGTTCGTTCAACAATCTTATTAAAATAAAAATATATTAATTTTCTCATACACATAAGTATTACGAAATTAGAGATATAAATTTTGATTAGATTAGTTCGTCTTATTTACAAATGTAGTGTTATCTGTAGTAAATTTACTGACTTTTTTAATAAAGGATTTGATTAAGAATGTGTCCATACCACATAAATGCCCCACTCGCACTATCATTTTCCATGTCTAGTAGACCGTGGAATTGAGGGTCAGAACTCTATATTTGGCATTGAAATTAAAAAGATCATATGATATAGAATATGTGTACTGAGTTTCAAAAAAAATATATCTGTACATTAACTCCACTTTCAAGTATAGAGACGTGATTTTTATTCTGAGACAAGTGCTTGTTACAATCCAAAAGAACTTGCAGTCATTCGATGTTCAGTACTTCAGTACTTTGATTGTTTGAAAACGAGGTAAATACCCTGCCACATTCGGTATGTGTTTTTGTTACACCTTTGTTTTCCTTCTGTTTTGTATCGATCTCATACGTTAAACCCTTTTCCACTGATTTGTATAGTTTGTTCTTATGCTGTGCTGTAACAAAACTGTCCCGGCTGTTTACAAGCATGTTAAACGCCACAATATATTGCATGTGCCTGCTCCAACTCAGGAGCATGTAGTTCAATGGTTATCGTTTGTTGATGTCTTTTATATGTGTTTTTCGTAATTCATGTTGTTTTAAAATAGGCTGTTATTTTTCTCAATTGAACTGTTTCATATTTTTCAATTCATGGACTATTGTACCCGACAATACCGTATGTTTTTTCTCATTGTTGAAGATTATATGGTTGCCTATACTAGTATATAATTGCTTACATCCACTACATTTGAACTTTGTTGGATAGTTGACTCATTTGCATTAATACCAAATCTCCTTATTAAAAGTTGAGGGGTGTGTGTGTTTCTTTGGAAAATTTAAATGTTTTTATCCCAGGTCACCCAGTTTGAATAGAATATTTTGACATTTTGCTGTGCTCTTGAATTTGAGTAAAGAGCCAACCAAAGCTCACGGCCTGTTGGTGGGTAGTTGATGACTATATGGTAAGCTCTGGATGTCTTTTTGAGTATTGCATACGGTGATTTGGTGATGTCTTCATGCCATGCATTGTCCCATTACTTTATATAGACAGCTTATCAGTCAACCTGATCTATCAAGTAGCTCTCTTCGCCTTTTGTATAGTCAGACGAAAAACAAGATATAAACTGACTTAGCTTGGTATATACATGTTTATTTAATATACTCATATAAATATAAAAAAAGAAGATGTCGTATGATTGTCAATGAGACAACTCTCCACAAGAGACCAACATAACACAGAAATTATCAACTATAGGTTATCGTACGGCCTTCAACAATGAGCAAAGCCCATACCGCATAGTCAGATATAAAAGGCCCCGAAATGACAATGTAAAACAATTCAAACAAGAAAACTAACTTATTTATGCACAAAAATTGAACGAAAAACAAAAATGTAACACATAAACAAACGACAACCACTGAATTACAGGCTCCTGACTTGGGACAGGCACATACATTTTGAATGTGGCGGGGTTAAACATGTTAGCGGGATCCCAAATTCAAGTCAAATTGATATTTTAAAACAACATAAAAGTTAAAAAATGTTAAAAAAAAATATTTTAATAAATGTTGAAAATATAATTGTGTTTGTGAGTGGAAAACTACTTAAAATTGTAGAAATATTCAAAAGTAGTTCTCGCGTTTTTGTTCTGCGGCTACGTTAACGGAACATCAATCAAGTAATCGATCTTCATGACTATGGCTTCAATATTTAATAGTATAAAATATCATATTCTGCTTGTCTTAGACTCAAAAAGACTTCAAGTTTGAATAGATCTACGAAGACAAAAGAACGTTCATGTGTGGTTTAGCAATTGTACATGCCCACGAGACCGACGTTCAGATATTGTTCGGACGATGTTTTGAGAAATTCCGATGCGACCGGACAAGTAAAATTAAACTGTTACAGTATATTACAGAACACAAAACTGGCTATCTTTGCTGTAAATACAAGTTAAAAACCTGACATGGTTTACATTAAAGCTAAAAATCCCAATCCCACGGCATCAAATAATTTAAAAAAAAATATATGACCTTTAACATTGGAGGTCTAAACTAGCATTGAGCCGTGTCCAGGTCCGAAATAGAAAATAAAGAGATGTGGAGTAAATGTACACGGAACAAAATCGCACACAATATATAGAAAAAATACAAATTATTAATGAACAGGGCTTTTATGCCTGTTCTTCATCTTGAAAGGAGCTGGAGGGTCTTCAACGAGGAACTAGACCATTGATCCTCATTATACAAAAGTAACATATATAGGTTAGAGCATCGGACTATACAAAAACATAAGTTCCTGGTTCGATCATCGTTCCGGTGAGAAAATTTCCAATCCACTATAATTAATAAATATGTTTAAACTAACAATAGCCACACACTTGACTTTGTGGATTACATTATTTTTTTCATCATCCTACATATGTCTTTTGATATTGTTCATACATGTAAATACTAAAAGTCTTACACTGTATCTATATATTTTGCTCCGAGACCAGAACATAATAAAATAGATAAATTAAAACTTGCGCTTTAGATTAAGAAAGGGTGTGAAAGATTTTGTATAATTTTTTCCAGTTCTTCTGGAGTCCTTGAGCCCTTCCCTCGCCAACAATATATAGTTTGCTTTATTTGTAAAAGAGGCTAGTTACGCTACAATATTATTATCTTAGATTAACCTCTCCAAACTTAAAAGTAAAGATCACGCACCGGTACATTATTGTTTAGATTGCTAAAGACTTTTACACCCGTCGACATTATCTTCGATTAAAGTAGTATTGATCTGACAACCGCTGTGCATGTATACTTTAACGACCTTTAAATGAATGACAAATGACAACATTGTCATTTTTTAAATGACAATTAAACTGTGTTGGAAAGATAACATAAATACACTTTCGTTTTTCGTTTTTTGTTTTTGTGAAATCAAAAATGAAAAATGAAAACACTTTCATTTTTCGATTTTAGTTTTTGATAAATCAAAATTGAAAACTGAAAATACTTTTGTTTTTCGTTTTTTGCTTGTGAAATCAAAAACGAAAAACGAAAACACTTTTGTTTTTCATTTTAGTTTTTAAGAAATCAAAAACGAAAAATGAAAACACTTTCGTTTTTCGTTTTGATTTTTAAGAAATCAAAAACGAAAAATGAAAACACTTTCGTTTTTCATTTTGGTTTTTATGAAATCAAAAACGAAAAATGAAAACACTTTCGTTTTTTGTTTTTTGTTTTTGATATTTCAAAACGAAAAACGAATGGACGCAGATATACACGGACCATGTTCCACAACCTAATTACACTTAGTAAACTGGTATTACTTTTAATTTCTTCTGTTTTTTCTACTTTGTTTGGGCGATTGGTTTTAAAGAAGTTAAATTAAGGATTTACATCAGATTAAAATTTTAGATTTTATGATTTTTTAACATACGTTATCTGTATATATCCGTTTGCATTTTTGTCGCATTTGAGCAATCAACAAACGTCGTCAAAGACCACTCTTGACTTGTTGTTATACTAGATACTTGTACTGATATATTATTATTTCTGCATGGTGTTATGGATATTCATATTAATGTTTTAATAACTGTATATAATAGCAAATAGTTAATTTTACCTCTAACATAGTTTGCCACTGTCCTTATGCATCTAAATAAATGTGTTGGTAAAGGTGCACTGGGGTCTCCTGATGTTACAACAATAATTCGATCTATTTTTAGATATTCCGAACGTTTGGAAATTACATTTTCAAAAAAACTATGACGATTATTATCTGTATTGCCCTTATACAAGTCATAAAGCCGATTTAGATCTTCTCCCTCTTTAATTTTGCCGTCAAATAATGCTCTCAAAAACGCCTTGTTGAAGTCACCATTATCATTTTCCAAACCATTGACATCGATAAATGTTGGAAACCATACATTAGGTTCTTCTTTGAAATAAGTAGAAGCCTCGAAACTGTAAAATTAAGATTGCAAACATTTTTAATTTTCAATATTATAAGGCTCGTATTCTCTTAAAGAATTATAGAGTGACAGGCGGATATGAGGGCTGGTATTGCATCCCTAATTATAAAGGTTGACGGAATTTAAGGTCAAAACTTTGGTCCAGATCCTCGTTTGTAGAGCTCCTTTTGAAAGTATGGATGAGTCTCTCTGACTGATTCAATGACAAAATGAGTACAGACAACTTAAATAACGAGCATGAGAGTAATTCAAGCTAAGCACCCATGGCTAGGAAAAAAAATAAGAAGATATTAGGGAAAATATGTACTACTATAGATAATGCATCAAGGCTTCCGAAGCTGCACAAACTCCTTACAAGTATAGATTAAGTTCGTCTTCAAGTGATTGTTCCACTACTAAACTATCTATTCTACTTACTAGTACAATCGGTACAACCAAAAACCTGGGTATAATTTTTGTTTAAAAGGCCTTTGAAATTTACAAAAGATAGATTTTTAGTAGCAACAAACAAAAGATCTATGACAGTTGGACCTTCTTTAATATGTTATGTCATGTTAATGGAATTCAGATGAGAACTAACTGTGCACCACTTATTGTGGACCAGTTTCTGTATAGTTATGCGTTACAATTTACTAAATTTAACAAAGACCAATCGAAACAAAATTTGATACAAAAATTTAATAATATAGATATTTGGAGAATATATTGACTCACAATAATGATGACATATGTGTGTACACTAAAGAGATTTATCCTGCTAAACTGACTATGAAGTCATATGAAACAATTGACTCGTGAAAAATATTGTTAATCCAATTCTTGAACCAATGCATGTATATATCATAAACTTAAGTCTTCTGTGCAAAACTTTATCATTCTTTACGCAAACATTTCGTAAAATCGTTAATTTTTTTTCTCTCTGTCTGTTAATGAGTGAAAATATGGCTGCTACTTAATAGTCATGTTTTAAAGCCGATGTTTACCGATTTTCATCGACTTATAGTAAACAATCAATTAAAAAGCATGGATATTGAGCACATTTATAACATGTACAATCTGAGAATTATAGTTTATTTAAATGACAGATTCATGCGTATTGCGATCACCAGATTTTTACGAGAAGGGTCACGCTGAGGTCACTTGCATACCGAACATATGTCGGGCGAATTGCTTCCTGGAAGTAAGCAATTAAAAAAAAGTAAATTCTTCTAAATGTGGATAAATTAAAGAATTTTCTTCAGAAAAAAGTATATGTACACAAGTTTTATATTGAAAACTATCCATTTAGTTATAAAAAAAAATATGCATCATTTTACAATAAGTTTGTTCAATTCTTATATAAAACGTAATAAATTTTGTGTCGTATGTTTTGTTTCATAGCGGTTTTTTTACGTTTCACCTCGAGGAAACTCTCTATCTTATTAATGTATTAATCATTTGCTTCAGGTCGATCCACTTTGCACCCTTCCGTGAATATGCGTGATATAATTGCCACTGGACATTACGGTAGCAATCAATTTATCAGTTTCATTTAGGGATGAATACTCATTAGTTCTCAGTTGATAATTGTCTAAAACAGTTTTCCCTTTTTTGTGTATTTAATTTTAAAATTTTATTCAAACTTGATTTTTTAATGTAAATTCTAAAATTTCTTTCCACATTTTTCTCTTTTAAATTATTTTCTTTTGTCAATATTTAGAAACCGGCGTAGTCCACATCAGGGGTTACATTGTATCAAACCAAACTAGGAGGAGGGGAGTAAAACAGGGAAAAGTCTCTATTGAGTACATTCAATAACTCATATATTGAAGCGTAAACAATGGCAGTCTCGTATAGGTGGCAAAATTTTCTGCGTCAATTTTTATATGTTATATATATCTGGTAGACTAGTACTGTAGTTGTCATAAAAGCAAAATCGGATGAAAAAAGGTTGGCAACAATTTATAATAAGATTCAACATATTTTGGCCGTTTCGTTTATTCTATAGTGATTGTCTTACTGATCGGTTCTGTTATTTAAAGTGTTTTTTTTTCATCTACACTTGTCCTTGCAAAAGGCGCTAAAGATGTGTCAAAATCAACCATGCGACTTATTTGAAGTTCATACTTCCCTCTCAACCATTCAAATGGTTCTTTAACGTATAATAGATAGCGTGAAACTCTCACTACAACAAGCATCGGATAAACGACATTTTTATTTCGACCAAACGAGGCTGCATATTTTATACACCCAAATAGCTAAACAGCCACACCAATTTTAGAGATGTCAATATTTCTATAACTAATCAATCCTTTGGTTTTGAAAGCGAATATAAAGGTATACATCAATACGACAGCAACCCAACGACACGCATAAATCAAAACAATAAGTTAGAGTCAACATACAAACTTTTGTAATAGCAAGAAGCCTTTACAGAATAAAAAGCCCCAAACTGCATCATGACTAAATAATTCGGAGTTGAGTTTTTGGACAATTGTTTGGTTGATAACTTTCACATGCCCTTTTTTAATTTTGATCAGTGGAAATTATAGAAGGTGTAATATAAATCAGTAGAAGAAAAACACTTCACTGTATAGTAACGGTAAAAATACTTAATGATTATGGTTGACGTCCAGTGGTGGTAAATTAAATGTCGAATATTCAGGACAAAAACAAGGAATGTAAATATAATATGAAAATTAACACTGCTTTGTACTAGACCGACAAAGTGAGACGGATTTTTAACGTGTAAGTTCACAAGCTATCAGTTTGGATGAAAACAAGTCACCCTTCGTTTGACACGGTCGGGATTCGGACCAAAGTAATAAACAATACAGTTTCACAAAATTCCAACCGTTACTTATGCGAGCTAAAAGTATTTAACTTAAATTAGATGCGTTAAATGATATTTAAAACTACACATATATAACGATGGCCGACATCAGAGAAGATTTAGAGGATCTCTGCAAATTAAAAACTATTGCTTCAATTATTTTAGTGGCCCCAATGTTGGGAGCTGTTGCAAGGCTAAATTTCTATTCATTTAAATCTACCCTCATTTTCCAGTGGTATTTCAAGTTTACGTCCAACCTTACTGTCGACCGACTATTGCAAGTCCTACCTATATTATTTAAAGATAATGTGTTCTCGTCATGAACATGAATGAAATATTTGCCACTGGACTTTAGGCAAACAACAATGAATCAAATTAGTACACGAAGACACGATCTTGTAAAATGCTGTAATATCAATTTAAATCACAGACTAATAGATCAAACATTTTGATGTTATTTTGTGAAATTTACCACAAAACTGAACCATTATATTTTTTTTTTATAAAATACTTCTTTACTATGGTTCTTTAATATCTACCGTTTTGTTATTATTTATAATATATGATGAAAGGTAAAAGTTTTTTCAATGAATTTATGCTTTCTCTATAGCCGTGAAAAGGGAATTACGGACGACTAAAATAAAAGTGTTGTTCCCATATATACTTTGTAATACAATTGAAGAATTGTAAAAATTTATTATCTATACACGTTTTGATCGAACCACTCAAACTTACTTATCTTGCTGCTAAAGTTGATACATTTAGGCTATTCAATACAATTGTATTCATTGAAGTTTACAAGCGTAGTAAAAAAAAATATTTTAAAACTAATTGGACTGAACAGACAACACTAATTATTTCGTAGTTGCATGTAACGTATAGTGAAGGAAAATAACAGAATCAAAACCAACATAAAAATGTACCCTCCTATTGTGCAGGACCTTATGCATCTAGGTCTGTTCGATTAGAAGTTGAGAAACAAGCAGTTTAATAACTTTTTGTTGGAAGAGTTAACTTACTGTTTTAATTGGTCTGGTCTTTAAGAATCTGTTTCATGATTAATCACAAATTAAAAACATCAAATTTATATATAACAAGACATTTTGTATAGAACATTCATTGGTCAGTTGTGAATGAGGTCTGTATATAGGGTTTTGATTTGTTCATTTATAAAAAGAAAAATCGTTATTTTGAAAAGTTGGAATTCAAAAATATTAATTTACCCCTTAATTCTTTATAAAACTATCCTATGGTGTTATTTAAATGCTAAAATATGATAATCAATATACAATTAAACAGGCGCGGATCCAGCCATTTTAAAAAGGGGGGGGGGGGGTCCCAACCCAGAGTAAAGGGGGCTTCCAACTATATGCTTCCATTCAAATGCATTGATCGGCCAAAAAAAGGGGGGGTTCCAACCCCCGGAACCCCCCCCTCTGGATCCGCCACTGATTAAATGATGTACTACCATTTAATCGGTCCGTTTCAAATGCACTTTGGTAACGGTTATTTGTATATACCAGTGTGAGTACTATTTAAGTTAGATATATTTAGACTGGTCCAATAGAGGATATAAAGGCTTCTGCAAGTGTTTTCGTTTGTACTTTTCTTATGTTTTTGACGGTTTGTAAGTCAGTAAAAGATCAATGATTAAGTTAATATTGACATTAAAAGTACTCCTCACAAAAAGGGCTGTTCAAATCCCATCGCCCTTCGGGCTCGTGGATCTGAACATCCCTTTTTGATCGGAGGTCTTTTAATATCAATATTAACTTATCATTGAGCTTATACTATTACATATTTGTTGTATAGTAATATAACTCATTAACAATATAAAGTAGAGGCCCAGAGTCTTTTGATTTGAGGACCTTGGTTGGTGACCTTGAAATAGATCTCAAGTTCATAGGTAAATTTAACGTTCTAGATTTTGACTTTGCTTTACCTCATATGTATACATGATAAAGACATGGAACTTTTTGCATTAGATTGCAAGCAATGTGACCTTAAAAAAGTCAACCGGAAGAGACCTTTTGTAAACCGGAAGTAGCTATTTTTGTACTAAATTAATGTTAAAGTATATAGAAACATATATTTTTGAAATCAGTGTCAAGTAAACTATTGAAAAATACCGAAAGTAACATCTTTTAAACAGGAAGTAAACTTTGATCTCCCTTATTTATATCTTTTTGTACAGAAACCATATATTTTTGGAATCATCGTTCAATAAGCTGTCATTTGACGCTGAGATTGACATTTAAAACCAAATTTTAATATTTTCATATCGAAATAGATCCTAACTGATGGAAAGACCACCAATTGACAATTGGTTTTTAATCTCAATAATAGTATTGGGTAAAAAATGAATGGCGTAGATCTTGAAATTTTTAATTGAAGCTCATTATTATAACTTTTTCAAAGATATGAATTACAGATGTGACTCAAATACTATGGAACTAGAGGTTGATTTTAATGTACATTATTTAATTGCCAGATGAATTGCAAACTTTTTGAATGGTGCTGTAACCGAAAATGAGATTTTAAAAAAATTAGAAAAATTAACAACAAATAAATGATAAAGCTGGTGGATGTGAAAAAAAAAATTAATGACCATATAGGACTCATATGGTCACGATAAAGTGCGATAGTCTTCGCTAAAGCGCGATGGTGTCAAACTCTAAAGTACGATGGTCGTTTATTTTTTAAGTGCGATCAGATGACACGCTAAAATACGAAGGTGTAATGTGGTTCAGGCAATAGTGTTTGTTTTATGCTGTATTCATATTAGTTTTTCATCTATTGTATTGTTTATAAATCATGCCGTTGTCTTTCTCTTTTGAATTGATTAACACTAGTCATTTCGTGGTCCTATATAGCTTGCTTTGCGATGTAAGCCAAGACTCTCTGTTTATAGTCATATAAATATTATCAGGTACATAAATCAACGACGTTTGTCTTTGGTGAATAGTTGTTCTGTTGACTATTACACAACATCTTCTTGTTTGTTGTTGTTCATTGTTTTGTATAGAAATCAGTCCGTTACTTTTCTTGTTTGAATTGTTTCACACTGGTCGTTTTGATACCCTTTGGTTGTTATAGAATACCATCTACAGGGGTTAATCATACGGTAACCTATAGTTTATTACAGCAATGACATTTAGCCTTGGATAATGACTTGTCTCTCTGGAAATCGTATTATAATGCTACAAATCTAGCCATTATGTTACTATCTTGTTGGCGAGTATTAATATCTTTCACAGATCACAGACATGACGAACCATATTGTAAAACAATATTTCATAAAATACTTTAATCAAAGTACTGAAGTACTGAAAATAGGATGACGGCAAGTTCTTTTGGATTGTCACAAGCACTTGTCTCAGAATAAAAATCACATCTCTATACCTGAAAATGAGGTTAAATTACAGGTATATTTTGTTCTGAGACAAGTTCATGCGTGGATGATAAATTCAACCTCATCGTAATAACTATTATATTATAGTGATACAAATCACTATACTCTAGGTGTTTTTTTTTGTTATATAGTATATTAATATTTGTATATTACAGTTACATGTATAGATAATTTTCATCCATTTGTTAATCCTTATTTTCTATTATTATATTTATAATAGTGCAGTGAAAGTGCATGGTGGACACTCTTCTGTAATAATTCGATTCTTCTCATAGATTGGATTTGAGTAGGCATTCATAATTGAACGGATTTCGTCCTCATTGATCAACACTTACACTTACAGTATGCATATGTGTCCCCTCTCACTTTCCCCTTTTTATCCACAAACAAATCTCCATGTAACAGCATTGGAAAGTAACAAATTATTGAATATTATGTTTCTTTTTATTAAAATAAGTTATCTTATATATTTAATACTTAATTACATTGTTTTATAAACACTCACTAGAGCAAAGATAAAAATAACGTCAAGTCCCATCTGAAACTGAGTCGCCTTTTTATTTATTTTTGTACAGTGGAAATACGGAATTTCATAATACTGGACCTACCTTTATATATTTGTTGATTATTGTATTATGTTGTTTTAATCTCTGTATATAATTATATTCAGTGAATTAGTTAACCTGGGCAAGTTTCTAGAAACTCAGAGTCTCTCTTTTTCCTTGTAATGTCCACCATGTTAACTTGAGTCGCTTACCGTAAACCGTCAAAGTGCACTGTCGTGAAAGGCGATATAACGTTGAAATAGAGTCTTTTGAGTCGCCTTTGACGTCTATATGAAATCTTTCAAGTCTTTTAATTGTATATATTTTGAACTACTATTGAACGCGACCTTAAATAACAAAACCTTTCTTCACTTTAGCTTACAATTTAAACCTTGCACTTTTAAAGGTTAGGAAATATTTTGTCAAAGTTTTACTTTATGTAAAACATAGTTTTATAAATTTTATATTATAAGAGATTCTAAAGATTGGAGATCATTAGACGTACATATTTTATATTGAAAGGTACATAAAAAGTCAGAACGATAAAATATTCCATATTTTATACATAGACTCGATGACGCAGTCTCGAGTTTTAAAGTCGCTATTCAAATAAGACATCTCTTTAGTTATTTTTAAAGAAAGTAACAGTAAAAGTCATACTTGTATTATTTACTTGAAATACCAATAGTATAGTAAGAAATTGTTATTATTCATTTAATATTTTCAACGATTCTTTACATAAAATTGAGAATGGAAATGGGGTATGTGCCAAAGAGACAACAACCCGACCATAGAAAAAAACAACAGCAGAAGGTCACCAACAGGTCTTCAATGTAGCGAGAAATTCCCGCACCCGGAGGCGTCCTTCAACTGGCCCCTAAACAAATATATACTAGTTCAGTGATAATGAACGAAATTGTACACAAGAAACTAAAATTAAAATAATACAAGACTAACAAAGGCCAGAGGCTCCTGACTTGGGACAGGCGCAAAAATGCGGCGGGGTTAAACATGTTTGTGAGATCTCAACCCTCTCCCTATACCTCTAGCCAATGTAGAAAAGTAAACGCATAACAATACGCACATTAAAATTCAGTTCAAGAGAAGTCCGAGTCTGATGTCAGAAGATGTAACCAAAGAAAATAAACAAAATGACAATAATACATAAATAACAACAGACTACTAGCAGTTAACTGACATGCCATATATATTACGAAGTCGAATATTCACCAAAAAGTACAGTAAAATCAGGAGTCGCAACTTAAACATTTGAGAAGTCGACAAATTCTTATTTGATTTGCATATAAGGAAAATGTTGATATGATTGGTCGAGGGGACTTCCAGTAGTTGGTTAATATTCGATAGATGACGTTCACCGAACTTCTTTTAACAAGATGGCGCAATAATAACCTCGAAGTTACCAAAATTGATTTTAACCGCACGTTAATCTTTAAATTAGATAATAAACATATCAAAAGCCTTTGTTTGAATGATAATAAGTTTTCGCAGTTTATTTCTTATCAGATAGCAAATTTTGTTGGGTACATATTTTTGCGTTAACCAAAAAAATATATTCATGCGCAAGGCTTATCCAATGACATAAATATATACAATTTACGTGTGATAGAGGTAACACGTGTGGTAAAATCCATTCCCTATCTCCAATTTTATAAGGATTAAACGCCTTTTTAAAGGAATTTATTGGTGTATTATTATATAAATTGTACCAAGTCACTCACAAACATATCATAGAAGTCCTTTGAGGCAACAAAGTTATCTCGGACCCAAGGATCTAATTTACCTCTTTTTTGCGCAGGACATTTTTACGTTGATCTGATCCTAATAAATTTCAAAAATATTCATTACCCCTCCAATCTCAACAAAAATGACACTGAGTACACATCAGAGAGAACTCGCATTCAATATAATATTAATATGTCCACAACTTTTCTCGTTACGTCAAGTTAAGGCGATTTTCGTCCGTTCGTAAGATGGTAAGAAACTCTATAGGTTTGTTTACACTTTTTACAGTTCAATCAGAATCAGTAAACGCTGATTAAACGATGCGTTTGTTTCTACTTTTGAAACGTTTAACCAACTATAACAAACTACACACAACGTTTAAAAAACTATGGTTAGAAAGAACTGCACTCTTAATTAAGGATATTGTTTCATGTCTTGTTTTTGTTTTTAAATTACATGCACTCCTATAATGTTTTCGTCATTATTAATAAAAAATGTTATATTCTTTACATATCATCAAATACTTTAAGGTGATTGTTCTGTTAGACATTTATTCCTATGTTTACATTTCGATAAATCATGTTGGCCGAACTACTACTAGCTGTTGCCACTGTATAAAAGGCATGACAAACACTAATGATATTCACCGCTCTAAAAATACATTAATAAAAGATAGGGAATAAAAATAAATCGGTCAAGGAATATGAGGATTAAATACATTTTTTTCTAGAAAATTTTGGTGTGTAAACCGGGTCGCTAGCTAATAAACTTACATATTAGTTTATGAAATAACCCATCCGTTTTCACGACAAAAAAATCTAGGTATAGTGCTTTTTTGTTTATACTTGTACGTTGAAAAGTCATTGATGTTGTTTCAGTTTGTGTCTAATCTGTTTTGCTTATTTTGCAAATAAAATGCATTAAAACTAAACTGATTGTGGTCAAATTTGTTTCACTTCGGTCGAAAAGTTTTAGTGAAGAAGATTTTTGTAAAAGTAATGAACAGCGAAGGCCCAAATTAAGGAGAAAAGATCCCTTGATTCTGTTGGCCAGGTGAGCTAAGAATCTATGATAATGAATTTTATTTGAAATTACAAATTTCAATACTAATTGTGATAACGAATTCAACAAATTCGTAATCACAAATATAATCCTTTATAACAAATTATAAAATTCGTTATAACGATTTACAACAAATTCGTAATCACAAATATAATCCGTTATAACAAATTATAAAGTTCGTTATAACGATTTACAAAAAATTGTGGTAACGAATTTCATTCGTAAAAACGAATTACAAAATATTTTATAACGATTTCCACCAATACGTTATCACAAATTCAATCTGTTATAACGAATTATAGAATTCTTGATAGCGATTTAAATTCGTGATTTCGAATTCAAATTATATTCATGGGAGGTCCTTAATGGGCTTCCGTATACTAACACGCTTCCGTAAAACTGTGCAAGTTAATGAGTTACTTGCCTTTATTTGAAGTTATGTTTTCCATCGTTTCACTCTAGACTAGTTTTGTCGGAACCAGATATTGTAGAAAAAGCAAACACAGTATAGTATGGTACGCCAAAGCATTATATGATGTGCATTTACCTTTATATGATGTGCACGTGTCATTATATGATATGCAAACGCCTTTATATGACGTGCAAATATGCTTATTATGGACAATGAAATTGAGAATGGAAATGGGAATGTGTCAAAGCGACAAAAATCCGACCAAAGAGCAGACAACAGTCGGAGGCCACAAATGGGTCTCCAATGTAGCGAGAAAATCCCGTACCCGAAAGCGTCCTTCAGCTGGCCCCTTAACAAATATGTATACTAGTTCAGTGATAATGGACGTCATACTAACTCCGAATTATACACAAGAAACTAAAATTAAAAATCATACAAGACTAACAAAGGCCAGAGGCTCCTGACTTGGGACAGGCGCAAAATTGTGGCGGTGTTAAACATGTTTTTTGATATCTCATCCCTCCCCCTATACCTCTACCCAATGTAGAAAAAACAATACGCACAACAATACGCATATAGTATATGAATCAAAAGAATCTTTATATGATATCCAAACATCTTTATGTTCTGTCCAAATATATTTACATGATGTGCATAAAAACTTAAATGATGTGCAAATATCCTTATATGATGTGCAAATATATTTACATTATGTGAAAACATCTATATATGATGGGGTTGTGTCATTATGATTATTATGTGCTTGTAATCTGATATCATGTGGTTCGGTTAACCTCATTATATGATGACGAAACGTCATTATATGTTGTGCTTTCATCGTCGTTATGGTCAATGAACATGATTACAATTATAATGATTACTGTCTACGTCATTACTTATGGAACGCCGGAACTGTCTTATAGTGTAAATATTTAATGTGTTTTGTCGCTTTGCCTTTACGTCCTGTCATTTCTTCTTTATGTTATGTGCAGATGCCTTTTTTTCCTGACACGGCATCTCTGTGTTATGTCAAATTAGTAATTTGTTTGGTCAAACAATTGTATGATATGTCATTGCTAAATTTTGTTGTGTAAAATATGCATTATTTACATTATGCTGTAACTACTATATATTCTGCGAATACTTCGAAACTTTATGATCAACCACCTTTACATTCTCTCATATTTTATCTATGTTATGTCTATTCTTCTTTTACGTGAGTCAGTTAATAATTGCGTCCTGTCTTAAGTGTTGTTGTTATGTCAAATGTTTTAAACTTTTTGTTTTGATACACCTTTCAGTTGTTCTATGTAAATCTCATGATATTATAGTCTTTTGGCGTTATGTTGTTTTTATACATATGTATCTCCAGTGAAAAACATAATACATCATGGTATAATTCATATGCGTTTTGCCGTACAAGTTCTGTGCAAATACCGCTTACAATATGTACAAACACCATGTAAGTTATGTGCAAATGCCTATTACATTATGTCCAAACATCTATGACGTTATGTGCAAACACCTATAACGTTATGAGCAAACACCTATTACGTTATTTGCAAGCACCTATTACGTTCTGGTAAACGCTTTTTGACACAGATTAAAACAAAACGCATCAATCATTTGCATTTTGAAAATAAAGAAAATTAAAAGTCATGAATTAAAGTAACATTTGATCTGTAATGTAATACACATAGTTAATTTTCCGGCATTTGATGGCTTAATATCCTCAGAAGAGAACAGTCTGTAATTCTTTATCTCATTTAAGCCAATAGTTGTTGCTGAATATTAGCCACATCATGAACATGTAATTTATCCGTCTTTCTCGTTTCTCGTTTTTTTAATTTTATATAGATAAGACCGTTGGTTTTCCCGCTTGAATGGTTTTACACTAGTAATTTTGGGGCCCTTTATAGCTTGTTGTTCGGTGTGAGGGCCGTACGTTCACCTATAATGGTTTACTTTGCCAAAACTCCCTGCTAATTCAAAAAAAAATACAAGATAAGAGGTGGCGAGAAAATATCTTCGTTCTCGGTCAATATAATCTGAATAGACGCATATATAATGTGTTGACCTTGATAAAAGTCTATAATTCATAAATTTAATTCGGCTCCTTCCAAAACCATGTTATGATTATGTATGCAAGATATGGCGACCTATGAAATGATCCGCTTGGTGCTGATGAAAGAAAACATTATAAATAAATGAGTCCGTTAGTGCTCTATTTTGAATTGTTTTACATTTTCTTATTGACTATGCGGTATGGGCTTTGCTCATTGTTGAAGGCCGTACGGTTGTTAATTTCTGTGTCATTTTGGTCTCTTGTGGAGAGTTGTCTCATTGGCAATCATACCACGTCTTCTTTTTTTTTTATATCAACTTATATTCCGTAAAGAAATGAGGTTGCACTTTGATTTTTACATGTACCTTTTATTTTGCTTCGAATAACAGGGCAGAGCTTTTAGTTTCAGTCGATATACACGCCATCTTAAAATAACTACTTGTCACATATAAATTATGTTTGGTTGCTTCATGATGTGGCTGATATTCAGCAACAACTATTGGCTTAAAAGAGATAAAGAATTACAGACTGTTCTCTTCTGAGGATATTAAGCCATCAAATGCCGGAAAATTAACTATGTGTATTACATTTCAGATCAAATGTTACTTTAATTCATGGTCGTTTTATTATGCATATATTACACACTGAAATTGAAAATTAAAATATCAATCATTAATACGTCTTTATTTGCATTGCTAATCTGCAATATGCACGATTGGTTTGCTAAAAAATGTTCCTGTACAATGTTGTCAAAAATGCATTAAATGTATTTTATGACTTCTGTCAATCTAGGCACACCTCCAGAGAGACACACCTCGAGAATCGTGTCTATATATTTGTAAATATTTTAATTTTCAACAAGTAAAGTGAACAAAATATAAAAAGAATGGATGTATAACGCACACTTTTTAAGTAGAACAACATATAACCTTCAGTTCACATTCAGCATTCAATGGGCATTACCTTGAAAAAGAATACAGCGAAGTAGTTCAGAGCTTTTTAGAAAGCCAAAACTTTTCCTTAATTTTCAAAGTGTAAATCACTGATGCGTTTTGTTTTAATCTGTGTCAAAAAAAGCGTTTACCAGAACGTAATAGGTGTTTGCACATAACGTAATTGGTGTTTGGACATAACGTAATAGGTGTTTGCACATAACGTAATAGATGTTTGGACATAATGTAATAGGCATTTGCACATAGCGTAATCGGTGTTTGCACATAATGTAAGCGGTATTTGCACATAACGTAATAGTGTTTGCACATAATGATGTAGTTTTTATACATAACTTAATAGGTATTTGCACATAACGCAATAGGTGTTTCCACATAAGGTAGACTATGTTTGCATATAGGGTAAACTATGTTTGCACATAGGGGAAACGATGTTTGCACATAAGGTAAACGATGTTTGCACAAAACGTATAAGCTGTTTGCACATAATGTAAAAGGCATTTGCACATGAAGTAATGAATGCTCACAGAGAGTATCGATTGTTCGGCAAAACGCATATGAATTATACCATGATGCGTTGTGTATTTCACTGGAGATACATATGTATAAACACAACATAACGCCAAAATACTATAATATCATGATGTTTACATAGAACAAAGGTATATCAAAACAAAACCTTTAGAACATTCGGCATAACAATCACATTTGAGACAGGACGCAATTTTTAACTGACTTACGTAAAAGGAAAATAGACACAACATAGATAAAATATGAGAGAATGTAAAGGTGGTTGATCATAAAGTTTCGAAGTATTCACAGAATATATAGTAGTTAAAGCCTATTGTACACAACAAACTTTAGCAATGACATATCATACTACTGTTTGACCAAACAAATAACTAATTTGACATAACATAGAGATGCCGTGTCATGAAATATAGACATTTGCACATAACATAAAGAAGAAAATACAGGACCTAAAGACAAAGCGACAGAACACATTAAATATTAACACTAAAAGACAGTTCCGGCGTTTCATAATTACTTATTCCGGTCTTCTTATGCGGAATAAATATAATCCCGGCTTATATCTGTAGCTATTGTTTTGAAAATTGTTGCGATTTGAGAAGAGAAAAACCTTGACGTGTTGGTTCCTCGTTTTAAGATGAAAATAAAATCGATTGGTCTAACATAATGAACATTCGCGGTCTACAATAATGAGCATACAGTTAAAGTTATTAAATTTAAGAAATAACTCTTAAATATGTTGCTATCGCAAGCGAAAGTGTACTTTCAAGATAAAGTGAGACAGACTCAGTGACATTTAACAAAAATTAAAGTTTCAAACATTTCGGAGGAAGTTTAAGATCAGTTAATACAGGAGCTAGTTAAAGAATTTACCGGCCGCGGCGAAAATATGAAAAAAACAAATTCTTGGGCTCTTATTTATAGCTTGCTGTTCGGTTTGAGCAAAGGCTCCGTAATGAAAGATCTAATTTGACCTATAATTGTTCACTTTTTTCACATTACGACTTGAATGTAGAGTTGTCTTATTGCCACGCATACCATATTTATATCATGGATATCTACGTTTGTCCTACCTTGTAAAATGTTGTGTAATACTGCTCTCATCCGAGCTGTTGCTCTCATCCGAGCTGTTTTTTCGAGGTTTTGAATACAATCTCCATTTATCTTCTCTGAGGCTTGTTATTGCTGTGTTAACGAACGAACTTTTTCCACAACCAGCAACACCTAATACTGCAATATTCAAAATCTTCTTGTTATCTTTAACCGATGTTTTCATGTTTTTAATGATTTCTAGTTTCCTTTTCCAATATATGTCTTTCGTTTTATCTGGAACAACGCCATAACGATTCCCAGCAGAAAACAATCCTTGTTCCATCTGCAAAAGCAGGTAATTCTTCAATTAGTATGCACAGACCTCGATTTAAAGTTAATGTCCAAATTCAAGTTCGTCTTAGCGTAAAAGTCGAGTACATTTTCGCGTTAGACTTCGAAGTTAATTAAGTTGAAGTAAGCAACAATTTATATAAAAAAGAGAAGAAATGATCCACAAAATTATAGGCCTATAATCTAATCTGGGTAAAATTTGTACTTCAATATTGAACACAAGATTATGTAATCATCTTGATGAATTATGTATACTAAATGAAAAGCAAGAAGGTTTCAGAATGGAGTATTCTACGACTGAACATAAATTTTACTATACATATTTTATTTGAATTATTGAAATGGGGAAAGAATAAGTTACAATGTGCTTTTATCGACTTTGAAAAGGCGTTTGACTCTCCACAGCCTAAATTTACTTCTGTTCAAATTATTGCAGAATGAAGTACATGGATAATTGTTTCATTTTATTCAGAATAATATGTATGATTATGCCAAATCTCGTATTATTCTTAAGGGTAAAACATCTGATTTTCCCTTGTGAGGTGGGTGTGTGGCAAGGGGAAAACCTTTCACCTGATTTATTTTCTATATTTTTAAATGATCTTCAAACTTTTTTTTAACAGAAAAATATAACTTGCTTAAAATCTGTATCACAAGAAATCGAAAATGAGCTGATAGTATTTTTGAAATTATTTTTACTTTTTTATGCAGATGGTACTGTTTTTTAAGCAGAAAATAGCACTGATCTACATTACATGTTAAATACCTTTTACGAATATTGTGAAGAATGGAAAATGAAAATAAATTCATCTCAAGGTCACAGTTAATTGTAACGATGTTGAAATTGTAAAAGAATACAAATATTCAGGTATTTCGTTTTTAAGGAGTGGACCTTTTATCAAATAAAAATATTTAAAAGAACAATCCACTAAAGCTATGTATAGTGTTTTCAAAAAGGTAGACAAAACAATGTGTCAATAGAATGACAACTTGTTTTATTTGACAAAATAGTTTTAACAGTACTGTTATATGGATCAGAAATATGGGGTTTTGAAAATATAGATATACTTGAACGTGTACATTTACAATTTTGTAAAATGATTTTACATTTAAACAGTCTACTCCAAACTTCATAGTGTATGCAGAACTTGACAGATACCCCATTACTGTGTCTGTAAAACTACGATTGATTAATTTCTGTAGACTTCTTAATTGAAAAGAAAGTAAAATTTGTACTGTATTATATAAACTTATATTTTATATTATAATGATAACGGAATAGAAACGAAGTGGATATTATATATTAAAAATATTTTTGATAGTTGTGGTATGTCCAGTAAATGAAATGCACAGTTTGCTGATAAATTGGTGGCAAAATGTATTGAGCAAAATATCAAAGACCAGTTTTAACAGGAATGCTTTGCTTTTGCTGCAGAATCGCCTAAAACTTCATGCTATCGTATTTTTAAAAAGAATTTTCAATTTAAAAAATATTTTTCTGTTTTATCTTACAAATTCATTTATGCATCATGCAATATAGATGAGGTTGTCACCACTTGTCGATTGAATCTGAAATATGGCAGGATTTACCAAGAGAAGACAGAATCTGCTGTCTCTGTGATTCAAACGATATTGGTGACAAGTACCATTATATGATGAATTGTCGATCTTTTAAGTTTGAAATAAAGAAATGTTTACCTTCATACAGTTGGTCAGACCTTTATATCTATAAATTTGATCAACTGTTTAACTCATCAAATATTGTAATATTAGAAAAACTATGTAAATTTATCAAAATTATAAATGTAAAAGTCAGTCTTCCAAGTTAATTGCATTTTAACATATGTTTAGTAGTAAATACAGTAGTTTTGCATATTTGATAAATAGCCTGCTCTTAAATCCATATCGCGCAACTTTGATGCGCACCCTTTATCGCATACCTTTATCACACCCCTACCCTTTATCGCATACCCTTCATCACACCCCTACTTGGTTTTTTTTTTTTTTGCTTATGAAAAATTTTCCTCAAAACAGATCCAATAGAACGGCCATTCGGTCGTGACGCAATTTATTGAATGACGTCATTGTTTGGTATATGACGTCACGAACGTCAAGTTTTCATATTTTTTGGCACACTAAATGGAACTATAAAAAATACAAAACACACAAAAAAATACAATAGTAAACAAAATATTTTTAAAACAACAGCACGCAAATTGTAAGGTAACCTAGATGCTTCGGATAAGTAATTGAGCAGTTCTTTTAAGGCCTTTAAACAAGACAAAAGTAGAACTGAAGGTAACCCAGTGCTATAGATCAGAAAACAGTTCATATAATATAATACTGTTCTGTTGAAATATATGATAAAGCGTATAAAACATGACAAAAGGCCCTTGGGCTGATATTGGTGTCTTGGGGTGATATGACATATGATACGGATTCTGCCATGTATTGTTCTATATGTAATGAATCACATACTTGTAATAATTGTACCTTATAGTTATAAGTATGTATGTTCTCTATAATTATGTAATTGTAGTTTTATGAAAAATAAAGTATTGATTTCGTATTCGTATATATTCGGTATAACCAGACAATTAACCACTATAGTTAAACGAAGTGGTAGTAAACAATTATTGGTCATTATATTACCACAAATGTTTTACAACTGGAGAATACTCAAAGATTGCTAACTTTTATCTAGAATTATGTATAACTACAAATCTGTTATCTTTTATTTTAATATATCTCTACAAAATGTATATTTTGACAGCCAAAAATTGCATTTTAGTGGGCAGTTATAATGCTGTTAAATCACCAGTTGGCTTAGTAAGCTTTATACTGACGACAAAGAAATCGGGTTTTTTTTTCTGTAGGATTACATATTTACATAAACATTTACCACATCTAGATTGGTGTAGGAAAAACACACATAATATGTCATTGAACGGTGACATGGACTGAATGCCATGCAAAATCAAACAGTGGACTAGTGTTTATAAAATTAGACATGATTTGATAAAATGAATGATGATAGAGTAAATAAAAAAGTTTATTTATGGAGTAAAAAATAAGAATTTGATATGGTATATTTTACAATGGTGCTATTTTTAACAAGACTGTATTAAATTATGAATATTGAAAATGTAAGTTTTGAAAAATTTAAGGAAGAATGATATGACTGAATGTGTCAGATGATAAAAATAAATAACGTACATATAAAATGTTAAAAAATGTATATGGTGTAGAAAATTATTTAATTTTAAATATACCAGTTAGATACAGCCAAGTTTGACGTGGTGTAGCACCCATCAGAATTGAAACTGGTCGTTATTGAAAATAGATTCAGTTTTAACTGTACTGTTGACGTTGAAGATGAAAACAGGTTATGTTAAACTGTCCTGTATATTCTTATATTTGTAATATTATTTTTAACCATGCTAGTATTGTTGTGATGAGATTTTTTTTTTACATATGTCTGATAATGAAAAAATTATATTTCTTTTTACAAATAAAAATATGGTATTTTATATTGCCAAAATCTGATATGAAATTTTAATAATGCGAACATGTAATTTATACTCATGATAGTTGGCTTGTACAAAAATGTATGTGTATCATAATTTAAAAAAAAATAGTGTTATTGTCTCTCATAACTCTTTATAGATCTAGAGGGGCTCTTGTTGTTAACTTGTGTTTTAAAAAGCTGTATATTTTATTTGTTAAGCTAGGTTCACACTACCAATCAGACCAGCTCGATCAAACCCGATCAAGACAAGTTAAGCGATCGGGAGACTGGTCTGATTCAATCGACAAGAATGTTTGGGGTGGTCTACCTTGGTCGTCATCGATTTGCCTTTCTATACGAGAGTTTTTGACATGTCAAAAACATTCGAATAAGGATCGAGAAGCCAAGCACTCGAGAAGAGATCGAGAATTTGTCGAGTAGTGGTCGAATTGATTGGGAAAGGCTATTGTAGAGATCGAGTTTTGTCGGAAAATAAATATTTTACCGATCAGTACTCGATCATTTCGATCTTTGCTCTCGACTCATTTCCGATCATTTCACGATCAACGCCAATATGTTCGATATGTGGTCCAGATTAACTCGACCAATGCCCGATCGCTCACCACAAAAATATCTGCAAAACTATATTGTCTCTTTTTATTTTTAACCTATACAGAAATTCCTCCATGTACAGTACGCGTCTGTACTTTTGCAAGGAGGTGTAAAACTTTAAAAGTGAGACAAAAGATACTAAAGGAACAATCAAACTCAAAGGTTGAAAACAAACCGACACAGCCATAGCGAAAACGAAAGCTGACGAGAAGACAAACATTAGTCTACATAACACAACATAGAAAACTAAAAACTGAACTACACGACACCAAATAAAACCTGGGATGATGTCGGGTGTTCTGGGAGGAAAGTAGATCCTGCATTTTGGCCCAAGAGAGTTTTTCAAAGATGAAAGTAATTGTGCATTAAAACGCACATTAGACAGCTGATGACTAATTTAGCTTTCAAAGTTAGTTTTTAAAAACAAAAATCCATTTTACTTGTTAAATAGGATATTTTTGTTTGACTGTCCGTATTTCCCGTATGTCCAGAAATTTTTGTAGTATAAACATTAGAAGATGTGGTATAATTGAAATGAGACAACTCTCCACAGGAGACCAAATGACACAGAAATTAACGGCTATATGTCACCGTACGGTCGAATGTTTACGAACACTTTTTTTTTCATACTTTTTTTGACGCAATTTTATAAAAAAAAATGAGACGAACGACAAATGATATTTTTATTTGAATTCGTGAAAGATATATGTAAACATTTTCAGAACAGGTATCCTCCAAGAGATTGAAATTCTATTATTGGCCGAATTTTTTGAAAACATGTGACATCTTTACCCCCTTTTTGCAATATTATTAGTTAAAACAAGTACAGTGGAGATCACTTCTAACCTCTCATTAGAACTGTCAGAATAATCTGTTCTAGAACAGCTCTACCTAGAACAGTTCTACCCTAGAACTGTTCTAAGTAGAACTGTCAGAATCAGTTCTAGGTAGAACTGACTAAATCAGTTCTAGGTAGAACTGTCAGGATCAGTTCTATGGTAGAACTGTCAGGATCAGTTCTAGGGTAGAACTGACTAAATCAGTTCTAGGGTAGAACTGTCTAAAACTGTTCTAGGTAGAACTTTCCAAATAAAGGCAACAGTAGTATACCGCTGTTCAAAACTCATAAATCCATGGACAAAAAACAAAATCGGGGTAACAAACTAAAACCGAGGGAAACGCATTAAATATAAGAGGAGAACAACGACATAACACTAAAATGTAACACACATAGACAAAATCCCACGAGAATAACAAATATAACATATATATATAACATCAAAACCAAATACATGAATTTGGGATAGACAAGTACCGTGACACGTCTTATCGCAATGTGAATTTACACTCAAAAATAAGAGAAAACAAACGACACAACGTTATAATGTAATACACACAGAAACGAACTATAATATAACAATGGCCATATTCCTGACTTGGTACCTGGCATTTTTAAAGGAAACAATGGTGGGTTGAACCTGGTTTTGTGGCATGCCAAACCTCGCACTTTTATGGCCATGTGAAATATAACATCAAAATGACAACACAGGACTACAATATAAATAAATTGGAGAACACAATTGACAAAGAATCACACGAACAACAGCCAACAAAAGGCAACAAGTTCAAAATTTTAATACGCCAGAAGTGTATTTTGTCCACACAAGACCTACGTGTGACGCACAGATACAAAAGTTTGAAAGCCGAAACGAGTACAAAGTTGAACAGCATCGAGGACCAAAAGATCAAAAAGGTTGTGCCAAAAACGGCAAGAGTTTTCTGTTAGTTACCAGAAAATCCCTATAATTTAGAGTAATTTATACTTTTGCAAACAGTAAATTTAATAAGATGAATATTAAAAGATGTACATGATAAAGCTGAAGTATTAACTAATTACAGGAAACAACTGAAATACATTTACATAACCAGACATTTGAAACACAAAAGTAGACACATCCGAATACGTTTAAACCTCTACGCCAAGTGACGTCCTATTTGAAACTGAAAAATGACGAAAAAATGACGTCATTTGAATTTGTAAAACAGATCATCAAAAAATGAAAAATGACTTAACATAAGAATGAATAAGATAGAATTAGGATTAATTTAAGATTATATATTTGAACTAAATACTGATATTGCATTTAATAACAAAGCACATTTTAATACTTATTATCAAACTAAGGTAGCAATTAACTATATTATAAAACTATGTCCGGTTTGTTATGAATCTAACTTCAAACGTAAAATATCGTACTGATTACGTTGAACGAAATCAAATCTGATAAATGAAGGCGGTGATTAATTTTCTTTACCATAACACATAAATATAATAGAAAAGACGTCAACACATTTGACAAAATCCGATGAGAATTACAAATATAACATTAAACATTTAAACTAAATACATGAATTTGGGATGGATAAGTACCGTACCACGTCTTATAGTAATGCGAGTTCACACTCGGCAAAACAGTCACAATCGGGAATAAGTCACGTTTGGTAATTAAAAGATTAGACGACATTATGACAAAACACAATCTACCATGTGGTAAAAATGTCCTTAGCTAGTTTGGTCAACGAAACATCGTATGGATCCACCAAATCGTGATGGTGTCCATAAAATTTACGGAGTGTCAATTTTAATCTGTCCTCCTCATAACTTTATTTGTTGGAGCAGTTTCTGCGTAAGGAGCACACTCCTGTATATGAAGTCCGTATAGTGTGAACAAGCACGAGAATAACGTATCAATTGTGATATGTAAACACCATACGAAGGGGCAGAGGGTATGTTACTGCTGAGAAATGGAAAATTGATAATTGGGAAGTTGAAATCGTCCCGTTTATCATAGATTTTCGTGTGAAGTCGTCCATCTACGTCAATATTGAGGAAAAGATCAAGGTATGAAGCAGTCCTTCTAGTATCAGTGGTATCCTTAATTTCAAGTTCACTTGGATATATGAGATGTAAGTATTGGATGAAATATGGGTTATTCAATGATAGAACATCATCAATATATCGGAAAGTAAAATTAAAGAATTTCGCAAGGTGCTTTTTCTTTTTGTCTTTTAGAAGGTTCTGAATGAATTCTGCTTCATACGAGTACAAAAACAAATCAGCCAGCAGGGGTGCACAATAAGTACCCATTGGAATACCGACTGTCTGTTGAAATCAGTTCTAACCGTAGAACTGTCAGCAGAACTGACTTAATCAGTCAGGACTTTGAAACAGTTCTAAATGACGTCACTGCAGTAAAGGCACTTTAGAATTTAGAAGAAAAAATTCAGTTCCAATTACTTTACTATATACTAGCCGATTTTCTATATTTTTTACTGATCAAAAGTTACATGTACAAATATCGAAGTGGATAGAAAGGTTATCCAACTCATCGGAGAAATATTTTTATAAGATTGCATATAGACATCGTGGTTTATGTTGCTTCGTTCCCCGTTCTTCCTAAAAATAACTATGCATTTAATTCATGGAATTTTAATCGTAATTTACCTTGTTTGCCTTGGATTTACATTCATGATTTAAGATTCTGTTTTGACAAATGTTCAAACGAAAATTGTACAGTGGATGAATTATGGGATATTAATGAAAAAGTGTGGTATAACTTAAAAAAAAACTATGTACATTTGCACGGCCATCTCGTCAATTTAGCCAGACTTATCCATAAGTTAAGCCTCGGTCACACCTTACCGGATAAGACGAACGGACGCCTAATGGATGAAAATAAAAGTCGTCCGTTGACAAAATTGTTATCCGTTGGGAGTCCGTTGATGTATGACCAAATAAAACGGACTCTTAACGAATGCATAACGGACATGCAACGGATATGTAACGTACGATAAACGGAAACGTACCGGACAGAACGGATGTCGAACGTACATCGCATAAAACGGACACCTAACGGAAGCGTACCGGATAAAATGGATGAACAAGATATACGTAAAAGTTAAAAGCTACAATAATAATACATGTAAATCGCATAAATATTCAAAATGTTTCTGTGTAACTGGTTTTGGTTTGTTCTTCAAATTGCATTTAAGGGTAATGTCTGGCCTGAATAAGAGCTGCTTGATTGTGAACACGTGCCCTTACTCTAAGATCGATTATGAATAATAAGCATTCATGAACCTTAAGAAATCTAATTGGCATTTCTGACGCGAAATTTTAAATTGCCATTTATCCGTTTTAGATCCGTTCATCGTCCGTTTTATCCGTTATACGTACGGTATAAGTCCGTTTCACATTCGTTCAACATCCGTTTTATCCGTTAGACGTCCGTTAGAAGTCTGTTGGTGAATTTATCTGCCAGACCTCCAACGGATGTATAACGGACACGTAACGGATACAAAACACAAACGAAACGGATGAGTACCGTACAAAACGGAAGTCTACCGTACGTTCAACGGACATTTCATCCGTTGGACGTCCGTTCAAAATTTTGAACATGCTCAAAATTTTACACCGGACAGAACGGACGTCTACGGATAAAACGTACGCTTAACGGATATGCAACGAGTATGGACGGACGTCTAACGGATAAGAACGGACGTCTAACGGACATGAACGGACGTCTAACGGACATGAACGGATTGAAAAATAGTTATCCGTTCGAGCTATCCGTTAAGATGTGACCGATGCTTTATTAACGATGATAAATCATATCTTTGAGTCTGGAACATTAGACAAATATACTCGATCTGAAAATGAATGAAACATTTGCCCCTGGACGTTAGGCTACAAACAAAATCAATCAGTTTTCTTTGCCTTCTTCAAATTATATTAACATTATACTATTCCAAGAAGAGAACTTCTCATACATGTACTTTTCATTCTAAAATAAAGTATATGAATCAGTCCGGTTAGTGTTGGATGATGCCGTTGAATAGTTTTGTTTAAAAAAAACATCACGAACTACTGACTTAAATAGTAACTTTAGTGACGGTTCATTATTATGGATACAGAGAGGAAATAATGGCACGCTAAATTGATATGCACAAAATTTTAGATATGGTTTACATTGTGTCCAAAGTTGGTGTCATCTTTATCATACTATCCGTCCTGACATGGAAATAGTATTGGTTTACAATGAGGTCATATATCATACATGTTTATATTCACATGATAAAGTGTAAATATGTTCAGTTTTGGTTGATGCGGTCAAAAAAATTGTTGATACGACTCAGTTTGATATATTGAAACTACTGAAATTTGTTTACGATTCAATATTTTGAATAAAAAGAGAACATGCTGGTACTAAGATACTCTAAATTGGTGTGGAAATTTTTTTGTAGTCAATATGTTATTTGGTGTTCCAATATTGCTGTCATTTGAATTATGCAATCCATCGTAATATGTAACTATTTACTATGCGGCTATATATATATATATATATATATATATATTAAGATTTACTTAATACAGTGCAAATATGGTCAGTTTTGATTGATGCTGTCACATATGCTTAGTTTTGGTTGATATTGTCAAATAGGGTCAGTTTTGGTTGATGCGGACAAATAATTTTGTTATATGAGTCAGTCTGAGATATCAAAACTACTGAAATTAGTTTACAATTTAAAGTTTTGAATAAAAAGAGGACATGCTGGCACTATAAACTGATGCGAGCATTTTTGTAGTCATTGTTTTCCAATATTGCTTTCATTTATATTCAACAATCCATCCTGATATAAATATATAAGTGATTTAATTTGCGGGTATTAAGATTTACATCATGTACATAATTAAGTGCAAATATGGTCAGTTTTGGTTGATGCAAACAAGTAATTTTGTTATACCAGTCAGTCTGAGGTATTAAAACTACTGATATTTGATTATGATGTAATATTTTGAATAAAAAGAGAACATGCTGGCACTCTTAATTGATGCAAACGACATTAGGTAGCATTGTGTTCCAATATTTCTATGATTTGTATTATACAATTCATCCTTACATAAAAATATTACAGATTTACTATGCGACTATAAGAGTTAATATATAACTTGTATTTTTGTAATAAACTATACGTTGGATTACGAACCTATTGACAACAATATAGATTTAGTCAGGAAAGTTATTCCCAAGCAGAAAACAAAAGTGTCAAGGAATATCCGATCTATATAAAGACTTAACCAATAGAAAAACTTAAACTACTCACAACTCATTTGACCATTACACCTCTGGAAAATGCCTAACTCCAATGTATAGTTAAATATAACTATATATTTATTATGAAACGGTAGGTTAAGTGTCCGGTTCGAATCATGGTTTTTCGGGTGTTTTGGTCGGGTTTTTTTCCAGTGTGACCACTTTGTTTTCGAGGGAATATGATCAAAAATGAAAGCACAGACTTCCTTCCTGACAAGACTTGATACAGAAGGTTAAACAAGGTATGTTAGTATTTCAGATAAAACGATAGAAGTAATCTTACATTTTTTTTCGATGAACGAGTAAAATTTAGCCTTACGATAGATATAAAGTATCGTTCATTTCTATATTCTGTGGTTTGTCACATCTCAAATTACACGTACACACAACCACGTATCCCTTACTCCCATAGACAGGTATTTACGTGCTCGTGTATTTGTATACTGATGAGTCTTATGTAGACGAAACGCGCGTCTGGCGTACTAAATTATAGTACTGGTACTTTTGATAACTATTTACACCACTGGGTCGATGCCACTGCTGGTGGACGTTTCGTCCCCGAGGGTATCACCAGCCCAGTAGTCAACACTTCGGTGTTGAAATGAATATCAATAATGTGGTCATTTTTATAAATTTCCGGTTGACAAAACTTTGAATTTTACGAAAAACTAAGGATTTTCTTACCCCAGGCATAGATTACCTTAGCCGTATTTGGCACAACTTTTTGGAATTTTGGATCCTCAACGCTCTTTAACTTCGTACTTGTTTGGCTATATAAATATTTTGATATGAGCGTCACTGATGAGTCTGGCGTACTAAATTATAATCCTGGTACTTTTGAAAACTATTTGTCTTGTGCGATGACAGATTTGGATGTATTGTTCGACTGGTTGTATTTTATGTAATTTTCAGATGTACGCTAGTTTCATAACTAAGTACCAATCGTACTTTAGCAAAGAACATTTTGATAAGCTATATGAATTTTTGTAAACCTGATTCAGTGTATCGTATTGAATTGTCTCACTAATAATGTGAACATATCTATGTTTATTTATAACTTAATATGTCTTTTTAATATGTATTTGCAGGGTTGTTGTTTATACTGTCATAATGAAAGTACTAAGTCAAGTACCGCCAACTGCACCCTACAACCTACATTTCACCTTTTTTGTAATTTTCGTTACGAGTTTTACCAACTTAATGCGTTACAAAATTAAACTTACCTTCCCTGCTTACAATTTTATGAATATTTAAAAACAAATTAAGTTATGTCCGCATTACAACTCATTATTTCCAACCAAGGTAACCTGCGATATACTAATTGTGAAGTTTATACTTGACTGATATTTTAAAATTTAAATGATTGTAAAGTCATCGATTTCAAAAAGCAAGTTGAAGTTGTGGGCCACTACTATGTAAAGAAAAATATGTATTTGATATTGTCACAATCAATAAAATTACCTGTGTATTTATGTCATATTTTAGTCATCCTTCGTAATGTGAATGGTAGTGTTTAGACGTTTCGTCCCCGAGGGTATCACCAGCCCTGTAGTCACATTTCGGTGTTGACATGAATATTAATAATGTGGTCATTTTTAAAATTTCCTGTTTACAAAACTTTGAATTTTACGAAAAACTAAGGATTTTCTTATCCCAGGCATAGATTACCTTATCCGTATTTTGCACAACTTTTTGGAATTTTGGATCATCAATGCTCTTCAACTTTGTACTTGTTTGGCTTTATAAATATTTTGATATGAGCGTCACTGATGAGTCTTATGTAGACGAAACGCGCGTCTGGCGTACTTAATTATAATCCTGGTACCTTTGATAACTATTAATATTACAATATGAGTAGACGCATGCAACTAAATAAAACTTTTTTTAAGTTTATTTACGAGATTACTCCGAAACAAAGAAAAGCTGTTTTGTCTCGTATCATCACAGATCAAATTGACCTCTTATCCGAAATTTCACTGAACATTTACAAAGGCATATTTCCAAACAAAACCAAATCCGTGAAAGCTCTAGCACCATACAGATCCGTTATATTTAGATTAGGCTCAAAGACAGAAAACCATCGGAGTAAAAAAAAGACTACTGATACGATATAATAAAATTCTACCAAACATCGTGAAACCAGCATTAGGGTATATTTAGTGCCATGGCGAAGGGACTCATACTGATTTCCAAGAGACAATTCGAGGAGATGTCAAAGGATTCAACAAATAATGCAGATAATAACCCTAAAATAGAGGAACGTGTTTAAACTGAAGCAAGTGCAGCAGAAGAGGGGGAAAAAGTTGGTGGAACAACACAGGAGTACTTAACGGACCTCCAGGTGTTTCTGCTCTGAAGAAAAAGAAAAGGACAAATATAAAATGGTTAAAATATTGATTACTTATATTGACAATAAAAAAAGATAACAGTTATAAATGAGAGTTATATTTATTAGTCACAATATCCGAATGGTAACGTTCGAAGGTCATCTAACAACAGGCGTCTCTTTGTATTCACCATTTTGTATTCTTTTTCTTCAACCCTATTGTACAGTTTACGTTTCCTTCCAAGTCTCGAAATCTTTCTAGGCTTTACGAGAGTGATGGCATTTGTCGTTTTATTCAATACTATGTCTTTCATGGTAGAGAAGTTTATGAGGCGCGAATTTTTTACACTTTCTTAAGAGAGTCCGCGAACTTAACAAACCTCTTTTCCAGATAACGTTTTATAGGTGTATGAATTTGGTCCACTGGATACGGAATGGGTGATGTGTCCGTCTTCGGCTGCAATTTCGTTTGTTAATTCACCTAGAAAATTTCCTATTGGAAGATTGTGTTTTTAATTACATGACCTTTATCCACAAAGATTATCGAGTCGGTGTCGACGTAGAGGGTATTGCAAAGTTAGGGTACCAAAAAGCGATAAAAATACATAGCTGAAATTTTTTGGAGTTGCTAAACTTGTACATATAAAAACAATATATTGTTGTTTCAAAGAAACAAAAGTTTTACTTTTTAATACACAAATTCGCGATTAAAAAAAACCAATATGTTTGAGAATAAAACAAATAATATTTACAAGGAACACTATATCTACCAACAAGTTTGTGATGGTGGTGGTAGTCATTTTGATGTTTAGCAATACAAAGATAACACTTGTGGGGTAAAAAAGTTAAAAAGAAAAATATCAAAATTAAACTCCTCTCACGAAAAAAAAATGGAATCAATAGTATGTATTCATAACAATTGAATTATTAAACACGAATGATATAATATATTAACTTGGATAGCTTTTTCTTACTTACAAATAAAATTTTGCCTAAATGTTGGATTTGGGTTTGTAACGGCATCAACACTTAGGCTAAATCATCAATAAAAAGCTGCGATGTTTGAGGATAACTGCCCTAAGAACAATCTAGCATCAATGAAGGCACATATAATATGTCAAAATGCGCATTTGGTGCAGAGAGAATGTTAATGTCATGTTGTTACAACATCACATTGTGCTGAAATCGGTCAACACTGAAAACATCAAGGACAATACTCAAAAAAAGAATGTTCAGATCCACTCCAAAGAAAAAATCGAAAGCATTTATAAATTCATAACATCCGGGAAAAGTCAGTTATACAAAAGCAATTAACGATTTTCACATTCACTACTTCACTCCGGAGTGTACAAATTTTTGACAGGTAACCTACTTAGAACATGTAGAAATACGACGTGCTGGCGTCCTGTCAAGCGAAAGTAACTGAAATAATGTATTTTGTGCCGAAGAATCAGCACAGCTTGAAAACAAGATAGATTGCTCTACGATAATAATATCGTGTATAGAAATACACACAAAAGGGTTAAAAAGGCTGTAAGTTGACAAATAGGTGATTAAAATCACGCTTATTACCGTCGTTTCTGCCTTTTCAATGTGGCTCAATACCTTTGTCGTTGTTAGAACCTCTATTGTCGAAAAATATGTATATAAACGTTGCCCACTGTTTAAATTCGAATAGTTGAAATTAATTCAAAGGAAACTGTCCAAAAATCTTAACGGATCTACACACATGAAACTTTCCCCAATTCACAACACATATACTCTATCAACCTGTCACCACTTGCGGCGGCGGCGGCGGCTATATATATATTTCGATTGGGCTTTTATTATATATTCCCTCTGGTTTATATAATCCGTTCATCCTATTTTGACTCTTTATAATTCAAGAGTCTACCCTAAATTGAGGTAAATTAAATGGCCTTCCAAATACTTTTCGATCCCTAACATCACTGACGAGACATTAATTGTCGAAATCCGGATATGGTGTACAAAATTTAGCACCTCATTTTGTGGTTTACCATCTTTGCCGCAAGTTTATTGTTTTTATTTTGTTACACCTTGTGATCAATTTTTTTGGCAATCGCCAATGGCAGTCAGCAGGGTTTAAGAACATCAGTTGTTCGACCTGCTAGTCAAATGCGTTTTGTTAAAATATATTTTTTCACTCTTTTGGTCTTTTGGAAAATGTTGTTTGTGCTGTATTTAGACCCTTCTACAACGAAATTTGTTACATGCACACGTATACAAATTGCGGTTTTTATCCAACGCAATCATAGGTTTGAACGTTGTTCTCAATTTAGACTTGTTTATATATATATATATATATATACCACTCGTCTAAACAACTACCCAGCAATGTTAGATCTGTAAATTTGCTTTCGCAAATTTTTTGTTCTTCCCTTGCCGGGATTCGAACCCATGCTACTAAGATATCGTGACACCAAATCGCCTGCACTGCAGCCGTCCGGCTAGACCACACGACCACCTGGGCTTCATATATATTATCAGCAGGAGCAATAGACTTTCCCCGCGAAACATGTTACTTTAAATGCAATGGTAAGTATACGAAATCCAGCAAAAATATTGTTCAGGGGATACTCTAAAAAAACTGTTTCATTTGAAAAAGTAATGTTGGTGTCGTTATTGTTATGCACGATTACAACTTTGTATCTGCAACTGTAGCCTTGCCGACTTAAATAGATTGTGATTTTTTAAACATTTTCTTGCCGCCTTCTACACTTTTGCATTTTTATCCTTAACAGTCAATTGAATAGATTTGCGTATAAACTTTGTGTTGAAATGAACAACGTCGCAGTGAAAGTTCACGGGCTGTTTCAGTGGTTAGAACACCACTTTCTTGTTGATCAATGCTTTTTGAATAGTGAAATATGATCGCCCTCCCGTTTTTATCTTGGGTTGGAATTCCCTTTGTAAATGGCTGGATCGACCCCTGCGTCGTCAGTGCACTCAATATTACAATTCCATGAAAATAGTACCAGTCTCGGAACAGGGGTTAAAGCTCATGTTTTGATGATAACAGTCCCATCCATGTTCATGGGGGTTAATTATCGACACCGCGAAAAAAAAACGTCCATACTTAATGATTCCTAAGATCTCTGTTATTATATTTGTGTAAAAGAAAAACATCTTGGAACTCGATCGTTTGTCATTTTTGTATGTTTCTGTTGAAGACATAGATTTTTTAATTTTAACTATTTGAGTACACTTATTCTTACATTTCAACTGAGCCTGGCGAACAGTCTTAAATATATTTCCGACATAGACATGTTGGTTGATAATTGTTTTTTTGGTTGGTTTTTTTTCTCGAATATTTGTGATTCTTTTCTATTGATACCAAAAACGTAGACAAAAGTGTGTGTCCTATTCAGAAAAAAAATCAAAATTATACCGAACGGCATGTTATTTCATGAAGAATAAATAGCTCAAAAACACCCGTCCGCTGTATTTCCTTATTCTCTTCAAAACAAAATAAAAGAGAGAAAGTATGTCTGAGCATAAACATGCCAACATGCTCCGTGGTTGATTGCACCTTTCCTTACAAAAGTATTGCTGACTTTTTTTCAGCAAGTGTCCCAATCTACAATAGCTACTGCAACGACAATCGCAATATTGTGTGTGCCTCATGTTACATTTATTTTTTAAATAATGTTAGTTCATTCTATCAAATGAGTTGTACGAATACAATTACAGCATTTTCAACATTGATAACACCGAAAACAATTATAATTAATGCTAACACATTGCTGCAAATATATTAGAAAAAAATCGTTGTTCAACTACAGAAAACATCACTATCATTACTTTGTTTTTGATCGACAGATTATTTTTACACTTTGAGAAAGCCCAAGATTTAAATGCTACCTTTTAGTGCAAGTGAAATCCTTATCGTAGGTGTATGGTAGTTTCCGCAAATGTCTATTAGTATGGACAAGAGGATATTTATTTTTATTCAGATTGAGTAAGAATATAAAAAGTATACCAACTTTAACCTTTTTATTCATGTAATAGTTCATTTAATATATGTTCTGACTGTTAAAGGAAAAAAAGTGTTATAGTTAGTAAGATATTCTCTGCTTTAGGTTTGCCTTTTGTATACCAAAGCAAGTTTGACATGCTGACTGGTGCCTTTTGCTTTGTTTGACATGCTGACTGCTGTTCTTCCAACGGGAACTACCTGTAATTTAACGTAATAGCGTATAAAATACGGATAGATAACGGTCTCCAGCTGAATGTTTCTTTTTCTAAAAAAAAAAATTGGCGGCATTTTTGTGGAAAAAAGATTTTCCAAAGACAAATTTAAGTTGTACATGTTCCAGACCGTATGAGTATTTGGACCGTACGCGTACGGTCTGACTAATATTAAGAAGTTGGTCACGTTTATCAGATACAAATGTATATAACAGATCAACATAGCTTACATCTCAAATTAATGTAAAAAGTTCAATAGTAATTGAAATAAAACAAAATAATGTTATAAAAAATCACGTTTATTTAATCTGTTAATCTCCTGTATTTAGCATGTCAGTAATTCATATATTAAAGCCAAGTATGCTAATTAAAATTGAAGTTATCGGAAGTAAACTTAGAGTGGGAAGACAATCGTTTTAGAATATTAAGGAACTTTACAAAAAAAATGCAAAGCAACGTGCATGAACAAATTATGTTACTGTAAAAAAAATATGACGTTCTTTGTGGAAGTCAGTGTCACCTTGAGTACCAAAATAGGAATCACGGATATAAAAATAAACACATATTTAATTTCAATTGTTCGCTTAATCATTTCATCCATATACATGTAATAAAATCAATTCGTATAACTAAAAATAATGATTTTGATAAATATTTGTTTAAATTTAACCAATTTGATCCCAAAACATCAACATTACCGTACGCGTATACTCATACGGTCCGACCGTACGCGTATGGTCGGACCGTACGAGTATACGTATACGGTCCGGACCGTACGCGTACGGTCCAAATACTCATATGGTCTGGAACATACACATAAGACATTACATTTATACGTCATATCACAAATATTACTGACTTTGTATAGTTTCTGAGTAGTTGCGGCTCAATAAGATTGGTCTCTTCGTTTAGTAGTAAAGATAGTAGTTCTAGTTTTATTTCATTATGATAGCATTGCCCATAGACTTGAGGTACCTGTTTGAATTTATTAACCCTCAACATTCTACATAAGTTACAAATTAAAGCTATGTAATATGTTCTGTAAAGCACGATTATTGTTCAATCTATATGAAATATCTAAAAAATATCATTAGGGGGTCACAAGAAACTTTCAATCGACCCTGAATATTTGAATTCTTATTCATCTGCTTTAAACAGAACTATAAACTTTTCAAACATTTCACTTCTAAAAAACTTTCTGGTTTCTTTCAAAAATTTTATAATTAAAGGATCAGTTATCTGTTCCACTAAACATTAACTTTTGGTTATCTAACAATATAAGAAAGATAACTCTAGCATTCTTATAAAACAGATAGAGTATACGTTAGTGTTTAAACTGTGGGTACAAGAAGGCAAGTTATTTTATACATGTAATCATCTTGAAAAAGGTGACATAAAAAAGAATATACTATAAGTTAATTTTGAAGCCCCTCATATATATATGATTAAAAGTATTCAAAACACTATATCTACTTTAAATATGTGCAAGGTATGATATAAACGAGTCTAAATTGAAAACTACGTTCAAACCTATGATTGCGTTGGATATAAATCGCAATTTTTATACGTGTGCATGTAAAACAAATTTCGTTGTAGAAGGGTCTAAAAACAGCACAAACAACATTTTCCAAAAGACCAAAAAAGTGAAAAAGTATATTTAAACAAAACGCATTTGACTAACAGGTCGAACAACTGATGCTCTTTAACCCTGCTGACTGCCATTGGCGAATGCCAAATAAAATTGATCACAAGATGTAACAAAATGGATCTTAATATAAAGTTAATACTTAACAGAAAAAAAATGTTTAACTTGTGGCCCCGATGTTATGCCACAAACATACGGTGTCAATATGTTTTTAGTACACCAGATCCGGATTTCAACAATAAATGTCAAGTTATGATATATATATCTATATATTGAAATAAACTAAAATTTCTTTTTGACATCCACTGGCAAATATTTTATGTACATTTTGAAAGCACTGCTTACAATGCAGTCGAAGAGTGCTGTAATATGAGCTCACTGAGACACTGGATATAAACTTTTGTGTCAAAATTGATAAGGGAACCACTTAAAAGTTTCATCACTCAGCCACACTTTTAAAACGTGTTCACAACTGATCAGACTTTCCAATGAATGTCGGAAGAACTTGGATAGTTTATGAGATACATGTAGATTATATGTTTTAATTGCATTTAAACTTTCCTTGACAGCAGATCTGTGGTTACTCTTAATAGTCGCATTCTGTTGATATGCCCGTCTGCGTATGAATACTTGTATATTTGTTCATCGTAACATGAGTTACTCTGGAACCTTTGTTGTAAATAATGCTTATATATACTATACCGTTGAACGCCAGGTACGTATTTCTGATCTGAGAAACAGACAAAATATGCCATTCTGTTTCAATTTCAAATGTGATATATTTGATTTTTATAATTCAAAAGAGACTTTCAGCAACAGTCTACAGTGACACAAAAAACCTTACAATTTCACTGGATACCAAAATTACCCGTGTATTTTTCTTGCATGTACATGTATTTACAAAGTTACAGTTGTGCGTATTTACTCTTTTCTTACGTGCTTGATTTTTATCTGACTCAGCCCGAACTAGTGAATAAGGATCGGATGTAAATAGAAACAATGAACGCATGATGATGGCAGTAAATCACAGGGCAAATGGGACAAGGTGAGCTAATAAAAAGGACAAGATTTTGTATTTATACATTGTGTAATAGGTCAAATTTATTCGATCAATGTATGTTCACTTGTTTGTGTTAATATGTCTTTTGATCAGCCATTTCAATTGATATTTCATAGGGTGTCTTTCTATGTTGAGATGTTACACTATTGTTTCGGGTAGTTGTGACTGTTGGTACTTATTTAAACGTTTTAAGCTGTTGCATTTGTTTGCACTAGTCCTGAGTCAGGAACCTGATGCTCAGTGGTTGTCGTTTATTCAATGATTATATTTATAAGTGTTTCTCGTATCTTTTTTGCACAGATTAGACCGTCGGTTTTCCAGTTTGGATGGTTTTACACTAGTACGTTTTGGGTGTGAGCCGTGGCTCCGTGTTGCAGACCGTACTTTTGATCTATAATGGTTTACTTTTACAAATTGTGACTTGAAGGCAGAGTTGTCTCATTAGCACTCATGTAACATCTTCTTATATCTGAAAACGGGAACGACCAGGAAGCCAATAAGCTTCCATATGAAACTGATAAAATATTTCATTAAACAAATTCCTGAAAAAAATAACCTTCTATTGGCAAATATTATCGACATATATTCTATAAATAGGGAATAATACATCATCAGTTATGAGTTTGCAGGCGAGTAAGTTGCATGAGAAAGGGCATCCCGTTTAAAAGCGTTACTATATTAATCCAAACCGTATTCGGTTTTATTCCTAAATTAATGTTGATACCAAGTTTCCAATTGTTTCAATTCTATTTGTTGTAAATTTGGCTGTCCTCGTCTTTAAAATGCAAGAAGTATTTGCCACTGGACATTAACAAAACGCCAATCAATCACTCTTATTGAAACTGTTAATAGCCAGTATCTGCTCTTAAGAGAGCTATCTCATATTTGATAAGTAACCTTACCCTAAAAAGGTTTGCGTTGTTATTTTTTAAAGCAGGATAAAACAAATGCAATATGTGTACACTATAGGAAAATATAAATTACTACGAAACAACTTAAAAACCGCTTATACTTACAATCTTATTTTTTTTATTTAAATTCCCACTTTTTGGGTATGTATATACTTCATTGAGACAGTATATCGGTACAATTTTCTACCATAGATAACGCAATTTAGTCTTATTTTTACTTTTTGAAAATTTGGATTCACCCAAAAATTATTTTTATCCTGCATTCAGCCAACTGTTGTTCCAATAACAGGAACATGTATACAAGAAAATGTTGCAGTATTTTTATAGAATACAAATTGTAAAATTAAATATCCTTTCTCTTCGTTTAGCACATTGTAATATAAGGTCACAGTTGAGCTTCGTGGTTTTTTTTTTTGCGGTCTGGTTTAATCAATGTCAATATAATCATTGATTGGAATTGAAAAATTCTAAAAGTTAACGCGTAATAAAACAAGGACCATAAGAAAGTATATATTTAACAGTACAGGTTACATCACAGTAAAAAAAAATCAACTACATGTAGCAATCTCTTTTTTACCTACTTCTAAATGTAAGCTAGTACAAATAAATGGTATATATGCTTTCTGCAATCTACGAATATTGAATATCAAATGTATGTATATATGTCATTGAGAGCGCAACTTATTAAAACAAAAATGTGTCCATAGTACACGGATGCCTCACTCGCACTATCATTTTCTGTGTTAAGTGGACCATGAAATTGGAGTAAAAACTATAATTTGGTATTTAAATTAGAAAGATCATTATCACAGGAAACATGAATACTAAGTTTCAAGTTGATTGGACTTCAACTTCATCAAAACTACCTAGACCAAAAACTATAACCTGAAATTTGCACTATCATTTTCTATGTTTAGTGAACCCTGAAATTGGGGTCAAAACACTAATTTTGCATTAAAATTAGAAGGCACGTGTGTACTGAGTTTCAAGTTGATTGGACTTCAACTTCATCAAAAACTACCTTGACCAAAAGTTTTAACCTGAAGCGGCCGGGACGAACGGACGCACAGACCAGAAAACCTAATGCCCCTCTACAATCGTAGGTGGGGCATAACAAAGACTCTATAGCCAATGATAAGTCTTTTAAATCAAAATCTTCAGGACCTTCAACTTCTAGATCATGGACCTTTGGTATACTCTTAACGACCAGTTGCATATAAACAAGTCATTCAAAACGAAAATTTAACATAAAAACCAAGCGTAACGTATATGTATGCGTGTATGTAGTACATGATGTACATAGATGTATGTTTTAATCTGAGTGATTATAGCTACCTAAATATCATATTAAATACCCTACAACTTTTATCTTTTATTTCAAATGCATACATGTATGTATATGTATCAGTTTTCCAATTGACAGATCAGTAGTGCATAAAGTCAAGATCCATTAAATATAATTTGTAACAAATTCTTGTTGATTTAATCTGTACTCAAGAACATTTGAATTTCTTCAGTGTTAATCCATTTCGCGTGATTTTATCACTTTAAAATTGATTATTTAATGAGATTTGAAATGGCCAACATTTTCAATGTATATACCTTTGTACTTCTCCGCTAAGGAAAACCAATACCTTTTCAGTCATGTTTGCAATTGATTCAATATGGAAACTCATTGAAAAGAAATTCTATATTTCCTGAATAACAATTACAATTTAACACTAATCAATTTTTACCTTTTAATCTTGAATTTATGAATAAAAAATCAAAATAATATATAAATATGAAAAGGAATGAATCTCCATAAAATAAGAAGTAATGCATAAAATTTCGGATGTACTTATATGAAATGAAGATAAATACAAGCCAAATAATCCAATAACAAATATTGGACTTAAATCCTTTAAAAGGATACAGTCGAGTATTGCATTGAGATAAGTTAGATAAGAGTAACGACTTTTGAGATTTCTAATGAAAACAAGCGTTTAGAACAACCCGATTATTCCGTCTTTTATTACTTCCTGTCTTTGTCATAGTAAGGTGAATAATCTATGTTGTCTCAAAGTTCCTTCAGACGTTTGTTATTTAATAACTACCATAACTACTGACTAACTCCTTCGGAAATAGGATGTATGTACTAGGAATCTAATCATAATCCAAACACATCTTAAAACGTCGGAACCACCTTTTGGCTAAATCAGTTAGATGAACACCACTCTCATGCTTTTAGATGTTTCCGTGTCAATACCTTATATTGCACATTTTGAATAAATCTTATTGTATATATTCAATACCCTTGGTCTTTCAAATAGTCACCAACTTTTGAAATCATGTTATAGCACCCTCCAGGGTGTACTCCGTCCTCATAGACTCCGACTATTAAACATGTCTTACACTTGAAAATAACGCAACCAAATCCAGTAGCTATTTCCCGACCAACCATGATAGTACTGTCCATTCGGGTACACGTGTAACGTTTATTGTTCAAACATATTCCTTCATTTCTGATTTTTGTCGAATCAACAAAGGCGGGAATGATTTCACGAAGTTCTGCTGGTGAAACGTAGAATCCAGTAGACGTCGCCCATGATTTCCCGTCATTCCCTAAAATGGCAGCACGTGAAACGTAGTTACTATCCAAAAGAACGTTGTTTACGTATTCTTTCCAAGTACATGGCATCTTTAAAATGGAAACAGCATCAAAAATGAAAAAGAAGATAAAAAAAGATCAATTTCTTGCTTGTTTACCTTAAAATGAACAATCCGTCATTGAATGTCAAATCAAATAAATCGTTGCAAGTTTCAGTTCAATTAAAAAGCGGCAATTAGCACGCACAAAGGGTTATATTCTAAATATATACAATATATCCAATAAAAGATTTTGGACAATGCTGCAATTGTTATATCCAGTAGAAATATCTATACAACGAGATTTAACATCAGAGCATTCAAACGATTTTGACTTTGGAGAATTTAAAGCCCGGTAATGTGCAGCCATGTTTTACATCCCCATGTTAATACAAACATTAACAAATAGGTCCTTATGTATGTAATCAAACATTAAGTTTATGTTCAAAAGTTAATAAGATTAAGATCAAAGCAATCCACGACCAATATAAGACGTCTTTACCACATTATCTACGATTACTTTATATTTAAAATATATGCATCTCAGATCATTATTCTAACATAAAATTGCAATACAAGAGATTTTTATATCTTATTTAAACATAAATTTCAATCGGTTGGATTGATTTTAAAATGTTTTAAACATCACCACTATCAAAAATTAGTTTTAAAATTCCGAAAACCATAAAAATTCATTTTATAAACTCATAAATGTAATTTTAACGCATATTACATTTAGATTTTTAAAATGTCGATGAATTTAACAAAATCCTAGATATAATCTCACCTTAAACCCTAACTCAAAGATAGGACATGCATACCATCCGTCATTTCATAGATAAAATGATCGGCAAATCTTTTGACTGAGTATTAGATCAATAGTAAAATCTTCACATAGTTCGGTTAATACTCTGTATCTATGCTTGGTCGTGCCGTCTTACAATTAAAATTTGTTTTTACAAAGAAACTTTTACTTTAAATGAAATTTATACGATATGTTTGCCAAGACCTGATTTTAATTTATTGCTAGTAACAATGTTCTTTTTGTAAACTAGACAAACAATCGTTTTGTAAATTTGATTTGTACAAAGAACTAAAATGTTCAGTTTTTCAAATTTTAAAACACCCTACCTGTGATTCGACGAAAAAAGGGGGGATTTCGTTTCCCTTTTCATTTTCCTCTACGTGAATTTTCCTTCCCATGTTAAATTCCACTTGCAGATATTCTCATGTCTGAATGACTTATTAACTACACGACTTTTCAATCGAACCTAAATTGTCCCAGTCAATGAATGATTTTAATGTGTCAATCAATGGCCACAGCTACACTGTTTTGAATTTCATACTATTTTGAAAATACAAGGACAGTTGATTTTTTCAAGTTAAATTTCAAGGCCAATCTTTTCACCAGTAGGACAACACAGTATAACCGTGTGTAATATTAACGACGATTCTGTCAGTGTATTCTTTTATTAAACAATTTAAGATAAAATCTTTAAACTTTTGTTTTTAAAGAAATGACACAATATCAAAATAAAGCAAATTTGATAATTAAAACTATCAAAAGATCTGATATTGGTTCTGGTCTAGAGGTTTTACGGTATACTGTTGCGTGTCTTTGATTAAAGTGGTTGAACCTATGTTTAAAATTTCATTTAATTATGTGTATTAAATGCCAAGGTCCTCTTCACAAGAAGAGAAGTTAATTGTAAAAATTTTAAAAAAATTAGTATGTATAACTTAAATGACGTAATATATCGTATTTTCTTTCTGAAATCATTCATGCATTCAGGTTTTTATAATTTACAAACTTCCATATAGGGTAAGTTGTGAAAGAATTTGATCTACATGTACCTTGTATTTTTTTGTGATTTATATTCTTAAAAATATTTTTAAGTAGCGGTAAACTTATTTCGACGAAAGCTCGACTAAAACATTTAAAATAAACTAGACTAAGTTATAAATGAAAGTGCAAGATCGTGTTCCACAATATATGATTTAGAACATTTAGCCGTGCAACGTTCAGTGGCAAATATTACATGCAAAGGTTACTATCATTTGTTGGAATTAGCCTTTAAATGTGCAAGACCCACGCGCTAAGTCGACTTTATATATTCTAGCTAAAAAGATAACCATCCTTCTTTGAACACATTTTATATATGGTTTTAATCAAATTCGCGTAGCCTTTGCTCTTACATGTACATGTTTTAGTCAAGTTGCAACACATGCCGATTTTAAATAAAATCTTATTGTATTCTTAATTGTAGAAAATTTGACAAGATTAACTTAAACACAGAAAACCAGTCATTTCGACTTTGTTTTGTCCCGTCCAGGGTCGAATCCACATCATTTACACACGAGAGGATAGTCCTTAAAATTAACTATTAGTATATATGCATTAAAATGACGAAAATATGAAATGTTTTACCGGGAATCCTTCTAAAATGAAATTTTAGGAAACATACCTCAGTATCAGTTAAAATAGGAGGCAATTCCACCCGTCTGCCTTTCTCTACGTTCCTATTTGATTCTAAAGTCACCATTTTTGTATGTTTAATCCGATCATCAAACACAAATTTGAATTCTGTATAAATATTGTGTAGAGATAGATGGATAGGATAAACGGTGTTAAATATCGAATCAAAACTTAAGATTACATGTATTGTAAATCAGATGATAATATTTTGAACGGAATACAATAGGTTGACAGAACATTTTTATGGTTCACTTGACGATCAGGGCGCTTAATCAAATAAAATGTTTAGCATGGATAAAGAACAAAGTTGTGATTTAATTGATGAGGGTACCAGTACAAGAGAAGCATACAATAATCCAGTTTGTATAGCCCTATTCTTGGGGATAAATAAACACAAAGGCGGTTATATTGTTTACTTTTCTATTGCACTTCAATTTATTTACCTCTTAAGACTTTAAATGTGTTTAGTTGTATACTCATAAGATTTCTCACAACCTGTCAGACTTTTAAATTTTTCTCCGTAACTACCAACGGTTTTCTTTGAACAACGTTACCTGACGTTATTTATACTTATTGTTCTTTCTTGGCATCCGTAAACTTATCAGCAGAAAGGCAGACGGATGCTGTGTGTATACAATTTAAAAGTTCCAATGAACTACATTTTGATCTTCCTGTCGTCAAATAGTCCTATTTTGTGAACGGATTATGGTTTACTTTTACAAATTGTGACTAGAAGGAGAGTTGTCTCATTGGCACTCATACCATGCCCATCTTCTTATATCTATATATGACGTATGATGGTTTACTTTTTTTTTTCCAAATTGTGACGTGGATGGAGAGTTGTATCATTTCCAGTGATACCACATCCTTATATATCTAGCCTACTGGTGAGGGAAAAAATACCCAAAAACCACCCGTACTGTAAAGTTTGTTTTAAAAATAAGAAATTAACATACATATGTAATGACAGATTTTGTGAAATAGAAATGCACCACTCACATAGTTTTGATAATATTTAGGTCTTCTGTTTCGACTTTGATGAAACATCCAGACTTCCAAATTTTGTTTCTCGTTCTATAATATTGACTGTGTACTTAAACCAAAGCCTCGAGAGTAGAAACACAGTTTAAAAACAGGAACGAGATTTTAAAAGAAGTCTCATTTCAATGACACCCCTCCCCCGGTGATTGGAAAAAATAAATATATATTTGGTTGCACAAAATAATTCCTCTTTTTATGGAACAAAGCCCCCTTTTTCAAAAATCCGCGATTCCCTCTTGCATTTTACTTTACAGTTTTAAAAAATACCTACAATTTACTAGTGACCTCTTGAATCTTTTGAGATTATAAAAAAAATAGAGGAATTATATGTTTCCATATTCTTTCAATTGGCTTAGACAGAGTTTTGCTCGATTTTTATTTTTGAGCACTATTCAAAGACCAAGATGTATTTTCAGATGCAAGTTATTCGACCTATTTAATATTTATGCAATCTTAGCACAACATTTAGGCCTCAAAACTGCATAGCACGACAGACTTTTATCTGAGCAACCTTACATGCTAACATATTAATAATAGCTGGTTAAAAGAAGATATAATATTAATTGTATAGTAACTTAAGGTATGACAACATTAATTTCAAGTTAACAGTAAAATAAATATTCTTACCGCATGCATCTTAGCAAATTTTCTCATTTTCGGTTTCAATATTTATATTTCCCGTACAGATGATATATGTTAAATATATTTATAGTTGGAACAAAGAGATTATTCATAGCTTAATCAAATTAATATGTTTGAATACATTCATTCGTGAGACTGGTCAGTTTAAAGCGATTATATTTTAAATTAATCTAATTTTAATTTGTACAACATAAACATTGCCAAGTTAAAAGATTGTACTGACAAAATGTAAGCTGTGGTTTTGATTCGGATGAGATATATATTTTTGATCATTCAATGCTTTAAGCTAAGGATATCTCAATCGAAATTTTTAAAAAGGGGTATGATATAAAACACAATGGAAAATATATTGCATAACTTTGGCATCGAAAGAACGAGAACAAAATTCTAAAAAGATACAAATTTTACTTATAAGATTATACTAGGTAATTTGCAGTGTAATTTTAATCTTGAATTGAGCGTTTGAAACAAATGTCACTGTTATTTCAATTTGCACAATGCGCACATACACTGTCTGTTATAAAGTTATGCTTTTGTTAACTTTTCTGCATAACATAGCGCTTTAGACAGTGGCCAATGTTAATCAACATGCGCTGCAAGAATTTAATTGCACTTTATATAGCGTTTGAAAAGGATGTCACTGGCTATCAATGTGTACGACACAGACCTTGGGTTCTAGTGTAACCAAGCATTGTCATTGGGATGATGCAACAGATTTTAAAACTAAAAGTAATGTGGAGATCCAAATTGACTTCAGTTGAAATTGACTCTTTTTGCGCTCCTTTTATTCAAACTAATGTGTTGAGGTTCACATCTACACATTAGACTCTAACAATGCATAATATTGTAGTCTAATATTATTTCCCATTATCTTTAATATTAACTTAAAGATAGGTTCTGAAATAGGTACTCACATGTCATGAGTATGTATGAAACATTCGTCACTGGACGTTTAGCAAGCAAAATTCAACCAATCGACCAATCATAAAATTGAGAATGGAAAGCACGAATGTGTCAACGAGAACAACCCGACCATAAAGCTGCAGTCGAAGGCCTCCAATGGGTCTTCAACACAGCAAAAAAACAACGCACCCGGAGGCGGGCTTCAGCTGGCCCCTTAATAAAAATATGTACTACTTCAGTGAACATGGACGTCATACTAAACTCCAAAACATCTAGTGTATATAAAAGAAAAGATGTGGTATAATTGCCAATGAGACAACTCTCCACAAGAGCCCAAATGACACAGAAATTAACAACTATACAGGTCACTGTACGTCTTTCAATAATGAGCAAAACCCATACCGCGATGTCAGCTATAAAAGGCCCCTAAATGACAAATGTGTGTCTATTTTGAACAGATATTTGAAAGTCACTGTTAAATTTCTAGAATCATCTAGATTAATTTTTTTTTTACTTCAGATAAGGCTGACATAAAAGTATTTTGTACAAAAATCTTTTAAAACAAAGAGCAGACGATATATATAAAAATACATGTACTTACATCATTGTCCATACTGTCACCTAACAATCCCATTCTTAATCTAAATTCCTGCATTCTGGGAATAAAAAACACGTAAATGATTTAAAATAAAATGAGAAGTACATGTAATTCTTGAAATGTACGGAACGTGTCTTACGAAGTTAATTTACCAGAAGTCTTTATTATAGTAACATGAAACCTAAGTTTATTTGTTAATATTTGTTGATTGATGATAATATTAAGCCTAAAATGCAGTGCTGTTTTGCTATGTAAATATTTAGAAGTGCTTATCTAATCGTTTGTGTACACTATATTGAAAGGAATATTGGAATATTATTGATTTACAGACATTTTTATTCTTCGGTAAAGTTTTAAAGAGTTTAAATTCTATTTGAAAATCAACCATTTATAAGAACTTCATTTTCGATGTTTATATAACAGGGAGTTCAGGTCCTGAGGTTAATAGTTTGTTTCTTCGACGCTAATGATAGAGTTTACATGTAGCAATTATGATCTCAAATTACAATGCATCAACAAAGATTCAATGCTTATTTCAGTTACTTCATACATTGAGGATCTATTCATAACTTAAATTTTTGACGATATAATTTTGAGATTTTTACCCGTCAACACATATACTAGTATATACAATACTAGTATGTACATGTACATTGTATATAGACACTGATACCATTAAAAGTATATTATCAAATGTTTAAAAGACTTACAGAACTACATTTTCAGCGTCGGATTAAAGAGTCGTAGAGGGCATCCCCTTAGTACCCTTTTTCGTAAATAATAAAATTGAGAATGGAAATGGGGAATGTGTCAAAGAGACAACAACCCGACCATAGAAAATACAACAGCAGAAGGTCACCAACAGGTCTTCAATGTAGCGAGAAATTCCCGCACCCGGAGGCGTCCTTCAACTGGCCCCTAAACAAATATATACTAGTTCAGTGATAATGAACGCCATACTAATTTCCAAATTGTACACAAGAAACTAAAATTAAAATAATACAAGACTAACACAGGCCAGAGGCTCCTGACTTGGGACAGGCGCAAAAATGCGGCGGGGTTAAACATGTTTATGAGATCTCAACCCTCCCCCTATACATCTAGCTAATGTAGAAAAGTAAACGCATAACAATACGCACATTAAAATTCAGTTCAAGAGAAGTCCGAGTCTGATGTCAGAAGATGTAACCAAAGAAAATAAACAAAATGACAATAATATATAAATAACAACAGGCTACAAGCAGTTAACTGACATGCCAGCTCCAGACTTCAATTAAACTGATTGAAAGATTATGATTTCATCATATGAATATCAGGCACAATCCTTCCCGTTAGGAGTTTAGTATCATACCATCATAACATATATGAGAAGAACATAACCCGTGCACGTGTCATGCCAACAACTGGTTTTTAAATACATGTGTTTAGTTCGGATGCAAAGACCCTATAAGTGATTCAATATTAACGCCAAAATATGCAATCTTTAATGACCTGACAACAGTATCATAACTATATCCCTTTTTAATAAGTCTATTTAAAGGTTTGGTTAGTTTCTGAGGTGAATACTGACATTTTTGTGCTTTATAAAGTACATTTCCATAAAAATTGGATGTGAAATACCTGAGCGCACAAGAAGTCTGCATGTTGAGCTATATTTACGAATGATGTACTTATACCGATGATACAATTTAGTAAATGTTTTGACTAGTTTGTGATATCGAAAGCCCTCGTGTAATAATTTTTCAGTAATACATAAATTTCTCTCGTTTAAATGTAAAACATTGTTACATATACGAGCGAATCGTACAAGTTGAGATATATAAACACCGTAAGATGGTGACAAGGGAACGTCGCCATCTAAAAATGGATAATTAACGATAGGAAATGAAAAATCATCTCTTTTATTATAAATTTTAGTATTAAGCTTTCCGTTAGTGATATAGATATCAAGATCGAGGAAAGGGCAGTGGTCATTGTTAGTATTAGCTTTATTTAAAGTAAGTTCAACAGGATAAATTTCTTTAGTATACATACTGAAGTCGTCATTATTGAGAGCCAAAATATCATCCAAATATCTAAAAGTATTATTAAATTTGTTTATCAGATGTTGTTTCGATGGGTCTTTGCTGATTTTAGTCATAAATTGTAACTCATAGCAATACAAAAAACAGGTCCTCAATAAGTGGTGCACAGTTAGTCCCCATTGGAATTCCGATAACCTGACGATATACGGAATCTCCAAAGCGAACAAAAATGTTATCTAGTAAAAATTTAAGGGCAGATATAGTGTCAAAGCATCTTTTTTTATTTGCGTCACATCGTTTAAAACAATCGACTGCCTTCGCTCGGAGATTTTACCCTTTCGGACAATTTCGCCTTTTTTTGGTGGAACCTAAATCCGACCCTTATTTTTTCTTTCCTAATTGACATCAAGAAATGGCATGGGGAAAACAAATATAACGTTTAACTTGAAGGATTATTTTGCAATGGTAGTATAGATAACATTTTATATTGTAAGGTACATGTACGATTTTTCATTTTTAGCCATGGCGTTGTCAGTTTGTTTTAGATTTATGAGTTTGACTGTCCCTTTGGTATCTTTCGTCCCTCTTTTAAGCAATTGCGTTAGAAAAAGAATCATATGATACATTTCAATTTTTTACAAAGGTTAACAATACCGGCCATCCTTAAAAGCAACACTCGTGATAACAACTTTAAGCCTGCAAAATAAAGTTAAGTAAAGAGAGGTAAAAACAAATAAATTCTAATATAGGAATATACATATAAACAAACTTTTGAGACAATGTTCTTGTGAAAACTGTATGATAAAAAAGTGGACGCTATTTGGGTCCTTATTTGAAAACAAAGATATTTTTAAAGGTTCATGATATAATGTCGCATTCTTTAGTCAAAAACATCTTATCTAACATGTAACAAATTACCATTTAGTCAAAGCTGGATAACTCTAGCTCTTTTTTTAAGCAATTAATTTCCATTGACAACTATTTCATCCATATTCAGGACGAGTACAAATATACAAATACAATAATAAGTTCCGTAATGCAGTTCGACCAGGATGAGGATTGCAACCGGAAATTGACCCCTTTTAGACCTGATACAAAGTTTCTACGATGTGCAAATCGTGTCAATCATCCTGCATTGGAGATTATAATTAACTATTCCAATTAGACAGAACTTTGTATTTATGAACAAGACAAGTTGAGTGAGAAGTTACAACTATCAAATCAAGGAAATAAATTTCGGCCATGTAAATGATTGCTGTCAGTGTCAACCGGTTTCCAAATGTGCTGATAAGTATATAGGTATAAAATATACTATAAATTTTACCTTCTTCTTACTATGAACAACAATTATTATTTATTTTGTAAAATCCATTCTCCATTTAAACTGTATACCTTACAACACAACTATTTTCATTTACCTATTTATATGATTGTCATTGCAATTGGTGGATTTTTGTTCAAGGTTTTTGTCATTTTACTGAAATTGTTTAATATCTCACAGCGGTATAGTACTGTTGCCTTTAATTAGTCACTTTTTTTTATTGATTTTGTATTTACATTGATCATATTTATTTTTTCAGTGTATGTCCACTTATGTTTTGTATTTTGATTGAGTTCAGCTGTTTCAGTTGATATTGTATAGTGCATCTTTCTATGTTGTGATGTTTCACTATTGTTTCAGATAAGGGTAAAGGTTGGTTCCTATTAAAACTTTTAAACCCTCATTTGTTTGCAACTGTCCTAAATCAGTTGTGTTTAGTAGCTGTCGTTTGTTGATGCGGTTAATAAGTATTTCTCGTTTATCGTTCTTTTACATAGATTAGACCGTTTGAATGGGTTTACACTAGTCATGTTTGGGGCCCTTTATAGCTTGCTATTCGGGGCTTCGTTTTAAAGACCCTACCTTTGTCTATAATGGTTTACTTTATAGATTAAGACTTGGATGGAGAATTGTTTCATTGGCACTCATACCACTTCTTCTTATATCTATGAATACATATTTTTCAACCAAAAGATAATTAAAAAATTGTTTATTTGATATCAGTGAACATCACGAATTCTTTTATGAATGATATGAGTTACAATTATGACTACATGTATGTTGATCGGGATGTTATTGTCTTCATGTCACTTGCAGGAGCACCCAGATTCACATTTGCAGTTTGTTGGACCAGTACAGTCACATCCACATTTACAGGTACCTAAAACACAATAAAAACTCATTTCAAAAAGACATTTCAATAAAAAGTGTAATATGTTTTATTAAATGAAAAAACATTTTATTACTAGTAATTAAAATTATCAAAAGCGCTTTTCTAGATTTATCTTCTTCGGGAATGCTGAAACACAAAATGTTTCGTGATAGGCATGCATAAATACGTAATGTCAAAAAAATAGTATACCAGTATCCAAACTCAGCTCGAATCAACTATGCTTGAGAGAATCGAACCTATATGTTTCTTAGAAGTTCCCTGATTGAAAAATTATCGATAATTATACTTTATGAGAGACAATACAACTTAAAATCAACTATACCCAGCAAACATAATCGCACCACCATTGAATCCTGCTAAATGTGTGTGAGCCAAAATTGCTATTTTCTAAGACGGAAATTCTATGCTTAAAAAAATGCAACAACGGATCACTCGCATCCCCATTGGATTTTTATTCAATTTTCAATGTATCAAAACATGATAAATAAAAGTAATTATTATAAACATGTTCTCGGATTAATTTGCACTTCTCGTAAGTGCAAATTGGGACCACATTTTTTTTTAAGGTAGAATTATCAAACTTGGCAATAACATACCTGTACCCATAGGTAAAGCAATTAAAAAAAAAAAATTGATATGTCTCGCCCCGTTCGGCAGTACGAGTGAAATTAGTGTCAATATCCCATAGGATTTTTTTTTTTCCCTTAGGATTTTTCAAAATCCTACAGGATATTTATAAATCCTATAGGATAAAGTCATAATCCCATAGGATATTTTTAATATCCTATAGGATTTTAATATCCTATGGGATTTATAATCCCTTAGGAATATAAATATATCCTATAGGATAATTTTTCTCCCTTAGGAGGAAAAAAATCCCTTAGGAAAAAAAAAAGCAAATCCTACAGGATATTTTTTTTCCTATAGGATATTCTGACTATAAAAGAATCCTGTAGGATAAAAAAAAATCCTACAGGATTAATTAAATCCTAAGGGAGAAAAAAAAGTCCTAAGGGAGAAAAAAAAGTCCTAAGGGAGAAAAAAAATCCTAAAGGAGAAAAAAATATATATTGGAGAATAAAAATCCTAAGGGAAAATAAAAAATCCTAAGGGAGAAAGAAAAATCCTAAGGGAGTAAAAAAATCCCATGGGAGTAAAAAAAATCCTAATAGAAGATCGAAAGGGAGAAAAAAGACTTAAGTCAGTTATGTTCTATAACTAACTAAAAGTATTTAGCTCGAAAACAAACTGAACAACACCATGGCTAAAAAATAAAAAGAACAAACAAACAAACAAAAGCACACAAGTCACAAGATAAAAAACTAAAGATGAAGCAACATAATCCCCACCAAAATCCAGGGTGATCTCCGATGCATATAAAATAATGAAAGAACAATGCATATTAATTTAGAATGTCAAAGTTTCACCAAATACAATATTCAACTTGTTGAGCCAACTCTTAACTATGAGTATGCACATGTTGTTGAGGCTAAGCATTACAAATCAAATGGGCAAATTGACACTATGGGTTGTACAGATCTTGATTGTACATTTTGGTTATATCATCCCTTTCAGTCAGCAAACCAATTATTATGTCATTTTGTTAATCATGTTCTGGAATATATCTATTGGACTAACTTGACAGACAGACACACAAATAAACAAAGATTGGATAAATCTCATTCATAAAGTGCAGGTTTTATAACTTTAAGAAACAACATAGCTGTTTGGTGACATACAAAAACACATAAGAAAGTAAAGTTTAATCATTTTAATAAATAAATAAATAAATAAATTATTTCTCTTTAAAAACAGATCAAAACATTTGTTGTCGCTATGAACAATAACACATAATTCCTAATACAGTCTTTTGTCAAACTTCTTAAAATTGCATCAAGAACCATCCAGATAGCTGAATGATATAACAAAAACTCACATAAAAAGTTAAACTTAGAAATAAATAAATAAATTATTACTCCTAACACTTGTTTGTCACTATAAACAATAGCACATCATTTCAGAATAAGTTCTTATACACTTTTTCACATTTTCTTCAACAATGCAGTGTCCTTGATCACTTCTCTAAACCCATCTAACACATATTTGATGCGATAGCCTGTAAAATAATAAAAGAGCATATTTACATTTAAACAGATATCAACTTGTTCCAGGCTGTATGGTGACCTATAATTGTTAATGTTTGTGTCATTTTGGCCTTTTGTTGATAGTTGTCTCATTGGCAATCATACCACATCTTGTTTATATTAATATTATTAGCTGTATGCTTGTTCATCTTTTAGAAGTATTCATGTTTGAGTTTAAAGGACATATCTATATGAAAATCAAGGTTTCAAGGTGTAATTGAAAATGCTTTTGAAAAAGAATGTTATATGATAAGAGGAGTTATGATTTCATCCTTTTGTACTCTTCTTGGCAAATGGGGTATGTAAAAATCAAGGACTCCTCTGTCCTGCCCAGAACTGCTTCGCTTTCTGTTTTTCAGGTTATTTGTTAATACAATGTTTATTGTGAAAGTGCTTAGCACTTTTTTTTTATCAAATGTAAACTTCTGTGATACATATACTAAAAAGACACTACTTCAGTTACACAAAAAAAAAATTAAAAAAATTGAAATTAATTACAATTTACATATTATTATTAATATTATTGTGAGAAGAAATGGTGACAAGTTCAAGCAGTTACGGTGTTTCATTTTAGTAAACTTCAATTTTATTCAATATGCCTGAAGTATTTGCAAATGGACATTAACATTTGTAATATAAAAATATCAATCCATAAAAGGATTTTGACAATATCCCAAATTATTAACAAAAATATGATCTACTGACAGCATGCATTTCGTTATTTGTATTGCTACCACATTTTATTTGTAAATTTATATCAATGAAAAATAATAACTTACCCTCTTTTAAAACTGCAGTTATAACAGCATCATACCATTTCTTATCAATGGTATAATAGGCAGACACCTTTTCCCCTTTGGAATAAACCTAAAAACAATAAAATTATTTTAAACATTTTCACAAACAAAAACTGTTAAAAAGAAAAGTTATGCAGTAACATTGAAGGTAAAATGCATATTAATAGTAAAGAATTTCTCATATTTGTGGAAGACATTGCAGAAGTTTTGTAGTGTCTCAATAGTGTATAAATTACACACAGCAGAACCCATACAAATGTGTATTTTAAACTGAGATCAGAGTTAGACAACTCTCTGCTAATCTGTCTAGATATGTAAGCAAGTGTAAATGCTGGACATTGTTAGATCAAAAATAGTTTTAGAAAAACAAAATTAATACTAAATTGACAAACAAAAAAATTTGCTGATTTTATGTTTAAGATTACAATAAATAGAAAGAAAAAAGAATCTCTGGTTGAAAAAATCAATACAAGCTATAAATTCTAGGTAATTTGGTCTCTGGTAGAATGTTGTCTCATGGGCATCCATACCACATATTCTGTTTTCATAAATCATGAGAAATTAATTAAAAATTATATTACCTGAATTTCTTCTGTCTGCTCATCTTCTTGTGTTTTTTCAGCTCGCTATTAAAATAAAATAAATACAAATGTAAAAATATGTCATAACATTTTCATATTAAGAGTCCAGTGATATTATTAAATAAGTTAAAGAGAAAGTCAATATGATTACTTGTTATTGTCATCTGACTATCTTGTACAAAATATGAGATGATTTTGCAAACTGATATAACCATATTTCCATATGTATGAGTATAAACAAACTAAATTGAATCACAGACTTATCTTTTTGTATCAGTAAATCTTTTTTAAATTTGTCAACAATCCACATTTGTTGAATTATGACTTTTCTTATACTAAAAAAGTTACTTATATTTAATAGATGCTTAATGGTTGATTTCTATTTAAATGTATGCATATAGGTTAATATTGGTAATCCTAAATGAAGTACTTTCTAATGGACGAAAATAATCAATGAACTCTTAAATAAATATTGCAATTTTCAACTTGCATGAAATTATTAAAATTATGATCCAATTAGCTTAAATAACTAAAACCATGCATGACGCATATGTGAAGTTTTTATTGAAGATGAAGCGCATGTTTTATTAAGATGTCCTCTTTATGACGATTTAAGAAACCATTTATATCATGTTGCTAAAATTTTAAATGATAATTTTAATACTTTGGATGATAATCAAAAGTTCGTGTTTTTATTCTCAGATGTAAATATGATTCGTGTGTGTGCCAAAACCTGCCAATTAATTTTAAAAAGACGTAGAAATTTTATATATTGTACATAGAATTTTATTTCGTATTATGTATTATTATTATCTAAGCATTTTAATAGTCTCTTATAATTCTGTATAGAATGGCTCTCATTTTATATAGTGTTATTTTACAATGTATAAAGATTGATTGTACTTGTTGAGAGATGAGACTTAAATAAAACATTGAATTGAATTGAATTGCATTCATACCTCACGCAGTCTGTCAAGGATGTTTAGAAGCTCTCCTTCTTTGTTTCTTTTTCTGCTACTGGTTGCCTAAAATAAATTGTTCCATTTAACAATCAGTCATGTTAAGGATGTTAATTGACTTAATGTTGTCAAAAGTTTATAACTTCTGTCTAAAAGTGGATCCAGATTCAAATTGCCAGGTTGATCAAAATATTTTTCTTGCAATTAAAAGGTGCAAAATAATTATATATTGCATAAATAAACCAAATTCAGATATGTTTGACTAAAAATCTTACATTTATTGTACGGAATAAACTGCTTAAAAAACAATTATACAAATTTGAAGGTCTCGATTTAGGATATAAAACCGTATTTTCCTTGACTTTGAGGTGAAATTTACACAATGTCTTTTCTTTCAGTTGATTAGGTGGCTAAAACTGAAAACCAAATTAAAAAAAAAAGCTTAATTGTTAAGTGATACAAGAAAAAAATTAAGGCACCATAGCGAACACATTTAAATGTTTCATTTACTTTTATCTACTGGCATCTCAACCAGATAATATACCTTAGAAGTGGATGGTGTTTCTGGAATAGTTCGAACTTGTGAACCTGTTGGTGTATCAGGAATGACATCCAACTCCAACTCTTCATTCTAAAAGACAAAAAACATTCTCATTAAAGGTCATGCAACAAAACTTCTTATCAGAAAAGTATTATATTGTCAGATCAGCTGTTAGTACAAACGAATGGATGAGGGTAATGATGTGAAATTTAAATTTCATTTATATTTATTTGTGAAATGTATAAAGTAAAATGTTGATTGAAAATATTATTTTAGGAACATCAAACTAGTCAGGGCTTTAGGGGTCATTATAATGGTTCAGCATAACACTGGTGTTGAGTTGTTTTCTTAAATCAAGATTATTAAATTGTCTTTTACACTTGTCAATCAGCACCTTAAATATTCAAAATCTGCTTGTTCATAAAAATGTGTACTGTAACGTCGAGACTTTCAGTTAATTATGTTTGTTATAAATGCATACTAAGTTCTTACAATTATCATGATTTAACAAATTTTAACTTTGACAAATGTAAAGCTTACCTGAATTGTATCCTCCACATCTTGTTCTCTGAGTGAGAAGTCAGTGTCTTCAAATTCATACACATCCTACAAAGACATTTAACATGTTAAAAGAGTTTCAATATATATTATTTTGTGATGTTACTTCAGTGTATACATATGAGCAAAGAGCTATCTAGAAAAGCAACCTAAATTCATCAAGTGTCTATATCCATCAAATTGAAAACAGCTCAAACTGCTAAAGCCTATGAACCAGTTTCATATTGAGTTGGTACAAGTGTTTTTGAAAAGTAAGTGGTATTTATACATCTAAATTTGCAAACTGATGTATTTTATCTGGTAAAATAGTTAAATAACACACTTTGCTATGTTATCCTATAAATTAAAAAAAAAATACAATTTAAAGCTTGGCATATTACTTTGTTGATGACTGTCTGTAAGCCTCTACATGTTCGTTATTTTTTTTGTTTTGTTAGGTTTATGTCTAACAGAGAATTTATCTATAATAAAACACTACTGTGTTGTTTTTATTGAGCAAACATGAGTTTCTGTCCTTTATTTTGGTATGAACAGATGTGAAAGACAATAGACTGACAATCGCACACAAAGTAAAAAAAAAAGTACCTGATCTGGTATTTGATTTCTTTCAACCAACTCTTCCAACTCTTCAACTCTGGACTTGAGCCGGAGAATCTCATTCTACAAAAAAAACCAAATTTAATGTATCTGTTGCATTTAGTCATGTATTGATTCGGATATTTCAAATATTTGTTGCAATTATAAATTTGTCTCCATCTCAAATAAATGTTAACAGGTATAGTATTAATTTGGATATGTGGTAACAAAAAAAAAGAGTTTATTAGACTTTTTACTCTAAACAATTCTAATTCGTTTTTTGCCTTTTGACTCGAGGTGTTGTCCTGCCTTGACCAATTAAGGAATTTTACACTGGTTTAATACAATACAAAATTGGCTTTTGCCTTTTAATTCTGTGTTCTTGTCAATTCTTTATAAAATAACTATTGATTTAAAGTCTTTAACCTGATACATGATTAAATTTTACTAAATATTTCACATCTCTTTATATATATCATACCTGTAAACGCCTCACTGTTGGTCCATTTGATGTGGTGTTTTGACTCTGAGACTGAACCTGAAAGATGAAAAAAAAATCAATATTGACTGAAAAGAAATTTAAGCTATTTATAAATTAACCAACATCTTTACCACAGTCAACCATTTTCAAATGGACATTGAACCTTGTCTGTTATGGAGAGATTGTATAGAATTAAAGACATTTTTATAATTCAAAAAATTCACTCAATTCTTTAATTTAAAAATTGCTTCATCTTTTGCAAACTTGAATAGGTTATAACAACCTTTCAGTGTTTTATTTGCACTGAATCAATTGTTTGTTAAATGATAAAAACTTTTCATACAACAAGACGTTAGTCAAATTCACAATTTTGAAAAAAAAACATTAATCTGATCAGGGAAAAACATCTGATTGATTTTTTGTCATTAAATTTGATTTTTAGATATAAAACAATTTGCACTTTGCTTCACAAAAAGGGTAACTTGATGTTTATAACTTAAAAAAAATGGTAAAAGAAAATATGCAACATTTTTTATCATTGTTATTATAACAGGGGCAATTTATGATCTTTGATATTTAAGTTATAAATCAAAATAAATACATCCTATTTAACAAAAAAAAGAATGCTGTTGTTTTTAAATCAGTTTTTCTTCTTCATTTTACTTATAAGTTACCTTTATATTTTTGGTCTGTTGACGAAACTCTGGCAGATTGACTAGTCCGCTATTCAGTTGACTTAGATGTCTGTGAACTACTACTTCAGATTTGACGCTGACAAGATGTCTGAAAAGTCCTGGTTTGATGGTAGTCTCTTTTCTATTGGATTGGTGCAGCAAACCAGCTTCATGGGAGTTGATTATATCTATAACCAGGTCAAAACAGCACTCTGGGAGGGTTGACAGGTAAATCTGTTCCTTGAAAGAACCACCAAACGTACCTTCCTAGAATTAAAATGGGTTTCATGTCAACAATAAATCATTACATTTAAAGGATCTACCGAGTTCTGTAAGACATTCTATTTTTATTCAAAACAGTAAATAAGTCATGTTCTTATACACAACATTGCTGTTTATTCTACATGCTGCTGAAAAAGTTATCATTAACATGCGAACAATCAGTTCAATTTATTTCCTATTTCAATAAAACCACTATCCTACATTTCATTATATTGATTATTAAAAAGCATGTATTTGGACACATGGCATTCTGGTATGTTGTGAGCATGGTTGCTGATTTTATATAATAAAGTTTTTTAGTTGACCATGCTGTATAGGCTTTGCTCATTATTGAAGGCCTACAGTGGCTCATACTAAGATGTTAATATCTGTGTTGTTCGGTTTCTTGTGATGATTTGTGTCATTGGCAATCATCATCATCATACCACATCCTTTCAAGGTTTAAACATCATGTTCATTTCATACAATTGAAATTGCAATGTCGAATTTTTTTTAACAAATCCAGATATCCAAATGGAAATTTTTATTGGTGTTGTATTTCAAACTTACATGCTTTGCTGGGTTGAAGCCTAAAAGAGGCATCACCTTCTTTCTCCACAGTCTGTTAGAGGTGTTTAAAAAAGTTTGTCTTGTTGCTGCACCTGATTCTGGATGAGCCTCTCTCATGATCTAAAATATAAATTCAGAAATTTGTACTACATTACTACACAAAGGCATTTAATACCTTCATATTCATGGCAAAAAACTCATTGTTTAATTGTGAACTATCACATCCAGGCTGGTATTATCATTTTTTTTACTCTGTAATTAAAAATGCTTGTCATGGACCTAGTTTCAATAAATAAAGAAAAAAACTTTATTTTGCAATGTTCTCTTAAGTTATGTCAATCCTTATTGGAAATTGAACTAATAATTTACATTAGCTATATCAAAATGCAAATTTAATATAAAAATCCTATAACAAACACAACTTTGCAATTACTTTTGTAGGATAAACTTATTAAAGATCTATTAAAGTTTGTTAATATCCTTTTCATTGACAAGTATTTTCAACTTCTACCTGATAAGAAAATCACAACTATCACACACAATTTGAAACCATCGTAGAGAAATGGGGGAGCAGACTATCAGTCAGGAATCTGATGTACAGTAGTTATCGTTTGTTCATGTAATATATACGAGTTTCTCGTTTCTCGTTTTGTTTATATAGATTAGACCGTTGGTTTTCCCGTTTGAATGGTTTTTCACTAGTAATTTTGGGGCCCTTTATAGTTTGTTGTTCGGTGTGAGCCAAGGCTCCGTGTTGAAGGCTGTACTTTAACCTATAATGGTTTACTTTTTAAATTGTTACTTGGATGGAGAGTTGTCTCATTGGCACTCACACCACATCTTCCTATATCTATGTACCAGGGCACACTTTACAAGGGCAATTACAATAACAGTTTTACTACTGTACAGAATGACTTTTAAAGTTCAATTTTAATCAATATTTTATTGACTTAATAGACCATTGTATTAGATTTTAAAAAAAAATCAATTTGGGCATAAATAACATTTAATATTTAATTAACATCATGTGCATCACTATCATGGGTGGTCAATAAAATAAGTAATTTAGTACTCACCCTAAGTTCTTCATGCAGACTCTTATGGACAAACTTTGTCTTTGTCTTTTGTGTAGGCTTACTATTGACTGCTGGTATGTCATCTAAAATTTTCAAAAATAATCAAATTCCAAATTTAAAATCAACAGGAAGGCTCAAACTCTACACATTTAAAATCCTGACATGAATAAAGACAAAAAAACATATAAGAAGCTATAAAACCATAAGAGATCATAATTATTTCATTTCTTAAAATAAATATATTTTAGATTTGCACAAGATGATATTTTTTAAATATTTACATAACAAATGCTTTCAGCAATTGCTCTGTGATCAATATTTTTCTTAAATTGTACAACACTTTTGGGAAAGTTGGTTCTCCTTGGTTTAAATGAGTCCTATGGTCTGATGAGTCAACATTGTTAATTTTTTTTCAACTAATTCTATAGTTAATAACTTTTTATGTCATTTCCACGCATTAGGGACGGATTCTGACATTATGTATGTGCCAGTCCCTAGTCAGGAGCATGTTATACATGTTATACATTGATTGCTGTTTCTGGTTGAAGATCGTGTTTGTTTTATTCCTAAATCTTTTCTTTAATTTTTTTACATTTTCTGGTTCCCAACTGATAAGTTTATGCTAAGGGATATCGGGATTACTCATCTTTGAGGGTGGTACAGTGACCTATAGTTGCTTACTTTACAACATTGGATCTCTTGGGTCTGATGAGGAAGATTGTCTCATTAATTCATATCAACTTATTTTTATATTTTAAATATAGCCTAATTAATTCACTTTGTTTAAAGAAATTAGAACAGTATCTCACCAGGACAAGACCAACTTTTTAAAAATCAAAATGCTGAATAATGCAAAAATTTGTTTCTTTTTATATATTTGTCACAAAGGTCAATGAAATGTGTATAATCCATTGTATAAGAGGACAATCTTATTCATTTAATCAATAAACTAAGTACCTTCTAATCTTGCAAACTGTAGGTGTAAACTGTCAAGTGTATCGTGAAGGTCTGTTAGAAAGTTGGATCTTGACTTCCTGTTTTCCAAACTTGAAAAGGTTTTATCTACAGCTTTGTATCTGTGCAAGGGGAGGCTTGCCAATATCTCTTCTTCTGCCTGAAGATAAAAATAAATAATCAAAAGATGTTCTCAACTTGTTTAAATAAGCATGTGACCATGCCCTCAATTTAAACTGCCCAAATTAACCTATTTGAATATCTGGGGAGGATGTTACTCATATCAATATAACCCAGTATGCAAGTAGAGGACTCAGACAAAATTGAAATAAAGTCATGTATAATATTGGTTGCATTTTAAAACTTTCAAAAAACCTTAATACTATCATGATTATGATCAAAACTTGCTCTTAAAGAAGACTCAAGGTTACAAAAAATCAAGCAAAACACTTTTTTATTTCTTAACTAACTTCATTTGTTACACTATTAGTTGTTACTTTATGATAAGGTAGAAAAATCATCCCATTTTTTTGCATCAAACTTGACATTCTTTTTTTAACTCATTGGTAACTATATTTCTTCTTATCATTTTTAAATAAGCTGTACTAAAATTTAACTTTTGTATAATTTAAACCATTTATGTAATTTAAGGTGTTTTTTGTATTTTTCATGTTTTTTATTTTAACTTTTTTCTCCTATTAGTTTAATAGAAAACAAGTACAGTAACAAAAATAAATTTGCATGCTTCTCTCAAAGGCAGATTTTCCATGTTCAAAGGAACGTAAAATTGGGTAAAAAATCTAATTTGGCATTAAACTTAGAAAGATCATACCATAGGGAACATGTGTTTTAAGTTTTAATTTGAATGAACTTCAACCATTGTCAACTTCATCAAAAATTACCTTGACCAAAACTTTAACCTGAAACCGCAACTTTCATTTTTCTATGTGAAGCGGACTGTGAAATTGGGGTCAAAAGTCTACCTAGGCTTAAAATTAGAAAGATCATATCATAAACAAGAAGTGTACAAAGTGTCAACTTGACTGGACTTCAGCTTCTTCAAAAACTACCTTGACCAAAAACTTTAAGCTGAAACCAGACAAAGACTGACAGACTATCAGACTGACAAAAGAACGGATGCACAAACCAGAAAACATTATGTCCCTCTACATGCTCTACTATTGTAGGAGGGGCATAATAAAAATAGCAAAACCCTATATTTAAAAAGAAAGATTAATATAAGCAATGCCCACTTAATAGATTTCACATAACATTAAGTATTGACATGTTTCAGAAAGTGTAGATCACTTTGTATTGGAAAAGAGTATTGTTAATTAATAAAAAAAAATCGCAAATTAATATGAGATTAAAAAGAAATGATAATTTTTTTTCACCAATTAATACATGTAATATGAGATAGAAAAAAATGATCTAATATAAAACCATAGTAAACGAATGCATATTTTGAAAGTGACCAAACACTGGATTTTATATCTATATAAATATAAAACCTTCGTAAATCTCAACGTTTGTTTAGAAGTTACTTAGGCCAGGGAAAAATAATTGTTGATTCCCCATACCTGCCCAGGTATTATATTCTAAATAGCAGAAGACAACAATCATGACAGCTATGTCAAAGTACTGGAATTAAAATCTTAGCAATAAAGGTGTATAAATATTCCAAACTCAACTATCACAAGTGGGTCTCATTGGGGCTAAGCAAGACCTGTGTTAATGGGTTTTGTGTAGGCATGACACGTGAAATGCAAATTATTGTGCCGTGAAAAACAGGAAATGGAGTCTTGCAGGACATGTAATTACAAAAAATGAAAGTTGCTTAACATACATAGTGTAAGTGGGATATGGGCATTTGACAAAACAGTGAGCTGGATCTGGGATCAGAACCCCCAACAATGAGACCCCCTCACAGTACTTAGAGCTTTGATTTGAGAGAATCTCTACTGTGATAGACAAGTAGTCCAAAATATCATGATGTCTGAAAGGCTATTTTTCTTTTTTTCTGGCGACACCTTCTTAGATCCTACGACATAGGAAGGCCTCCCAGAAAAATATTAAAATAGCCTTGCCAGACGTCATTGTAGGATGGCATCACAGAAAAAAATAAAAATTGCCTTGGCAAATGTCATAATTATTTCAACTACTGTAAAGTAGAGTTTTACATTTATACACATAGCCTCATAGGCATTTGTTCAAGTTGTTTCTATCCATGGGAAGGTTGACTATCCATATAAATAGAATTATAAATATATTGATAGTGGACCTTCCCATGGATAGAATTAAGTGCTTGTTATTATATTATACATTTATTGCTAAGATTTCAACCCCTGTGTCAGTGATTGTGAACTTGTCATACTAGTCTACTAGTCCAAATTATTATGCTGTCGAGAAAGGCTATTTTTGATTTTGCTTTAGAAGGTGTCCAAATTTGTATTATCGAAAGACAGTACTAAAACGGCAGAATTATTTGGACTAACTAGTCTATATATTTATATAAACTCTTTATCATAGATCACAAATATTAATACCTGTATGTACAAATGATGTATGGGCTCTGCTTTAGTTTAAATGGCTATCAGTGGCGGATCCAGGAATGTTCATAAGTGGGGGCCCACTGACTGACCTAAGAGGGGGCCCGCTCTGTCACTGATTATATAAGCAGCCATTTTTTTCCCCAAAAAAGCCCCCCCCCCCCTTTTCCCATAAACCCGCCGGCTATAAATCCGTGGCTCTTTAAAGTCCTTTTGATAATTTATTTCTGACTTACTGTATTCTGTACTGACTTACGCAGCTAGAATTGGAAAACTTCGGCAGTTTTTTAATCTGGGCACCTAGATGTATAAGTAACGGATATGAAATAAAATGACGAGAGAGAAACCAGTCAATGTCAATACATAGTTTTAGAATCTGTTGGGAAATGCCATGGAGTTCCGGATTATCGAGGATTTGTATTGCAAGACCCTTGCAAGACTTACTTTACAAATCCAAGGGATTAATCAGATATTAGAATCTAATAGAAATATATATTTATAAATTTAGATCGTTCAGTGTTGTCAGAGACATATACACACAGAGATTCTTTGTATATATGTCTCTGGTGTTGTCTATTTGGTAATTTTTTTTTTTTATTGACGTAATCATTTTTGTGCGTTCATATCGTACATTATTATAAATATTTAATACATAATTGAATTCTCTGTTGTAATTAGCCATATAACTTATGTAATGTATCACAAATTTTTACAATGGTGCAAGCGTCTTAACTGATTTTCGGTTTGACTTGAATAAATTTTAAGATTGTAATAGTTTAATCCTTGTTTAATCGGCTAAGAAGGCAACATTTAACATCAGAATCTGACTGAGGAAGGATATCTGTTATCCAAAATATTAATAAATAATTACATTTATAGTTACCTTTTTATGTATTTGGAGTATTCTACACTTTTCGGACCATATGAGTATTTGGATCGTACGCGTACTTTTTCTAAATACTCGTACGTACGCGTACGGTTGGACTAATTTTAAAATTTACTGATTAAATTCCAATTATATATCAATCACAGATGAAATTAACTGAAATCCCCAACAGTTAAATTGTAGGTGGAATATTTATAATAAAAACTTAATTTTTCGACTTCTTAAAAGGGACAACTTTTAGGCCTACAATACTTCAAATAAAAACGGAATTAAAACCGACAAAATACTGGACAGAATTATAAAATATGGAAATCAAACAAAGGTGCCTGCATGTACACATTTAAATTCTTAATTTCAATCGATTTTAAAATGTTCACCTATTCTTTTTATTCATCTAATATTGTAATAACTTTAATTTGTAACAGTAAATAAAAGATGTGTTCGCCAAAAATTAACAAATATTGATCCAAATACATTTATGATCCGGCTTGTACTAGATCGTACAAGTATAATCATACAGTGGAACCGTAAGCGTATGATCGGACCGTATGATTATATAAATACGCATACGATACAGACCGTACGCGTACGGTCTAAATACTCATATGGTCTGTAACTTACATATGTTTCTGTTACAATAAAACATTAAGGCACAGCGTAATTAAAAGGCTTAGATCTATAACATGAAAACTGAAACGAACTTTCATCCCACAAAAGAGAGGGACCTTTATCGGGACTTCGGGATTTCATGTTTTTAATCCTGGATTTCTGAATAATGACTGCACTTCCTCTCATATAAGAGCCCCCTCCATACAATGATTAGTCCAACCCAAAATTAAACTTTCCCAAAGACAGTTAGGGGTTTGAGTTAAAAAAAATCATTATAAAAGATTTGCGTAATTAAATTGTATATTTCATAAAGAGAACTAACTATGATTTATATGTAGAAAGTCCTTGATTTTATAGTACTGTAGAATCTATCATATACTATTTTTTTTCTCAACAGTATTATGAGTATATAAGACATGTATAATGATTTCAATCTTTTTAGACGTTAAAAGTTTATAACCCGTTTAACTGATACAAAATTCTAGACCGACTGAAATATTTAAATGACACTACACAGTATAACCCTTTAAAATATAAGACATACCGCCCCTCCCCTCGGACTCTTACATAAATAACATGAAAAATGAAAAAGTACAATAGGCTACAATTCGATCAGTTTTCGTGATTATTTCAATTAATTACAAAGAAAATATTTACATTGAACTATAGTACATGCAGTACACGCATCAACTATTTTGTAAGAAATAACTTAAAAAATTTATATGAAATGATCTAATAAAAATTAACGGTTTCATGGTGCTAAGAAATAATTAGTTTGCATGAATAATTATGAATATAATAAAAGGTAAATATTTCAAGATTATTCTCTAATATATATTTTGATGTCTATACTGCCTATTGTTTCTAACAAAATGGATCATATAATGGTGAGAAAAATTTAAACAATTCACTTACAATGTAACTGTCTATTACCGCGTTATGATTTTTCACGATGAATTGAATCAAATCAAATATTTTATTATAGATACACCTCTTAACCTGTTAGTGTACAATTCAAACATCAACACAATATGTTTTAATAAAATATAGAAATTACAAAACAATCTAAAAAAAAATCAAAACCACTATCAAAAGAGTTATAAGAGAGAGAGAAAGGGGGCGTGCAACTCAGTCAACCTTTTCTTCATGTGCTTTTTCTAACAAATCGACTTTATCATATTTACAAGAATGTGTCCATAGTAAGCAGATGCCCCACTCACACTATCATTTTAGATGTTTAATTGACCGTAAAATTCGAATAAAATCTCTAATTTGGCATTTAAATTAGAATGATCATATCATAGGAAACATATGAACTAAGTTTCAAATTGATTTGACTTTAAAAACTACCTCGTCCAAAACTTTAACCTGACGAACGAACGAAGGGACGGACAGACAAATGGACTCACATACCAGAAAACATTATGCCCCTATACTATCGTAGGTGTGACCTAAAAAATACTGAAAATTGGGGCACACTCCTCCTTGTTTTAACGTTGTAAGTCTAACCATGAATAATATAAATGTAACGTTGAAAAGTGATCGAGTCAGTCAGGGACTTTCTAGTGTAAAAAGTTCCTGTTTAAATTCAAACATAATTTCATTAATTGATTCATTAATTCTTTTTTTTTGTACATATTACATAAAAGAGAGACCTTCAAACTCATAAATCGAAAATAAAAAATACGGTGACCTAGGCTATAGTTGTAAATGTCTGTGTCATTTTGGTATCTTATGGAGAGTTGTCTCATTGGCAATTGGCAATCATACAACATTTCAAATTTTCATAACTTTTTTTTTCAAATAAAAGCAAGCAGCTGAAATAAAGATATAAAAGGTGAACAAATACTTACATCGTCTTCATCAGTTGAAATCTTCACGTCTATTGTTGTCACTTCACCTAAGGAAACTTCCAGTACGGGAAACTGGCCAGGTCTGTTGGTGCAAGCAAACATAAGTGTGTTGTTGTCTGAATCACAAGTGAACCACCAAAAAAGGCCTTTGCTACTGCTCGAAGCCATTATTTGCGTTCTGATTAATTTTCGATTAAGATTCGACGGAAAAGTGCTAAGTTATGAAATCTGACAGGGAAAACAAGTCATAAAAAGAGAAATTAATTAGCCAATCATATTATTGACCAATTAGGTAAAGATAATTAAACAGGTATTGTTATTCTAATTGGTAGACCAATCACTGACCCATGAATAATATGAAATGGGAGGGGCTAAATTAAAAGAAAAAACGATCACTTTTTATTTCTCAATTTTAGTAATATTTATTTACGTTTCAAAAAAATGAAACTTAACTTGAAAAAAAAAGCTGATAACTTTTATAACATAAATACATAATTAAATACATAGAGCAAAATATGTACACTTTTTAGAATTAACCAAGAGCACACATGGGAATTTATATATCTTATGAAAAAAATTAGCTCTCTTAATTTTGATTATTTTTTGGTAGATTCATAATTTTCTTACACATTAATATATTTGGACGTTTTAATTATTTTTTTTTTATCAATAAAAGTGTTTATTTTTACATATATCTCTGTGCACTTCTTTATATAGTGGAACTCATCTCCAAAATCGGTTCTGTAACATAATTTACAAGTTCTTCTATCTACCTGAATATTTGTCCATCTTTTATATATCAATGAGCAGTTTATGGTTGGTGGTTCTAAATTTGCATAAAGTGTAAAAATCACGAAATTTTTAAATATCAAAATAGTTCTGAAAGCCAAAAGTATCCTGTAAAAAAATGCTTGCACATTTAAAATCATGTTTGTTGAAATTGATCTTTGAGTTTCGTTCTGATTGTATTATTTTAACCAAATATCACTAATACAAGTTTGAATTAACAACACAAGAAATAATCCCGTTCCTATGAACATATAGTCAACATGGTTTAACAAACTAAAGAGTGATAGGAGGGCCCCTGGTCCAGAAATCCCGGGCTTAAAAACACAATTCCAGAAATTCTGATCTAAGAAACACCCGATCCCGGTGGGTATTCGATAAAGGTCCTACTCCCCATCAACTCAAATATATCATTTTCATTTGCAACTAAACCGTAGTTTATAAATAGTGGCTAATAATTAACTTTTGTTTGCCATACACTATTTTCACCCAAAATGATTTAATTTTTTATATACTTTGTGTAAATTTAGATGCGGAAATCATCGTTTGCCAGTGGAGACAGAAATGTGGCAAACTATTCCGAGATCCGAAAGGTCTTGTAATCTCTGTAGCTCTAAAGATATTGGCGATGAATGTCACTACATTATGTCATGCAATTGTTTTAACATAGAAAGAGAAAAATATTTACCACACTATTGTAACAAAAATGCAAACATTATTAATTTAAAAATGTTTTCTCATCTGAAAATGTTGTAGAAGTAGAAAAATTGTGTAGATTTATACGACATATATCATTGAAAGTCTGTCCTCCTGTTTAGAGGAACTATAATATTATTATAATGTTATTATTTTCACACATGCGAACCAAATATATGTATTATATATGAACTGTTATTATCTCTGTAGCTATGTACTAGTTTATGAGAATAAAATCATTCATATTATTATCCGAACTGATTTGTTTTCTTTGTCTTTTTGTATTGTTCTCTACTTTTTATAATTTGGTTATGTGTCATGTTGTAAAAGTTCGTTGCTTAAGCATAATGCTTTCTCAAACAAATAAAAAATATTTTGTAAAAATTCTTATTATTGGTGTATATATATAAACAATATTATTTTATTGTCAGTAGTATATGTAGATAATTATTCACTATGCACTTTTAAATTATTTGTACATTCACTTTTTACAATTTATTATCATTATAATTATTTTCTCTCAATTATTTTTTAAATGACTTATGATGTCTAGTTCTTTGAGTTTACTTTTCATAACTTAGCTGACACGTTTATGATTACACAAGTCTGTATAGAACACCTGCATGTGTATTATCAATCTAGAGAAGAAGAAAAAGCTACGCGACATTAAAGAAATTTTCCTTACTGTTCCTGTAATAAAAATGACACTTTTGTCTTACATCTATTTTATTTTCACACCTCTCAATGGTCCCGTTAATACACATGGTTGTAAAAGTACATCTGTGACGGGACAGAGGTGTGAAAATTTTAATCTGGTAATTGAGATTAAATATTGATAAAAATAAAAAGGTTATCAAAATATCTAAAACCTTTTTTGATAATATGTCAAATTGGTTTGTCAAAAAAAAATATAAAAAGAAACATAGTATATTTTTTTTCTTATTTTCCCCGATAATTGAACTTGTTATTACCTTGCAAGAATTGAAAGGGGAAAACATTGTATACTTAACAACTTTATAATTTTCTCATTCTATAATCCTTATTAAATTTTGAGTAAATTGGTTTCTACTTTCTCCTTTTTAGCCCAATAGATGATTTCTTTGATCACACCTTGAGTAATTTATAGAAATTTTGCATACGTCTGAAGTTTCCTTTTGTTGTATTTAAAACAATTTCCTTGTTTTTAAAGACTGACTCTATCAACACTGATAATTAATTGTAAATAATACATATTTGCTAATGCCAAGCGCAATCAAGTCCTCATTATACAATCAGATGGTATTTCTTGAATTTTGACAAAACAATGTTTGCTACTTTTTTCGTCTTCTGTACGTCTTTGTTT